>NC_060141.1:260678840-261988008 GCF_021461385.2 Schistocerca piceifrons
GCGACTTCCTAAAGAGACGGTAGAAATCTTGTATCTTTACTGAATAACACTCACCAACTGGATTTTTTTTTCATCAGATCGTCAGCCGTTATCAACAACGACAAAAGATTTTGTAACTGTAAGTGAACAACCGTTTTATAAATTTCCGTGTACCATTGGCTCCCCATATTTTATCACAGCTCTTTTAAAAAGAAGGTTTATTATTATAAGCATCAGATGTGGCGTCTACTTGTAACATTTCTTTCAACCACTAAACGGGGTCTCATCGCTTTCGACAGGATTTGAGAGTACTGCCAAAACGGCCAGGCATTCGTCGGTGAAGAAACAGCAGAAGACCTAAGATTGCCTGTTATCGAGAGAAAACGTGATCTGAGTATTACGATCAGAAGTCGGGCGCACGAGATTCTTCGCTGATTTAGTTCTATACTCTATTCATCATAAGAATAAACTTCATGTAAATGTTACACTATGTATTCTTCCATGTTTGCTGGAACCTCACTGAATCTCGTTCCACGTGGAGTAGAACCCAATCTGTCTCGAGTACAGTTAAGTGCGACAATGAGGATACGTTTTGTGTTGTGTGTTACGCGTACATCGACTCAGCAATAATACGGGACAACAGCTTTACCGGCGCATTTCATTTGGAAAGCACTGGCCAGCCACCTGGTCCAACTAACGTGCAGTGACGTGAACAGTTGTAGTAAAGGCGTAAAAAGAAACTAGCACAGAACAATATAGTCTTGAATGTTATTTAATTTTTGAACAGAAGCAAATAACGCTGAAACTCAACGATATGCTTCTTAGTTGATCTGAAGGAAAACGTGCTCTAGATATTAGCTAACATAGTACTGCAATTAAAAACGAGAGTAATAAAAATTCCTGACTTTAAGAAGGGTGACTTTTCTGCAGGAACTATATGCGGCATGAAAGCGCACTGCTAGGATTTCACCATTTAGTTAAATATTGAAGCCACTGAAGGTACTTCAGTTAGTCGTCTGATAATCCCTGAACTGCTTCCATATCGGCCTTCGAAGAAAATGGTACATCTCAGTGCTGCTACACTGATAACGAGGCGATTAACAACAGAATCCCATACCACCAAAAAGTCCACATTTCCTCCTCCTGCTCTTTTATGACGTGCTGTTCTGCATTTCGCCATCGTTCGGCAGTGACGTGTCATGAAGCTTCGTGGATTAGTTCCAGTAAGTTTGACAGCTTTAATGTATTGTCATGTATCGCGATAAATCCCTTAACTTGGCTCCACATCAATTCTATTGGATTCAGATAGCAGTGGTATGGTGACAACTGTGAAAATGCAGCGTTTGCACAGTGTGCACGACGCCGTTGTTTTCCGTGTTTGTACGATGCTTATCACTCCGGCTCGTGTGAGGCCACGTCAGTCCTATAAAACAGTGGGCGTATTCAAACAAAGAGTATTTGATTTTTCATTTTTCTTAAAAAATTTAATTGCATTATGTTTTCTTAACTTTAAAATCTGTAACAACCTTTTATAATATATCGATAATTAAGGATCTGTATTTGTTATGAAAACCAGAATTCTGCGTGTGGTATGTAATTAGAGACCAGAAGACGTGCATTTTTCTTGAAAAAATCACGGTTCCTTGTGAGTTAATTATCACATACTGATAAATTTCATATTTAAATGATTTAGGTATTGAAACGGACCAAACAATTGTACACCATAAGCAGTTTAGAACCACGCGCTCGATTATCAAACAACTGCGCTACCATTTGCGGCAAGATTACAATTGCGATTACGTGTCTTCTATTTATTGTATCATGTCTCTCAATAAACGTATAAGCTCATGGTTCTTTGTAAGGTTGAGAAAAACATTAAGAACAATTTGTTTCTTGCAATTAACGGTGTTCCACGCGCGTCTTTCGCTGCGGAGCAGGAGGCGGTGTCATCTACACTCCTGGAAATTGAAATAAGAACACCGTGAATTCATTGTCCCAGGAAGGAGAAACTTTATTGACACATTCCTGGGGTCAGATACATCACATGATCACACTGACAGAACCACAGGCACATAGACACAGGCAACAGAGCATGCACAATGTCGGCACTAGTACAGTGTATATCCACCTTTCGCAGCAATGCAGGCTGCTATTCTCCCATGGAGACGATCGTAGAGATGCTGGATGTAGTCCTGTGGAACGGCTTGCCATGCCATTTCCACCTGGCGCCTCAGTTGGACCAGCGTTCGTGCTGGACGTGCAGACCGCGTGAGACGACGCTTCATCCAGTCCCAAACATGCTCAATGGGGGACAGATCCGGAGATCTTGCTGGCCAGGGTAGTTGACGTACACCTTCTAGAGCACGTTGGGTGGCACGGGATACATGCGGACGTGCATTGTCCTGTTGGAACAGCAAGTTCCCTTGCCGGTCTAGGAATGGTAGAACGATGGGTTCGATGACGGTTTGGATGTACCGTGCACTATTCAGTGTCCCCTCGACGATCACCAGTGGTGTACGGCCAGTGTAGGAGATCGCTCCCCACACCATGATGCCGGGTGTTGGCCCTGTGTGCCTCGGTCGTATGCAGTTCTGATTGTGGCGCTCACCTGCACGGCGCCAAACACGCATACGACCATCATTGGCACCAAGGCAGAAGCGACTCTCATCGCTGAAGACGACACGTCTCCATTCGTCCCTCCATTCACGCCTGTCGCGACACCACTGGAGGCGGGCTGCACGATGTTGGGGCGTGAGCGGAAGACGGCCTAACGGTGTGCGGGACCGTAGCCCAGCTTCATGGAGACGGTTGCGAATGGTCCTCGCCGATACCCCAGGAGCAACAGTGTCCCTAATTTGCTGGGAAGTGGCGGTGCGGTCCCCTACGGCACTGCGTAGGATCCTACGGTCTTGGCGTGCATCCGTGCGTCGCTGCGGTCCGGTCCCAGGTCGACGGGCACGTGCACCTTCCGCCGACCACTGGCGACAACATCGATGTACTGTGGAGACCTCACGCCCCACGTGTTGAGCAATTCGGCGGTACGTCCACCCGGCCTCCCGCATGCCCACTATACGCCCTCGCTCAAAGTCCGTCAACTGCACATACGGTTCACGTCCACG
The DNA here is from genome assembly GCF_021461385.2 of Schistocerca piceifrons. Taxonomy (NCBI): domain Eukaryota; kingdom Metazoa; phylum Arthropoda; class Insecta; order Orthoptera; family Acrididae; genus Schistocerca; species Schistocerca piceifrons. The sequence goes on from NC_060141.1 coordinate 260,681,939, forward strand.
CTGTCGCGGCATGCTACCAGTGTTAAAGACTGCGATGGAGCTCCGTATGCCACGGCAAACTGGCTGACACTGACGGCGGCGGTGCACAAATGCTGCGCAGCTAGCGCCATTCGACGGCCAACACCGCGGTTCCTGGTGTGTCCGCTGTGCCGTGCGTGTGATCATTGCTTGTACAGCCCTCTCGCAGTGTCCGGAGCAAGTATGGTGGGTCTGACACACCGTTGTCAATGTGTTCTTTTTTCCATTTCCAGGAGTGTATTTTCGCGATAAATATGAACAGTGAGCACAAGTAGTGCTTACTGATACTGTGACTGCACACGATTTTTGAAATAAAAATTACTTAGCTAAAGTATGATTAAGAAAAAGGTTGATGGCTGTTAATACATCAGAATGTCTTAAAGTTTCATTTACAGTGACACAGTAATAAAATATCTAATACGTAATTCGGACCTACTTCCAAGAGCGGAATAACACCAGTGTTCCATAGCTACGGCTTCTGACCAGTCATCGCGTTTGTGTTTGTTTACGTCAGGTTTATTCTTATAATGAACGGAGAAGATAGGCTACTTACAGACAGTACAAGTTATGGGCACACACTGACTTGAGCCTTCTTACTCCAGATGAATGGAAGAGTAATAGCCATTCATTATCTGTCCGATAGGAATTATTCAAGGGACAGATCGAATGAGCATAAATTATTTCAGAGTCCGTTTCACTCGGAATAAACTCATCCTGTTCAATTTGTTTCAGAGTTGACAAACTCGTTTGACATTTTCTTTCCCGTCTTGATCATACAAGGGGTATTCAGCTCATCTACATCAATGTTTCTTTCTAACCACGGTCATCCAGCTGAAATCCGTTCCAGGAACTCAACTGCTGAAATATCAGTGTGTTTATGTTACATGTATCATAGCAAAATACGGTCCGTGAAAAATGCATTTACTCTAGTCTGTGAAAGATGCATTAGTACTAAGTAACGACATTTAGTCGAAACATTTTTGAAATGATCATTTATACGTGGTATTAAAGGTTAAAAGTCAATGGTGGAGCGCGCGCGTGCTTGTGTGTGTGTGTGTGTGTGTGTGTGTGTGTGTGTGTGTGTGTGTGTGTGTGTGTGAACACTGACCCTTAACCCATCTCGTGATTCCAAAATGTTTCGAGACTGGATTAGTAAAAAATAGGAGAAAATAGATGATAGTGGTTTTTAATTCTTGGTGTGTCCTGCGTAGCCTTCTCGCACTTGAGTTCAATGCACGGAACGTTCATACAACGACATAAAACTGTCAGAAAGGTCCTTCTTTGGGAAATTCTCCAAACTGAGCGTCACATTGCTTGAATTTCAGCTATGTCGTCAAAGAGCTGACACTTCATGTGAATTTCTGCACTTTGTTGTTTTGTACAAGTTCGTATTGATAACACCAAGTCTCTTCACCTGTGATGATTTTTTCCATAAAACAGTTGTCCTTGTTTTGCAAAGCAGCCAAGTGGCGGCAAATGTCCATGGATAGTTTTTTTTGTTCGGAAGTCAATGTGTGCGGGACAAACTTTGCTCATGCTTTTCTCTTCTTAAAGACATTCCGAAGGTCTAGAGATGTTGGCCAGTTGCCATTTTTTACACGACAACTTTGCCGCACTACAGCCGAAAGTTAAGTACTTAACACTACCTGCTCAGAGCAGACTGGTCGAATCCATATCTGACGTTTACAGTTCTTAGTTCACTCTGCCTCTATAGTTACTGCGCTGACATAGCTTACACGTCAAGAACAGATTGATCTTGAAACATTTTGTACAGATGGTGTACGTCATCTCATTTAATGTGCTCACTGTTTCCTTGTTCTAAAAAATGGTGGATGTGGGCATACGGATTCTTCATGTCAATTTTACTATTGAAATCATCCACACTTCAAAAAATAGCTGTTTAGATCAACTCCATACAAATACTTTCAGGAATAACATACTAATACTTAAATCTGTATTCGATATTAACAAATTTCGTTTCTTAAGAAACGTTTTTCTTGCCATTGCCGGTCTACATTTTATATCCTCTTTACTTCGGCCACCATCTGTTATTTTACCACCCAAACAGCAAAACTCGTCTATTACTTAAAATATCTCGTTTGCTAAACTAATTCCCTCTGTATCACCTGATTTTAGTGGATTACACTCAGTTATTCTTGTTTTGCTTTTGTTGATATTCATCTTACATCGTCCTAAAAGACGCTATCTCTTCCGTTCAGTTGCTCTTCCAAGTTCTTTGCTGTCTGTGACAGAAATGCTATGCCATCGGAAAACCTCAAGGTTTTTGCACTTTAACTCCTTCCAGAAGTTTTTCTTGGATTTCCTGTACTGCTTAATCAATGTACAGGTCAACATCGGCGATAAGCTACAACCCGTCTCGCTACCTTCTCAATCGTTCCTTCTTCTTCATGCCCCTCGACTCGTGCACCTGCTCTCTGGTTTCTATGTGAGTAGTAAATAGCCTTCCGCTCCCTGCATTTTACCCCTACTATCTTCACGATTTCAAAGAGAGTATTCCAGTCATTGTTCATACTCACAAAATTTCTTTATTGATTGTTAGAATTGATAAAAAATTTTAACGGTACAGTTTGTATGGAGTGTAGCCATGTATGGAAGTGAAACATGGACGATAAATAGTTTAAACAATAAGAGAATAGAAGCTTTCTAAATGTGGTGCTACAGAAGAATGCTGAAGCTTAGATGGGTAGATAACATAACTAATGAGGAGGTAGTGAATAGAATTGGGGAGAAGAGAAATTTGTGGCACAACTTGGCTAGAAGAAGGGATCGGTTGGTAGGACGTATTCTGAGGCATCAAGGGACCACCAGTTTAGTATTGGAGGGCAGCGCGGAGGATAAAAATCGAAGAGGGAGACCTGGAGATGAATACACTAAACAGATTCAGAAAGATGTAGGTTGCAGTAGGTACTGGGAGATGAAGAAGCTTGGACAGGGTAGAGTAGCGTGGAGAGCTGTATCAAATCAGTCTCTGGACTGAAGACCACAACAACAACAGTTTATAACACCAGAAGTATAATTTAGACTTCCTTATAAAGTGCTCCACTCTGCGTGTGTCTACTTCGTTTGTATCTTTTATAACTGAATAAAATTTATTTTCGAATCTTTCGGAACACTTATCACAGATAATTAGTGGTACAGTTAGATGATGTATATTATATTCCAGGAAAATCAGAAAAATGCTGAAAGTGCTACAGTTTATAAAAGTTTGCCGGCCGCGGTGGTCTACGGTTCTAGGCGCTCAGTCCGGAACCGTGGGACTGCTACGGTCGCAAGTTCGAATCCGGCCTCGGGCATGGATGTGTGTGATGTCCTTAGGTTAGTTAGGTTTAAGTAGTTCTAAGTTCTAGGGGACTGATGACCACAGTTGTTAAGTCCCATAGTGCTCAGAGCCATTTGAACCATTTTATAAAAGTTTACGTTACATAACTGAGCCATTGTCCTGCTGAAACGGCGGGACTGCTTGGCTGGGACGTGCATTCGTACCCGGCTGCCTCTACATGGCTATCATCAAGCGTCAGACAAACACTGTACCCGACTCCACAGTACCCGACGCCACTATTCAAGACTCCATTCTGAGCGTTGCCTCGAACATCGTTTCGCGCTCCGTGATGCTTTTGGTTTGTCCAGTTGTTCACAATGAACGTTTAGAGGCCAAATTTATCGTATGGAGACGGTTGCGTAGTTTTTGTGTCTAGACAGCTTTCCTAATTGCATCCAAGTTGGCAGCGAGCAGTTCCCTTGCACTCCCCTCGGGGTGCAAACGACCCATCATGTGTTAGGTATCGCACATCAGCTGGTGTTGTTGACAGTAGGTGAGCAATATGAAGCAGATGTTGAATGGATTGTGGTTGACGACAGGGGGTAAATGTTCAACTGACGTCACTGCAGTGCACGACCTCCTGCTGAAAACACTTTTTGCCGTAATGTGACATTGTGCACGAGGACTAAGCTTGAAATAGGCCTCAGAGTGGTGAAAACTGAAGCTTCTCTGTACCATTTATCACTGGAGGACAGTGCGTCCTGTTGAAATTAGCTGCGAATGTACGCTTACTTTTTATGTCCATCACACAGGTGGCTGTACGTAGCAATTACCTGCGACCAATAAAAGACCGAGAGAGTAGTCGAACACATAGAACACAACAGTAATAAAGAAGCCAGTGTTGGCAGTGAAGTTGTACAAGTTTAAGGAGTTCTACGTAGCTTGCCTGAAAGCTTCCGTTTTTAAACACCAACCTCAAAGATTATTTAATTCTACTTGTATCGTGTTAGAACCAGGAATTTTCTTTATTTCATTTACATTTTTTGATACATTCCTGGAAATTGAAATAAGAACACCGTGAATTCATTGTCCCAGGAAGGGGAAACTTTATTGACACATTCCTGGGGTCAGATACAACACATGATCACACTGACAGAACCACAGGCACATAGACACAGGCAACAGAGCATGCACAATGTCGGCACTAGTACAGTGTATATCCACCTTTCGCAGCAATGCAGGCTGCTATTCTCCCATGGAGACGATCGTAGAGATGCTGGATGTAGTCCTGTGGAACGGCTTGCCATGCCATTTCCACCTGGCGCCTCAGTTGGACCAGCGTTCGTGCTGGACGTGCAGACCGCGTGAGACGACGCTTCATCCAGTCCCAAACCTGCTCAATGGGGGACAGATCCGGAGATCTTGCTGGCCAGGGTAGTTGACTTACACCTTCTAGAGCACGTTGGGTGGCACGGGATACATGCGGACGTGCATTGTCCTGTTGGAACAGCAAGTTCCCTTGCCGGTCTAGGAATGGTAGAACGATGGGTTCGATGACGGTTTGGATGTACCGTGCACTATTCAGTGTCCCCTCGACGATCACCAGTGGTGTACGGCCAGTGTAGGAGATCGCTCCCCACACCATGATGCCGGGTGTTGGCCCTGTGTGCCTCGGTCGTATGCAGTCCTGATTGTGGCGCTCACCTGCACGGCGCCAAACACGCATACGACCATCATTGGCACCAAGGCAGAAGCGACTCTCATCGCTGAAGACGACACGTCTCCATTCTTCCCTCCATTCACGCCTGTCGCGACACCACTGGAGGCGGGCTGCACGATGTTGGGGCGTGAGCGGAAGACGGCCTAACGGTGTTCGGGACCGTAGCCCACCTTCATGGAGACGGTTGCGAATGGTCCTCGCCGATACCCCAGGAGCAACAGTGTCCCTAATGTGATGGGAAGTGGCGGTGCGGTCTCCTACGGCACTGCGTAGTATCCTACGGTCTTGGCGTGCATCCGTGCGTCGCTGCGGTCCGGTCCCAGGTCGACGGGCACGTGCACCTTCCGCCGACCACTGGCGACAACATCGATGTACTGTGGAGACCTCACGCCCCACGTGTTGAGCAATTCGGCGGTACGTCCACCCGGCCTCCCGCATGCCCACTATACGCCCTCGCTCAAAGTCCGTCAACTGCACATACGGTTCACGTCCACGCTGTCGCGGCATGCTACCAGTGTTAAAGGCTGCGATGGAGCTCCGTATGCCACGGCAAACTGGCTGACACTGACGGCGGCGGTGCACAAATGCTGCGCAGCTAGCGCCATTCGACGGCCAACACCGCGGTTCCTGGTGTGTCCGCTGTGCCGTGCGTGTGATCAATGCTTGTACAGCCCTCTCGCAGTGTCCGGATCAAGTATGGTGGGTCTGACACACCGGTGTCAATGTGTTCTTTTTTCCATTTCCAGGAGTGTATATCGATTCAGGTTTAAATGTCCCATTACAAAGGAAAGTGTCAAACAATGCCGAACTAACACACGAGCGAGGTGGCGCAGTGGTTCGACACTGGACTCGCATTCGGGGGGACGACGGTTCAATCCCGCGCCCGGCCATCCTGATTTAGGTTTTCCGTGATTTCCCTAAATCGCTCCAGGCAAATGCCGGGATGGTTCCTTTCAAAGGGCACGCCCGACTTCCCTACCTGTTCTTCCCTAATCCGATGAGACCAATGACCTCGCTGTCTGGTCTTCCCCAAAACAACCAACCAACCAACCGAAATAAGAAGGAGACCAGACACCAATCGGATATTTGTATTTTTTATGCTTATTGTAAGTGAAGTTCAGCAATCAAACATCTATCCCTGAAAACCGTTCGATGCAACTCTCAAAAATCTAGTTGGAAGTTTCTCAAGCATGTGTAATACCATAGAGTAAGCTAAATTATTCATTGAATCTTGTGGCTATGTGGTGAAAAGGTCGTCTGCAACCTGGGTGGAATTACTTAAACGAAGTTGTATGTTTTATTAGCATTTAGACGAAGTGTAAAGTTCATAAACAGAAAAAATGTAACTTGTAATTTTTAAACGTTAATAATTTTTTAACAATGTTTTACAAAATGTCAGTAATCAAGAATTTATATTTGCAATGAAAGCTGGATTTTTGTGTCGATATGATATCAGAAATAAGAAGCGTATTTTTCATAAAATTGATAGATATGTGTGAAATATCATATTTGACGACTTTCATATTTAAATGACGTAGTTATTCGAACCTAACAGGAAATAAAGGAAACAAATAATTATTAAAACGAGAATCAAACTAATGATCCAGTGATTACCAGACTCCAACTCTACCGTTTTTTTATTTTTATTTTTTTAGATTTATATAGTTTACGTTTTACGGGAATGCTCCTAGATTATGCATCTTTATTCAGAACTTCAGGTACCTTAAATATTAAACACCACATAAATTCTATTGGCATGTGGTCTTCTTGTTAGATCCAGAGGCTTAATTTTGTATTTAGTTAATACGGCAGAAGTGGTAAGTTGTTATTTGCATAGATTTTGCGCACATGTTACATAATATTTTATAAAAGAAAGTGCTACTTTCATAGTCCACCACAAAACACAACAATATATGTTACGTTAATTGTACACATTTAAATGAGGAAAAAGTCAGATTACAAGGTGATCAAATAAATCCTCCACTTCATAGGCTACGAGGTTCTCAATTTTGACTCTACTTTTGTCGCTTATCTCTTTCAGTTACTGTTCGATTCTACCGTTTTTCTTTTGTTTACTCTTAGTCCATAATCTGTGCTCAGTGGACGGTTCATTCATTCACCAGGTCTTCTAATTCTTCTTGACATTCACAACAGTGTTGTTAATGAACATTATTATTCGTATCTTTGCACCCTTCATTTTAATCCTATTCGTAAAGGAATGTGTTAAGAAATAATTTAGTTAATGACACAACATCTGCATTCGCTACAGTAAGGTAGAAAGCTGTACTGAAGTGCAAAATAAAAGAAATGTTCAGTAATTATTTTTTTCTCTCTTAAATGTACTGCTGCTTAATAGAGTACAACACCAGATGAGTTACCCTTTGATTGACAAAGCACCGTTAGTGGTGGTCGGCATTTATTGCTCCTTTTTATGAAAGCTTGACGTGATATCAAGAGGAGATAAACCCTCGATTACTACATGACTATTGTAATATTTTTATTAGAGTGTATTGTAGCATTTGTCTTCACAATGACTACATATTTATATCCACTGTAGTTGCAGTGCTACCCGTCAGTTCTGTGCCCTATGCGCATCCGCCATAAGGCACTCCTTTTTACTTGTTTCAGAATAGACAGACTTTTATCTCGTTGCTAGCAGAGGCTATAGATAAAAACGTAGTGCCACTTTCACCCTCTGCGAGTTTTCTACTTTTTGTAGCACTTTTCTTTTGCTGCATTTTTCGTTCTTCACGCTACACTGCACTTTGTTAAGCTTCAGAGAAGTTATCTTTATAGAAATTTTATTGTCGATTCAACTGTTTTGCATTCAGCACAAACGATTTTTGACGCTGAATGTAGAACAGGTGAAGCTGCAGATAAGTTTGCCATCTGCGTGAAGCTTTACAAAAATGAAGTGCAAAGAACGAATTTTCAGCAAAACAAAACTGTTTCCCTAAAAGTGGTAAAATCGCGAAGGGTGTAAGTACAACTAAGCATTTTGGTTATAACCTCTGCTAAAAACGAGGAAAAAGTCTATCCATTTCGAAACATCCAAAAGAAGTAATGAACACCATTGAGCGAAATGCGCCTTGTGCGAGACCCGCTTAAACTGCCAACAGCTACTGCGGAATGTGACGATAGAACGAACATAAAAAGGCAAGTTGTTTTAAAAGTCTCATGAAAGATATGCTGCAACACAGAATTTCCTAGTTGCCCAAGTGTACTTGCCCAGTGTGCTACTGTAGACGCTTCGGCTGCTTTCCGCTTCCAGGAAGAAGTAGTTTGTTGTTCAGCCTCGAGATGGTAGGTGTTGGTGGTCGGAGCCGACTAGGCTGATTTCAAGGACGAGTACTTTCCCCAGGACGGCCAGTATTTTGCAACATCTGAGGCAGAAAAACTTCCGAAAGTTCTGCTGGGAAGCAGCGCCTTACAGGAGCTCTGTTAGTGAGAGCAACAAATGGCCTACGAAAATGCGTACATTTTGCTCCTAATTCTGACTGACTGGAAAGCTTCAATGTTAAATAATTTCTTGCGTCAATATGGACTTCGCGTTGTCGAGAAATCGATCGGTAATTCTCCTGGGTGGTGGATTAGGAACTCTGAAGTGGAGAGTGGAGGAGCTCATGCGAGAGAACTGCTGATTTTTGTGTTCGGGGACACAGTGGTCAACAAAGTATTTCTTTCATTATTGAAGGCTGAGAGGATAGCCGCAGGTTTCTGGTCAAGTCAAGGGCGCTTTTTCGAGAAGACTGTTGCCGTTTAGCGAGTGTGCAGACGCAAAAAAGGCAGGCACTTCAAATTAGGTTGTCGAGCCGAGTAGCTACGTAGCTAGTTGTGCAGCAGTGTTTGGTGAACGAGACGGGCTTGGCAAAGTTTTATTTTAAGTCAATGAATAAAATTTGTAACCGTGGAAAAAGGATTCTTGTGGTTTTATGTGACTGTATTACTTTTTCGTTAGTGCGGAAATGACATGCGGACGTTGCTAGCAGGAAATTCGAGACGGTATTCTGAATTGTTAGGAGTGAATATATCCTGGTCCAGTAGCCTGATCTGGAAATCTTTCTGAAAGTGGTTGTATTACTAAAGAGCTTTTAATTACTGACATTAGCGTGCTAGGATCTTTGTCTCGCGGATCGAAGCGAGGCTTCTGACACTTATTGAGATCCAAGTGACGGTGCAGCAGAACTGAGAGTAAAAGCTCACCAGACATATATAAATGTAAGGTCGTCACGCCGTGGCAAAGAGGGGCAACTACGTTCGGCCGTGCCCTTGGCCATAATGTGTGTGAAGTTACTGGATTTATTTATGTTTCTTGGCAGCCCGTTCAATGTGTCTACAAGCAGTGTCGTAACACGCGTGGCTACGAAACATTTCGGAAATGAGGACGGGAAAGACTCCTCACTGAGAGGGACCGGAGATGTGTTTCACGGTTTGTGCATCACAGTCACTTTCAAGCCCGATAAATATTCCTGCAGGCAGTGAATGAAGATGCATCGCAATCTGTCAGCGAGAGAACATTGCGACTGGTACTGTATGCAATAAACATATAAAGTCGCTCATCTGGTGAGAGGCCATTGCCCACACAGGCAAATACGTTTGCTGGAAATCATCGAAAATGGACAGCAGCCGTCTGGTGGTACGTAATGTTTGCCTATATTCAAGTGACACACATCGTCTAGTGCACTGCAGGCCAAATGAAACGCAGGCCGGGGTGGCCGAGCGGCTCTAGGCGCTACAGTCTGGAACCGCGCGATCGCTACGGTCGCAGGTTCGAATCCTGCCTCGAGCATGGATGTGAGTGATGTCCTCAGGTTAGTTAGGTTTAAGTAGTTCTAAGTTCTAGGGGACTGATGACCTCAGAAGTTAAGTCCCATAGTGCTCAGAGCCATTTGAACCAAATGAAGCGTTTCATACTGAATGTTTGCTAGTCAGTGTCGAGCTGGAGGTGTTTTTCTTATCATGAACAGCGCTTTTTCACTGAGGTGGCCCTAACATGAACCAGCATGCTTATTTAAACATTCTGAATGATCATCTGCATGATGAGTGTGGTACTGTTACCACTGTTTTTCAAGATGACAACAGAAGAGTTCATCGGTCTGGAACAATACCTGACTGCTTTTACATCTTTACTGCATCTTAATTGGCCTCCAAAATTACCTGACTTGGGCACCATAGAAAACCTGTATGAGTGTTGGAACAGTAGGTCAGACGCTGATATCAGCAATTTGATGAAAATGGAATGAAATGATCATATGGCTATGATGGCCAGGAGTCCCCACTTGTGAAAGTTCGACCGTCGAATTACAGTTGGTACTTCATTCGGTGACTTGCGTGTCGATAATCATGAAGTGACAATGAGGATAACACTCAGTCCCTGAGAGGAGAAATTCTCCGACCCAGCATGAATCGAACGTGGGCCCGCTACATAGCAGCCAGACGCGCTGACCACAAAGTTAAGGGGGTAGAAAGCAATCCAGGGACGGAATTATATGACATTAAATGATTTCTCTTTTTTCTGGTGATTTTAACCAATTTACAATTCCAGTCGAATCTGGGGATTATTACGTCGCATAATTGTCTCGCAGAGCACATCGCCAAGAATGCGTGGGTTCTGGGATCGCCGGAAAAGTGATTTCGCTCGACGTTACAGAAGATTCGACGATGGAGCGTTTCAGTATATTTGTTAACTCATCTTGGCGATTACGACAGTTCTGTCAGACTTGCGATGGCTGAGTTAGCCTCGACCACCATAGCTAGGAGGAGGAACAAATGCGTACCGCAGAGAACCAAGAGCCACGCCTCCGAGAAACAGCGAGTTGCTGCCGCCTGCAGACAGGCAGGCCCGCATCTCCTGAGCCGTGGCTACGGCAGCCGGCGGCTGCAGCCGGTCACAGCTCTCGTGGGATGCTACCCTCACCCCTTACCCCTCTCCACGGAGCTCCTTTATTTTTTTCCCGCCGCGTGAGCGCCAGTGGGCCGTCACTAAGAGGTGGCGGGGTTAACTGCAGAGAGGCGGAGGGGTGGGGAATAGCCTGCACCCAGACAACCCCCGTCCCACGGGGCGGGGAGGGGAGGGGTGGCGCAGCGCTGCGAGGCGGGCCGAGCCGAGGCAACGCCAAGGTCGGCCAGGAGCTGCCCTGCTCGCCTCGCAACGAAAGGCACGCCATCTGCATGGAAATTACTCGCAGCAGGCGGGATGCAAAAATTACACCTCAGGCCGCGTAGCGTAACGCGCAGTGTCCTTGTTTACGAGACACTGACGTGGGCTCGATAAGGATGGAATCTTCCAGTTGGATTAACGAACAATGGCCTGACCCTCGTGCCTGAATATTCGTTTCAGAGCTGGTTTAGTTCCATGATTAGGTGAATACAGTATGATTTCCAACTTTTCTGTTTACCTCACAAACGTAATTCCTTTCCTTTAGAAGCTTTGGTATTTGCACTGTCTGATCAAAAGAATCTGGACGTCCCTATGTAATGCGGAATTGACCTCTACGAGTCACGCGAGCGGACCCGTCGTTATAAAAAGAGGTTAGGAGCATTTTGTTTTCAGCAGAGAAGCAGTAACAGCAGACTGGGTCAGTCAGTAGAGTATCGAATGGGGACTGATCACTGGGTGTCTAAGTAAGAAACACAGTCTAACATAACAGTCGCGGCACTCCGTCTTGTTTTTGTTACTCCGCAGCGCCACGAGTGGCCAGCAAGCGACACGATACCAGATGAGTGCGTATACCAACGCTAGTACAGATCTGCAATATACTTATTTCGAGTGTATGTAGTCCCTTAAAAATCGATACTAACTAAAAATGTCACCGCATTTGTCATTCTTTAGTTTCCTAATCACCCTGGGAAGTACGAAATGGTGAATTACAGGACTGCTGATATGTAGTTCACTAAAAATGTACATATATTTACTCAATAAAGCCATTTTCCTTTAATAACAAAAGAATCCTAGTAACGTATCACAAGACCAGACGTTTTGCAGAAAGATGTTGTACATCCACATAACAAAGCAGAGTTTTGTTTTTTATACTTTGAGCCAAATCAGAAAAAATAGAACGGTCACCTTTATGGAATGTAATACCTGTATTATTTAAGGTACCAAAGAAGACGCCACACCCCATAGTTGTAGCTTAAGGAAATACCACCAAGCCGGCCGGTGTGGCCGAGCGGTTCTAGGCGCTTCAGTTCTGGAACAGCAAGACAGCTACGGTCGCAGGTTCGAATCCTGCCTCGGGCATGGATGTGTGTGATGTCCTTAGGTTAGTTAGGTTTAAAGGTCGGGACACACATGTCCGGACCGTGTCCGTGCTGAGACACGTCCGAGTATCGGCTGTCACCCGGACAACGAAATACGTCATTAAAACAAATGTAGCTGGCGCCACTTGACCGGGCCGTGCACGGGGAACGTCAACGGACCGGGGCCGGGGCCGGGCGGGATTCGTCGTGTTTAATTTTTCACGTGACGGACACGGCCTGACGGTAGAAGTGTCTTGTGAGCTGTGCAACTGCGCAAGACTGTTCTGTGTACAAAACATGGATGTGGAACGACTAATAGAAGACGTTCGTAAGTTTCCTGTTTTTTACGATCAGGGAAATGAAAACTCTAGGAAAATCGAGTACCACTCCACAGTCCCTTGTGGAGAATTCAGGAATTTTTTGAGTTGTTCTCGTACCGCAAATGCAGCATCTGTTGATCTCCCACCAATCCGGATCCCTCAGCAGTTTCCTTTTGATCCATCCTCTGTTCGGGCACCCTATAACCTTCCATTTTTCGAATAAAGTTGTACAGTAAACACGGAGCCCTCACAATCATTGTAAGGTCATTAGGATCTCCCTGAAGGATTCTTCTAAATATTCGAAATTTCTGTTGCAATACGCCGAATGCATTTTCGGATATTCTTCTTGCCCGACTCAAACGATAATTAAATATAGCCTTGTCATTTGTGAAGTTTCTGCCAGGATATGGTCGCATCAAGTATGTTCTGAGAGGAAAAGCTTCATCGCCTACAGTTACCATTGGAAGTTCAACATCAGTTCCGGGTAAAGTTTTACTCTGTGGGACGCTAAGCGTGTTGTTTTCCAATGACTTTCCAAGGTTTGAATTTACTAGAATGCCTCCATCAGAGTTTTTTCCGTACGCTCCCACGTCTATTGCAATAAAATTGTAACGTGGATCAACCAGAGCAAGAAGCACAATGGAATTCCAATAGAGACTTCCTGACTTGTTTGGAGCCTGTATTGTTACGTGCTTTCCATCTAAAGATCCAATGCAGTTTGGAAACTGCCATTTTGTCCAAAACTCCTCAGCTGTAGCATTCCATTTTTCTTCAGTCGGCACAGGCATCACGTCTTCTAACAATAAATCGATAACTGCCATAGAGGTGTTGTAAGTAGGCTGTTTAGGTTTTCTTATTGGTAACGCCACGTAGTGCTCTGTATGAAAATCACTGGCTGTGCTATGTGCAGTCTGTGCCTAGTTTGCATTGCTGTCTGCCATTGTAGTGTTGGGCAGCTGGATGTGAACAGCACGTAGCGTTGCGCAGTTGGAGGTGAGCCGCCAGCAGTGGTGGATGTGGGGAGAGAGATGGTGGAGTTTTGAAATTTGTAAGACTGGATGTCATGAACTGCTGTGTGTATTATGACTTTTCAACACTATTAAGGTGAATACATTGTTTGTTCTGTATCAAAATCTTTCATTTACTAACTGTGCCTATCAGTAGTTAGTGCCTTCAGTAGTTTGAATCTTTTATTTAGCTGGCAGTAGTGGCGCTCGCTGAATTGCAGTAGTTCGAGCAACGAAGATTTTTGTGAGGTAAGTGATTTGTGAAAGGTATAGGTTAATGTTAATCAGGGCCATTCTTTGTAGCGATTACTAAAAGTCCGATTGCGTTGCGCTAAAAATATTGTGTGTCACTTTAGTGAATGTTTGAGTACGTTCAGTTTTGCTCAGCTGTTTGAAAAGCAAATAATGTAACAGGTTTATCAGCACAGTAATTTATTAATTTTTCTTAGGGAACGTTTCAGTGTCATGGACGATAGCTCCAACTGTGGATTTTCCCAACCTGTAGCTGAAGGAAATAGTTTTAAAGGAAGCTCCTGTAGCAAGGAACCTGAAAAAAAATTAAACTGTATAAGATGAGAAATTCTGCATAATCTATACAATATTTGCAGCATTTTGAACCTTGTAATACAAATACGCGATTTAAAATATTTTTGCTACAGGTGGAATAGAGGAACGCAAATAAAAAAAAAGATGGGCATCTGTTCGTGACCAACTAAGGAAGACCCTGCAGAAAAGGAAAACTGTTTCAGGACAAGCTGCTGTTCATCAACATAAATATAAGTATGAAGATCTCTTAAAGTTCCTGCTATCTTACATCGTAGAACGAGAAACAGTTCTAGGCGCGCAGTCCGGAACCGCGCGACTGCTACGGTCGCAGGTTCGAATCTTGCCTCGGGCATGGATGTGTGTGATGTCCTTAGGTTAGTTAGGTTTAAGTAGTTCTAAGTTCTAGGGGAGTGATGACCACAGCTGTTAAGTCCCATAGTGCTCAGAGCCATTTGAACCATTTTGAGAAACAGTTTCCAATGTTCCTTACACGCAAGACACTAATGAGCATAAACAAGAATCAAATACAGATTCCCAAGAGGAGCAGTATATTGTTGAAATCGAAAAAGAGTCTACACAAGAAGACACTGCAGATGAAGAATGGATCATTAAAACCCAGGGTAGTGAAACAGAGAATTTGGTAGAGTACACTCGGCATTCCCAGACGTCCTCAGCTTATTCGTCCGTCACTTCAAATAAGAACACGTTTATGAAACCTAATAATGTTAGAAACTCTCCCTGTACTGGTCTTGTTTTCCAGGCACTGTGGATCCATAATTTTCTTCTTCTTGTTTGCCTTCGTTCTTTTTCCTCTTCGTCTAAAGCAAGTGCTATAAGTCCTAATTCACTATTACGAAAATTAGTGATCATGTTTTACAGCTTTCACAAACAGAAATACAAGATCACCGCATCCGAGTCACTACAAGAAACCAAAAAGACACGGTCGTGCCCCGGTCATGTGTGGCCCCTGCAGGAACGGACCGGAGCACTGCCGTCACTCGTCCGACGCTCGGCCCAGACACGGCCACGACGTGTGTGTCCCGACCTTAAGTAGTTCTAAGTCCTAGGGGACTGATGATCTCAGATGTTCAGTCCCATGGTGCTCATAGCCATATGAACCATTTTTTAAGACCACAAACGTGATAATAAGTCGTCAAAACCAATACACCATGTGATAAAAAGTATCCGGACATCCCCCTAAACATACTTTAATCATATTAGGTGCATTGTGCTGCCACTTACTGTCAGCTACTCCATATCAGCGACCTCAGTAGTCATGAGAAATCGTGAGACAGCAGAATGGGGCGCTCCACAGAGCTCGCGGGCTTCGAACGTGGTCATGAGATATGGGTGTCGCTTGTGTCATATGTCTGTACGCGAGATTTCCACAGTCCTAAAAATCCCTAGGTCAACTGTTTCCGATGTGATAGTGAAGTGGAAACGTAAAGGCACACGTACAGCACAAAAAGCGTACTGGCAGACCTCGTAATTTGTAAAAGGCAGACATCTATCCAGGCCATCACAACGGAATTCAAAACTGCATCAGGATCCACTGCAAGTGCTATGACAGTTAGGCGGGAGGTGAGAAAACTTGGATTTCATGGTCGAGCGGCTCCTCATAAGCCACACATCATGTCGGTAAATACGAAACGACGCATCGCTTGGTGTAAGGAGCGTAAACATTGGACGATTGAACAGTGGAAAAACGTTGTGTGTAGTGACGAATCACGGTACATAATGTGGCGATCCGACGGCACGGTGTGGGAGTGACGAATGCCCGGTGAACGTCATCTGCCAGCGTGTGCAGTGCCAACAGTAAAATTCGGAGGCGATGGTGTTATGGTGTGGTCGTGTTTTTCATGGAGGGGGCTTGCACACCTTGTTGTTTTGCGTGGCACTATCACAATATAGGCCCACATTGATATTTTAAGAACCTTCTTGCTTCCCACTGTTGAAGAGCAATGCGGGGATGGTGTTGCATCTTTCAACACGATCGAGCACCTGTTCATAATATACGGCCTGTGGCGGAGTGGTTACACGACACTAACGTCCCTGTAATGGACTGGCCTGCACAGAGTCCTGACCTGAATCGTATAGAACACCTTTGGGGTGTTTTGGAACGCCGGTATCTTTGCCAGGCCTCACCGACCGACATCGCTACCTCTCCTCAGTGCAGCACTCTGTGAAGAATGGGCTGCCACTCACTAAGAAACCTTCCAGCACTTGATTGAACGTATGCCTGCGAATGCGGAAGCTGTCATCAAGGCTAAAGATGGGCTAACACCATATTGAATTCCAGCATTACCGATGGAGGGCGCCACGAACTTGTAAGTCATTTTCAGCCAGGTGTCCGAATACTTTTGATCAGACAGTGTATATCTGTTTCCCAACACAGAAGAAATGAATTCCACAATTGTTGCTGAATCCGAGCCACAAACGGCAAGAATATTCAACACATTCGGTTTTGAAGCAAAAGTAATTACATATACAAAAATATTCGTGTAGCAGAAAGTCGAATGAAGTGGAAGAACAGGCAAATCGTTAGAGTACATAAAGAAGTTTTAAGTGTCAAGGAAAGTTGCGATTTTGTTAGAATAATGTTTATTCATAAAGCAAACTAATAGCGAAAGCGGTCGTATTTACAGTTACTGTTACACTCGAGCGCATATCCATTTGACACAGCTCTATCAATCACAATCTCAGCGTGGATTACAAGTTCGATACTCCACCTCGTTAACTAAGCGAAAAGTTCACACCAGGCGCGCGGCTGCTCACCGCTCAGAGACTAAGTCCCGCGATACCACACAACGCGAAATTTTCTAAGTCGTTTCACTTCCTAGCTGCCTAAACACCGACTGTCCGCTTTCGTGTCTCAATCCGAACTGTACCCTTTGATGTCTACAGCCGAACTGTCCGCTTTCGCGTCTACACCAGCACTGCCCTCTGCCCGCCTCCGACCGCGTTCCCGCCCGCTGAACATCTTCGCTCAACTGACTAGCGCAGTTCCCTGTCCTGAAGCCGTCCATCAGATTGGCTACGGCTTATTCTACATTACTTTATATTTTAACATATTTAAATAATCAAATCTTGACCACTTTCACAATCTAAATAAAGTAACAATATTATCCATTACGTAATAAACGTTAAATTCTTTTACATAAAAGCAATACAATTTCCTTCTTAGCTTTGAATAGCACGGACAGTAGCCTTGCACCAATGTGCTTTCTAATAAATAAATAAAGAACAAAAGTAACTATTACGCACTAAAGTTTACAACAAATATTCTACTACCTAATGTTCAGTAAGGTGTTATGGTGTCATCGTTTGATGTGTTTTGTGTGGAGGAAATGATGATCTGATGTTTAATTGAAAATACTGATAATTTAAATTTACTATGTCTTTCAAACAAATAAAGTTACAGAGTTAATATTTACAACGCTTGTCATTTTAACGATGCGCGTCTATACGAAATGTCGATCGTTAAGATCGACTGAAGCGTTCAGATTTTAGCATTCAGGTCTTTGTTACAAAACTCGTTAATTTCACTTTAGCAGTAAATCCTAAACTATTATAGATTTGATCAATATTCAAGTCTTATTGGGATCACCATGTAAATTTATGGAGGATGGCAGTTTAAAATTACTGTGGCTTGATTCCCTGCATTACTACAGAATTAAATAGTTTTCATTAATGTTCCCTTTATGGTCAATCTTAGGTCCGCCATATTTAACACTGCTACGTCTCCTTGGCCACAAATGCTTCTATTGGGCGTAGGTTCTCGTCTGTCTCACTCGCACACTACAGCGCTTAGGCCTCAATAGACAATAGACGCCTGTGAATTTCCCCATCTCGTGGTGAGTCTGCATCCATTGTGGCAAACGGTCCTCGACGACAGGGTTCGTTTCACAATTCCTGTAGGCTGACTCTTCCGGCCATATATTTAAACGACAGCGCAATGCTCGTTAACTGACAACGCAAAAAACTCAAAAATATAGCAACTATTTCGTTTACTAAGCAGAAAATAATGTATAACAAACGTTATCCTTAAACACATGTGTCTGTCTCCTGTCACACCGGTTGGAGCGCTAGTGTCGCTCCATCTGTCACAGGGTAAGAACTTACGCGACAGAGAATGTTGTGGCTGTATTATTAGATTGTGGTATCAAATCCATCAGGGACATTCAGACTATTTCAAAGCTACACTGTCGACTGTCGGTGATGTGACTGTGAAGTGGAAACGCGAAACAAAAACCACAACTCAACCAAGACCAGGGAGACAGCACGTACCGATCCACAGGCGCTGTCGAGCATTGCGGAGGGTGGTTGGAAAAATCGCATGACCTCAAAGGAAGGATTCACTCATGAGTTCCAAAGTGTTACCAGCAGTCCAGTCAGCGCAATGACTGTGCGTGGAGAGTTAAAAAAATGTGGTACAGCTGTCACAAATCACACATTTCTGGTACTTCAGGTAGTTGAGCTTGCGTTCTCCTCGATGTACAATCACAAACTGCCGAAAATCGAGGCCCTCTCTCCACCTACAGGATGGATGGACCGAGGGAGGGAGCTACTTCACAAACAGCCTCGCGACACTTGCTGGCTGCTGTCCACCTTGATACGATGGTCCTTCACCAATACAAAAGCAGGTATAGTTAACTAAACAATACGATATAAAAGATGCATCTTGGTTGTCTAAAGTATAGTGACACAGCCGCCCTTATGGTGTTAGGTCGCGCAGCTGTGGCAACTAGCTGTCACAGACTAGACAGGTCCCGAATGACTCAAATAGGCATCTGGTTCTGGGATGGAAAACACTTTTGTTAAACGTCACGTATGACGCTACAGCTGGGACCGAGGGGGAGCCACGGTCTCATAAAGAAGTCGCCTGCCATTCTACGCTGGACTATTTACCACCAACTTGACTCCGATAATAAAGCAACTAAAAAAACGGAAAAAACATTCGCGACGATGATAAATGACGGCCGCGGTGGCTGAGCGCTTCTAGGCGCTACAGTCTGGAACCGCGTGACCGCTACGGTCGCAGGTTCGAATCCTGCCTCGGGCATGGGTGTGTGTGATGTCCTTAGGTTAGTTAGGTTTAAGTAGTTCTAAGTTCTAGGGGACTGGTGACCTCAGAAGTTAAGTCCCATAGTGCTCAGAGCCATTTGAACCATCGAAGTATACTTCTACCAGTCACAAATGATCAGCAGCGACATACCCACCCTGGGTAAAATTAGAAAAAAAACTTCGACTATTTTGATACGAAAACTACCGATCACCAGATAGGTCAAATGGGAATCCGTGGAGGAACACGATGTTCTTTTGGAGGAACACTATTCAGAAATGACACCCGAAGCTGACCACGGGGATTCTACAGCCCACAACATACATTTCGCATAAGACCGGGCTATTAAAAACACGATCGTCGCGACTACGTTACTGTCACCATGCATAAAAAGCGACCTTGAGTCTACAGGCACACACACATGACCCACTGATAATGTTAAGCCTTTTGGTAGATATGCTATCCACGAATTGGAATCAAGTCTATCCACTCAACCACTTACTTGCGTTGGACCCTGTAGAGACATCTTCTAACGATTACAGCCACTGTTGAATCATGTTGGTTGCACTCTCGTATCTCGAAATGAGTCATATTTTTCGAACCTATCTGGTAAGGATCTCATACGACAGAAACTCCAGCACTGTTTTTTATACAGTCCCTCTGCATCTTGTAACTGCTCCTTAGTCTCTGCCACGCCCTCCCTGCAGCTTAGTCCATGTGACCATCCCAATTTAACTCTGACATGTACGAAATTCAGAGAGCACTATATCTAAGACCTTCTGCATCCTGTAGGGAAACAGGACAAGCCGAGTTAATCCGACAGGAGCGCGTTTTGACCACTCGGTGGAAATGGGAACATCGTGTCATACCTCAGCCAGCTATGTACAGTGTGTAAGACCAGCTCGAAACGAAGCTTGCCCCTGCAACACGAGGTAGTAGGAGGGATAGTACGAATAGTTACAGTGGTTTTCCTTGTTTGGGAAATTAGGAAGACCTCACATAATATATGGTATGCAGGAAGTACGAAGATTTTGCGACACATCTCCAAACTACATACAGCTAGTCAAAGGAGATCCTTGTCTCTCAGTGTGCATTCATGTCTATTACCCACACATGTGTGGCGACCCGATTAAATACACAGTATTGATTCATTGGAGCAGGTGGTTTGGGATTGAAGTCACTTCCACAGACCGACGTAAAGTTTCATCACCTGTACTGTAGAATGACCATATCCAACAGACTATCATTCAAACAAGAAGGTTCCTGTATTGCTCCTTCATAAGAATTTTAATACATTGTTTTTTCGGTTGTAACACGCCCAATTAGCGTACACCTCCATACACTTTGTTTTCTTCTACCATGACTTAGAGACCTGTGTCAGCTGCTGCTAAATCGCCATTAACACGTTTCGATCCTCTGGCTCTCATAGAAACATGAACGTTGCATGTTATAAACTATACAGCTACCGCACCACAGGCTGATAGAAATAAAACACAGACGCGATGTTTCTCACTGACAAAAATGTGGAAGACATCATAGCGGTTCCAACAGCTATGACCTATACAGTTAATCTCATCTTCCCATCGAAATGGTAACGCTAGTCCTGTGATCAAATATAAGGGTAGCTGAGATACGTTTTCACATTTAACTTCTATCCACTTTCATTTAATTCACTCGCTGCTTCCTACAACAATCACCAAGCTGTATCACTCAGGAGTCCTTAACACATACACGGGCTGTGACTTTGACTTGTTAGTCACCAGCAGTGTCAGATCATCTCGTACGGACAAGGCTTTTGGGATTCCAGGCGTCTTACAACAGCAGTCTACTTCGAGTTATTATAGATATTATAGAACTACATACTCGCTCTCGTCAAGCAGTGAAGGAAACAAAAGAAAAATTCGGAGTAGGTATTAAAATCCATGGAGAAGAAATAAAAACTTTGAGGTTCACCGATGACATTGTAATGATGTCAGAGACAGCAAAGGACTTGGAAGAGCAGTTGAACGGAAAGGATAATGTCTTGAAAGGAGGATATAAGATGAACATCAACAAAAGCAAAACGAGGATAATGGAATGTAGTCGATTAAGTCGAGTGATGCTGAGGGAATTAGATTAGGAAATGAGACACTTAAAGCAGTAAAGGAGTTTTGTTATTTGGAGAGCAAAATAACTGATGATGGTCGAAGTAGAGAGGATATAAAATGTAGACTGGCAATGGCAAGGAAGGCGTTTCTGAAGAAGAGAAATTTGTTAACATCGAGTATAGATTTAAGTGTCAGGAAGTCATTTCTGAAAGTATTTGTATGGAGTGTAGCCATGTATTGAAGTGAAACATGGACGATAAATAGTTTGGACAAGAAGAGAATAGAAGCTTTCGAAATGTGGTGCTACAGAAGAATGCTGAAGATTAGATGGGTGGATCACAAAACTAATGAGGAAGTATTGAATAGGATTGGGGAGAAGAGAAGTTTGTGGCACAACTTGACCAGAAGAAGGGATCGGTTGGTAGTACATGTTCTGAGGCATCAAGGGATCACCAATTTAGTATTGGAGGGCAGTGTGGAGGGTAAAAATCGTAGAGGGAGACCAAGAGATGAATACACTAAGCAGATTAAGAAGGATGTAGGTTGCAGTAGGTACTGGGAGATGAAGAAGCTTGCACAGGGTAGAGTAGCATGGAGAGCTGCATCAAACCAGTCTCAGGACTGAAGACTACAACAACAACAACAACAACTCGCTCTTTCCCACATATTATCTTCCTCAACTCTACACCTAAGCACATCAATGCATCACTCGTCTTCATAAATCTAGAAGTCCTATTTCCCACATCACTATCTAATAGTCTATTGCTAGGTTGGGAAACAAGCACACGAATTTGCCACTGAACTTAACATACAAAAGACCAACTCTGTGTATAGCACTTCATCATCATTACTTATTTAGCCGCAGATTCTCTACTCCCTTAACTCATCTTCTATTACTGAGTAACATTTCCTTCTCGTCACATTTTCCTGAAACCCGATACGTTCTTGCATTACGACTCCCATTATTCATTACACTGATACCGACGGTTATTTTAGGTAGATTCTGCGCCTTCACGCCGACTGAACTTCAAAGAGTATGAGGCGCATAACGATAATGTCACGAGCAATGATCCATCAGTCATCTGCCGTGTTTCAGCGTCTTGCTACGCTGTTTTGCGTCACTGTTCCATAATCAGAAGAAAGAAACCGGAACCGTAAGCCACTCTTGCGACATTGCTCTCTTTTTGTCCCATTAACTCAGTACCATGACTTAAAATAATTAAGTAGATAAAAATTCACATATAGAACGAGAAGGTGTGCGGTGTAGAAACGGGAAGGAAAAGCTCTGCTCATGAATCAGGCACTCGCTGGTCGTCGAACCACATATCTACGAGAGCTTGCTGAAAAGCAGTGCCTACGAATATTTTATCTGAAAGCTGCGGAAGGTCATTTTATATTTTATTCATCTGTCTCGATTCAAAGGGAGCTGACGATCCAAGTTAATGAACTGAATCCCGGTAGGCGTCGATAGAAAATTTACAAGAGTGGCGTCCAAAACTGTGACTGGTGACGCACGAATTTTAAATGACTTTAATTTATCACAATAAACTGAATATCAAGTAGTGGCAACCAGTGGGAACACGAATAACACAAAATCATAGATAACTAAACAACTGAATGGCAACCTGTGGCAACTTCACTCTAATAGCCTTGGAATATCTGACAAGAAATTTACATATAATAGTGGAATAGCTAGTGATTGTCGTAAGGTTAATGTAGGTAACTCACTGTACACTGAGGGAATGCGTCACACCTGTGGGTGAAATCGAAAGCAAATTGTTTATTACTGAGGCATTGTGTCTTGAAAGTGAAGCCTGAAATTACAAAAAGTGACGCTAATTTCTTTCTGCCTCATCTTGTGACTGTGGAGTAATCTCACCATTTATGTATGTACGTATATATTGAACTGGGGACCTAGAAACAACGGAGAGGCTTCGTCCCCGCCGTAGCCCTCAGTGGTACACAACCCCACAAGAGATTACAGCAGTCCGCTCACCCCACCGCCGTCCCACACTGAATTCAGGATTATTGTACGGTTCGGCGCCCAGTGGACCCTCCACCCTCCCATCCTCCTCCCCACGTCTCATTCCAGACGAGTGTAACCCTAATGTTTGCGCGGTAGAGTAACTATCGTGTACGCGTACATGGAGACAGAGTTTGGATAGCCATCGCCGACATGATGTAACTGAGGCGTAATAAGGGGAACCAACCCGTATTCGCCGAGGCGGATGGGAAACCGCCTTAAAAACCATCCACAGGCTGGCCGGGACACCGGACCTCGACATTAATCCGCCGGGCGGAGTCGTGCTGGGAACCGGCACGCCTTACCGCTCGGGAAGCACTGCGTTAGACCGCACTCCTAGCCGGGCGGGCTAATCTCACCAAAGTATTGTTGGTGGTGATTCAAGTAGCTGTAGAATCGATCACTGGAACCTCGCCAGCAGCTGTCCAAATGCCCAGCGGCATCAGCTCAGCAAACTCTGCAGTAGCTCTCAGCATCAAAGGCATAAGTGGAGGCACCAGATCTCGATCTTAGTGTGGGAGCTACACTTTCCCTTCTGATCTACAATCAAACTATGAAGTAAGAAGAAACCTCACATTGCTACCTTTCTGTCTTTCACGGCTCTGAGTCCTCCAAGTGCTGCCCGATCAAACTGCTCTTTACAAATACTTGTATCCTTCCCCTGACTGGTTACTCGGTGAATTGTGTCTGCCATACTGTACTGAAAAAATTCACATCTCTCTCTTTTTCTTTGCCAAATGGGGTGCTGTGCCTTTTCATCATCCAGTGTCACTTTCTAACTTAAAATTTGCTTACTTAGCCAATAAGGCAGGTTTATCATCAAACAAATATACAAACTCATAGCTGTCAACAGTTTCCCACGATTTCAGAGTCCTAGGTCCGAGCGACCGCTAGACATCACTGAGATGTTTATTTTAAGCTTTCTGTGCTTTTTTGGGGAAACGGCCACTTTCGACATCTCACATGCAAAGGTGTGTCTGTAGCTAAAGAGGGCGAGTTCTCATTGCATTTCTCGGTCGTAAAACGTTTTTGTTAGGCGTTTCTCTATGGAAGATACTATGTGCGTATCACCGTTGGTGGCTTTTCCAAAACCTTTTCCTTGAGGGGGGGGGGGTTACACTCTCTCACTCTCTGACAGCTTCAACCAGTGTGCGCCCCTACTCATAGCCTTGTGCTGCTACAATACAAGCAAATACGAATTAAGAACGAGTGAACAGCAAGACTGCATTAGTTACCTACTAACAAATATTATTACTTTCGCATATCAAGTCTATTGGGGTAAATTAAGTACACTGATTAAATGATACTTTCTTTATTGATTTGCGTATGTGGCAAAGAAGGAAAAGAAGAAAGGTGGAAGGAGTATAAAGAGGGTCTGTACAAGCGTGATGTTCTTGAGGACAATATTATTGAAATGGAAGAGGATGTAGATGAAGATGAAATGGGAAACATGATACTGCGTGAAAAGTTTGACAGAGCACTGAAAGACCTGAGTCGAAACAAGGCCCCGGGAGTAGACAACATTCTATTAGAACTACTGACAGCCTTGGGAGAGCCAGTCCTGACAAAACCCTACCATCTGGTGAGCAAGATGTATGAGAGGCGAAATACCCTCAGACTTCAAGAAGAATGTAATAATTCCAATCCCAAAGAAAGCAGGTGTTAACAGATGTGAAAATTACCGAATTATTACTTTAATAAGTCACGGCTGCAAAATACTAATGCGAATTCTTTATAGACGAATGGAAAACTGGTAAAAGCCGGCCTCGGGGAAGATCAGTTTGGATTCCGTAGAAATATTGGAACACGTGTGGCAATACTCACAATACGACTTATCTTAGAAAACAGATTAAGGAAAGACAAACATAGCATTTGTAGACTTAGAGAAAGCTCTTGATAATGTTGACGGCAAAGTCTCTTTCAAATTCTGAAGGTGGCAGCGGTAAAATACAGGGAGCGAAAGACTATTTACAATTTGTTCAGAGACCAGATGACAATTATAAGAGTCGAAGAGCGTGAAAGGGAAGCAGTGGTTGGGAAGGGAGTGAGACAGGGCTGTAGCCTATCCCCGATTTTATTCAATCTGTATATTGAGCAAGCAGTAAAGGAAACAAAAGAAAAATTCGGTGTAGGTATTAAAATCCATGGAGAAAAAATAGAAACTTTGACGTTCGCCGAAGAGACTGTAATTCTCTCAGAGACAGCAAAGGACTTGGAAGAACAAATGAACGGAATGGACAGTGTCTTGAAAGGAGGGTATAAGATGAACATCAACAAAAGCAGAACGAGGATAATGGAATGCCATCGAATTAAGTCGGGTGATGCTGAGGGAATTAGATTAGGAAATGAGACACTTAAAGTCGTAAAGGAGTTTTGATATTTGGGGAGAAAAATAACTGACGATGGTCGTAGTAGAGAAGATATAACATGTAGACTGGCAATGACAAGGATAGCGTTTCTGAAGAAGAGAAATTTGTTAACATCGAGTATAGATGTAAGCGTCTGGAAGTCGTTTCTGAAAGTATTTGTATGGAGTGTAGCCATGTAAGGAAGTGAAATACGGACGATAAATAATTTGGACAAGAAGAGAGTAGAAGGTTTCGAAATGTGGTGCTGCAGAAGAATGCTGAAGATTAGATAGGTAGATCACATAACTAATGAGGAGGTATTGAATAGAATTGGGGAGAAGAGAAATTTGTGGCACAACTTGACTAGAAGAAGGGATCGGTTGGTAGGACATGTTATGAGGTATCAAGGGATCACCAATTTAGTATTGGGGGGCAGCGTGGAGGGTAAAAATCGTAGGAGCCCAAGAGATGAATACACTAAGCAGATTCTGTTGGTTGGTTGGTTTGGGGAAGGAGACCAGACAGCGAGGTCATCGGTTTCATCGGATAAGGGAAGGACAGGGAAGGAAGTCGGCCGTGCCCTTTGAAAGGAACCATCCAGGCATTTGCCTGGAGCGATTTAGGGAAATCACGGAAAACCTAAATCAGGATGGCCGGACGCGGGATTGAACCGTCGTCATCCCGAATGCGAGTCCAATGTGCTAACCACTGCGCCACCTCGCTCGGTCAGCAGATTCGGAAGCATGTAGGTTTCAGTAGGCACTGGGAGATGAAGAGGCTTGCACAGGATAGAGTAGCATGGAGAGATGCATCAAACCAGTCTCTGGACTGAAGACCACAACAACAACAGCATGTGGCAAGGCGGTTTCTGAAAAGCTTTCCCACCACAAAACTCTTCAAGCTTGTTAAATAAAACAACCTTACTCACATTATACATCTCTATTCTTCATTTCTGCATATTTGCCGCCGTCTACCGCTAGAGGACTCCGAATAGTAGCATGTAACATGGCAGTATGTAACGTGACTATGTCGGAGCTTGAGAAACTGCGTGCTGTAATCGAGTTTCGAATTCGAAGTGTTCATCCTCGCATGGAGCACCCTATCCTTCAGCACGACAGTTCCACACCACGACTGAGTGCTGCGACATCTGCAACAATCTGACGCCTGGGGTTCACTGTCATCGATCATCCTCCATAGCCCCGACTTGGCCCCATACCATTTTCACCTGTTTCCAAAACGCAAAGAACGTGAGGACTTCACTTCCGCAGCGAGGAAGTGGTGCGAGCAGACGTTAAGTTGTGACTTCATCAACGAAGTCGTAATTTCTTCAGTGACGATATTAACAAATTGGTCTCTTGTTGTGAAAAATGTGTTTGTCGCCAGAGTGACTATGACGAGAAATAAATATGAAGACAAGCCGGATGTTAATAATGTTGATTTTATTTAAAAAGCTTTAAGAGTTTTCACATAAAGAATTCGTAGGCACTAATTTTCAGCATATCCACGAACTACTGCAAATCCCAGGAGGGCTCTTAAATTTACATCTTATACAACAACACTGCTTTTAATAAATTATGCCTAGGCTCTTCTCCTTTTACACTGACATACATTTCTCCACTATACACCAATATTTATACTCATACACTACTGGCCATTAAAATTGCTACACCAAGAAGAAATGCAGATATTAACGGTATTCATTGGACAAATATACTATACTAGAACTGACATGTGATTACATTATCACGCAATTTGCGTGCATACATTCTGAGAAATCAGTACCCAGAATAACCACCTCTGGCCGTAATAACGGCCTTGATACGCCTGGGCATTCAGTCAAACAGAGCTTGGATGGCGTGTACAGGTACAGCTGCCCATGCAGCTTCAACACGATAACACAGTTCGTCAAGAGTATTGATTGGCGCGTTGTGACGAGACAGTTGCTCGGCCACCATTGACCAGACGTTTTCAATTGCTGAGAGATCTGGAGAATGTGCTGGCCAGAACAGCAGTTGAGCATTTTGTGTATCCAGAAAGGCCCGTACAGGACCTGCAACATGCGGTCGTGCATTATCCTGCTGAAATGTAGGGTTTCGCAGGGATCGAATGAAGGGTAGAGCCACGGCTCGTAACACATCTGAAACGTAACGTCCACTGTTCAAAGTTCCGTCAATGCGAACAAGAGGTGATCGAAACGTGTAACCAATGGCACCCCATACCATCACGCCGGGTGATACGCCAGCATGGCGATGACGAATAAACGCTTCCAATGTGCGTTCACCGCGATGTCGCCAAACACGGATGCGACAATCATGATGCTGTAAACAGAACCGGGATCATCCGGAAAAGTGACGTTTTGCCATTCGTGCTCCCAGGTTCGTCGTTGAGCAGGCGCTCCTGTCTGTGATGCAGTGTCAAGGGTAACCGCAGCCATGGTCTCCGAGCTGATAGTCGAACTGTTCGTGTAGATGGTATTACCCTCCTGAACACACCGATTCCATATTCTGCTAACAGTCATTGGATCTTGACCAACGCGAGCAGCAATACGATAAATCGTAATCGCGATAGGCTACAATCCGACCTTTATCAAAGTAAAAAACGTGATAGTACTCATTTCTCCTTCTTACACGAGGCATCACAACAACGTTTCACGAGGCAACGCCGGTCAATTGCTGTTTGTGTATGAGAAATCGGTTGGAAACTTTCCTCATGTCAGCACGTTGTAGGTGTCGCCACCGGCGCCAACGTTGTGTGAATGCTCTGAAAAGCTAATCATTTACGTATCACAGCATCTTCTTCCTGTCGGCTAAATTTCGCGTCTGTAGCACGTCATCTTCTTGGTGTAGCAATTTTAATGGCCAGTAATGTATTAGATATGGTACATCGAGAGAAAGAGAGTGGGCCCAAACTCAGGGACAATGGACACAAGGGCCTACCAAAATGCACATACTGCTACTTACTCCTGACTCCGTTGCTGATGAGGGTAGCTCATCTGCCAGTTACACTTCTGACCCCAAGGTGCAGCTACCTGTGTGCAGTGACCGCAACGGAGGCGTTGTCAGGATGGGGTTTGGCTCTTGCACCTGCACGTTGTGAGTTCCATCTGTTTATGAGGGTTACAGGAGTCACTCGGAGGAGAAGTCGGCTGCAGCAAGGCGGTGATCGTGAAAAATCTTTGTTGTTTCAAGAATCTTGAGCAGCTAGAGTTGCGCTCCCTCCTCCCCCCCCCCCCCCCCCCCCTCAGTCATGTGGCGCAGCCTGGCGTTGATCTACGGCGTTGTTTGTGCTGCGGGCACGCAAACCTCAGTGGCGGAGCGATGCTGTGAAGATGTTAATTAGTAGCTGCTATGGTCAGTGCGGCTCGAAAGGGGAACGCCCTTGCGTAGTAAACATTCCCCGCAGCGCTGCATCAAGCGCTGGCGCGGTGGTCTTGAGTCGCTGTGCCGTTATCGAGGCTTCTGGGACCTACTAGTCTGTAGTGTGTGACAGAGGTGTAGTCGTATTTGGGAGTGAAACCCGATCTTGCGGCTGGCTAACTGCAATTGACGCTGATGGTAGCTCCGGCCGTTAGCTAGGAGGGACTCGGTTAGAACCTCAGACCATCAATGCTGCGGCTGGGTCTCTGGCAGACAGTCCTCACAGGATAATGATGGAGCGGTAGCGAGATCATGGTTGAGGTCGACTCTGTGACGGTCTTCAACTCGATGGCTTGCCAATTCGATGACTAGCATTTATACGTGAAAAAGCGGTTTTGTTGTGTTGTTGCTGCCGTTAATGTAGACGTATGCCTGGTTTTGGTAACTGGCCGGGCTCTCACCAGCATGAGAGCGGTTTCTCTCAGCAGCTGCCGTGGCGTAAAATTCTGCCAGAGTATTGCTGCAAGTGTTCTTTTTGTGGCATTGAGACCTCTTTTCTACGTTTGCGTCAGTGCAGTAACATTTAAAACCTAATTTACTTACCGCCAAAGACTGCGATTTTACTACTGTAATTTATTATATATATATATCTCGATTTTTTGTCAAAATCTGCTGCATTCGAATTCACTTATTATTTGATGTGTAGCAAAATTCATCGCTGGTAGGGAAATAATCAGATCGTTTCTTGATTCGTGCAGTGACTAATTGCCATAGAGAATGTTTCTCATGTTGGGAATACTGTATGTTAATCGTGAGCTGGCCAGTTCGTCACGCCAAGCTGCACGTATGTATTTTTAAAGAGATCGAGTATTACGTGCATCTCTTTGAATTGCTATAGATGTTTCTAGCAACACAATTGTTATAAAACTGGGTACAGCATTTTGTAATAATAATAGCTAAAATAATGTTTAGTTTAACATCTACAGTAATTTCTGGAATACAAAAGATCAAAGAAAGTACATGATTTATAACTTTCTATGACAAATAACTCCCTGACATTTTAATATGTTATACGTCAACGTCAGTGAAGAGCTTTAAATAAATATCAGTCGAGCACAATATTGGCAGTGAGGGCGCTTCGGTCGGCGTATCGTGCGTTTTTATCGTGATATTTCCGGAGGACATATTGAAGCACTTGATAGTATATGGACAACTGTCTTGAAATCATTCACAGTTCGATGCGTTTTCCTTGGTCATCAATTTACTTGATTACCGTATGGTTACCATGGGTTTCGGATAACAGTCACGGGACGCCAAGTGCAATAGATAACTAAGTAAACAGCATTTTGGCTTAAAGGCTAAAATATCATTTTGTAAGCCACTATTTTTCATCCGGTAGATGACCCTATGTTCATTTCTCGCTTTCTCTGAGGCGGTAAGTGGGAAGGGGGGGGGGGGGGAATGCGGTATGAAGTTGAAATCGTTGAAATTGGTAATAAAGTTCAATGAGCGCGTGATAGATTGTACAACTCAATGGGATACCAGATTGTACAACTTCGATGTGAGGTACATACAGGGGGAATACGATGGTTGTAATGTAGTCGGCTTTTAGTATGATGACGTAATTTTTATTCAGTTGTTTCTAATGGATATAGATGGGCTTTATATGCTTTAATTTCGTTTTCTGATTTATTATTTTGGATTTTTGTGCAAGTTGATTCAGATAGTGGGATTGCTGAAAAAAGCGATGTTACCGGATTGAATTATTTGAAACAGGAACCTCAGTGGCTCCTGTGTTATTCAGCCAGTGAGAGAAGAGATCTTTCGGGCGTTTTGGTACTGACAAAGGATTTCGAGGGTTTTTCCATGGGAATAGGTAGTTAGCTTTGAAGTAACGGTATGCGCAATACTTGTTTTATACAGAATTAGGCTGATCCGCAAAATTTCGTGACTATCCCTGAATTGAGACTTTCTTTCGAAAGGCATAAATCTCGCATGGCATGCTACGCAGTCATAACAGTGAACTTCGGGAGCGTAAAAAATGATGATCCGAGTAGTATTACATCGTACATTACAAAACCATTGAACATCCTCCTATGTTTTTACACACTGCTTACTACCTGATTGAAAGTAGTCTTCTTTGGGAAACTGATCGTGAGGTCTTAAGCTGGCTACTACACATGGAGAGACAGGTCTGTAAGTTTCCAGAATGAGATTTTCACTCTGCAGCGGAGTGTGCGCTGATATGAAACTTCCTGGCAGATTAAAACTGTGTGCCCGACCGAGACTCGAACTCGGGACCTTTGCCTTTCGCGGGCAAGTGCTCTACCAACTGAGCTACCGAAGCACGACTCACGCCCGGTACTCACAGCCTTACTTCTGCCAGTACCTCGTCTCCTACCTTCCAAACTTTACAGAAGCTCTCCTGCGAACCTTGCAGAACTAGCACTCCTGAAAGAAAGGATACTGCGGAGACATGGCTTAGCCACAGCCTGGGGGATGTTTCCAGAATGAGATTTTCACTCTGCAGCGGAGTGTGCGCTGATATGAAACTTCCTGGCAGATTAAAACTGTGTGCCCGACCGAGACTCGAACTCGGGACCTTTGCCTTTCGCGGGCAAGTGCTCTACCAACTGAGCTACCGAAGCACGACTCACGCCCGGTACTCACAGCCTTACTTCTGCCAGTACCTCGTCTCCTACCTTCCAAACTTTACAGAAGCTCTCCTGCGAACCTTGCAGAACTAGCACTCCTGAAAGAAAGGATACTGCGGAGACATGGCTTAGCCACAGCCTGGGGGATGTTTCCAGAATGAGATTTTCACTCTGCAGCGGAGTGTGCGCTGATATGAAACTTCCTGGCAGATTAAAACTGTGTGCCCGACCGAGACTCGAACTCGGGACCTTTGCCTTTCGCGGGCAAGTGCTCTACCAACTGAGCTACCGAAGCACGACTCACGCCCGGTACTCACAGCCTTACTTCTGCCAGTACCTCGTCTCCTACCTTCCAAACTTTACAGAAGCTCTCCTGCGAACCTTGCAGAACTAGCACTCCTGAAAGAAAGGATACTGCGGAGACGTGGCTTAGCCACAGCCTGGGGGATGTTTCCAGAATGAGATTTTCACTCTGCAGCGGAGTGTGCGCTGATATGAAACTTCCTGGCAGATTAAAACTGTGTGCCCGACCGAGACTCGAACTCGGGATCTTTGCCTTTCGCGGGCAAGTGCTCTACCAACTGAGCTACCGAAGCACGACTCACGCCCGGTGCTCACAACCTTACTTCTGCCAGTACCTCGTCTCCTACCTTCCAAACTTTACAGAAGGTCTCCTGCGAACCTTGCAGAACTAGTACTCCTGAAAGAAAGGATACTGCGGAGACATGGCTTAGCCACAGCCTGGGGGATGTTTCCAGAATGAGATTTTCACTCTGCAGCGGAGTGTGCGCTGATATGAAACTTCCTGGCAGATTAAAACTGTGTGCCCGACCGAGACTCGAACTCGGGACCTTTGCCTTTCGCGGGCAAGTGCTCTACCAACTGAGCTACCGAAGCACGACTCACGCCCGGTACTCACAGCCTTACTTCTGCCAGTACCTCGTCTCCTACCTTCCAAACTTTACAGAAGCTCTCCTGCGAACCTTGCAGAACTAGCACTCCTGAAAGAAAGGATACTGCGGAGACATGGCTTAGCCACAGCCTGGGGGATGTTTCCAGAATGAGATTTTCACTCTGCAGCGGAGTGTGCGCTGATATGAAGTAAGGCTGTGAGTACCGGGCGTGAGTCGTGCTTCGGTAGCTCAGTTGGTAGAGCACTTGCCCGCGAAAGGCAAAGGTCCCGAGTTCGAGTCTCGGTCGGGCACACAGTTTTAATCTGCCAGGAAGTTTCATATCAGCGCACACTCCACTGCAGAGTGAAAATCTCATTCTGGAAACATCCCCCAGGCTGTGGCTAAGCCATGTCTCCGCAGTATCCTTTCTTTCAGGAGTGCTAGTTCTGCAAGGTTCGCAGGAGAGCTTCTGTAAAGTTTGGAAGGTAGGAGACGAGGTACTGGCAGAAGTAAGGCTGTGAGTACCGGGCGTGAGTCGTGCTTCGGTAGCTCAGTTGGTAGAGCACTTGCCCGCGAAAGGCAAAGGTCCCGAGTTCGAGTCTCGGTCGGGCACACAGTTTTAATCTGCCAGGAAGTTTCATATCAGCGCACACTCCGCTGCAGAGTGAAAATCTCATTCTGGAAACATCCCCCAGGCTGTGGCTAAGCCATGTCTCCGCAGTATCCTTTCTTTCAGGAGTGCTAGTTCTGCAAGGTTCGCAGGAGAGCTTCTGTAAAGTTTGGAAGGTAGGAGACGAGGTACTGGCAGAAGTAAGGCTGTGAGTACCGGGCGTGAGTCGTGCTTCGGTAGCTCAGTTGGTAGAGCACTTGCCCGCGAAAGGCAAAGGTCCCGAGTTCGAGTCTCGGTCGGGCACACAGTTTTAATCTGCCAGGAAGTTTCATATCAGCGCACACTCCGCTGCAGAGTGAAAATCTCATTCTGGAAACATCCCCCAGGCTGTGGCTAAGCCATGTCTCCGCAGTATCCTTTCTTTCAGGAGTGCTAGTTCTGCAAGGTTCGCAGGAGAGCTTCTGTAAAGTTTGGAAGGTAGGAGACGAGGTACTGGCAGAAGTAAGGCTGTGAGTACCGGGCGTGAGTCGTGCTTCGGTAGCTCAGTTGGTAGAGCACTTGCCCGCGAAAGGCAAAGGTCCCGAGTTCGAGTCTCGGTCGGGCACACAGTTTTAATCTGCCAGGAAGTTTCAGGTCTGTAAGTTGAACACATTAGTACAAATAAATGATTACAGTTTCAGGGTCCTTATTCAAGCAGTTATTAGGCTTGGCATTGATTGATGGAGTTGTTGGATGTCCTCCTGAGGGACATCGTGACCAATTGTGTCCAACTGACGCGTTAGGTCGTCCAAATCCCAAGCTGGTTGGAGGGTCCTGCCTATAACACTCCAAAAATTCTCAATTGGGGAGTGATTCGGTGATCCTGACGACCAAGGCAAGTTTTGGAAAGCACGAAGCACAGCAGCAGAAGCTCTCGCCGTGTGCAGGTGGGCACTGCCTTGCTGAAATGTATGCCCAGGATGGTTTGCCATGAAGGGCAACATAATGGGACACAGAATATCGTCGACGTACCGTTGTTGTGTAAGCGTGCCGCGGCTCACAACGGCTGTCCGGAGCGTCTCCAGACACTTCTTCGGCCTGGAAGTAGAACTGTCTTTAGTGACGAGTCCTGTTTCAAATAGAGTCCCGAAGATCATCGAAGAAGTTGGTGACGACCCGGATAAAGGTGGAATACCAACCAAACTGTCGCGCACCCCACGAGTGATTTATTTTCGTAGGACAGATCCTCTGGTAGCCATTCACGGCATTCTTACAGCACAGCGCTACCTCGACGATATTCTGCGCTTCGTTTTGATGCCCTTCACGGAAAGCCTTCGTAGGCTTACATTTCAGCAAATAATGACAGTCCGCACAGGACGAGTGTTTCAACTGCTCGTATTCGTGCTTGCCAAACTCTACCTTGGCCTGCAAAGTCTCAGGGTCTCTCCCCAATTGAGAACGTTCGGATAAACAAAGAATTATTATAGAATTATAGGCAGGGCTCTCCAACCATCTCGGGACTTTGACAATCTAACGCGCCAATTAAACAGAGTTTAGGAGGACATCCACAATTCTATCAGTCAACGCAAAGCCGAATAACTGCTTGCATAATGGCCAGTGGTTATTGAATTCCTCTGTTTGTGGAGGTTTTTGTCGTGAATGAATCATCCAGATTTTCTGAAATTGTATTTATTTGTACGTCTGTACATGCACATCGCATCCATCGATTGCCGTCCCGTTGAAAAAATTCTTTTGTGGTTCGTCTTTTGTTTTCGTTTAGTAGTTACAGCCAGACGTAATGCAATGAACAAACCTTACACGTATAATACATTAAACTCCACGCATTCGTTGACACGTGTAGTTTAGGTAGTTTTTTACTTGCAGATGTTCTCATGTGAGAAATATTACAAGTTGCTTCAGTGCAGGGTGCACATCTCAACAAGTCGCCACGGAAACGTCGTTGATTGTAGAAAAATGAAAGAAGCCATGCCATTACATATGCTGAGGTAGCAGTATCATTTAATTTTCGGCACCTTTTGTGCGGTGTAGATGTGGACGCGTGAGCAGCAGCGTGATCCTGTATGCGTCTTGTGTTCAAAAATGGTTCAAATCCTCAAATCTGAGGGCATCAGTCCCCTAGACTTAGAACTACTTAAACCTAACTAACCTAAGGACATCCATTCCCGAGGCAGGATTTGAACCTGCGACCGTAGCAGACGCGCGGTTCCGGACTGAAGCGCCTAGAACTGCTCGGCCACAAAGGCCGGCCGTCTTGTGCTCGATAGGATTGTCAGGAGAGGCGTCGCGTGCGTACGTAAGGTACCCAGAGGACAGGTGGAGGCGATAAGAGGTGGGCATCGGAGAAAGTGCCTCCGGCGCCTACCGAGGGCGCGAACGCCGCTGGGGGCGGCAGAGGGGGCGGCAGGCGCAGTGCAGGTCGCGTATCGATTGCGGCCTCCGCCTCCGCCCCGCCGACGCCGCCTCCCACGCCTGGCCCGCGGACTGCCCCAGGCTAATGCGCGCAGCCCCCCCCCCCCCCCAATCCCCCTCTCAAACACGGCCGTCCGTGTATGGAATGCCCGCCACTCGGGCCTCCTCTCTGCCTTATCGCGCCACCCGGCACCCGACGCTTTGGGCGACTCCATCGAGGAGGTCTTAGGGACCGCAGGTAGTCACCAGCTTCCTTATTTGCTCGAGCGCACTCCTACTCGCTACTCCGTTACGGGATTCTTTCACATCGACATTAACGCTGTGCAAGCCCAGGTACAGTACCGGAAATCGTTGATCTGCTATAAATTGCAGTCTTTTAAAATGCAGCAGTTTCTGAAAGCTAACGTAAGAGTCCACGCCTCCGAATTCTTTATAAGAAAATTCTTAAAACCAATGAAATAAAACAACCATTATTAACATTACAGGGAGGTGATGGAAATCATGGGATAGCGGTACTGTCGTGCACACAAACATGAAAGGGCAGTACATGTGGCGGAACTGTCATATGTACTCGGGTAATTCATTTGAAAATGTTTTCCAAATGATTATGGTCGCACGACAGGAATTAAGAGACTTTGAACGCGGAATTGTAATGGAATCTGGACGCATGGGACAGTCCATTTCGGAAATCGTTAGGGAATTCAGTACTCCGATATCCACATTCTTAAGACCACTCGGAGAATATTAAATTTCAGGCATTATCTCTCACTACGGACAGCGCACACACCGACGGCCTTCGCTTAACGACCGAGAGCAGTGGTGATTGCGTAGATTTGACAGTGCTAACAGAAAACCAATATTGCCTGAAATAACCGCAGGAATCAATGTGGAACTACGACGAACGTATCTGGTAGGACAGTGTGGCGAAACTTGGTGTTAATTGTCTATGACAGCCGACGACCGACGCGGGTGCCTTGCTAACAGCACCATATTACCTGCAGCGCTTCTCCTGGATCGTGACCATATCGGTTGGACCCCACATGACAGGTCAAATGGTTCAAATGTCTCTGAGGACTATGGGACTTAACATCTGAGGTCATCAGTCCCCTAGAACTTAGAACTACTTAAACCTAACTAACCTAAGGACATCACACACATCCATGCCCGAGACAGGATTCGAACCCTCGACAGTAGCAGTCGCGTGGTTCCGGACTGAAGCGCTTAGAACCGCTCGGCTACCGCGGCGGGCATTACAGGTCAGATGAGTCCCGATTCAAGTTGGTAAGATCTGATTCCAAGTTGCCAACAAGGCGCTCTCGAATCTGGTGGTATCTCCGTAAAAATGTGAGTTATGTTTACACGGAATGGAATGGGTCGTAGTTATTTTTGGCTACTTGGACACCATTTTCAGCCATTCATGGACTTCATGTTCCCATACAACGATGTAATTTTTATGGATGAACAATACTCCATGTCACTGATCGTGATTGGTTTGGAGAACATTCTGAACAATTCGAGCGAGTGATTTGACCACCCAAATTGGCCTACATGGATCCCATAGAACATTTGTGGGACATAATAGTTAGGTCAGTTCGCATTTATGCACGGCTATAGACACAAGACGGCTGAATATTTCTACAGGGGAGTTCCAGCGACTTATCAAGTCCATGCCTCGTAGATCTGACACTGTGTTAGAAGGTATCCCATTAGTTTTTCACCTCACTGTATACATATTTGAAAAAATCTTTTACACTCTATCTGCTGGCCGCTAGAGCTACCGTTACGAGTATTTCAAAAATAATACAGTCTAGGTTGCAAAATAATGATTATTTAATAACGAGTTTCATCTTTTTGGGGCATCATCAGTTCATGTAGTATTCTGCAAATAAGCGGATCCATTCCATATCTCAAACGTTTTGACGAATGCTTGTTGGCAGAATGCTACTTTACTTGATGATGACCTAAAAGGGCAAAATGAGACTGTTTTCTTTTTGAAATCATACACCTCTTATTCTTCATCTTTGCAGCCCCTTTCCCTAGAGGGTTTAGAATTACAGCATGTAGCATGGCGGTGTAACGTAACTATGTCGGTGCGTCAGAAACAGGGTACTGTAATCGAATTTCCCAATCTGATGAGTGCTTCCACACATGGAGCATCGTCTCCATCAGCATGGTAAAGAGAGACCACACACTTGTCCTGCGACAATACGACGCCTAGCGTCATCCATACAGTTCCAGCTTGGCCCCATGCTATTTTAATCTGTTTCCAAAACTTTAAGAACACTTCGGAGGACATCACTTTGATAGTGATGAATAGGTGCAAGCAGTTCTCTCGTTGGGCGAAATGTGTTCGCTGTCAGTGTCTATGTGGTATTGAAAGTACTATGAAAATTTTACATATGTCCCCTAAAGGAATGAAATATCCACTTGAAGAATGGAGACTATTTAAACAGAAGATAGAGAAGCCGGACAAACGGATGAAGTTTCACATGGCTCTGAGCACTATGAGACTTGACATCTGAGGTCAGCAGTCCACTAGAGCTTAGAACTACGTAAACCTAAGTAACCTAAGGACATCACCCACATCCATGCCCGAGGCAGAATTCGAACCTGCCACCGTAGCAGTTGTGTGGTTCCGGACTGCAGCGCCTAGAACCACTCGGCCACAGCGGCCGCCAAACTGATGAAGGAACTTTTGGAATTTAAGTACAAAATTACAATAATTTTTTGCTCTTTTTGAAAATGATTCGTGATTCAGTAAAGCATTCAGCTTATGACATAACGGTAATTTATAAAATAGTACAATCATTTCTGAGACCTTCTTCAATACAGCACCCACATATTTAGTCGTAACGTTATTATCCTGAGAGACAGAGTATAAGCACACATAATAAACAAGTGAGGAACCAGTCAAATTTTTATCAACAAACAACTAAAGACTCCAATCGAATTTTGAGTGTATCAAGACTTTTGTGATATTGGTCTGACATATGTGCAGCGAAACAGATATGTCATTAAAGATTTATTGCACTGCTGTCATACGTGCACACAAGTGTTTGAAAATATTTTATTTAATGTTTTAGTACTGACATTGTACCTTCTAGTGTAGGTAATGGTTTGAGGATGAACGAAAATGTTCGAAACTAGTCAGTAACAGAAATATTATTTGCATCTCTGATGGAAGCCGGCCTCTGTGGCCGAGCGGTTCTAGGCGCTTCAGTCCGGAACCGCGCTGCTGCTACGGTCGCAGGTTCGAATCCTGCCTCGGGCATGGATGTGTGTGATGTCCTTAGGTTAGTTAGGTTTAAGTAGTTCTACGCCTAGGGGACTGATAACCTCAGATGTTAAGTCCCATAGTGCTTAGAGCCATTTTTTCTGATGGGAATCTTAATTAATAACATACAAGTATATTGAGTTGCTCATCCTGATAACAAAAAAAAAATGAATTACGTAAGCGGCAAGTTTTTGTTCATCGATGCCGGGAACGTGGATTTCGAAAACGGCGAATCTGGTTGGCTGTTCCCGTGCTACCGTCGTGAGCATCTATGCAAAGTTTTTGAAGGACGATGAAACCACGAATACACTATACGTCCACGACTCACCGCCGAATATGGAGGGCGCGGGATGGGTGGCGAGCTGAGGCAGATCTGACGAACAACTACAGTGTTTCGGAGCACACCGTTAAGCGCACATTGCTTAAAAGGCGTCTCTGTAACCGACGACCCTTAAGTGTTCCTATGTTGACACAGTGATGTCATCAATTACGTTTCTAGTGGGCACAGGATAATTAAGGCGGTTAAAAGCAGAATGACCATCTGGAAAATGAGCTTCAATGCTTGTATCACGTTTAAAATTTTATGTTCATTGTTATATAGTCTACGGTAATCAACATATGTATTCGTTGTTAGTGACGCTAAGCTTGCAATACCAGCGAATTAAACTCAGAATATTGTGCACAGTAATCGTTTTACCAATGACCCAGTATTCACTTACACCTCTTGGCCTCTCATTAACATCAGGTTTGGAATGATTCACAACAACGTAATACAATGTTTTGTTCCATCTTCACGTATTACATTAATCCATAACCGAAACTTTTATTCAATGTTCATATAATGGAGTGCATAAGGCAACTGAATAAACAATGTTACATACAAAAAATATAAATTTCGAGCAAGCTCTTACCACATACACATATAAATACTTCAGTTTTTTTTTAAGTACGTAAAAAGTCTATTCCGAGTTTGAAATAGCATCATGAGAAAGCATCACGTCAGTAGCAGATTGTGTGGTTGACCCCACACTTACTGGTGATGTATATGGTGTGGAAACGTATGTTTTCGACTTGTGTGTGCCGTCACATCTCTTTGCATCCAAACAGAAAACGCTTTTTGTTAAGTAGTTCTTCAAATAACAGCTAGGAAGCAGTTCAAATCACCCTGTACACCTATATCCATTTGCCACCAAACAGGCCGATCTTCCACTACAATATGGTGCACGTATATACAAGTATTCGGTTCTGTCACCTGCATTCCTTTGTTCCCAACGTCCTCAATTATAATTGGACGCAGACCAATGGAAGCGTGTCTCATGGCTGTTGAATCACTTTTCTTGTCACACCACGTCGATGTTCCTGCCTGGATAAATTGTTATCCAGGCGAACCGTTGCTAAAAGTGCTTACAGAGGTGGAAAGGATTCGGGAGACCCCTGGCCCTTTCGTTACGTCGAACTGCGTAACATTACTGTCTGTTTCACAGGATAATATGAAAGAGACACATTGCTACCAACATATCGTTGACTCTTATGTATTTCTAGTTTACTGCAAACAAAAACGATGCCAGCTGGACTGAATTAGGAGTTAACATAGAACGAATTTTTAAACTAAATTGATTTGAGAAAGATATCAATTTTTTTCAACCGCAAAACGTGGAAAACGTGGCGCCTATTAGCGTAATAGCCAGTAATAGCTACGTTCTTCGTGATACATCCTTTTTTGTATGATAGGTTGTGGAGTTCGTAAAGGAATTTACTAACTGATTTGCAGTTTCATTTTATCCGCAGCGCTTTAAGCTCTTCACGACTGCCACATGCTTTTCTACATCCCTGTCTTCGTTTCGGTGAATGGTGACGGCAATAAGCCTCGAGATGCAGAGGTTCAGACACATTACCACATTTTTGAGCAACGCTGGACTGAAACGGTGATAGTCATACGGAATTTCGTGAGTCAAATGGGGAGAAAATTATTGATAGTAGCTAGCACTTCGAGCACCTTGATCACACCTATGTGATGACGTAGACGATCGGTGATTTGCTAAAGTTTTGGTAATCATAACTCCAGAAAAGGGTGATACAAAAGGACTAAGCATATTTATCTGTAGGTATTAACATTATTTTTGACTATTCGTGAACCAGGTTATGTCTAAAGGAAGTCCTCGCAGTCGTGATAGGATCAAGATCAGTTTTTTCTGCTGTTCCTGATTGTCAAACGTTTTTACGGAAACGAAAGCAGCTAACCAGGTGGGCCGTACAGGAGCCCTTATTTGTTTGCAGAACAGCCAAGAGGACTCATGCTTTACACCTTCTTTTCCGGATCAGTAGAAGCCACACAGCCAATTCATTCTCAGGTCGACCCCGTCATAGTTTTCACCCACCAGCATTTCAGGTGAGAATCGTTGGTGATTTACTTGAAACTTAAGATTTCAATCTGCTTTTCGTTTCCACTAGTCCTAACACTTACGGCAGACGAGCAGCTAAAATGCACTGTCCGGGCCCAGTAATGTCACTACCTGTCAAAAGCCTGAACCGGTGCGAGACGTGCGAGCAGAGAGACAATGAGATTCTGGTAGTTCCGACAAGGATATGGAACCACGTCGACTCCAGTGCAGCGACCAGCAGCGCTGGGTTCCTCATTCCCACTGAGATAATCCCACAGGTTCTCGATTGCGTTTAGGTCTGGTGAGTTTGGCAGTGGAATACGGTAAACCAATACTGGTGCCACCCGAACCACACAGATGCAATGCGAGCTGAGTGATATGCTGTTATATGCCATCG
This sequence comes from Schistocerca piceifrons, assembly GCF_021461385.2. Taxonomy (NCBI): domain Eukaryota; kingdom Metazoa; phylum Arthropoda; class Insecta; order Orthoptera; family Acrididae; genus Schistocerca; species Schistocerca piceifrons. The sequence continues at coordinate 260,723,563 of NC_060141.1, forward strand.
CGCCGAGGAAAAAAAAATGCATGTAGGGGTGGACATGGTCCAGAAAATAGCTGCATAGTCATGTTGACCCATTGCGCCTTCCAGAGTAACATCACCCAGGGAATGCCACGAAAATATTTCCCAGACCATAATCCTCCCTCCTCCGGCCTGCATCCTTCCGACGATTGTTGCAGGGTGATTTATTTTAGACAGCCGTCTGTCCGACGGAACATAAGCCGTGATTATATGTAAAGGTCTTAGTCGCCGATGAACAGCAATTATCATGAGAGCATGAGCCAGGCGCCTGCTGCGGAGACCCATATGCAGCAACGTTTGCTGAACAGTCGTTGAGGAGACGTAGCCCCTTGGTTCATCTGGACAGTCAGTCGCTCAAAATCTGCATTTCTATTCGCCAGTACACTTGTCTGCAGTCGTCTTCCACCCCTGTCACCTACGGCCCGTAGTGCAACAAAGTTGCCTCGGCGTCAGTTTTGGGTAGCGCCATTTTGCCATGCATGTTGTACTTTAACCACGGCGGGACGTGAAAAGTTTACAAACTTCCACCCTTTGCCCGAGAACCACTGATCAGTCCGTTTTGGATGTCAGATAAATTACTCCGTTTCCGCATTACGACGACTGCACTCTCTCTACCCATGCCCCCTCCCCGTTCCCCAACACGCTTTATATACCCTCCATTGCTAGTGCTGCTACCTGCTGTCTGTGAGATGACGTCGAACATAGGGGTGGTTACATTGTCATCGTGTGTTAATTTAGATGTGAGGCAAATATTAGCTGGCTGCGATGAGAATTATGACGATTTCAGTTTTATTAATAGCGCGTCTAGAGAGCGCACGTAATATGGAATCGTATTAGGTAGTTTCACAAATGAAAGTGGTAAACTAGAGGCTGCTGCTTGTCCATAACTCTCATACACTAAAGCCCAGAAATAATAATGTTGACAATCGACTGTGAATCTGTGCAGTAGCACCTAACCTATCCAAAATCAGTTTCTTAATAAAATAATTAGCGATAACCATGCTACAGCATTTTGCGACATAATACTAACAAAAACACGTATTTCAAATGACTACTCAAAGCACCTAGTTTAAACAGGAAGACAAACTTACTCATTAATTCTGACAGGGGAAACTTCCCATCGCATCCTCCTCAGATTTAGTGGTAAGAGGGCCCGTGGACAGCCCGCCAAAAACTGAAGAAATATCAAGCATAAAAACAGAAAGAAGGTGTAAGGAACTATGGAAAAAAATCAGTGAACGGTCCGAGCACAGGAAGTGCTACATAGAGCATTATGGAACAGCCAAGGCGTCTTTGTTAAGTGGTGGCGGTGTTGAACTGTAAAGTGGGCGAGCTGTTTTCGAAGCTCCCTGGTGTCTTTTTCTTTCTTTTTTTTTCTCCTCCACTGTTCGCTGTATTCAAATTTGTGTCTATGCTATAATGAAAGATATTTCTGCACAACTACTCTATTAGTCGCCCAAAGGAAGTGGCTATCGAGTGGGAAACGTAAACGATTGATGACAAAGCGATAAGTCAACCGAATCGTCCGCCGGAAAACATGTGTGACGTGTAATACACGGCTTTCGTGACAGCCCGTGTGTGATATGACGGGAATCTATTATCGACGCACCTAATTTTTACGCCTGATGAGTGCGTAAGACACGCCTCCTTGTCCGACTTAAGTGTTCGTATGACTCTGAATGTGATCAGTCGCAAGAAAATGATGAAAACATATCAGTTTGTCTCATAAGCTGCAACAAATAATCGCAACAGATTCACAGTCAAACAGTTTCTCTATGCTCTATCGAAACATATGTTTTTAACGTTTTTGAAGTCGCGTTCCGTTTTGGAAGTTTTGACTCTTGAATTTCTTTTTTGTAACACAGTTCACACACGTTTATTTGTCGTCTTCGTTTCTGTGAAGCGTCTACTGGGTATCTCGCCTGCTCTCACAATCCATCACATCTATTTGCGGCGATAATCTATTCTTAACACATGACTCATATTATATAACCAATGAACAGTATGACAACCTCCAAGACTACAGGAAGAGAACAAAAGATTTCAGTGATCGGACGGGCAGCTCATAACGTTGCGGAAAAAAATGAAAATAAACGGCAAGAGGGTGTTTTGACCACGGCTCGTCTGCTTTGCAGTCGAACACCGTGATCACTTAACCATGACGCAGTAGCTATTCTTCTTCGCTCGATGTTCCACTTGTTAAGGTTGGACCGTTTATTGTTTCAATTTTGCTTTTTTTCGCAGTTCACTACACATTCTTCCTGCTTTCTTAACAATAAATCTGAGGGGGTTGCGATGGGAAGTTTCCCTCGTGAGCAACAGACATAACATTGGTCAAGAAATACAAATTTAGATGGTTCGTATCCTGCCCTTATCACACTTTTGTTGCATTTCTGTATACTACTTACTATGTTTTTGCGATCACAAAGAAAAATAAAACACATACTTAATTTTAATAATACTGAAGCATCGTAAAAACCACAAAGAAATTTTTATGGCCATTCACGGTCTTGTGCCGCAACAGTGAAAAAATGTGCGTAGTAGGAACTTTCTAGCACTAAACGAATTTCTGGAAGCCATCTGTAACCTAGGGAATGATTTTTTTAATTTCTTGTTTTCTAGAAATGACACAAAAACCAAAATTCGGATGTAATTGACATTCTGACTTTTCATTTGCTGCGTATCGCCTTGATCACGGTTCGATCTAAGTCTACTCCAAACAAATTGCCAACGGGAGACTTCAGGTCTAGCTGGGAATCCGAAAAAGAGTCGAGTTCTGTTTCTCCACTTGGCACTGTCGGAGGTGATGACATCATTTGGTGCCTGTTAAAGTTTGTGGCTCAGATGAGAATCCAACACAACACCTTAGAAATACTGAGCAATAAATAGACCACCAGGTCAGCCGTAGCCAAAACGATCGTGCTGAGAAAATCAGACATCGACGATCAAAATATATAGAAATTAGTCAAGAGTTCGAGTCCTCTACTTATTGCAGTTTTTAAAGCACCTTTCGTCTGTTAAAAGTATAAATATTATGGAACCACAAAGATAATTTACTTCCCGTTATAACCCGCCAGCAATAGGAAAATCTTCCTGAAACAGTTCCTTGTCACAGATCGCGGCTGCCTGTCCTAATCGGAATAATTACAGGCGAAGAGTTTCCTATCGGTGCAGAAGACTATGATCGCCTTTTATATTGTATTTATTTCTTAGAAAAAACACAAGAAATGTCTTAGTTATTCTGAACGTTGAAAAGTTTAAAAATTTCAGTGTTTTCCCCTTTAACATCATTTCCAACAATTGACCGTCTTCTTCTTCTCCTTTTTTTTTCTTGCCTGTATTGTGTTGCTATAATTTTTAGTACGCTACGAAAACATTCCGCATATTTGGCAAATGTCGTGATTTCATAGTGTTAGTTTTCACAGTATTGTAAACAGCAACAGTACATTACTGTCCAGTGATGTGCTGTATATGTTGCAGTATGCGCAAGCATCTAGAGTACAGCGTTGTTCTTTGTTCTTGGGTATCAGAGTCTTTCCTATCGTATCAGTTCATTTAGACCCACTTTTGCAGAGATTGGCCCGTCGATAACCTCCAATTTCTGATGGAAGTAGTTCCACACATAACCTTTGTGTCGATACGGAAATCTGTGAATTAATGTATCTATATTTCTACGTGTAATGTAGTCCTCGGTCTGGCTAAGGTGTATTTTGTGGAGCTTTCCGATGGTGGGGAATTTGCCACTGTCGATGATGTACCACTGACGGCAGACGTTTCTTCAGATGATGTTCCATTTCGATCGAGGATATTTTTCTTCGTTCCAGTGGGCTGTCGACGTCAAGATATTTTAAATGTTTCTGTTGGCGAGTTATTTCGGTTCGTAAGCTTTGCTGAACTCAGGGAAATATTGCATGACGTGCTGATATCAGATGCTAATTTCAACTGAATTTATCGGTGGCTTGGTACTTTCCGGCCTCGTGATACCAGCCGGCATGCTTCCATGTGTCCTGTGGCTTCACCCCTTGCCTCTATCACCAACAGCGCACGTTCCAGCACTCGTATTGACTAACATAAAATTATTTATTACTGTGGTTAGTTTTCCACGCTACATACCTTCCACAATCCTAGTGGACACTGTGTTGTGACAATAGGGGAGTGACCATTTCTAACGCAGGAATATCGTACTATGTAATCTATCTTTATGACAAATTTTGCCTGAAAAAAAAAATAGCCTGATAAATCACTTCGTGACGTTTCTATTTGGCGTGTAGTCATGCCGATTTCTATAAGCGCAAATTGCAATCAATTTTTTAAAATTTGGAGGCTTTAATATTTTTCTTGTGCTGACAAACTGAATGTGCACATTTGAAAGTTATGAAGACTATGTTTAAGCATTAGAAAACGTAGCGTGGAGTGGAAAAAGTGCAACATTTGCGACACTTTGTTGGCTTTTTATAGTGATAGGTGGAGAGAAGAATGGCAGATAGAATGTAGAATGTCGATATTGCCCGTAACGTTTGAGCGGTTTCAAACCGTTTCGTTTTGACGTGATTTATTTATCTTATGCAACATGTAAGGCTCAAAATACAGAGGAAAAAGGAAGATATGAAGACTGGGGTATAACATCACGTCAACAACGACATTATTGGAGATGCGGAAGTTGGCTGGCTGCGTTCTTTCAAAGGAAACATCCAAAAATTTACCTTAAGAAAATAAGGGAAATCATGGTGAATGTAAATGAGGATGAGCAAGTGGTGATCTGAACCAACGCAAATCCGAACAAGAACGTAGCTGTACGGCGTCCTCTAATTCAAATCAATGCGTGGCCAAGTACGTATTTTTGCTTGAACGTTATCAGCTCCATGATCGAGCATATCTATCGAATGTCTTTACTGATGGAAAGACGTGGCGCCTTTATGTCAACTGCGTTAAAATAAGTTATTGGTTGAAACCTTAAAAAAAAAAATCTAAAACAAAAGCCTGCGTGAGTCCGTAGCGATAATGTCGTGCATCTTGCGTGCTTCGAACTGCTTCCAGAGGTATGTCCACTGTAGTTGGAATTTGCTGTCAACAACTGAGACTCCATATTCCTGTCATGTCTGGGTGACAGCCTCGCTCGTGAGACACGGGTGTGAGTGCCCAGTCCGTTGCCTTCTGCAGCCTTTCCGGAGCTACGGTCGATTGTTGCATGCATCTGTTATCGCCAGTGGCGGCGCGGAACAGAATTGGGACGTTCGTGCAAACAACTGCTAAAGTTCCATCCGTTGTTTTCACCAGCAACAAATCAGACGCACGCGATAGAAGCTGGCAACTAATCAGCCGCGGCAAACCGTTCTGCGCTGGGAGCGCGCAGCCCCAGTCACGCAAGCCGGCCGCGTGTGCCGGCGCTGCTGTTCCGCCTAGAGACGCGCGAAACCAAAAAACCGCACGACACGTGTCAGCACTTCGCCCACAGTGACGATGGCACCGCTGCGTGAGTGTCTATACTAAAATTATTCCTATGATTGTGCAAATGAGGAGTACTTTACACCCATATTTGCTTGACATTGCCTTTACACAGATCTATACACCAAGCGGGTCAGCATCCGGAGAAATATGATAGGCCTCGGAGTAATGTTCTCAAACAATACGAGCAGGTACCTCAGGTTAAATGACTGTTACGACTTACAAAGCAACTTGTAGATTGCGCAGAGGCGACCGTTGTACAATGTGTGAGAAAAGGCGTCCACGATGACGGAAACTGAAAGAAATGAATTAATCACGAGTAGAGCAGGTAATTAAATCAGGCGTATTCTATCGTTCACTGAAGAATATCCAGATACAGTTGATCGGGTAAGTTACTAGGAAGTGACGAGTGTCTGACAATTAACGTAAAAACTTCGAGAACATTGGATGTAAGTATACCTAATAAGAATTTAAAGTGAGTCAATAATATTTATAACATATATTCATTAAATATTGTTAATTTCGATACTTGTAGATGGAAAGGAATGGTATAATCTGTTTCAAACAATTTAACTAGAAATTTTATAGCTATTAAATTGGATTTCACTTATTATATTACAAAACGTCATTGTCACAACAAAGTTAGCCATTCGATTTTACAAAATATTTATTTGCAAATTTCAACACAAATTAAAAAGTAAGAGTTGATTAAAACATTAGCTGCTATAAATAAAAAGTAAGACTACACTGAAAGTCGGTAAATTATAATAGTTACCACTATGTTAAGTCGGTATTTTGTATGCATTTTCTTTGTTTGATGCCAACATTGACGAGGTGCGTGTCTGTACAAAGTAGTCTTTAGCAGTACCTTACAGTGCAAACTTTTGAGGCAGTAACAATGATGAAAATTACGTAGTATAGAACTTATAGTACAAACTGAACTGCAAAAGTGTATTTCTTGGAGTGCAATATGTTGCAATGCTTTAGAATGAAAGTTTCACAGCAAAGTGGAAAATGGAAAAAAATTACTTATTCTTGAAACATGAAGTCTGATTTACTATAACGGCAACGTAATCTCTTTTCCAATATTTCAGATCTCTAAGCAGTTCGTGAGACCTTGTTGGATAAAATGCAATGGTAACTTTAATAACGCCGATCACAAAATCACGTAAGTTCTCTGTCATAAACATGTTCTGTCAGTCGAGCTTTACAACATAGGACATAAATTTTCCGATAGCTATTCAGCACGTATGTAATTTCAGAAATAAGGTGTACGCGAATTACATGTGGGCAACGGAATTCTCTGACAACCTCTAAGTTCCCACCTTCCGAGTTTCAATGATCACTTCGAAGCAGTGTTGTGTTCCTTGTAGAGCCGCAGCCCTGCAACAGAGCTTCACAAAGAGAGATAACGGGAACCTTACCTTCTCCACAAATCACATTAACCAGTCAGTAATGCCAATACAAGCTAGAAGGTCTCAGTTTAGGCAGTTATCGTCAGACACAGAACCCGCGCTTGAGAGTTTCAGTTAGGCATTTTTGGTTCCAGGTTGGAGATGTGGAGATGGTCAGTAAACCTGTGTGGTGAAACGTCAATTCGCAGGAACGAGTAAAAGGTTTGCTGTTGATGCTACACTGGTTAAACAGACGTTGTCGTCACAGAAAGAAGAACTGCTTGCTATCCAGAGTTACCATTGATCTTTATGATTTTTATTTCAGTGTCCTTAAGAACGCCAACGGCCATGCCGTAGTGGTAACAACGTTTCCCGTCAGATCACAAATGTTAAGTGCTGTCGGGCTGGACTAGCACTTGGATGGGTGACCATCCGGTCTGCCGAGCGCTGTTGGCAAGCGGGGTGCACTCAGCCCTTGTGAGGCAAACTGAGGAGCTGCTTGATTGAGAAGTGGCGGCTCCGGTCTCGTAAACTGACATATGGCATGGAGAGCGGTGTGCTGGCCACATGCCCCTCCATTTCTTCATCGAATGACGCCTGTAGGCTGAGGATGACACGGCGGCCGGTCCGTCCGTTGGGCCTTCGTGGCCTCTTCGGACTGAGTTTTGTCTTTTTTTTAAGTTTTTAGTCCTTTAGAACACGGGGGTATGACAACGGGAAACTACTGCCAGCTTATCAATTGTTCTAGGTCTTTTGCCATGGAGTAATGTTTTACATAAAGGTAGGTTAAAAAATATTGAGCATGGCATGCAAAGTTCTCTTTCTAACAGGTAACAATGTTTGTTTTGAGTCTATGTATATCGCGCAAATTTGCCCCTATGAGTAGATTTTGTGCCAGAATGATGATTCTGGCAACTATGAAGACCTTCATCTAATGCTACCTTAATCTCTTCATTGGACTAAACATGTTTTCTTAGTCATTTTTTATCTTTATTTTTTCTTCTGGTACAAGATGGATGTCTGTGTGTGAATACGTTATATCTTCAAACCATTACTGCTTCAAATTATTCTGTTACATAAGTGCAAAGATCTTTGCTGTCTTTTCAGCCAAGCTCTATTCTATTTTACTTTTTCATCACGATGAACCAGAGGACTTTGAATTCAATAGTAACTATTATATCTTTTCCAGCGTAATCAGTAAAAAGAACCAAGTCTTATAAAAATGGTTCAAAAGGCTCTGAGCACTATGGGACTCAACTTCTGAGGTCATCAGTCCCCTAGAACTTAGAACTAACCTCACGACATCACACACATCCATGCCCGAGGCAGGATTCGAACCTGCGACCGTAGCGGTCTCGCGGTCCAGACTGAAGTGCCTTGAACCGCTTGGCCACACCGGCCGGCCAAGTCTTATATTCTAGATGAGTTAATATATACTATGTTATAAGTATAAAACAGCCGCTCGGTTGCAACACAATTAAAGTAATTTAAACTGGCATAAAGTTGGTAACTGCCAGTGAAATTATAGCTGCGTGGCGTAGCACGGTACACGCTGCTAACGGCTACAAGAGAAAACAGTCACCGTAGTTGGCATCAATGTCGAACGCAACAAGTTGCGCTATATAGTTGAATATAACAGCAGCTTAATTCACGAAAAATATTTTAAACTGAACGTAAGTGTTTATCTCACATGTATGACCTCATATGTATGACGCAAAATGAAAATTATTTAAGACAATGCGACAGGAAATATTAGCTAATTTTCGTACGAAACAATAACAATGTAATAAATGAAAAAGAGAGAGCACAACGATATTTCAGAATCTACTTTGAGGAAAACGAGGAATCAACTTTAGGCAATCTTTCATTGTCCAGATATATAGACGACATTTTGGTTATTTGCGGAGCGACACAGCGACACACTTGTTCAAAATTTTCAGTTAGCTTCTCGAAAACGTTACTTTTACTTGTGAGCTCGTAAACGAATTCTGTCAGTTACGTTATTTACATTTAACATAAACAATAACTGACCGCAAAATTTCTTCCAATAGTTTTTTGCAAGGAGGCCTGCACTGATGAAGTCGTGCCGCCCTGTGCAGCACACCCTCATTCTCATGGAGTTGTTTCTACTCCTTTATCCGGTTAGCATCCAGAAGCTGAGATTAATCTGGTTAAAACTATTGAAGTCAATAATGGATACGAGCCAACCATAGTGGATAATTCTCTCAAAAGTAAAACCAGTAACAGAATTACCACTCTTGCCACTTCTCCCAGTAACAAACGTAATGAAAAGAAAATTTCAGGTTTGATTTTAGGAATGCATGTAATAACTAGTTTCAATTGTATAAGCCTTGATCTTTAGATGGCTAAACATGCTGGTTTTTACATAGTCGTTTTTGTTGGTTTGTGTCATGAACTGGCCAACTCTCTTTGTTTGACATGTTATCAAACCAGGAGAGGACTGATTTGACACTGTCAAGTCGGATCGTTGTGGAACTGGAAGCATATATCCTGGACATACACACACACACACACACACACACACACACACACACACATACACACACACACACACACACAACACACAAACACTCAAATTACTCATTCCAAATTTCGACAGTGAGTCCACTCTCACATTGTTAACTACATTCGGAATACAATAAAAATCAAAGTAAAGAGTATTTTTAAATATGCACATTGCCTTTATAAATTAATATTCCTATGTACACAATACTAAATGGGATTTCAGCGGATTTTTGTATGACAATTCAGTTACGTCGAAGTTTGATGGTTTTATTAATGGTACGTAAGACTTTATATTTTTACCTGAAATGTAGTACAATGAGCTATTGCCAGTACACTCAGTATTCTGATTTAAAAACGAAGCCACAGCGTACGTGAGTAGAACTACTGATCTATTGTAGAATACTGGTTACCTACTGACAGGGTAATTTCCCTACACGTAATTGTAACTGTTTTATATCATCACTCGCTATCCGCTCGATGACATCTCCATATGAAAAACTCAAGCGCCAGGAACCAATACATCGAAGCGATCGAGTGTCTTATAAAGCTCAGAAGCCGAGCTTGAACTGCTTATAAGAAGGAGTGAATCTCATATTCCAAAGCTGAAAAATCACATCCAGTGGAAACGGCTCGTTGTCTGTCCCTATTAAGAAAAAATATGACTTAATGATTATAAAGAATCCGCCTCGATTGCAAATAAAAACCGGATGTTGTCCTAGGTTTCGGCGCGGATAACCACGCCTTCTTCGGAACACACTAAACCTACAAAATGCCTAAAGAGCCATGGTCCAACATTAATACAGAACGCCCAGCAGGGAAAAAGACACCCATAAAATGTAACCATTAAATTATTCACAATTGCTGACGTGCTGCAACGTTAAAAGTTCTCAGAAATATGACTGATGACGCAATGGACACTACACCATCCTGAACAAATGGGACATTAGCAAACCCAGTGGGGTGGGGGAGGGGGTGAAAGGAAAGCAAATCGTGTCAAGGGTCGAGTATATCTCAGAAGCTCGTAAATATCCATGTTCCCTAGGATGTTTTTACTACATTAGCTGCGTTCAAAATCTTCAGTTTTAATTTTTACATCTCTGTGTATTACCCATTGTTCTGGTGGCCATCAGAACGAAACCAGGACGAAAGAGTGTGGTGCTCAGTACCAACAGCAACACTTCAAAAATAACGGGAGCCCTAACAACAGCAAATGATTCATGGATGCTGTACCTTTGAGATGTTTGTTCGCTTGAAGCGAACTTCAATTGTGACAGTTCCCTTGGGCTGGATCGCGAAATCGGCTGTGTGTGTGTGTGTGTGTGTGTGTGTGTGTGTGTGTGTGTGTGTGTATGTTTAACAATTTTATATAGCTCCTAGTTTCTATATGGTCAGCATAGATGTGAAGGTTTAATGTTGCACCCGTACCGGACACCTAATAAAAAGTGGAATCTTTGGTTCTAAATTTTCACATTATTCAGTTTTTGAGACACAAACAATGAACTCTGTCTGGCGCCATAGAAGTGTGACATTTCGTTGGTTTCTCTCGTAACGACTGGGAATGGGGACATACAGTGAAAACACAGAAAAAAAAATGAAAACATATATCAAACATTTTGCTGTGAGGTTCAACTGTAAGCATTGTTCTCGGTTCCTGGTAACACAGCGACGCACAACGGTCGACCGCAGCCCCCAGCGTGCTGTGCCTATGTTTTTGTGTCCGCCCGTCGGTGCTGCGAACACCGCAGCCGCCCCCCCCCCCCCCCCCGCCCCCCCTTTCCTTGCAACACCGCAAACTCACACTTTCGCCCTCGGGGAGTCAAGCCGCTGATTTCCCTCTGACCTTTGGCGGCGACACGCGCGTTTACGCTCGCGTGCTGCCAGCCACCAGTTCTGCACTTAATGATGTGTATCTGCCTCGCGCTATAAAAATAGAGTGGCATTCGGCACAGTTATGATAACGTCCAGACGCTTTGAAAGACGCTTGTCGCGCACACTAAGGTCACTGGTCTAAAAACGAGGTTTCTGCCAGGGCGCACGAGTGTGGACAAAACTCCTTTGCCTCCAGCGTCAGATATTTGCTATCAATAAGGCGACGCGCTCGTAATTCACAGAGAAGCTCACCATGTGGCGAGTTTTTTGGGAAATGGTTAATTGCAGTTGGCGTATTGAGCGTCAGTTTAGCTGGGCAGTCGCATTCTTCCTGTTGCTTGTCTAATGGAGAATTGGCAACACTGCAGAATACATCAGGCAGCTACGTATCTGTCTATTTACTCCCTGAGAGGTCAAATATATCCTGATAATATACGGTTGTTCTTCTTATTACAGAAGTTTATTCGCCCGATCGCCTAAAAATGCACAATGATTACTAGTTTCAGCAAAATTAAATCGCCATCTTCAGATAATTTGTATAGAAGCTGTGTCCAATTAATGTGAACAGTCGATGAAGTGGATTGGCCCTGTAAACATTTTTTTTCCAAACAAATGATAGGAAGACGGCGATTTAATTTCTCTGAAACTAATAATCATTGTATATTTTTGTACGATCTGGGCGAATAAACTTCTGTAATGGAGCAACAATCGGGTGTAGATTCTGAGATAGCCTCCAATGCAGCGCACCCCTCTCAGCCATCATCATTATCCTGATCAATTAACATGATATTTTCTTTCTGTTTTTAATAAATTATCTGAATGATTTTCACGTAATACGTAACAGTAGATTATGACATTTATGATTCTATTCCAGGAAGATCATTCCACAAAGAATCAACAACCACTTCTTATTTTAAATGTTGAGTTATCCGTCTTATCAATATAGCAATGATATCATATCGCACGCAATACCATCTCGCTAACTAAGAGGTATATATAATCATCCTTTCATTCTTTTCGTCCTCAAAATTGCTGACTGAATGAAAGTGTCACAAGCAGGTTGAACGGTCGCAGTTCATAGTATCTGACAATAGTCGGGTGAATAATATTTGTTCACCATAAAAAAGTCCTTCAACAAAGTCTCTTGGTCTTCTTCAATGTGGCAAATAATTCACGTTGGAACGATCCTACTTGAAACCAGATGACCATTTTCTGATGTGATTGCTTCAACGCAGTTACCACATACATTGTAAAAATATTAACAACTGCCTTCACTATCTACAACCATCTATTAAATCCAAGTAGAACAAAATTTCACACATGTCTGACTTTCCTTCCGCTTCATGTTCCGTTCACAAACACTTAATCAAGGTTCTTCATAAACCTCAACTATGGTGAATTCACTGGGTTGCCACAAAAATAACTCTATAACCTCAAATAAAAAACAACGATTGATTAATATACTGTCAGCAACCTGCGGGACAGCATCCCAAACAAAATTTCCACGAACTTATGTTCCTATATACATTACTCCCTACATTTCAATTTCAGAGTTAGATTACATATTTTAACATTCTTCACATCATATGTTGTATCAGAAGAGATCAGAATGCCCTGTTATATGACACTTGTTACGATTTAAAAATACAAGTATTTAAAGAGAGGGCTGTGCTCAGTATCTCGGCTTTGTGTTTACATTGCCCTAAATTTATCACTGCACCATAAATACATGCAACACCACAGCAAGTAAAGTGCAAAGCAACACTTCTTGCAGAGATTTCCTCATTCTACCGTGTGACCATTTCGATCGGATGACCGTTATGTGATTTTATTTCAGTGACTGCGAAATCGAGACGAAGTATGCATTGGGAAACCAAGGCAGCTTGTAATTGGTGGTGCGTACAAATCAGAAAATGAGTGTTTTGGACACATCCCGTCTGGAGCATCCTTCGTTACGACAAAATCATGAGCCAGCGACACGTGCGGCTTGATTGTCTGTTGAATGATTCTAGCTTCGTATGTTTAAGGTCTCGTCGATACGTACTTTAGGCAACCAATTTTCACGAACCGTATTCACCTCCGGCAACGCCAGTTAACAACTCATGGTTGCACGGTATATACAATTAAACATAATAAACATATGTACCTACATCCTTTTTCTTGCACCAACATATAAAAAAATTATATTGAAGTCACCACAGATAACTAGTTTCTGGTACTTCTTACAACTGCTAAATGTAGGAGAGGAGGTGTAGGTTGGGCCGTGCCAGAGGCGGAAGTCATAGCAATTAGAAACCCTGTCACTAGTAGGCTTTCATACACCAGAATTGTAATTTTATTAATGAACCAATCTTCATGTAACATCATGGGACACTTACTTCTCACTGTATTTGAAACTGAGATGTGGAAAATATTGATAATGGACCAGAATTCACTCTCAGACCCCTTTTGTGTGATTTTACCGCTTTGGGACATTATAGTTCCATCGCTTCGTTGTTTTGCCAAGATTCAGAACTCCTCAAGGTCTACACAATATCTCAGTGTCTTGGATCAAATCCTAGTTTGGCACAAAACCTTTCACCATGCCGTTCCAAGTTGTAACTTGCACACCTCAAACTAAAGGTGAAAGGCGATAATAATTTTTTAACGTCTCTCTATAATTTGGTTACGATTTTAACTCCGAATCAGACACAGAATTTTCATCACATCACTCAATTTTGAAACATGCTACTCCTATTCAGCAGTTACTGTTTCTTCGTGTATAGTCAACATCGTAGAAACGTATGGGGTTTGATTTCCAGTCAGCAAAGAAATTATCGTCACGTTTATACAGTTCAGAGATTAGAACATTTCACCACTGCTGAAATACACCGATATTTAATGCCTAATCGTGGCTGGTAAATGACGGCCATAGGAGCTTGTTCAAATCTCTGCAAGGCAAAACTTTTTCGTTTCGCCATTTCGGTTTGTCATCTCACTACTGGTAAAAAAAATTCGATATCAAAGATTTGATTGTTCTGGGTTTGCATCCCCGTCCAAAACGATGATGTAGGACGTCATTTCAAGTTTAATGACATGCAAACTTTGTTCCTTGGGGTTAAAACCACTTTTTAGATATTTTGTGGTTAGTTAACAGGGAGAATGGTAGCTGAGTACTAAACTTTTCGCCATTCAATTTCAAGCTGAAACGCTTTTTGCTCTAAAATGTTCAAATTTGTATGAAGTCTTATGGGACTTAACTGCTAAAGTCATAAGTCCCTAAGCTTACACACTACTTAACCTAAATTATCCTAAGGACAAACACACACACCCATGCCCGAGGGAGGACTCCAACCTCCACCGGGACCAGCCGCACAGTCCATTACGGCAGCGCCTGAGACCGCTCGGCTAATCACGCGCGGCAAACGCTTTTTGAAATGACATTTATTATAATACATTTGAATGTAAAAGCGTTAAACTGTGTCATCTCTAATAATGTGTTTCCTGATTTCCCTTTATCGTGGCTTTAATTTGCTTCTTGACTAATAGCCATACAGATAAATGTTCTGCACTGGTCTCTTCTAGTAACCATTTAGAACAGTTAAACGACTGTATTGAAAAGAGATTAGAGGACCTGTAACAGAGTTACGTCATTTGGGTTGCATACAGATCAGGCGGATGCTTTTGAACATGTTAGCACACCTGTATCAGGCATCTACATTGTCAGCAATGAGCACTTCAAGAACATTCCGAGGAAATCCCTCGCGCTTCTGGCCATAATTTTCAACAGGTGACTTCAACTGAATTTCTTCCCACCACAGCCAAACAACGTGAAAAAAATATCCGTACCGAAACTGGACAAGAATCTCCAAATCCCTGAAAACTACAGACCCATCAGTTTGACTATGGGTAAAATCTTTGAAAGAGCCATACTTAAGAGAATCCAACAGCCGCTAAAAGCAGATGGAATATTTCCTCTGACGTAGCACATCACGTCTCACTTAAACATTTCTAAGTTGACGGCAGCTATTTTCCTAGACTGAGAGAGCTGTACGACGAGGCTTGGACCCAGAAAACTGTTCAGTATCTAACATCCCAGACTTCGATTCCTGACTGCTACGTGCACATAACAGACATTTTCCTACAAGGGTAATACACACGGTCCAGTTACAATACTGTTGGCCACCTTTAGGAAGTGCAGGAAGAGGCAATGGGGTTCTGGAAGGTACCGACAGGGATGTTGAGCCATGAAGACTCCAGTGCCCTGGCGAGAAGCGCTAAGTTTCTCGGCTGAGGATCCATGGAGCGAACAATCTGATTGAGATGATCCCACAGATTGTCGATTGGGTTTAGTGCCCATTGGAGTATGATAAACTCATCCTGGTTTCCTTCAAACCACACACGTAAAGTGCGAGCTGTGTGACAAGTTGCACTGTCCTGCTGGTAGATGGCATCGTTCCGAGAAAAAAACAAACTGCTCTTAGGGCTGGATATGGTCCGCAATAATACATACATACCTGTGTTGATCCACTGTGCCCTCAAAAATGATGAAATCATCGAGGAAATACCACGAAAACATTCCCCAGACCATAACGCTCTCTCCTCTAGCCTGGACACTTCCTAAAATCCAACAGCCATCTATCCGATGCAGCTTAAAACGTGCGGTAACTAAATGGACTCCAGTTGCGGTACTGGTGCACAAATTTCAGCCTACGTCGCCAATGAACAGCAGTCAGCATGGGTGCATGAACCATGTGACTGCTGAAAGAGGCTACTTAAGAATGTTCGCTGAACGGTCGTAGAGGAGACACTGTAGCCCTACGTTTCACATGGACGGTCAGTTGCCCCACATCCGCACATCTATTCGCTCGCAACAATCTCCGGAGTTGTCGTTCACCCCCGTCATCAAGGCCCGTGGTGTACGACAGTTACCTCGGTGCCGATTTTGGATTGCGTCATTTTGTCATGCACGGTTTACTTTAACCACGATAGCACGTGAACAGTTTACAAACTTAGCCATTTCGGGAATGCTTCGGCCCTTGAACCGAAAGCCAATGATCAAGCCCTTTTGAGTGTCAGATAAATCGCTCCGTTTCCTCATTACGATAGCGACTACATGGTTTCTCGTGTCCGCCTCCTCCTTCCCGGACACGCTTTATACAGGGTGTTACAAAAAGGTACGGCCAAAATTTTAGGAAACATTCCTCACACACAAAGAAAGAAAATATGTTATGTGGATATGCGTCCGGAAACGCTTAATTTCCATGTTAGAGCTCATTTTAGTTTCGTCAGTATGTACTGTACTTCCTCTAATCACAATCAACATGTGTGGGCTGACGAGAATCCGCACGCAATTGTGCAATCACGTCATCAACACAGATTTTCTGTGAACGTTTGGGCAGGCATTGTTGGTGATCTCTTGACTGGGCCCCATTTTCTTCCTCCTACGCTCAATGGAGCACGTTATCATGACTTCATACGGAATACTCTACCTGTACTGCTAGAACATGTGCCTTTACAAGTACGACACAACATGTGGTTCATGCCCGATGGAGCTCCTGCACATTTCAGTCGAAGTGTTCGTACGCTTCTCAACAACAGATTCGGTGACCGATGGATTGGTAGAGGCGGACCAATTCCATGGCCTCCACGCTCTCCTGACCTCAACCCTCTGGACTTTCATTTATGGGGGCATTTGAAAGCTCTTATCTGAGCAACCCCGGTACCAAATGTAGCGACTCTTCGTGCTCGTATTGTGGACGGCTGTGATACAATACGCCATTCTCCAGGGCTGCATCAGCGCATCAGGGATTCCATGCGACGGAGGGTGGATGCATGTATCCTCGCTAACGGAGGACATTTTGAACATTTCCTGAAACAAAGTGTTTGAAGTCACGCTGGTACGTTCTGTTGATGTGTTTTTCCATTCCATGATCAATGTGATTTGAAGAGAAGTAATAAAATGGGCTCTAACATGAAAAGTAAGCGTTTCCGGACACATGTCCACATAACATACACTCCTGGAAATGGAAAAAAGAACACATTGACACCGGTGTGTCAGACCCACCATACTTGCTCTGGACACTGCGACAGGGCTGTACAAGCAATGATCACACGCACGGCACAGCGGACACACCAGGAACCGCGGTGTTGGCCGTCGAATGGCGCTAGCTGCGCAGCATTTGTGCACCGCCGCCCTCAGTGTCAGCCAGTTTGCCGTGGCATACGGAGCTCCATCGCAGTCTTTAACACTGGTAGCATGCCGCGACAGCGTGGACGTGAACCGTATGTGCAGTTGACGGACTTTGAGCGAGGGCGTATAGTGGGCATGCGGGAGGCCGGGTGGACGTACCGCCGAATTGCTCAACACGTGGGGCGTGAGGTCTCCACAGTACATCGATGTTGTCGCCAGTGGTCGGCGGAAGGTGCACGTGCCCGTCGACCTGGGACCGGACCGCAGCGACGCACGGATGCACGCCAAGACCGTAGGATCCTACGCAGTGCCGTAAGGGACCGCACCGCCACTTCCCAGCAAATTAGGGACACTGTTGCTCCTGGGGTATCGGCGAGGACCATTCGCAACCGTCTCCATGAAGCTGGGCTACGGTCCCGCACACCGTTAGGCCGTCTTCCGCTCACGCCCCAACATCGTGCAGCCCGCCTCCAGTGGTGTCGCGACAGGCGTGAATGGAGGGACGAATGGAGACGTGTCGTCTTCAGCGATGAGAGTCGCTTCTGCCTCGGTGCCAATAATGGTCGTATGCGTGTTTGGCGCCGTGCAGGTGAGCGCCACAATCAGGACTGCATACGACCGAGGCACACAGGGCCAACACCTGGCATCATGGTTTGGGGAGCGATCTCCTACACTGGCCGTACACCACTGGTGATCGTCGAGGGGACACTGAATAGTGCACGGTACATCCAAACCGTCATCGAACCCATCGTTCTACCATTCCTAGACCGGCAAGGGAACTTGCTGTTCCAACAGGACAATGCACGTCCGCATGTATCCCGTGCAACCCAACGTGGTCTAGAAGGTGTAAGTCAACTACCCTGGCCAGCAAGATCTCCGGATCTGTCCCCCATTGAGCATGTTTGGGACTGGATGAAGCGTCGTCTCACGCGGTCTGCACGTCCAGCACGAACGCTGGTCCAACTGTGGCGCCAGGTGGAACTGGCATGGCAAGCCGTTGCACAGGACTACATCCAGCATCTCTACGATCGTCTCCATGGGAGAATAGCAGCCTGCATTGCTGAGAAAGGTGGATATACACTGTACTAGTGCCGACATTGTGCATGCTCTGTTGCCTGTGTCTATGTGCCTGTGGTTCTGTCAGTGTGGTCATGTGATGTATCTGACCCCAGGAATGTGTCAATAAAGTTTCCCCTTCCTGGGACAATGATTTTACGGTGTTCTTATTTCAATTTCCAGGAGTGTATTTTCTTTCTTTGTGTGTGAGGAATGTTTCCTGAAAGTTTGGCCGTACCTTTTTGTAACACCCTGTATACCCATCATCGCCAGTGCTGCTATCTACCGTCTGGGAGTGTGTATTTCAGTTGAACATAACAGGAGTCGCATTAATGTGACTGGACCGCTTATATCGTAGTCGTCATTGATGGAAAGCCTTGTCTGCTGGAATCTTTCAAGGATCGTTCCATACGCTAACTTCATTCAACGTTTACACCAGCGTCCTACCCCTCAAGATTAATGTGAACTTGTGCAAGACGCAGACTACTACCGCTATTAACAACTGCAGATTGACAGCATTACACACCGGTGGATAAGACAAATGCCTTTGGAGACGAATTTAAAAAACTTATAACCAATGACGGTGACAATCAACAACGCCCACATTCGACTGGATGAGGAAAGATTCCGAGCATATTTCTCAACCGAGGCATAATACCAGGAGAACGAAGCAATCACGGAGGTGAAAGTTGAGTATCTGTACAAGACCAAATCAATTCCAAGATGCTAAAGGAACTGCCTCAAGTAGCTATTACATACATAACCCTCATATTCAACAACATCAGTCCCAGAATACCTGTCCCTCAGATTCGAAGATATCCGCCAGCATCGCAGTACCAAAGCCGGAGAAAACCATGCAGATTTTGAAAGTTACAGATCTACTCGCCCCACTAATGCTGAAGCGGATGAACCTACGACTGACCAGCCAAGCTGTGCTGCCCGGCGAAACAATTCGAATTCCACAAAGGACAATCCACGCCTCTCTAAGTGGTCTGATTGGCAGAATAAGTCACCTTGGCGTTTAATAATGGAGGACATTGTGGAATGACCTTACTAGATGTGATTTTTCCTCCTCTCGTATCAGTGTTCATGTTTCTGCCCATAAAGTGCCACATTTGCCGAGTCTTTTCCTTAGATTCTCATCTTGTTTGCCACATCATAATCGCTTTCTAATGAATGTTGTTACCTTCGCTATAGAAGCGCGAGTTTTCACTGACAGTACTTCGAAGATGTTTAAATGCTTACTTACTTACCTCTAGGGTATGATACCGACAAACCTCTCGGAAAGGCGATACTATGATAACTGAATTATAGAACCTACACCAAATCACTGAATAATGATCTTAGGTTTTATTTTAAGGCTACAGTGCAGACCAATGAACGATGTATCTATAGTCGAGACGGCGTAAGTAGATCCCTGACAGTTCGCACTGCTACTGCCACGTTTCAGCTGCGAGATGGATCAGTGGTTAGCACACTGGACACACATTTATGACGACGACGTTACAAACATACGCCCGGCCATTTTGATGTAGGTTTCCCGTGATTTCCCTAAATCGCTTGAGGTAAATGCCGGGATGGTACCTTTGAAAGGGCACGTCCGATTTTCTTGCCGATCCTTCCCTCATCCGTTGGGAGCGATGACCTCGCTGTTTGGTCCTCTCCCGCAAATCAACCAAACAACCAACTGCGGAACGCTAATGGTTGCAGGCGGAAGGAGTAACCGTCTATAGAGCTGTGACAACGCTGAGGCGTTGCCTTAGAGACGTTTACAAAATCGCATTACGCTATTGTTCGAGGTAGGCCAGCGAAACTGCTTCGCCCAGCCCCCTCCAACTGTCAGGCATCTACTTACGCCGACCCAACTATAGTAAAAAATTGACCTAAGATCAGTTTGTTGGAACCATGTACTTATGACAAAAATATTGCTTTATAAGACACTTCAAACACCACAGCGTGCTTGATACATAACAGATTAGAGGATATATTGTCAGGGAAGCTCATTCACTGTATTCGCAGAAACAAACCAAACGCTGAGGGACCTGACTTACAAGACGCGGCCCATAAGCAAAGCAATTATTTTCTCCGCGCTCTGATACTGGTTCTGCTCCTTCAGACCGGTCGTGTTACGTGACACGGACTCTTTACTTTCCAGGTGTCCTTACCTTGGTCCGCTCTAATTATTGGGAACGTCAGCATCACTGTTTCCTCAAACCTCTTGATGGCGCATGTGTTGCAATGCGCGATGACGGCAAGACTCGAACAACGGTACATGATCAAGATCTGTGCTAAATTCAACAATGTCTTGCCGACACGCACCCGATGACTCAGTAAAGAAACAGGTACTCAGCCTTGTCTTATTCTTGAGTCGCAAAGAGGTTGAAGCCCTTAAAGGAAGGCCACAAAGAGGTGGACAGCCATGAAACATGAAAAAACGAAAGTTACGAAATGAGTCTTGTGTTATCTTCTAAACTCTCAATATTTCGAAAACCACTGTGCGCGACATTATTAGCGACACTTGAACATGTGGCGAGTATGTACCGAGTTCTTCCCCCCGCCCCGCAATACAAGAACTGCTGAGAAGAGATCACGAGTTCACTTTGCATTACGTGCAAATTGAACTTTATTTTTGGAGGAGTCATTACCGGTGACTAAACTAGTGCTAGGTTAAGAACTTGGAATAAATCAACAAAGTTTCTAGTGGCACATCACGGAGTTTATTTGCCCAAACAAATCAAGAATGAGAAAATCAAAAGATTGTGTTCCTCACGGAATTTTTACCCGAAGGACGACAGTCGACGTTGCTTGCTACGTGGATATGCTCTCGAGGTTAAACAAATAACGCCGTTCGATGACGAAAGGAATCATATGATCTCTGAGGAGGCGGTTTATCTTTTTCTTTGTCATTTCTTTACGAAAGCAACACGTCAATCACAAAGAAATGCGACTATAGCAGGAGCAACCCTCCTCGTAGCATGAGGAAAACGTCATTGCATAAGCGCGTTACAGTAAAAGTTACATAGGACTACCTATATTGCTAAGAATCTGAATAGTGTATCAGAGGATCACTTTTTCTACCGTATAATAAATGAATTTCAGTGGAGAAAAGCTA
Organism: Schistocerca piceifrons; assembly: GCF_021461385.2. Lineage (NCBI taxonomy): Eukaryota > Metazoa > Arthropoda > Insecta > Orthoptera > Acrididae > Schistocerca > Schistocerca piceifrons. Next base: position 260,745,152 of record NC_060141.1, read on the forward strand.
TTGCCGAAAATTAGCGGCTAGGAATGCGAAACCGCTCGTAGTTTTTCACGGTTCCATTAGAGTACTCACCAACAAATTTGTTCAACCGTGTGGCAGAACGCAGCTACGCAAACTTACCTGAAACAAAAAACAAGAACGAAGTTAGTAATCTTAACATCTAAAATGAAATTAAAACAACGAATACGCAAGGTTTTATAAAATGTAAGCAGCAAGGACTCAGTCACTGTAATCAGTTATCTGAGAGGACATACCGATAATGGACGACGAAGAGGATGACGACAAAGCAGGGGATGTTGGATATTTAATTTCGAGTTATAAATTAAAGAACAAAGGCACATGAAGGCATGAAATAAACTCAACATTACAGACACTGAACACAGTGACGAGAACTAAAAACCAGAGCTACCGGAGGTAATATTGCTGTGTAAAACGCACCTACGATCACTTCCGACAATAAGACGACTACCCTCATGAAAATGCTAAATTATGCTAGAATACTTGTGAAGCAGTTCAATTGCCATGGATATTCGTAGTCTATAGAAGGCATTTTACAACTCTTGCACTTTTCAACAAGGGTGTAATATCAAGATAACTGTTTTTCACGTTCTCTGTAAGATTAGTGCGTTGCAAAGCTTTTTATAACTATTATTATTTGTATAACGTCAACCAGTCCTAACAAATAACGTTTAATTAAGTGTAGCTAAAACGCACACATCTCGTGTTCTGCCTTAATTTATATTTGCTTACGATATTGGACGACGTTTAATGAGCCTGCTATATTTACACTGTGAAGTAATTCTTTAGAACCGTTATATGTTTAAGGGACGATCAAAAAGTTTCCGTTAGAAAGCCTTAGAGTTCAGAATCGGTATGCCATCCAGGCGAAATCAACTTGAGCGATGAAGCAATCGTCCGACCGACGAACCAGGTTGGAGATACCCGTTTGGTAAAATAACGTTTCCTGTAGCGTATAAAGTACGCAACTGCATACTGCATATCATCGTCCGACAGAAATCATCCACCCTTTCAAGGCCTTTCTCAAAGAACCGAAGGCGTGATCATCTCGTAGGGAGAGACCACGGATCTAGGGTGAATTCTCGAGTGCCTCCCCATTGAGTTGGCTTAACTTCCGCGCTACGACATATGTGGCACGAGGATGTGCGTTACCATGGAGGATCACCAGCCCTTGGCATACCTTTCCACAACGGCGTTCTTCAACAAACATGCTGCCCCACACACATTCTTCACTTTCCAATGGATGTCTACCGCTGTTTGTCCTTCGTCAGCCAAAAAAAGAATAACAACACGGAGGCCCTGTTTGGACGCATTTGATAATAAAGTCCACATTTTTCGCGAAAATGTTGGAAAGACGCGAATGCCACACTAATCCCTTGCCTACATGTTATTGCTTATATACCGGCATCGGTGTTGCGCCACGTTTCAGGTACGCTGCAGTAAAGCACTCAAAATTTTTTTATCGTCCCTTATAGAACTATATCTCGTCATTGCATTTGCAAACCAATGTAACTTTCTCTCGCCGTAAATGAAACTTCTTAGCTCGTTAGTGAATAATGTGTACTTCTGACATCATCTAGGCTGACACAAATCCGCAGTTTTCTGGAATTGCATTGTAAAAAATCATTACGTTCGTATTTTGAAAATGAATGTAATACCTGGCTTCTCTCGCTGTCACCGACAGGTTTTCCCTCCAATAACCACTTAGTGTAATACGTATGAATACTAACCATAAATCTTCCACGGTTTCAGTAAATTCACTACATATGGATGGTGCCAGTACCTGAATTTATTTAAGAAACAAAATTTGTTATAGAAAGGCTCTGTTGTGGTTTTGATGCCTACTATGGTGCAATTTCTTATAATTTCACAACATAGCACAGTTATTTATACAGAGTCGTTCTAAAACGAGGTGCAAAATATGAGCAGATATCTTGCTGTTGCACCCTGACTTTACCTGCATTCTGTACGCCATTAAAGGTCACTTTTAATACCTTCTACCTTAAGTACACAAGAATTTGTCTGTTATATTCATTCAAGCGGTTCTGACTGGCTGTCATGAAATTATTGTTGCAGATGGACTGCCATTGATTCTATTCTGAAATACAACTAAATTCTTGAAACGTAAAACGTTAGTATAGCTTCTTCAGTTTACACTAACACTATTGCAGCAATAATACGAAATATAATGTAAAGTATTCAGACTAACGGACAGCTTGAACAGGACTGACCTGTAAGTGTGTTCGGTTGTGGGTCTTCTGAGTATAGTCAGTTCTTGTTTTCTTTTTATGTGTAATTCCTTATCCGTTCCACTCTTTCTTGGGAAGTTAACTATTGAACGGTCTGTATTTCGCAGTGTAAGTGTTTCATGCATATGGACATTTCAGCAATTAAGCAAGTTGTTTCTCAGTGTAATGGTGAAATGCTTAAATGAAACAATTTCGTTGAAGATTTTGTTTTCAAGGTTGTGGATAAATATATTACCAAAGAGCCTGCTAATGAGTCACCCACATGGGGAGTTGGACGTCTTTAATTAATTTGGTGTAAACTATTTAGTGATCTTCTTGAGCCCAGCTCATAATTAATTTATTTATCTTTCTGATGAGTTGCCCTAGTGTAGAATTTCGTTGATACTCATAACTGTTTCTTCTAGTTGGACACGGGCATACAGCTGATGTTATAGGACGCCTGCTATTCTTTTTAGTCTTGTCTATCAATTTTAGATTTAATTTTTCGCCAAAAGAACTATTAGGATTTGCAATCCTTCCTTCTTAATTAAACAGAATGTTAGCTACTGGGGTGTTTCGTTCGTCAACAACAGACAGGATTTTCATAAAGATGCAGAAAGTCACTTGTCACACGTAACAGCTGCGAGATTGCAAACCCGGTCGTGCACAGCATGGAGGTAGCGGTGCGATGTGCGAAATGCGTTTTTGCACATGATATGTACGGTTTCTGCGCCACTTTCTCACAGCAGCAATGCGAGCGCCTGGCCGTATATTTAAGTGGCTGCCAGCGTATTTAGATAACAGTATACCACGAAGCTCGCAGAAATTAACTTTCCAGTTTCTTGTTAATAATCTGACTTTATTTCATAGCAAACAAACATGGTAGCGTACCCGATTTTCATTTTCCCACCCTTATCAATACTAACTGCGAATTCTGCCTCTGATTTAATCTATTGTTTAATGATTACAGAATACTTTCTAAGATCCTAGGAACTGTGGCCAAACATAATCGCCTTGGAATAAATGTTCTCAGCCCTATATGGATCAATCGTGACCGACCGAATGCCGTGTGATCCTGTGCCATGCAGCGCCATACGGAAGAGGGTTGGAGGAGCAGAAATCAACATACCACTGTCCCGTCCGTTGTCGGCCTTTCTACTTAGGAACCGCTACTTCGAACTCATAAATTCCTGTAATGGTCAGTCTGGGGGCGATTTGCAGTTTGTGCTAACTGAAGAGAACTTCAAATATTAAGATCGCTAAAAAAGCATTTTCATGGAAGACTGGTTTCTACGGATCTATGCTGTTATCGTCGGAGCTTATGTTCTTGAATTTTTATGACATATGATCCATCAATACTACAAGTCGCTTCACACTGCATATGTACACCCAACAACCACGAAGATCACGACACATCGACTTGTCAAATTATATACAAACGTAACTATACCGTCCCGATTGAAAGTGTTCATGTTTGCTACCAGCTGACAACTCAGTTAGCTGGTACTGTTCATGAACACTTGCAATCCGCGCAATATAGCTATTTTTATGTTAGTACATAATACTTTCACATTTATGTATGTTTGCAGGCTGGGATATTCAGCCGCCAAATAATTGTAAGAACCAAAAGTAATTTGCTCATTTAAGCCCACCACAACACGTAAGCAACTGTGATTTTTTTTACGTACTATGGTGGGCTTAAAAGAGCAAATTACTTTCGTTAAAATTATGGTTTAAGTTACCTGCCGTTTATGCCAGCTAAGTTTGATAATGGTCATTAACCGAAACTAGTAGCGAATTGCGCAAAATAAGTGACAGCTGAAGGTTTCACCATGAATTTTAACACTTTTACGCTTGGCATGCTAATGTGTAGGGGTCATCAGGGTAGTGGGAAGTGCGTATGAAGTGTAAAGCGGCTTGTAACACAGATGGGTAATGTGTTGTCAAAATTCAAAAACATAAGATTCAATGATGACAGAATAGGTCTGTCGAAACTGGTCATCCAGTATTTTTACTTCTTTAGCGATTTTGCCTTGAGAAGTTTTCTTCAGTTACTTCTCACTCAATTGGGGTTACGAGACTGAGCACAACCTTTTCCAGTCCTCTTATCAAAGAAAAAGCCCTGGCTGTAACGGGATTCGAACAAGAATCCGCGTAGCAGCCAGACACGCTGACCACTGAGCTAAGGAGTCGGACACATATCTAAATAAGACTGGAAGCTGGTAAGTTTAGAGGGTAACAACCTGGACGTCGACTATACATCAGACAACTAGCTCAGCTGGAGGGAATGGAAGAAAAGGAATTGGCTGTATACTCTCAGTAAATATCTCACCTCTGTCGGTAGCAGTAAAAACCAGAAATTTCTAAAGCTTCGATCATTTAAACTGTGATAACGAGCATGTGTGACCTCAGTAAGACTGTCATCCTAACTGCTTTCACTGAACTCCTACAGAGACAGAAAAACAGACACTCGGAAAAAATTGTTGGAACAAACAACAATATTTTGCGTTCTTCTCAAATTATTCGTCATCAGACATCATACTGTCTTCGTGTCCCATAAAAGTTCCAGCATGAAATTGGAACTAGTGTGAAACGCCTCTGAAAATGTTCACCGGGCATCAATGTTTTCAGTGGTAGTGAAAGACAGAAATCAGTGAGAAAGAGCAGGACTATAGTGTTGATGGTCAAGCGCGACTGAGAGAAAATTATTATGCAGTACGTTTAGCAAGAAAAGAGCAAGTATTCTCGTGTATCAGAGCACCTCCAACAAAAGTACTGATATTGTTGTTTTAATGATATGGGATAATATTCACGGTGTTTGATAATAACGATCACCGAGTCAACGAGTGGAAAGCGTTTCTGTCTTCTAAAGCAGTGTACATCAATTTTATCTCTGACACTCTGCCTAAACTTGATTTTGCACAGAACCCAAATCCAAATGAATTGACACCCACTTGGTCATTGGATACAATTACCATCCCACACCGTGTCGTTCGTGCCTAAAAATTGTCATCGTTTTTGTAATACCGCGAAACTCATAACAATGTTATTCCCATGTGATTCGGTTTTTTGGTAACCTTTCATTATTCGCGGCAACCTCCTAGCACACAATTTCCTGAACTGCAGTTAATTTATAAGACATTTGGAATTTTGAGTTCTAGAGCCGTAAGGCGGTGGTCCTCCATAATGCATTCATCACACAGTGCTCAAGGTTCTTATTTGACTGGGGACCACCTTTCGCACTCTTCATCATGGAAGTTTTGAAACCTTGGGAAAATAACATCCAGCAACATCGCGTCGTCTGCTTGTTAATAGCGCCCCGTCAATCCTCTAGAATAAGTTGAAAATGTCGGTGGTCTGTGGGAGTGTCGAACGAGAGCCGATAATTGCAGTCGGTACAACTGGGACACTGCAAGCGGTGGGGAAGTTCCTACCGTAGCATGTGAAACCCATGTCCTCAGTCACTGATGCATAACGTACGCACTCATCTCATGGAATGTTTCACCTGTCGTCTGGTAGTGTCCGAAAACTTATTTCTGCATACACTCCGCTAATAGCGTATGACATCATTTTCGAGCAGCGTTCGTTATTTCATTATATTAACACTGTTTTTAAAATGGATATTCCTTCAGGTATCAGAATACGTTTATAAACAATACAACCGGTCTTCGGAGCTGTAAAAAGGGAGAGAAAAATATGTATGTGACTCCAAGTAACATGTAGTTTTAAAACGTATTAATTCATGGTATATACTGATTGTTTGACAGGCTTCGTCTTTAGAGACCGATGCTGTTGATGAATGGTGCTGTTAACTACAGCATACCACCGAGTTCTGTAACAGATATGGTAAGAATGCCATCCATCCAACGGAAGCTTGAGTTGCTTGGCGCCTTGAAAAGAGGTAACATCTCAGGTTGGCGTTCACATTGAAAAACAACGCAGTTTGATGACACGACAATGTAAATTTTATATAAAACGAAAGAAAGAGTTTGGAACAGAAAAGAGAAGCAACTATCAGGTAAAGAAAACTTTCTACCCATAAGAAAACATCATAGGACAATAAAGTATCGTATCAAATATAGATCCTGAATCTGAACGATGAAAATTAAGTACGTGTTTAACGACGTAAGTAAACGCATAACTTTTACACTGTCCAGTCACATTACTCGTACAGTGACCACCTATCAAAAGGGTGAATAACCAGCTTTTGCAGCCCGGATCGTTGCGAGACGTGCAGGAAGAGTGTCCGTGAGGTTCTGCAGGGTACAGATAGGGATATGGAGAGCTGCCGGCTCCATTTCCGTGACCAGCTGCGCAGGATTTCTGACTGAGCATCTTTGGCGCAAACAGTCCGAGCGAGGTGGTACCGCGCATTTTAGATTGGGTCTAAATCCGAGCAGTTTGGAGGCCAGGGGAGTGCGCCACACTCATCCTGCTGCTCTTCGAACCACGCGCGTACTTCGCGAGCTGTGTAACAGATTGAATTGGCTTGCTGGTACATGCCATCGTGAAGACGAAAAACAAACTGCATTTACGGGTGGACATGGTCCCCAAGGATAGATCCATACTTGTCTTGGTCCATTGTGCCTTCCAGAATGACGATATCACCCAGAGAATACCGTGAGAACATGCCACAGAACATAATGCTCCCTTCTCAGGCCTGCACCCTTTCCACCTGGTTTCAATGTGTTTGCTTCCAGACGTTTCATGCCGTACACGCCAACGGCCATTTTTCCGAAGGAGCGCAAAACGTGGTTCATCTGAAATGGCCACCCTCGTCATTCCCTGGATGCCCAGTTGCGGTTCTGGTGAGCAAATTCCAGCCTTCGTCGCCGATGAATAGCAATCAGCATTGTTTCATTAACCAGGCGCCTGCTATGGAGGCACAAACGCAAGAACGTTCCCTGAACTGTCATGGAGGGTGTGGTGTCACCCCCAGCCACCACACTTGCTAGGTGGTAGCCTTTAAATCGGCCGCGGTCCGTTAGTATACGTCGGACCCGCGTGTCGCCACTATCAGTGACCGCAGACCGAGCGCCGCCACACGGCAGGTCTAGTCTAGAGAGACTCCCTAGCACTCGCCCCAGTTGGACAGCCGACTTTGCTAGCGATGGTTCACTGACTACAGACGATCTCATTTGCAGAGACGACAGTTTAGCATAGCCTTCAGCTACGTCATTTGCTACGAACTAGCAAGGCGCCCTATTCAGTTACTATGTCTTCTGAACATATAATATTGTGACTCAACTACCGTCAAGAGCGTCAAGATAAGTATCAAACTAATTATGTCCGCTTTCTGAATTCTAATTCCTTGTCATGTTCCAGACCTCACGTCAGTATAGTTCTTCCATCCTCACGCCAGCCTGCGTGAGCTAAAACTCGTGCCTTTCGGCCTCCTCTAGTAACACGGTGTTGGCTCTTCTGCCTATACAACAGAGCAGACACTGTTGATACCCCCTTGGTTCATATGGGTAGTCAGGAGCTCAACAGCTGCACATCTCTGTAGCCGTTGTTCAAAATTTTGGAAATTTGTGGTAAGTTCCTGTGGGACCAAACTGCTGAGGTCGTCGGTCCATAGGCTTGCACACTACTTAATCTAACTTAATCTAACTTAAACTAACTTACGCTATGGACGACACACATACCCACGCCCGAGGGAGGACTCGAACGTCCGGCGGTGGGAGCCGCGCGAACCGTGGCAAGGTGCCTAAGACCGCGCGGCTACCCCGCTTGGCGCCGTTGTTTACCCGTCTCGTCTACGGCCCGTGGTGCATCACAGTTTCTTCGATGTCGATTATGAAAGCACCCATTTAACTAGAGCGGCGCTCAAACGCTTTAGACCTACCCATTCTGGAAATGCTTCCACATTTGGCCCTAAAGCCAATGATCACCCTCATCTCGAAGTCAGGTAAACCACTCCGTTTCTGTCTTACGGCAAAAACTGAACTTCTTTCCGCGTCCCCCCCCCCCCCCTACCACTCGACCTTGACATCATATCTATGCCCTCCACTGCTAATGTTGCACAACCCGTTTGTGAGTGGTGATTGCACGTGGTACATACGTGGTGGTCAGAAGTATTTTGAACGATACCCTATGATAGGAATATTTTTATGTATAAGATATTGTCCAAGGAAGTGGGACATTCTTCTGTCGTGTTCAATATTCTTCGTGGGTTTGTCAAGTGATTTTAACTGTCTTCTCTATCCAGATTATTATCATTGTTTTTAAACTATTCACAAAGACAGCTTTATTTCTGGCATTCTCCCAGCAACTTCGCCTTCTATAATAATTTTCAACTCATGTTTTGTGTTAAGCTTCTAAGTTACAGAATAATACCTACTGGCTACCAGCCCCCCTCCCCACCTTTGCCCACAGGGGCGAGGGGGGATCACTAGCAATAAAGAAAAGAAGTATGACATATTTAGTGTGAAATACTACAGTTGATGACTGGATTTAGTACAGTCAACAAGTAGGTTATTAGCGTCCAGATTTCATATATGAAGTGGGCAGTTAAAAACCGAAGCTGAGGCTGCAACGATACGACCTTCTTTAAGAACGAATGACGTATCCGATATCGTGTCTACACCAGTTTACCGTTATCTGTGTTTGGAGCCTACGAACATAATCAACGTCGCTGCAGTTGAATGTGGTATCGCGGAAGGCAGTACCTGTCTCCGTTATTTGCTGGTCCCGGAGGCGGCGCAGTGGGGCTGGCGCGGGCCTTTTTATTGTCACAGTGCGTGGTTGCCGGCTTTCGGGTGGGCTCTCTCGCAAAGAGAATTATTCATGAGAGCCGCCACGCTATCACTCTACCAGCGGCATCCCATAACAGCCGACCCACGTCCCACGCCGCTCCCGAATCCCTCCTCTCGCCTCGGCTCTCATATCGGCAAGCGCTGCAAACATCCCGCGTCACTACTACTCCAATTGGGCTAAAGGCGTCCTTAACAGATTACAACACGTGAAACGTTGGATTTACTTGCAAATCCTCGACAACAATCAGTGCAAACGAATTCTGGTGATCGAAAAATACAGCGTTTCACATCTATATTTATACTTTAAGACTACGGTTTGAGGGTACTTCCTACCGTTCACGTCTGCCATGTTGGCGGCGAATACGCTATACCGCCCAGCCAGCTGCGATTAGTCGATGCTAGCTGCATTCGCTGCACACATCGCTGAATTCTGATGCAGCCTGATCATCTACCAAACTACGGCAGCTCATCACACTTTATTATCTGCAGACTGTTACACATCTGGTGGCTCTATTTAATTAATCAATAATTTTCAAAACAATAATTAATAATTCCAGAAACTATTCTTAATAACGTAAAACACTCTTATGCGTTATAAGTTTCCTTTAATTTACGTCTATGGTCACAATCTTTTCTGCTTAACAGATTACCGGTTTCGGTCTTTAATGACCATCATCAGATCTGTCTGGGTTTTAAACAGTAGTTTTACTGACAACATGACTCGTGCATGTGAAGTGATTTATATGTATGTGACGATGCTGGAGCTGATTCCGCATTTAACAGTTGACTATGCCACTATGGCTGCAGTGCATTAGTACTTTGTTTTTATGAGACAGATCTCATGATGGTCATTAAAAACCGAAACCGGTAATCTGTTAAACAGAAAAGATTGTGACCACAGACGTAAATTAAAGCAAACTTATTACATATACGGGTCACTGTGTTTTTTTTCGCGACGATGTCGCAGCTTGTGAAACTTATGCGTTATTTTTCGACACATTAGTTTTAATCAAGCGTACAAATCTCTATTATGATGATTACTATTCTTCTGCTTGAGGTACTGCACGCGTCGACCGTATTACAGATGCCTTCCTCAGGTAAGACTACTTTTGGTGGAGGTAAAGTGCTTCTGCTTGTTGCATACGATCGGTGTCCAATACGTCACTTTTGTGATACTTTATTGGCCCTAGACTATAGTAGGCTAGTCATGGGAGAGGGAAACGGAAGGAAAGAAGCTATTGGTGGGCTAGCCGCCTCATCAGTGATTGACGAAAGTTTTCCTTTCAAGTGTGCGCGGAAGTGCACTGACAGTCTCTCTGTAACTGTTGGTTTAAACTGTCGCGTCCGTGCCCGGTAAGGCTTCTGCCCCGCGACCTCTCGCGACCCGTTGGACTAGGATAGTGAGCAGCCAGGACGCCGGAAGTTTGTAGCCGTCTTCTCTACAGATGTTGTTAGGCTGTTTAATAATTTCAGTTGGCTCATCCACGACCCAGACACCAAGCACTTATTTGCAGACTGCTACAATCAGTGACAAGCCGGCTAGCCCAGGAATAGCTTCTTTTCTACCCTTGCTGTCTAAAAGGTTCCCAAACCTTAAGAAGAGTTTCTGAACTAACCAGTTAGGAAATCCGCGATTAAGGGCCTTAAGTGCTTCATGGAACCTCAACATGAACAGCGCATTGTAAGGTTTTCTCCAAAACAAAACAATTCGGTTTATTTTCAGTTATGAATTACACGTGTAACGATAATTGTATATACTTTGTACATACTTAATTTTTTTATTATTTTGTATTCAAGTGTAAATCAATTTAATGTATGTCACAAATATATTACAGTGTTTTATGTATCTTTGATTTATGCATTGTATATGTAAAGAAGACCATTTGGTGTCGTAGGACAAACTTTATCTCTGAAAAATTTCGCTGCGGGGGACGTGACAAGTGAAAGGAATCAGTCGGAGCTGGGAGTCTGAGAAGTACTGATGGACGGACGTGGATGTGTCTTTTAATTAGTGGAAAAGAGCCGCCGTCGAGAGGAAAGGGAGGCAGTTTCGTTGTGGTGAAAGTCAGAAGGTTTTTTGTAGGGAAGAGATATATAGTAGTGAGCCAGGAGAAGTAGTTTCATTAAGAAGAGACAAGAGGAACGGAGACGTTTTCAGAAAGCTATAACAGAAGATCTGTTGGTAAAACAATAGGTTTGCCGAAGAGCAGAGAGGAGAGTATTTTTGAGATTATTAGTAAGATACAAGAAGGGATGATTTCAAGAAATACTACAGCAAGAAAGATAGTCCAAGGCCATATAATTTGGCATAGATCAACGCGGAAGATCAGTAGAATCAGTATAAAACTTCCTAGCACATTAAAACTGTGTGCCGGACCGAGACTCGAACTCGTGCTTGGGTAGCTCAGTTGATAGAGCACGAGCCCCCGAAGACAAAGGTCCCGAGTTCGAGTCTCGGTCCGGCACACAGTTTTAATCTGCGAGGAAGTTTCATATCAGCGCACACTCCGCTGCAGAGTGAAAATATCATTCTGGAAACATCCCCTAGGCTGTGGCTAAGCCATGTCTCCGCAATATCCTTTCTTTCGGAGTGCTAGTTCTGCAGGGTTCGCAGGAGAGCTTCTGTTAAGTTTGGAAGGTAGGAGACGAGGTACTGGCAGAAGTAAAGTTGTGAGGACGGGGCGTGAGTCGTGCTTGGGTAGCTCAGTAGATAGAGCACTAGCCCGCGAAAGGCAAAGGTCCCGGGTTCGAGTCTCGGTCCGGCACACACTTTTAATCTGCTAGGAAGTTTCATATCAGGGCACACTCCGCTGCAGAGTGAAACTATCATTCTAGAATCAGTATATCTGAAGTACGAGAAGGAGCCAAATGTCATCACATATTTCGAGTATGCGGTGAATTCGCTGAGACAGTGTACTGAACAGCTATCCGCTTTATTTTGGTTGAAGAGAAACTGTGAACTACAGTGGTAATTCAGACCATCCGTTGAAAAACTAGGTATTTTTAGGAGAAAAGCACATGTTAGCGGGAAAATTAGAGTATAAAATACACACATCATAAAAAGTTTTGCATCACCCCAGTTCCCATAACTCCTGGAGATAGCCGTTGACTGTGGATATTGTATCACAGACGCAGTCCCTTTGACTGTTCGGAGAGGTCACTAAACCCGGTCAAAGATGTAAACAACCATGCATGAGCTGCGCGTTTTAGACGGAGGGGGCCCGACAACCGCTCAGTTCTAGTCATTCCACCAGGAAGGAGATACACGGCTCGTGTTCTCTGTAATTCAACCATGCCTAGACGGCCAATAACGCGATTCGATCGCGCCCGCATTGTTACTTTGTGCCATGAAGGGCTATCAACAAGGGAAGTGTCCAGGCGTCTCGGAGTGAACCAAAGCGATGTTGTTCGGACATGGAGTAGATACAGAGAGACAGGAACTGTCGATGACATGCCTTGCTCAGGCCACCCAATGGCTACTACTGCAGGAACCCAGACAGCAAACGCCACCATGTTGAATAATGCTTTTCGTGTAGCCACAGGACGTCGTTTTACGACTCTGTGCGTAATAGTCTGCATGATGCGCAAATTCACTTCCGACGTCCATGGCGAGGTCCATCTTTGCAACCACGACACCATGCAGTGCGGTACAGATAGGCCCAACAACATGCTTAATGGACCTCTCAGGATGTTCTCTTCACCGATGAGTGGCGCATATGCCTTCAACCAGACAATCGTCGGAGACGTGTTTGGAGGAAACCCAGTCACTTTGAACGCCTTAGATACACTGTCCAGCGAGTGCAGCTATGTGGAGGTTCCCTGCTGTTTTGGGGTGGCATTATGTGGGGCCGATGTACGCCGCTGGTAGTGATGGAAGGCGCCGTAACGGCTGTACGATACGTGAATTCCACCCCCGACCGATAGTGCAACCATATCGGCAGCATACTGGCGAGGCATTCGTCTCCATGGACGACAATTCGCGCCCCCCATCATGCACATCTTGTGAATGACTTCCTTCAGAATAACGACATCGCTCGACTAGAGTGGCCAGCAGGTTCTCCAGCCGTGAGCCCCATCGAACAGATTGAAAAGGGCTGTGACCCACCAACCACTCTGGGGGATTCACGCCGAATCGCCTTTGAGGAGTGGGACAATCTGGTGCCTTGATGAACTTGTGGATAGTATGCCACGACGAATACAGGCATGCCTCAATGGACGAGCTACTGGGTATTAGAGGTACCGGTGTGTACAGGAATCTGGACCACCACCTCTGAAGTTCTCGCTGTATGGTGGTACAACACGCAATGTGTTGTTGTCATGAAGAATTTCTCTGCATGATCCGGAACTCTCGGAACTGAGGTGATGCAAAACTTTTTTTTGATGTGTGTAAAATCGATGCCACTAATATACATTGACACATAGGTGTCCATTGTCGTGCGCAAAACAGTGTTAATACCCCACATTTGAACATCCCAGGTCCACATCCATTTCTGAAATACTTCTTATAGTTCAACAGTGCGAGTCGTACGATGAGACAGCGTACTAGAGCCGCGGAGAGAATTATTACCATTTTTCTGATTAATTCCTTTATTTACAAGATAGCACCTCTCCATCTTGTAATCTTTCAAACCGAACGTCTGAAATGGGTCGATTTCATTGATCGTCGGCCAAGGTGGCAGCGTTCCAGCTGAGCCAAGGAAAGACTACAGCGATACACGGATATCTTATCGGCCTCTCAGTAAGTATCTATGTCACAAAAGAATTTTGTATTTGGACATTAAGTGAAGGTAGACATATTCTATAGACAATGAAATTTAGACCCAGCTTTCCAAAAGACTAATGTATTTATCAGTAGAAGAAGTAATGGTAGTAGCAATATACAGAGTAGATCACCTAAAACTAGAACCAAAAATATTTCAGTAATGTAAGGTGCCATTAATGGGGAGTTCACAGATTGGAATGATAGGCAGGAACTCGCGTATACAGCATATATACTGAGAGGTATGAGTTTCAAATGTCTGTTAGTTTTTTTTTAAAAAAAGTACAAATATTTCAGTGGAACAGTGCCTATGGACACAACACAGTGTAAATAGACGCGACATTGTCGCCTAGCATCTAGGCAGTAGACTGTATCAAACAGCTGTCTGTGTTTACAATACGGTAGCTCATAAATTACTCGCACTACCTTCCTGCAACAAACACCATTGACATTCTAATTTATGCTAGACAAGATTTTACTGTCAATAGCCGTTTCCCACTACAAATTTGTAACTTTTGTAAAAAGCTGTGTATTGGCTCAAGTACACGCCATTGACTCCAATTCAGTTCTGTGAAAACCGTGTATCGGTAATGACTTCCATGTCCGAAATATTTGCAGTGCAAGCGCTATCTGATTCACCGTGTATTTTATTTAACTTAAACAGTGATTTCTCTCACAGTTAAATGATGTCTTACTACTAAAGCTGACAGCCAATCAGAATGACTTGATTGTAAAGTGCTAATTAGAAAGTCAGCTTGTAATTAATTAGTGGTGGATAATGATGTAATTTCTAGGAATTATGTAAATAAGTCCGTTTGCAATTGGTCAGGTGCACGTTTATTTAGCAAAAACAGAGTTTAGCTAGTAGGTCCTATACCATACAATCCTATACCATACAATCCTATACCGTACAATCCTATACCATACAACAGAAATCTCATAGCAGGTACTTGAGGTTGCGTTTTCCTTCCGATCTTCAGTTTTACGCAAAATGGTTCAGTAATTTTGACAATTCATAACAATTTATGCGTCTGTAACTTTACTCGAGAAAATCCACATTCACTGTTACATATCCATTTAGGTGATAGGCAGTTCATGTTGAAAGTCTCCTTCAGATGAACAAAACGCTCATTGAGTGTCAATAATTCACGTTATCACATATATTCATAGTTCTTTAAAGTAAAAGACACACTGAATATACCAAAACACAGCAGTTCGAATTAAACCAGAGAATCAAATTATCTATCGAGTTAAATACACAAGATGACCCTGCTAAGAGTCGTAAGGTACATTTTCTCTGCTGTTTCGGAAGGTACCTGCGATTTAATTTTAGCAATGTATAGCTGCAGTCCATGCAAAGACATACTGGTCATCACGTCTTTCATGCGTCGCTCAGCGTCGACGGAAAGTTTGGTTTGTTTCAGTTTACTAACAAAACGATGTTTACTGCAGAATTTTATGTACCCATCCGATAGAGCGGACGCAAATTGGGCTACAGCGATATTTATTACCTCGATATGTATTAACAGGCACAGTAAAACAGCAAGAATAACGACTACTCCAGCAGCGTCTGTCTGCTGCCGCCATGCAGCAGCGCTGCTCAGTCGCTGCTGGAGTACTTGTTTACTGCACTGTTCATACATATCGATATAATGAATATCGCTTTAGACTAACTTCCGACCGCTACATCGAATGGTTTACATAAAATTCCACTTTAAAAATCTTTTTTGTCGTAATTGGTAACAAACCGACGCTTTTCGTCGTCACTGGGCATCGGGTGAAAGACGAGACGAGCAGTATTTCTTTGGGTTTATTCCAGGTACACATCACAAAAATGAAACTTTAAATGTCTACCGTAGCACTAGACAAAATGCGTCTGACGACTTTTATGAGGTACACTCAGTATAAATGTCATTGTGATATCAAATTTGTAACTGCTTTTATGCATGTATGTATGCGTGGGTTCTTTCGCTTGTCAAAAAGAGATGAGAGGCTAGCAGCGTATAGGTTTCACAGAGGCTGTAGTCCAGTAATGAATTATTTTCGTGGAACTGTACCAACCATAGAGTGCAGCAATTTGAGAGACTGTTAGTGACAGCAATAATTCACTGAAGCCCACTTCAGTGACATTTGAGGGTACGAAAGCATTATTTTATTTACGCAGTTAGCTAAGAGCATTGCGATTGATATTAAACCATGTAAGGGAGCATACTTCTCATTTATTTATGATAAATGACGATCATTTTAGTATCACTATAATTTCACTCTCCTCACGACCAAACATGAATCTATGTGGAGTTCGGAAGGCACCTCTCTACCTTGTTACCTAACACAAAGTGACATTAATTTTATACAAAGCAATTAACAACATATTTGCTAGCTTTAATGCATGTAGTTGCATATTAGTCGCTTTCTCGCAATGTAATTTGTTTATAGCGTTTTAAAGTTGATCACTGATGACAGGTTTGCTTTGATGACAATCTTCTGTAGTAGCTGTCAGATCTATTTGGTCTCTCTCTCTCTCTCTCTCTCTCTCTCTCTCCCTCTTTCTCACACACACAGGCACGCACGCACACGCACACACACACGCACACACACACACACACACACACACACACAACATAGAGAGAGAGAGAGAGAGATCTATATGAACGTGTACCTAAAACTATTGAAGCTTGGTCAACAGAAGCGAAACGCGTCTGGTTCAATACTCTCTTAAATTCATCTCTTTGCTTCTCTCTGTTCTGGCGTCTAATATATATATATATATATATATATATATATATATATATATATATATATATATATACGAGGGCTGTTCAATAAAGAAAGATCATAATTTTTTTTGACATCGTACCTTTACTCATCCTCATAACTTTGATGGGCCTTCTGAAACTAGTCTCCCATTAATGCGATGCACTTGTACCAGCGTTTCTGCCAGTCTTCAAATACAAGCTGGAAACCATTTTTTGAGAGGTCCTTCAAAATCGCCTCCGCAGCCTTCACCACTGCTTCTGATGATTTATAATGCCTCCCACGAAGGAGTTTCTTCATGTTACGGAATAGAGGGAATAGAAAAGAGTCATATGGGGCTAAATCCGGACTATAGGGAGGGTGAGGGATTCACTTGAAGTTGATTTTTGCAAGATATTCAGCAACAACATTGGCAATATGAGGTCGCGTATTATCCTGGTGCAGCATCCTGCCTCCTTTATGGAAATGTGGTCTTTTGCACTTGATATGGACTTGCAATCCTACTACATCCCTGTAGTATTGTCCATTGTAAGCAGGCACAGCATGCTGATGAACCACTTCATTAATATCAAAGAATTAGATAACCGTAACTTTCCCAGCAGAAGAAACCATTTTTTTGGGGGGTTGTTGCTGATGAAGGAAATTTCCACACTGCTTTGCCGTTTGCTCTCAGGATCTAACATCGGCTTTAATTGCGCGCAGACCTGCACGCTAATGTGTTTTTGTTCGGGGTCAATTGTCTTGGAACTCATCGCGCACAAACACGTGTGATGCGTAATTTTTCTGTCACCAACGTGTGGGTGGCACTCAGTGAAATGTTCAGTGTTTCAGAAAGTGATCTTAAGGTAATTCGTCGATCATCTCTCACAGCAGCAGTGTTGTCTTTTTCCGCAAGAGCAGTAACTAGAGCACCGGGTCCACCTTCCTTTGAAATTGATTGTCTCCCCTCTTTAAACATTTTAAACCACCTTCTAGCTGTTCTGTAGGGAAGAACAGACTCTGCATAGGCCTCCTGTAACACTGTATAGGCCTCAGCTGAAGATTTTTTGAGACGGAAGCAGAATTTCATTTACCTCCATTGTAGCGGTAGGCGAAACTGAACATGTCTCACTTTGCCTACCTCTCATAGGCGGAACCAGGAGTCCCAGCAATGAAACTACTACGGCGCGTTTGTTGCACATTAAGCTAACAGAATATCGTACAGTACGGTTGTTTCCCTAGTAGTTTTGATTACTTAAGGACGTATACAAGGGCGATGTACTTGAGGACAATATTATGGAAATGGAAGAGGATGTAGATGAAGATGAAATGGGAGATAAGATACTGCGTGAAGAGTTTGACAGAGCAGTGAAAGACCTGAGTCGAAACAAGGCCCCCAGAGTAGAGAACATTCCATTAGAACTACTGACAGCCTTGGGAGAGCCAGTCCTGACAAAACTCTACCGTCTGGTGAGCAAGATGTATGAGACAGGTGAAATACCCTCAGACTTCAAGAAGAATATAATAATTCCAATCCCAAAGAAAACAGGTGTTGACAGATGTGAAAATTACCGAACTATCAGTTTAATAAGTCACAGCTGCAAAATACTAACGCGAATTCTTTACAGACGAATGGAAAAACTGGTAGAAGCCGACCTCGGGGAAGATCAGTTTGGATTCCGTAGAAATGTTGGAACACGTGAGGCAATACTGACCCTACGACTTATCTTAGAAGAAAGATTAAGGAAAGGCAAACCTACGTTTCTCGCATTTGTAAACTTAGAGAAAACTTTTGACAATGTTGATTGGAATACTCTCTTTCAAATTCTGAAGGTGGCAGGGGTAAAATACAGGGAGCAAAAGGCTATTTGCAATTTGTACAGAAACCAGATGGCAGTTATAAGAGTCGAGGGGTATGAAAGGGAAGCAGTGGTTGGGAAGGGGGTGAGACAGGGTTGTAGCCTCTCCCCAATGTTATTCAATCTGTATATTGAGCAAGCAATAAAGGAAACAAAAGAAAAATTCGGAGTAGGTATTAAAATCCATAGACAAGAAATAAAAACTTTGAGGTTCGCTGATGACATTGTAATTCTTTCAGAGAAAGCAAGTGACTTGGAAGAGCAGTTGAACGGAATGGACAGTGTCTTGAAAGGAGGGTATAAGATGAGCATCAACAAAAGCGAAACGAGGATAATGGAATGTAGTCGAATTAAGTCGGGTGATGCTGAGGGAATTAGATTAGGAAGTGAGACACTTAAAGTAGTAAAGGAGTTTTGCAATTTGGGGAGCGAAATAACTGATGATGGTCAAAGTAGAGAAGATATAAAATGTAGACTGGCAATGGAAAAGAAAGCGTTTCTGAAGAAGAAAAATTTGTTACCATCGAGCATAGATTTAAATGTCAGGAAGTCGTTCCTGAAAGTATTTGTATGGAGTGTAGCCATGTATGGAAGTGAAACGTGGACGATAAATAGTTTAGACAAGAAGAGAATAGAAGCTTTCGAAATGTGGTGCTACAGAAGAATGCTGAAGATTAGATAGGTAGATCACATAACTGATGAGGAGGTATTGAATAGAATTGGGGAGAAGAGGAGTTTGTGGCCCAACTTGACTAGAAGAAGGCATCGGTTGGTAGGACATGTTCTGGGACATCGAGGGATCACCAATTTAGCATTGGAGGGCAGCGTGGAGTGCAAAAATCGTAGAGGGAGACCAAGAGATGAATACACTAAGCAGATTCAGAAGGATGTAGGCTGCAGTAGGTACTGGGAGATGAAGAAGCTTGCACGGGATAGGGTAGTATGGAGAGCTGCATCAAACAAGGCTCAGGACTGAAGACTATAACAACAACAACAACAACAAAGGACGTATCCGCTTTACATATCGGGAATTAGCTCATAACGATCGCTTCCTTTATGTACGCAATCCATGTCTTACTAGATTCCACTAAAACCCAGAAGCGACGAACCATCTACAAACTGAGTGGGGATATATAAAGGACAAGGCAACTTACGGAATATTTTTGTTATGCATAGTTATCTTCCTATTTCTCAAGAGAAAATAGTATTTACGGCAAATTTGAAATTGTTAATGTTTAATTGAGGTTTTATTCAAGAAACGTTGATTTTTATTGCGAAACAGAGGGATCATGTAGCCAAAATAAAGAAAACAATACAGATTTATCACATAGCGCAAGAAAACGCGACTTACTCAACAAAGCTAAAGTAGAAAATGCGCAAAACAAAAATTGTCAAACATAGCTTCAATATTTCGCCGAACTGATATAAAACATGTTTCTGCTATTCTTTATATATATGACACAGAGAGAGAGAGAGAGAGAGAGAGAGAGAGAGAGAGAGAGAGAGAGGGATAATATTTGTGCATGTAAACTGTTCTTGCAGCAAAAATCATTGCTTAAGTTACATAAAGGACAGAAATTACAGGATCGACTAATTTTTATTACATATAAAATGCGGTTTATAGTCTGTAAGGAATATAATACACAATGCACTAGAAGTAAATGGTATGCTGTTTTAAATATGCGCAAAACAACAACCAATAAATAAAATACAAAGAGAAGTCGTCGTCTCCCACTTTCTCTTTTACATCAATCGTACCAATATTATCTGTAATCCTACCACTTATGTCATTTATATAGTGTACCAAATCGACCGAGCCGTAGTTTTGGTAGAGCGCAACTCTGTGAGCTCTGACAGCCGCGCAGTACGTGTGCTGTAGAGTGCAGCGTGTGTGTGTTCCGAGCGCGCCAGCAGTTGGCCGCTGACCTGGAGCGAGCAGCGCGCCCTCACGGTGAGACAAAGGCGGCGTGCGCTATCTGCCATCTGCGGCCTGCCCCTGCAGGTAGGCCTCACGCCACGCGCCGCCGACACACACACCTCACCTCACCTCACCTGGCCGACCAACCAGCTGCCTGACACTGCTCCACCCGTGGGGAAGCCGGCCGCAGCTGCACTGAAGCATCGTGGCTACCTTTCCCTCTACGCGCCCCTGCTAAATTTTGTAGCTCGACACGAACGTGTAAAAGCTTTCTCCCCTCTTCCTTTCTCTTTATAGACTTCCTACCCAATTCACAAAGTTTCTATAGCTTGAAATACTTCGTTCTGACAAATATAAGTAACTAAATGGGTTAATAGGAGTGCCTACTTCGTAATGGAGTATTCATTTGGGAAATTATCAAGTATCTATACGTGTTTAGAAGACTCAGATTCATAAACTGACAAGATGCAAACATATTACTGTTATGTAAGTCTTGTAAGTCCGCCTTGATAAAACACATACTGTGATAACGGACGTCCCAATATCGCAAATGTCGTAACACAGAAAGTACACCAACTCAAGTGGCAGACGCTCGAGCACCCACTCCGTAATTATCATCTCTCCCCATGCTATTATCACGCCTTCGGTCCCTTAAAAAAGGCCTCGAAGGGTCGGACGAGGATTTGCAACAGGCAGTTACGGACTGATCACTCTGCTGCGTCATACTGTGTTTTATCAAACGGGTACCTTCAACTTGGTGCGTCGGTGGGATGGTTACCTCAATGCTCACAGCAATTTTGCCTGATTGGCATACAGATTCTGGAATGTACGGCCTTCGAACGGAACCTTTTTAACACCGCTTCTATATTTGCTTTATCTACTCTCGCATTTCACATAACTGTGACGGGGTATGTTTCAAAACACAACATGCCATCTGCTGAATCTGCTCGTTTTGTAACCATGATGTTTAGTATCTACATTACGTAACGTTAAAATGACAAATTTAGTGAGACTATTGGAGTAAGCCGGCCGCTGTGGCCGAGCGGTTCTAGGCGCTTCAGTCCGGAACCGCGCTGCTGCGACGGTCGCAGGTTCGAATCCTGCCTCGGGCATGGATGTGTGTGATCTCCTTACGTTAGTTAGGTTTAAGTAGTTCTAAGTCTAGGGGACTGATGACCTCCGATGTTAAGTCCCATAGTGCTTAGAGCCATTTGAACCATATTAATCTTCCATTAAATAACGTGGGTTACTCAAATAACGTATTCCAGTTGTTTGTTAACTTGTTTAAACGTAGTTATAAAGAGAAATGTTAACCTTTTCCTTTTTCAACATGATTTAAAATTCCCGTCAAGCACTGAACATATGCAGCTGCGTGCTCTGATTTGTAGAAACTATGCCAAAAACTATGAACTAGAGGTGGATCATGTGAAGGGGCTTGTATTGGCATGTGTGAAACTGTTTTAATGTTCCACACCTACTTCTATACTCCAGAAACCACCTTGTGGCGTGTGGCGGAAGGTACTTTGTGGACGACTGTCTCTTTCCTCATTTCCTGTACCAGACTCAAATTGTTGGCAGCAAGTACGAAACTTTTGTAAGCCTTCGTGTGAGCTCGCAAATTATCTCTAATTTTATCTTCACAGTCTCTCCGCGAGATACACGTAGGAGAAAGCAATATATTCGTTGACTCTTCTTCGAACACGGTTGTTCTTCTTATTACAGAAGTTTATTCTGTCCAGATCGACCAAAAATACACAGGGATTGCTATTTTCAGCGAAGTTAAATTGCCATCTTCAGATTATTTGAATAGAAAAATCCGCTGAGTCGACTGTTCACATTAACTAGATACAGTTTCTAAACATAACATTCCATAGTTCCATCTCTCGTCACACAGTAAGAGAATAGGTGTGCGAACAGTGCACAGTAGATACAAACAAAACACATAAGACATGTATAAAACGTTTTCATGCTGTGTCCTTGTTGACATCTGATTGGAACCTGTTATGAGACAATCGACGGAATACATCCTGTACTGATACGTGAGAATGGTTAAAGGCTGTACTGTAATCTTTAATTTTGTTAATAAAAAGAAACATTCAGTGAAGACAGTGACGTCTTTTAAAAATTTTTATGGCTATGAATCCAACACAGTTATAAATATGTTATTTTTTGGTTTGACTATCATTGGCCTGAGGATGGCTTCTTCGAAATTTTGACCAGTCTGTGATATTTATGGATATTGCTACATCTAATAACAGGATTAGAAAACGATTGTTTCGTGCACCTCTTGTTGTAAATCGAAAATGCTTAGGGTCTCATTGGTCTCATTTCTGTGAATGTATCCTTAAAAGCAAGGATTGTACATTAGTGAGATTTATAAGCCATAAAGCGATGATCAGCTGCTACGCGAGATAGTTTTGTCAGAGTATAGCCACAAAATATGGGAACTCTTAGAGGTATTCTGACAGTATGTGTTCATCCGAAGGCGAGCAGAACGGGGGAACCGGGGGGACAACTGGTGAAGATACAAACTAAATACAGTGAATGTAACGAAAAATAAAATTAAGTAATGTCAGGAAATTGGCTTCGCTCATCATTTGCGAAGTAAGAGGTTGCCCTTACCTTGTTCGAAACTTCCTAAAATGTTAAACCAAGGGACTGTTGAAACAGGTTAGAGACCTATGAAAACCGTAAAATATTTGACACATCGTCAGTCAATCTACAACAAAATTCAGAATATTAATGCGTACTTAATGGTGTCTTTTACTGTTGTGGGTGTGTTTATCAGCTGTCTACATGCATTCATGTCTTCACAGCCATTTAGGAAGTCGAAGTAAGCAAGGTACCTCTTCGCAGAAACGTATTCACTGTCGTTGATGCAATTACTTTGGCACTGTGTTCGTGAGTCCATGAACAGGAAAACTATTAAACAACTAAGACATTCCTAATGTGGACGCGTGTCTCTTTGTACAGAAAAATATTACACGATATGCCGTCTAATATAGTGCCTTCAGCTCTCCAGAGAGTTATTCTGGGCTTCTTAAAGGGACACCGCTGCCATTTACAGTAGCTCAGGTGAGGAGTAAGAATTTGGATCACAGTAACTGGCACTATATCGTGGTTCTTGCGCACACCAAATGGTCTAGTTGCTAGCAGGCGAATTTTCAACATGGGCTCAATAGCAGTTTGAGAAAATTTGTAGAATTCATGGATAAGAGTGTATAATTTGAACGTACTGTTAGCAGATACCAATGGATCTGTAAGTGTCTGAACAGCCTCCACTCCGAATCTCATTGTCAGCATGATTCTGTAGTCACCTGCGGCTACAACAGATGATGAACAATGTATTGATTTTCAGCTATATAGGACTCAGGTGCCCAAACACTGTTTGTCCGCAATCGTATTGGACTTTAAAAAAAAATGTTGGGTCAACGGCCTTCCGACTGGTTTTATGCTGCCCGCCACGAATTCCTGTCCTGTGACAACCTTTTCATTTCAGAGCAGCAATTTCAACCTACGTCCTCAGTTATTTGTTTGATGTATTCCAGGCTCTGTCTTCCTCTACAGTTTTTACCCTCTACAGCTCCCTCTAGTACCATGGAAGTAATTTCCTAATATCTTAACAACTATTCTTTCCTATTGTCAATGTTTCCATATATTCATTTCCTTGCCGATTCTGCGACGATCTTCTTCATCCCTTGCATTATCAGTCTACAAAATTTTCAACATTAGTTTGTAGCACCACATCTCAATTGCTTCGATTCTCTTCTGTTCCGGTTTTCCCTACAACAATCGTAAATCTGAGGGAAGCTTGAGAATTCATTTCCATAAGAGCCGTAGTTGAAGCATTTCAAAATCGTCATTACCTTAATAGCTCTAGGCTTAATTGCACTTAAGTTGTCAACGGTGACTGTACATATACGAATATAATCACAAAGATTTAATTGATTTTTAAAATTAGAAAACTTTCTATTACATGCACTGCAGAAAAGAAGTAGCTGCCTTGTTCACGGTCTTATATTATTTTTTCCGCTTGTAAGACATAAACAGTTTACGGTTTAACTGGTTTTTCGAGACTTGATGAAGGTTGTAAATCCGAAACCGGGTATCTATTCAAGTAATAACCAAGACTGTAAATTTACAACTTATTTAGATACATCAATCTCTTCTAAGAGTCAAAGCGACCTCATTTCACGATGTTACATGGATACGTCAAAAATGGTTCAAATGGCTCTGAGCACTATGGGACTCAACTGCCGTGGTCATAAGTCCCCTAGATCTTAGAACTTCTTAAACCTAACTAACCTAAGGACATCACACACATCCATGCCCGAGGCAGGATTCGAACCTGCGACCGTAGCAGTGGTGCGGTTCCAGACTGTAGCGCCTTTAACCGCTCGGCCACTCTGGCCGGCTGGATACGTCATTTAGTGGAGATACTAGAGGACTGTTACATGTAATTTTGTATTTTTATTATCGAGATCGGAAATAATACAAATGAAATGATTCCTCAGTAACGCAGAGGTAGTTATCGTTTCTCCGTTGGGTGAAATGACAGTTACTGAGGATCTGATCAAAGTATGTAAGGATCTGATTTCCTGATATCCATATAACATGCTCACACTGTCCCATCACAACTCAGGGCTATTGCAGTCCATGGATAATTTGAGAAAAGAAAACAAAATTATGTCTCAGTGAAATTTCCGAATGTCACTTTGGTCGATTCCTAGGAGAGCTGCATGTTCTGCCGAATAGGGTCGTAGCTACAAGCAGAGTTAGTACCATCAGCATTTGAATAATATAGCCGTTACATGACGCAGAGGCAGCTGTAATGAAGAATGTGTGACGCAAAGTCAGATAGGCGCTAGCGAACAACCTAGTAAATATGTGTAGTTCTCTAGTTAAGCTGCCATAAAGTATAAAAAGTCATACAACAGGTGAAGATGTCTTTGATGATCACAAAGTATGCATGGTGCATTTCGGAATTACACTACTGGCCATTAAAATTGCTACACCACGAAGATGACATGCTACAGACGCGAAATTTAACCGACAGGAAGAAGATGCTGTGATATGCAAATGATTAGCTTTTCAGAGCATTCACACAAGGTTAGCGCCGGTGGCGACGCCTACAATGCGCTGACTTGAGGAAATTTTCCAACCGATTTCTCATACACAAACAGCAGTTGACCGGCGTTGCCTGGTGAAACGTTGTGATACCTCGTGTAAGGAGGAGAAATGCGTACCATCACTTTTCCGACTTTGATAAAGGTCGGATTGTAGCCTATCGCGATTGTGGTTTATCGTATCGCGACATTGCTGCTCGCGTTGGTCGACATCCAATGACTGTTAGCAGAATATGGAATCGGTGGGTTCGGGAGGGTAATACGGAACGCTGTGCTGGATCCCAACGGCCTCGTATCACGACCAGTCGAGATGACAGGAATCTAATCCGCATGGCTCTAACGGATCGTGCAGCCACGTCTCGATCCCTGAGTCAACAGATGGGGACGTTTGTAAGACAACAACCATCTGCACGAACAGTTCGATGACGTTTGCAGTAGCATGGACTATCAACTCGGAGACCATGGCTGCGGTTACCCTTGACGCTGCATCACAGACAGGAGCACCTGTGATGGTGTACTCAACGACGAACCTGGGTGCACGAATGGCAAAACGTCATTTTTTCGGATGAATCCAGGTTCTGTTTACAGCATGATGATGGTCGCATCCGTGTTTGGCGACATCGCGTTGAACGCACATTGGAAGCGTGTAATCGTCATTGCCATACTGGCGTATCACCCGGCGTCATTGTATGGGGTGCCATTGGTTACACGTCTGGGTCACCTCTCGTTCGCATTGATGGCACTTTGAACAGTGGACGTTACATTTCAGATGTGTTACGACCCGTGGCTCTACCCTTAATTCGATCCCTGCAAATCCCTACATTTCAGCAGGATAATGCACGACCGCATGTTGCAGACCCTATACGGGCCTTTCTGGATACAGAAAATGTTCAACTGCTGCCCTGGCCAGCACATTCTCCAGATCTCTCAGCAATTGAAAACGTCTGGTCAATAGTGGCCAAGCAACTGGCTCGTCACAATACGCCAGTCGCTACTCTTGATGAACCGTGTTATCGTGTTGAAGCTGCATGGGCAGCTGATTTCTATACTAGTACACGCCATCCAAGCTCTGTTTGACTCATCGCCCAGGCGTATCAAGGCCGTTATTACGGCCAGAGGTGGTTGTTCTTGGTATTGATTTCTCAGGATCTATGCACCCAAATTGCGTGAAAATGTAATCACATGTCAGTTCTAGTATAATATATTTGTACAATAAATACCCGTTTATCATCTGCATTTCTTCTTGGTGTAGCAATTTTAATGGCCAGTAGTGTATTTCCCTGTTCAGAAATCCAAAGTCCAAATGCAAAGGTAGTACAAGGACAAGGATGTTACCAGAGCTGTCTGTCATGTCGTGTTACATACACTGGTGGTAACGCTTTGCTCCTTGAGCTACCTTTTCACTTGGATTTCTGAATATGTAAATAATACCGAAATGTGTCATGCATGCTTTGTCCATCGTCACCTTCTGTTTGACTCTTAATGCAACATAGCCATCTTAACTATAGGTCTAAGCATATTTATTTAGTCAGTTGTGTGCTTCAGTGATTAAATTCAGTTCCCATCCACCCCTCAGTGATGAGTATCTCGGTCATGTTCTCTGCCGTAGTCCGTTCGGTGGTTGCGACTGTAATTTCCAAACATCTCACTTCATCTTTGTGATGACTTCCTGTACTTCTCTTGGGCTGCTCGAACGAACGATCGACTCATAGAATATTCACCACTATTTCTTCTTGACCTAATACACGGTCTAGTTCTCTTCCAACTTCCGTGTGCCTGACACGTGGCACTTACCGTATAAGTAAAATGCAGACTACCTACTCACATAATACGCAAACAGTAAAGTTTGACAAGCTGACGCAGTGAGACATTCGTGGTCTCAGTACCAATCAGTTCTGGGTGCTTTCTCCATGTTAAAATAGTTCGGTAGCCTTTTTGCACTGAGGGATCTCCGTGGATGGATCCATATAACATCTGGTAAATGAATTCAGACTGAGAAGCTAACTTTTGATTGAAGATCACAACAGATTACCCGCTGAACAGAATTTGAGACATCAGAAAAAGACAGCCTGGGCTATAAGACCAACTCTGGCCTCCTGAAGTGAGTGTGACACCAATTATTGAGCGCGCAAAGCATCTGGGACGAAATAGAGATCTCGACATGTTGACCAATGGAAAAAGTTAATATTCCACGAGGCGTTGTGTGCAGTTAACTCCTTAAGTAGTACAAACAGATAGGGAAACTGTGTTCAGTGTTTATAGAGAATCTCATTGGATAAACATTTTGTGAGTAGACATACGGATAATAAAACGTGACCAGCGGGACCTGACGAAAATGTAATACACTGGGACAACTGACAGGCTCGTCCCCTCCTGTTCTCTGTTGGAGTGTCCGCTGGCCGGTCTCCCCCACAGCACTCCCATAGTAAGTTTAACGTAGGAAGCTGCACGTTATCCTAGCGGGAAGACCGGAATTAGTAAATATTTAAGTCATATGCACAGTGAATGACCTGACCTAGTAATTAAAACACAAATAGCTAAAGACAGAGGGATAATGAAGAGTGTCATACAACTACAGTAAAAAGTAAATTAGTGTTTAGTGTAGCATAATGAGAAGAGGTTTGACATGTGGAGAGGATCTAGGTAGTTTCCCACTGGCTAAATTCGAATGCAACAGAGGCGCAGATACGGCATGCTACTCAGTGTGGCCGAGCGGTTCTAGGCGCTTCAGTCTGGAACCGCGCGACCGCTACGGTCGCAGCTTCGAATCCTGCCTCGGGCATGGATGTGTGTGATGTCCTTAGGTTAGTTAGGTTTAAGTAGTCGTAAGTTCTAGGGGACTGATGACCTTAGATTTTAAGTCCCATAGTGCTCAGAGCCATTTGCATTTATGCCAGGCTACTCAGAAACGGCGAATGGATAGTTCACTCTTCTAGGAGCCTCGGGGAAAAAACGGATGTTGAGGAAGACCAGTAACATTATTAAATAACACTCAACAGCAAAACAAATCGGCCTCTGCAGACAAAGCGGTAGAAGAATCGGATCATTTGGCAGGGCGTGACATCAGACAGAGGGAGCGTCACATTGATTCAAAAAATGAAAGCTATCCAACGCTCACTGTGTCTCCACCTATGCAGGTGGTAAGGATTGCTTATTTTACGGCACAAATTATGGATGTGACTGAATGTTTGAATCACAGCGACAGCGTGTGGATACCAACAAACATGCGGCACAAAGGCTATAAAACTTTTAAGAATGTGCTTATAAGGTCTACCGTCTGCCATTCAGGCAAAATGAGGATGAAAGACCAATTTACCCAACAAGGACTTTTTTCCTAAAACGGCTCATATTCGTCTTCTGCATCTTGAAATGTTAACTTGGAACGGTTTGGAATGAAGATTAAAGCCACAAAAATACCTTGCTCGAGTATACGGATTCATGTGTTCAAAGAGGGACACGCACGTCTGTTTCTTATGGAGGAATTGTTACAAGAATTTGGTGGTAATCTGAAAGGACAGAGTTAAAAACCTACGTGTAACCTTATTTTTTGTCATAGAAATTAAAAGACGGCAAAATTTCAGAAACCTAAATTATGAAATCGACTGGGAAAGTAAAAAGTAATGGAGAGAAATTACAACAAAAATTCTCAAAAATAGTTATAAACCCTGGAAATAATTATGAGCTCAGTATAACGATGTAGCACAGAATGAAGTCAGTAAAACTGTGAAAATCTAAACACTTAAAGGTCAGAAGGCTTGACCAAGTACCAATGTGTGTGCTGAAACAATGCAAGCCGGCCGCTGTGGCCGAGCGGTTCTAGGCGATTCAGTTTGGAACCGCGCTGCTGCCACGGTCGCAGGTTCGAATCCTGCCTCGGGCATGGATGTGTGTGAGGTTAGTGAGGTTTAAGTAGTTCCAACTTCTAGGGGACTGATGACCTCAGATGTTAAGTCCCATAGTGCTCAGAGCCATTTGAACCACTTTAAACAATGCGTTCAGAGTATATAAACATAATAAATGAGTCACTGACATCAGGGAAATTTCAAGAGCACTTAAAACAAGCTAAGAAACGTAATTCAGAAGATTACCTACTTGCTGTACGCAGGATCACTGGAAGTGATGATATGGAGCACTTAAAAGATAAAAATACCTTTCTGAAGTTTTCGTATATGTGTGGAAAACTCTGTGAATACGTCGAATAATGGACGAGTATATTGATTGGCGACTCCATGGAGTGTCCTGTGCACCACGACCATATAATGGGTATACTTGGAAGGAGAGACAGCATTGGTCGTATTTTTTTTGTTTTATTAAACGGAAAATCGATTTTCGTTCACTTAGTGACCATCTTCAGTGCTGTAATATATAATTTAAATTGGTAGGCACTGGTGTCAACAAGCTTACAGCGATCACATGAGTTTATGTGATCGATGTAAGCTTGTTGACACCAATGCCTACTAATTTAAATTATATATTACAGCACTGAAGATGGTCACGAAGTGACCGAAAATCGATTTTGCGTTTAATAAAACAAAAAAACAAAAAAAAATACGACCAATGCTGTCTCTCCTTCCAAATGTACGAGTAGCTACAGCAAATTTGTGATATCGCTTCGATAAGCTACAATAACCCTGTATATGTGTTGCTTTAGATGTAGGTGTGGTTCGCTGTATTCGTGGTGTTTGGGACACCATGTACCAAGTGCGTGAACTAGGTACCTCACGACGGGTATTTTCGATAACGTGGATATTGGCCGTGTTGCTGCACATCCAATGAGAAATACACAAAGATGAAAACCATAAGACATGTTGTTGTAAGCTAGGTGCGTTAAACTTCTTGTTTTTAGTGGGGGGCAGTACGTGAGTTCTCAACGCAGCCGTTCTTCTGCGGGAGGACCTGGAAACGTAGTTTTCCGATAGAGCGGACTAGGTGGCTCATTTCGCGGAAGGCCCTGGGGCGGCGGTTGCAGGGTGACGGCGCCGAAGCAGCCGGTGGGACGAGCAGACAATGAGGGGGCAATATAGCCGGGGTGCGGGCGCGCTCGTC
The DNA here is from genome assembly GCF_021461385.2 of Schistocerca piceifrons. Lineage (NCBI taxonomy): Eukaryota > Metazoa > Arthropoda > Insecta > Orthoptera > Acrididae > Schistocerca > Schistocerca piceifrons. The sequence continues at coordinate 260,775,591 of NC_060141.1, forward strand.
CATCATCCGCGCCTCCGCCTCCACCGGCGCTGCCTTTCGGGGGCGACGTAACGCGGCCCGGCATCGATCCACGGCCCCCGGCCCCCACCACGAGTGGCGCTACTGGCCCTCGGACACGCTATTTCTGGGCCAGCGCGCGCGACGGACCCTCAGCCGCGGCAGCACGTGGCCAGCCGAGGGCCGGAGCCGTGCCGGCCGTGCTCTCTCGATGGCCGCTTATCACTGGGCCTCTCCGAAGCGGGAGAAACATCGGGCTATTGCAGTAGCTCCGAATTTTATATTCTGCTGGAGAACATAACTGCGACTTAACGAAAACAGACCTGTGTCCTTCACGCCAGACATGTCCAATGACAATGTAAACAGCTAATCAGTGATATAGTGAGTGCCCGGATTTGCCCAGGTGCGTCTTTATTCCAATTCTTCATTCCAGCCTCCCCATCTCCTCCTCATTCCCCTTTCGGCTCATCTCTTTCTTCCCCTGCCTCTGTACATCTCCTTCTCTTTCCTTTCTCCATCTACCTTTCTCCCCTCAACCTTTCTACTTCTCTCCATTCTCTCTATCCATCTCTTCGTCTTCACCTTCCTCACTCTGCGTCCATCTCCTCTCCCCCCCCCCCACCCCCCTCCTTTCTCCCTCCACAGTATCACGCCCACCCCAATAGGAAGCTGATTGTTCTTACCCCCACTGTATTTCTTTCCATATTGCAACTAAGATGTGTACCAGATTGGGTTGAAAGCATTACAACGGTTTTTCATTATTCGCACTTGTCAATTAGTTTTCACGTATGTTTACCATATTTCCCTTTACCTGAAACTCTAGTGAATTTCGCCCTACACTTTCATTTTCTCGCATCTCAAAGACTATGGAGCCGTATGTCCTGGACTACGTCTCATACAACGATATAATTTTACAGATACATCCAGCGGTACAAGCGTCTACTGTCTGCGAAATGTGTTGTGAGTAGAAACAGTAAAAAAGAAGAAATAAATGAAAAATTTGTGCTTCATGCGGCAGTTTTCCTGCATAAACACGAAATAGTAGTAAGAGATGAACTGTTTTCATTTCATCATTTTGTGTCAGGCGGGGGAGGGGGGTTGTCAGCTATACTGGTTTTTTCGCTCCCACCCACACTCCTTTGTCAAGTAGGTAGTTCTTACCCCCATAAAACAAATAAATAAATACCTAAATCCTCATTTTTATGGATTACTCCCGAGGTAGCAGGGCTAGAACACAGTGAGTGACCGGTCACCTATAACTTGTACATAAACCAGACTACAGTCATAAGGAATAAAGGACATGAAAGAGTAGCATTAATTGAGAAGAACATGTTCAAATGTGTGTGAAATCTTATGAGACTTAGCTGCTATGGTCATCAGTCCCTAAGCTTACACACTACTAACCTACATTATCCTAAGGACAAACACGCACACCCATGCCCGAGGGAGGATTTGAACCTCCGCCGGGACCAGCCGCACAGTCCATGACTGCAGCGCCCCTAGACCGCTCGGCTAACCCGCGCGGCAATTGAGAAGAGATGAACTAGAAGAAAAAAGTCGAAGAGAAATATGGAAAGTGAGTTAAAATTCGGGCAAAAGAAATAAAACTTCGATGTATACTGATGACAATTTACTGTCAGAGACGGCAAAGAAATTTGAACTGGAAGAGAGATTGAACGAAGCTTATAATTTCTTGAAAATAGATCATGAGTTGAACACAAAGAAAAATTATTATTATTATTTGAATGTTCTGTCACATGACTTTAACACTCGCCTTCTTGTTTCTGAGTACAATGTTAGTAACTCTGAATCCCGATTACTTAATTTTGAACACTCTTTTAAATAAATGAATTGTATCAACCATCAGCTGTATAAGGGACGACTTTAACCCGGATTTGCCGATTTACGGGAGTAGTCGCCTTGACGGCTTTGGTTATCCCAGGAAGACTTACGGCCAGACTCAGACTTCCAGATGGCGTCCTTTCTACGTCATAACCGGTACCTGAACACAGATTATGCAATTTCCGTACAGGAGAGGACATTTTAATTGAAAATTAATGCCTAGTATCGGCGGATAGATACAACATTGCAGGGCCTGTGTTGTCAGGAAGAATGGTGCAGTGTTCCTTCGGACACTCACGCATTTCCAAAGGAACAAGTACAGTGGCGACAACAGCCGAAATGAAGTACGTGAAACGTATTCGCAGTTGCGGATACAAAAGGCCGTCAGCTGTATAAGGGAGCAGTCGTCTTAACCGCTTTGGCTACCCATGCACGGCCCACGGCAAGACCCAAACTTCCGTATGTCGTCGTTCCTGCGCCACATCCTGTACTTGTGGACTCATTATGTGGCTTCAGTCGAACGTGCATGCCCGTCCGAAGGAACATCCACCGTTCTTGTTTCCGACACAAGCACTGCAGTATTGTAATCTTGTAAATGTTCTTCATTAATGATCAACCAATCTTGTGACACAGAAAACATTCTGGAAGCGAGAGAGTGATCTTATGCAGTTGACTGGCCATACAGTCGTGTCCAGATATCAAGCGGAATATGGTTACTACTTCTCTTTTTGGTCCATGAATTACAACTGGTTCATTCATGAGGGTTTTTCAGATCTTTCCTCACATGAAATTTTATTGGATCGTTTAAATTCGTCATGAATAGTGCGTTTCACTGCAAAATACATATTAGTCTTTCCATTCCCATTAATTTTCGTTTCCTTTTGGGCTAGAGAAATCTTGTTTTTCATTACCATATAAGCCACAATGAGGTGATATCTACTTAATGGATATTGTCTTGTTCTTCTGTTGCGGTGATTTAATTACTTCTTGGACTTCTTTTGGATCTAGTGCATTGATATTTTCTGATACTACTGCTCTAGAATCACAATATGACGACTTTGTCGAAAGTGTTCAAAACGTTGTTTAGCTGACATCGTAATTCTGATGGCTTCACCTTCAAAAAGTGAACGGTGTGGTCCTGAAGTTTGATACAAAAAGAAAATTTTGCTCTATATAAATACGCCAACATCCCAAGACGCAATACTACACTGAAATGCAGCAACCTGCTTACTCATGACATAAATATAACAGCTAAATTAATGAAAACTTTGGCTCGCTATCATTTGTTAGTATAATGACCATTACCATAATATTTACTTGCATACAATTATTTCTCATCGTTTTAGTGCTACCTTTTGTATATGACAGTATTTACCTAGGCGTGGTGGCTTCCGTGAGGACGCGTGCGTGATCCTACTGGCGCCAGTGGGGCGTGCGGTAAGTCGACTCTGGCCGTCGTCGTATCATCTTTGCTGGATTATGTGTTCACTCTGTGGCTATGTGGTGCCGAGTGGCGTGTCGGACACGGAAATGACGGCTGTGGCTGAGTATTCGGCGCCCTGGCGATTGCAGCGATTTAACACCCTCTACCGTTTGGCTATGGGCGCCCGCCTTTTCCTGAATTGTTGACCATTGCTACCGGCGAATTTAGTGAACAAGAAGCGGCTCTCGTCGCGTGCAACCTGATTACGACTTGCATCGGTCAATTGTGGTGTGCTAAATACGCCGAGCTATATCGAACAACTTGTTAACAGTCACGAACAGCGGGGCAGTATTATTCGGTGCCACCTGGAGCCCTGAAGCTATTGGCCTCCTTGGCATTTGTTTGAAATCTTCTGTGAAGATTGTTTAGTAAGTACTGCACTTTAAGACTGTTATTTCGCCTGTTGTGAGCTGGCCAGGAATCCACATTCGTAATGCCTTTCGGTGACCCATCTTTGGCTGTGTGTCACAATTTAGTTTCTCTGTGCGCCAAGTTAGTATTTCGCAGTGTTAATCTTGTACTTCAAATCATGGTTTGTTTTTATTAAGTATTTGGTACTACCGATTGTAATTTTTGTTGTTTGTAGACCTCATGGCCCCTCCTGGGGCGAGTTATTGGAATTAGCCTGTAACTAAAGTAGTGTGCGCTCAACCTACACGTACGCGCGTGTGGGTGATGTGTGCGTGCGTGATTGTATTTGCACACTCTCTTACACCCTGTTAAGGAGCCCTTCGGGTTGTGGCTGTACAGTGTAACCGGCCATCTGCCATTTGGTGCGTATCTCAATTACAGTGTCTGTTACGCCTTAACAGGTCCCACGAAAGGTAGAGCTTGATTTTTCAATCTTGTTGGAATAATTTTGTGATTATTCTTTTAAATGACCTTGTACATTGCTTCTTATTATTGCTGAGAAGGTTATCATGCAAGTTACGAGCGGGCCGCTCCCATACTAAAGTTTTAAAGTTGCTGTTCTGTTGGTCTGGGTCAGGGACGCATTTTCCTTCTGCTTCGGTGGCCTTCCCGTCATCGCACGAAGCCTAAGTGTTCATCTCACGAGGTGATGTCAGATCGCACGCGATTCTGCGGATCTCCCGTTCCAGCCTCAAATTAAAGTGGTGTGTTGTTATTCTTTTGGTATCATGCCACGGCGGGGGTGCCGTGAGATTACGAAGTAATTGGCTCAGTATTTCTGTTGTTATGGGATTGTGTGAGGAAAGACTTTGAGAAAACTGAGCACTGAGTTTTTTGTTTTCTTTAAAAAATTAAGCGTTTAATTGTCATTATTATTTCAACTATGTTCGAGAGAATCGGTAGTTTATTTAAGTACTTATCGTGATTTATGCGGAAGAGACTTGTGTCCAGTCAGTGAAATATTACTGCTGCTTCGGTTTTACATGTGGGTAGTCTTTCGGCAGCTTGGCCGTATCTTGTCTATATGACATCAGTGGAGATGTATGCATTTTAATGTTTCTTGTTTAATGTTTGTTGAACTTATATTCAAGTCCTGTTGTGGAATTAGCCACAATTGTGATCTAGTTGCGGGGACTGAGTGCCTCAGCCAGTTTGTTTAGTTCACTGTTTGAAGTCGGGCCGCCATTGTCTGCATAGTTGACATTTTGAGTACCAATTATAATTTTATGTTTAATGGAAATGTCTTTAAAGATTGTGAATTTAAGTTAAGGATTTTAACTATTGACACGTATTTCGCAATAATCTTGCTAAATGTCAGCTGACTCATGGCTGAGTGATATTAAATAAAAACATTTGTTTGTGAGTGATAAATGATGCGTCATTACGCTTCCCCGTGTTTTCATTAAATTAATCCCGATCCTGGTTCTCGGACTCATTTACATAATATCTGTTTCTTTTCAATTTCCTAAGGAATTAGTTTCTTTCTTATTTTTATTGCTATTTTAACCAGTGCTAAATCATTGCAAATTTTCTGCTGTCACATCAGTGTACGTAACGCAATACCTCTGAGTAATAAATTCTTTGGCAGTGTTACGTCTGTTATATCGCCATATTTGTATAAAATATTCCATGCTTCAAAAACTATTCGTAGCGTATGTTGGGCTGTAAACTATGTATATATTTATTTTCTCCTATTTTGTGAAAACAAGCAGTCAACAGTGCAGCGTGATGACACGAGAATTTCGACGAAAGTAATCTAAAACTCGAACAGTTCTATCTTAGAGGCCTTTTTAACATTATTTTTAAATTGATTATTCAGTCCAGGGACAGTTGCACAGGCCGTTTTACCTTTTTTTTCTGTAGGGCATCGCAGCCCAAAGAACTTTCACCACAATAGGTAACAAATTACCAACAAGTAACGTAGTATCAGCGTGGACAGCCGTCTGACGATGAAGCTGTCCGTTCGAAACCGGTAACAGTGCTGTTTGTGTAAATAGACAATATCATTAACAGTGGCTGCTTACTATTTTCAACTTTTCAAGAATTACTTGTAGACAGACACGATTTCGAATTGTCAGTTTTCGAGAAATAGCAGCGAGCAGGCGACTCATCTGCAGAAAGAGAAATTCATATTTAAGAGATCATTTGTCATCTGGAGACGGTTTTGTGTGGCTTAATCCTGTCTCTGTCTTGAAGAAGGAAAGTCAGGTTCTAACGCCCAATTTCAGCATCCGTAGCTTGTTGTAAATCGCTTGCAGTCACGATTTCTCCCAAGTATATGAGCCTCTACCTCAATGACGAAGTAAAAACCCGTAGGGAAATGACACATCAGTCAGTTAGGTCACCGTATATGCCACATTGGCTCCTAAAAAAGTTTTCCATCAGAAACGTGACGTTTAAACTCAGTCAAGAGAGGAGCAATCGATAAAAAGATAAAAAATGCATACTTTACAGCCTTATTTGTGGATCTGCCCCAGTATGTCATGCCTACAACAGCAGTCAGGTGCTGTTGCGTAGGAAAGCTTGCTGTCTATTCGCTCCCAGCGACGTAACGTTACCAACTGTGGAATGATAGATCGTAATCTACAGTAACAGAAAGTATAGAGCTGCGTAGATTCTATTATCCAGATCAGGCGACGGTAAGGCGCACTACGACAGGTTCTCGAGAAATTTTCTCTGATTTCTAGGCATAGGAGGAGGGATCAAAATTACTTCTTTCCTTGAGTTACTAAATTTCCTTTCCCCTTAAATAAAATTTAAAAAATTGATAGGTAAAGTAACAAAGACAATGAAAGTCAACGAAAAGTCGAGTCAACAGGATACCCTAATCGTCACTACACATTTGTGGAGACCTAGAACCTATAACAAGAAACTAGCCACCAACTGATTCCAAGTCCCGAGGAGCTCTTTGAATAGTTCAGAAATGGCACACATTTATCAAAAATTAGTTTGACGGACGGTTACCTCCAACTCTAATTGAACGTAGAATAAAAACGGGGAATGATTATCGATAAATCCTAAGGCTTATTTGGACGTCATTGACTTCAATTAGTAATAGCCACTGGCCTTTCTTCCTGTCCAAGTCAAGTGTATTTTTAGTATTTTAAACATAGCTGCGCAACAGCAACGGTTCCACGTAATAAGATTAAAAACAGCCGACCAGTTGCAATGGATAAAGTAATCTTTACCTAGGTTTCGACAGACTTAAATCTATCTTCTTTAGAAGGCGGCAGTATTACATTAATATGGAATGATATGACATTGTCGTTTTTACAAATATCTGCATAGATCCATTAGTCCAAAATAAAATATAGCCCTGAAAATAGGGTTTGCCAAGTAAATAAAAATTAGTGCATGGAAGTTGCAGAGCTCACAAGCGTCAAGAGGCACAATGTGTTGAGTTGTACTTTGGAGAAAACAGTTACTATCACACTCAGAGCAAATGAAAAATTGAATAGGAGGAATAATTTTTGTTGCCCGCAGTGTTCTCTCCTCCAGAAATGGAATGCAAAGAAATGAAAAATAAAGACACGTTATGAGTTCTGTGCCTCACCTACTAAGGAAATGCACCGTTCTTTAATGGACATACTTCATTAGGTCAGGATGTGATCTGAATGGACATTTCGAAATACATGACCCATCGTTCGAAGAAGCTTCGTTAGACCTGTCTTTCTTGCGACATTGAATTATTCCTACAATGAATCCCTCTCCCCCTCTTTTCCTCACTTCTGCTGCTGAGATACCTGTGGGAGGCAATAATTTCTGAAATTTTTTTCCATCTCGGAAGCAGAAGTTCGCGAGGAGATGACCACGTCTGTTCTCCTTCCCATGAAATATTCAGCTGAATTGCTGCCAAATTTCCGACAGCTCAATGTAAATTGATTCCAGGGCCAAACAGTTGTTCCACGCCAAATCCACTTCCCGGATGCGCGTGTGAATTTTTAAAGTTATTACATGGCGCCGACGGCAGAGAGTCAGATCCGGCTCATAAGGTTATATGGGGCACACGAACAGTGCTATGTTGCAGCAGGTAGGGCGCCGCCCGTAATACGTTGCCACATCGAGCCGAGTCATAATCAAGAAGCGCAAAGGCGCAGTATGACAGCACCCAGTGCGACAGTTTGAAAGTCTTGTACTATGGAGCCATAATAACATGTAACCTCCGAGATCAACCGGTCCACAGCTTCCTAGCACTGACGGCAAGAGCGAAGGTAGGGCGAACTGCGGCACCACAGTTGGGACAAGCCCGCTGACGCTCCTGATAATGAGGTCAAATTACAGCATCACCACCTATGATGACGTTATGTCCAGCTTCAATACGATCGCCGGCCGGAGTGGCCGAGCGGTTCTAGGCGCCTCAGTCTGGAACCGCGCGACCGCTACGGTCGCAGGTTCGAATCCTGCCTCGGGCATGGATGTGTGTGATGTCCTTAGATTAGTTAGGTTTAAGTAGTTCTAAGTTCTAGGGGACTGATGACCTCAGATGTTAAGTCCCATAGTGCTCAGAGCCATTTGAACCATTTTGCAATACGATCACTCCTGAAGCCCCAGTCTCAGTGCCTCGTCATCCCTTCTGAAACTATGATTCCAACGGAATGTCAGTCTCGTTAGTTACGGGAGAACTTGAGTGGCGAATGTGGTATGCTGCTTGCTGCCGAGAGAAGACTTCGCCTCCGCAACCACTTGCAGCTGGCTGTAGTGAAACTTAGGCGCTGCAAGCTGCCACTGCTGTTTGATCGCCGCCATGATTGAAGGAAATGTGACCAATTCTGGGCCTTCTCCTGGAAAAGAGCTGTACGGAGTCACTGCAAACTACCGCCTTAAATTTTTGGGCGAGACTCCTGAGTACCAAATCTCATGTCACACGAAGTATAGTCACCGTGGAGCGTGTTGCTAATTCAGGTCCTGGGCCTCTGCCTTCACGACACTCGCCGTCCGCAATATTCTGTCTGCATTCGCTTAAGTGCACATCCTCTTCGAGAATGCTGAAGGGGAAGGGGGGGGGGTACAGACTCCCGCTTCCGCCTCCTGCACGACTTTGCTGCTTAGCCTCGACCTGCACAGCGGGCGCTGCCAAGTAGGCTGCTGTGTCCACGACCCTTGTCCTCTCGAATGTGCGAGTCAGCACACCTACAGGTGCGCTGGAGAAGGCAGTCTGTAATGTAAGCTCAACAGTAATAAATATGATTCCAGGCAACGCTGCTTCACTGACGCTTTTGGGTGTATGACACCCTCCCGCCCCAGCTCCCGACCTTGGCCTCCTATACCTGTGGTGTCAACACCTCACCTGCTCAGTTTCCACTGCCACACATAATCCTGACCCGAGTGGTCACGGTACACGGTATCGGAAGCTTACAGTCGATTACTGTCCCGTTCACTGGAAAGGATTACCAACTCTCTTCACTGATACCGGGACAGTGTAAGAGATCTGACGTCTGAAAACGCTGTTTCCAGAGATCTCCTATTTCAGCAGCCTTTGGACTCATCCATATATATTGTATTGTATGTAACTGGGGACCTAGAAACGAAGGAGAGGCTCCATCCCCGCAATAGCCCTCAGTGGTTTACAACCCCACAACAGGCTACAGCAGTCCACTTCACCCCACCACCGCCCAACAACGAACCGAGGGGTATTTTGCTATTTTGTGGTTATGCCCCCCATTGAACCCCCTCCCCCCACCCCCCCACCCCCACCCTGGAACGTCTCACACCAGACGAGTGTAACCCCAACGTTTGCATGGTAGAATAATTATGGTGTACGCGTACGTGGAGAAAGTGTTTGCGCAGCAATCGCCGACAAAGGCGGAATAAGAAGAACCAGCCCGCATTCGCCGAGGCAGATGTAAAACCGCCTTAAAAACCATCCACAGACTGGCCAGCACAACGGACCTCGACAGACACTAATCCGCCGGGCGGATTCTTGCCGGGGACCGGCACGCCTTCCAACCCGGAAAACAGTGCCTTAGACCTCACGGCTAACCTCTCGGGCTTCATATATAATAATCCATATATAAACACTTTAGTCGAAGCAGCAGAAAAAAGTATGTGGTAGAACATCTGGAAAGGAAAAAGTAAGACAGACAAGTTGGTGGGATGATACCACAATCCAAGCAATTAGAAGAAAAATGGAGCATGGAGAAAGTGGTGTAAAACTAAAAATGACGAAAACCAAAAAAGATATATAGAGGAAAAGAATAAGTGCAAAGAAAAGTGGAAACAGCAAAGGAAAAGGCATGGGAAGAGTTTACAAAAAAACTTGAAGAAGATGTGAAGAGCAATAGGAAAATGTTCTATAAAATGATGAAAAATAAAAGGAAGGCTTCTCAAGTACCAGTAAAGATGGAAACAGAGGACGGTACCGTGATTGAAGATCCAGGAAATATAAAAGATCTCTGGAAAGAACATTTTAAGAAACTGTCAAACGCTGAGGAGCAGGTACATGAGGAAACAACAAATAATGGAGAAACTGAGAGAAGTTGGGAAGCAGAACTAGGACAAATTACACGGGAAGAAATGGAAAAAGCTGAGAAGAAGATGAATGGGATGAAAGCCCCAGGACCTGATGAAGTATCAGTGGACATGATAAGAGCAGCAGGTCCAGTGGGAATGCAGTGGCTCTATAGAGTACTATCAAGTGTGTGGAGAAATAGTACAATACCTGTCGATTGGAGAACAGGAGACATGGTTCTCATCTTCAAGAAAGGCAATTAAAGGACTTTGTAAAAACTACAGAGGAATAACCCTTATGAGTCATATAGCCAAGATTTTTGAAAGAATTGTACGAAATCGAATAAGTGAAAAGGTAGAAAAGGAGCTGATTGAAGAACAGCATGGGTTTAGGAAAGGAAGAAGTACGATCGACGTGATATTTTCTATCCGTCAACTGATGGAAAATAGTTGGGAGTATAAGAAAAGGGTGATAATGGTTTTTATAGACATAGAAAAGGCATATGAGTCAGTTAACAGGGAAAGACTCTGGGAAGAAATGAAGAAGATAGATATAGAAGATGGTTACATTAATGTAATAAAGACAATGTACAGAGGACACAATTGTAGAATTAGAACACCATTGGGGAACTCTGAATGCTCCGAAATAAGACGAGGACTTAAACAAGGAAGTATTCTATCTCCTGCACTTTTTAATGTTGTGATGGAGGGAATGAATAGGGCAGTTAAAAATATGGTAAAAGAAAAAGACAAAAAGATAATTTTTGCAGATGATATGGTAATATGGGGTGATAAAGAGGTATATGTAAAGGTACAGCTTGATGCGTGGAAGAAAATAATGAAAAGGTATGGATTAAAAATAAATAAAGATAAGAGTGTAGTAATGGTATTTGGAAGAGAGAAAGGGATCAACGGAAACTTGAATGGAGAACCCCTCAAAGTGGTAGAAAGTTTCACTTATTTAGGGAGTGAAATATCTAGGGATGGAAGAATAACTAACGAAATTAATAGGAGGTTACAGAAGGGAGGCAATTTCTACCAAACAATAAAACAACTGATTTGGAATAAGGAAGTTTCAGAAAAAGCAAAACTTCGTATGTATAAGAATTATTACTTCCCTATTGTCATCTATGGTGGAGAAACATGGACAATGACGGAAAGGGACTGTAGCAGACTGAAAGCAGAGGAAATTAAGTTTCTCAGAGCAGTTAAGGGAAGAACAAGAATGGACAGAGTAAGGAATGTAGAGATTAGAAAGGACCTTATACAAGAAAGTATAAGAGAAGAAACTGAAGAAAAGAGATTAGGATGGTATGGGCATGTTAAAAGAATGCATGGGCTGAGGCTCCCCAAAATTATGGAAGAACTTAAGATGGATGGGAAAAGACCTAGAGGGCGCCCAAGAACATGGTGGAAAATGGGAGTGAGAATACCTGTAGAAAGGAGAGGTGTGACGTGGCAGCAAGTGGAGGAAGAAAAGTGATGGGAGGACCGAGCCAAATGGAGAGGACTCGTCAGCACCCAGACCCGGCAGTAGCTGCAGCGGGATTCGGATATATAAACACTATTTTTTTGTTTCTTCATACGCTTAGTTGCAGCAACGAATATTTACAATATATTTAGTGTTACACATCCTATGTAATGTATTGACAACAGTTTTTGGTAGCTAAATTAGAGCAACTAGCAGTGTTTATGTTAGGACACTTCAGGTTCCCGTTTCTACTGGATACTTCAATGTGGCACCTATCTGCTTGCTACAGTAACTTTCATAAGATTTTAAAATTCTACTTTCATCACATTCTGTAACTTACATCTATTTTTCATCTCTAACCTGAATCCTCAGCATACTGCATTTCTTATATTTGCTGCATAAAATTAACAACTCTGCAACGGTGACCCTGTTAACATTATCTGCTCCTAGTCTACCGTTCACTTAGTCTGAGGAAGCTCTACAGCGTAAAAAAGCTACGAAATATACGGAATTTAATTACTTATATGCAAAGAGAAGGAAAAATAGTAGGTGAATATGGATTGGGGGACAGGAATGAAAGAAGTAGCCGCCTGGTAGATTTTTGCATAGAGCACATTTTAACCATCGCTGACACATAGTTTAAGAATCATGAAAGAAGGTTATACAAATGGAAGAGGCCCGGAGACACCAGAAAGTTTCAGATTCCTTATAACTGTAACACAGAGATTTCGGAACCATATTTTAAATTGTAAGACATTTCCAGGGGCCGATATTGGATCTGACCGTGATTTATTTGTTATGAACTGTAGATTAAAACTAAAGAAATTGCAAAAAGATTGAAAATTAAAGAGACGAGACATTGATAAGATGAAAGAACGAGAGGTTATTGAGAGTTTCAGAGGGAGCATAAAGCAGTGATTGATAAGAACAGGGAAAGGAATACAACAGAAGACTAATGAGTAGCTTTGAGAGACAAATAGTGAAGGCAGCAGAGGATCAAATAGGTAAAAACATAAAGCCCAGTAAAAATCCTAGGATAACACAGGTGATGTTGTATTTAATTAATAACGGGAGGAAATATAAAAACGAGTAAGTGAAGCAGTCGAAAGCGAATACAAACATCGGAAACCTAAGGCTGGTGGAAAGTGCAAAATGGCTAAGCAGGAATGGCTAGTGAACAAATATAAGGATTTAGAAGAATACATCATTGGGAGAAAGATAGATGCCGCCTAAAGGAAGATGAACGTGGCCTTTGGAGGCAGATGAAATTAGACCTGAAACTTGCCGCTCTGTTATGAAGACTCGCCCACAAAGGAGTGTTGCATCTGTGGTAGTGAGCGCTGCACTACGTAAGCTTCGCCAGGATGTCCATATGGTGGTTCCTCCAGCAGGTAAAGATAATTCCACCATTTGAACGCTGACTACCATAATAAAATGTGCAGGATACGGATTGAGAGCACATACTGGAAGATCAGTGAAGACCCCACTAACCCTCCAGAAGATGAGCGAAGGTTAAAATAATGTTCTGGGTTTCCTCCTATGCTTAATGGACTTCCAAATATCCGTAAGGAAGATGTCCCTTTGTGTCAAATAGTGAGTAACAGTGGTTCTCCAAACTATGGCTGTCCAAACACTTTGCGTCGTTATTAATGCCTCTTGTGCGTAACACTGCTCATCAGACACGCAACTCATTGATAATCTAAAATCGCTGAAACTGATCAGTTCTGATCTATTAGTCAGCTTCGATGTAGTGTCTACTCACAAAGGTTCCCCTTTGAAAATCCTTATTTCCTTTTGGCAAAAGTTTTTATGAAGAGATTTCAGCTTTGTTCGAACGATTTTTGACTTCGATTTTTTATTTAACAACAATTTTTTTAACAGACTGTCGGTATCGTTGTGGGTAATCCTTTGTAGCCCTTGGAGGACTTAGAGGAATCTGCTAGCTTGAAGCCCTCATTATTTTGGAGGTATGTTGACGACCCGTTTTAGTGTCGCCTCATTGTGAAAATCAGTTCCTAGAATTTTTAAACCATCTGAATTCCGTCCGTGGGCAAATCCAGTTTAAAATGGAAATCGGAAAGAAGTGATGTCTTCCATTTTTTGATTTTTTGGTTCGGTGCAAAGATGATGGCACTTCGCGACATGCTGCACACCGGAGACCGACATATGCAGATGTATATTTACGTGCACCATCCTTCCCAGATGCCGATTGTTCTCAGAACTTTGATTCGCAGATCATACACTATTGCTGATGAGAGCAGTCTACAAGACGAGCTTCTACGCTTAAAAGTTTTCGAAGCCAACAGATATTCTCCATAGCGGCAAGGCGATACGAATGCAACCAAAGGTGGACACAAGGGATGCAAAAGAAAACAAAGAAAGATTTAAATCCATGGTGTTCCTATCATTTGTTGGAAGCCTGTCTTGAAAAATAGGGCGGAAACTCATCAGGCACAAAGTGAAAGTGTTTTTCCGCCTTCCACTGAAAACAGCAGCACTCTTGGGTTTCATTAAAGTTGATTTGATTCTCGGTAAGGTTGGGGTTTCTGAGATCCCCCGCGGTTGAGGCGCTTTTCATATACTGGAAAGACGTACAGTCCATGAAAGATGCAGGGAACACTGCAAGTATTCCCGCTTCCTAGAACCCAATAAATCGACTGTGGCAGAGCACTGTACTGATACTGGTCACTATATGTTCTACGAAAATTTAGAAATTTTAGCGTCTACTTCCTCTTTTTGAGACTCTGTGATCAAAGAAGCAATTAAATTCTTTTGGCGTATTAATTAATACGGGTAGCTGTTTCAGCTTGGATAATTCATGGAATCAGGAACTTTCTGTGATAAACTTGCACACGTTGCCACAGTGCAGCTTACAGCGATACATCGACATTCCAGCGCGAATCGACCGCGCAGCCACAGATCTAAATCATTCAAAAATGTGCCTGCCTGCCGCCGATCAACGTCTCTGATGCCTATACCTATGGCCGCAAAGCTAGTGCCGCGGCCCGTGAGATTGAAAGCACCGAGCGAGAACTCGAGCGTCAGTCTTTCGGCTCACTCTGAACATAGCTGAACGACATAGGGCTGAAAAAATTTAATGGAGCAGTAATTGCAAAGCCGTAACATGAAGAAGTACACTGGAGTAGGTAGTTCAGTTCAGGAAACACAGACATAACTGAGTAGGGAAATCACAAAGGTCGGGGAAAGAAGATTTCATACAAAGAAGATAACTGAAATAAAAAAACGGTAAGTAAAAAACACAATTCAAAGTATCGACAAAAGAAGAAATATAAAAAATTCAGGTATAGGAAAGGACAACAGCAAAACAAGTGACGTAGAAATATAAATAAGAGGAAGTGTAAGGAAGTTAAATCGAAGACTGCAGGACAACACTGAAGGAATCGAACAGGAAATAATAGGCGAAAGGATAGATTCAGCTCTTAGAATATTCAAAAAAACTTCACAGAATTTAAAAGCAAAGGCTTCAACAATAAGAGCGCAAAAGGTATTACACTGAATAAAGCAGAGGAGAAGGCTGGTAATGGAAAAGAGTGCATGATGGCCTGTACTTGAAGGGGAGGCGGGGGACATTACATAAATCAAAATACAGGGACTATAAAAGTGGAAGACCAAGAAAAATGTGCTTAGTTTAAAAAGAACATAAGACAGGAACGCATTTTGTCTACTTTACTATTTACCCTCTACAGACTGTCCCACGAGGAATGGTCAGCGTTCATGGATATGACAGGAACTATCATTCGAAGCAAATAACTCTAGTAAACATGGTCTCTAAAATTCATATCGTCACAGCTGTAAACGCTTCTTTATCTTCGATACTGTGAAACATATCTCTTCTACTGCATGCTCTTTGCTTTCCATATTTAGAGAGGTAGTAGTATGGACCAAACCAAGAAAAAATGTCCAGTGTACATGGGCTCTGAAGTGCAGATCCTACGAGCTATGAGCACTTGGTGATCATCGCTACTGTGAAACCCATCTCCACTACTGAACAAGTGCTCAAAACTCTTAAGGTACGCATTTTATAGCCCACGTTTACGAGATATATATCGTTCAGAATAATCGTTTCTGTCGTATCCCTGAATATTGACCATTCCTCGTGGGGCACCCCGAGCAATGAAGAAAATGGAGGAAATACTGACAAGTGGTATTTAAAATGAGGGTGACAGTACATCGATCACAAGATGCGGTGATGACACTTCTATCCTCTGTCAAAGGGAGGAAGAATGTACTTGTCGAACATGATAAACAAAGTACTTGAAAGGTGAATGACGCACCAGGGATGAAGAAAGAAACACACCCCGTAAGAGCATAAAAAGTTTCTAGACTGGATCAGTAAAAAAATGTGGAAAAGTTAAGATGGTGGTTTTAATGCTTCAGGTGTTATACATGGTCTACCCCACCCCTCCAACGCCCACTGTCACTTTAATACAATGCATATCACATTCGTAAAACCTTGTGAAACTGTCATAAAAGTTTCTGTTTGCAATGTAGTACAATTCGCGCTTTATATTGGCTTGAAGTCGGTTTTGCCGTCGAAGTTTTGACCTTTCATGTGACTTTCTTAGTTTTGTCGTTTTATTGTATGTTCGTACTGACAACACCAAGTCTCGTCACTCGTGATTACGTATACAGAAAAAACTGTCCGCGTGTTGCACTGTCCAGCAGGCGTCCACGCATCGTTGGTTTTGTTCAGGAGTAAAGGTGTGCAGTATAACCTTTACACTCGCTTTTCTCTCATTAAAAACGATCTGGAGAATGTCTAGAACACGTAACATCGAGATGTTGCTCCGTGGTGATTGGTCACAGAACAGTTTTGACATACTACGGTCCCACGTCCACTACTTAACACTGCCCGCACACAACTGTCTGGTTGAATGCACATCTGTTGTTTACAGTTGTTACATCAAGCTCCCACCGTACTTACAGAACTGACGTCACTTATACGCCAGAAATAAAATCAGTCTCGGAACCTTTTGACGGACATTGTAAGAAGCAGATTACCACTGGCAAACACAGAATTCCTCGTATCACAAATAGACTAAGTTGAGGAAGAAATTTTGAGAATGTTCATCTGAGTTATAGCATCCTCCGAAAGTGAATATTGAAGTGTGAGAAAACAGAAAGGAAGACATTCAAGCCTCTTGATACTTAGTATTACCAATGATCTCCGAACGTTGGGTGGGTGAATAAGATGAGGATAGGATGAGAAGTTAGTAGGATTTCTGCAGAATCCGCACCGAAAGGAATATACCAAAAAGTAAAAGAAGGGCAAGGTGGTAGAGTACGGAGAACTCTGACGAAAAGAAAATGTAACATTCGGATAATTTCATTTGGTAAGGGCTGGCATTGGTTTTTTAGTGTTCTTGGGCCTGCATCACTATGTCACGCGTCACAGCGTAGCCAGACTGCATTTTAGTGTCTCTTGTTGTGTCGTGTACAGATATCAAACCTTCCGTAATTTAATGTCACCATTATACGTATATTCTATAGCGGAAGTGTACGAAAAGCACACAATTCTTAAATAAACATGTTTCTGCTGTCATTTTAAAGCCTAATGCGCAATATTTTTTAAATACTACTTGGATTAGTAGTTACTGATTAGAAAAACAAAACACTAAACGTAATGACACAAAACCAGCTAACAAAATGGATACTTTTCCTCTGATGCTACGCCACCTAGTCTATTGTAATGAGAACTCAAAAGTCCAATAGACTGTTCAAGCTCAGTAATGAACTGCTGTGATCAAACCAAACTTTATGTTCTAGATCACAACATTTTGGCTGTTAAATAACATTTATTCGTAAGTACTGTTTTGTCAGTTTCAATGTTGTCAATATAAAGTATGCCAATTATCCTCTATACTACTGTTAATTCTTCAAATGGTTCAAATGGCTCTGAACACTATGGGACTTAACAGCTGTGGTCATCAGTCCCCTAGAACTTAGAACTACTTAAACCTAACCAACCTAAGGACATCACACACATCCATGCTCGAGGCAGGATTCGCACCTGCGACCGTAGCAGTCGCGCGGTTCCGGACTGCGCGCCTAGAACCGCGAGACCACCGCGGCCGGCTGTTAATTCTTCCTGAGTCTATTACTTATTCATGTATTCTCTGACCATAAACCGTACCATCTCTGCATGCAGTTTCAAAGTAATTCCTCTTCTTGAATGACTGGCATCAACACGTACAAAATATTTCTCTTGACTCCTGTCCGGCAACGAGCCCATTTAGTAACAGATAATATATTCGTATTCTGTAAATTCTCTTTGTGACCTCTTATTCACTTTTTCTGTGAGCTCTCTAAACAAACCATTAGCCATAACATTAAAATTATGACATCACAAATACATTTTTACCCTGAGGGCAGTTTAGTCGGCATTTATAAACGAACTTCCTCCTCTGCCTAAACTGAGGTCCAAGGTTATAACAATCAACAGAACCTTATTCAAATGTCTCAAATTGCTCTAAGCTCTATGGGACTTAACATCTGAGGTCATCAGTCGCCTAGACTTAGAACTACTTAAACCTAACTAACCTAAGGACATCACACGCATCCATGCCCAAGGCAGGATTAGAACCTGCGACGGTAGCAGTACCGCGGTTCCGGACTGAAGCGCCTAGAACCTCTCGGCCACATCGACCGGCCAGAACCTTATTACAGTATACGTTATCCAATTAAAATTACGTGATATTTTACAGCCACGGTGATGTGAATAGATACTGCTATTAGGAAAGTGGAAGGGAACGTGTCACTTTCGGATTAAATTGATATCGTATTCATGCTTTATGCTTGCCGTAATCTTGGAAACTATTATACATAACTCTAATGCTTGCAACAAAAATTTATCAGGAACTATTAATGAATATTCCTCAGAGAATGTGGAGCACTGATTCCATGAACTGACCCAATCCAAGCCATGGAAATTCCCTTCGGCGTACAAAAAAAAAATGGTTCAAATGGCTCTGAGCACTATGGGACTCAACTGCTGAGGTCATTAGTCCCCTAGAACTTAGAACTAATTAAACCTAACTAACCTAAGGACATCACAAACATCCATGCCCGAGGCAGGATTCGAACCTGCGACCGGAGCGGTCTTGCGGTTCCAGACTGCAGCGCCTTTAACCGCACGGCCACTTCGGCCGGCCCGGCGTACAAAATTTTAAGTAAAAATTTTAATTAAAATTCCGCATTTAAGAAAGAGGGAAAGCCTTCTTCAATTATCAAGAAACGGCCAGAGCTCAGAAGTTCACGTCAGGTGTAGGAACGGTTAATCATATCATATTGGTATCAAAATTTACCCTAAGCCTGCCCAACGCCACCGCTGACGTGTCACGCGATGGGGAGGTCGTCACAGACCTTGTCACACATATTTCACACCTTCTTTTGACGCCTCTGCGATGGACTCCAGAATCGCGAGGCCAAGCGTTGAAATCACGCGTTTTTCTTGAGAGTGGCCGTGGAAAACAATTCAGGCACAACCCCGCTGAGTTCAAATGGTTCAAATGGCTCTGAGCACTATGAGACTCAAATTCTAAGGTCATCAGTCCCCTAGAACGTAGAGGTCGCGCGGTTCCAGACTGAAGCGCCTAGAACCGCTCGGCCACATCGGCCGGCCCCGCTGAGTATCGACACGAAAAGGGTAATTTTGACATTATTGACTCTCCACGATCAGGAAGACCCTCTGGTATTGCTGAAGATCGTTTAAGCGCATTAATCCACAATGATCTACTTCATTGTATTGGAGAACTGACAAATGCGATGATGTAGGATCATTCCATCCATCGTGCGACATTTGCATCCAATGGGGAAGGTCTAAAATCGGGAGTATGTTTATCGCATGCTCTAAGCCACAAATCGCACAAAAAAAAAAGAAAAAAAATCAGCAGATGGCCATATTTGGATCTCTGTTTGCTCTTCATAAATTGGCTCGTGAACAACACCGACAGCTTCTATGCTGCATCGTTAATTGTGACGAGAAATGGTGCTTTATGCTTGCACAGGGGAAAGGAACGAATGGTTGAGTGCAAATAAAGCAGCAACTCCCCGTACAAAGACCTGCGCGCATCCGCAAAAGATGATGTCATGCATCTGCTGGAAAGGTGACGCTGTGGTATAATACGAAATGCTTCCCCGAGCTGAAACCATCACTGCTGACATTTATTGGCAACAACTGAGACGTCTTGCAGACGTAATCCTAGGACAAGGACCAGGAACACTGCGTAAAATGATGCTACTCCACCATAACACGCGCCCTCATTCTGCTACACTGACAAAAAACACTATACAGGAGATGAGTTAAGAAGTCACGCCGAACCCAGCTGATCATAAGCCCTCAGATTTTCAGCTTTCCCGCTCTCTGCCGAACAGCCTTCAAGGAATTCCCTTTCCGGACGAGATATGCTTCGAGCATGGTTCCACGAGATCTTCGCCTCAGAACCGCATGATTTTTATATTCACATAATCGAAAAGTTTCCCCATCATTAGCAGAAAAAATGGTTCAAATGGCTCTGAGCACTATGGGACTCAACTGCTGAGGTCATTAGTCCCCTAGAACTTAGAACTAGTTAAACCTAATTAACCTAAGGACATCACAAACATCCATACCAGAGGCAGGATTCGAACCTGCGACCGTAGCGGTCTCGCGGTTCCAGACTGCAGCGCCTTTAACCGCACGGCCTCTTCGGCCGGCCCCGTTAGCAGTCTGTTGTAAATAGTGAAGGAGTCTGAATCAGTGATGACTGAAGTCTGTGTTATGTGTATGGTTTGTGTTTATGAAACTCATGGAAAAATGCTACGAACTTATGCACCCATATAATAGACACAAATCACCGTATATCTTTCCGATTCTAGGGTGACCATCGGTTAACGTCGTCCTCACAAGAGTTGGAGTTTCTGTTCCAGAACCCGGCTGTCACTTTGCACGCCGAGACAGATTGCGAGGGGAAGTGCGCTGGGAAGCCGACAGCGGCCCGCGGCCGGATACGACTAGGGGCGGGCCCCGGCGCAGCTGCTCGCTCCACCCCACTCGACGGCCCGGCCCGGCCCGGCTCACGCGCACCACACTTTACGCGCTGCCTGTCAGCCGAAAATTAATTTCAGCAGAATCTCGATTAAACTTCCGGCCCATTATTAATTTGCTTGCATACTTTAACGGAACCCCGCACCTCTTGGGGCTCTGGAATCTGAATTGGAGAGTGTGCAAACATTATGTCTATCTGAGATTGGACCGCCCGCCTCCTGTTAAGAATTGGCCACTTTGTTTAACGTATCCCATGAAATGTTTTCTGAGTCTGTTATTGGCGACTAGATTTGGTACGAAGTACCACTTTTAAGTTAGTGTAAATGCATTATAATAAAACCATCTTGGTAGAACAGGTTAAAACGTAAAACATACCAAAATCGATGGTTATCTTTGTGAAGAAAATTTAAATCTAAACCCTGCGAATTGTTGTCTCATGTCGCCCACACAAAATAACAACACAGGTACGTCACCGTTGTACGACTTAAATCAATGGGTGGAACACCTGTCCAAATGTTAGAAGCACTATCAAAACTAGTCGTCAATAAATCAATATTCAGTAAGTGCAGTTTATGCTGGTTGCATGAATTTCTTCAATGGACTTTTTTTCCTTTATTGAACTTCGATCCCCCCCCCCCCCCCCCCCCCCAAAGGAGGCGGGCTGGCAGCAGCTTAGTATGCCGCTCTTCAGCCTACAGAATTTTCAAACCAGAAGAGGAAGGCAATAAACAATAAAAGTAGGCGATAAGATCGGTGACTTAAATTGTAAAATGGAGGAAATTTGTGGAAAGTAAAACATAAAACAATGGGGCGATGCTAATAAAATACACAGGAAGCAGACAGGTAAAATAGTAGACAGACAATTAAAAAAACATGGCGACGGTCTGGTTTCTGTTCGCAAGACATATAAAAATCACATGCAGTGACAGTATGATTTCTGTTCTTCGGAAAAGACGCACAACACTGAAAACTCACTTAAAACACTGCACTAAAAAGTTGGCACAAAGATGTCACACCACAGCCAAGGGCAGATATGGAGGGGGGGGGGGGACCTGGACAGATGGGATAAAAAAGGGGGAAGGAGAGGAAAAACGAAGTGGGTGGGAGGAGCCGACGGAGGGAGTGGACTCATAAAGGGGGGAGGGGACAGGGCAGACTCGAGAGGGAGTGAGGAAAGGCTGAGGAGGGGATTGCAAAAGGACTCGAGGGAGACAAGGGACGCAGAGAGAAGGTAAGTAGGGAAAAAACAGGATGGAAGGGGGGGGGGGGGAGAGGGAACCAAGGAAAAGGACAGAGGAAGGGAGGGGGAGGTGAGGATCAGAGCTGATTTTTTTTTTTTTTTGGTCCTCAGTCTACTGACTGGTTTGATGCGGCCCGCCACGAATTCCTTTCCTGCGCTAACCTCTTCATCTCGGAGTAGCACTCGCAACCTACGTCCTCAATTATTTGCTTGACATATTCCAATCTCTGTCTTCCTCTACAGTTTTTGCCCCCTACAGCTCCCTCTAGTACCATGGAAGTCATTCCCTCATGTCTTAACAGATGTCCTATCATCCTGTCCCTTCTCCTTATCAGTGTATTCCACATATTCCTTTCCTCTCCGATTCTGCGTAGAACCTCCTCACTCCTTACCTTATCAGTCCACCTAATTTTCAACATTCGTCTATAGCACCACATCTCAAATGCTTCGATTCTCTTCTGTTCCGGTTTTCCCACAGTCCATGTTTCACTACCATACAATGCTGCACTCCAGACGTACATCCTCAGAAATTTCTTCCTCAAATTAAGGCCGGTATTTGATATTAGTCGACTTCTCTTGGCCAGAAATGCCTTTTTTGCCATAGCGAGTCTGCTTTTGATGTCCTCCTTGCTCCGTCCGTCATTGGTTATTTTACTGCCTAGGTAGCAGAATTCCTTAACTTCATTGACTTCGTGACCATCAATCCTGATGTTAAGTTTCCCGCTGTTCTCATCTCTACTACTTCTCATTACCTTCGTCTTTATCCGATTTACTCTCAAACCATACTGTGTACTCATTAGACTGTTCATTCCGTTCAGCAGATCATTTAATTCTTCTTCACTTTCACTCAGGATAGCAATGTCATCAGCGAATCGTATCATTGATATCCTTTCACCTTGTATTTTAATTCCACTCCTGAACCTTTCTTTTATTTCCATCATTGCTTCCTCGATGTACAGATTGAAGAGTAGGGGCGAAAGGCTACAGCCTTGTCTTACACCCTTCTTAATACGAGCACTTCGTTCTTGATCGTCCACTCTTATTATTCCCTCTTGGTTATTGTACATATTGTATATGACCCGTCTCTCCCTATAGCTTACCCCTACTTTTTTCAGAATCTCGAACAGCTTGCACCATTTTATATTGTCGAACGCTTTTTTCCAGGTCGACAAATCCTATGAAAGTCTCTTGATTTTTCTTTAGCCTTGCTTCCATTATTAGCCGTAACGTCTGAATTGCGTCTCTCGTTACTTGTCCTAAAGCCAAACTGATCGTCACCTAGCGCATTCCCAATTTTCTTTTCCATTCTTCTGTACATTATTCTTGTAAGCAGCTTCGATGCATGAACTGTTAAGCTGATTGTGCGATAATTCTCGCACTTGTCAGCTCTTGCCGTCTTCGGAATTGTGTGGATGATGCTTTTCCGAAAGTCAGATGGTATATCGCCAGACTCATATATTCTACACACCAACGTGAATAGTCGTTTTGTTGCCACTTCCCCCAATGATTTTAGAAATTCTGATGGAATGTTATCTATCCCTTCTGCCTTATTTGACCGTAAGTCCTCCAAAGCTCTTTTAAATTCCGATTCTAATACTGGATCCCCTATCTCTTCTAAATCGACTCCTGTTTCTTCTTCTATCACATCAGACAAATCTTCACCCTCATAGAGGCTTTCAATGTATTCTTTCCACCTATCTGCTCTCTCCTCTGCATTTAACAGTGGAATTCCCGTTGCACTCTTAATGTTACCACCGTTGCTTTTAATGTCACCAAAGGTTGTTTTGACTTTCCTGTATGCTGAGTCTGTCCTTCCGACAATCATATCTTTTCCGATGTCTTCACATTTTTCCTGCAGCCATTTCGTCTTAGCTTCCCTACACTTCCTATTTATTTCATTCCTCAGCGACTTGTATTTCTGTATTCCTGATTTTCCCGGAACATTTTTGTACTTCCTCCTTTCATCAATCAACTGAAGTATTTCTTCTGTTACCCGTGGTTTCTTCGCAGCTACCTTCTTTGTACCCATGTTTTCCTTCCCAACTTCTGTGATGACCCTCTTTTTAGATATGTCCATTCCTCTTCAACTGTACTGCCTAATGACCCTTTTTAGAGATGTCCATTCCTCTTCAACTGTACTGCCTACTGCGCTATTCCTTATTGCTGTATCTGTAGCGTTAGAGAGCTTGAAACGTATCTCGTCATTCCTTAGTACTTCAGTATCCCACTCCTTTGCGTATTGATTCTTCCTGGCTAATGTCTTGAACTTCAGCCTACTCTTCATCACTAGTATATTGTGATCTGACTCTATATCTGCAACTGGGTAAGCCTTACAGTCCAGTATCTGATTTCGAAATCTCTGTCTGACCATGATGTAATCTAATTGAAATCGCCCCGTATCTCCCGGCCTTTTCCAAGGATACCTCCTCCTCTTGTGATTCTTGAACAGGGTATTCGCTATTACTAGCTGGAACTTGTTACAGAACTCACTTAGTCTTTCTCTTCTTTCATTCCTTGTCCCAAGCCCATATTCTCCTGTAACCTTTTCTTCTACTCCTTCCCCTACAACTGCATTCCAGTCGCCCATGACTATTAGATTTTCGTCCCCCTTTACATACTGCATTACCCTTTCAATATCCTCGTACTCTTTCTCTATCTGTTCATCGTCAGCTTGCGACGTCGGCATGTATACCTGAACTATCGTTGTCGGTGTTGGTCTGCTGTCGATTCTGATTAGAACAACCCGGTCACTGAACTGTTCACAGTGACACACCCTCTGCCCTACCTTCCTATTCATAACGAATCCTACACCTGTTATTCCACTTTCTGCTGCTGTTGATATTACCCTATACTCATCTGACCAGAAATCCTTGTCTTCCTTCCACTTCACTTCACTGACCCCTACTATATCTACATTGAGCCTTTGCATTTCCCTTTTCAGCTTTTCTAGTTTCCCTACCACGTTCAAGCTTCTGACATTCCACGCCCCGACTCGTAGAACGTTATCCTTTCGTTTATTATTCAATCTTTTTCTCATGGTAACCTCCCCCTTGGCAGTTCCATCCCGGAGATCAGAATGGGGGACTATTCCGGAATCTTTTGCCAATGGAGAGATCATCATGACACTTCTTCAATTACAGGCCACGTGTCCTGCGGATACACGTTACGTGTCTTTAATGCAGTGGTTTCCATTGCCTTCTGCATCTTCATGTCGTTGATCATTGCTGATTCTTCCGCCTTTAGGGGCAATTTCCCACCCCTAGGACAAGAGACTGCCCTGAACCTCTATCAGCTCCTCCACCCTCTTTGACAAGGCCGTTAGCAGAATGAGGCTGACTTCATATGCCGGAAATCTTCGGCCTCCAATGTTGATTATTTATCAAAATTTAGGCAGTGGCGGGGATCGATCCCGGGACCGAAGCCGTTTTGATTATGAATCAAAGACGCTACCCCTAGACCACTGGTACTTGGTAGGAGGGGGATTCAATGGAAGCCATCTCGGGGAAGGAAATAAAGGGTGTAGAGGACGAGGGTAGGGGGGACACAATGGTGAATGCGCTGCAGAGGGCGGGGGTTAGAGAGGATAGGAGCAACCACGGGATGAGTGGGATCAAGGCGGTGGGAGGTGCAGAGGACGCGGATATGTTCGAGTAAAAGGAGCAGAAGGGGGAAAGGAATCAGCTCATAGAGGATCCTCGTGGGGGACAGGAGGCATATACAGAAGGCAAGGCGGAGTGCATGGCGCTCAAGGATCTGGAAAGACTTACAGAATTTCGGGGGGGGGGGGGGGGGAGGGGGGGGCGGATATCCAGGTGGGACTGGCATAGCAGAAGATGGGACGGATTAAGGATTTGTAGGTGTGGAGGATGGTAGAAGGGTTCAACCCCCATGCCGGCCAGAGAGGAGTTTGAGGAGTCAGAGGCTGTTGTGGGCTTCGGATTGGATAGAGCGGAGATGAGGGATTCAGGTGAGGTGACGGTCAATGGTGAGGTTAAGGTAGTTCAGGGTGGGGGGGGGGGGGGGAGAGGCGGACAGGATGGGCGCAGATGCTAAGGGAGAAATCAACGAGCTGGAAGAAGCTAGTGGTACGACCAACGATGATTGCCTGCTTCAAAGGATATTTTAATGTGAAAATAAAGAACAACCCATCACAAATGGAATGCGAGAACATAACTATAATGCGTCAAAAACATAATACTAGTCTGCACTTTGAACGAAATCTATGCATAGGAAATAAGATACACCGAAAGAAATCACATCAGGAAAGAGGTGTGCAACGTAAACGAAAGTGAGTAGGCGTCTTTCTTCATCTGAAAGATGATATCTATTAAAAGTTCGCGCCAGTCCCGTAAGAGTGTCGCTAGTAGCGCCACTATGAGGATCGATCAGACGTGTTTTAAACACATGCTATAGCGGTATTGAGCGTTAGTTATCTTTGAGACTGGATGTGATGAGTTGATGAAGAAAGCCTTTAAAATGACAAAGACGCCATTATGAACACCACTTCAGTGATGTTGATCGAGGTCGTGTATAGAGCTACGAGAAGCTGGATGCTTCTTCTGCTATACAGCAGAAAGACTTTGGAGGAATGTAACAACTAGGCATGTTTGCTTGGAGCGGTGGTCACGAGAATGTACGGTCGCAGGAAGACCGGACTCCGGACCGTCACGTGGCACTACTGAGAGACGTCGTGTTCGGAGTACGGCTCTGGAGCATCGTACAGCATCTTTACCAGCGATTTCTGCAGCAGTTGGCACCACAGTGACCCAACGAACTTACTATAACAAATCGGTTACTTCAAGGACAGCGCCGATTGAGACGTCGTGTAGCGCCGTTGAGACTTCAGTGATGTCAAACGGGGACTCGCTGGAAGGCAAGGTGGGGTCTGTTGTGTTTTCTGATGGAAGCTGGTCGCGCTCGGTGCCAGTGATGGCCGTGCTGTTGCGAACCAGCTCTACAGAGTGTCGACATGTTTCCTTGGCCTGCTCGATCACCAGATGTGTCTTTAACCGAGCACGCACGGGACATTATCTGATGACAATTACAGTGTCATCCACAAACAGTATTAACCGTCCTTGTACTGATCGACAAAGTGCGAGAGGCATGTAAGTCCATCCTATACACGGACTTCCGGCATCTGTACAACACAATGAATGCGCGTTTGTAAGCTTTCATTCAACATTCTGCCGATTACACCAGCTATTAATGTACCAGCATTTCACATTTCATTTGCTACTTTCGTGCTTATATTAACTTCTCATCTTGCGATGTTAATC
Source organism: Schistocerca piceifrons (assembly GCF_021461385.2). Classification (NCBI taxonomy): domain Eukaryota; kingdom Metazoa; phylum Arthropoda; class Insecta; order Orthoptera; family Acrididae; genus Schistocerca; species Schistocerca piceifrons. The sequence continues at coordinate 260,802,804 of NC_060141.1, forward strand.
ACTTAAATATGTTACCTAGACAAATGTAGCTCTAAAATTTCGAAGTTCTACGTCAATAATTTTTTGGTGTACCGATTTTTTGCGTTTGTGTACTTTATTATACCTTTTTTAAAATTATATTTATCATACCTTTCTAATACATAGATCAAAAGCATGTCAGACCATTCTCCAAAATCTCGTTCAGTTCTTTCTAGCATTCACGCTTAATACGCTTTGTGCTCCTATTTTAATGGCTTCGGTTGCGAAGGGCCTTTCATCATTGGTCCTGCTCTCGCCACTGTACTTATTTTCTGTTCCTCTTCTCACGTCATAACGTAATATACGAAAACTGTCGTTCTTTCTGTGGTACTCAGCTTCGTTGCATATAGTTAGATCTATGCACGTAATTAATGCACTCCATTACTTACACTAACCGTTATATGTAAGCGTAGGCTTCCGCGGCCGTTGTCTTCTTCAATAAAATTCTTCAGGGTATCAGACCGCATCGTCATAATTTAAAATGCGCCAACGTTTCGGCCAGCGTTGCAGCTAGCCTTCATCAGGGCCTTACGTTAACTGCTAAATGAACACACTTGGTTCCTTAAATAGCTGCACGAGAAAACCGTGTCGTTACTTGATTGGCTGTAAAAGGAGGAGGAGGAGGGGTGAAAGGTATGCTTTATTGGTGTTTCCTTTATTGTCTGTCAAATCCCTATTCACGAATGTCCCAGTGTCAGATACTGTGAACATCCTAGAAGAACGTGTGGCACCTGATATAAGTGAGCTTGTGCGCCACTGTCTGACGACCACCTATTTCAAGTGGAGAGGTCAATTTTATGAACAAACTGACGGTGTAGCTATGGTCTCACCCCTATCGCCTATCGCAGCAGAAATTTTCATGGAGGCATTTGAGGAAACAGCCCTCCAGTCCGCACCATTACGTCCAAATTGTTGGCTTCGCTATGTCGATGATACTTTCGTCATCTGGCCCCACGGAGAAGAGGAGTTACAGAACTTTCACAAGCAACTTAACCAACAGCATAGGAAAATTCAGTTTACAATGGAAACAGAGAAGAATGGGGTGCTGCCTTTTCTCGACGTGGAAGTTTATCGAAAACCTGATGGTAAACTTGGCCACAAAGTGTACAGGAAACCAACCAATACGGACAGGTACCTTCACGCCTCCTCCCACCATCACCCCACGCAGAAGAAGTCCGCCCTGCACACGCTAACGAAGAGAGCGTACAGGATAAGCGACGAAGAACATCTGAAGACAGAACTTGAACGCCTCAGGTCCATCTTCGGAACTAATCGCTATGGGAAGCAGATGATAGACAGCACCATGTCGACAATGGAGAAGACTAATAGGGAAGAGGAGAAGGAGGCACAGAGCATTGCTGTGTTACCATATGTACAAGGGGTCACCGAACGTATTGGCAAAATTCTACGAAAAGCCGACATCAAACCAATTTTCCGAAGCAGAAACAAAATATCAGACATGCTCGGTTCTACCAAGGATGCAGTTAACAAACTACACACAGCTGGCGTGTATGAAATTGGTTGTGCGTGTGGATTAGTCTACATAGGTGAGACGGGACGTCCGATTAGCAAAAGGCTCTCGGAACATGAAAGATATATCCGCCTGAAACAACACACTAAGTCAGCAGTGGCGGAACACCGAGACGAGTGCGGGAAACCAATATTTTTTCAAGAAGCCCGCGTCCTGGCGAAACAGCCTCTCACTTTCAAGAAAGATTAGAGAGGCGATAGAAATAGCCAAAAGACCCGCCAACATGAATAGCTTCCGAGGTCTTGGCTGCCTGCAATAGCAGGGCTACGGAGCGGCGGCAGAGCCGTGGCGGCCCATGCAGACACGCGGAGAGCCGCAGTAGTGGTCGCGAGCACACAAAGCAATGGCACGCCACAGCCGGCTTCTGGACAGCATGGAAACAGTGTGACGTCACAGCCATCACCTGTTCGCTATTCGTCCGTCTCCTCCAATGGGGTGGATTAATATAAAGACCAATAGAAAACAGCTATTTCAGCCAATGACAGACAATAAAGGAAACACCAATAAAGCATACCTTTCACCCCTCCTCCTCCTCCTTTTACAGCTAATCAAGTAACGACACGGTTTTTCGTGCAGCTATTTAAGGAACCAAGTGTGTTCATTTAGCAGTTAACGTAAGGCCCTGATGAAGGCTAGCTGCAACGCTGGCCGAAACGTTGGCGCATTTTATATTATGACGATGCGGTCTGATACCCTGAAGAATTTTATTGAAGGAGTAATCGTTATATGATGTAAGAGGTTATAATGTCACATAATAAAAATGCGCTCCACCCATAGACACATTTTGTTACACAACCTGAAACAGTCGCATAATAATGTTTCTACCTTTCTACTACTTGGTGGGCAATTGTTTTTCTCTAATTTTAAGGTTTCTGTCCCTACCTCAAGTATGTTTGTAGAGATAAATTATGCCGTATCAGACGAAAATTATTTTTTACTGTTCATTTGTATCTTCTGTTAATGTAAAAGGAGTGTTTTCTTCAGTTGAAAAAATTTTTGGAAAGCCACATTATTTATGAATATCAAATCTTCTGTCTAGCGTCCTACATGGGGGTGTTGATGCCTGTGATGAAATGATTGAATGTTGTAAAAAGATTATGTGCTGTTTCTGTAAATTTATGGAAAAGTCTTAAAATTATGGACGATGTTTTCCCAAACGTATTTTGGAACTGTATCTCAGAAGAAACATAGTAAACAACGTGCAGCGAAAGTTATGAAAGTAATGTATGGTTTCGAGAATTAGGTTTAATTTGGCATTTATCTGTGCAAGACTTATTACAGTAAAAGTGTATTTGGCATTCTTCTAAAGAAAACGGTGGGCAGTCTGATTGTCTATTACAACTGTAAAAGACTTAATCTTGTAAATGCACTTTTGAAATAAATTAGTTGTCTTTAGGTGTGGCACTCTGCAGAAATTTCGTGGACAAGCAATGATAAAGATGACGGTACAAATTGCAGACCGGTCATTCTCCTAACTCGCTTAAGGCAAATGCCGGAATGGTTCCTTAGAAAGTGCAGTACTGATTCCTTCCCCAGTCTGATGCTGTGCCCTTCCTTAATGAGTTCGTAGTCAAAAACATTACAGGTTAATTTTTGTTCCGTTCTTTTTCAGAATATCCAACGAAACAGTATGTAATGGCGATTTCAAAACAAAATTCATTACCTACACACTAACTAGTATCTGTACTGATGTCTAAAAATTAACATTTAGAAACACAAAGTAACTCTGAAGTCTTTTAACGGTTATTACTAAATTTTATTTATTACTTGTAAAATTCCAATGACACGAATTCCGAGGAGGTCACACAACTGCAATGCAACTGTCTACAACGCTAAGGTAGTTGTCTTAGTCTCATGGTCGACATCACTGTTCTGAGGGTTCAATGTGGCTTTCAGTGGTTTTACTCTCCTAAATGTATCTCTTCAACTCGGAGTATCACTTACACCAATTGTTTCTGAGCAAATGTCTCAGTTACTTGTAGATATTTCAATATTTGCCTATTCTCGCACGTTTTGCCCTCTACTAGTGCCTCTAGTACCATGAACATTATTCCCTGATGTCTTCGGTCCCGTCCTGCAATCTGTTTTTCTTAGCACATGCCTTTCTTCACCGATTCTGCTGAGAAGCTCCTTATTTCTTGTCATCCACTTGATTGTAGATTCCTGACAGCATTAGAAAGGAAAAGTTTTGTAATATCAACTACAAACTGAAATTCAGTGTGGAGCAAATCTCGCGCCTCTGGAAACAGATGTATAAATACTTCCAAGTGAAACTTCTACAGCATAGCCGAAACAACGTGACAAGAAAATTCCCGCCCACACGTTGTCAAGATTTCTCGATTACGCTGCAAATGCTTCTCTAGGAAGTTCTTACAGAATCTCTATGCAGTCCCGATCTCTCCCAGTGCGATTTCCATATTTTTGGAGCCCTGAAGAAAGAAATTGATGGCTGTCTATTTGCCTGTGTACAATCATGGTTCCATAGGCATCAGCACAAATTTTTCCATGAAGGTATTACCCGTCTTGTCTCAAAGAGGGTTAATGTACCGGGGACCGAAATAATGAACAGTTTACTTGCATCCTACTCCATTCGATTATGTAAGATGCAGCAGCTGTACATAAATGATTCAAATGAGTGAACATTCTTTGTTTCAACTACGTAATTGTTTTATTAATTCAACTGCCGTTTCACGAGCTTAGCGCAAGATCTAAGAATAAGGAAATAATTACAGCTCAAATATGCTAATCTAGCGATCAGCGGGTCTGATACCGCTGAAAGGTGAGTAAATCAGAAAAACATTTCAACTTATTTAGTTGAACGCCGAAAATATTAAGTAAGGATCCGGTTGTCCTGCAAAACGGTGGTGACCAATAAATATAAGTTAACGCAGGGGAATCCTAAAAATAGGTAAAAAGATAAATAGCAAAAACGTTGAGTATAACGAATTAGGGTGGAAGGGAAGCGAATGAAACATAAAAGTAATAAGAAAGAAGGTGTCATGTCGTTAAAACTCACCATAGCAGAAGGAAGAGCTGGTGCAGCGGTATGTGCGCGTTTACAACCATCACAATGAATGAAGTGGAACTGCAGTGCCCACACCGACTGTAAGTACAGAAGTGGTGCGGCGGTGATACGGACAGCGTTTCGCCTACGTTATCTTATGACAAGGGTGTTTTCCACCGCCCTTTTACGTGACAACCGAACCCCTTCTTTAACTCTTTCAGCGTTTACCAAAGTAAATTTTAAGGTTTTTCAAATTTACTCACCTTGTAACGAAATTACCCGCTGCTCGCTAGGCTCAGGCCTTTGAGCTGTAACTACTTGCTTATTCTTGCAATCTGATGATAGGCTGATAACTCATTTGAAATATTCTTACTTTTTTCCCATTTGTCTCGTTTTCATTTGACTGTCCCTTATAAATTAAAATATTCTCAAAGCCCAAGGTTCCGACCGAGGTTTCCGGGAGCTCTGCCTTGGTTATCAAATTAACGCTGGGCCTGGAAGTCCCCCTCCAATAAATTCCTACCGAGTTTCCTCTGTACCCTACCAGCTCCGCCGGCCGCTGCGGCCGAGCGGTTCTAGGTGCCTCAGTCTGGAACCGCGCGACCGCAACGGTCGCAGGTTCGAATCCTGCTTCGGGCATGGATGTGTGTGATGTCCTTAGGTTAGTTAGGTTTAAGTAGTTCTAAGTTCTAGGGGACTGATGACTTCAGATGTTAAGTTTCATAGTGCTCAGAGCCATTTGAACCATTTGAACTTACCAGTTCGCTGGGGTGTTTGGCTGAAAAGAACCGCGATTCTTTGGTGGGCCGGACTTCAAATCGCCAGCTATGTTGAAGAAAGAATGGTTTGCGCTTCGTTGTTGTGACGTTCGTATAACTATACGTCGATCATGTCTCCAGATTTATTCGGTAACATTCTAGAAACATATAACTACATACTAGGTTCTCTTACTTTTATCGGAGACGTGTCGTCTTAGAATGGAAGTAAAAGTAGTTCTAACCCCGTGAGTTCCGATCAAAGTTCTCGAGAGGCTTTGCTTAGTTGTTACTACAAAGCCGCAATCTCACAGACTCAGCTGTGTGCTCCTCTACCGCACTTGCAGCTCCGTGCGATGTAGCTGTTTGGCTATTTGTTCTAATCTTGGAGGTAGGTACTGATCAGTTTAAGGCAGCTGCATCACGGAAGGCCGGCAGAGGTGGGATCTTCAAGTACGCTGATGTATGTATCGAGCAAGGCTTTGAATTTACACTTTCACCAGACTTCTATATGTTCATCCCGGACATGACGGCACAAAGACAAGTTAAAAAATACTTCCACTTACAAGATACGATCATGGTGTGCGGGATGACTTTTCTTTGCATGCAAGGCACGCATTCCCAGATATTTTCTGCAGATAGTGCTGCACAGCTCCGATTAATTTGAAGAACGGCACCCTGAATCCGCTGAAGTTGTAAAGAATATCTAGTCACAGACGACTACACTGTCTGGCAAAATACAGAGTGATTATAACTAAACTTCCAAAACGGTGTAGAAATAACACCATCGGTCAGAATGATTTCCTTATGATTTTCATTTCGTGGTATCCTCTCTATAAGTAACAAAATGTTAAGCGCTGCTTGAAACACTTACGACTGAATTGGGAATCACTGGAGCAATCCGATTAAACTGACGAAATAAATGATAGATATATCAACCAACAGAAAACTCTATACGTTCTGCCTAGTGCCTTTCGTGCAAACGTTCCACCCTATGAAACCAGACCCACTAGCAAGCTGCAGTGCACTTTACGCTACGGTCGGGTCAGCAGTCTGTCACACACCATTAGGTCCTAGTCATCTGAACTACTACAGCTGGCACGCCCAAAAAAGTAAACCTTTCCGTGCGAGCGATGGGACCTCAGTGCGAAGTACACCGAAACTAACACAGATACGTTTACATCAAAGTGTCCTCGTATTACAAGAATAAAGAAATGAAGCATCAGTGGAGTTAATCAGTACCTGGCAAAGTTATTCTGACATGGGAGAACGTAGAGTTATCTGTAGTGTATGCAGTCTGACTTGCGGCATAAGAAGTCAGCCTCATTCTGCCAACGGCCTTGTCAAAGAGGGCGGAGGAGCGGATAGAGGTTCAGGGCAGACTCTTGTCCTAGGGGTGGGAAATTGCCCCTAAAGGCGGAAGAATCAGCAATGATCAACGACATGAGGATGCAGAAGGCAATGGAAACCACTGCATTAAAGACACGTAACGTGTATCCACAGGACATGTGGCCTGTAATTGAAGAAGTGTCATGATGATCTCTCCATTGGCAAAAGATTCCTGAATAGTCCCCCATTCGGATCTCCGGGAGGGGACTGCCAAGGGGGAGGTTACCATGAGAAAAATATTGAATAACCAACGAAAGGATAACGTTGTACGAGTCGGGGCGTGGAACGTCAGAAGCTTGAGCGTGGTAGGGAAACTAGAAAATCTGAAAAGGGAAATGCAAAGGCTCAATCTAGATATAGTAGGGGTCAGTGAAGTGAAGTGGAAGGAAGACAAGGATTTCTGGTCAGATGAGTATCGGGTAATATCAACAGCAGCAGAAAATTGTATAACAGGTGTAGGATTCGTAATGAATAGGAAGGTAGGGCAGAGGGTGTGTTACTGTGATCAGTTCAGTGAACGGGTTGTTCTAATCAGAATCGACAGCAGACCAACACCGACAACGATAGTTCAGGTATACATGCCGACGTCGCAAGCTGAAGATGAACAGATAGAGAAAGTGTATGAGGATATTGAAAGGGTAATGCAGTATGTAAAGGGGGACGAAAATCTAATAGTCATGGGCGACTGGAATGCAGTTGTAGGGGAAGGAGTAGAAGAAAAGGTTACAGGAGAATATGGGCTTGAGACTAGGAATGAAAGAGGAGAAAGACTAATTGAGTTCTGTAACAAGTTTCAGCTCGTAATAGCGAATACCGTGTTCAAAAATTACAAGAGGAGGAGGTATCCTTGGAAAAGGCCGGGAGATATAGGAAGATTTCAATTAGATTACATCATGGTCAGACAGAGATTCCGAAATCAGATACTGGATTGTAAGGCGTAACCAGGAGCAGATGTAGACTCAGATCACAATATAGTAGTGATGAAGAGTAGGCTGAAGTTCGAGACATTAGTCAGGAAGAATCAATACGCAAAGAAGTGGGATACGGAAGTACGAAGGAATGACGAGATACGTTTGAAGTTCTCTAACGCTATAGATACAGCAATAAGGAATAGCGCAGTAGGCAGTACAGTTGAAGAGGAATGGACATCTCTAAAAAGGGCCATCACAGAAGTTGGGAAGGAAAACATAGGTGCAAAGAAGGTAGCTGCGATGAAACAATGGGTAACAGAATAAATACTTCAGTTGATTGATTAAAGGAGTAAGTTTAAAAATGTTCCGGGAAAATCAGGTAAACAGAAATACAAGTCGCTGAAGAATGAAATAAATAGGAAGTGTAGGGAAGCTAAAACGAAATGGCTGCAGAAAAAATGTGAAGACATCGGAAAAGATATGATTGTCGGAAGGACAGACTCAGCATACAGGAAAGTCAAAACAACCTTTGGTGACATTAAAAGCAACGGTGGTAACATTATGAGTGCAATGGGAATTCCACTGTTAAATGCAGAGTAGAGAGCAAATCGGTGGAAAGAATACATTGAAAGCCTCTGTGAGGGTGAAGATTTGTCTGAAGAAACAGGAGTCGATTTAGAAGAGATAGGGGATCCAGTATTAGAATCGGAATTTAAAAGAGCTTTGGAGGACTTACGGTCAAATAAGTTAGAAGGGATAGATAGCATTCCATCAGAATTTCTAAAATCATTGGGTGAAGTGGTAATAAAATGACTATTCACGTTGGTGTGTAGAATATTTGAGTTTGGCGATATATCATCTGACTTTCGGAAAAGCATCATCCACACAATTCCGAAGACGGCAAGAGCTGACAAGTGCGAGAATTACCGCGCAATCAGCTTAACAGTTCATGCATCGAAGCTGCTTACAAGAATAATATACAGAAGAATGGAAAATAAAATTGAGAATGCGCTAGGTGGCGATCAGTTTGGCTTTAGGAAAAGTAAAGGGACGAAAGAGGCAATTCTGACGTTACGGTTAATAATGGAAGCAAGGTTAAAGAAAAATACAGATACTTTCATAGGATTTGTCGACCTGGAAAAAAGCGTTCGACAATATAAAATGGTGCAAGCTGTTCGAGATTCTGAAAAAAGTAGGGGTAAACTATAGGGAGAGACGGGTTATATACAATATGTACAACAACAAAGAGGGAATAATAAGAGTGGACGATCAAGAACGAAGTGCTCGTATTAAGAAGGGTGTAAGACAAGGCTGTAGCCTTTCGCCCCTACTCTTCAATCTGTACATGAGGAAGCAATGATGGAAATAAAAGAAAGGTTCAGGAGTGGAATTAAAATACAAGGTGAAAGGATATCAATGATACGATTCGCTGATGACATTGCTATCCTGAGTGAAAGTGAAGAAGAATTAAATGATCTGCTGAACGGAATGAACAGTCTAATGAGTACACAATATGGTTTGAGAGTAAATCGGATAAAGACGAAGGTAATGAGAAGTAGTAGAAATGAGAACAGCGAGAAACTTAACATCAGGATTAATGGTCAGGAAGTCAATGAAGTTAAGGAATTCTGCTATCTAGGCAGTAAAATAACCAATGACGGACGGAGCAAGAAGGACATCAAAAGCAGACTTGCTATGGTAAAGAAGGCATTTCTGGCCAAGAGAAGTCTACTAATATCAAATACCGGCCTTAATTTGAGGAAGAAATTTCTGAGAATGTACGTCTGGAGTACAGCATTGTATGGTAGTGAAACATGGACTGCGGGAAAACCGGAACAGAAGAGAATCGAAGCATTTGAGATGTGGTGCTATAGATGAATGTTGAAAATTGGGTGGACTGATAAGGTAAGGAATGAGGAGGTTCTACGCAGAATCGGAGAGGAAAGGAATATGTGGAAAACACTGATAAGGAGAAGGGACAGGATGATAGGTCATCTGCTAAGACATGAGGGAATGACTTCCATGGTACTAGAGGGAGCTGTAGAGGGCAAAAACTGTAAAGCAAATAATTGAGGACGTAGGTTGCAAGTGCTACTCTGAGATGAAGAGGTTAGCACAGGAAAGAAACTCGTGGCGGGCCGCATCAAACCAGTCAGTAGACTGATGAAAAAAAAAAAATACAGGGCCACCCCCTGAGTATTTCGACCACCACATTTCCGTCTATGTTTAGTGGACCAGGTACGGCACCTGCCTCACCCGTAAGGTCGGTAGTAATAGAGGACGCAAGGCGTAGTATGCAGTCGAGCCGCCAGCAGCTGCCACAGCATCCGGAGCCGCTAGCTGACCTACTAAATGTGGTGTGAGTGGCAGCGCACAGCGCCGCAGCCGGCGGGCACTATTTTGCGTCAGTGCGGTCACGTGTTCACGTGTTACCGCGCCGTATTCTTGCGCAAATGTCGACATAGGTCCGCGTGCCACCCTAGAACTCAGACACGTCCCGTCCTCCGACGGATCAAGAACCATTTCAAGTCTCCGCTAGGTCACTGCCTGCCGCTCCTGCTGCCCACCGACTTGTGCCGTCTTCGCCGTGGGCCAAATACGCTGCTGTGCTCCCAACAACCGCTCCCGAGGACACGACTTTCTTGTGGTGACCAGTAACTGCCCACAACCTCCTCGCCTCATAGGACTGTGCGGAAGTCTCTTCCCTGCTCCTCAAGAGATTTTTCGGGATAGATAATTTCTGTTATCAATTTGTACGTTGTTACAGTAATTCATATCAAAAAATGTAAAAGGATTTCCTCCACTTGGGTCTGTGCGGGTAGATCGCCTCACGAAAGTCGCCTCACTAAAGTCGCTTCAATGCCTCAAACTGTGCGTGCCCCGGCGGGCTCGTGCAAGCGGTGTATCCAGCTCTGCGAGTTTCTACCTCGCCAGATCCAGCTCTATAAGTGATCTGGTACCCAAGATGGCATCTTGTATCCCTTCCAACAATACAAGTTCAAGTGTTTCGTTGTTGACATAAATCTCTCAAACCTGAGACTACATTTACATAGTCTAATGGTATTCTAAACAAAGTTCTGGCCAATTCCTTCCAGAACATTCGCCGAAGTGATCGAATGTTCCTCCTCTGTCGACCGCGATCTCACACGACACTAGAGCTTCTCCTCCGTATCATTCATCCAATGATTTATTGCGAGCTGAAATGAACTAAAAGGGAATATTAGGGTTTAGCATTCCGTCGATGACGAGGAAACTGGGGACGGAGGACGAACTCAGGTTCGACAGGGATAAGGAAAGGAATGTCATGATCTGTCCAAAGAAACCATCGCTGCATTCACCTTAAGCAGTTTGAGAAAATTGCGGAAAATCTGGACGGTCGGATAGAACATTCAACTCCTTCCTCCTGAATGCGACTGATATTTCTCGACGACTCTGCCAGTTCGTTCGACGTTTCAGAGCCAAGGAAAAAACTTTTTATTTCATAGAGCATTTTTATTTGTAGTCATTTGTGTTCAATAGTATTTTTTAAACCATAGCAGCCTTTAGTGGCATGTTAATGCCAAAGAAGTCACTTAGTTCACTATGGCGTCATGTACCTAAATACTTGCGTATTTCTTAATGAAATTAGATACGAGCACCACCTGTAACACACCACACACCTAAGCAACATTCCTTTAATATCCATGTTCACTGGACCAGATGAAGTTTGACAGCAGCAACAGCTGACAGTATTATTCTTAATGTTACTTTCTATTTCTTGAGCGCTCCTTCTTGTTGGATCTATTGATCTAATACAGGAAGTACAAGCAAATGCTATTAAACTTTTGTACATAAACACTGAAAACAACACTTGTATCAAAAACAGAGTATAGAAGCTTAAAAGGTCATTTACAATTACAGAAAATATCTCAAGCCGTTGACGGTAAGTCGTAACACTATTTTAATTCATATTGAAACAGTATAATATATGGTAATCATTCACTTTTATTCATGTTTTTAATAAATCTAAGACACGTTTTGGAGCCTTTGTTGATCCTCAAGTGATACACAAGTTAGGCACGATCGGTGAAAACTGAAACAGACATAGTCGACAAAAAAAAGTGCGATTTGCGTACATGCCAAGGATGGAGCGTAATCTGACGGGTGAATTCAAACTGAGAGAAACATGACCCAGTTACTACATCTTGTCCTCAAACTTTACCAATTAACTCAGATGGCTTCATTTTAACTCATACAGTGCTACTCTGTCTACTGCGTTGCAGCTAGCGGTATTGGGAAGTGTGTGCGTCTGCGCTAACATACAAGCCACGCCAGATGTGTGGCATCTTGTATTGAGAAGCTGAATGATGTGAAGCCTTTCTAAGTGTCAAGCGACTCACGTGTGTGCCTTGTTGCGGCTCCTCTGCCTGTGTTCAGCCTAACCCGGGCTCCAGTTCACATTTGGGCTATCAGGCCTCACTTGCCTTCTTAACCGAAATCTCTATTTTCACCCTCTGCTTTCGATGTTCCCTCTAGATTCCTTTGGAGACGTTTCAGTTTTCTCTTCTTGTTGATCATACATCATGTAAAATGGCATCCGCACGTCATCTTTTCCGAGTGTCCTTCCTCGCCTTGCAACGCCGCCGAGGTTTACAGGCGATGACTCAGCATCTTCAGTCATTTTTTGATTTTTTAGGAATTGCTTCCGCCTACTCATGACTCTCTCTATTCATTCGAGTCTTGACAGTGTATTCACATCAGAAGGAATCGTTGTGGTAAAGGATGGAGGAGGGGGAGTCTTAGAGCTTGTCAATCCAACACGTGCCTCGTGGTCTCACTGGAAATGAATGGCGTTCGATCACTTAACCGTTTCATGGACTTATAGTCATGTGTTGAAAGCAGTGTATGACAGTTTATTGACCCTAAGATTAACCCACTGTCGCAAACGACCCACTGATTTATCTGCACCTTAACGCTGGTTCAAATAGCTCTGAGCACTATGGGACTTAACATCTATGGTCATCAGTTCCCTAGAACTTTGAACTACTTAAACCTAACTAACCTAAGGACAGCACACAACACCCAGCCATCACGAGGCAGAGAAAATCCCTGACCCCGCCGGGAATCGAACCCGGGAACCCGGGCGTGGGAAGGAGAACGCTACCGCACGACCACGAGATGCGGGCTCTTAACGCTGGAACAGAGCGCTCATAAAAAGCTAGGCTGCAAGTATTTACTGTTGTGAAATGCTGATAGATTACATCTAGAGCTATAGGTGAAGTTCCTGTACAGCATCTGACTGGTTTGATGCGGCCCGCCATGAATTCCTCTCCGGTTCCAACTTTTTCATCCCAGAGTAGCACTTGCTGCCTACGTCCTCAATTATTTTCTGGACTTATTCCAGTCTCAGTCTTAGTCTACAGTTTTTGCCCTCTACAGATCTCTCTAGTAATATAAAAGTCATTCCCTGATGTCTTAACATATATCCTATCATCCTGTCATTTTCCTTGCAGTGTTTATCACGTATTTCTTTCCTCTCCGATTCTAAAACAGAACCCCCTCAATCCTTATCCTATAAATCCACCTAATTTTCAACATTCATCCGTAGATCCACAATGGTTCGATTCCCTTCTGTTCCTGTTTTCCTATAGTCCATGTTTCACTACCATACAATTCTGTGCTCCAAACGAAACTTCTCAGAAATTTCTTCCTCAAATTAAGGCCTATGTTTAAATACTAGCAGACTTGTCTTGGGCAGGAATGCCCTTTTTGTCATTGCTAGTCTACTTATGATGTCATTGCGCCGTCCGTCATTGGTTATTTTGCTGCATAGGTAACAGAATTCCTTAACTACATATACTTCGTGACCATCAATCCTTATGTTAAGTTTCTCGCTGTTTTCATTTCTGCTACTTCTCATTACTTTTGTCTTTCTTCGATTTACTCTCAGTTCATATTCTGTACTCATTAGATTGTTCATTCCATTCAACTGATCATGTAATTCTTCTTCATTTCCACTTATGATAGCATTGTCATCAGCGAGTCGTGTTACTGATATCCTTTCACCTTGAAATTTAATTCCACTCCAGAACCTTTCTTTTATTTCCAAAACTGCTCCTTCGATGTGCAGATTGAACAGTAGGGGCGAAAGCCTACATTCCTGTCTTACCCCCTTTTAAATCCGAGCACTTCGTTCTTGGTCGTCCACTCTTATTATTCCTTCTTGGCTCTTGTACATATTACCTATTACCCGTCTCTCCCTATAGATTACCCCAATTTTTCTCAGAATGTCAAACATCTTACACCATTTTACTTTGTCGAACGCCTTTTCTAGGTCAACAAATCCTACGAACGTGTCTTGATTTTTCTTTAATCTTCCTTCCATTATAAACCCAACGTCAGAATTGCCTCACTGGTGCCTTTACCTTTCCCAAAGCCAAACTAAACGTCATTTAACACGGCCTCAATTATTTTCCATTCTTCTGTATAATATTTTTGTCAGTAACTTGGATGTGTGAGCTGTTAAGCTGATTATGCGATAATTCACGCACTTGTCACTCTTGCAAACTTTGAAATTGTGTGGATGATATTTCTCGGGAAGTCAGCTGGTATGGCCATAGACTCATACATTCTACACAGCAACGTGAATAGTCATTTTGTTGCCACTTACTCCAACGCTTTTAGAAATTTTTATGGAATGTTATCTATCCCTTTTGGCTTATTTGACCTTAAGTCCTCCAAAACGCTCTTAAATTCTGATATTGGATCCCCTGTGTCTTCTAAATTGACTCCTCTTTCTTCTTCTATCACTCGAGACAAATCTTTCCCCTAATAGAGACTTTCAATGTACTCTTTCCACCTATTCTATTCGCTCTCTCCTCTGCTATTAACAGTGAACTTCCCGTTGCACTCCTAATGTTACCACCGTTGCTTTTAATTTCAACGCAGGTTGCTTTGACTTTCCTATCTGCTGAGTCAGTCCTTCCAACAATGATTTCTTTTTCGATTTCTTTACATTTTTCATGCAGCCATTTCGTATTAGCTTCCCTGCTCTTCCTTTTTATTTCATTCCTCACCGACTTGTACTTCTATATTCCTGAGTTTCCCGGAACATTTCTGTACTTCCTCCTTTCATCGATCAATTGAGATATTTCTTCTGTTACCCATGGTTTCTTTGCAGCTACCTTCTTTGTACCTTTGTTTTACTTTCCAACTTCGGTGACTCCCCTTCTTAGAGATGTCCACTCATCATCAACCGTACTGCCTACTGACCTATTCCTTATTGCTGTATCTACATCCTTAGAGAACTTCAAGTCTTTCTCAACATTCCTTCGTACACTCATATCTCACTTCTTTGCGTGTTGATTCTTCCTGACAAATGTCTTGAACTTCAGTCTACTCTTCATCACTACTAGATTTTGATCTGAAACTTTGTCTGCTCCTGGGTGCGCCTCAAAATCCAGTGTCTGATTTCGGAATCTCTGTCTGACCATGACGTAACCTAACTGAAATCTTCCCGTATCACCCAGCCTTCTTCAAGAATACCTCCTGTTCTTGTGATTCTTGACCAAAGTATTCGCTGTTTCTTGCTGATATTTATTACCCAAACCAATTAGTGCTTCTCCTCTCTCATTCCTTGTTCCAAATCCATTTTCTACGGTAAACTTTTCTTCTGCTCCTCCACCCACAACAGCATTCCAGTCCTCAATGACTATTAGATTTTCATCTCCCTTTACGTACTGTATAACCTTTTCAGTATCGTCATATACTTCCTCTGTCTCATCATTGTCTGCTTGCGACGTCGGCATGTATGCCTGAACAATCGTTGTCGACGTTAGTTTGCTGTCGATCCTGATAAGAACAACCCTATCACTGAACTATTCACATTAGCACACTCTTGCCCTGCTTTCCTATTCATAACGAATCCTACTCCCGTTATACCATTTTCTGCTGGTGTTGATATTACCCTATGCTCATCTGACCAGAAATCCTTGTCTCCTTTTCATTTCACTTGAATGACCGCTCCTAAATCTAGATTGAACGTTTGCATTTCCCTTTCAGATATTCTAGCTTCCCTACTACGTCAAGCTTCTGACATTCCGCGCCCCGAGTCGTAGAACGATATCCTTTCGATGGTTATTCAATCTTTTTCTCATGGTCTCGTCCCCCTTGGCAGTCTCCTCCCGGAGATCCTAGTGGGGGACTATTCCTGAATCTTTTGCAGTGGACAGATCATCATTACACTTTTTCCATTAGAGGCCGCATGTCGTGTGGACACACGTTATGTGTCTTTAACTCACTGGTTTCCATTTCCTTCTCCCTCCTCATGCCGTTGATCATTACTGATTATTTCACCTTTAGGGGCAATTTCCCACCCCAAGGGCGAGGGAGTGCGCTAAAGCTCGGTCCGCTTCCCGCCCCCTCGACAAGGCAGTTGTCAGAATGGGGGTGACTTCTTATGAAGGAAGCCTCCGGCCACAGATGCTGATTATTAACCAAAATTAAAGCAGTTGCGGATTTTGAACCCAGGACCGAAAATGTATTGATTACTAATTAAAGTCGCCACCTTTAGACGACTGGTGGTTTCGGGGTTGATTTATATACATATATAAATTTTGTGTGTCTGGTTATTTAGAGACTTGGTTCGAGGATTATTGTCTGTGTAAACGCTTTTGTTTATCGTCTCATATGGCTTTCAAATTCAAAATGGTTCAAATGGCTTTAAGCACTATGGGACTTAACATCTCAGGTCATCAGTCCCCTAAACTTAGAACCACTTAAACTTAACTAACCTAAGGACATCACACACATCCATGCCCGATGCAGGATTCAAACCTGCGACTGTAGCAGCAGCGCGGTTCCGGACTGAAACGCGTACAACCGCTCGGCCACAGCGGCCGGCTATATGATTTTATGAGGTTTAATTAATACTTACGCTTTGACCGATGCAGACTTTGTTACAGTTTATATGCTCAGTAGCACTCCACAGGCATGTTCAATGCCCGTCATGTGACTAGCATTTTAGTTGGCTTTGATCGCACGTGTTATGTACGATTTACGATGTAACAGTTATTTGTTCACTATTCATCGCATATATGATATATTTTTAGCGAATTCACTGTGTTTTACTGATTCTGTAGGAAAGGTATGTTGTGGCTCTCAAGCTTAACTATTTTAAATTTGTTTGAACAAACCGTTTTTACTTCTGCTGTTTAATCTTTTTGCATTTGCTTTTAAGATACTGCTTTATAATTGTATTTTTTGCCAATTATTTGTAAGACATCACTGTCCGATTCATATCTTAACTTTGGCTTACCAATGATTTCTTTTCTGAAGACGACAGTTAGAACTGTCGAAATCTATAAAATATACCAAGTAAAAATTTTCTCGTACAGCTGACGACTGACCTTTTATCTTTGTTGGAAGACTGATGGCTGTGTCTTAGAGACGTAGACTGGTTCCTATTTCTCTTCCGTGTTTGTTCATGTTCTGTTGTTCCCACGTAGTGACTCTGAAGGTGAACGCGTATTTCCCGTAGCTAATGAGACAGACGCATACACGAGCTCAAGGACAGCTCAAGCCCGTGACTTCTGAAGGGCTCTCAGTGAGCGACGCGCGGCGTTTCAAACGCCCCGTACTTGCTAGAGGACAATGATTACCGCTTTCATTCGTGCACGCTGGAAGCCAATTGCCCAGAAACGATACTGATTACATCAACCGGCTTACGAGGCAGCTACAGCGGAAGGACACTCGGTGGATGTCAATAATGGAATCACAAGCGCCGTAAACGAATCGGAAAACGAGCGGTGGCCGGCAGTCAGACACAGCGGGCCGTATATCGACCTATCGACCCTCCCGCTGTATTTCCGTACCTGCGCACTCAGAGAGAAGCGCGAACGCCTGTGGCGTGCGAATATCGCTCCTCGCGATAGGCGTCGATAATCGATGAGCGTCAAACGCGCTTCGTAATAAATTGCTGGCGTGGCCGGCCAGGAACACGTGATGCTGGGTCCACCCGCCCCCTGAAGCGGTGTCGCGGGGCACGGGGCTACCGCGTCTGCGCGCTTCACACTCCTTGTTTTATCGTGATTTTCACAGGCGGCGTGGCCGTCCATTGCGAATACTCCATCCAGACTGATCTCTGTAGTAAACTCTACACTGACCGGAATTCATTGAAATACAGAAAAGTACTCCAACGAGATAGAAATACCGAATGCATATATCGACCGGGGCGGCGGAGTGGTGAGACATGGGAATGGACGTCTGTTCTAACTTTCTTCCGGCGATTCAGATTTAGACTATCCGTGGCCTCTATAATCCACACTATTCCGACATGTTCCTTCCATTTTTCTTCAACTGAGTGACCTCGCGGTCGACGGACGTTCAATCCAAAAATTTCTTACTTATTCCTTCCTACAGAATTCCTCGTTGAAATGAGTGAGTGTCTTCTTGGCTTACGTGGGACACAGCTAGTTCGATGGAACTCATGGCTTGAAGTATATATGTGACCAACAACCATTTGTTATACATGTCTTGAGTGTTTCTTAAAAAGGATACAGCTCAATATATCTGCAGTACTGAACAGTACGATCAAATGAGTGATAAAACACGGGGACAAAGAAAACGCAATAAAAATAATTTTTGGAAAAAAATGGACGTCACATCCAACAAGCACCGTTGAATTTAAATATAGCAAAATCAGAATCTCATAATACTAGACGTAATAGTGATATTCAGTATGCATATAATAGCACTATAAACAACCGCGATCAGCTTTATTCATTTCTTCTTCCTCTCTCCCAGCAAATAATGTAAACACTACGAGAATGGTTTCTGTATTTTCTACTTTGATGAAAGACGTCAGACCCATAACGAAAACTGTAGCCATAGCTAAACTGCCACGCCGATAAAACGTGGCAACAAGTTAGCTTAAAATTCTAATAGCATATATTTTGTAATTCGATATAAATTTTGAATGTAATTCTTCACTGTACAGTTGTATGGATAACGTAAGGACGAAAGCAGCTCCCGCATCATGCGTCACGGCTAAGTAATGTGGCCCTTTGAAACTTAGATCATACGTAGAAATACCAGCTACAGAGTAGTACAGGTGACTTAAAGAAATACGCTATAAGATGAACTGAAATGAAACTTTTATTCAATAACAATAATTAGACCGAAGTCACAACGATTTACACTACTGGTCATTAAAATTGGTACCCCAAGAAGAAATGCAGGTGATAAACGGGTATTCATTGGACAAATATATTATACTAGAACTGAAATGTGACTACATTTTCACGCAATTTCACTGAGAAATCAGTACCCAGAACAACTACCTCTGGCCGTAATAACGGCCTTGATACACCTGGGCATTGAGTCAAACAGAGCTTGGATGGCGTGTACAGGTACAGCTGCCCGTGCAGCTTCAACACGATACCACAGTTCATCAAGAGTAGTGACTGGAGTATTGTGACGAGCCACTTCCTCGGCCACCATTGACCACACGTTTTCAATTCGTGAGAGATCTGGAGAATGTGCTGGCCAGGGCAGCAGTCGAACATTTTCTGTATCCAGAAAGGCCCGTACAGGACGAGCAAAATGCGGTCGTGCATTATCCTGCTGAAATGTAGGGTTCGCAGACATCGAATGAAGGGTAGAGCCACGGGCCGTAACACATTTGAAATGCAACGTCCACTGTTCAAAGTGCCGTCAATGCAAACAAAAGGTGACCGAGACGTGTAACCAATGGCACCCCATACCATCACGCCGGGAGATACGCCAGTATGCCGATGACTAATACACGCTTCCAATGCGCGTTCACCGCGATGCCGCCAAACACGGATGCGACCATCATGATGCTGTAAACAGAACTTGGATTCATCCGAAAAAATGACATTTTACCATTCGTACACCCAGGTTCGTCGTTGAGTAAACCATCGCAGGCGCTCATGTCAGTGATGCAACGTCAAGAGTAACCGCAGCCATGGTCTCCGAGCTGATAGTCCAAGCTGCTGCAAATGTCGTCGAACTATTCGTGCACATGGTTGTTGTCTTGCAAACGTCCCCATCTGTTGACTCAGGGATCGAGACGTGGCTGCACGATCAGTTACAGCCATGCGGATAAGATGCCTGTCATCTCGACTGCTAGTGATACGAGGCGGTTGGGATACAGCACGGCGTTCCGTATTACCCTCCTGAACCCACCGATTCCATATTCTGCTAACAGTCATTGGATCTCGACCAACGCGAGCAGCAATATCGCGATACGATAAACCGCAATCACGATTGGCTACAATCCGACCTTTATCAAAGTCGGAAACGTGATGGTACGCATTTCTCCTCCTTACACGAGGCATCACAACAACGTTTCACCACGCAACGCCAGTCAACTGCTGTTTGTGTATGAGAAATCGGTTGGAAACTTTCCTCATGTCAACACGTTGTAGGTGTCGCCACCGGCGCCAACCTTGTGTGAATGCTCTGAAAAGCTAATCATGTGCATATCACAGCATCTTCTTCCTGTCGGTTAAATTTCGCGTCTGTAGCACGTCATCTTAGTGGTGTAGCAATTTTAATGACCAGTAGTGTACGATGATCCCATGGACTTTACAAAAGGCAGGACATGATCCTTAATAGAGCGAGTGAGCATCACAGACGGCAGTGCACGGTTTGCAACGTGCTCCCGCGTTGTCCACAAGGTTGGTAAGGAATTCCTGCGGTTCGGCATTCTATCCTTCTACCAGCTCCACTGACAACTGCTTGACAGCCGTTTGTACATGTGGACGTACTGCAGTACGAATCCCTAACGCGTCCCAACGTGTTCGACGAGATTTATGAGAAAGTCGGGGGAACGTGCAAGCCATTCCATTCGCCGGATATCCTCTTACTCCAAGACCTCCTGCGTCGCGCATTGTCGTCCTTAATAATGAAGTTAGGACTGAAAGCACACCTGGCAAGACACACACTTGGAAGGAGTCCAGTGCCACAATAACGTTGACTGGTAAGTGCATTGTGTTTAAAGATTTGGACGTCCCTATGCTCATGCAATAGATGCTTCCCCCCACCACAGCACTCCAACCAGCAAAACGGTAATGTTCGGCCATGTTCCTGGTGTATTAAGTTTTCACTTCTCTCGCCACCTGAGGGTGCTTACCACCGGGACAGCCATGCTTCACGTTACTAACTGGCGGATGAATCGCCATCATCATGTCACATGCCCTCACTTCATAAGACATTGCGGAGAGGTTATCCAGGACAATGGGGTAAAGACTGGTGACCAAGAATTTTACGGCGCCACCTCTCCTCTCTTTGCCGGCAGTGAAAATTGCGCCCATCACCAGGATTCGAAGCCATTTACCTCCGAATCGAGCGCCACTGCAGGTTAGAGACCTGGGTTACGAGAAGGGTAATGGAAATAAGAGAAAGATTCAAAATTGGGATGAAATTCAGGAAGAAAAGATATGAATCGTAAGACTCGCTGAAGGCATATTTATCCTTAGTTAAAGAGGAAAAGAGTTACAAGACCTGCTGAATGGAATGAAGAGTCTAGTCATTTGAGAATATATTTGGAATAGACCAAAGAAAGACGAAAGTAATGAGCAGCAGAAGAAATAAGAATAACTTACCACTAAATTTGGTGACCACGAAGTAGACGTTTTAACGAATTCTGCTATCGTGGATGCAAAATAATAATACATGCCGGACGAAGCAAAGATGACATAAGAAGCAGAGTACCACAGAAAGAGGATATTCCTGGACAAAAGATTTTTAAGAGTAATAGGCAGCAAATTGAGAAAGAAATTTCTGAGAATGTAAGTTTGCAGTACACATTGCTTCAAAAAAGTTTTCGGGGTTTGTGAGCGCGACATTTGTCATAAATCTATCAATTTTTGTGAAGCTACTGCAGGCTGCCTTCACCAGGGTGACTCATTTGTGGTTGCTACTTTATCTTTTTCGTATTTTGTTATACTGTGTTTTTATTGGGTGGCTTGCGGAGTCTATGAAGATGCAGGTGCAGATGTAGAAGCGGGAGGAAATTAGATGCTTATTGCCAGGAATATTTGTTATTAATTTTCATTTGTCATCATCGATGAATCCGGTGGAAGCAGCCATGGTGACGTAGTGCTGCTTATTTATTAACCTGCTGTACCCGAGGGCTGTGTTAACGTCGCTAGATTGGGGGCAGCTTTGCTAGCACGGTTGACCCACCGATTTGCAGTTACTGGTAGCCAAGAGGGTGAGTCCGTGGCCTTCCTCAAATTTCATGCTGGACGGCCGGCTTGCTGCTTTCGCAGGCAGACTTCGGAAACCAGGAGTTTGGCTGTGATTGTGTACTGATCTATACTGGTGAGAAAGCACACCTCATCGACATTATTATACTGCAGAGTACGAGCAATACATAAGACTTGGTCAGCATAATAAATTGGCGGCAGTAGATTATGCAGTGAAGAGTGCCGGGTCCATACAGTTTAAACAAGTTTAGCTAGACAGTCACACAGCTCAGAGAAATATCATGAAGACTGTCGAAACAGCGAAGTCGCCATCCAACATGAATCGCGAGGAGACCTACAGACAAGAGTATTGTAGGCGCATACCCAATCCGAGTGGTACTACTCGGTTTCGATATGGGAGAGAAAGGGTGGGTACATTCCGCGCAGTTTAGTAAGTTACCCCACCTCGCCTAGTCAGACAGCTGCCTCCGCAGCTTACATAGACAGATGCTCGCAGGCCACAAGTCACAGCGTGTAGTCTCAGTGCCCTTCCTCCACGCATCGTGCTGCGTTGTCACATTGCCAACCGTCATGGTTCCTTAATCGTGTGGTAGGAGACACTCAGCTATCGATTCACAATCGGCGTATGTTCGCCCTAGTGAAACCAACTGAGACGGGACCGCGTGGACAGAGGGTGACAGGGAATGACTGCCGCTCACTCGTGTCCACCACGTGTATGCAATGCTCTACTGTAGACTCGCCGTCTCGGTTGCCAGCAGTTGCAAGCTGCTGACCGACTGTGGTAGAGCATTTGGCCCATTGCATGACTTTAACACACTACATTCAATAGGAAGCACCATCAGGTTCAAAATGGTTCAAATGGCTCTGAGCACTATGGGACTTATCTTCTCAGGTCATCAGTCCCCTAGAACTTAGAACTACTTAAACCTAAGGACATCACAATCATCAATGCTCGAGGCAGGATTCGAACCTGCGACCGTAGCGGTCCCGCGGTTCCAGACTGTAGGGCCTAGAACCGCTCGGCCATTCCGGCCGGCGCACCGTCAGGTCTGATACTCTATCGGCCACTGTATAAGAACCATTGTCTAAGGATGGCTACTTCCCCCGGATTTGCGCAACGACCACGAATAAAAAGTAATAACAAATATTCCCAGAAATGGGCATCCGAGTCCATCCCCGCTGATCCTAACACCCAATCTAATAAACGTAGGATAGCGAATGCCAAGCCATTTTCAAATAATAAACACCAGAATGAAAAATGGTCCTATCGTAGCAGAAATAAAGTGGAATATCTCCTGGACAGAGTTGTTGTTGCTGTCGTCTGCTGTAACATACATTCTTCTGAATCTGCTTACAAGGGAACCTCCCCATCGCACCCCCCTCAGATTTAGTTATAAATTGGCACAATGGATAGGCCTTGATAAACTGAACACAGATCAATTGAGAAAACAGGAAGAAGTTGTGTGGAACTGTGAAAAAATAAGCAAAATTTACAAACTGAGTAGTCCATCGGCCACATAGGCAACATCATGGACAATGTGGGCTCAGGAGCGCTGTGGTCCCGTGGTAGCGCGAGCGGCTGCTGAATGAGAGGTCCTTGGTTCTAGTCTTCCCTCGAGTGAAAATTTTACTTTCCTTATTTTTGCATAGTTATTATCTGTACGTTCGTACATTGACGTCTCTGTTCACTGTAATAAGTTTAGTGTCTGTGTTTTGCGACCGCATCGCAAAACCGTGCGATTAGTAGACGAAAGGACGTGCCTCTCCAATGGGAACCGAAAACATTTGATTGCACGGTCATAGGTCAACCGATTCCTCAACAGGAAAACACATCTGATATATTCTATACGACACTGGTGACGGCATGTGCGTCACATGGCAGGAATATGTTGTCGACCCACCTAACTTGTACACTTGGCGAATGGGTAAAAAGATTCTTCTACCTTGCCCGATTTAGGTTTTCTTGTGGATGTGATAATCACTCCCAAAAAAGTGATGAAAACATAAGAGTTTGTCAGATAAACTGAAAATAAAAAGTTAAACTTTTCAGTCGATGGAAGATTTGAACCAAGGACCTTACGCTCTGCAGCTGCTCTCGTTACCACGAGACCACGGCGCTCCTGCTGTCCCACTGTCCTTGATGTTGCCTATCTTCCCATGAACTACTTAGTTTGTATATTTTGCTTATTTTTTCACAGTTCCACACAACTTCTTCCTGTTTTCTCAATTGATCTGTTTTCAGTTTTTCAAGGCCTATCCACTGTGCCAACTTATAACTAAATCTGAGGAGGGTGCGATGGGGAGGTTCCCTTGTTAGTGTATTCATCTCTCGGCCTCCCTGTATGATTATCTGGAAAACTTCCCTCCAATGCTAAATTGGTGACCTATTGACGTCTCAGAGTGTGTCCTACCAACCGATTTTCTTAAAGTCAGGTTGCGGCACAAATTCCCCCAATTCTATTCAGTACCTCCTCATTAGTTATGTGATCTACCCATCCAGAGTTACGGATGCAAAAGAAGTTATCTAGCTTTTCGACTTATCTGGCAGCTTCAAAGACGTTTAAATCAAACATCTTGACACACTCGTGGTTTTTTACTTGTTAGCGTTAGTATGAATGTTACGTAATATAATGCATCATGTCAACTAAAGTAGCATGATACAGGCCATGTCGTATAATGTGTCACATGCCATCATGTCGTCTGATATGGCATTTGTCATGAAGTACAATATGACACAACGCGTCATTGAAGTGTAGGAAGCATACATCCATACTCTGTCATACTTCCTCTTACAGACGCACCCCCACTCTCGGATACTTTAAAAAACGTTTTGATTTAAGTGTCTTTGAAGCTGCCATGTAAGTAGAAGAGCTAGTTCCCTTCTTTTACATCCCTATTTTTGCCCATGACGTATTCCCCTTTTTTGTGCTATGATAGGAGCATTTTTCAGTATGGTTCGCAACTTTTAATCTACAATAATTTTTACGTTAGACCGCAGTAGTTTGGCAACCGATGTACATTATTTTGTTGACAGGGGCAACGACTGATCCAATACAGGCTTTTTTATTGCCTTTTGAACCATGTTGCTTATATAACGGCAACGGATGAAACTCTCACAAAACAACAGGACGACTGCTAATTCCATGTATCTTCTTACAAAATTTAAATCGATTCGCACAAATCTTAGACATAGAAACAGCGTGTAAAAAGTTTGAACTGAGTCATACAAGTTTAAAGCGTCGCCCTCCAAAGGCCGCCAGAGAAACAAATTTTTACGTAAAATTCAAACGAAGCAACATTTATTCAAACAGTTAAGTCTTATCTTGGACCTAGGTTCGATACATCGGCGAACCAAATTTGAACCACCAGTTTCTCTCCAGTCTGGAGTTATTTACAGTGAGAGG
Source organism: Schistocerca piceifrons (assembly GCF_021461385.2). Classification (NCBI taxonomy): domain Eukaryota; kingdom Metazoa; phylum Arthropoda; class Insecta; order Orthoptera; family Acrididae; genus Schistocerca; species Schistocerca piceifrons. The sequence goes on from NC_060141.1 coordinate 260,828,029, forward strand.
TTTTGCATGTAAATCCAATAGAAGGTGATTGTTTTGGTCATAAAACCCGAACGGTGAACATACAAATGATACCATTAGCCGAGCATTGATTTCAGCCCAGCTGAAATCTCTTGCAAAAGAAATTAATTGATTAGCATGATTGGCTTGGACATCAGATCCGGTTCGTCGTTAAAACTTTGCTTCATATACTGTAACGTAGCTGCTGTAACACAGGTGTTCAAATGGCTATTCAAATGGCAACAGGTCCGGGCTAAATCAAAAACTTTTCACCACATGTTTCTATCTCAAATTGGAACTGAGCATCAAGATCCTAAGACAGCGACTCTACTGGCAGAACTTTCGTATATATGTTAAGTCACTAACTATTTCCACGTAGAATAACTCAAAAAGTATGATAGTAGCGGTAAAGTTTGTGTGACAAAAGTTGCATGGGACAACGGGGGTCATAATATGACGTAGGTGTTTTGTTGCTAGGTGGGGTTGCTTCAGAGATATGAAGGTCAACTTGTTTTTTTTTATGGGATGCTATAGTTTGGTACTTATTTTCTGATAACTGCTATGGAGACGAATCCAACGATGTGTAACAGTAATGTCTTTGAAGGTCAACGAAGTTCAAAAAAGTGGCATGAACGTCCATTTACAGAAGCTTTCCGAAGCGATGTCTACTGTTAACAATGCAGTGCTGCAATCTTGTTATCATGGATTGATTGGTATTCCTTATCACTTCGGAACTTACCGAAGCACCTACTCTGACAATTCTCTCTCGTATATCGTTCAAATAGTAAATATTCGCCGAATACGGCGCATCCATCTAACATTCCTATTGGCATGTAAACACCATTTGACTGTTTCGCAATACAACACTAACAGGAACGGTAAGACCAGAATCGTTAAATCAAGCGAGTGTGGATGATGTGTTCCTTCGAAGAACAAGTCGACATGCTTCTCATTCACGGAGAATGCCAACGAAATTCAGTGAGAGCTAGAGACTTACACGCTGAAAGAACACTCTACGTCGTCACCCTACACGTGGTACAATTAAATATGTGTATGATAAATTGAGAACAACTGCATCTTTAACGCATCGGAAACAAACCCGGAAACGGAAAGTTGCTAACGAGGAAACGGAAATTGGTACTCTTGCCACTGTGGTTGGAAATCCTTGTGTTAGTTCGCGTCAAATCGCTAGGGAATCTGGCATAAGCCGGAGCAGTGTTGTTCGTGTTCTGCATGACCATAAATACACTCCTGGAAATGGAAAAAAGAACACATTGACACCGGTGTGTCAGACCCACCATACTTGCTCCGGACACTGCGAGAGGGCTGTACAAGCAATGATCACACGCACGGCACAGCGGACACACCAGGAACCGCGGTGTTGGCCGTCGAATGGCGCTAGCTGCGCAGCATTTGTGCACCGCCGCCGTCAGTGTCAGCCAGTTTGCCGTGGCATACGGAGCTCCATCGCAGTCTTTAACACTGGTAGCATGCCGCGACAGCGTGGACGTGAACCGTATGTGCAGTTGACGGACTTTGAGCGAGGGCGTATAGTGGGCATGCGGGAGGTCGGGTGGACGTACCGCCGAATTGCTCAACACGTGGGGCGTGAGGTCTCCACAGTACATCGATGTTGTAGCCAGTGGTCGGCGGAAGGTGCACGTGCCCGTCGACCTGGGACCGGACCGCAGCGACGCACGGATGCACGCCAAGACCGTAGGATCCTACGCAGTGCCGTAGGGGACCGCACCGCCACTTCCCAGCAAATTAGGGACACTGTTGCTCCTGGGGTATCGGCGAGGACCATTCGCAACCGTCTCCATGAAGCTGGGCTACGGTCCCGCACACCGTTAGGCCGTCTTCCGCTCACGCCCCAACATCGTGCAGCCCGCCTCCAGTGGTGTCGCGACAGGTGTGAATGGAGGGACGAATGGAGACGTGTCGTCTTCAGCGATGAGAGTCGCTTCTGCCTTGGTGCCAATGATGGTCGTATGCGTGTTTGGCGCCGTGCAGGTGAGCGCCACAATCAGGACTGCATATGACCGAGGCACACAGGGCCAACACCCGGCATCATGGTGTGGGGAGCGATCTCCTACACTGGCCGTACACCACTGGTGATCGTCGAGGGGACACTGAATAGTGCACGGTACATCCAAACCGTCATCGGACCCATCGTTCTACCATTCCTAGACCGGCAAGGGAACTTGCTGTTCCAACAGGACAATGCACGTCCGCATGTATCCCGTGCCACCCAACATGCTCTAGAAGGTGTAAGTCAACTACCCTGGCCAGCAAGATCTCCGAATCTGTCCCCCATTGAGCATGTTTGGGACAGGATGAAGCGTCGTCTCACGCGGTCTGCACGTCCAGCACGAACGCTGGTCCAACTGAGGCGCCAGGTGGAAATGGCATGGCAAGCCGTTCCACAGGACTACATCCAGCATCTCTACGATCGTCTCCATGGGAGAATAGCAGCCTGCATTGCTGCGAAAGGTGGATATACACTGTACTAGTGCCGACATTGTGCATGCTCTGTTGCCTGTGTCTATGTGCCTGTGGTTCTGTCAGTGTGATCATGTGATGTATCTGACCCCAGGAATGTGTCAATAAAGTTTCCCCTTCCTGGGACAATGAATTCACGGTGTTCTTATTTCAATTTCCAGGAGTGTATCATCCTTACCATATCAGTCACCACCAAGAATTAACGGGTACGGATTGCATGCGTCGCAATGAATTCTGTCGATGGGCTCAACTTCCGATTCAGAGGGATGACACATTTATTAATTTGATTTTATTTACTGACGAGTCTACATTCCCGAGCCATGGAAGTGTTAATTTGCATGAACATGCATTATTAGGCAACTGAAAATCCATGTTGGCTGCGGAAAGTTGCACACCAAAAACCGTGGTCGGTGAATGTATTATGTGGGGTCTGGAGGACAGTTATAGGCCCCTATTTCATCGAAGAAAACCTTAATGATAGAAAGTACACCACATTCCTGCAAGAAACATTAGGTCTGTTATGGGAAGAAATACCTTTAACAACGAGGAATAGAATGTGTCGTGGCCAGCTCGTTCGCCAGACTTCACGCCTCTGGATTTTTTCTTATGGGGATTCGTAAAAGACATTGTTTATGGTTCAAATGGCTCTAAGCACTATGGGACTTAACATCTGAGGTTACCTGTCCCCTAGACTTAGAACTGCTTAAACTGACTAACCTAAGGACATCACACACATCCATGCCCGAAACAGGATTCGAATCTGCGACACTGTAGCAGCCGCATGGTTCCGCACTGAAGCGCCTAGAACCGCTCGGCCACTGAGGCCGGCACATTGTTTATAAAGACGTTCCAACTACAACTGAAGATATGCGAGAGAGAATTGTCAGAGCATGTGCTTCGATAGGTGTCGATGTGATAAGGAATACCACTCAGTCCATGATAAGAAGATTGTAGCATTCCATTGATACCAGTGGTCATCGCTTCGAAAACCTTCTGTAAATTCATGCCACCTTTACGACCTTCGTTGACCTTCAAAGACCTTACTGTTACACATTATTGGATTCGTCTCGTTAACCGCTATCAGAAAATATGTACCAAACTGTAACATCGCATAAAAAAAAGGTTGACCTCCATATCTGTGACGCGACGCTACCTAGCAACAAAAAACCAACGTCATATTATGGACCCCGTTGTCCCATGGAACTTTTGTCGCACAAACGTTTCAGCTCGTGTGATACTTTCGGAGTTATTCTTGGTGGTAATAGTTAGTGACGCACCCTGTTTATTTCTTAACAGCGCGGAAACCACAATGAGTCACGTCGCTGCAAGCTGAATGCAATAGCAGGTGAAACGTTGGTTGCGCTGCAGTCATGGACTGTGTGGGTGGTCCCAGCGGAGGTTCGAGTGCTCTATCGGGCATGGGTGTGTGTGTTTGTCCTTGGGATACGTTAGGTTAAGTAATGTGTAAGCTTAGGGACTGATGACCTTAGCAGTTAAGTTCCATAAGATTTTCACACACATGTGAACGTTTTTGAAACGTTGGTTGGTTTATCACGTATGACGTGGTCACAAATACAGAAGAAACGGGCACGAGACTCAAAAACCTGCAATCTTATGTTAAAACGCCTTATGATGAGTTTAGAAAGTGAGAACTGGCTATCGTTTCGATCTTCCTTCCTTAGCACTTGCAATACAGTCACGGATAAGAACTACACACAGAAACTAGGTTATGTATGTATTTGATGAGGAAGCATAAAAATAGCACAATGAGAGGCAGCTGTCTGGTACAGAATTCTCCAAGCGAGAAGTAGTAAAGTATGTGACGAGAGCCGGCGGGAGGTGTATAGGGGAAGTAGGCGGCTCTGAGGAGAGGAGGCCGGGGCGCTTGCGAGGCGGTCGGGCGCCCGTGGCGGCGTCGCGCTGAACGGCCCGCGGCCAACTTGCGGCGCAGCGCGGGCTGCCGCCGGAATTATTTAGCAGCCAGCCGACCACAGCCGCCGCTGAATCCGCTAGTAGCCCCCTACTCCGCTACTCCACTACTCCGCTACTCGCAGGCCCGGGCCCGTGGCAAACTGGCTCAGCGCCGGAGCACGTCCACTACCCAGCTACTCCACCTCTCGCGCCTGGATAGTACCGACAATCTGTCCGAAATGAAACCCACACGACTGAAACATCCGTTTTCAATATGACTTTCTTTGTTTTGATTATTTCACTCTCTCATTTGGTTAGTATACGGGCTACTTATTTTTGCAACTTACGCTGCAGTTCATATCAGTACTCCATTATCATAATCATTTGAACATGATGTGCTATGCATTTTGTGCTTACTTACAGATATAACACGTCCTTTCATATGGTTTCGAGTCTCTCTAAGTTTCGTCGCCCTGTTGGTTTGTATTAGTGCAGTATCTTTGGTCAACTGTCGTCCTCCGACCTTTTGATGTGCTCATTTTATTTCCTTTATTTTCTTCTGTTCTTTTCTACTTTTTTATGTAGAAACAAGTCTGCATTCATGGCGTATCATTTTCGCTTCTGTAATTACAATTGGGAGACCCCGTTGCCTCTGTAGTACCTTTCACTACTTCAAATTTATTTCATGTAGGAAACCAGCGTCCTCTTCACGTAATACATTGCTTCCTAGACATTTAAAGTTAGTCTCTCGCCATATTATTTTCAGCATAATTTAGATTTTATTTAAAATACCATATACTTTCTGTCATCAAATATCTGCCAAGTTGTATAAAGCACAGATTCTCTGTAGGAAAATACTCTCATATTTGCAGATTATTCTCGCTGTTAGCAGTAGGTACTACATCATCTACCACTAGCATCGTCAGAGTATAGTCTGGAATTTTTAGATTAGAAGACTAAAATATTGGTTTATTTGTCCATACCAACAGTATTTGGTTTATGAACATATTAAAAACCACCAGTGACAAACTTCACTCTTGTCTTATACCGAAGTTGATGCTGTGTCTATTTTGATTACTTTTGCCTGCAGTAGATACATGTACTCTTCATATACACTGCTCATTTCTGTTAATGGTTTAGGTCAACACATCTGTTCATATATATGAATGAGTTTATCTCTTTCAACACGATCAAAAGCTCTAAAGAAGTAAATGAAGTCTGTATGTGTTTTCTTATTGTGCGTGTATTGTGTGTGTGTGTGTGTGTGTGTGTGTGTGTGTGTGTGTGTGTGTGTGTGCGTGTGCGTGTGTATTGAACCGGGGACGTAGAAACGACGGAGAAGCTTCGTTCCACTGTAGCCCACAGGCCACAGCAGTCCACCCACCCCACCGCCGCCCCACACCGAATCCAGGGTTATTGTGCGGTTCTAACCTCAGTGGACCCCCCCCCCCCCCCCCCCACCCTTGGGAACGTCTCACACCAGACGAGTGTAACCCCAAATGTTTGAATGTTGGAGTAACTATGGTGCACGCGTACATTAAGACAGTGTTTGCGCAGCAATCGCCGACATAGTGTAACTACGGCAGAATAAGGGAGCCCGCATTCGCCGAGTGAGATAGAAAACCGCCTAGAAACCATCCACAGATTGCCAAGCACACCGGACCTCGACACTAATCCGCCGGGCGGATTCGTGCTGGCGACCAGCACGCCTTCCCTTTCGGGATTTCTTATTGTACTCCCTCAATTTTTCAGTATGCATCGAATTTTATTACCACTTGCAAGCTGAACAACTGTAGACACAAGAGACAGCTATTACGGTAACGGTATGCAGGTACAACCATATCCATGCTCTCCGGATTACTGTCTGTGTACGGCAGAGGACCCTTTTGTCCTACACTACACCAATCAATGAATGACCACGGGAAAACAGCTGCTTGCGCGCCTCCCCGCTAGCTGTTATTACTACGAGACTGAAGAATATTTGTAGGTTCTGCGCTGAAAATCAGATCTTGAAGTTCCGTAACCAATTTCTCGTGTACGACGTCTTTGTCCGCGTGGTCTTACAGTTACTATTTTTCAACATTCTTTTTACACCCTCTAGCCTGTCAAACAGCCGGCCGGAGTGGCCGTGCGGTTCTAGACGCTACAGTCTGGAGCCGGGTGACCGCTACGGTTGAAGGTTCGAATTCTGCCTCGGGCATGGATGTGTGTGATGTCCTTAGGTTAGTTAGGTTGAATTAGTTCTACTTTCTAGGCGACTGACGACCTCAGAAGTTAAGACGCATAGTGCTCAGAGCCATTTGAACCATTTGAACCTGTCAAACAACCCTATACCCTTAATTGTATAAGATCGATGTCCCCTAGCAATCTAACGTGATTTAGGTACGATGCATTTGAGTAGACTAGTATTCAGGTGTGGATCGTACAAATGTTTTGTAGGCAATCTCTTTTGGAAATAAATTGTAGTTTCCCGTCATTATGCCGTAAGCATAGAAACTTGCAGTGTGTCCCCTCTACAACAAAGCCTGTGTGGTTATTTCTTTTCCGATCTCTAAACAAAGTTACACCCAAATAGTTGTATCACATGACTCACTCGAAGTTTGATTTATTAATCCTGAAATCAAAAGCTACATAACTTTTACCTTGCGCGATGTGCGCCGCATTACCTCTCTATGCATTGAGAGTTAGTTACCAGTCTTTGCACTAGGTTGATATTTCGTTTATACCTAATAGAATATTACTACAATTGCTATCAGATGAAATTTCGTCACAGATAACTGCGTCAAGTGTGAAAATAACATCCGTTAAATAATTAATCATTTGTAACTTGAACAGTAGTGGCCCTATTAACCACCAGGCATTTCTTCCGTCTCTGTGTACGACTCCCGTATCTGACTCACGTGCAGCCGTCTACCCACCAACTGAGTATTGCCATACTGCAACTCTGGTTAGATATCTCTGCTGCACTAAAGAAAATGCTTTTGGAAAATCTACAAACACAGTTACCTAAGATTCCACTCAAGGGTATCGTGTGTGTGAACTGGGATTAGCGTTTCAAATGAGCTGTGTTGTTGGGATCCATGCTTCTTCCCGTAGGGAGATTAATTTTCTTCCAGCAATGTCGTTATGTCTGAACTCATAACGCGTTCTGGGATTCTGCAACAAACAGGGGTGAGTAATACAGGATGTGGACTTGTGGACCAGTTCTACTTCCTTCCTATCGATGGGTGCAATCTGTACTTTATCCCAATCACTGGGCTATGTCGCAGTCATTCGAACTATTTCGCTATCAGCCAATCTGAAGTAAAGAACAAATTACAAAATAAAGTAAAGTCACTTGCAAATTCTGTAAAGAACTACAGAGTGACTCCACAAGGCTCAAGAGCATCACTGAGGTTTGGTGATTTCGGCTGCTCTACAATACGTCACAAATACTGTTTGCTGTATTATGGAGCCACGTAGATAATTAAATAGAATTATGTCACTTTTCAATCTGTCATTTATGTGAGACAATCCATTGCGCCATCCTGTTAGAGGAACTGCTCTGGAATTTGCGTCAAACATTTGAGGAAAATCATGGAAACCTAAAACTGGATTGTCGAATGGGGAATCGAGCTCTGATTCTCCATCGATCTATGATTCTCCATCTTAAGCGTTCCACATACTCCCTTGTTGTTATACATCCTGGCCACATTATACAGCCGGCCGGGGTGGCCGAGCAGTTCTGGGCGCTATAGTCTGAAACCGCGCGACCGCTACGGTCGCAGGTTCGAATCCTGCCTCGGGCATGGATGTGTGTGATGTCCTTAGGTTAGTTAGGTTTAAGTAGTTCTGAGTTCTAGGGGACTGATGAGCTCAGAAGTTAAGTCCCATAGTGCTCAGAGCCATTTGAGGCAATACGGGAGATGATTATAACCATATCTGAAGTTAGTTTTTTCCCGTGCCGTACGCGTAAGCAAATAGATTATAGCAAATTTTTTTCCAAGTTACATCTAATTTTATTGATTTTAAGCTGTGCAATGCTTCTTCTGATAAACCACGAACATTGCAAACGATATTGTTTCACAAATCATCTTAAATGTTGGACACTGAGATAATATAAATAATTTCCGCTGACAGTGCATATATAGGATGATTATTGAAAATATTTGAGATGACAAAAACAGTTTATGCACACACTTGATTGTTATCGGCACATTATTGTCTCACTTTTAGTTGGTTTTTATGGTTAGAGGGCCATGTTGGCATTCGTGAATACTTCCTTTATATCTCTAAGAAAGACTTCATGAAGGTGACATAGTTTCACTACAGACGAAGTTCTGGCTAATCGTATAATAAATTGCTGGTAAGAGGTTGCAGAAAAGCACACAGACGATTCCTAATTTAGAGGAGTCTCTGATGCAGATTAAAGCACCTGCTATCTCTACAGTTTCAAACACTAGTACAGAAACAGATCGTAGTCTGCGTAACACAGTGTCAAGTGGATCAGTGGGTGAAGCGCATAGTACAGATCCAGCGGGTGTGGTAGACTGATAGCCCGTGCTTGAAGAAGCATTTCATGGAAGTCGTGAGCCTGACTGATGCTGAGCTGGCTGCAATTGTGGATTTATATACATGGTCTAAAAGATGAGTGGGAACTCCAGTCTTTTCTGAAATGTCTTTCTCTTAAGGGCATACGCCAGCCGCTGGTGGCCGAGCGGTTCTAGGCGCTTCAGTCAGGAACCGCGCGTCCGCTACGGTCGCAGGTTCGAATCCTGCCTCGGGCATGGATGTGTGTGATGTCCTTAGGTTAGTTAGGTTTAAGTAGTTCTAAGTTCTAGGGGACTGTTGACCTGAGATGTTACGTCCCATAGTGCTCAGAGCCATTTGACCTATTTTAAGAGCATACGATTATTATCAGAAGTTAAGAATACTAATTTCCTGCAGATTTTTCCAAAAATTTTCAGCGCAGATGTTGTGCTCTTGATTTATTTATATAAACATTTACCACTTCATAACTCATGGTGTACTTAGAAATAGGAAATAAATTGAGCAATTTTTTTGATTACTGTTTCCAAAGAGTACATACTGACATGAACTTCACTGTTATGTGTTTCATTGCTATATTGTCACTTAAAGAGATAATAATATATGGACCGATGCGTTGTTTATCCTGACACGAACAAAATATATTCAGTCAGTGATGATCCATTATTAGGCCAACATATATGAGGAATTTTATAGGACTTCGCTGTTACGTAAACGGTAAAAAGAAATTCGTGTGTGTTAAATGCCTTAGTCCTTGATGGAACATGATCTGTCATGTGGAAGTAATTGCAGGACATCTCCTTGATGTTGGTATTTACGTAGATACTATGAAAGATTGGTCAACATGTAAAGAAATTATAGTGATCCTGATACAGATACTCAGGGGACAATTGACGTTTATCTCTCCATAGCGCCCTTATGCACTAACTTGTTTCATTCGAATCATAAACTTATTTTCAGTAAATAAAATATTTCTACACCTCTGAAACTTACGTCACTGTGAAGACATCAGATGTCGCATAGAAAAGCTCCATTGACAGACATCAGAGAGACAATTCGTACTTAATGATTCAGGAAGGAAGTGTAACTACTCTTCCAAATTGTACAGTCTCTCTGAAAATTGTAGCCCCTAGAAAATAGATAAATATTCGTATATGCTGCTCAGGAACGGAGATACTTCTACAGATACTTGATTCTTCTGTCGCTCTTGGTAGAACAACTTCGTAATTGTAACTGAAAAAAATCCTAACGGAATTTTATTCTCTGTTTCTGTGCCTTCAGAAAATAATAATGAATAAAAACGGTCCAGCTTTTTGCAAGAATACAATTTATGTTTTGTTTAACCCTCAGACATGTTTCACCAAGTTGTGACATTTTCAGTGGGTTCTTTTGTCATTTTTTCTGAAATACAAATATACAAATTTTGTGGAGGTTAGGTATATGTTGACATTTGTTTTTTTATTGTTTGGATTACATACAGTACGCGCCTTTTTTCACGCTATGCCCTGTAGCTGGTAAAAGAAATTAGCCACAAATCTATATTAATATAGCATGTCAACAGCAACACAGAAATGTTAGACAGCATCTGTATTGAATTTTGTCTTATAATATAACTTGCCAAAAGTGGAATTACGCACCTTTTCACACTTGCAATTGCTAGAGTTTACTTGAAGAGCTGATTATTATTTTCCTGGAAATTGTCTTTTTGTTGATATTTTTTGTTTTTGTTTTAAGTGACCTGTGGGAGGGGGTAAAATTTCGTGAGATTTTGTTTTGGAAAACGGGTCGATGTGGTCTTCTACTTACAGGATGTTGCGAATTTATAACAGCATTTACTTACGATTACACATACTCAATGAAAAATTTCGAATCATACTTCATTGCTGTGGTCCCGCGTATGGTGATTCATAATCTTCGCAAGTTAACTGGTGTATACCTGTTTTGAGGAATTTGTCTAAGGTAGCTTTGAGTGTTTATCTTTTCTGCAGTGTGTAGTTTGTTCAGTATGCCACACATGTTTTTTGTTTTCCCATAATTTTTCCTTTTACGTGGGTTATTTTATCGTCAAATCTGAGCATGTGCCAAGTTCCCTGGTGTTTGTGTGTAATTTTTGTTTTCCTCGTCTGGTGTATTTTTTGTGTTCTCTGCTATATGATCATTATTGGTGTTTCATGCTGTAGTAGTGTTGTGTGTGTTCTGTACCAGTTGTGTATTTACTTTATAGCTAAATTTTTCTGCCGTGTTTAGACTGTACCTGCTTTCTGTGGCGATCTGGCTGATTTGTTTAGTTCATGTGTGTAGCTACCTCTATCAATTGGCACTCTGTTCAGTCTGTAGAGGAGGTATCTGAGGCTGGCTGTTTGTGTATTGCAGGATAGTTAGATGTGTTGTGAATTGTTGTACTGGTTGTTGTGGATTTTCTGTATATTTAGAACTGTTGTTGATTCTTTTTGTTTTCTGTTGTTATATCTAGGAAGTTATTTACCTTTGGTTTTCGGTTTCAAGTGTGAGGTCGATTTCCGGGTGGGCAGTATTGATGTCTCTATGTAACTGTAGCGTCTGATATACGTTTCACTTAAGCAAACAAATTATGCCATCAACATATTGGTACCAATATAATTCTCTGAACTGCTTGGGTTTTATTATTTCTTCAAAGTTTTTGATTTCAAGATGGTTAAGGAAGCCACTTACACGTTATCTCATGTGCAGTCCCTGCTACTGGATGTAAAATTTATCCTTGTACTTGAAATAATCTTACTGTGTGATTTCTCTGTAAATGGTTAACGCTGCTTCAATTACATAGATTGTTTCTTCAGTTGGTATGTGTGTATACATTTGATGTAGCTGTGTCAAGTAAATTTTCTTGCACAATGCAAGCTTCCCTTATTTCTATATGTGTAGTGTTTTCATAAAAATGTGTGCACATTTGTGTGTTCTAAAATTCATCACTGATCTAATTGGCACACAAGGCTTGTAAATGTTTGATAAATTGGTGAGTGTGAGTCCTCTGGAGGTTTTTTGCATTGTTTAATTTCTTTTTCTTTGCGAAAAGATTGATTTAACGTTTTTATCATTTTTTGCATGTTTCTTTTGAAACATTGAGTAGGATCACATTTCAGCTCAGCTGTTTTGTTTCATATAATTAATATCACTGTTTTCTTGGTATAGTCCCTTTCATACAAAACAACTAACTTTCCAACCCTGTCTGCTTTTGTGAACATTACACGGGGCCTCTTCAGTTTGTTGCATATATCTTGGGTCATTTTCTCCTCTGTGTTTATCTTGTTATCACTGACGGCGTTCCTTTTAATACTGTGCTCTCAGTTCTCACATTAGTCCGGCATTGAAGCTTCTTTATTTGTCCGTTCTTCCTGTTCTGTAGCATACACACTAAGACAAAAACAAAAGATGCACCACAAAGGGACTATCTCAATAGGATGGAAATCGGTAAATGTGATGTACATGTACAGAAAAACAAATGATTACAATTTCATAAAAATTGGATGAGTTATTCAGGAGAACGAGCTTCAAAAATTGAGCAAGACAATAACACAGAGGTCCACCTCTGGCCCTTATGCAAACATTTGTTCGGAGTAGCATTGAATGGTAGAGTTGTTGGGTGTCCTCCTAAGGGATGTAGTGCCATGAACATTATGGCCGAGATGGGGTTTGGAAAACGTGAAACAGTAGAAACTCGCCGTGTGCAGGTAGGCATTATCTTGCAGAAATGGGAGCCCAGGAATGGTTTACCACGAAAGACATCAAAACAGGACTTAGAATATTGTAGACGTGCCGCTGTCATGTAAGGCTGTTGCGGATGACAACTTAAGATGTCCTGTATGAAAAGGAATGTACCCAGACAATCACACCCGTTTGTTGAGCTGTATGATAGGCGATAGTCAGGCTGGTGTCGCAGCATTGTCCAGGTCATCTCCAGGCACATCTTTGTTGGTCACCGGGTTGTTCGAAGCACGACTCATAGCCAAAAACAATTCTACACTAGTCAATGAGAGTCTATCCCGAAGAAGTGACTGGAGAATCCCCAGACAGTAATGAGATAGCAGCAACCTGACTGTCATCAGCCATGTGATCTGCCAGCCAGCAGTCATGGTCGGGGGTGCTACTTCATCTCACAGTAGAACCCCTTCTGTTGTCATCTGTGGCATCCTGATAGCACGGAAGTACAATGACGATATTCAGCGCCTCGTGTTTTGCGTATCACAGCTTACATGTCAGCAATATAAAACCTGACCGCACATGGCAAGAGTTTTTATTGCTTCGTTGTTTTCAAACCCTACCTCGGCCAGTAAGGTCGTCGGATCTCTCTCAAATTGAGAATGTTTGGAGCATCACGCGCACGGCCGTCCAGCCAGCTTGGGATTCTCACAATCAAAAAAAAATAAAAAATAAAAAATCTCTAATGTGTGTGAATTTCTAAGGGACCAAACTGCTGAGGTCATCGGTTCCTAGACTTACACACTACTTAAACTTAACTTATGCTAAGAATAATACACACATCCATACCCCAGGGAGGACTCGAACCTCCGACGGGAGGAGCCGCGTAGTCAGTGATATGGCGCCTTTAACCATGGGGCTACCCCACACGGCTTCTCATAATCTAATGCACCAGTAGGACAGAATTTGGCACGATATCCCTCAGGAGGACATCCAACAACTCTATTAATCCCTGCCAAGAAAAGTACTTGCTTGCGTGTTCCAAAGCATTATTGTCTAGGTCAATTTGTGAAGCTCTTTCTTTTGAATAAATCATGCAATTTTTCTTAAACTATAGTCATTATTTTGTCTGTAGGTGTGCTTCACATTTATCGCTTTTTGGGTAATTCCTTCGTAGTGTGGTTTTTTAAAATGGTTCTGAGCACTATGGGACTTAACATCTGAGGTCATCAGTCCACTAAGAACTACTTAAACCTAACTAACACACATCCATGCCCGAGGCAGGATTCGAACCTGCGACCGTAGCAGTCGCGCGGTTCCGGACTGCAGCGCCTAGAACCGCTCGACCACCGCGGCCGGCCCTGTTTTTTAAAGACTGTATTTTCTTTAATAATATTCTCTATGTCGGCCTGAAACTTGTCTTTAGACTGTGATTGGGCTTCTTTTTACTAGTTCTTTTTCATGTGTTGAAAACTTAATTTCTGTAAAATTAGCATGTCTCGCAAAGAATTTATGTTTTGTGTGCTGGTATCTGTGATTCATAATGTGTGAGTATGTATTCAACAGGTTCATCAGTTTCTAAAAAAATGGCTCTGAGCACTATGGGACTTAACATCTGTGGTCATCAGTCCCCTAGAACTTAGAACTACTTAAACCTAACTAACCTAAGGACATCACACACATCCATGCCCGAGGCATGGACCTGCGACCGTAGTAGTCGCGCGGTTCCGGACTGAGCGCCTGAACCGCTAGACCACCATCAGTTTCTAATCTTGTTTCTCTTACTTCTTCTCTATTACTGTTTCCTTCTGGATTTTCACCTCCTCAATCATGTTATAAGTTACTGCAGATTGTTTAATGTAATGGGGTAATTCTATGTGTGTCCTGTGTAATGTGGTGTTAAGCAGCTTTTTCTTCGAGTACAGATCCGAGATTTCCTTTGAAAGCCATCAAATTCTGATTTCCTTTTTGATTACTGAGTGTCAGATGACATGTTGTTCACATATGCCTTGACATGGTTAGGAATAAGTGAGGCGTGCTGTGGCTCACGTTGTTGCTGTTTGTAGGTTTCTGCCCTCTGTTGCAGGCCAGACGTATCGTTTAGTTGGCATGGTTGCGGTTGGTTGTCTTCCTCTCGTGTCGACTGGCGCCACTCGGTTTCCCAAGCGTTGCCTGTCCGTTAGTGGCAGCAGCGGCGGTTATCGATATGTAGTAAGTGTTGCCCTATCTTTGGGGCGACATCGTTGTTTTTCCGGGTCGTGTGAGTGGATCAGTTTGGTTGGGGACTCAAAAGGAGCCAGGTCCATGCAGTGCGAGAACACGCCGGGACTGCTGGCGGCGCACATATACTGCCAGATGGAAGGGCCGTGGCCACGAGGGTGGACGACCTCGTCGTAAACCGAATCCAGCAAGCTTTAAGACGAGTGCATTTCAGTCCAAGTAGGGCACAGTCAGTCACTCGTGTGGGCCCCATAGTACGTATGTGATGTTGTGACAGATTACCATCGCCTCGTCATGTGCGGATTGGTGGATCTGCGTACTGCTTATTACCTGAAGACCCTACTGTGTTCAAAGCACTTGGCTCGGTGTGGTTACTCAACTGTCAATTAATAAAGCAGTGAAGAGATTTGATTCACTCTGCCAACCATCTTCACAGTTGTCACAGTGAGTCAGTATGCGTTTGTGTGCCTAATGAATTTGAAGTCGCTCATTTGGTACTTGGTTCTGGCTCGCTTTGCGATTGTTTCCACAATGGCGTGTGGTTGCTGATTCTGGTTGGTTACATTTCGGTTTTGCCTCGCACGCAAATCGAGTCGGGTTTTAGTTACTGTCAGTTTGTCTTGTGTTCTGTACTGTGACTTGTTCAGATTTTCGGGTTTGTGGAATCGAACGGAAATCTGGTAGCGGTTCCTTTCTCGTACCGGGCTCTCTAAACACAGTATTCTGGGGATGTAGTGCAGACCGCCGGTTCCGCCTTTGGCGTATTGGTCCATCGTTGCATTTGGTTTATCGGACATCAGTTAGCTTCAACAAGATTATCATTAGTCATTCGTTAGACTGCCACTAGTCTGAGTTACCATCTTGTTAAGTGAATGCAACTCTTGGTTGCCTATCTCATCGCTCGAGAAAGTGTTTGTTGCCGGTCCTTGTGTTTTATTATTGTATTATTTATTACCATACCTTGTAATGCCTATCTTAAAGGTTATGTATGTCTAGTTGATAGTTCCGGTCGCGTTCTGGAATAAATCTAGTAGTGTAAGGGTTGTGTTACAAGGTTACCATCATTTTATTTCACCGGTTTGATGGTCATTTGCCAGTTTCTTTTAGTTAACTTTTGCTTGTATTTGCTGTTTTATAACAGGTTTGTAATTTTTTTTATATAATTGGCGTTCCTGGCGTGTAAGGCCTTCAGCTGTGGATGTGGTCATTTGCTTTGAAAAAAAAAATAGTTCGATATTTGTATTTTAGCAGTAAGCCTTAAAACCTTATTTACTGGCATTCCGGGCGTCTGATATCTTCTGCTGTGTTTGTGGCCCCTTACTTTTTAATATTTCAGTACCTGTAAGTTGTAATTGCAGCGAGTTCTTAAACATTCTTAATTTATTGGCATTATTGGCGTGTAAGGCCTTCAGCCGTGATCACAAGGGACTGTTTTTTTTTTTTTTCGAACATTATCTGTTTTTATATTTCATGGTGATTTGCTAAATTGTAACGCACTGAAAATACTATTATTTATACAGTTGTTTATTCCTTCATTAATAACGTGTGCTGTTTTTTATTTATTGTTGAGTCTGGAATTACTGTTTCATAAAAGGCAACCAATAATAACTGATTACGGCCCCGTCCACAATCGGAACCGAATCCTGCGTTCCCTTGAGTACCTGGTTTCAGTAACGTTAACAGAGAAACGTTTTTTTATTAAATCTTAAATGAATCGGTGGAACACCACTGTTGTATTCCTGTATTGCTTGTTGACCTTTGAGGGAAATGCCTGGCACAGCGTCGAAACTACACGGTCCAGTCTCATCAATGTGATCACCACTATGTTCGACGTCAACGTGCAATAAGTAGCACTAGCAGAGGAGGAGATATACAAAGCATGTTGGGGGAACGCGGAGAACAGTACAGTCGTTGTCGTAATGTGGAAACAGAGCAATTTATCTGACGTCGAAAAGGGCATAATCATTGGCTTTTGGGCCAAGAGTGGAAGTATTTCCGAGATGGCCAAGTTTATAAATTGTTTTTGGAGTTAAAGTATACCGTATACAGCAAAATGGCGCTATCCAAAACTGGCGCCGAGGCAACTATGACGCACCAAATGATGACGGAGGTGAACGAAGGCTGTGGAGGTGTGTACAGGCAAATAGACGTGCAACTGTTGAGCAACTGACCGCCCAGAGGAAACAATGAGCTACCAACAGTCTCTCCTAGACGATTTATTAGCGAAAGTTGCTGCGTATGGGCCTCTGCAGCAGGAGGCCGGTCCATGCATCCACGCTAACTGCTGTTCGACGGCGACGTAGGCTGGAATTTGCACGCCAGTACCGCAATTCGACTTCCATTGACTGGTGACAGGTGGCCTCCTCAGATGAACCGTGTTATATGCTCCATCCGACAGATGGCCAGTGGCATGTACGGTCCTACTGCAATCCACGGGTGGGTTCAGGCCGGAGGAGGCAGCGTTATGTTCTGGGAAATGTCTCCGTGTCATTCCCCAGGCGATTTCATCATCCTAAAAGGTGTGGTCGATCAACACAAGTAGGCACCTATCCTTGAGGACCACGTCCACCCCTTCATGCAGTTTGTTTTCGCCGCAGCACGGTAGTATCTACCAGTAGCACAATACAACGCAAGGTATGTGCGTGGTTTGAAGAGCATCATGATGAGTTTACCGTACTCCTCTGGCCACCAAAATCCCCTGACTTAAGTCGAACAGAGAATTTGTGGGATCAGCTCGACCACGCTGTTCGTTCCATGGATCCTCAACCGAGAAACGTAGCGCAGGGGGCCACGGAATAGGAGTCGGCATGGTTCCACATCCCTGTCAGTACCTTCTCCAACAGATCACATTTTTAACATGTGGCCACATTAATGTGATTGCGCCGGTATCATCATAAAACTTCAACAGCTGTTCTTGTGCTTGCAGAAAACAGGAATGAATCAAAAGTGATCCGCTTTCTTGCAAGAACAATCAAAAGTGATCCGCTTTCTTGCAAGAACACAACTTTCCCACGGTGAAAAGTGCATGTGGGCCACAGTAATGGAATAACATTCAGAATTCGTCAATGAATACGAGAAAATGTAAGTCTACATTGCTATAAATCCGCAACACAGTATACAGGGTGTTACAAAAAGGTACGGCCAAACTTTCAGGAAACATTCCTCACACACAAAGAAAGAAGATATGTTATGTGGACATGTGTCCGGAAACGCTTACTTTCCATGTTCGAGCTCATTTTATTACTTCTCTTCAAATCACATTAATTATGGAATGGAAACACACAGCAACAGAACGTACCAGCGTGACTTCAAACACTTTGTTACAGGAAATGTTCAAAATGTCCTCCGTTAGCGAGGATACATGCGTCCACCCTCCGTCGCATGGAATCCCTGATGCGCTGATGCAGCCCTGGAGAATGGCGTATTGTATCACAGCCGTCCACATTAGGAGCTCGAAGAGTCTCTACATTTGGTACCGGGGTTGCATAGACAAGAGCTTTCAAATGCCCCCATAAATGAAAGTCAAGAGGATTGAGGTCAGGAGAGCGTGGAGGCCATGGAATTGGCCGGCCTCTACCAATCCATCGGTCACCGAATCTGTTGTTGAGAAGCGTTGTTGCACAGCAGCAATTTCTCTGACGCTGACATTAGTGTTATCGTCAACTGCACGAAGAATTGCCTCCTCCATTGCAGGTGTCCTCGTCGTTCTAGGTCTTCCCCAGTCGCGAGTCATAGGCTGGAATGTTCCGTGCACCCTAAGACGCCGATCAATTGCTTCAAACGTCTTCCTGTCGGGACACCTTCGTTCTGGAAATCTGTTTCGATACAAACGTACCGCGCCACGGCTATTGCCCCGTGCTAATCCATACATTACATCAAATGGGCATCTGCCAACTCCGCATTTGTAAACATTGTACTGACTGCAAAACCACGTTCGTGATGAACACTAACCTATTGATGCTACGTACTGATGTGCTTGATGCTAGTACTGTAGAGCAATGAGTCGCATGTCAACACAAGCACCGAAGTCAACATTACCTTCCTTCAATTGGGCCAACTGGCGGTGAATCGAGGAAGTACAGTACATACTGACGAAACTAAAATGAGCTCTAACATGGAAATTAAGCGTTTCCGGACACATGTCCACATAACATATTTTCTTTCTTTGTGTGTGAGGAATGTTTCCTGAAAGTTTGGACATACCTTTCTGTAACACCTTGTATAAAACGAACCACACCAAATAGTTTTCCGAAACAAAAGCTAACGAAATATTGCCGATGCCCACAAGTGTCTTTAAAAGTAAAACTAACAATAGCAATAACACATTTAGCAGATAAGTAATAATCAAGTACAGCTCAGGACACGTCAACTATAACATGGGTAAGCTAGAAAAACGGCATGTGCCACTTTCTAATGGAGTTTGTATCACATATTCTAAAAGAAAAATTCAATTCAGCTGTTGCTCAAACATTTCTGTGTTGCAGGTCACATGTTGTACTAATATACAGAGACTTCGGAAGTTCCGGCTACAGACTTCTAGGAAACGTACCATTTCTGTGCTACAACCATTTGTAAACATGTTGGTAACGTAGCCATCTTTACAAGTACCTGATTAGGTGTGACCTAGTACATCCCTTGTTCTACAATGCCACTCATTAACAGGCAAATAAATTGATCGTGTACTCGCTGACGGGTTCTCTTCAACGTGATACAGTGCGGCCTCTTGAAATTCGAGTGTACGGCGTCTCCGTGGGCACCACAGTCACGCCTGTTGACGGTAGAGGTGCCCTTTCTCGAAGCCGTTGAGTAATTGTGGCGGAAAGGGTATACGATGGTGTTGGATGTTGTGAGAACGATCTCGATAAAGATGACGAGCAGCTCTTACAATACCGTAGGTTTCGCCACTCGGAAGATCGTGTCGATGTATTCTCCAAACCTGTGCAGAACTGTGATGCTCGAACACTCACAGGCAAGTGAGTGAGGCTCAGACCAGGCCAGAGAGGTAGGATAAACGTGAAATAACATCAGCCGATCCTGTTGTGTAGTATGTAACAGGAATTTCCGAATACTCTGTAATTATGCGGGTGATTTCTTTCGGAAGGCATAGGGCACACATAATGTGAAATAAGGTAAAGAATATATGTAATCTAAACAATAAAAAAGCTTGTGTTTAGACGTTCGAAATATACATAAAACTTTTATGTACATAATACAGGAAGAATTGAAGAAAAAACACAGAGGTCACAATTGTGATGAAATAGGTTTGAGATTTAAATAAAACGTAAGTTTTGTTCTTGCAAGCAGGCGGACGAAACAAATAATTATATTTGTCCTACATTATTAATTTATTTCATTAATCTGTTTTCGGCTCTGGAGGGCACCATCAGAATTTAATGGTCTATTGTGGTCAAAAATTGTGAAGAATATCGAACAAATGTTACACATCGGGAATGAGGTGCAAATGCAGCGTAAAAATATCACCTTTGACATTGCAGTGATAATGCAAAAGAAAAGGTTAAAGTCAAGCAATAAATAAATTTACACACATTGTTCTTTTTCGATATTTAGTTTAATGTTTTTATTATTCGTTCCCTTTATACGAGGCTTTGAACTTAAATAATGGTAACTATTTATTCACAACCGATACAAGAGTTACATGTTTGCACCTGTTAGTGTTCTTCAAAGTAGTCACCAGCGTTGTGTGGAACCCGTTTCCAGCAATGTGGAAGGCGTAGTATACCGTTAGCAGACCCTGTCCTGTTGATGGTGCGAATGAAGCGATCTAAAGTTATGGTGATTCTCGTGTACGACTGTGATGGTGTTGTCCTAATGCATTACGTTCCTCCACGGCAGTCCGTCAGAGCACGGTATTACTGTTCTTTTTTGGAGCATCACCTGCGACCAGCTTTGCGAAAGAAGCGGTGACACTTTCTGCGCAACCCACCCATCATTTTGCACGACAATGCGCGGGCTCTTACAGCGCAAGCTGTGGCTGCTCTGTTCGGTCGATGGGGCTGGGAAGTACTGTACCATCCATCGTACTCCCCGAACTTGTGACTTTGATTTGATTCCGAAGATGAAGGAACCACTTCGTGGCATTCGGTTTAGAACTGTTGCAGAGATTCGACAGGCAGTAGTCCACTCTATTCGCACCATCAACAGAACAGGCTCTGCTAACGGTATACTACTCCTTCCACATCGCTGGCAACGGGTTCTACAGAAGGCTGGTGACTATTTTGTAGGACAGTAACAGGTATGGAAATGGAAATGCCGTGTGGCTAGGGCCTCCCGTCGGGTAGACCGTTCGCCTGGTGCAAGTCTTTCGAGTTGACACCACTTCTGCGACTTGCGTGCCGATGGGGATGAAAGGATGATGGTATGGACAACACAACACCCAGTCCCTGAGCGGAGAAAATCTCCGACCCAACCGGGAATCGAACCCGGGTCGTTAGGTATGACATTCCGTGGCGCTGACCACTCAGCTACCAGGGGCGGACACAGTATCAGGTGCAAACATGTAACTGTATTGCATCGGTTGCGAATAAATAGTTGCCACTGTTTAAGTTCCAACCCTGTTTATAATTCCGTTTGCACTGTACTGTCGAAGGTGACATTGTGAGTGTACGTAACTCACGTTGTGTAACAGGAAAACTCTCAGCCGGCCGGTGTGGCCGAGCGGTTCTAGGCGCTTCAGTCTGGAACCGCGTACCGCTACGGTCGCAGGTTCGAATCCTGCTTCGGGCATGGATGTTTGTGATGTCCTCAGGTTAGTTAGGTTTAAGTAGTTCTAAGTTCTAGGGGATGATGACCTCAGATGTTAAGTCCCATAGTGCTCAGAGCCATTTTTTAGAGGAACTCTCAATGCATCTGAAAGGTATTTGCCACAGAATCTTCCCTTGCACCCAGTGCCTGCGCTCCACGTTCCGTCTCAACCCCCGCGACAGTTACAATCCAGCGCCGTGAGCGATTGCTCCTGAGAGCAGAGCTCTGCCGCTGACAGCCTGAGCTGGGTTGGCGCCCTGGTGGTTCGCGCCACTCCCGCGATTGGATGCAGGCGAATTATTCACGCAGCATCCGCTGTCGGCGCGCCCGTGACGTCACTCGTGTATAATGCAGCCTGCACAGTCTGTTCTGGCGCGGCCACTTCTAATTCCGTCACCCGCGGGCCCGTCTGGGCACCGCCGACCATCGATTGCCGCCGGCCACAACTTACTCATGAGCGTGTATCACACCCCCGCGCGCGCCGCTCTGCGCGTTTTACCACTTGCGGCTGCGGCGTACCGCTGCCTCGTGTCATCTCCCAGCAGAATCCAGCCGAGTCTCTCGTTTCCACGACTGCATGTCTCATTTTTTCCTGTCCTTGTTCTCCTTTCCGAGTTTTGCTCATGGTAACTGTATGAAAACATTTATTTACAAATTGTTAATTTCACATTAGTACCAAAGCCTCCCACGTTTGACCATAACTGTAAGATCTCTAGAGTAAACTGTGCAAACAACATTATAAGTACACAACTCCAAATCGCTGCTATGTTGAAAGTATTTAGTGGTTTATTGGTTTGCGACAGGCCTATTTCGGCTACAGTGTCATTTTTTAGCTGCATCTAGCTGCTTTTGACGCCCTTAAGCCAAAGATTGGGGCTGTCACTGTCTAAAGATTGTTGAATATCACTAGTATTCTGTCAAATACAGCTGTCTAAAGTACAAAAACGTGTAAACAGAACACAAAGGCCATAGCAAAAAGAAAGTCACAGAATGCAATCTTCACTCTGCAGCGGAGTGGGCGCTGATATGAAATTTCCAGGCAGATGAAAACTGTGGGCCGGATCTAGTCTCGAATTCGCGGCCTTTGGCTTTCGAGGGCAAGTTTGGAAAATAGGAGACAAGGTACTGGTGGAAGTAAAACTGTGAGGACGGGTCTTGAGTCGTGCTTGTGTAGCTCAGTCGGTGCAGCACTTGCTCGCGAAAAGCAAAGCACACGAGTTCGTCTCGGCCTGGTACACAGTTTCAATCTGCCAGGAAGTTTCATATTAGCACACACTCCGGTACAGAGTGAAAATTTGATTCTGGAAACATCCCCCAGATTGTGGCTGAGCTATGTCCTGCAGTATCCTTTCTTCCAGGAGTGCTAGCGTTGGAAATTTCGCAGGACAGCTTCTGTGAAGTTTGGAAGGTGAGAGAGAGGGTACTGACGGATGTGAAACTGTGACGACGGGTTGTCAGTCGTCCTTGGACTGCTCAGTCGGTGCAGGCAAATTCCCGAGTTCGAGTCTCGCCCCAGCAGAGAGTTTTAATCTACTAGAAGTCTGAAAAGTAATCTTATCTACAACAACATTAACCATCGAGATAGACAGTATAGCTACCACAGTCATATATCACGTCATTTATAAAACGTTACAACCAGATCACTAGACAATGACAGCATGAACCTATGTTTTGTAGACGTCAAAAACAGCTAGAAGCAGATAGAAAATGGCACTGTATCTGAAATAGATTATTGCGAACCAATAAATCACTAAATTCTTTAGGCATAGCAACACATACATCGCACTTCTGGCCCTCAAGAATACAAACTGTGCAGACAGTGTTATTGTAACGAACTAGTTAATGTCACATTTTCTTGCACTATCGGTAGTCTGTGGCACTTCGTCACACTTTTCAATCTAGTGTATAGTCTAGCAGAGTTATTCGTATCTTTTATTTGACGACTATTCTCTAAATTCATAGCATTAAAGAATAACATTACTCACCATATAGTTCTGGCTGATAAGAAAAAAGAAACAAATTTGTATATTTGCTTTCCAAGTGGGCCGTAAAAACGCGCGACCATTTCTGGCGCTGTATTTCGAAACGCTTACAACGAAATTAAAGTCTCGGGTAACGAACTGTGCACATGGAGGCACGGAGAGGAAAAGTGTCTACTCTTTCTTGGGTTGTTCGACAGTGCATGTATACCTTTTATTATTTCTTATTTGTGAAGTATTTCGCATAATTTGTTGTGAATTCGGACGCATATGGTGGGTATTTAGAACACAACTCTGTAATGACAGCTTTTCAGAATATTTTTGTAATCTGTTTTATTTTGTACGTTACAAGTAAACGTTTTCAGAGAGAGTCAGTTCTGAATTTTCACACACATTTACACAATGAACTGATTGATGGTTACATTGTCTGTGTTTAGACGGTTTCTGTATCTTCACGTTACAATGTCCTTCAGATACGCATTTCGTAATAATTATCACAGCTATAATCCTCAAAACTGTGCAAGTTCCTTAAGACATGTATGCATGTCAACTTGTTATGTGAAGATGCAGACAGTGCGTGAAGACACATTGTAACCATCAACGTTGTATCCTTGTCCCGACGGACTAATATGACGATTAAATATTTGTTTTTCCCGGTGCGGGAATCAAAAAATGTGCAAGCCAAGGGTTGTGGACTCCGTGACATACGGGAACTTGGATCGTTCCTGGATGAGTGCTTGTATCGCCGAAATGGTTAAAGCGACCTCTGGTGAAAGGGGGGAATCCGGGTTCGAAGCCCGGTCCGCCACAATTTTTCGTGTGCCACAAACAGCTGACATCAATACAGATTCGCATAATGTGAATCCATTTCGCATCAATGAGCTAAACTAATGTGTACGATAAATATGTTCCAACTTCCTTCTTATCTTTATTGATACTTTTCTTTCTTTCCTTCTTTCTTTCGCTACTGCCTGTATCCCGCATTGTGCGGAGGGTCGGCAGGATTAAGTACGGAGTTGGCATGGTTAATTTTAAGGGGTGGCCGAATGCCCTTCCTGCCGCCACCCTATACCCCCCGGGACAGAATTAGTGTACCCCAGCTGTCTGCGTCTAGTGTAAATCGTGAAATAATGTGAATGTGTTTCAAATCTCTGCTAGTCGTGTAACGGAGGCGGAACGTGGGGACCAGCCCGGTATTCACCTAGTAGGATGTGGAAAACCGCCTAAAACCACATACAGGCTGGCCAGCACACCGGCCGTTGTCGTTAATCCGCCGAGCGGATTCGATCTGCGGCCAGCGCGCCTACCCGAGTCCAGCAAGCAGCGCGTTAGCGTTCTCGGCTATTTTGGCGGGATTATCTTGAGTATTGATCTGATAAAAAAATTATTTGAGAGGAAGTGAGGATTTATTTTGTGTGGAACTTTGATTTCAAAGAGACTCTGCATACATGTAATGACGAAAACTTAAGTTAAAAGTTGTTGTCATTACTTGACACTGAAAGTGATGTATTCTTGACTGGGAAACATGTAATGCGATGAAATTTGAGATCGACATTGGTCCACAGCGATGGAAATACTACCATCTCTGCCGGCCGGTGTGGCCGAGCGGTTCTAGACGCTTCAGTCTGGAACCGCTACGGTCGCAGGTTCGAATCCTGCCTCAGGCATGGATGTGTGTAATGTATTAAGGTTAGTTAGGTTTAAGTAGTTCTAAGTTCTAGGGGACTGATGACCTCAGATGTTGAGTCCCATAGTGCTCAGAGCCATTTGAACCATTTGAACTACCATCTCCTCTACTGACTGGCACAAGAGTAAGATTATTCACAGTTTGTGGTACATAATCTACGTTTTCTCCGTTCGTCTTTTTGAAATATGAAACTTCAGTGTAGCTACTTACAACCGACAATTCTGCAAAGCACGTAATAGGACAGCATGTACGTCGCCCACCCTACTCCAGTCTCACAGCGCCAAGAGTGAACGATTTGCGGCGAGTGCTGCGGCCATCAAAGTCTGTGACACGTCTCTGCGGAAATAGAAGTGCGAGTCCGAACACAATAAGTTGGGGAGGACGGGGGGGAGCGCACAAATCCGTCCCGCGGGGCCGGCTCTAACGAGGTATGCCCGGTTATCGACTCACCTGTCGGCAGCTGACACGTTGCCTGCCAATGACACGCTGCTCGTATCTGTAGCGGGAGAGCTAGAGCGCACGCCAACTCCTTGGCTAGTATCGGAATAATTCGGCAGTTGTTCCAGTCGATCATCCTCCGGGAGTTCTAAAAAGTATGATGATTATTTCAAATGTTACATGCACAATTTCCAGTTAAAAACGCATATCCAATTTCCTTGGTGGTGGATTTACAGTTAATTTACACTGCCATGAACAGTACGTCCTTTTTGCCACTTTATTGGCAAAAGGCATCAGTGAGATCATTCTTAACGTCTTCTTCTTCTTCTACTACTACTACTACTACTACTACTACTTCATTTCAAAATCAAAATGGTTCAAATGGCTCTGAGCACTATGGGACTCAACTGCTGCGGTCATAAGTCCCCTAGAACTTAGAACTACTTAAACCTAACTAACCTAAGGACATCACACACATCCATGCCCGAGGCAGGATTCGAACCTGCGACCGCAGCGGTCGTGCAGTTCCAGACTGTAGCGCCTTTAACCGCTCGGCCACTCAGGCCGGCACTTCATTTCAAGGTTTAGGCGATATGCCCGGTGCGACTTCACACTTTTTAGGCCATCTTTTTTTCGGTCTTCACTCGTCTCTTTTTCTTGAGGGCTTGTACTTTTGTTTTTCATGAGTGGACATGGGGGATCTCGTAACCCACGTCCCTACGGTGGTGGCTGAGAGAGCCCATCGGATACATAGGGTGCTACGAACACCCAATAAGAACCGGTGGACCAAAATGGAAGCCCAATTTCTGAGGGACTGAAAACCCTGGAACATAAATATGGAGGTCCCAGCACAGAGTAACATGGTGAAACTCCCCATGGTGAATCACAGAACAATGTACCGATAGAAGAGCCAGCCCTCAAACTAGCGACAATAGTTCTGAGAAAGCAGACCCTCCATTGGACTTTTGTTGTGCTGTGTACTGGGTAGATAATATA
This sequence comes from Schistocerca piceifrons, assembly GCF_021461385.2. Taxonomy (NCBI): domain Eukaryota; kingdom Metazoa; phylum Arthropoda; class Insecta; order Orthoptera; family Acrididae; genus Schistocerca; species Schistocerca piceifrons. The sequence goes on from NC_060141.1 coordinate 260,854,723, forward strand.
ACACTCGAAATTTTCATAATAGTAAAAACATCTTAAAAGTATTTAAGAAAGAATTTCCGTCATCGTAAAGGAGTAAAGGCCATTACTTTTTGACATGTGCGAGTGCACGTTTCTGTACTCATTATGCTCATATATCTGTGCTCCGAGATTTCTATGACTACCCTAGTCGGCCGAGAGAGGAAATGGCCGGGGAAGGCGATTCAAGCGGTTCTGCGGGTAAGGAGAAGGGAGCGGTCCAGTGACCATGGACGGTTTTTCTCGTGGCTGCCGGCTGGTCAAAACATCGGTCGTCGGCCTGGTCGGTGATTGTGTGTGAGGCCGCTCGGCAGACTTGGATCTACATTGGCGTTGATTTTAAAACAGCACCAGTTTTATGGAATTATCTCTAAGTAAAGAAGGCAGCGTGGACTTATAAATGTTGGTCAACTTCTATAACGAATGTGGACTGCTTGCCGGCGACAGAAGATTTCATGGCGGGCAACGTGTGAACTTGTACTCCCTGTATGTCAAAGGTGGTTAACGAGGCTGATTTTTAGTGTTCGGCATGGCAGACATTTGTAGCTGCCGCCACCGCAATTTTAGGTGATTCATCTTCAATATCGACTGCATAAGCTGCGAAAGAAAAAAAAAATAATACCACATTTCAGACACCCTGTTAGTATTATACACACATACTATACACACATACACAAAAGCGTGCAAAAATTTAACAAGACATAGAGGATATATATATATATATATATATATATATATATATATATATATATATATATATATATATATACAGGGTGTTTCAAAAATGACCGGTATATTTGAAACGACAATAAAAACTAAACGAGCAGCGATAGAAATACACCGTTTGTTGCAATATGCTTGGGACAACAGTACATTTTCAGGCGGACAAACTTTCTAAATTACAGTAGTTACAATTTTCAACAACAGATGGCGCTGCAAGTGATGTGAAAGATATAGAAGACAACGCAGTCTGTACGTCGTCTTTCTGCTGTAAGCGTGTGCTGTTCACAACGTGCAAGTGTGCTGTAGACAACATGGTTTATTCCTTAGAACAGAGGATTTTTCTGGTGTTGGAATTCCACCGCCTAGAACACAGTGTTGTTGCAACAAGACGAAGTTTTCAGCGGAGGTTTAATGTAACCAAAGGACCGAAAAGCGATACAATAAAGGATCTGTTTGAAAAATTTCAACGGACTGGGAACGTGACGGATGAACGTGCTGGAAAGGTAGGGCGACCGCGTACGGCAACCACAGAGGGCAACGCGCAGCTAGTGCAGCAGGTGATCCAACAGCGGCCTCGGGTTTCCGTTCGCTGTGTTGCAGCTGCGGCCCAAATGACGCCAACGTCCACGTATCGTCTCATGCGCCAGAGTTTACACCTCTATCCATACAAAATTCAAATGCGGCAACCCCTCAGCGCCGCTACCATTGCTGCACGAGAGACATTCGCTAACGATATAGTGCACAGGATTGATGACGGCGATATGCATGTGGGCAGCATTTGGTTTACTGACGAAGCTTATTTTTACCTGGACGGCTTCGTCAATAAACAGAACTGGCGCATATGGGGAACCGAAAAGCCCCATGTTGCATTCCCATCGTCCCTGCATCCTCAAAAAGTATTGGTCTGGGCCGCCATTTCTTCCAAAGGAATCACTGGCCCATTTTTCAGATCTGAAACGATTACTGCATCACGCTATCTGGACATTCTTCGTGAATTTGTGGCGGTACAAACTGCCTTAGACGACACTGCGAACACCTCGTGGTTTATGCAAGATGGTGCCCGGCCACATCGCACGGCCGACGTCTTTAATTTCCTGAATGAATATTTCGATGATCGTGTGATTGCTTTGGACTATCCGAAACATACAGGAGGCGGCGTGGATTGGCCTCCCTATTCGCCAGACATGAACCCCTGTGACTTCTTTCTGTGGGGACACTTGAAAGACCAGGTGTACCGCCAGAATCCAGAAACAATTGAACAGCTGAAGCAGTACATCTCATCTGCATGTGAAGCCATTCCGCCAGACACGTTGTCAAAGGTTTCGGGTAATTTCATTCAGAGACTACGCCATATTATTGCTACGCATGGTGAATATGTGGAAAATATCGTACTATAGAGTATCCCAGACCGCAGCGCCATCTGTTGTTGACAATTGTAACTACTGTAATTTCGAAAGTTTGTCTGCCTGAAAATGTACTGTTGTCCCAAGCATATTGCAACAAACGGTGTATTTCTATCGCTGCTCGTTTAGTTTTTATTGCCGTTTCAAATATACCGGTCATTTTTGAAACACCTTGTATATATATATATATAGTGGCAACTATTTATTTACAGCTCATACAAAATAGATAGGCGTTTCAAAGTTTTATTGCCAGCAAGGCCCCGGGAGTAGACAACATTCCATTTGAACTACTGACAGCCTTGCGAGAGCCAGTCCTGACAAAACTCTACCATCTGGTGACCAAGATGTATGAAACAGTCGAAATACCCTCAGACTTCAAAAGAAGAATATAATAATTCCAATCTCAAAGAAATCAGGTGTTGACAGATGTGAAAATTACTGAACTAAGTCACGGCTGCAAAGTACTAACACAAATTCTATACAGACGAATGGAAAAACTGGTAGAAGCCGACCTCGGGGAAGATCAGTTTGGATTCCGTGAAATGTTGGAACACGTGAGGCAATACTGACCCTACGACTTATCTTAGAAGCTAAATTAAGGAAGGGCAAACCTCCGTTTCTAGCATTTGTAGACTAAGAGAAAGCTTTTGACAATGTTGAGTGGAATACTCTCTTTCAAATTCTGAAGGTGGCAGGGGTAAAATACAGGGAGCAAAAGGCTATTTACATTTTGTACAGAAACCAGATGGCAATATAAGAGTCGAGGGGCATGAAAGGGAAGCAGTAGTTGGGAAGAGAGTGAAACATGGTTGTAGCCTCTCCCCGATGTTATTCAATCTGTATATTGAGCAGGCAGTAAGGGAAACAAAAGAAAAATTCGGAGTAGGTATTAAAACCCATGGAGAAGAAATAAAAACTTTGACGTTCGCTGATGACATTGTAATTCTGTCAGAGACAGCAAAGAACTTGGAAGAGCAGTTGAACGGAAAGGACAGTGTCTTGAAAGGAGGATTTAAGATGAACATCAACAAAAGCAAAACGAAGATAATTGAATGTAGTCGAATTAAGCCGGGCGATGCTGAGGGAATTGGATTAGGAAGTGAGTCACTTAAAGTAGTAAAGGAGTTTTGCTACTTGGGGAGCAAAATAACTGATGATGGCCAAAGTAAAGAGCATATAAAATGTAGACTAGCAAAGAAAGAGTTTCTGAAGAAGAGAAATTTGTTAACATAGAGTATAGATTTTAGCGTCAGGAAGTCGTTTCTGAAAGTATTTGTATGGAGTGTAGCCATGTATGAAAGTGAAACATGGACGATAAATAGTTTGGACAAGAAAACAATAGAAGCTATCGAAATGTGGTGCTGCAGAAGAATGCTGAACATTAGATGGGTAGATCACATAACTAATGAGGAGGAATTGAATAGAATTGGGGAGAAGAGGAGTTTGTGGCACAGCTTGACTAGAAGAAGGGATCGGTTGGTAGGACATGTTCTGAGGCATCAAGGGATCACCAATTTAGTATTGGAGGGCAGCGTGGAGGGTAAAAATCGTAGAGGCAGACCAAGAGATGAATACATTAAGCAGATTCAGAAGGATGTAGGTTGCAGTAGGTACTGGGAGATGAAGAAGCTTGCACAGGATAGAGTAGCACGGAGAGCTGCATCAAACCAGTCTCAGGACTGAAGATCTTAACAACAACAACGACAATAGTTGTGGTGAGAGGCGTTTTTGTCCTTGAATCGCTAAGGAGTCAACTGATGCTTGTAGAGAACAATGTGAAAGGCCGTCGTGTGCTGAAGAACGTGGGTATTCTCCCAGGAGTGGAAGAATTGGAGTGCTTTTTCTCATCTGTCAGATCACTTGTTTATTCACTTGCGAACTGTAAAAGGACCGCGTACCATTGACCATACTCTACCAGCTGCGAGTTAGTGTTGTTTACATCTGCAAGCACCAGGAAGCTGACTTCCGCGTTGGTCTGAAAGAAAGGAAAGTAGGAAGGAGGGTTGGGTTTAGGGGTGACGTCGATATCGAGGTAATTAGAGACGGAGCACAAGTCAAATGTGGGTGACGTCGATTTGGACGTAATTAGTGACGGAGCACAAGTCAAATGTGGGGAAGGAAATCGACCGTGCTCTTTGAAAGCAATCATCCTGACATTTCCTGGAGCGATTTCGGGAAATCACGGAAAACCTAAATCTGAATGGCCAGACGCGGGTTTGAACCGTTGTCCTCTCGAATGGCAGTCCATTGTGCGCCATGTCGTTGGGTGCGTGGTTTAAAGCTGAGTTCTGTGAGCGTATGTGCTCCTAATCAATTATTATATCACCTCCTGCGAAACAGGTTCTGGCTCGCTTTGAGATATTTCCGCAATGACGTGTGGTTGGTAATTTGGAACAGTTATGTTTCGTGTACGAACACAGTGGAAGATCAATTGCCAATAGTCTCCTTATCTGGTGGCTTTCACGGTCAATTACACTACTGGCCATTAAAATTGCTACACCACGAAGATGATGTGCTACAGACGCGAATTTTAACGGACCGGAAGAAGATGCTGTGATATGCAAATGATTAGCTTTCCAGAGAATTCACACAAGGTTGGCGCCGGTGGCGACACCTACATGCTGCCATGAGGAAAGTTTCCAACCGATTTCTCATACACAAACAGCAGTTGACCGCCGTTGCCTGGTGAAACTTTGTTGTGATGCCTCGTGTAAGAAGGAGAAATGCGTGACATCACGTTTCAGACTTTGATAAAGGTCGGATTGTAGCCTATCGCGATTGCGGTTTATCGTGTCGCGACATTACTGCTCACGTTGGTCGATATCCAATGACTGTTAGTAGGATATGGAATCGGTGGGTTCAGGAGGGTAATACGGAACGCCGTGCTGGATCCCAACGGCCTCGTATCACTAGCAGTAGAGATGACAGGCATCTTATCTGCATGGCTGTAACGGATCGTGCAGCCACGTCTCGATCCATGAGTCAACAGATGGGAACATTTGCAAGACAACAACCATCTGCACGAACAGTTCGACAACGTTTGCAGCAGTATGGACTATCAGCTCGGAGACCATGGCTGCGGTTACCCTTGACGCTGCATCACAGACAGGAGCGCCTGCGATGGTGTACTCAACGACGAACATGGGTCCACGAATGGCAAAACGTCATTTTTTCGGATGAATCCAGGTTCTGTTTACAGCATCATGATGGTCGTCGCATCCGTGTTTGGCGACATCGTGGTGAACGCACATTGGAAGCGTGTATTCGTCATCGCCATACTGGCGTATCACCCGGCGTGATGGTATGGTGTGTCATTGGTTACATGTTGCTTGTCCTGTACGGGCCTTTCTGGATACAGAAAATGTTCGACTGCTGCCCTGGCCAGCACATTCTCCAGATCTCTCACCAACTGAAGACGTCTGGTCAATGGTGGCCGAGCAACTGGCTCGTCACAATACGCCAGAGACTACTCTTGATGAACTGTGGTATCGTGTTGAAGCTACATGGGCAGCTGTACCTGTACACGGAACCCAAGCTCTGTTTGCCTCAATGCCCAGGCGTATCAAGGCCGTTATTACTGCCAGAGGCGGTTGTTCTGGGTACTGATTTCTCGGGATCTATGCACCCAAATTGCGTGAAAATGTAATCACATGTCAGTCCTAGTATAATATATTTGTCCAATAAATACCCGTTTATCATCTGCATTTCTTCTTGGTGTAGCAATTTTAATGGCCAGTATTATATCCATGCGGATCTATGAGTTTGTTGTTTCTGTACCAATGATTGTATGATTCGCTTAGTAAGTTTATTGACTGGAGGAAACAGGTCTACCTGAATCAACTTCTCACGTCTGGGGCTACGCCCACCCTCAATACGTTGGAAAGTCGAATTTCTGGGTAGATATCGAAAACCCAAAACTGCATGCTTAAAGCTTGAAAATGAATTAAAAAATCTTGTTTAGTCCCACTGATTTTCATTAGCGAAAACACAGCTCTCCACTCCCTAATCACATTCTCCAGCACACTGCAATGGATGATGGCCACACCTCGGTCGTAGGGAGCATAACATTTCCGTGGCTAATGTTTCCCAGTGAAAGAGGTGTGATGTGCGGCGACATGGTGAAGCCTGAAGGCAGACTTACTTACGCGCTCGGCTGCAAAAGCATTGTGATCGCCAGATAAGCAAGGTGAACAACACTCGCCTGTGTTTGCTACCAATCCTGTGCGACACCTGCAATGGTTCTGGAACCGTAGCGTCTACAGGAACTCCGGGCCTACTTGTGAACGGCAGATGGCTGAGGGTATGTAGCTGTAAAGTTTTTCTTTCCTTTTGTAAAGTGATATCAATGGTTTCCGGAACATGGAAATAATGGAAATTCTCCTGGGAGGGCCTAGCACTGTAGTATGAGGCGACTGGGTGACGAGCGACCAATCACAGGTCTATTTTATGACTTTTGACAACCAATGAGAAGAGGAAGAAGATGCGGGGTGTGTCGTGATGTGGCGCAGCTGGTGTTAAGCCGAGTGTTCCTGGCCGTAAGCGTGGCTGGCGAATGTGAACTGCAGTGAGGAACGACAGACAGTAATCAGCACAAAGGAAGAAGAGGTTGGGAGTTCTGCAAGAGGTAGCGGAAAGTTAAGAAGTGCAGTGTTGGCTGCGGAAGGTAAAGTGCCGAAGGGAACTCGCTGTAGTTTAGTTACGAGAGGGCGGACGTAATTGCGTTCGGTGGAAGACTGGAGGTCATTTAGTTTGTTAAAGGTAACTAGCTTTCAGGAGGCACTCGAAGTGTGTGAAGGCAAAACCTATGTTTTATATATAAGTTTTCAGCGGCGTTAGTTAATGGAAATAAATAATGGAGCTCCACTTTTAATTTATATCGGTCTTTTTTTTATTAAGAATTATACCTTTCCTCTTCAATTTTTTTCAGGTATTTTACGTTGTCGCTCTTTTCTCCAGGGTGCGCTGAAGTGGAGATACGTGGTGGAAGTAAGTGAACGGAAGAGGTGTTCATCTAATTTTATTTGTTGTTATCAATATTCTGGCGTTGATATTTCTGCAGTTCGTTGATGTTATGAACAAATGCTGGGTCATCGAGACAGCCGAGAGGCCAGATGATTCATATTTAGGAAAATACTCTTGTTTTGCAAAAAATGGCTCTAAGCACTATGGGACTTAACATCTGAGGTCATCAGTCCCCTAGAACTTAGAATTACTTAAACCTAACTAACCTAAGGGCATCACACGCAGCCATGCCCGAGGCAGGATTCGAACCTGCGACGTTTCCAGGCTGAATCTTGTTTTACAGTTTGGATCTATTATAGTGAGAGCCGGCCGGGGTGGCCGAGCGGTTCTAGGCGCTTTAGTCTGGAACCGCACGACCACTACCGTCGCAAGTTCGAAACCTGCCTCGGGAGTGGCTGCGTGTGATGTCCTTAGGTTAGTTAGGTTTAAGTAGTTCTAAGGTCTAGGGGACTGATGACCTCAGATGTTAAGTCCCACAGTGCTCAAAGCAATTTGAACCATTTATTATGGTGAGACTGGCGATCCAGTTGATTTCAGGTAGAGGTACTGTTAGAGATGGTTGGTGGCAGTATAAATATTTTTTTCGTAAATTGAAGATACTAGTTTAAACAGGAAATATAACATCTAAAAGAGTCAGACTATCATTTGCAGCTGTTCAGTCGTCATTCGGTAACCGTAATTATTCAAGATTCAGGGTCATTTCCTGGTGTTCACCATTACACAAATCAGTCTAAAGTGTTTTTACAGGTGAGGTAGCCGGAAATATTGCGTCTACGTGACATTAAAAGACGCCGTTTGAATTAGAAATGGTGAGTTAAGGACTGGATTTCTGGTACACAGGGTGTCCCAGCTATCTTGTCCACCCAAAATATCTCTGGAACAAGAACAGCTATTGGAAAACGACTTTCACCGGTATCAATGTAGGGCTGGGGCCCATGAATGTACATATTTGGAAACCTTCTAAAACGAAAGCATATGTGTTTTTTAACACAAACTTATGTTTTTTTTTAAATGGACCTCCTGTATTTTTTCTTCAGCAATCCATAGCATGACAAAGCACATACACAATGGCGTTGATTGCATCGCAATATTCCCATTACACCCCGAGATATTACGACGCGAAGTTGACGCTTGAAACACCCGACATGCGCTGCTGGCGCACGTCCTGAGGCTCAGGCGTGAACCCCATGCTGCCCGTAATCGCGATGTGGTTGACATGAGTAATCATACTTCCAAACTTATCAAGAGGTCCGAAACGAATAATACGGTCTGCTGCCATCCTGCTGCGATTACGGGCAGTATTAATAGGTAGCTACTTATTATTAATTATGTATTTGAATTTCACATACATGTTGTAAGACGTCTTTTACTGTGGCTACGTGATGCAGCTGTCCATCACTGATTACAAGCGCAAACCAACAAAACGGACCAAGCTGTAGTCGCGTCAGTTACATGTAACACAGCCGGAAAGCGGAACACATCACAAATGGCCCCATCACGAATACCCTGACCAACAGGAAAGCCGTTTCAGCTTATCAGCCGAGGAAGCGAGGACATAAGCACCTTGGGACGACTGCAGTCGGGTCAATGCCTCGCCATTCGCCTAGAGATGCTCACAAGAGCCGACTGAGTGGAACTGTATTGGCTGTGTCTGTCTGGAATTTGAATGTCACACTGTGCCCGCGCCTTATGCCACTCCATTACCACCACGCTCCCGCCAGTGCTGGAACACACCACCGTACTTCAGGACGAGTTGGGCTGGGTATCCTGGCAACACCTAAGGCGATTGTCGCGGTTATAATCTGGTGTCAGACGTCCCTTCCGGCGCCTAATCCGAACATCATCTATGGTGCAGTTACATTGGACATCCCGTTTTCTAGAGAGCCTGAGGAAGACGTCGCAGTCTTTTCTGAGAATCTGGAAGTGACAGCAACTTTTGGAAAACAGTGTGACGAACAGCTACTCGTATTACGGTTAACGCATCTTAAACCGGTGGGCGAGACGCCTACATTTATTACGTGCCATGAGAAACTACGCGACCTAGAAAACTTATATTAGGTTATGGGGCACTATCAACCCTAGAAAATAAGTCAATATTATAAAGAGCGGTTGAAGAGTATGAGAAAAACGGGCGATGAATGTTTGAAGGAGTTTATGGATCAATAAGAAAAATAAATAAAAAGACCTATGAGCTCATAAGTAATTGGAGTTCAAACGAGGCGGCTATCCACAGAGTACGACAGCGTACTCTCGATTAACTGCTGGAGCTGTTGTCTGGTCTTCGAAGTAAATATCCAAAAAACGAATTCTCGGAATCCAGATACTGAAAGCTTCGGTACGCAAGGATCGATATATATGACTGTCTGTACATGGAGTGCATAGGCGCCTGAAGATGGCGTTATTAAGATGCCGAAACTGGTCTAAATAAAATAGCTACTCAAAACATACGGCTGTTTGACTATTTAACTTGCTAAACATTCATATGAGGGTTGCCTCTTGATTCATACCATTTCATGCCTAAGGGCAAGAGAGAAAGAAGTGAAAAAAATAATGCGATGTCGTCAATAATCGGCCACCGGATATCGACAGTCGACCACCGCAGAGATGCTGCACACTCGATCAGCAACACTGGAGACCAATCGGGAAGGAGGAGTAAGCCACGCCTCCCGTTGTTACGAGGCACCACGGCCACGTCATTCCCTTCATACACCACAGCACAGGAAAAGAGAGGCCAGTTCTGTTCTGTTCTGTCTCCTAGTTTTATCTGCAGTTTCGTCTCATGTGCAGCCTCGTCTCTAGATATCAGTATCGTCGCATCATCGCTCAGTCCAACGTAGTCCAGTGTTAAATGTCCTGGGTGATGAGTACCATCAACGGACACGTATCCATCGTCACTGCAGTAAACATTCAGAGTTCACTATTTTCAGTCTTGTATTTTAACTCAGCTCATTGTCTATGGCTGCCTTTTTTGTATATGAACAGCAAGTTACTTAATTGCTTAATCAATTCTAAGCGTTTTACATGGACTCAGTAGTGGAGAGCTAAAGGTAAGCGTGTTTTGCATCAGTGATTATTCATTTCACTGATTTCCATTTGTTCACTTGAACGTGTGTTCGAAGCAGAAAACAATAAATTAGATGGAAAGCAACGAGATTAAAACAGAAGGAACGTTGAAACATGCTTGATCCGTGTGAACACTCAAATATATTGTATTTCCACTACAATAACAATGGCTTATCAAGATACCACGAAGAGTAAAGCAGTAAGCTCAGAATAAAACAGGAACTTTGTACAACAAAAGTGTAATGAAATCAGTATAAAATTAAGGCTGGGACCACACGACTAGAATGGTTCCGATAAGTAAAATGTACTATAGCGAGACACAGAATCCTGTAGCCGTGTGGTCTGCTGCGAAACGAATTGCAGAGAACCAGATGTTAATTAATCTACTGTACCACTAAACAACTGTTTTATGTAAATAGAGCATACCTATATCAGTTTCTGTTATTAATTTCTAAGTAAAATTTAAAAACCACTGTTTTTGGGTCTGGTGTATTCTCAGCTTTGCTGTTTTTCTCGCTCGGTTTCGTAGAAAATTTCTCTTACAAAAATTGATTCATTCACATCTTGTAGCCTCATATCATAGCTTGATAATGAACTGGCTATCTTTTTGCTGGGGGTCGTAGCTTGAAAAGGGTCAATAAGACGTGTTTCATGTATTTTTAGTGCAACTTCTGCATCGTCGTGTTGATAGCAACTAACTCTATTGTTTATATATCTTTCTTCTCCGCACTCTCTTCCGTTGCCACATCAGCAGTAGTCTCTGAGGAAAGGAGAGTGCGACCATGTTATTTCTTCCCTTTTATTGTATGTTTTCCTTATCACTTTTTCACTGTCTGTGTGCATGTGTAAATGGAAGCAAACAAGTTACTTGAAATCTGCTTGAGTGTAGTCAGAGGTTTTCCTGGAGTCGCAGCTTCGAAGCGCCAACCTAGCCTCTCGACAGCTTTTGCGAAAACTACAGACATTTGTCAGCCAAAGTGGGCAGAACTCCAGTTTTGTGAGAGACAGCTGCCTAGTTTCCTCCGCCAATGACTTGGGACGAACATGGAATGGGGTGGAGGGGGAGGGCAGGGGGCGGTCAAGGGAAGACAAAGCACTTCTACAGCGGGCAAGTGACGCATGTGCTTGTGCAATCACGGCTTCAGTATCATAAACAAAGCATTTAACTACAACAGTTCGGTTTGAGTTTGCAGCAATTTTATACAGCCTTTATGGAGGTAATGCAAAGGCTTCACGAGTCTTGCCTAACATAATTTTTTTGTGGGATAAATTCACACATTTTAAGGAGTTCCGTTGGAACTGCTTCTTCTTGAAAGGTTGACCGTTATTCTTGTAACTTCATGATGCTTGTGATTGCGTAAAATGTGGGATGTTACTAACAATGTGTTTCCATGTAGCTGGCATTCGTGTATCGGAGAGTATCTGCAAGATTTTTCCGATTTTTAAGGGATCATCCATAACGGGATACGCTCATTTGTGAGTGTTAGATTATATGCAGAACATCAGCCAACGACTACGTTAAAAGTTCGATCTCAACCTCTTGAGTTTAAGGGGTGCGCGTTACGTATGTCTAATCGAGAATTTATTGAAGATAGACTGCAGTTTTGCCATCGGCTGGCCACATTGCTCTCGGCCGAAGGTTATCAGTCCGTGGCTATGTTACAATGTTAAATTTCATTCTCCTGAGATTAATGACTGCCATAAACATGTGGACTTGTAAATTATTTTACATATTCTGAATTTGTCGGAGATGGACTGCACTTTGACCATCAGCCAGCCAAATTGAGTTATTACGAATTCTACTGCAAATCAACACGAGTGGTCCCTTGTACTTATTCTAGAGCGTATAATATGATCATGCATTTTGTTCAAAGTTCTTTCCTCTGTCACTTAGCAGTACACTCTTGGTATTGGCAAGTATTTAGCCAACTAGATTAGAATTGATGAGCCCCCGCATGTATGAGTAACTCGAACGCGTACCCCTACCGGTTCCCACTTGGCCCTATGACTCCCAAATACCTGACTGTATTTGATCACTTTTCCTTTTTGCATTTCGATATCTTACTTGAAACTTGTTCTTAAGGAACCATTCGTAATAGGATATGTTACATTGCTTTCATAAGTCTTAGTGTGGAAATGGATTCTGTGAAAGTTTCAGGTTTGATGTTAAGGAATAAATTAAATTCATGATCATAAAATCTCAAGATGACTAGTCACTAACCGCTTCTCTAGTGACCATTCCCTACTCGGCATCTGTGCCGGTTAAACATTAAAATGTTATTTATGCTGAAGCTCTTGATGTGGTGTCATGATTACCTGACTTGCAGGATTGTCCTCAGGTGATGTGGAGATGCTTTTGTCTTCAAGCTGCTACAGATAACAATTTCGCGCAGTAGGCTTGACCTCAGGCGATATGATAGTGAGTTGTTCTGAGGCTACTGCAAAGAAAATTATTCTCGCTGAGGATCCGACCATGTGTTGTGGGCCAGCAGTGTTGTTCGTGGCCCAGTTCAAGGATGAGCCAATTGCGGTACTGACAAAAAAATTAAAAATGATGCAAATATTCTTACATGGAAGACATGGAGCATAGCAGAGACAACTGGACTCTTATCCAAGGTGCCATATGGTACACTAGTTCCTAGTATGCCTTTTGTGTTGAGTACACGAAGAAAGAAGAAGTTGAATTCCGGGAGGCTCCATCCGGGGAAGCTCGGCCGCCAAGTGCAAGTCTTATTGCAGGCGACGCCACATTGAGCGACTTGCGCGCCGATGATGAGGATGAAATGATTATGAGAACAACACAACACCCGGTCTCCGAGCGGAGAAAATCTGCAACCCGGTCGGGAATCGGACACGGGCCTGCTTGAATGGGAGGCGAGCAGCTAAGCAGGCGGCCAGTACTGACCCACCTTCTCGTACAAAGCACGAGTTATCTCCCGGAATCTGTCCCGCGGCAGCGGGATGCCTGTCTCTTCAATCAGCAGTCGAGTTGAATGTGGCATGGGAATGCACAGAGTGAGCTTAAGAGCACGATTCTGCACTCTTCAAAATGACTAAACATAGCGCCTTGGCCGGCCGAAGTGGCCGCGCGGTTCTGGCGCTGCAGTCTGGAACCGCGAGACCGCTACGGTCACAGGTTCGAATCCTGCCTCGGGCATGGATGTGTGTGATGTCCTTAGGTTGGTTAGGTTTAACTAGTTCTAAGTTCTAGGGGACTAATGACCTCAGCAGTTGAGTCCCATAGTGCTCAGGGCCATTTGAAGCCATAGCGCCTTGCCATCCAGTCTGTCTGAAACTGCCAAGAACTACAAACTGAATGAGTGTTTTGAGTATACCCACAGTTAAAAGCAATCTGGGCATTGTGAGAGCTAAACTAATGGAATCATAGAGAGTATTACACTGCTCGTAACATTATTATCCCCATGTACTTTACGCCCATCGAGTAATCAATAAATTCCTATTGTCGCTATCCATTGTGCATCAGACGCATATATGTTTTATGGGGTGTTTTACATAACGCACCTGACTGCCGTACATGAGGACAACATAACGCGCGTCAGCAAGATCTAACGATGAGAGATGGATGTATAATAACAAAAATAAAATTCACATCACACTGGGTCAGCTTTCATGAGGAAACTCTGCTCAGGATTAGCAGAGACACTTTCAACTTATTATGACATTTCGAAATTAAGCAACCCAGTGCACATATTTTGAAGAGTTTACAGTGAAAACTGTTATCTGGCGAGTTTGTTTCTTGCATTTTAGGCCATACATTGCAAAGTGCAAAATGTATTCTCAGTGGCATCTGCAGCCTAATTTGAGAATAAGCGAGTAACGGCAATCTCTCATGAGTCGAAGATGGGCATTACACTGGTCAAAAATAGTGCTGTTTACTGAAATTTTACATTAGTATCGTGCAATAAGTACTTGTCAGGTTGTTTAAATTACAGTATGTATTGAAAGATGACATTTTACTCCACACTTCCATTTTCTTCACATTATATCTTGTTTCCTGTGGGTCGCGATACATATTTTTGCTTTATTCATTAGGAGTCTGCTGTAACCACTTTCGATCAATCTATATTAACTCTGTAGCAATCTCTCTGATTGGGCACTGCCACGATTTAAGTCTTTGGGAATCTGTTTTGTTTTCGGCCAATGGGATTCATTGGTAGGTGTTGGGGTCATGTAGTTCTGCCCTTGAACAAGAGGCTTTATATGAATTTTACTTCTAGTGCCTCTTCAAATGGCTCTGAGCACTATGGGACTTAATATCTGTGGTCATCAGTCCCCTAGAACTTAGAACTACTTAAACCTAACTAACCTAAGGACATCACACACATCCATGCCCGAGGCAGGATTCGAACCTGCGACCGTAGCAGTCGCGCGGTTCCAGACTGAGCGCCTAGAACCGCTAGACCACCGCGGCCGGCTCTAGTGCCTCTGGGTGGAGAAGTCGAAGAAACTGTGTGCTGTGTTCTGATGTTGAGATGAAGCCTGCCTTGTCTTGCAGAGGTGCAAGCTGTTGTATACATGCTGCTACGGACGTGGAATTTGGTGAAATCATTACAGTGTATTTGTTGTAGTGAAAGTAGATTTCATGGTGAGTTAAGTGTGGCCAAGATTTAGTCAGAAACGCTCCTCGTGATGGGATTGGGGTGCAAACTTGCTCAAAATGGAGTAGCAGTTCCTGGGTCGCTGATGCGTAAATGTTTGGGAGCTAGTTATTGTATCTCCCACGCATTATTTTGCTTCGTGATGTAAATTTAAGGACCTTCATTTACCTGACGTATAACGATCAGTTTCTCGTTCAGTTAGGATTATGTGTTAACAAAGACGAAGTTCTTTCTCTTTACAAATTCGTACCTAAGAATTGTAGGTGCTGTAAATTATCTTATTGTATTTAGGGACAATATACTACTTATTAATTCACTTATCTCTGTCTCGTTTAGCTACCAACTTCATCATTTTTACATATTTTGGCTATCTGAGTGTGCAATGTTGCTTGGCCGCCATCTTCTAGTGTAAACTTCAGATTCACAAGTATTCTGACTAACAGGCACTCAGCCGTGGAGCTGCCGCTAAACAACATTTTTAACAATCAATGCTGTGCGTGGTATGAGGTTTCACGTGCACATAAAGGTAGGTCAACGTGTGGTGCACTGCACGTTGATGAAATACTGGTCTACGCACACTCATTAGCTTTTACGAGGTTATGTAGGAAGCAGAGGTAACATTTAAAGCCTTACTTGATGATTTACTATTTTTCTGTGCTGATTCAATACTTACACAAATGATAAGACAGCCTCAGCGCAGCACTTGACACTATAATCCATTTTCAATGGAATCCACTGCCTTTACGAGCTAATGTATTCACTGTGTAACACGCAAGTACTAGGTATGCAGGTCAATTGCTTTTCGTTGAGCTAAGTTTATGAGTAGTCTACTCTTTTGTAATCACGCTTTAAATGTGTTTAAACAGGTACAAAAAAGAAAGAAAAACATCAGAATGCCAACAACGAACTGACAGTTCCTTTCGAACTGTCGGACATTACTGGTAATAAGTTTAATTGTCAATCAACTTCCAGCAAACTTCAACATGCCATCTACAGCTACTTCCACAAACTAAAATGATTTCTCCCGAGCTATCGCATTTATTGAGAAGGGACTTTTCGAAACTAGCTCAAACAAGAAGTAGTTGAGTTACAAACTGATGAATTTGTCACCGTATAATGCCCCTACAGCTTTCCACTGACTTAGATAACATACGCTGTAATATTCTCAATAATGCAAGCGTACAAATCAGCTGTTAACTATGTTAAACAGCGTTTTGATTGTTGTAGTACATTTCATCATTTCCTCCTGAATGGGAAACAAGTTATTGTTTCGCTCGTAGATGCGTTCATGTGCCCACTAAATTGCCAAAAGTTACAACGAACAAACAGACGCTTTCAGAAGTTAAAATTCGGATATATTTTAAGACATATAAAGGGTGTAATGGGTATAAGTGCATATGTTTATATTTTCATTGGTGCCTGAGGACAGTGTGCTGAACATTACTTTATTTGCAGATTAATAATTTTAGCTATTAGGATTAATATGTTTTTACGTTGGTTAGTATCTCCAAGTACATGTGATACAAGCAAACCATTAATGCTTATTTTTCCCTGACAGCACGTCATGTGTTTAACTGTGGATGCGTGGACGCAAAATGTCTTCACTGCACGCGTAATCTTAGTGGTGCAGCTTGGCTGTGCAGGAAACATTAGACAGGAAATTATGTGATGTATTTGCATTGTTTGACGCAGAGAGAAAGAAACCCAACACTTTGTGTATTTTCCGGAAGTGATAAATTTAAGTTTGGAAACGAAATGTAGAACAAATTTGGCGACACTTTCTGGAAAGCTGGTTGAATTTGTGCGCATAAGGGCGTAATTGGCTAACTTTAACGCCAGTTAAATCGGCAACAGTGCAATGTATCGAATTTGTTCTTTAATAATTATTTCTCAGCGAAATCTACCCTGCAAAACTCTTACAAGCTTTACAGACTGCTTCCAACCACCAAACCGACTGAGGTGGCGCAGTGGTTAGCACACTGGACTCACATTCGGGAGGACGACGGTTCAATCCCGTCTCCGGTCATCCTGATTTAGGTTTTCCGTGATTTCCCTAAATCGTTTCAGGCAAGTGCCGGGATGGTTCCTTTGAAAGGGCACGGCCGATTTCCTTCTGCATCCTTCCCTAACCAGAGCTTGCGCTCCGTCTCTAATGACCTCTTTGTCGACGGGACGTTAAACACTAATCTCCTCCTCCTCCAACCGCCAAGTATATATCTAAGTTTGGTTGTTTTAACATAAAATAATGGAAAAATATTTTTTATGCCAACACCTATGCAATTTTATTTATTCTCTACCGGTTTCGCTACTGGCTAGCATCTGCACCGGAGATAATAACGTACATCACATGGTCAAAAATACATCTCAGGCAAATACGACACCATATATAAAAGGTGACGAATTATCACATTATTTCCACTGTAGCAGATTAATACCATCGAAGTGTAGTAACATGTACATACACAATCCTAACACCAAACAACCTCTACAAACTCAGTCAGGACGTGATCTACCACGTTAGGTAATGGTAGATCAGAAGGACGTAAGCAGGTCACGCAGACCCGTACGAATTAATGTGCACTTCTCCCTTGAAGAGATCTCGAAAGCTGTACAGAGTGTAGTTTGGTTCAAATGGCTCTGAGCACTATGGGACTTAACATCTATGGTCATCAGTCCCCTAGAACTTAGAACTACTTAAACCTAACTAACCTAAGGACATCACACAAATCCATGCCCGAGGCAGGATTCGAACCTGCGACCGTAGCAGTCGCGCGGTTCCGGACTGAGCGCCTAGAACCGCTAGACCACCGCGGCCGGCAGAGTGTAGTTTATTTATAAACTGTGGATGATACGATTTGTCGGCAAATAGGTACATTACGTAAACAACTTACACAGAAAAATTATCGCATTTTTGGGCACTCACACCTTTCGCAGCAAGGCTCTGTCATTAGTATTTGTTTATTTCATACAAACAATCAGGGTTCTTCAGATTCTTCATTTCGTCTAGCCAGTTATTGTTGCAAATCCTCTTTACAATAAACGTTGCAATGTAGACATTGTTTGAGTTACAAGCAATAGTACCAGTACCAATAATAATACTAAGAAACTGGTACACCTGTCTAATATCGTGTAGGGTCACCGCGAGCACGCAGAAGTGCCTGAAGTAGTGCTGCAGGGAATTGACATCATGAATCCTACAGGGCAGTCCACAACTCTTTTAGAGTACGACGGCGTGGAGATCTCTTCTGAACACTACGTTGCAAGGCGTCCAAAACATGCTCAGTAATGTTCATGTTTGGGGAATGTGGTGGTCTGGGTCAGTGTTAAAACTCAGAGAGTTTTCCTGGAGCCACTCTGCAGCAATTCTGGACGTGTGGGGTGTCGCATTGTCCTGCTGGAATACCGAGGTCCTTCGGAAAGCACGACGGATGTGAATGGATGCAGGTGATCAGACAGGATGCTTACGTACGTATCACCTGTCAGAGTCGTGTCTAGACGTATCAGGGTCCCATGTCACTCCAACTGCACATGTCCCACACCATTAAAGAGTCTCCACCAGCTTGAGCAGTCCCCTGCTGACATGCAGGGTCCATGGATTCATGAGGTTTCTCCATACCCGTGCAGATCCATCCGCTAGATTTCATTTGAAACGAGACTCGTCCGACCAAGCAACATGTCCCCAGTAATCAACAGTCCAATGTCGGTGTTGACGGGCCCAGCCGAGGCATAAAGTTTTGTGTCGGGCAGTCATCAAGGATGCATGAGTGGACGTTCGGTTCCGAAAGCCCATATCGATGATGTTTCACTGAATGGTTCTCACGTTGACATTTGTTGATGATCCAGCATTGAAATCTGCAGCAATTAGTGGAAGGGTTGAACTTCTGTCACGTTAAAGATTGTCTTCAATCGTCGTTGGTCCCGATCTTGCAGCATCTTTTTCCGGCCGCAGTGATGTCGGAGATTTGATGTTTTGCTGGATTCCTGATATTCCTGGTACACTCATGAAATGGTCGTACGGAAAAATCCCCACTTCATCACTACCTCAGAGATGCTGTGTCCAATCGCTTGTGCGCCAACTACAACACCACGTTCAAACTCATTTAAACCTTGATAATCTGCGATTGTAGCAGCAGTAACCAATATAACAACTACGCCAAACCCTTGTTGTCCTATACAGACGTTGCCGATGGCAGCGCCGTATTCTGCCTGTTTACATACCTCTGTATTTGAATACACATGCCTATATCATTTTCTTTGACTCTTCAGTGTAATAATAATGGTAAAAATAATAATTTATATTAAAATGGGAGGAGGAGGATTAGGGTTAACATCCCATGGAAGGCGACATCTTAGTGCAAAAGCTCAAACAGACGAAGGATTCCGATAGAACTAATTAGGGTTCTTTCCAAAGAAACCTGCTTGACTTTGCCCTAAGGTAGAGCAAATAAGCTGAGCGAACCCTAAATCTTGATGGTCGGTCTGGGATTTGAGCCACCATACTCATGAATATGACTCCAGTGTCTTACCCATTGTGCTAATTCGCTCTGTCAATTAAAGGTAGAACTGACATAATGATTTGCATAATTTTAGTCCTATTACCATAGGGCCAATTATATTTCTCACCATTCCTATCAAAATGGAGGGAAAGATATAGTAGCATATTAACTGGGTGGTAGTATGGAAAGAATCAAATGTGAAGAGTTGAACTGTTCCAAAGAAGAATAAAAAATGATAAGGGAACATCAGTAGAAAATGACTGAAGAAGCAATGGAGCCGGAGATGAGAATAGCTGAGTGAATTTTGACTGTGTGGTAGAGATTGTGCTGCGATGTCGAACAGCAAGATGACGGCTGGGATGCGTCGTCAGGGGTGACACGTCGATTAGGGGAATGCACGATATATGGGGCACCCTGTACAGTGAACCATACTGCCACGAGATGCTGGCACTTCTTCTCAATCGGATTTCAATTTTCCTCTCCATATACGGAAGTCGCAATTCAGTGCCGCTTGAGCTGTAGTCTCGTCCGCTAAACGATCGTGATATTGGATATGAATCGTGCTTTCCTTTACGATCGAGGAAGATGAAAGTTCTTGGCGTATGATCGCACCCCTCAACAAAACATAGTCGCCACATACCTAGAGTGTGAGCGCCAAGTGTGATCAATCATCGTTTACGAAACTGAGGTACACATGAGATTTCTGAGCACGATACATCTCTTTCATGTACGATGGCGTGCAGAAAAGTAATGGCTCCAAATTTTTATGTGTACATTCTTTAAGCTTTTTTTAAATTGAAACAAACTTTATTAACATTCTACATTTTTAGTCTTCATGGCTGCCGGCCACGGTGGCTGTGCAGTTCTAGGCGCTTCAGTCCGGAACTGCTACGGTCGCAGTTTCGAATCCCGCCTCGGGCATGGATGTGTGTGATGTCCTTAGGTTAGTTAGGTTTAAATAGTTCTAAGTTCTAGAGGACTGATGACCTAAGATGTTAAGTCCCATAGTGCTCAGTATATATATGCAGCTGGAGTGCAGTAGGAGTGCGAAGAAAGAAGGTTACAGTACACTTGTTCGCCCACTGCTTGAATACTGCTCAGCAGTGTGGGATCCGTACCAGATAGGGTTGATAGAAGAGATAGAGAAGATCCAACGGAGAGCAGCGCACTTCGTTACAGGATCATTTAGTCATCGCGAAAGCGTTACGGAGATGATAGATAAACTCCAGTGGAAGACTCTGCAGGAGAGACGCTTAGTAGCTCGGTACGGGCTTTTGTTGAAGTTTCGAGAACATACCTTCACCGAGGAGTCAAGCAGTATATTGCTCCCTCCTACATATATCTCGCGGAGAGACCATGAGGATAAAATGAGAGAGATTAGAGCCCACACAGAGGTATACCGACAATCTTTCTTTCCACGAACAATACGAGACTGGAATAGAAGGGAGAACCGATAGAGGTACTCAACGTACCCTCTGCCACACACCGTCAGGTGGCTTGCGGACTATGGATGTAGATGTAGATTTATATCTCAACATAGTCACCCATACGACGCACATATTTCTCCCGACAAGAGAGCAGTTTGTTGATCCCGCCATTGTAGAATGTTCGATTTTGTTGACGGAGCCACAACCTCACCTAAAGCTGCACCGATTCATCCCTCTCAAAGTGAAGTCCTCGAATGTGTTACTCAAGTTTTGGAACCATGATCGCATGGGGCCAAGTTGGGACTGTGTGGAATATAATCGATGACAGTACACCCTCGGCATCTGGTTGTTTCCGATGTCGCAGCGCTCGCGTGTGGTTTGGTGTTGTCCTGCTGAAGGAGAGGATGCTCCATATGTAGATGAACTCTTCCGCGGTTAGGAACTCGGTTACAGAACGCTATTTCTCACGCATCTGCGTAGTTATGTTGAATACCGCTATGTCACACGTTACAATTCGGAGCCCTCTGGCAGGAGAGGGTTGCAACAGCGAAGCGCGAAATTCGACCAAGTAATATGCATGGCATGTAACATCTCAAGCAATTTTGAGTACAGAATAAAAAATTCGGAGCAAGAACTTTTTTTTAGCGAAGCAAGAAAGTCGACTGAGTAATATGCATGACAAGTAATCCCCAGTCAATATGGAGAACAGAATAAAAAATTAGGGAGCCGGCATGGATGTGTGTAATGCCCTTAGGTTAGATAGGTTCAAGTAGTTCTAAGTTCTAGGCGACTGATGACCTCAGACGTTAAGTCCCATAGTGCTCTGAGCCATCTGAACCATTTGAGACAATTAGGAGCAAGAAATGTTCAGTGTCATATGTTGACTCCACCACGACATAATTTAGTACAGCAACTCACGAATATCCCAATATGCAGCCGTTTTTTGCACTACACGACTGGTCATTAAAATTGCTGCACCAAGAAGATATGCAGATGATAAACGGGTATTCATTGGACAAATATATTATACTAGAACTGACATGTGATTACATTTTCACGCAATTTGGGTGCATAGATCTTGAGAAATCAGTACCCACAACAACCACCTCCGGCCGTAATAACGGCCTTTATACGCCTGGGCATTGAGTCAAACAGAGCTTGGATGACGTGTACAGGTACAACTGCCCATGCAGCTTCAACGCGATACCACAGTTCATCAAGAGTAGTGACTGGCGTATTGCGACGAGCCAGTTGCTCGGCCACCATTGAACAATCGTTTTCAATTGGTGATAAATCTGGAGAATGCGCTGGCCAGGGCAGCAGTCGAACATATTCTGTATCCAGAAAGGCCCGTACAGGACCTGAAACATGCGGTCGTGCATTATCCTTCTGAAATGTAGGGTTTCGCAGGGATCGAATGAAGGGTAGAGCCACGGGTCGTAACACATCTGAAATTTAACGTCCACTGTTCAAAGTGCCGTCAGTGCGAACAAAAGGTAACCGAGATGTGTAACCAATGGCACCCCATACCATCACGCCGGGAGATACGCCAGTATGCCGATGACTAATACACGCTTCCAATGCGCGTTCACCGCGATGCCGCCAAACACGGATGCGACCATCATGATGCTGTAAACAGAACCTGGATTCATCCGGAAAAATGACGTTTTGCCATTCGTGCACCCAGGTTCGTCGTTGAGTACACCATCGCAGGTGCTCCTGTCTGTGATGCAGTGTCAAGGGTAACGGCAGCCATGGTCTCCGAGCTGATAGTCCATGCTGCTGCAAACGTCGTCGAACTGTTCGTGCAGATGGTTATTGTCTTGCAAACGTCCCCATCTGTTGACTCAGGGATCGAGACGTGGCTGCACGATCCGTTACAGCCATGCGGATAAGATGCCTGTCATCTCGACTCCTAGTGATACGAGGCTGTTGGGATCCAACACAGCGTTCGGTATTACCCTCCTGAACCCACCGATTCCATATTCTGCTAAGAGTCATTGGATCTCGACCAATGCGAGCAGCAATGTCGTGATACGATAAACCGCAATCGCGATAGGCTACAATCCGACCTTTATCAAAGTCGGAAACGTGATGGTAGGCATTTCTCCACCTTACACGAGGCATCACAACAACGTTTCACCAGGCAATTCCGGTCCACTGCTGTTTGTGTATGAGAAATCGGTTAGAAACTGTCCTCATGTCATCACGTTGTAAGTGTCGCCACCGGCGTCAACCTTGTGTGAATGCTCTCAAAAGCTAATCACTTGCATATCACAGCATCTTCTTACTGTCGGTTAAATTTCGCGTCTGTAGCACGTCATCTTCGTGGTGTAGCAATTTTAATGACCAGTAGTGTAGATATAATGGTTACTGCTCTTCACCAAACATCGACAAATCAGGGACGAAATATTTCTGGACATCCAGACACGATGATGATTTCATTCTTCTGCAGAATAATGGAATCGTCGGACAACCTGGTAATCGGGAAAGTATTGACCATCAGTCACGCAAGGATAATATCAGATGCCTCCGTAACTTCCTTACTTCCCCACTTCATGCTAATTCGCTAACACAATCGTCTGTAAATTGCACTGCTATATTTTCCCTTCTTTTCGATCGTCACGCAGGTAACAGTTTTTACGATAAACAGTGTTTTGAACAGGTTGTATTTTGTTGTTCCATTCATTTCTTTCACCTAGATTACCTTTTCAGTTTCAAATCTACTTAGACATGCTGGGTAGGCATATTCTAGTTAAGCTCTTTGTTTCTTTGCCCTTCACGGTACGAGAATCTGTCCTAAAAAAAATTCTCATAAAATGCCATTCGACGTAACATCTTTTGATTTCTGTCATTATATGTGTGTTTAACGTTTAGACATCGTGTGAAATATCGTACTCAGATACAACAAATTTCTTTTCTCTGTTTCCTCGACATTTCGTGAATCACTATGTTGTCTGAGACCAATGTATTAATCTTTATGTTACTTGTTTTACAAGCACCGACTAATTCACTTCCTTGGTAAGAAATTCTCCACTTTAGTTGTAGGGTGTAAGGTGTTCACCGAGCTTTTGAGATATCCTTGTGGGTGCCAGAATGATTAGCAACGGTTGGACGGGCCAACATTTAGATCGCACCCGTTGACACCTATGCTTAAATGAAACTACACAGCAATTGGTTAATGATAGGAAATGGCCCTATCAAACATGAATCTTGCGTGTTCCATCTCTGATTAAATAATTAAAATGAGAACATCTATGAAATGGAATAATGGTGTAAATTTACCCCATGTATTATAAAGTTCGCTGCTAAACATAGCTGAACAAGAAATAACAACAGTATCTTCTCGCGATTGAAAAATACAGAGAACACAGAAACTGACAATTACTAAGAAGAAATAATTCCACGGTAATACTTCTATGACCTAGAAAAGACGGGATAGTTTAGATGAATTGGAAAGACCGACATCTTGTTGTTGTTGTTGTTGTCTTCAGTCCAGAGACTGGTTTGATGCAGCTCTCCATGCTACTCTATCCTATGCAAGCTTCTTCATCTCCATGTGCCTACTGCAACCTACATCCCTCTGAATCTGCTTAGTGTATTCATCTCTTGGTCTCCCTCTACAATTTTTACCCTCCAGTATTAAATTCGTGATCCCTTGATGCCTCAGAACATGTCCTACCAACCGATCCCTTCCTCTAGTCAAGTTGTGCAACAAATTTCTCTTCTCCCCAATTCTATTCAATACCTCCACATTAGTTACGTGATCTATCCATCTAATCTTCAGCATTCTTCAGTAGCACCACATTTCGAAAGCTTCTATTCTCTTCTTGTCCAAGCCATTTATCGTCCATGTTTCACTTCCATGCATGGATACACTCCATACAAATACTTTCAGAAACGACTTCCTGACACTTAAATCTATAGTCGATGTTAACAAATTTCTCTTCTTGCCAGTGAACATTTTATATCCTCTCTACCATCATCAGATATTTTGCTCCCCAAACAGGAAAACTCATCTTCTACTTTAAGTGTCTCATTTCATAACTGACATCTTAGAGATCAGTTATCAAGAGATAAATTCGTGATAGACACACAGTGACTGCGTGATGCACGAGAAGAACGGAAAGCTACAACATGAAAACAACATCACTGGTCGAGTCGTGAATCAGCTTTCAGGAATTCGAGAAAGATATAAGATTCGCTGAACCTAAATGATCACAATGTCGCTCCTACAAACGATCGATAAGTCTCATATCCCGCCCTCCTAAGCTGCAGTTTCTCTCCGTACTCTGCATGCAGCAGTGCAGAAATCTGTGAGTGCCGTGGTCTGCTGCTCTCTGCAAAAACACATCGCTCGGCAACGTCCCCCTACGTATGATGGCGAAGTGTTCTTCTCAACCTCTGAGAACCAAGTGGCTCTTTCAAGATCACCAGACGAAGTGTCTCTGCAAAACGCTAGCGATTGATATTGCTAGAAAAAGTCTTAACGGTGTTAACGCATCATCTAAGTCCCTCAGATGTAGTTCTTAAACCATTCCGTGTTATGCTCTTCACTTGAGTTTTACACTTAAATCAATACTTTTGTTTCCACGTCTAAATCTCTCGGAAATTTGCGTCCTGACTTCCTCTCCTCTGCTATTTTCCTAAGATTAACCAAGAGTTGCACTGTTACATTTTAGAAACAGGACGTTCACCCATATGAAGAGGTGCCGAAATATCGGCCTAGCGCTTTTACAAAGATAAAATATAGCTGCTTCACGTCTCACGGGACACCCCAATCCGTTCTAGGAAGGCGACCGGTCAGTGAAAAACAAAGTTTTGAAATGTGTTCTGACCGAACAGCACAGCTTGTAGATGTCAAGATTCTGCACAATCCCAGTGTCTTGTCACGGCCTGTTGTACGGCTTCTTCGGCCTGACGTATTGTGTAGTGCACATTATGAGGAAAACTGACGGATATTAGTTCCCAGGCGCCCGAGCTAAACATTGTCTGGCCTGGAGAATTGTGCCTGAACAAGTGGGCATTTCTACCCATCTCTTCGCTTCCACCTCTGAAAACCAGGATGAAATTCCCTGAGGGCTTGAATGGGGGGAGGAGTCACTGCCCAGTGGCTGTTTACTACGTTTTGGAAATCAAATACTTCATTTTTATATGAAGTTGAGGTAACTAACTTTTAAAAACTAGAAAGCCTGAGTACATACCAATAGAAAGAAGGCATGTGCTGTTCTCCCCCTCCCGTAGGTAATGCTGCTCGTGGTGTGTCATTCCCACCAAAACCCAGTCGATAGACAAGTAAACATTGCAGCCTTGCAAAGAGAACACTCAGCTGTGAGGAAACAAAGATTTACTACATTTTGGAAATCAAACACTTCATATTTATATGAAATTGAAGGAAATAACTTTTAAAAACTAGAGAGCCTGTTTACATACGAATAGAAAGAAGACCTGTGCAGAGAAGGTTTTAATATGGGAGTAAACGGCTTCATTCGTGCAATTGCGGAGTTTACTTAGTGATGAACTTCAATTAAAATTTCTTGCACTCCATTAGACCGCCTGTTACAGCAACCGTATGTAGAATTTTCAAATAAAAATAGTGTTTGTTGCAACTTATTCTTTCACTAACGACGCAGTTCGCCTTCGTGGGGCACCTTCAGAGTAACTTAAAATTTTCCTTTAACTACGTTTTAAAAACTATAAAACGGCTATGTGCTACATTGACCCAGGTGTCGAATCAGATGAACCTGCGAACGGTTATTAAGATCTCTGTGGGTTCAACACGTGCTTCAGTCTAGCACAGATCCGTTTCATGGTTTTTGAAATGTTGTAAAAGGAAAAATTTAAGATAATCTAAAGATGCCCCACTAAGTAGAAATGCATCGTTAGTAAAAAAAGAATAATGCAACCAAGACTTATGTTAAAAAAAGAAGGGAAAAGAATTTCAATTAATTATAATGAGGGTAAATGGTGGAGATAATCTCGTGTAGGAATTTTTTGCACGGGATGAAATGGGGACCCTAATAAGTTCACTGTCCTCTCCCAGGATATAGAAAATCCGTCTCTTCACCCACAACATCACGCAAGAGACTATTATCATGCACAAACTGCCATCAGATGACTTGGGATACGTCAGTATGGTTTGAGAAACACTCCATGAACGTGGAAGTGTTGGTGTGCCCCCTCCTCACTCCTCCCCCTCCCCCTCCCCCACACATACACACACGCCCAACTCCAATCGTGCCAACCTGTGGCGCACATGTCCACTGTAATGGACACCTTCTTTGGCGTCTTCAATCAGCCCTGAGGCTGCAAATGCACGCAGTCCACTCCAGTGGACACTCCCCACTCGTTCTGTGCCATGCTTGCATTTGCAGACCGTAGCTGATTGAAAACGCCAAAGAAGCGACCATTAACACAGCAAAACGAAAGCTGGAATTTTAAATTTAGCATTTGAGAAATCTTTCACGCAGGAGGATCGTACAAACATACCGCCGTTTGAGCCTCGTACAGATTCCCGTATGGAGGACATAGTGATAAACATTCCTGGGGTTGTGAAGCAGCTGAATGGGTTGAAAATAAATAAATCGCCAGGCCCTGATGGGATTCCAGTTCGGTTTTACAGAGAGTACTCTACTGCATTGGCTCCATACTTAGCTTGCATTTATCACG
Source organism: Schistocerca piceifrons (assembly GCF_021461385.2). Taxonomy (NCBI): domain Eukaryota; kingdom Metazoa; phylum Arthropoda; class Insecta; order Orthoptera; family Acrididae; genus Schistocerca; species Schistocerca piceifrons. The sequence goes on from NC_060141.1 coordinate 260,882,160, forward strand.
AATCTCTTGCCCAACGTAAAGTCCCGAGCGACTGGAAAAAAGCGCAGGTGACGCCTGTATACAAGACAGGTAGAAGGACGGATCCTCAAAATTACAGACCAATATCCTTAACATCAGTTTGTTGCAGGATTCTCGAACATATTCTTAGTTCGAATATAATGAATTTCCTTGAGACAGAGAAGTTGCTGTCCATGCATCAGCACGGCTTTAGAAAGCATCACTCCTGCGAAACGCAACTCGCCCTTTTTTCACATGATATCTTGCGAACCATTGGTGAAGGATATCAGACGCATGCCATATTCCTTGACTTCTGGAAAGCGTTTGACTCGGTGCCCCACTGCAAACTCCTAACTAAGGTACGAGCATATGGGATTGGTTTCCAAGTATGTGAGTGGCTCGAAGACTTCTTAAGTTATAGAACCCAGTACTTTGTCCTCGATGGTGAGTGTTCATCGGAGGTGAGGGTATCATCTGGAGTGCCCCAGGGAAGTGTGGTAAGTCCGCTGTTGTTTTCTATCTACATAAATGATCTTTTGGATAGGGTGGATAGCAATGTGCGGCTGTTTGCTGATGATGCTGTGGTGTACGGGGAGGTGTCGTCGTTGAGTGACTGTAGGAGGATACAAGACGACTTGGACAGGATTTGGGATTGGTGTAAAGAATGGCAGTTAACTCTCAATACAGATAAATGTAAATTAATGCAGACGAATAGGAAAAAGAATCCTGTAATGTTTAAATACTCCATTAGTAGTGTAGCGCTTGACACAGTCACGTCGATTAAATATTTGGGCGTAACAATGCAGAGAGATATGAAGTGGGACAAGCATGTAATGGCAGTTGTGGGGAAAGCGGATAGTCGTCTTCGGTTCATTGGTAGAATTTTGGGAAGATGTGGTTCATCTGTAAAGGACACCGCTTATAAAACGCTAATACGACCTATTGCTGAGTGCTGCTCGAGCGTTTGTGATCCCTATCAGGTCGGATTGAGGGAGGACATAGAAGCAATTCAGAGGCGGGCTGCTAGGTTTCTTACTGGTAGGTTTGATAATCACGCGAGTGTTACGGAAATGCTTCAGGAACTCGGGTGGGAGTCTCTAGAGGAAAGGAGGCGTTCTTTTAGTGAATCGCTACTGAGGAAATTTAGAGAACCAGCATTTGAGGCTGACTGCAGTACCATTTTACTGCCGCCAACTTACATTTCGCGGAAAGACCACAAAGATAAGATAAGAGAGATTAGGGCTCGTACAGAGGCATATAGGCAGTAATTTTTCCCTCGTTCTGTTTCCGAGTGGAACAGGGAGATAAAATGCTAGTTGCGGTACGAAGTATCCTCCGCCACGCACCGTATAGTGGATTGCGGAGTATGTATGTAGATGTAGATGTAGAACAGCTGTGCACTGTAGTAACCACAGGGGTGTCCGATATCCATATTACTGAGGTCATTTTGGTCGCCATCGAACGAGATAAGCGCTTCTTGGGTCCATCTCCCCGCAATCTCCGTGAGAAGAGTGAGAAGAGTGTAGGAAGTCTGCGGCACGGAGGTCCATATAAAATTCATTAAGGCACTGAAATATGGATCCTGAAGGCCAACGACAGGCGACCAATTCAAGCAACAGTAATTAAGTATTTGGTGTGAATCAAAGGTTGTGGCAGATAGGGTCACATCAGTCATGAAGTCATAATAAAGTATTAGAAAAAATTGTAGAATATAGGCAAAATGAGTCTAACAAATACTATTTCGAATAGCAGCTAACGGTAACCAAAACAAGATAATGATTGCCGACAGAATCGACGAAAAATGTTAGAAACAACCTAAAAAGAAATAGAATAATGGATCTAAATAGGCGTTTCCCCTAATTTTCCAAGGACAGTATGAAGATGATGATGATACAAAATACCTGTTCTGCTTGGCTAACGAAAAGTAAGCCATTTCATTGACGAATGTCTGATCATAGAGTAATCGAGTAACTCTAGACGTGACGTGTACTGTCGTAATTCGTTATCTGGCTGCTTATGGCCGCACAACAGAATGCAGATCCCTGTTTGGAAATGAGATCAATATTTCGTTTGCGTGGGAAACTATAGTGAAATTACGGATATCGCGTGCGAAAACTTGGAACGAAGTGAACACACTGAGAGCGTGCGTCACGCAGTGTGGTCAGAGTTTCAATTGGGCCACAAAAAATAAAACAACTGGGAATTCACTCACCCTGAAGTGTGTTTTTACCTGTGCAGTCGGTTAGCTCGGCGGGTACGGAAGGGGACGCTTAGGGGACCGATAATGATTTAATGACGTAACTGAGTTTTAAAGAAGTATCGACGTAAACTAACCTGATGTGGCCACCACGAATTGCGGGAATTTGCGATATTGGGTCGCCGGCTATCGCATGTCACTCATCCATTAGCATCTGAAAATGCTTTTAACTGTGCTGTTTGATCTCGGTGCGAAATTTATTTGCGCGGAATCTCGTTTTTCTTCATTATAGGGCATTCGGTTAACAGCGAATGACGGATTATTGGTATAAATGGCAATTTCTGGTGCTAAGCGTATAGTCGCTTAGTTATCAGAGTTGGCCTCTAAAATGCTGTACCGATCTGACGAACTCTTCGGACTTAGAAAAACATTGTAAGACCAATTTCCATTAAAAACCAGTTGAATTATTTAAGAGGCGTGGTGGTTTCATGCAGTGTCGATTACTTAATAAAACTACAGAATTAAAGCCGGCCGGAGTGGCCGTGTGGTTCTAGGCGCTACAGTCTGGCCGGCCGAAGTGGCCGTGCGGTTAAAGGCGCTGCAGTCTGGAACCGCAAGACCGCTACGGTCGCAGGTTCGAATCCTGCCTCGGGCATGGATGTTTGTGATGTCCTTAGGTTAGTTATGTTTAGCTAGTTCTAAGTTCTAGGGTACTAATGACCTCAGCAGTTGAGTCGCATAGTGCTCAGAGCCATTTGAACCATTTGAACAGAATTAAATTGCCCTCTTTGTCTGTCACAATTAAATGTTTCTCCCTAGGCAGTAATAAGACTTCAGGGCAGAAAGACGTGGTGGTACAGCCTTACTTAACTTACACAACATTCAGTTAAGCCTTCAGGAAACGACTTCTATCCTATTCTAGGAGACAGCTTTAATCTGCAAATATATTCTGTTATTCTCAACCCGATAGTTCTTACAGCAAGGTTCACTTCAGTGATGTCGAATGTAAGTTTTATTTTGCTTCAGTGCTCTGAGCTGTGACCATTTCGTTTACGAAAATCGACGAGAAGCTGTGATATAATCGCTAGCTGACGGTGTTTTGTATGAAGCAGACTGCAAACTCAAATGGACAAAAATAGTGTATGAATATGGTCGCGACCTTTTTAAAGAATCGTGCAGGGATTTGAATCCTTGTGGTTTGGCGGGGCTTCTGAGTTCTACATAAAAAGAAAGAGTATGTAATATTCTCCATTGTTTGAGGCCTGACTGCAGTGCCCCGTTTATTCTTAATTTGATGCATTGTTAACACGTTGCAGAACTTCCACAGATTTATTTTTACCTCTGGCTCCAGAACAGTTTCATCTCGGCAAGCTCAGTGAAGCGTTTACTTTTATTATTATCTTCTCACTATCTAACTGATGTCCATGGAGATCTCTCTTACAAGATGGGTAAAATACCACTATATATATCTGATAAAAATATACACTGGAAAAATCTTCCAGAACTGTAACATAAATTAATGCAGCGTCGCTGAGAAAAAAGGTAGAGACGTTCATTTTATCTTCCTTTAACGGTAACTTGCACGGATCAGATGATGTAAGTTGACATGAGTGTAGTTTTGCTGCTTCAACAATTATCTATTCCGCCATTATTATTTGAGTTCATTATTTCGAAAGGACAATACTCCTACCCCTGTATCATTCAATAAATTTATATCGTATCTTTTAAATGTGTTTCATTGAAGTAGTAGGAGAGGCTGGTGGCGGATTGTCCAGAGGTGGACGACCGAAAAATATCCGTTTTCTTTCGTTAACTACTTTATAATAAAAAGTCACAAACCCCTGAGATATTTTATCCGATAATATCCGTTGCTGTATGTAACATTACACTGTGAGAACTGCGTCGGTCTGATCTGTTATTGCTTCGAACAATGACAACGGGCAACCTGGACTGTGGCCTGATGCAGTCCCAATTAAAAGAAAGCTTTACGATGATGGACCAAAATAAGGTGATATTTCAGTTAAAGCAAGAGAAGTTCTAGTGAGCTACACTCTATGATGCTACCCAATGAGATTGTACGTCATCAGTGTGTGTTGCCTTCCAGTCACGACCGTTGAGTTTACCGAAATCACCTATCTTGTTAGCTACTAATTAATGTCGCCCCTTTCAGAAACCTTCACAGTGAATATTTCACTGAGAGACAGGAGGTAAAGGCACAACAGTCTTCGTGCTATTTTGTTCCGTGTAGCTGTGAGTCGGTCATCGTGTGCTTGATTTCGAGTGTTTATTGTGATAATTCGATACACATATTTTTCTCTATTTCGTGGTACTTCTATTTATGCAGGTAAGTTCTCAGAAGCACAAAATATTGGAGATTTTTAGAAAATTTTTGTATAAAAGTCCTGTTAGGCCTACAGCTTCATACTTTTTGTGTGAGAGGTAAAAGAAACAAATGAGAAATATAAAAAGGTAGTAGAGTTACTCTAAGAAGAGTTTCCATCTGCTGTTGTTACACCAGATGAGGGCAATAGTGAATCTGAAACTAAACACGTTCTTAAAGAATTCTACACTACTGTCCATTAAAATTGCTACACTACGAAGATGACGTGCTACAGACGCGAAATTTAACCGACACGAATAAGATGCTGTGATATGCAAGTGATTAGCTTTTCAGAGCATTCACACAAGGTTGGCGCCGGTGGCGACACCTACAACGTGCTGACATGAGGAAAGTTTCCAACCGATTTCTCATACACAAACAGCAGTTGACCGGCGTTGCCTGGTGAAACGTTGTTGTGATGCCTCGTGTAAGGTGGAGAAATGCCTACCATCACGTTTCCGACTTTGATAAAGGTCGGGTTGTAGCCTATCGCGATTGCGGTTTATAGTGCCGCGACATTGCTGCTCGCGTTGGTCGAGATCCAATTACTGTTAGCAGAATATGGAATCGGTGGGTTCAGGAAGGCAATACAGAACGCCGTGCTGGATCCCAACGGCCTCGTATCACTAGGAATCGAGATGAGAGGCATCTTATTCGCATGGCTGTGCAGCCGCATCTCGATCCTTGAGTCAACAGATCGGGATGTTTGCAAGACAACAACCATCTCCACGAACAGTTCGAGACGTTTGCAGCAGCATGGACTATCAGCTCGGAGACCATGGCTGCGGTTACCCTTGACGCTGCATCACAGACAGGTGCGCCTGCGATGGTGTACTCAAAGACGAACCTGGGTGCACGAATGGAAATACGTCAGTTTTTTGGATGAATCCAGGTTACACGTCTCGATCACGTCTCTTGTTCGCATTGACGGCACTTTGAACAGTGGACGTTACATTTCTGATGTGTTACGACCCGTGGTTCTACCTTTCATTCGTTCCCTTCGAAACCCTACATTTCAGCAGGATAACGCACGACCGCATGTTGCCGGCCCTGTACGGGCCTTTCTGGATACAGAAAATGTTCAACTGCTGCCATGGCCAGCACATTCTCCGGATCGCTCACCAATTGAAAACGTCTGGTCAATGGTGGCCGAGCAACTGGCTCGTCACAATACGCCAGACAATACTCTTGATGAACTGTGGTACCGTTTTGAAGCAGCACGGCCAGGGATTGTTGTTCTGGGTACTGATTTCTCAGGATCTATGCCCCCAAATTGAGAGAAAATGTAATCACATGTCAGTTCTAGTATAATATATTTGTCCAGTCAATACCCGTTTATCATCTCCATTTCTTCTTGGTGCAGCGATTTTAATGGCCAGTGGTGTAACTCAAGTATGTATATGTCAGACAAACGAGAAATGACATTACACTCTGTACAAGTCACCAATAGAATACTTCCACGTATTCTCCAGAAGCTGAAGATATTCAGTTTGAAGACAGCAGTGATCGCAAGAAACATCTCCCAACTCTTTTCAGAACGATAGAAGGAAGAAGTGATCTTCACTTTAATATGAAATTACTAACCAAAAATCTTAAATTTTATTGCTGCTCGTATGAAATGTAAAAACTGTTCTATTTACAATATAGAATGAAGATCTCATTCAAAGATCAAGGCGTTTTTATGTATAAATGAGAGGAAAAATGCTTTTAACAGTTCCACCTTGTACCATGTCTCATAAATTAATGTTTGTCGATGACTATAACATTTTGACTTTTTAGAACTCTCAAGACCCTTTCTGACAAAAGCGATGTAAATGTACAAAAAATATTTTTTTCCACTAATCCAATTTCCATTCTACTAAAGTGACAATAAATTTAGAAATGTCAAAGTCAAAAAACAGAAATTCAGGACATAAAAGGTTACTAAAGGAAGATTGGTAGTAAGTCCACATCTGTTGCCTCATTTGTATTGTACGTGGACGAAGCAACTGCTGCCAGAGTTCAGGAAGAAACCATAAACAACGAACGGAAACCAGCTGACGTGGATATTTTCTACAGGTTACTCCAGTTGTGAGAGCGTTGCCAGGAAATCGTAGGTAAGCTGGGCAGGAGGACTAGCAAACGTTCCAGACTCGTGAATGCAGAAGCTGCGTGAGACGTACGAGCTGTAACGCAATAATTGACAGCATGGATGGCACGCTTATCATAACATGTGGATTTTGCTACTATGGAATACCAAAGTAGAAAGCATTGGAATAAGCTATTGGCTAGGGCATGGTTCAGGGATGGTGTGTTACAGAGTTTTGCGAAGAAGGAGAACGTGCACAACAGACTTAGAAGTCTACTGTTAACAATTCACAGGCAGCCAGTCGGGAGGTTTCTCGGTGGCAGTGGGAAGCAGCTAATTACTGAAAGAGCGGGGCAAAGACTCGAGAGACAAGAAAGAGGCAGACGAAAACTGAAATGTCACGGCGTGTTGTGTGGAGGCTTGGAAGAAGCAGTAAAGATAATAGGCGTTGGCAACGAGTAGCCATCCTACCAATATAATCGTGAGACGGTGAACAATTATGATTGTGCTCGAGTAGAAGACGCTGATGCATTCTAGTGTATGGATCTATATAGCAGTACAGAATCCAAATAGCAGACTTGAGAGATGTGGGAGTATCTTTCCTAAGTATGGAGAAAACGTGATTATATTTTGATAACTGGACATGGATTGCAGTTAATTGTTAGGATGCTTGTCATTTTGTAGCTGAATTTCTATTGAGGTGTTTCCTTCCCAATAGTCTAACCTCTTGAATATTTTAAGTATTTTTACATGTTTCATTGTGATCTTGCCCAACTGAAAATTTCCCTTCATTTCAGTGATCCAGCTGATCCAGTAAATGAGCTAGAGGCCATGAAGGCTGACCTAGCGAGAAGCGGATTTCATTTTAAATAAGGCCGGTGTCAGCGAAATACAATCTGTGATGGATTGAGAAGGGTAAAACCCTAGTGGTGTAGGATGTTCTTTTAATTAACTCTTGTTATTTGTGTCTCAAAAGAAGGGCGGGAGGGGCGTGGAGGGGATTACCGAGAAGGAGTTCGGGGCGAGAAGGAACAAGTACTTCATACGTGGAGTATCTAAAATCGTAAAACAGAAATTTTCTGCAGAGCAGCTTTAACGGACACTATTTTGCGAGGTTGTCTGATGCGTCAATGTGATAACTACTATCATGCGTATAAAACAAACACTGTTTTTTGAAAAAGTGATCGTGTCGTAAAGAATGAAAGTTCTTAATTTCTACTATCACAGCCTAATAGTAAGCACTTCAATATGACGAAAACTTTTCAAAATAATTTGAAAACATAATAGGTTTCACACCACCTAGCGAGTAATATACAACAAACGTTTGTTCAAGGTACGGTAAAGATTACAAATGATATAGCAGTATACACGAAGCAAACATCACATTTAAGATGTTACAAAATAACAAGACCCAATTTAAAATGACAACGATGTGTGCAACGATGAAATCTGGACTGGAAGCATTTTTAATTTTATTTTAAAAATTGAATATTTGTACAACTACAGTCTTGTATCAGTCATATTTGTAACTTACAGAATAATATAAAGTAACGGTAACTAGCTAATTACGTTTCAAGTAACATCGGTAAGTCTTTCCAAATGTATTTTTGTCGATATTGCCAGTAGAGATTGAATATATGTGATTGTCTTAATTCAATGCTTATAAGAGACGTGCTCTGCCAAGTTTCTTTATTACTCAGTTGCAGCATCAAGTGTGTCCGGATAATGAAAACGTGAGGGAGATAACCTATGCTAGAACAGTTAATTTTTAATTATTTGACGACCGACTTTATTAAAATAGATACAAAAATGAACTAAATCGGCACAAAAATTAATAGAACTGTGAAATCAAAATTTTATAGAATCAAGTAGGTAGTTAAGTTAGTGGTCAAATGTTACAGAAGGCACTTCCCCGTAGAATTAAATTGTATACCTTTTGTAAAATACTGAGACTGATAGTGTTTACAAGTTAATATTCGTAAATGTTTTAGATCTGCAGGAGTCTAAATACCACTGCTGAAAGAAATTTCATCGCGTAAAACAAAAGCATTAAATGCATCCTGACTGTGTACAAGTAATTAACTCATGACATCCTTAAACGGCGCAAATAAACCACTCATCGAAATACAATAATGCTTAAAATACGTGTCATACCAAAAATTATATTTATTTACTTATTCTCATCGACAGCCCCAGCAAATTATCACCTTTTAACCATCCTAGACATCAGGCTTCGGTACAGATCAGACTTTCGTCATAACGTAAATTTTAAAAAAGGTAAATAGACGTAAACTAAATCTTATCAGTGATTTGTTCTATGACTGTATGACTTCATACGCCGAATCATCATGATGTCATGGGCCAAAGCAGTCGCCATGTGATGGCAGATTAAATAGACCCGTTGAGTGTATGTTGTTATACGTAGTGGGAAAAGCAGTGTTACCCACACGGTTGTCGAACGTCATGGGAGACTTTCAATGCGTACTGTATGCCTTATACAACATAGCCGTCGTGGAAGACTTCGTCCTCGTACTGAACATTGCTCTACAAGTCGTTACAGAACTCCGCTCTCAATACTTAATAATTTCTCATGTAGTCTGGTGAATTTTGTAGTAACAAAGGAAGTGTTAAGCTTATGCTCAGTGCTGTATACAGCTTAAATATCTGATCAAAACTCTATAAAATTTCGTCTGGGCTCCTTCTGGGGTTCTGTACCTGAATCTGAAAAAAGGAACCTTTATAGGATCAGTTTGTTGTCCGTTTGTCTGTCTGTCCGAATATTTAAAATTTACTTTTTCTCAGGAATGCTTAGACATATACAGTTGAAATTTACGTCACATAGTGAGGTGTACAGTTCCTTGGTCGTGTAAAAAATTGAAGCTCCTAAGTGAATCCAATCATGAGATACGGCTGTTTACGTCACATATACTCGTGAACTCGCTCATCAGAACGTACAGGGTACGTTCCGTTAACCTCGAATCATGAAATTTGCCAAGAAGCAAGGTTTCACACTATAACTAAAGGAAATAATTCCGAAAATCGTGAATTTTTAATTACATCACAAGAAAATTTTTTCTCAAGTGTTATCAGATTGTTTGTCTATCCGTACGTCAGTTAAGACCCTGTTTTCTCGGGAACAGGTAGACATATCAAGCCGAAATTTGCCGCTATGGTACCTTGGCGATATAGTAAAATTTGGCTTCTAAGTCAATGCGATCAGAAGATACGGCCATTTGTATCATATATTTTGACACTCACTCTTCAATAGCTACAGGGTGTTCTGGCGTAACCACAAGCGCCAGAACGAAGATGAAGAATGCAAGAGAAGAGAAGGCGGTGAGACAATGGCAGCCAATATCGCGCTGACCAGGACGTCACTACGATAGGAGCGGCATCTAGACGAAATGAATATAAGCGCCGCTCCTGCCAGCGTCGCTCGGACATTAGTGGCTCAGTATTCGCAGAGTATTAGCGCATGTTGCCATTTGCTTATTTGCCTCCTTTCCACTAGGTATTGGATATTTTAACTAAAAACTAGTGACGATGCATATTTTCGCTCTATGTTTACAATATTTTAAAAATTTAGACGGGAGATCTCCAGCTCAATCTCGTTTTGATGTCTCACAGATTGTCTCACAGATTGACCGCGACCTAGAACTGCGTGCAGTCGCTAGCAGAGAGGCACTGCGTAGCGAAAACATTACAGAAGAGGAACAGGAACAGACAGACAGAGTCAATGATCCTGCGCCCGCGCCTCCGGTTAATACCTTCCGCTGTCGTACGGTACACGTCGGCAACAATAAAATTAAACTACGCAAGCTTTTAGTCGCACGTCCATTGTTTCAGTTTACCTTTCTATTTACTTGTACACAGTTGAATGTGTTTGGGACGTGTAGTGCGTAACGTGTTGTGCGCCATGCCGCCCGCAAAAGGACATGTCGTTTCGTGGATAGCTGACCATGCTGGAACATTTACGCATGACGGAATTCTCTTATATTGTCGAGTTAGCGAGAAAAATGTTTCGTGCAAAAAGCGTTTCAAATAGACCACGATGTCAAGAGAAGTCTTCGTATCGCAGGAATGCAGAAGAAAGGACCACGACAACAACTTCTGACAACAGCAAGTTGCAGAAGAAGGGATTTGTCCAGAGGTAACAAAAAAGTCTGTTTAACACAGATCTATGTGAACACATTCATTGAAAGTAGTATTCCTCTTACAAACCCTATCCTCAAACACTTCCTACGCAAATATTGCTTAAATCAAATTATACCAGATGAATCAACATGGCGTAAAAATTACACACTGACAATTTACACAAATGTTCTGGAAGAAATACGCAATGAACTCAAGGGCAGCATTATCTGGATTTCAGTTGACGAAACTACAGACACATGTGGTCGTTACATTGCAAATTTAATTGTTGGTGCTTTAAGAGAAGAGCCTTCTTCTTCCTATTTACCGACCTGCAAAGAAATTGAAAAAGTAAATGGATATACGATCGCCAGATTTGCAAATGAGGGTATTAGAAAAATATTTCCAGGGTATTCTGCAGATGAAAGTGTGTTTGTGTTTATTTCAGATGCTGCTCCCTATTTGATCAAAGCAGGAAAAGCCCTCCGAGTATTTTATACCAATTTGATTCATGTGACGTGATTTATTCATGGAGTACATCGTCTTGCTGAAAAAGTACGTTCCACGTTTGTGAATGTAAATAAACTGTTTCTAAAGGCTCCTACTCGCATCGAGGCCTACAGAGAAAAACTACCAAATATGCCTTTACCTTCCGAATCAGTGGTAACTCGTTGGGGTACATGGGTCGAAGATTTGTTGTTTTACAATGAACATTTCGAGGCTATTATAGGGGTAAGACTTCGATAGTGCTGAGGCTTTGGCAATTTGCCACTGCAAGGAAGCTTTTAATGATTCCGGTATTAAAACAGACATTGCTGCGATTAACGTTCATTTTTCCCATATACCTGTATATATTAGAAAGCTTGAAACTCAAGGTTTGTAGTTGAATGAATTTGAATCATTTGAAACAGTACTTGGTCGTTTACGTTTACAGTAGAAGAAAATTGTGAAATAAACTGTGAATGATACTTTGGTCCAATACTATTAATTAGAATTTGAAGCCATTCAAAAAAATTAATGATTGTAAGTTGTTTTCTAAATAAAATTTTACGGAGTTATTGAGCGTACAGCAAGAGCAGAGAAGAAACAATTCTTGAAACACGATATGCGTCCGTATTTTCCAAATTTTTAGAAAATAATCACAGTAACGCCCCCTTCTAACATCTACCAGAAAGTATTCAGAAAATGGAATCAGCGTTCTAAATTTACCAATTTTTCGCGTGTCCGGGGCTCTTACTCGTAATGCACGCAGTAACTACCATGTCTTTTTATTATTTGATCTTGCATATTTCGACACTTTTCATACATTTTTAAGCATTTTTATGCAAATTTTAACGTTTTTATGATGTATGTAATTCGGTCTCTAATAATTAAGTTTGTACGGACCCCAGTGCGCGAAGTCTACTCGCATCTAGCCAATTTTCTTTAAATACGCTGTTCCTTAAAATTAAAAATGCTAATTAGAGATGATAAATCTTGTACGACATGGCATAAAGGAACCTGTATTTGTGAACTTTGCAAAACTCTGTTTATATTTTGAAAGTTTTTCTTAGAAACGAAATCTTAATTTTCAACTCAGTTAAGAATTTGAAGTAAATTCAAAACGACGATGAAATAGTGATTAGGTACTGGATGAGTTTCAACTATTCATTGGTATTACTCGTATTTTCTCAAATACGGGAAATTCAATTTCCCGGATGAAATAAAAACGGGTGACAGGTTTTGGCTTAAAAACTCTGAATAATGCGGGAGTGCCTATACAATACGGGAGAGCTGGCAACCCTATCAGCATCAATAGCATCAGTTGCTCCCAGTCCTTGTCTGAGTTTCAGTGGACATCACACTTTGAGACACTGTGGAGATATTTTAGACGCAGCCCATAATATTCACCAGAAATCTGAAATTAGTAACAATGTACCACTTGAGCACCTCTTGCTGGTAAAATACCGGTACTGAAGTGTTCCATCGTAACAAAAGTTCGAAGCGGTTGCCTATGGATTGATCGTCACTGCCCTATCGTGAATGAGGGACGTGGGCAGTGGAGGCTGGTCATGACAGACGAAATACACCACGGAGATCGGTTCTTCTCGTCACAGATATCACTATCAATCGTCAGTTCTCCGTTCAGCTCATTTTCTTCCAGTTTTTCTGCTGAAAATCTTGATCGTCTCCTGTCACCTGTTGTCTATATGTGATTTCATTGCGAGAAGAAGCAATGATCTCGTTTGAAATGTATTTATTTATTTATCCCTCAGAAGACACAAAAAATGTACTTAAACCACGGGACCAGCATAGTAAGGGGCATCGGATGAATCAGAAACCTCTTCTTTAATGAACGAAAATGTTTTTACACATTCTTCGGATAGAAGGGACTGGTTTTTGCTTTTCTTCTATTGTCGGTCTAGAATGCAATTTTATATTTCTTATTGATCGGTTTCAGTTATGCGTATTCAGCTTGTGATCTGATGAAACTATTTTACGTTGAATACATATATAACGCACCAGTTTCAGACTGCATGCTTTAAATTTTAACATTTTCTGTGAAGTTGTGGAAAGAATTTCCAAAAAAAACTACATAGTTTTGACTAAAATAATTCGAGAATTTTTTTCCAACAAGCATACGACAAGAAATAGCTTGAATGACACAGCCACTTCCAGAAAGAATTTGCTTATCCGTTCCACGTATTGAAGATACACAGCTCCTGCAACATCGTTATGATTTGTGCCTCTAAGAATGTTACATTCACTTTCACTTCAAAGCAATCTTAACTTTTACTTTCTAGTATGATTAAAAGATAAACACAATCTAAACTAGAAAAAAGCGTGCATTATACAGTGAAAGTGTGTCCGGATATTTAGCGTAAGGCTTCTGGTGTGACATATACATTATGACGTGCAATCAATATTTCCTTCCGCCACTACGTGCACAAGCACTTTCGGAAGAAAAATGAGTTTTCTTCTAGCAAAAGCTATAAATGAATTTCCTTGTTCGCATCGGACGACTGAAATTGGATACGTAGTCGATACAGAAACCTTTAGGTGGAAAGCCGTTGTTCTCTCGCTCTGAAGCGACCAAAAGCTGTCGTTGACGTTGTACAGTATACATAAATCGGAGGATTGCAACGCCAGGACAGTGTAAACGTAAAGTCATTCCACCAGTGCCACTGTAATACTTGAGAGTATGTTCTCCCTCGCTCAGTATACAGCAGTCGTTTACTACGTAACACACGAAGGTTTATAAACGTAACAGAAAGTTTCGTTTTGTATTAGTTCGCAAACCGATTCTCAAGTTACAAGAAACTGTCCCGATTTCTGAAACTGACTATTCTATTTTAATTAGTTTCTGAAGGCATGACTAATACACAAGTTAGAAGACGATGTGTTGGAGGATGGTTCAAATGAGTAATAACAAGCTTGATGTGGCTCTTCTCGCGCCACAGTTGTTGCTCAAATGCTCGAAATCAAAGATAGGCTTCATTTCACATTTGGTGAAATATGGTTGAATTAACATGGACCTAATGAAAGAGGTCAAATGAATAACGAACCACAAGTTTCACAATTTCACTGTGCACGTGTGGTAATATTCGGTATTGTATTTAAACTCCTAGACGTACAGGACACGGAAGCTAAGGAAAAGTGTCCTCTTTTTGAAGAACAATTCGCCGGAGGTCCCATCATATAGAGACTACTAAGGTCGAAGTACTAACATAGCTGAAGTGATTTACGGCAACCACAGAAAAACGAAGGGAATCTGAACTAGTGCCTCAAACTTTGCATCGTCTAGCTTTATACTCGAAACACCAGGTACGTTTTAAATAAGCTTTACTTCCGCCAAATGGACGCTTGTCTACGTTGTTGGAAGTTGCTCTTTATTGATATTTCATTTCTTCGAAACTCAAAAATCATTTAAAGATACAGACCTTAGTGAGCGAGACTTAGACAATGATAAGAATACAAGAATAGATCAAAATTACAATTATTAGACATTAGTGAGAGAGACTTAGATAATGGTGAGAACAGATCAACATGCAACGATTACTAAATGTGATAACGAAACTTGAGTATTACTGCGTGTAAGAGTTGACGTTAGTAATTCACTTGTAACTTTACCAAGTTTCTTTTCTTCGGCAGAGAGCTTACCTCTCAATATTGTACTTCAATGCAAGTTTCTTGGCCCGAAACAGTTCTTGAATAATTTTTGGTGAGCAAATGATATGAGAATCAGTTCAAACGAGAGTCGGTTAGGTGAGGGGTGGTGGATGCCTAATCTTGACTTAGAATGTATGTCAGCGGAAATGAACAGCTGGTGGTAGAAATCTGGGTAATGTGATCGTTGTGGCGCTCGCTACTTCACTATCCTGGAGCGAAAAAACAGAAAACGATGTCCACATGTTGTCCTAATCAAGTGTTCATATTGTTCTGTTCCGCTGTTTTAATCATTTTATTGAAACTCACATTTACACTTTAATAATGAATGAGGGAAGAAAGTACGACAACACATTAACTTCTATTTTGGGAATTATATCTGTAAGAACGCATAAATGACCTTTATGATTCATAGAGCAGACTCGTCCTCGTGTTTTACAATTATTTTAATCCTTAAGACAAGGAATTCACATACAACCTAGCAACCTCTGTTTACTGGGACGTCTGTTCTGTTTATTAAGGTTTCCAGTATCAGAATTGCTTCTTTTCTTGGAGACGGTAGGACTACGAAAATGGTTTCTTCCTTCGAGATGTACTGATTTAAAACATAATTTCACATTTTCTTACAGGGCTAAGTCTTACGCTGGTCTAATCGCTAAGTTAGTATTAGCAATGAATATTCAGGTCCGTGTCCGGCTGTCCTGTCCAATCTACGGGACTGTTCTCGTACATACGTGCCCGTACATGTGTGGGAAAAATAAAACTGGCCTGGACAATAATTATAATAATATTTACAGTAAGACTGACGTGGGATTCACCTCTATTAACGAACTTCGCAGAAAACGCTGGAAATGGACACCTGTGGCGTCGGTGCAGCACTATGCTTGATTATTCTGTTAGACACATGTAACAGCTCTTCCCGACGCATAGCTGCAATAGCGTTTCCAAAGTTGTGCTGTAGTTCTTCCATTGTGGGAGGATTATTTGAACACACCTGATCCTTCAATTTACCCCACGCGTAAAAATCACAGGGAGAGAGAACAGGCGATCGAGGTGGCCAGGACATTGCACAGCCTCTGGTGATTGTCCGCTCCTCACTGAATACGTCATGCACTCGTGACGGGGCTGTCAAGGTAGTGTACGCTGATGCTCTGTCTTGCTGAAAATATCCATACAGATGTTTATCTTCGATACACATGTGGCTTAATCAGTTTCTGGGCATACTGGCTAGCATTGACAGTTACTAAAACTATCGCGTTGTAATACTTGCGATATTATGAGCATTGGTAGCCCCGAATTTCTTTTTTCACAACTCTTCTTCACATTATCACCATCGTCTGCCTCATATTCTCCATCATCTTCTGCTCCACTTTCTGCTTTCATGAATACATTGTTTTATTTGGTTACATATACTTCATCTTGATCTGTCTTCTTTCAGATTTTCTCTCCTGACGAAACCTCGAGAGATTTTTGTATCCATCATTAGGTGTAGCTGAATTTGGCTCAGATATTGAGAATGTAAAATAAGTATCTGCATTAAGTGATGGTAATGGACTACATTAACACTTTTCCTAATGTTCTTTACATACTGATTCACTATACTCGTCAAGGATAATGGCAATAAATTTGAAAACTAGAAAATACATGTATGTGTTTGGATAATGGTAGACAACGTGCTTGGAGTAATGGCAGTCACCACGTCAGTTAACTCTCATTGTCCCCAATGGCATTCACCATTCATTTGGGGTAATAAAGGTCACTATTATTGGGGGTAATGATAGAGAGCATGTGAACTGTCATTACCCCCAATAGCATCCATCATGAAGTTGGGGTAAAGGTAGTCCCGTGATTGAGTAATGTCAGTCATCATGTCAACTGAAACTCATTATTCCCTAACAGTGTCCACCATGCATTCAGGGTAGTGATAGTGGCCTGATAGCGGTACGGCAATCGCCATCTACTGTGAAGAATGCTGTTTCACTTGAGCGTAATTTAGTTTCCATTGTGTGACAGCACATGTCTGTATTATCAGCAGGAGATGACTTTAGTGTTATACTGTAAGGTCAATTTAACTCACTGGGATGAAGGTTTCTGCAGTATAAAGTTAATACCCTAGTAGAGAGTTATATTTCTTTTATGTTTGATTTTTCGGGCGCTCAACTGCGCGTTCATCAGCGCCCGTACAAGGTCCCAGTTTTTTCACACTCCAACTTTTTTACTCAGTCCAATGTCGCCACTATCATGAATGACGATGATGATGAAATGATGCGGACAACCCAAACACCCAGTCCCTGGGCAGAGAAAATCCCCAACCCGGCCGGGAATCGAAACCGGGTTCCCGTGACCCAGGGGCAGCAACACTAGCCAATAGACCACGAGCTGCGGACGTAGCAGAGTGTTGCTAAATTGTTTTAGTGACTTTGAAGATGTATCAAACCTCACTTATTACCAATATGAATGCATATTACTACTGTTATATATTATTACTGTACTACCTAATCGAAGTGTGACTGCAGAGTAACAAAGTTTTGAATATCGATATAAAGTTAACACCCTATCAGGGAATCACTATACTGTTTGGCTGACTTTGATATTGGTTTTAGAGACGAGTTTGTGACGAATTTAGATGTGGGAATAACATAGTTTACTTTAGTAAATCTTGTCAAAAAGTCCACTTTAAGCTCTAAGTTAGATCAGCTGGTGTGCTTTTCAAGTTTGTAGAACCAGTTTTTATATATATTACAGGGTGATTCAAAAAGAAAGAACAGGTTTCAGTTGTTTATTACAGACATACTGCTTGAGATAGTAACACATTGCGCATGTAACCTAAAAGAGTAAGGCTGAAAGTTTTAGATTTTCACAGTCACCATACCATACACTCAACTTGAGCTCCACGCGTTACTCGAGAAACATCAAAACGGCAGTCTACATCATTCCACACACGAATCAACAGGTCTCTGTTTATTGAATCGACAGCTTCAACAATTCGATTTCTTAGCTCTTGAAGAGTAATTGCCCTAGCAGGCTCAAATACTATGTCTTTTATGAACCCCACAGAAAAAAATCGCAGGTATGAGGTCTGGTGGCCTGCGAGGCTGAAAGCAATGAACAAGGTATTAAAAAACTAAGAACCCGCCTCGACTGCGAAAAAGCACCTAGTGTTTACCTAGTTTCGGTGTAGTTAACTACACCTTCTTCAGAACAATAAAACCCACAAGTGCCTAAAAAGGCCTTTGTCAATTATTAAAAGAATACCATGGCTATACATTTATAAACGTAAAAAAGGAAACACAAACAGTACATATGTACAAAGTCTAAACCGTTACTTAACTTACTGGTGTAACCTCCACCTCACACCGGCTTATGTTCGATGGGCCACGATCCGCCATACACTGCAGCTACAAATGTGTAGTTAACTACACCGAAACCTAGGTAAACACTAGGTGATTTTTCGCAGTCGAGGCGGGTTTCTAGTTTTTTAATATATTAACCAACGACTGCTGACGTGCTGCAATGTTGAAGGTTCTTCAATGAACAAGGTCTTGTTGTCCAGCTCTTCCAATTCAACGTCGTGAATGATGTTGCGAAGATAATGTCACATCATAGGTGAAACTGAGGTGGAGTACCGACACGCATAAAAATAAATTCACTGGAATCTTAATGAATTTGAGGAAATAACCAACTCTGAAGCATGTCCTTGTCCATAAACTTATTAAGTTTCGGCAAGTCTCTTTCATGCTCGACGACAACGCTAGGGTTTTGTGAGTCTCAGCTTCCTACATTATGACAGTTTATTTTACCTGACAGATGAAACGGCGATTCGTCCGAAAAGATGAGTCTTTAGGAAAAATATGTCATTTGCCTATCACGGAGAACTGAAATGTAAAATTCGTACTTTCTGTTGCATTCGTCAAGACACAGTTTCTGCAGTAACCAAAACTTGTTAGGCTTTGTATGCAGTCGTAGTCTCAGAACACACCACACTGTAGTCTGAGGGAGTTGAAGTTCCAGGGCTGCCCATCTTCCGGACTTACGAGGCCCCCGTGTGGACTCATCTCGGATACGCTCGTCATTTTCATCAGATGTGTGTGGCAAACCAGTTCTCTTCCCCTTCCTTAAGCAACCAACTTCAAAGAATTTTGTATACACGTCATAGATCTGCTTGTGCAGAGGCAGCATCTTGCTGAATTGATCCCGGAATGCTCCTTGCGCCTGGACAATGGATTGACAAATTCCAATACACAATATTATTTCTCATGTGGTGTAGTCGCCATGTTGCTACAAGCAAACAGTAGTGTAGTTATGTCCAAACTTTGAGCCATCCTCCACCGAGTTACAAATTCAATGTGCTCCTATCTTGTATAGTCTGCCTGTAATGAACAACTGAAATCCGTTCTCTCTATTCAGTCATCCGGTAGTTTAATGAATTTCATTCATGGTACAAAAATCGAACTCCACTAGTCTGATAACACATAAATTGTATCAGTAGTGCCAATAAGCAAGTTATACGTATTTTGATAAGTAATACAATTAAGAAATGGAGATATTGCATTTGAAGGTCCATTTTTCTTGCAAAGTGTGGTACTACAATACAGCTTTGGTCGTCAACAAGTGTGCCCCAACCTTCCAATTTTATCAGTTATGCCAATATTCAACCCATGAATATTTTTAAATCTTGTAGAACAATTAGGTTACAGTAGTAGTGCCACATATATTTTGTGTTTGAGATCGTACATATTTTGAGAAATTGTACAAATTTATTTTAGTTCAAATTTCAATTTTTGTTCACAATCAGACGTCTATAATTACACTTCCATATTGCGATAAGCAAGCTGTTAAAGTGTATCTTCTTTGTAATCGTAATCTTTGCTTATTTTAAGAAATAATTTTATTTTCGTGATAAATATTGTGTTTTTGATACATACATCTTCCCTTCTGTCTTATAAAATTGCTGCCATTGGTCATTTTGTGTAGTATGCAAACATTTCGTATAACGAGGCCTTCTTTGTGTCTCAGGAAATTATGTAGTTTAAGTGTCATATCATAATGTAAACCTTGTCAAAACACCTTCTTCTTTCCTTTCTAAAATTGTGTTCGATCACTTCTTTTCTCTGTGGCTATGTTGTGTGTTTTCTTCAGGTATTTTAATTAAATTTTGTTATTATGTAGCATCTGGATTGGAGAACAGTATGTAAACGTTCTAGACACCCGTGACGCTGTAGTTATGACTGGTAGGTATTTCTGACATCCGTGAAAGTTGTTTATGTACATAACATCCTGTAGACCTGAATCATTTCTAAGAAAAGGAATAACTGCCAACGAGTATCATCGATTGCACCACCAGTAGCGTAGGATCAGATTGAAATTTCAACACACTTTACGTATTTTAATGTGGAAAAAACATTGTAACAACTGATGAACATCATGGAAAAAATTTACATGGGGAAGTATTTAATTTGAGGGTCCAGTGTGCCTTAAATCAAGTAAAGGAATAAAATTGGAATTAATTACATTTTTACAGTGGCTGGCAGTCATTTAGATTGCTTATTTGTTTGTATGCTTCCATTCTTAGCATAGTATTTTACCCATCAGATGTTTTCTGCATTATGAGCTTGGTTGGATTAATTTCACTACACTGCCTTACCTTGGGCCCAGTATGTAATGTCAACTGTCTGTTAAGAATCTCATTTGTAACTGCTTAGGCTCAAAAATAGCATTGGGACACTAAAGTTAAGAATTCACATGCACATTTTATGCACCAATTAGACAGGTGTGTGTGTGTGTGTGTGTGTGTGTGTGTGTGTGTGTGTGTGTGTGTACACGCAATTAATTTGGAGGCAGATATCTCTTAACATGACGCCAATTTAAGTGATGTTATCTTTTTTTATGGAAATATTGTATATCTTTGAACACGATAGCATTTCATCAAATTTCAGAGGCAAATTTTTTTAAACATTAAGTCATTTTTACACAGTTCAGTGTTACATATTTTTAATACTGTGTACCTTTGAACTTAATTCCATTTTTACACAAGTTAAGTGATCGGCTGTCACATTTTAATAAACAGTAGCCTGTCCTTGGCTGCTTCAGTCTAATTCCCACCAAAATACTATGCTGTGATTAGCTGAAGAGGGGGAGGGAAGAGAGAGAGGGGAAGCACATATTACATCACTGAAATGGGGCGTGTCGTATCACGTGATAATAATGGTATTGACATTGATAAGGAGGGCCTTCTTTGCCACCCTGTATGACTGTGAATCATTTTCTCCAGATGTAGATAACCACCTACATAAGCAGTTGCACTTGACGTCAAAAATATCGCAAGGTTCAATACTTTACAATAGTACAAAGTGGTCCGAGTCGCTATAGACATATTACTGTCCTGACTCCACTTCGTTTAGAAACCACCGGTGGAACTCAAGATGCGAAAGCGTGTCTAAATACTTAAACTCATGCAAAACAACAAAGTGCAGCAGAAGTTTAAGCAGCATTTGGAACCACAGTAACACAACAACACTCTGTAGCGTGCATTCCACTTAGCTTAAACCACTGCCATTAGAGACTTCAGTGGCGTCAAACGAGAGGTGATTGGAGTAATAACTTACCTCACGCCTACTCTAACGTGTGATCTTGCAATATTAATCACTTAAATACGTGATCTAGACAAACGTATTCCCGAAATTTCATTATTCTACATCAACTATTTTTAGCATCATTTTTCGTCGGTGTACAATCACATGACGCTATTATCTGCTATTGTTCGTTCTGATGAAAGCTGGTTCTGCCTCGGGGCCAGTGACGGCTCTGTCTGCGTCGTAGATACACTTGACCTACACCTGGAGTTATGGTTTACGGTGCGATTTAGTATGACAGCAGGAGCGCTCTAGTGGTTATCCCACGCACCCAGACTGCAAATTTGTACGTCAGTCTGGTGGTTCGACATGTTGTGCTGCCATTCATGAACAGTATTCCAGAGGGTGTTTTCCAACAGGACAACACTCGCCCACATACCGCTGTTGTACCCAACATTCTCCACAGAGTGTCGACATGTTGGCTTCGCCTGCTCGATCACTGGATATGTCTCCAGTCGAGCACACATGAGACATCATCGAACGACAACTCCAGCGTCATACACAGATAGCATTAACCGTCCCAGTATTGACCAGCCAAGAGCAACACGCATGAAACCTCATCCAACTAACCGATATCCGGCACCTGTATAACGCGACGTATACACGTCTGCACGCTTGGCTTTCAACATTCTGGCGGTTATTAATGTACCAGCATTTACATCTGCAATAGCTTATCTCGCGCCTACTCTATCCTCTGATCTTGCAATGTTAATCACTTAAATATGTTACCTAGACAAACTTATTCCCGAAATTTCCTTATTGTACATTAATTATTTTTTGGTATCATTTTTCGGCAGCGTATAATCACATGACGCTATTATATGCTGCTGGATAAACGATTTTATCAGACTTCTTCCCACAGCAATATTTTCAATTTTATCCACACAAGTATTTGCAAGTTATTTTGTCACGTTGTCCACCTGCATTCAATCAAGTCATTATCTATGGATGATTTACTTTTTATTGGGATAAAGTTATTTTTTACGTAAAAGGAGACGTTAACACTGTATTAGAAGTATTGGTAAAGCAGATTAATGAAAAGACCATTATACTACGCAAGCATTCTGGCAAATACCACCGCACTAATCTGTTTAGGATACATAACACGCCTTCTTCCTTCTCGCAAGTTGTAATAAAACAGACTCGACGTAATTCTGTTGCTACGTAGGTATAAGCAACGTCAGAAAGCGTAAATTATGCTAAAAGAATGAGAACTCTGAGGGCAAAGTTAAAACGGTACGGCACGGTTTGCCGTGTAGGAAACAGCAGCAACGAGATCCCAGCGTCTCGTACCTGCAGTACGATAATGAAAGCGTTAATGACGCGTAAAATATTCAGTAGCCATTTCCTGTTACTACTCTGCGAGGTACAGCAACATTTTTTTAGAGGAAGCACAGAAATGAAAGCCTTGCAAACTGTGTTTCGAAGATAATTGTGTCAGCGCTGTTACAGCAAACAGGTAACAAAGAACCCAGGTAATTGGTAACTGTTAAAGACTGTAGTTTTATACGAGCAAAAACAAACATTACGTAAGACAACAAGGCTATCTGCAGAACGAGTTAGCACCAAGCCCACTTGTTTGTATAACGCATGTTTCGTACTAAGATACTGCTTGGTGCAACTGATAAACACATGTAAGTCTGTATTGCTAGAACTAACATTTTCGGAAACGCTCGCAAACGTGACGTATTTTTATTCGTCATAGACACAGAACCAGAGAGTGTATCACGTCCTTTGCAAAACAGTGTCGTTGTCTGATGTAAAATTTAACTCTACCCGGTGTGCTACTACAATAAGTTCCCGAAAGTTACTTTTTGATTGATTTAACTAAGGGACGTGAGCTGTTCATATTCACTGAATTAGAGTATCATACACGCATTTAGCTATCGTCATAGTTACATAGTTTATTAAATACATACATAAAGCATGACACTTACCTCTATAAAAATGAAACAGGAAAACAAGTTGAATCTCACATTTGCCTACATAATTCTTAAAGAAGCCAAATCTTGCTTGGCGACATACATAACTACCATATATGAGTTTGTATTTAAACACGAGATCTCTTCTCTTAGCTCTCATTTATTGCTTCTCACGAAAACCACGGTGATAATCGCCGAAAACTTGAGTCATTACTCTAGTGTGACGTGCGAATAAGACCGAAAATATTTAATAAATAGATGTCATCGCTATTAACGTCCGCCCCAGTAGCTGAGTGGTCAGCGTGACGGGTTGCCGTCCTCTGGGCCCGGGTTCGATTCCCGGCTGGGTCGGAGATTTTCTCCGCTCAGGGACTGGGTGTTGTGTTGTGTTCATCATCATTTCATCCCCATCCGGCGTGCAGGTCGCCCAATGTGGCGCCGAATGTAATAAGACCTGCGATATGGCGGCCGGACCTGCCCCGCGAGGGGCCTCCCGGCCAATGACGCCAAACGCTCATTTCCATTTCCATCGCTATTAACATCGCTCATATGACGAGTATCAGTAAAGAGCATCCGTGAACCTAAAACTGAAATGCTTATTGTGAATGGCACCGTCAGTCAGAATGACATAATATGTTCAGAAGTAAGTCAATAAAAGTGTCCTTAGTTTGCGACTGCGGTTAGGTTGTATCAAGAACCGATAGCAAACTTTGATATTGTCATATCTTCTCACTTTACTGTACTTTACAGTGTCAG
Organism: Schistocerca piceifrons; assembly: GCF_021461385.2. Taxonomy (NCBI): domain Eukaryota; kingdom Metazoa; phylum Arthropoda; class Insecta; order Orthoptera; family Acrididae; genus Schistocerca; species Schistocerca piceifrons. The sequence goes on from NC_060141.1 coordinate 260,906,389, forward strand.
GAGTTGTCAATTTTTCGGCCCAATACTGGATTAAATCAAAAGCTACAGGCTTGCTTAGCCACAGGTCGCCTAGGGAGCAACGTGCAGGACAATTTCGTCATGTTGGAAAACGTTCTGTGTTTTGTATTTTTCCACAGTCGCACTTACTGTCATTAGGCTCTAATAGGCTCCATTTTATCAGACTAAGTTTTATAGGGGCAGTTCTGATACGCGTTAGCATTTTCCGTGACTCGTAGCTCAGTTCCACACCCCTTGGCGGATATTCTAAAATATGGTGGCTGACAGGGGGTTTACCTAAGGTGTAATTGAGAAACCGATATCTTGATTTTAGTCTTTTTAATTACCGTATAATAGAAGGTACTCATCAAATGTCTTTTTGAACTGCTCGTTATGTTCAAGAGCTACCCTGGGAGACTTGGAACTGTTGAATCAGAAGTTTGGTAGAGCTTTTCCAGTGGAGTGGGCTTCATGTATCCTGTGACCTGCCTACAAGTTTCGTTAAGGCTTCTATCGATCTTCTTTGTATGCGCCGATCTGGACCAGACAGGACACGCGTACTCAGCTGCGGAAAAGCAAAGTGCTAAAGCGGTGGTTCTAAACACAGTAAGTTTGGTGCCACACTTACTGACAGTTAGCTTCCTAAGAATATTATTCCTTGCAGCTACCTTATTTCGTGTTTTTTCGCAGCGACGTTAGTGTGCGAGGAACCTGTCAAGCATCGATTCGACGTACACCCTCTCTTCTGCGTGCTCATGGATAGATTCACTACAGTTAATGTGCAGTTTTCTATTTGCTGGGCGTGTGCACAGGTGAAAAGCGGGAATTTTCGTTTTATTGGGACTTGGTTTGAGAAAATTGTCATCGTAATATGTTGACATAGTTTCTAGGATATTTTCCGTCTTTACCTCCTCAAAAGTTCTTCATTGAGCTTTGAAATCCAAATGGTCAGCATACAGAAAATGTGTCGAATCTTTGGGTCCTGACAGATCGTTCGTATATATATTGAACAGAATGGGAGCTGGAACACTTCCCTGAGCAAGGACGTTTCTATGCTTCATTCAGAGACTTTTTTTCCTTTCTAGGGCGACAAAGAACTGTCGGTTCCGCAGAAAAATTATATAATTTTTACTATTTGACGGTCGCTAGTCATCTCATACATTTGGAGTAATAGTATTCGGTGGTTTATTATTAAATCGACTCGAGCCAAGCTCGTTATTAATTTATTTTTATATCCCTCCTCTATATGCTCTGTGAGTGCCAAAATCTGGCCAATACAAAATTTACCTGGCCTGAAGTCAGCTTGCTGTGGGATTAACTTTGAATCAATGATGTTATTGATTCGATTAAGAATCAGACTTTCACATAGTTTGAAGAGGTGGCACAGGAGGGATATGGGCCGACTGTTGATAGGTGAGTCAAACTCTTTTCCTGGTTTTATGAGTACTATTCCTTTCGACGTCCTTCATAGTTTAGGGATTTTAAATGTTTCTCGGCAGCGGTTTACCAGCCAATTTTTGGCATTCGGTTCGAAATGCTTTACATATTTCACACATATATCGTCTACACCAGCCGTCTTTCCGATTTTCATGGAGTTTATACTCTCATTGAGCTCTCTGATTATGAAAGGATAGGAGAAGTTGTGGATATCACATTGTAAGTTATTGTTGTCACATTTTTTGTTGGGCTTGCCATTCAGTAGCAATTGGTGCGAGTTTTGATTAGGTATTACTTTAACCATTCCTTCGATTTCTTTTGGGTTCCCATTGAGCTTTCTCATGACGTGCAGTTTTTCTGCTATATGACATGTCCATTTTCCCCAAGATTTCAACCCATTTCTTTTTCCTAGTTTCACAAACTGATGTCATAAGAGTTGTGCCAGAACCTATTGTCTCGTTACTCAAAGGGTGTTTTGAGCACAGTTCTTCATATTTATCTAAACTGTTTCTGGTACCCTCAGAGAAACCTGGTATGATGTTCTGTCTACAGCCTCTTCGAATATGCTTTCTTGACACTTTTTAAGGAATTTGTACGAAAAGTATGTAGTTTTCTGCTGCGGGATTTACGATGTTAATTTCTTCTTCTAATTTCCTGGAGAAATTCCTGTGTCTGAGTTCTTTTGTTTTTTAATTCAACCTTCGTAGAAAGAGCATATTAACATATCTGACTGCTGAGAAGACCTGAATTGCACTGGAAGAACTTCGTATACATTTTTAACACATCTGCCTTGGATGTTTCTGCTGACAAATCCGTTGTCAGGGCTTGTGGCCTCGTTTTCAAATTTCTTCCATTAATGTCATCCACAACCTGCAACAAAAAATATTTAAAAATATCTGCCTTGACAAGAGCAAAGACCGACTGCAGTTTGTGGTACCAGGAGAGTAAGAGTAATTAAATACCCTATCATAGATTGAATAATTGTGACGTGTTTAGTGTGAGCAGCGTCAAAGCCCAACTCATAGAAATCAACTATGCAAGTCGTTGTTCTTTGCTTCTGCCACAACACACAATTAAAAGGAAAAGTATGAGTTTAAATAAGCAATGTTGCACTCAATTCGAGCTTTTTAATTCGTAGGATAAAACTAAATGCTGAAATGCTCTTGGTGGTATCACATAAAAATCTTCAGCAGCAAAAAGGATTACAATCCTCATTTTGTAACATTTGTATGCTGTATTAGTGTTTACCTACGATTTCATCTCCTATGCCCTAAAGCATAACGCACTGGGCAACTTTAAATCTTATTTTAAGCTAACATAACCACGATCATTAATTCTAGCACACCATGAAATCGTCTCGTCAACAATCTACTATCATTCGTCAATAATGCAGCATTTACAGATTTTCTTTCTGGAACTGTTCTAGTAATATGAACTTGTTCGTAGTAAAGTGCTTTACTCACTCAAGGAACATATAACTCTAATTATTCTAGCTCCTAAATGTATTGGAATCTCAAACGAAAGAGGTTTTGAATAGGTTGTTAATGATGGGGCGAATTTCACATTGTCAAATGTATAAGAAAAATCTTTACACTGGATACCTCATATTTCAGTAGTAATTTCTTCTTTAATCTATCCCACTTACTGTTTTGTATTGCACAAAGGTAAATTTGGAACTGTAAACTATTCACATGTAACTGAAAACTCTACCTACCGTTTCACAACCTCGATTATCGTGCTTCAAACGACTCACATGTTACGATAACCTTCCTCACAACAAATCGTCATTTTCTTAGTCATTATAAAATTTTAGTTGCTATAGGAAAACTTTCAAACACTAGCAGTTTTATTTACAAGCTTTTAGTCAATATCTTTATTTCAGTACACATGAAGCAACCTAATAAAATGTTAAGCTGAACAGACACGGTTTTCCTTGCATTTTTCAATATATTAACTTCGTACGTAAACAATGTTTCTAGTAATATCAAGCATGTTAACATCTCTCCAATTTTTGAAGTCGATAGGTAGGAAACCTGTGGTTTTACTCACCGTGGACGACGAGATAAATAGAGGTGGAATACAAGCATGGAGTCAGGGACAACAGGGAATGAAATCGGCCATGTCCTTTTCAGAGGCACCAACCCAGCATTTGTCTTAAGCAGTTAAGAAATGTCACGCGAAACTTAAATCTGGACGGTCCAACGAGAAATTAAGGCTCTCCTTCCGAATGCGAATTCAGTGTCTCTGACAAGTTGTTATGTGAGATCATAGATATAACACATGGATTGTGCTGTACTCTATGAAAGTGTGTGTGTGTGTGTGTGTGTGTGTGTGTGTGTATGTGAGAGAGAGAGAGAGAGAGAGAGAGAGAGAGAGAGAGAGAGACACAGAGACAGAGAAAGAGCAGGAAACTCAGTTAGTTATACTGACTCAGTTACAGATTCAGGACAGTAACTGGTTAATATCGCAAATTATGTTCTGGAGAGAAGAAAGTGCTGGTTCACAGCGTGTAAGGTGACATTCACTGCAAGAAAATAGAGTAATTAAAATTTATTACATATAGTTTTGCTATTACTGACTTTCAGAACTCTTCTTGTAGTGATACGTGGTAAAGCTCAAGACACTACATTTCCAGTTTCTCACTGACAGATTTGAAGATCAATTCTAAAAAGCCACACTGTATTCGACTATACAATAAATTATTTCCACCAGAAGTGCTGGAATTTTTTTAACACAAAAAAAGAGATAATAAACAATCCACATGACTGGAATAATTACACTTATTTACTTTGGATATTATCAATTCTTGATGATATACTGGATAATATTTTAATGAAATTCTGATCAAGAAAAAAAATTATTTTGTTCAACAAATGAGTTACCCACAGCGCACTTTAATGCGTGAAACTCATGTAGGTGTTCGTTTAACAACATGTGGAGTCCTTACCTTACTATAACATGCAGGTACGTACTGCATATGAGACTTGTGACTATCAAAGTTGACTTTTCAGAGGATCGATGATTGTGCTAGCAACATATTTGTAAGAACTACTGACAAATGTGTGCAGCCACTCACCAATATTAGACTTGGATAACGGGTGAAGGCTGGTTGGGGCAAACCAAGGGTTTCAAGCCTAAGAATAAAACATGTTCCCTTCTATACTTTTATCAATATCTTATATGTACTTCACCGTCTGTTGCGAAAATCGTGATTTCAGTATTTGCTGATATGGTGCGTTTTTGAAAACAGGAACACCCACTTTTTATTACATATTCGTGTAGTATGTAGTAGTTGGACCACTTTTTTCACTTTGTGATGGATGGCGCTGTAATAGTCACAAACGTGTAAGTACGTGGTATCACGTAACATTCCGCCAGTGCGGACGGAATTTGCTTCGTGATACATTACCCGTGTTAAAATGGACCGTTTACCAATTGCGGAAAAGGTCGATATCGTGTTGATGTATGGCAATTGTGATCAAAATGCACAACGGGCGTGTGCTATGTATGCTGCTCGGTATCCTGGACATCATCCAAGTGTCCGGACCGTTCGCCAGATAGTTACGTTATTTAAGGAAACAGGAAGTGTTCAGCCACATGTGAAACGTCAACCACGACCTGCAACAAATGATGATGCCCAAGTAGGTGTTTTAGCTGCTGTCTCGGCTAATCCACACATCACTAGCAGACAAATCACGCGAGAATCGAGAATCTCAGAAACGTCGGTTTTGAGAATACTACATCAACATCGATTGCACCCATACCATATTTATATGCACCAGGAATGGCAATGACTTTGAACATCGTGTACAGTTCTGTCACTGGGCACAAGAGACATTACGGGACGATGACAGATTTTTTGCACGCGTTCTATTTAGCGACGAAGCGTCATTCACCAACAGTGGTACCGTAATCCGGCATAATATGCACTATTGGCCAAAGCAAAATCCACGATAGCTGCGACAAGTGGAACATAAGCGATCTTGGCGGGTTAATGTATGGTGCGGCATTATGGGAGAAAGGATAATTGGCCCCCATTTTATCGATGGCAATCTAAATGGTGCAATGTATGCTGATTTCCTACGTAATGTTCTACCGATGTTACTACAAGATGTTTCACTGCATGACAGAATGGCGATGTTCTTCCAATATGATGGATGTCCGGCGCATAGCTCGCGTGCGGTTGAAACGGTGTCGAATAGCATATTTCATGACAGGTGGATTGGTCGTCGAAGCACCATACTATGGCCCGCACGTTCACCGGATCTGACGTCCACGGATTTCTTTCCGTGTGGAAAGTTGAAGGATATTTGTCATTGTGATCCACCGATAACGCCTGACAACATGCGTCAGCGCATTGTCAATGCATGTGCGAACAGTACGGAAGGCGAACTACTCGCTGTTGAGAGGAATGTCGTAACACATATTGCCAAATGCACTGAGTTTTATGGACATTATTTTGAGCATTTATTGCATTAATGTGGTATTTACAGGTAATCACGCTGTAACAGCATGCGTTCTCAGAAATGATAAGTTCACAAACGGACATGTATCACATTGGAACAACCGAAATAAAATGTTCAAACTTTCCCAGGTTCTGTATTTTAATTTAAAAAACCTACCTGTTACCAACTGTTGGTCTAAAATCGTGATCCATATGTTTGTGACTATCTATCACAAAGCGAAAATGTGGTCCAACTAAAACATTCATATTTCTTTACGTACTACACGAATATGTAATAAATAATGGGGAGTTCCTATTTAAAAAAAAAAAACGCAGCTGATATCCGTTTGACCTATGGCAGCGCCATCTAGCGGGCCAACCATAGCGCCATCTGGTTTCCCCCTTCAAGCTAGACAAGTTTCGTTCTTTGTAGTTTTTTCGTTTGATGCTTATCTCGTGAGATATTTGGCCCGGTCACGATCAGTGGACCACCCTGGATATCTGTACTAATTTGTATGTACTACCATGGAAGTCTAAATTAAGGGAAGTTAACAAGAATGATTGTGTATCCCTCTGTGGTTTATTTCACCAAAAGCCTCAGACATGATGAATGAAATGTACAGTTACCTTAACGAAAGAACAAATGGCAGCTAGAATGATTTCCATGTTCAGTAATCTAAATGAAGAGGCAGTCAAGTCTTATCTCAAGGAGGAACTGGAAATATTTGGTTATGACCAGGAGCATACAGACGAAATGTAGCTCTGGTTTAAACAAATAGGTGTTCACACACGGGACACGTATGTATCTAGTAGAACAGCTCTAGAGGTGAGGAACTATGGCTTTACAGTGCATACGTAGACATTTTACTTTAGAAAAAAGCTTAATGTTTCAGCTGTTACAGTGTCAGACTTAAGAGTTCATACATTTTCAGTTATTGTTGCTATGATACAGAAAGTTAGTAGTTTATGAAATTTCGTTGTTGCTGGAATTAGCAGTTCATCATTAGAAGAGACAAATATGAGTTCATTACAGCCCAGCTTGTTGGGGGAAATGGTACCCTGTTTTACTGTGAACCTATTTGAATCAGCTTAATCAGCCTTAATGACTGAGCGGCTCTTTTCACACATATTTATGCCCCTGCATGAGAGCCTTTTCTCCAGACAGGTGGGTAGTGATCTAAGAGGAAGGCAACCACTGTGCAGTTATCAGCTTTGAGTTTAGTTTGCACTCATCATCCTTGAGGTAAGCAACCAGAAACTATATGCAAGAATGTGAGAGCTCAAAAATTAAAATACGTACAGGAAAACGATTCAAGATATCTGTGAGAGGGTGACGGCACCTCGTGAGTGCCATGTGTTCCACACCACACCAGATACCACGCTGTGTGCTTTATTGTCCTGGCACTGCACCCTACATATCGCTCTGCACACGGCATAGTCTGAGAATCGTATTCAGGGAGCCACACAGAACTCTTCATAATCGGGGTACTGCACTGAGTAATGTGTTGCGCTATCCTGTATCCCTCCCACAGACATCTTGTATGGTTCACCTGTGTATTATTAACTCGTAAGGCCACGAACAGCAAGTGAAAACGTATTAACTACCAAGTTCTGAATATATAAAGAGCGACTGAAAATGTATCAAATGTTAAGTGTCGCTCTCTCTGACATTGCAACACTTGAGCTGTTAACTTTCATCTCATGCATTATGTTCTAAGTCTCTTCCACACAGTGACAAGTGGAATGAAAAGTTATTGTCCCTCACATCAAGAACTGTTCTATTCGATACACATGCATCTTCTGCGCGAAAAGCTATTTATTTATATAGACTTAAGTTTGTCTACATCCTGCTGGTCATAAGTAAATGTTTCCGCTTCCTCCGCGAGATATAACTTGACGGTCTCTACATCTACACTGAAGAGCCAAAGAAACTGGTATAGGCATGCGTATTCAAATACGGAGATATGTAAACAGGCAGAATACGGCGCTGCGGTCGGCAACGCCTACATAAGAAAACAAGGTATCTGGCGCAGTTGTTACATCGGATACAGCTGCTAAAATGGCAAGTTGGTTTAAACGTAGTGTTGTAGTCGGTGCACGAGCGATGGGACACAGTATCTCTGAGGTTGCGATGAGGTGGAGGTTTTCTTCACGACCATGTCACGAGTGTACCGTGAATATCAAGGATCGGGTGAAACATCGAGTCTCAGACATAGCTGCGGTCGGAGAAAGATCCTGCAAGAAAGGCACCAACGACGACTGAAGAGAATTGTTCATCGTGACAGAAGTGCATCCCTTCCGCAAATTGCTGCAGATTTCAATGCTGCGCCATCAACAAATGTCAGCGTGCGAACCATTCAAAGAAACATCATCGTTATCATCGTTATGGGCTTTCGGAGCCGAAGGCCCACTCGTGGACCCTTGATAATCGCACGACACAAAGCTTTACGCCTCGACTGGGCCCGTCAACACCGAAATTGGACTGTTGCTGATTGGAAACATATTGCCTTCTCGGACGAGCCTAATTTCAAACTGTATCGAGAGGATGGACGTTTACTGGCATGGAGACAACCTCATGAATCCATGGACTCTGCTTGTCAGCAGGAGACTGTTCAAGTTGGTGGAGGCTCTGTAATGGTGTGGGGTGTTTGTAGTTGGAATAATATGGAACCTCTGATACGTCTAGATACGACTCTGACAGGTGACACGTGGTCAGTTACCCGCCCTATACCAGCTTCACATACAAGAGTCTAAGCCTGAACAGAGTAGCTTTCACACAATCACAGTACTCCACAACCTCGAATAGGTCTAAGTCCGTCAATTGTTGGAAATATTTCAAACTCTAGTTACAGTCGAATATATGTCAATGTCCTACAACGTAGCAGACTCGTAGAATATCGTATAGTCTGCATGGGTGGCCATTACGCCGCTCATCTCCCAACACTCCACGTCATCACTAGCAAAACACTTCCCACACAAAGGTGCTTCTTGAAGGAAGCAAAGTTACATACGCCACAAATTATTTAGAAATCCTATAGAAGTATCCGATGTGTAGACAACGCTTACAGATGCATCTTCAGCAAACCAGTGCAACTATTCCTTTTTCTGCCCGAACTGCATTCGTCAGAAATCTTGTGTGAACATTTGGTGCCACGTGTAGAACACGTAACACACAGTGAAGCAAAAATCCTTACATCTACATATTATGTGAGACTGTTGGTGTCAGGTGTCTTTTGCAGAATTTGAAACCGAGTGAATAACTATATTTTCCTCTTTGTTCCTCAGGTTCAATGGTATTGGAGCAGATTTGAAACAAAGTATGCTAATTTGGATCAAAAACATTCGTTGGTTTGGGTACAATATTCGCTGATTTTTGGCATGAAACTGACTGATCTCAACTTAAAATATCAATGATTTCGCCATAAAATTGAAATCTCAAATTGGACACCCCCTTGACATTACAGTCTGCCTATCGAATAAGTAAATGGGAGCTGTGAGTTACGGCAGTTCACACTTTCACACTGGTATCCGTCGGAATTCTGTGAAAACGCATAAGCTCACCAAAAAGGATAACTACGCTTGAATTTTTCAATTTCCCTGCAGAGCGTATGTAGGACTACTTGAATTTCCTACTATTTTCAATATCAGTTGAAGCACAAGTATGCTTCTTGCATTTTCAAATTTCTCTGCCATTTTAGCTTAAGTCAGAAGGGCTGCGTAGTCGTATGGGTTCTGGAGGTGACTACAGTGCCGCCACAAATGGCATACTACTTGCGAAAATCAGAATGACTATTCTGGATTTTTTAATTTGCCAGAATTTTTAACTTAGGGCATGTTGGTGGTGTGGGAGATCGCCAGTCACAGTCTGCACGCTGCATCAAGCATTCGAGTGGGGAACATATATTCGATGGTTGAATAGCGCTGTGCATGGAGCTGGCTCGTGACGTGACTCCGGCCCCTGGTAGGCTTGTGGTCCTTCTCCTTTGTCACCACGATCTGTGGGGTCTTTTCCCACGTGGAAAATGCTTAAGTAAAATGCAACTTTGAATTCTTATTGCGCTGTAAATGTGTAAACCTAGAGCAACTGGGGATGGAGAAAACTGTTCGAACATACAAGCTGTCTCACTAAACTGTGACGTCAGATGGCTGGAGGAAACTGTTTACATGCCATTTTAAAATGAACAATTTGATTTTTCCATAATTTCAAGCTTAGTACAGATGAGCTGTTACCTCAGAGGAAAACCCTGTAGTTATCATGGAATTTATACTCAGAACACAAGAAATTTGACAACCATGAAGGCTGGTCTTGTAAGCTCAAGTCCGCCTTCTTGGATCGTTGTCTTGGGTTCTGAAGTCGTAGAGGCTGCCTCAGGTCCGCCATCTTGGATTTTATACCGGCAGTGTGACTAGGTCTGCCGTTTATATTTCGACACACATAAAAAATAGTGCCCAAAATATAATATTAACACAAATTCGTTTGCCTTACGTTTTTCCCGGATACTTTGCTCACAATAGCAAGTCATCGAAAATGCCTTTCTTATGATTACCTATTTTAAAAGAGAAAAATGTTATTAGAAATATACTTACGGAAGAAAAATCCCAACGCGCAGAAGGAGTTGTACGACATGAACGAAAGTTGGTATTCGTTTTCTACAGTTTTCGCGCCAATAGCATAAGAGTGGCGCTACTAGGACGCAAATTAGGTTTGCTTTAAATAAACTCTGTAACGGTCATGAGCGATAATTACCTTTGAGATTGGACGTGGTGAGTTAATGTTAATCAAGAATACCTTTAAGCCGACAAAGACTCAATTATCAACACCTCACTGAGTTTGAACGAGGTCGTGTAATAAGAATACTAGAAGGAAGATGTTCCTTCTGCGGGACTGCATAAAGACATGTAGCCACTGTGTATTATTGCTGGCAGCGGGGTCAGGAGAATATACGGTCGCAAGGGACCGGTCTCCGGACGCCCACATGACACTACCGAGAAGGAAGAGCATCGTGTTCAGTGTATGGCTGTGGTACATCGTAGTGTATCTGCAGCAGCAGGTTGAGTAGCAATTAGCACCACGGTGACGCACCGAACTGTTACAAAATTGGTTACTTCAAGGACAGCTCCCAGCCAGACCCCTGTAGCGTGCATTCCACCGACCCAAAACCACCGCCATTTGCGACTTCAGTGGTTTCAGGAGAGAGCTCATTATAGGTCAGGATGGAGGTCTGTTGTTTTTTCTGATGAATTCTGGTTCAGCTTCGACACCAGTGATGGCTGTGTGTTCTGTCTGCATGATATATACACTGGACCTACACCTGGAGTTATGGTCTAGGGTGCGATTTCGGATGACATCAGGAGCACTCTCACGGCTATCCCAATCACAATGACTGTAAATTTGTACATCAGTTGGTAATTCTACCTGTTACGCTGCCATTAATGAACATTATTTCAGATGGCTTTTTCCAGCAGGGTAACTCTCGCCCACATACCGCTGTTGTAACCCAATAGGCTCTGCAGAGTGTCGACATGTTGCACTGTCCTGCTCGATCACAAGATCTGTCTCATTATCAGACGATAACTCCGGCGTCATCCACAAAGAACACTAATTGTCTCTGTACTGACCGACCGAGTGCAACAGGCACCTGACAACACGATGCATGCATTTTTGCATGCTTGCATTCAGCATTCTGGCGGTTACACCTGTTATTAATGTACTAAGATTTCACATTTTCAGTGGCTTATCTCGTGCTTACATTAACCTGTTATCTTGCAACATTGTTAATCACTTAAATATGTTAACTAGATAAATCTGTCCCCGAAATTACATTACTCTACTTTAATTATTTCTTGTGTTGAATTTTTTTCCATCAGTGTATTTTACTGAATTTGCAGTTTTTCCAGTTTGACATCATTTTTGGCAGTCATTTTTATTTCTTTTCAGGCATATTGAGACACTTTTAGCCCTTTTTGTCATTGTAGTACCACGTAGGGCATATCTGCATAGGATTAAAGTGCCTGTTACACATAGAAAACAGCTCACAAAGTTTCATTGCTGAAAAAACGCTAACTGGAAACTCTTATGATGTTCCTAAAACCCTGGCCATGTTTTCACTGAGAAATTTAAAACTTCCTTTTCGTCTCAGACATGGTATTATGTGAATATTTTACGGTAACATTTAACCTCTGCATCTCGGTAACTGATAATGAAATCGTAAAAATTTTCAAGGTGCCCCGAGAACATCAGCTTAAGAACTTATGGTAAACATTTCAACAGTTTGCCATGATTAAAAATTATATAGGTGGCCATCCCCACCATTAGAACTTTTGGTATCTATAAATCATGCTCTTTCGGTTGTATCTTGATAATGGATAGAGATTTAGGGAAATGGGAAAACAGTGTTTCTACATGGAAGTATGTATAATGAATGTTCAGTTAAAATCTGAGACATTTTCTATCATTAGTAATTTATACCATTGCAGCCCACGCTGACAACACGGCTAATAACCGGTTTTGCGCTTTAGTTCATAGGTACATTAACTTTGAACTTCTGCGTCTCGGTAACGGATAATAATATCGAAAAAAGTTTCAAAGTTCCCAGATGATATAATCGTAAGAACACATGGTAAAAGTGTCGACGACCTGCCATGAATATAAATTATAGGAATGACCATAACCATAATTGATACTTTTGGTATTCAGAAATCACGGGTTTCTAGGGTTTTCTTAGGAACCGAAAATGAACAAATGAATGTTTTTATAAGGACTGCCGTAGACTATGACTAATGCAAAAGAACCAACCGATTTGCTCAGTTGCGCCGGCCGATGTGGCCGTGCGATTCTAGGCGCTGCAGTCTGGAACCGAGCGACCGCTACGGTCGCAGGTTCGAATCCTGCCTTGGGCATGGATGTGTGTGATGTCCTTAGGTTAGTTAGGTTTAATTAGTTCCAAGTTCTAGGCGACTGATGACCTCAGAATTTAAGTCGCATAGTGCTCAGAGCCATTTGAACCATTTGCTCAGTTGGCCCGGGATGGAGGAAGGTATAATATTTAAATTTTTATCTTGAACTGTAGGACGGCTACAGTATACCCTTTCATCCGACAGCTATACAAATAGTCGCTAGGCCAAAGGCTATCCGAAATACTTGCCCCACTATCTCTGCGATCAACAGAACCCGACATACTATCCCCTGAAAAATCGGATTTTCGCGAGCTGCTTTTGTTTTTTCTTCTCTTCTTAAAAGGTGTTCTGAGTTTGTCATTTGATTCGTAATTTGGATTACTATCTGTCTCTCTTAGCTGCTAAGACTCTCCTCAGAATGTCTTTTCTCTCTGTTTCCATGTTCCCTAGCGTATGTTTCCTTCACTATGGGTCACAGTTACGCTGAATAAGATTAATTTTTGGTAATCGGTATTTTGGCATTACAGATACGCTGTTTTCGTATTTAAGCTGTTTCCTGTAATGCAATAATTGATAATCCAGGTGGTCTTATCTGTTTCCCTAGGAATTTAAATTTTTGCAGCTTCTTTATTACTCTCTACTTAATCTGTTTTAGTTCAGTTTCTGTTGTCTTCAGTCTCCATTTCTTGAGCACTCCTTCAGGAATGACGTTTATCAACATTGATGATATTCCATTCCAGCTTCTAACAGCTGTTCGAACTACAAACGGCTGCGGCAGTTTACACATGAAATTCACTTTGAATTCGGGCCGCCGGCCATTGTGGCCGAGCGTTCTAGGCACTTGAGTCCAGAACCGCGCTCCTGCTATGGTCGCAGGTTCGAATCCTGCCTCGGGCATGGATGTGTGTGCTGTCCTTAGGTTAGTTAGGTTTAAATGGTTCTAAGTTCTAGGGGACTGATGACCTAAGATGTTAAGTCCCATATGCTCAGACCCATTTGAGCCATTTTTTGAATTCGGACCGGTGATGATTTATTTGATTAAACTCTCTGTTTTACACTCAAACACCTTTTTTCGAATATTGTCCAAAGCTAAGCTAACAAATAAATCATATGCCTTTTTGAGGTCACCAATTGTTCTTCGTATGAGTGTACGTAGTTGTAATATACAGATAAATATTAACATTGGTTTTTTGTAGTACTTTTATTAATGCAGCCTGCAGTAGCTTACCGAGAATAGCTAATCTGATCTTCGCAAGCGCCTTGGACTATGTGATACACCGGCGGATAACGCATGCAGCCCAGAGAAAGTGGCTTTTTGTCATTCACAGATGGACATTTTATCGATGCCAATGGCATTTCTAGTGGGTAAAGAATGACTTTTAAAGTTTTGATCCTATCTGCTCAAGTCTTACTATCAGTTCTTCCTAAGTTTCTCTGATCCTTGTCATTTAGGAACTTTACAGTCGTGTTACATGGCGGCGAGTGGTACAGTCCGCTTTGCAGGCGCGCTGGACACTGCGCTTTGATACACCAACAAGTCGAGCAACTTCATGCACGGTGCGATCAAGGGCACATCCAAACACGATAGCTACTTTCTGTCGTTCTGTCATTTCTCCATGTCGACCAGTCTGACTGCGGTATTTTCATGGAGCCACTTCACTGCCATGACCTAAGTCAGCGGTTGTCGCCCACAGGACCGTCTGGTACCAGTTCTACATCACCCAGAACGACCAGTGTGCCCTTTTAAGGCGAGGCACAATATTTTGTTAGGTGAACTTATAATCAGTAACAAGGATGAGCGGAAAAGAGAACTGATCATCGCTTAGAAGACGATCAGCATGGCTTTAGGAAAGCAGAAGACAAGCAATCCAGACGTTGCGCTTGATAATGGAAGCAGACTTAAGAAAAATCGAGACACTTTCATAGGATATGTCGACCAATAAAAAGCGTTCGACAGCGTAAGATGTAGCAATAGGTGTAAGCTTTAGAAAAAACACGGGTGACATACAATACGTACAAGAATCAACTGACCTCCTTCGAATCAACACACGGCCGTCTCTGGGACCGAGGCACAACCAACTCTCATCAGAAAACACAATAAACCTCCACCCTGACCGCCAATGTGGTCTCGCTCGACACCATTTAAGTAGCAAATCATGGTTGTTTGCGGTCAGTGGAATGCAGGTTACAGGATGTCTGCCTCGGAGCTGTTTCCGAAGTAACCGATTACAGTTCGTTGGGTCACTGTGGAGCGAACCACTGTTTAAATTGCTGCTGAAGAAGCAGTACGATGCGCCAGAGCCATACGCCAAAAATGATGGACTTCCCTCTAGGTAGTGTCAAGTGGACCTCGGTAGGTCAGTCTTCTTGTGACTTTACATCCTCATGACCACCGCTGCCAGCAATCACGTATAGTGACTACATTCTCGTCATGTCTTTTTGCAATATCGCGGAACCAACATCCAGCTTCTCGTAGCCCTGTTACACGACTTGGGTCAAATTTAGTGAGCTGCTGATACGAGTAATGGCGTCTTTGTTGCCTTAAAGGCATTCTGGACGAACATCAACTCACCACGTCAGGTCTCAAAGGTAACTAAAGCTCATGACTTTTTTTTTTCTTTATTGAATTTCGATTCCCCCCGAAGGGGGCGGGCTGGCAGCAGCTTAGTATTCCACTCTTCAGCCTATAGACTTTGTTTTAAAAAAGGAGAAGATAATATATAATAAAAAACAGGCGACAAAATCGGAGACAAAGGGTAACATGGCTAAAAAATCGTGGAACGTAAAAACAGAGAACAAAGGGATGATGATGCTAATAAAATACACATGTAGCAGACCGGTAAAATAATAGACAGTACAATTAAAAAACGCGGCGACAGTCTGGTTTCTGTTCGCAAAAGACATAAAATTCACACCCAGCGACAGCATGGTTTCTGTTCGCAAATGAAACAACACTGAACATTCACTGGAACACTGCGCTAAAATATGACATACCACAGCCGAGAGCAGGAGGAGGGCAACTGGTCAGATGATGGGAAAATAAAAAAGGGGGGAAGGTGAGGAAAAGCGAAAGGGGGAGGGGGGAAAGGAGTCAATGGAGGATGAGGACCCACAAGAGGGGCGGGAGTGCTGGGTAGACGCGGCAGGGAGTGGGGAAGGCAGAGGACGGGAAGACAAAAGGACTCTGGGGGTGGGGGGAAAAGGGAGGTAGGGAGAGGTTAGGCGGGAAGAAACACAGGATGGAAGGGGGCAAGAAGGAGCCCTGGGAAAGGATGGAGAAAAGGAGGGGGGTGAGGACCAGAGTTGATAGGAAAGATAAATGGAGGGAGAGAGGGCATCATCCAGGAGGGGAAATCTACAGTAGCCCCCTTGGGAAAGGAGATGAAAGGTGTAGAGATGGAGGGTAGGGGGGACACAACGGTGAAGGCGCGGCAGGGGGCGAGGACGGCAGAGGAAAGCTCATGACCATTATGTCGTGTATTTAAAGCAAACCTGATTTGCATCCCCATAGTGGCGCTACTAGTGTCACTCTTACGCGACTGGGGCGAAATTTGAATGGAAATCATCTGAAATATGTGGAAACACGCCTCCAAACTTTTGTTTATGTCGCACAACTTCTTGTTGGTGCTGTGATTTTCTTTTCGTATTTACATCAACTGGGAACGTTTAGTGCAAGCGCTACACTGAGATCCACAGGGTAGCACAAAAGAGGAATTTATGGCGGGCCGCATCAAACCAATCAGAGCACTGGTGGAAACAAAACGTAATACTCGGGGTTAGAACCAATGAGATTGGTTTAACTTTCGCAATACCAGGGGTTGGGTGGGAGGGGAGGAGGGTACTTTGTGCTTAGCTTTTGAAAGTACTGTTACACAGTCAGTTTTTGTTTTTGTATGTTAAACTTTTGAATAAAGTATTTATTACTTTTAATGAATTCTCCTACCAGATTCCATACATATTTTCAACTTTTTACTTAAACCTAACGCAAAAAGTTAAGCCTCAGTTGTTGATGTTGCTCTCTGCGATGAATGTCCTTTTAATATTTTTAGGATCAGGGCCTTTCTTATACGCATCAGTTTCTCTTTAAAATTATGTTGAGGATAAAAGTAGACAAAAGTGAACGAAATTTGCGATTTTTGTTGTTAAGTAGTAGTAATCATGAAGTCGGTAGTACGGATTACTGAAAGTGCATTGATGTTGCCAAGAGTGTGCTAAAACGTATTTTCAGGTTCTGGACCCTACTTACACATTGGTACGTCTTTAAAAACAGCAATTGACAAATTTTGTTTGATTCTATTTGTTCTTTTTTTCAGGTGGGCATAAAGAAAGCCTCCTTGGTAACAATGCTTCAAATGTTTCAAATGGCTCTGAGCACTATGGACTTAACTTCTGAGGTCATCATACCCCTAGAACTTAGAACTACTTAAACCAAACTTAAGTAGTTCTAAGTTCTAGGGGACTGATGACCTCAGAAGTTAAGTCCCATAGTGCTCAGAGCCATTTGACCCATTTTTTATTTTTTTAAACCTAACTAACCTAAGGACATCACACACATCCATGCCCGAGGCAGGATTCGAACCCGCGACCGTAGCAGCAGCGAGGTTCCAGACTGAAGCGCCGAGAATCGCTCGGCCACAGCGGCCGGCGTGGAAAATGCCTTGGGATTGCTAGGATTAATTCTTGATAAGAAGTTTACGCATATTATAGTATTCCGAATGCCTTGTGTCATTTGTCGAACCCCCTCCGACACGGCGTTGAGGAACCAAGGTAACGAGTGTTGATACGGTCGAAGTCCTAGCCAGGTGTGCGAGTGGCTGCCGGCGCGGCGGTGCAGCAACGGCGGCCAGCTGGCTGTGGAGGCCGGCGAGGCGCCCCGCGCCAGAAGTGGGTCACGGCACACAGCCGGGCTACGGCCACCGCGAGGCGCGGGGCCGGCGCAGCTGCCGGGTATCGATCGCGGACCCTCCGCCACGGGGCGAGTCCACTGCCGCCCGCCCGCGTCTGCCATCCGATACCGCGTCTAAATGTGCCGCTACCTCGTTTATTCGACTGATGTCGCGGCGAACCTCGAGCTAAAGATAAACACAATCACAATCAGAGCGGTGGGGGCGAGCAGGGGAGTGGGAGCAAACAGTCAGACAGGGAATTTAAGTTCGAAGCGGGTAAGCGAATTTTAATGGCTATTTAGAAAAGTATAACGACGACCAAACGAGTATTCAGGAAGAAAAGTGTTATTAACAGGCAACCACGTTGACGCAGTAACAAAGAACAAATTAATCCACAATTTCTTTGGTGGATTTTAAGCACTGGTTTCTGCTGTGGGCAATGGCAAAAATAGGACAGAAAAAAATTATATGCAAAGATATGAGTATGGAGAAGTATCGTAAAAACGTCGTGAGCTGAAAGCAAACCCCTCAGACAAATAACCGAGAAATTAACGATCGTTAAAACAAATTCAGAAAAATCTAGTTTAGTTGAACGTATAATTTGCTCTGAAGACATAACAAGTCAAGGAAATATAACATTGTGAAACTGAAGAACACTATTTGTTTCGAAAAATATTTCTTTAGTGACAACTGTTTTGATTGCACTTCGTGAATTTACGACGGTTATCAGATTTCGACTCTTATGAGTCATCATCAAAACCATTATCTTGTCACGAAGGAACCAAATAAAATGTTTACCTAGCGACAACAATGAGCGGTAGGTGAGCATTTGACATATTACTTTCGTGACAAGATGCTGGCCCTCATGATGACGTCTAATAGTCGTAAACTATAAACGGCCACATGTCCACCAAATACAACCAAGACAAATGTGAATCAGAAAGACATCATAAACAACATAGCCCAGAAAAATCGCAGAAATAGAAAAAAACGGAACCCCAGAATAATGATACCGCGAAGTGTGACCAGTGGGGTGAACTGCAGCAGTTATAATCCACTGATATACACACAGTCTGATCGAAAGAATCCGAACTCCTATTAGCGAACACTAATATGGGATGTGTCCACTCTTCGCCGATATGACTGCTAGGACTGTGCTGGGGACACTTTCGACCATCTGGCTTAGTGCCTGTGGAGAAATATAGTGAACACTAATATGGGATGTGTCCACTCTTCGCCTTTATGACTGCTTGGACTGTACTGCGGACGCTTCCAACCATCTGGCTTAGTGCCTGTGGAGAAATATAGTGAATACTAATATGGGATGTTTCCACTCTTCGCCTTTATGACTGCTTGGACTTTGCTGAGGACACTTTCAATCATCTGGCTTAGTGCCTGTGGAGAAATATAGTGAACACTAATGGGATGTGTCCACTCTCCGCCTCTATGACTGCGTGGACTGTGCTGGGGACGCTTCCAACCATCTGGCTTAGTGCCTGTGGAGAAATATAGTGAACACTAATATGGGATGTGTCCACTCTTCGCCTTTATGACTGCTTGTCTGTGCTGGGGACACTTTCAATTGCTGGCTGAGGGTCTGTGGAGGAACTCTTTCTCAAGAGTAGGAAACAGAGAAGGATCTGATGCTGGACGCTGGAACCTGGAGCGAAGTCGACGTTACACCTGATTCTAAACGTATTCCATTGAGTTCTGGTCGGGACTCTGGGCAGGCCAGTCCATTTCAGGACTGTTATTGTCCACAAACCATTGCCTCGCAGATGCCACTTTATGAGAGAGTGCACTTTCATGACACACAGTCAATAACCATCTGTGTTGTTTTGCTGTACGCAGTACACAATGCCGCGCGGGATTAGCCGAGCGGTCTAAGGCGCTGCAGTCATGGACTGTACGGCTGGTCCCGGCGGAGGTTCGAGTCCTCCCTCTGGCATGGGTGTGTGTGTTTGTCCTTAGGATAGTTTAGGTTAAGTAGTGTGTATGTAAACTTAGGGACCGATGACCTTAGCAGTTAAGTCCCGTAAGATTTCACACACATTTGAACATTTTTTTGAGCAATACACAATGCTGTAAAACTTGTCGATGTTCTTCCACGTTTAGAGTTTGCTTAAGAGCAGTGAGGGGACCACACCTCAAATACGAATAACATCCCCAAACCGTAACACCACCTCCTCAGCACCTAAATGTGGTCACTACAAATGATGGATGCCAGGAAACTTTCTTCAGGCATCGCCAAATTCAAACCCTGCCATCGCATTGCGCTAGGATATAGTTTGATCCATAACTTCAGATCACTCGTTTCCAGTCATCCATTATCCAGTGGCGGTCGCTCTTTACACTACATCAAGTATCAATTACCATTAACAACAGAAACGTGTGGTTTATGAGGAGCTGCTCCACCATTATACACTATTCTTCTCTACCTCCTAAGCACAGTCACTGTGCTGCCTGGAGTTTTGGTAGCACTTTGGCACTCGCTGTTGATTCCTTCTACTGATTCCGTGAGATTTCTTACAATTATTCTCCGAGATGTTCCATTGCCCCTGTCTTTCAGTAGAAGAGGTCTATCTGGTCTTGGTTTACCTATAGTTGTTTCTTCATGTTTCCATTTGGCAGTCTCATTACCGACAGTCGACTTTCCCAGTGTTAAAAGGGTTTATGTGTCCGCGATGGACTTGTTACTTAGGTGACGTGGCATGTCTGGACCATGTTTGAAGTCACTGAGCTTTCTTGATAGACCTATTCTGCTGTTACCGCTTCTCGTCTGACAACACAATACTCAGTCCTCCCCTCACGTGACATATAGCTGTCAATTCCGCATTACATGCGGTGTCAGGAAACTCTTGACTAGATAGGGTATGCCAAGACACGAAAAAGAGAGGCTTGATCAACAAATCGTTATCATTACCAGCTGATAATGTTTATTTAATTCCAATAATCCCTGTTATACAGACTACTTCTCGTGAAAAGGTCTAACGACAGCAAATATGATGCATGTTACTATCTTATCAGTTGACTTTCTCCCTAAGTTGCCGATAGTGTCCTTATTTCTCTATTCCTACACGAGTCCCTTCAGTTCTCGGAAAGTTCATGTTATGTAGTCTCATTAAGTCACTTTCATTTGTCTCTACCTTTAAAAAATAACCCCCGGGACAGTGGACACTTACCAGAACTCTGGAATGTAGCGAACTAAAGAAAATTGAGCTTCCAGCTGCCATCGCATCGCCGTATATTTAACTAAATGAGGATGGAAAGTCAAAGTCTCGCTAATCAGTTACGTAGGTTCATCTCTTACACTGGAACCTCGAATTTGTTTTATCCTGAGGACTACGCATAATGAGAGCAAATCTAGTGTCCAGCCGTGTGACAGCGTAGAAGCTGATATATCAGTACAAGAAGGTATCTCCCCGAAAGGACGTTGAACATTGAATGTAAAATAGTACATGCCATCTGAAGAGGTGATACAAGATTCCCGATCAACGAGGTGAAATGAGTTGATGTTGATGACGATAGAGGAAACTGACAAGAGTAACAGATTCAAGAGCACTGCCTCATCTCCTATAAAATGGACCCAAACTTGGAGAATGCCATGTTTTGTGACAAAGGTATCCTTCATGTCATTCTCCGTACAACGGAAAAGAAGAAAGCTATGCAAAGACATAGTCTTCAATTTGCTTCAACTGTTCGCTGTACAGACATAGGTCCTGCATTACTTTAACGTCATAGTGCTTAGTGATCATCTATTTAACATTTTTATCACAGGTTTTTTTTAACACAGTTCACAATGCGTCTGTACCTCCTTTTAGCAGCAGTAAGAATGTCAAGGGATACACAAGACCCATATCTTTTTATAGAATTGTTGAAGTTATGAAGACAGTATACTTAGACCAGAATATCAGTTACGAACCAATAAAGGCGATGGAGCGTACTAGAAACGAGAAATAAAGATTTCCTTTACATTAGTACTGCGAAGGTTCTAGTGGCAGAAGAAGTAAATAATTATGTTACCTCGGAAGGCAGACTGCGCAGGGGCTGGGGAATAATGATCGAGACAAATATTTTATGAGCAACAGAAGTTTCTTTGGATGATGTAGACTTTGGTTTGAGAAAGAAGTTGTTGAAAGTGTACTGCTAGAGAAGAGCGTTGTGTAAAATGACAATTGTACTTCACAAGAAGAAAATGGAAGAATCTGAAATCTGATGCTACAGAAGGATGTGAAAAATGGAACTGCCAGATAAAGTACCAAATAAGTCTGTGGAAAATGACTGTCTGAAGAAAAGACAGGTTAACTGGCAGTAACTACAGTTCCACAAATACCAGTACGGGAGAAAATAATAGATCCACGAAGATATTACAGTATGCCAAATACATTATACAGAAAGGGTACAGCAGTAAGTATTTTGAGATGAAAAGATAGCACGATATGGGAAGAGATGATGGAAGCAATCAAGCAAACCAAAAGATTGGTGAGTACAGGGAAAAGAGATGGCGATTCTCGGCGATCTCGTTTGAATGACATGTTACGCATTAAATGTCTTATGCGATTGACGTCAATCGGGTAATTCCTCCGCGATTTTCCTGTTGTCGCAAACAGTAGTTTGAATGATATCGTGAGTGACAACGTCGTTGTTGTTGCTGCCAGCACACTCTCTCCCAAACATGAAAGTCCGTCAAACGTGTCTCACAACTACTCGCGCATTATTCATTTCATGATTCCGTTGAGGGTAACGGTTGCGCAATGTAATATCAGACACTGAGGACAGAATAAATGTACAACTTCCAGTATAGTCTCTGCTGGCCCGGAAACATGTTTTAGCTTCCGCGGGTTATATGTAAACTAAGCACGATCATAAAGAGAGGACAAGCTGAGCAAGAAGATCGACACAATGACAGAAATCAGCATTTCCCCATCAGAGTGTCGCGCGATGAACGCTACGCATCGCTGTTCTAGTCCGGAAATTAGCTGGACTGGCCAGACGCTCCAAAACGAACCTCTAATAGCGAATGGCTGTCGCGAGTGTTCCAACGCGCCACGCAGTGTTCGCTGCACCAGACTAAAAAAGACTGACAACCTAGCTTTCGGGCTTTGGTACCTTTGTTAGCCTCGATGTCAATTGGATGTCTAATTTTCTTTCTCCTCTGTCTCTCACTCTCCTTCTTTCTTTCTTTCTTGCTATTTTTCTATGTATATTATTATGCGTGGTGAACCCGAACTATATCGAAAAAATGTCGGAAGTTTCTCCAGAACATTTCCTGCCTACTTTGGTATAAGGGAGCTATATGGTTTTATCTAATTTCTTTGTCCTCTCTTACGTAATGCATTTCTATATAACTATGCTCTTTGATGTAACATCTATGTAATTGCTTTAGTGATTATTTATGATAATTTGTATAACTGTAATTAATATAGGGATGTAATGTCAAAAGTAAAAAGAATGAAAATGTTATATTTTACTGGTTCGTGAATAGGGAAAGTAGGTTTGTAATCATGTAAAACTTGAAAGGGAAGTCCCTCAGCAATGGAACTGCGTACGCGGGAATACAAAAGATGGGTCTGGCGGTCGAACTGCAAAGCTCCTTTGTGGCATGAGTCAGTCGGAGGCTAGCAGGGAGAGATTGAGGAACTTGTGAACTGAAGGAGGCGAGAAGAACTGCAACATTATATATAACGTCGGATGTGGAATTAATGCGGCATATTATTCATGGCATACTGTTGTAAGATTTTCACTATAAAAGTCCGACACTAAGAAGAGAATTCTCAGAGCTAGTTCCACAGGAAGAATCATGAATACTTTCGCCGCATTTCTGAAAAGTATAGGAAATCGACGTTGCCACCACCTTCATCTCAAATTATCAGTTGAATACTGTACAACCGCATGGACCAGTTATGTTGTTTCGCTTTCAGTAATAATTTTGTGTTACGTAAATTTTGTGTTGAGCCACAGTATTTTATCCTTAGTCATTTACTACACAGTGTCCAAGTGCGACGATAAATCCGTGTACCCTATTTTACTGAACTGAAAAGTAATTATCTTCTTTAACAAAAGTTAGTAAACTTTGTGGAGTTTTAAAGTACGTAACTATTTAGTGAGCATAACCTTTGAAATACTCCACGTAGTTTACATAAATGAACAGTTAAAGTTTGATTAAAGTGCAGTTACTTAGAGAGGATTTAAGGTATTTAGTTCAAAGAATGAGATTTTCTCTGTGCAGCGGATTGTGTGCTGATATAAAACTTCCTGGCAGATTAAACTGTATTCCGGACCGAGACTCGAACTCGACTCGACTCGACTCGACTCGACTCTACTCTCGGTCCGGCACACAGTTTTAATCTGCTAGGGAGTTTCATTTAGTTCAAATACTTTTTTTAAATAATAGTAATTACAATTTTATGTGTTATGTAGTTAACAGTGTTTACCGTTTTGTGGTGATTAAAGTGTTCAGCCTCGATCTGATTCTACCGAGAGATTAGTTTCTGGGTCCCCAAGCTGATCCAAATTTAAATATCACATTACGATAACGCCAATCAAGAGTAAACAGCTGGCTACAAGTATTCAAACTATATAAGATCCATGTGTCACACCTTCCACTTGGGCTAAATAATGTAAGGAAGTGAATGTTCCTTGAGAATGAAAATAATAATTAACACAAAAGATAATATTACTTTACAACTACTTCGTAAGTAGTGATTTCCTGTTATTTAACTGACAAAAGAACCTCTTGTGCAAGCCAGTAGTGTTATCTTCATACTGTAATGTGCAGATAGTAAGTATTGGTTAAAAACAGTCTTGATCGCAATTTTAGTTTCTTATTTTTCAACGACTCGTTTCGCCTTATTTAGGCATCTTCAGGTTATCTTAATTTGGTATTTCTTAGAAGAATCCTTTAGGTAGAGTAGCCAATGGGCATCGTCAAATATATCAGGCCAACATCGCCTACGTTAAACTCAGTAAAAACTCAGATAGTAAGTGTTATTGAGAGCCACTAGTTGCTTAAAAGTATTAATACTCCTCCTGTGTAGTTCAGGTCAAATCACTGGTATATTACTTTGGCTCTGAGCACTATGGGACTCAACTGCTGTGGTCATAAGTCCCCTAGAACTTAGAACTACTTAAACCTAACTAACCTAAGGACAGCACACAACACCCAGCCATCACGAGGCAGAGAAAATCCCTGACCCCGCCGGGAATCGAACCCGGGAACCCGGGCGTGGGAAGCGAGAACGCTACCGCACGACCACGAGATGCGGGCTATTACTTTCTAAATTGAGCTACTGTCTTGCATCTTAGCAGCAAAACAGGAGTTCAATATCAAGTAAAGTCACCCAAATAGTTAACCTTCTTTCTGAACCATGACAGTACTGGGGACAATATTGGATAATTAGGTTGGAGACCGTTTGCTTTTGCTTAGTTACAGTTTACGTGATTACTAGTAGAACCTTGGTTCGATTCCCGTTTGTCTTGCTACTGCTTCCTTTCAACAGAAATCTTTAGCGGAACAAAAGTAGTCTGATACCTTACCATTACACAGCTCCACGGTCACAAAGTAAAACTCCTTTCACAGGGGTAAAATTATCGGCACATTACTATTTTAACAGTAGCCGGTAGTGTTATACGGAATTTTCTGTGTTTAGTTACATAGTGTTAATGTACTTACGATTTATTAGATTTGTTACACCAGTTAACTATGTTTTGAGAAAATACCTTCAAAACAGTAGAAAATCCTGTAATGTCCAGTGACAAAAACGTACAATAAAGAATATGAACAATGCAATAACCCTCATAATAAACCCGTCCACTTTTATCTCAGTTTGTTCAAAATGTTCTGTCGGTGTACAGTGCAGACGTAGGAAATGCAGGACTGTTACCTTACAGGTAGAGATATTATTCAAATAATGTCGAATATGGTCATCAAGGCGGAGTGTACAGCGTCGATTTCCGTGCAGCGACAATCCCAGCAATTGCTTTCACGTCGATATCGACTGGTGTGTAATAAACTAGGCTGTTCACATGCTCTCAGAAGAAGAAATCCACTGGTGACACGTCTGGTGACCGAGCTGGCGAAGGAACACTTCCACCGCAAACAAACTCTACATTAGTATGTTCCGTAACATCGAGTGCGAAGTGTGCCGACGCCTCATCGAATTGAAACCACATACTCTGACGAACTGTCAACGCCACATATTCTAGGAACTCGAGATCAATAGGGATACAAAGATAAATGGGTGTAAGAAACCAAAAGAAAAGTAATTACTCCTTAACGAGTCAACGGAGACCAGGGGTCCCTGACCCCAAAATTCTCAGATAACGTACTTGAACAACTTACGAAATTTTGTTAGTGCAGTTTGGATTCCACCTGTATGTCTATCGTCTCTCTCTTCACGATCCGCAAGCTACTTTTCGCTGGATAGAAAAATAACACTAATTTTTGTATCAAGGATACACTGCATCTTCATCTGAAACACGCTCCGCAAGACAGCTAACGGTGAGTGACTGAAAGTACTTCTGTTACTACTAACTGAGCCCCCTTCCTTGCACCACTCGCGAATGGCACGTGGGAAGAAGGCCAGTAAACGTCTGTATTAGCTCTAATTTCTCGAATTTTCTCGTCGTTGTCATTTCGTGAGATTTATAAGGGAGGAAGTAATAAGTTGTCCACCTATTCCTGGAGAGAGCTCTCTGGAAATTTCAGTAGCAAAACTTTCCGTGGTGAACAACTCTTCCAATGGAGTTTGTTGAGCATCTCTGTAACTCTCTCGCGCCGACTAAACGAACCTGTGACGAAACGCACCGCCCTTCGTTGTATCTTCTCTATCTCTTCTCTATCTTCCCTACGTGGTAAGGGTCCCAGACTGATGATCGGTACTCACGAATCGGTCGCACAAGCGTCTTGTAAGCCACTTACATCTAGGTACTTTAAATTTCTTTAAGATTCTTCCTGTGAATTTCAGTCTCGCATCTGCTTTTCCTTCGTTTATACGTATACATTGTAAGTAATAACGTTTCTATCACACTATGAGACTCTCCGGAAATTACCTTTACATCTGTCAATTTAAATCCGTTAATAATGACGTTGTTGAGTTCTGTCTGCAATGAAGTCTTCAATTCAGTCGCAAATCTGGTCCGATACTCGGTAATGATTTCCGCAAGATCTCTGTTTGTGGAATCCATGGTGATTTTCATAGAGGAGATTTTCGCTCTCCAAAAACGTCATAATCTTTTAACATGTAACATGTTACACATTTCTACGACAGATTGACGCCAACCATGTAGCCTTGTAATTATGTGTATCTGTTTTACAGCCCTTTTGGTCGTTACGTTCGATGAGGCAGGATTAATATTGCTGTGGACATCGCGGTCTTCGGTACATGGTGTGTGCCGCGCGAGAGAAAGAGGGCAGTGTTTTCTTGGCGGGACTCTGAAGCTGATGATTGCGGCAGCTCTACAAGTGTTTTTACTAGCCACATGAGTTGATTGGATAGTGTGGAGCGCCAGGTGCTTCCTGGAGATGCGACATGACAGACGATGTAGCGGCTAAGTGTGGTTGCGTTGCGATTGGGCCTAGGAATCACTGTGACGGATAACTGCTGTTGGAATGGCGTGAAACGGACATCGGTTGTGGTATCATTTCCTACGACCTAACCCACTCATGTGATAGTGCAGTTGAGTGTGGCGTTCCTCCTCCCTTTCGTGGCTCATTTTAGCCTGTCTGATTGTTCCTGCGGCTGCTAGAGGATGTACATAGCGTTGTAGAAATTTGTAGCGTCCTTCCTATAACGTGTGTAAATAGATGACGCTTTGCAAGCCTGCTGTAATCGTTACTAACATGTGATTTGGCATTCCGGTACTGTTCTGGGAGTGACCCCAGGCACCGAGCGCTTGTTGATTGATGGTGTTACAGTACTGAGACCGGTGCGAACTAATTCTGTTATAGAGTGTGAATGCCATTTGTTGTTCAGTTTTTAAAGTTCTTATGTTTCGCGGAGAGGTCTGGATTTCAAGCATAAATATATCTTGGTATGAAAGTTGCATGGCCATGAGACCAACTTGTTGCTGACGTGTATGGGAAAGGATGATGAATATCGGGGGGCTTCCGCAGAGAGGCCTGAATAAAGTTCGAATGGTACTAAAACTGATTAGTTCTACATAGAAATTGTGTTTTAATAATAGTAATTTTCAAGATTATATTTCGGTAGTGATCCCCAGATATTTGCTGTGAGTAAATATTTTGGACAAAAAAGACATTTGGTAAGCTTCTGATCATTAAGTAAGTGGCCGTTATTATTGTAATGCGTACCTGGATAAGGCCAGAGTAGTGGATTGAAACTTCTTCAGATTTACACTACTGGCCATTAAAATTTTGCTACACCAAGAAGAAATGCAGATGATAAACGGGTATTCATTGGACAAATATATTATACTAGAACTGACATGTGATTACATTATCATGCAATTTGGGTACATACATCCTGAAAAATCAGTACCCAGAACAATCACATCTGGCCGTAGTAACGGCCTTGATACGCCTGGGCATTGAGTCAAACAGAGCTTGGATGGCGTGTACAAGTACAGCTGCCCATGCAGCTTCAACACGATACCATAGTTCATCAAGAGTAATGACGGGAGTATTGTGAGGAGCCAGTTGCTCGGCCACCATTGACGAGACGTTTTAATTGGTGAGAGATCTGGAGAATGTGCTGGCCAGGGCAACAGTCGAACATTTTCTGTATCCAGAAAGGCCCGTACAGGACCTGCAACAAGCAGTCGTGCATTATCCTACTAAAATGTAGGGTTTCGCAGGGATCGAATGAAGGGTAGAGCCACTGGTCGTAACACATCTGAAATTTAACGTCCACTGTTCAAAGTGCCGTCAATGCGAACAAGAGATGACCGAGACGTGTAACCAATGGCACCCCATACCATCACGCCGGGTGACACGCCAGTATGGCTATGACGAATACACGCTTCCAATGTGCGTTCACCGCGATGTCGCCAAACACGGATGCGACCATCATGATGCTCTAAACAGAACCTGGATTCATCCGAAAACATTATGTTTTGCCACTCGTGCACCCAAGTTCGTCGTTGAGTACATCATATCAGGCGCTCCTGTCTGTGATGCAGCGTCAAGGCAGCCATGATCTATGAGCTGATAGTCCATGCTGCTGCAAACGTCGTCGAAACGTTCGCGCAGTTGGTTTTTGTCTTGCAAACGTTCCCATCAGTTGATTCAGGGATCGAGACGTGGCTGCACAATCCGTTACAGCCATGCGGATAAGATGCCTGTCATCTCGACTGCTAGCGACACGAGGCCGTTGGGATCCAGCACGGCGTTCCGTATTACCCCCCTGAACCCACCGATTCCATATTCTGGTAACAGTCGTTGGATCTCGACCAACACGAGCAGCAATGTCGTGATACGATAAACCGCAATCACGACAGGCTACAATCCGACCTTTATCAAAATTGGAAACGTGATGGTACACATTTCTCCTCCTTACACGAGGCATCACAACAATTTTTCACCAGGCAACGCCGGTCAACTGCTGTTTATGTATGAGAAATCGGTTGGAAACTTTCCTCATGTCAGCACGTTGTAGGTGTCGCCACCGGCGCCAACCTTGTGTGAATGCTGTGAAAAGATAATCATTTGCATATCACAGCATCTTCTTCCTGTCGGTTAAATTTCGCGTCTGTAGCACGTCATCTTCGTGGTGTACCAATTTTAATGGCCAGTAGTGTATTTAGTGTTTAAAATAAATTGTTTGAACAATGTTGTGTGAGTTTCTTTCAGCCAATCAACCACTGCCAATAGTGTTCATCACTGAACAAACTCGGGATATTTTTAACATGACAGGCCTTTGAATCGATATGTTGTCTGACTTGCTTAGGAACTCTTAAAACGCTCGTTACCAACTCAGTAGAGATAGCCAACAAGCCTTAACAAGCAGCCTTGTCTGACGCCTCATTTCTTAGTGCGCATTGCTGCCAGTAGCCGCCCTGCACCTGGAAACGCGACCTTCCCCATTCAGAGATGATATCGGCCGCGCTAGCCACGTGCCGGTGAAGCCCATGCATAATAAGGGAGGTGCGAGTCCGGCCTGCTTTATCGAGCGTTCTGTGTGTTTGTGGAGCTGCCTGCTCCGTGTGCTCTCCTATTAGTTCGTCTCACCTCCATCGCCTTAATGAGCTACGTTGCTAGAGAACACGAGAGAGTTTTTTTTACGTATACAGGATGCTACAAAACGACACACATAAACTTCGAGTGGTTGTAGAGACTGTCATGGGGAACAAATTGAGAATAGGAGCCGGTGTCCAGAAACATCCTACAACAACGCTACAGAGTGTCGAAGTTGTAGGTGCCAGAGCCTGCTGGTAAGCCACCCCTTCAGTAGAAAAGGTGACTTTTTACAATGACTGACCATAGGTAGAAAGTCTCGCAATGTTGTTTGTTAGTCAGTGACCGCGACTGATTGCCACAATCGTCAGTGGAAAAGGTAGAGTTAGCTGCTGCATAGACAGACCTTGTCTCTCATGAATGCAATGCTCTCTTGCCTTGGTGGACGGCGCCGTCAAACATAGGTTTCCATTCGCAGTTTAAGTTTCTCCTGGAACACTCTAAAATCTCCAGTTTTTTAATCTAAAGGAGAAAAATAAACTGCTGATGGAAATCCATTTACGAAACCATCATGCAGCGAGGCAAAAGAGCGTCGCATTTGTAGGAGACGATGTCCATCTATACAGCAGCTAGCTCCATCTTCTTCACTGGTTATCACGGTAATCAGTCGCTATCACTGAATAACAAACAACATTGTGAAACGTTCCACCTGTAGTTCATCAGCATACAAAGTTACATTTGCTGCCGAATGGGTTGCGTAGTAGCAGGCAACGGCGCCTATAACTGTGACGCTCTGTAATGTCGTTGGATACGCTTTCGGACACAGGTTCCTATCCTCAATTTGTTCCTCCTGACACCCTGTACAACCCTTCGAATTTGTATGTATCGTTTTGTAACACCCTGTATATTTCAGCCCCTTGTAACACAAATGGTACCATTACCAGGGTCGACAGGTAAACCAGTCGTCTTCACACGAAATATGGGGATAGTGAAATACTAGGAAACTCAATAATAAATCAGTTAAATTCCATAATCAATGTTTCAGTCATGAACACATTACACATTTACTCATCAAATAAAGTTTCCCAAAGAGGCACTCAAAACGTAAACATGTCTCTGTTCTGGTTGTGGTAACTGCATGCTACGGTCAACTACACAACTCTCAAATCGCACACCTAAGGTTACAGATATTCCCAATATAAAACTGATTCTGAAAGAAAGCCTTCTCAAAGCCTAAATTAACTAACTACTAGTGTAGATGAGCTATCCTGCTTCTACTGTAAGTCTATCTCACCTGCATCACTAGTTAAGTAATTTTGAAGTGAAAAACGCTCTTCATAGTGATGGTCTGTCGAAGTTTCTTGTGTGAAAAAATAGCGTCAGGTTTGAATCGCTAATAGCTACGAAACTAATAACGTGTAAACAACGGCTGAGCACACAACGGGTGGATTATGTGTGCACATGCTTGTCGCGCAGTATTTATTTCGTCTATGACGTCATCGTAACGGTGTGGGCGCACATTTGAGTTAGTTACGAAACAGCTTTTTGTGAAACTAGTGTAGCGTGGAAACGCGTTTGGCTAGAACATAGATTCTGGAGTCGTGGTGAAGGTATCATTTACAGTAGTGTTGTAAGTATGATCCTATTTTCATGACTGCAATTAATATTACAACCACGGTAATGAACCCTGTGCTGTTCTGCTATTGTAAACGAATCTCACATATCTTTCTGCCATGCCAAAGAGACATCATCGTCGGAAAACCGTCATCAGGTTTTATTTTTTTCTTCTTTTCCCGTTATTTCCCCTTCTCCCCCCCTTTCTCTCTCTCTCTTTCTCTCTCTCTCTCTCTCTCTCTCTCTCTCTCCATCTCTGTCCCTCTCTGTCCCCCTCTCTTTCTCTCTATTTCTCTCACTCATTACATGAGTTTATCATTTAACAGCTTATCTCGATTACAGCAACCGTTTGAAATACCTAATCTTTGATTAATATACTTAGCTCACGTTTGACTCGTTACGAAGGAATCCATTTCAAAATATAAATTTTACTACCTGTCATTTTGTAATAAGGAAAAAAGAGAAACAGAGTAAATATATGTACAGCTCTTCCCGCAAAATACCTGGCTTCTATGTTGGGTGCACACCCTCCTTTACATGTGCATCTTCTGTGCGAGTTCCATACTTTCAGTAGTGAGGGTATCTCCATACAAACCCTCTGCGAATTTTGTAGTCACACGTTCCGTGACATAGTAACTTTGGCAAGCATGAATAGACAGAGGCAGAAGCGCTAAAATTAAAATTTTAATTTAAAATACTATGAGTCAAAGGAAAATCTTTCTTTACGAACATGACACAGTTAGAATTATCCGCATCTGCACTGATGTGAGAGTATTCTCAGTGAAATAGTGTAATGCATGCAACCAAGGCAACAAACTGAATAAAGAAGTGAATAACCAGTCGACAGCAGCTAAATATTTCCCTTGTAAAAACAGCTCGAAAGATAATAAAAAGACTAAAATCAATGTGTTATAATGAATACTGTTGTTAAGAGCAGAAATACAAGCTACGGAATATTTTCCTGTCTTTTAATAAATTTAGTTTCTGTGTCAGTTTTCTTAGAATAGAAACATCTGGACGTTAACTAGAAAACCCCGCATGCGTTTGCATGAATTTGGCTCTGAAACCATGTTGCCTAGTCCACAATTATGGCATTTTCCTCCCACAAATTTCAGCATTCTGTCCTGGAGATTGGTTTCCATTCTCGTTCTTATATCAATCGCATTGTATTCTCTTGTTCTTTAACCATGGACACCATCACCAAAAATTTGCAGCGTTATATGTTTCACCTGTAAGGACTCTAAATAGTAGACCTTACCTCTGTTACTGTTACAGCTTTGGCGAAGAGTTCCCACAATTCTCTGCTGCACTGAAGGTGGGACTTGTTTCCGTTATTTCCGAACTGCAGTGAACAACTTTTGGTGTATTGACTTGGCACTCATCTGACGTTATAGCTCAAATAACTTGTTCAGGATGGTTTTAGGTCTGTAAAGTCTTTAAAACATGATTCCTTATGGACTAGAAGATAATCTTGGCATGAAGCACCCACCACCACGTTTTTAGAGTATGTGTGTGGATATAAGATTATTGTGCTGATAAAGTAAAGATACCTTTCCAACTTGTCACGCCATTGTGTAGCATTAGAACGTAAACGGTCATCATCATTTTGTCATCGACTTAAACTAGTGATACGAGTCCAATTTAGGAGAAAAATTTCCATATCACCACACTGCTTCACAATCGTCACAAACAGATGAGCATGCTTCACCAGGCCTTCTCCCCTCAGAGAGCCACATCACGAACTGTAACTGTGGGTCATCATTCCAGAAAATACTCAATAACTGTTCTAAGTAGCTAAGATGGTGCTTCTTCCACCGCACTAGGCCAAGCCAAGAGAAGTCACGTTAAATGGCCTGTGGCTGCTGGGTTGCAGCAACACCAACAAATTGAGATATACACACACACAACTGCCCATACTGCTGGGTTTTATGAAGCCCACAAAGCCTTCAAATACCATACGCATGGTTTTCATATTCTCTCGCTCGCCAAGCCCAAACTACTAGTCCTGCAGAAAGAATGAAAAAGACCGTTTTGTAGGAAATTTAATTTGTTAAATTTTGTACTGGGATGCGTTTTCGCTAGAAGATGTAATTTTCGAACAATTCAGGAAAAACGTACAAAAGAAACCTTCCAATGTTTTCTCAGTGAATAGTAAGAAAACTGTGGCCTCTAGTGGGAATGTATTCCTGCACAAAACTTAACTACATTAAACTTCCTACAAAAAAATCCTGTTCACTGCTTCTGTAGGACTAATTGTCTGCAAGCAGCGAGCGAAAGAATATGAAAATCTCAAGCACGGTTTTTTAATGTGCTGCGGGTTGCATAAAACGGATCGGTTCGGGCCAGCCGGATCACCCTGCATGAATGAGTCGTGTCTATTCAGTCGGAAATGCGGCGAAACAGACACCACGCACATATATGTGTGTATATTTTCATATATATGAGCGCAACGACTCTTACAATTATTTCAGTGCAGACGCACATTACGTCTGAACTCCTATGGAAATCAACATGAGCTGCCAGCAGGAGGAAAATAGACGGCGAAGCTACTTGTATATGACAGGATGCAATGGGAATTTGGGTCAGATGGGAAGCGTGCAGAATGGGCGTGGCTGTCGAGGCGACTGCTAGTGTTAAGCAGGAAATTCGGGTTCGAGCCCAAATTTTCATCAGTCGTCTACGGATTTATTTCAAAGTCGGTATGCGGCTGACCTCTTATATTTGTCTAAATACCATGAGAGTATAACGTATCACCTCCCAGGGAGTCATTTTCTCAGTGACCTCTGCACCACACCATGTCCCGTACATCATCTGACAAGGATGGTCGACAATTTATTTCGTTCAGTGCTCTTTAGAACTTAGTGGCCCTTACCGATGAATTTCTCATGCGTACTAGACCGATGATTTACTTGGGTGATTTCCGTATTTTCTTTTTTCACTTTGCTAATTGAGGACGTAGACAAAGCTAATGTGAGGTTCTCCGTTACAAGACTTTAATGTTGTCATTACGAAAAGTTTGTTTCTGAAATTGTACATAAGCCATACTCTGCATTTCTTCAGTAACTTTAGCTATTCGTTCACTTCATTACCTATAGTTCAAAAATTAACATACTGAATTGAACATTTGGGACTGGATATGATACAGTTTCTCTCTCACTGCGTTACTTCTGTCAACGACATACATTATGTAGTGATGTCAGGTATCAGGTATTGTCAAATTATAGACTCGCATCACACGCGCTACAGCCGTTTCATCCAGTCCAGCATTATAAACTTCGAGTCATCTTCACACAAAATAGCAGCCGCGCAGCCAAATTATCAATATTTATATGCGGATCCTCATTTACAAAAAAGTTTTTGGAACTTTCAACCAAAAGTGATTTTCAGATCTTCCGAGAAAACATGGTCGATACCTTTTGTTATCTTTTTACGAACATTAGTTGCACTGTTGCAACCTAGTCGAACACCTTTGGGTTCATCGCACAATTCAGAGTTCATACTCTGACATCAAACGTACATACTAAGGTGTTAGACACATTCTTTTCGCTTCTGCAAGAGTATATATAATGTTTAAAAAGGACGTGCATCGCAAATAAAACGGGTGCAATACGTCCAGGAAACGATTTATATCACGGCAGGAAAATTGAGCGCGGATGGCAAATCTCCAGCGTAGTGGAATGTCTTTAATCGAATGCTTTGTCGTAATACAATAATTTAACATAAAGTGCTGAAAAGTGAACTGAAATTAAACCAAAGTCCGTGTTTCTGCAAGTGAAGAAATTCTTGTTGACGAGTGTGGGTATTTAAGACCAAAGTCGTGAACAACTGCAAATAGAAACTTGTTAGCATTATAGACGTCGGAGGCAGTTCGTAAATTTACAGTCATCGTAAACTTACAAGACCTGTACAGTAGAAACGTGCTCTTAATTCCACCTAACTTCTTGCTGACACGGAGCCGTTAATAAGCAGCAACTTTACAGCTTTCTGCTCAGTCGTAAAATCCATTTCCTCTGAGGCCACCATACTTCAGCAGCATTTCGCTCCAAGACGTTATGTAACAATAGCGTTGTTTCCTTTTGCGCATAATAGCCAGTTTTCTGAGTTATATTCGTAACAGTTACAAACAAGGCCTAATTTCATCTGTACCGCAGTTTCACCAATTTGCGCTCAGTTCACGGAACGAACCTTAATTCGTTTTCTCTGCACGGTAATTTAATCGACACATGTCGGAAACCACCGTTGAGGAATAGTGCACCAAGAGGTGCTGCTACTTCGTGATAACCCACGTCACCATATCGCAAATATCGTAACGCAGAAGTAACGTCAACTGAGGCGGGAGACACTCGAGCAAGCCCCCTACAGTCCTGGTCTCTCCACGTGAGATTATCACGCCTTTGGTCCCTTAAAAATTGCGCTGAAGGGTCGACGATTCCTATCGGACGACAATGTCCATCACATAGTTAGACTTCTTCACGCAGCAGGACACTTTGTATATTCATCCTAGTGCATGGGTGAAATGATTGCCTCAAAATTCGTGGCGATTTTGCCTGACTGGCATAACGATTCTGTAGAAACTTCTTTATCGCCTTGCGTCTTTGGCTCAGTACATGTTTCGAACAATTATTCACTTGGATGACGGTATACACCAACACGACTATCGACCTGGTGTATCAAGAAATTTTATTCATCCACCTAGCAACCGGTTTCCATTGTTCCACGGTCCATTCTCGATGATACTTCGTCGCGCGGGATTAGCCGAGCGGTCTGAGGCGCTGCAGTCATGGACTATGCGGCTGGTTCCGGCGGAGGTTCGAGTCCTCCCTCGGGCATTGGTGTGTGTGTTTGTTCTTAGGATAATTTAGCTTATGTGGTGTGTAAGTTTAGGGACTGATGACCTTAGCAGTTAAGTCCCATAAGATTTCACACACATTTTTTTTTTATGATACCATGCCAAGAGATACAGTACTTGTAGATTTCACTGGGTCAAACGGGGATACGCACGGTTCGTCTGCCGTTCAACAACGTGGCGTGGACAATGTGTTCCAAACAATTTGTGCCTGCTCCGGCGAGGTACCGTATCGTCAAATCTGACGCAGATCGCCGCCTGTACTTCTTTACAGAAGAGAAAAGCCTTCAAGTCCAGTTTCTACGATCAAGTGTGGACTTCTTACAACTTGTCGCCCTCTTGTGCTTTACCGTTCTTCAACCACATTCTATGGACGCCCTTGACATTAGCACATGAACAATTTGACGATGCTGGTGCCTATTTTGTGTCTAACATTTGACGATTCCACTATGGCTCCAGTGCATTAGGGCATGTTTTTATAAAACAGATCTGATGATAGTCATTATAGACTGA
The DNA here is from genome assembly GCF_021461385.2 of Schistocerca piceifrons. Taxonomy (NCBI): domain Eukaryota; kingdom Metazoa; phylum Arthropoda; class Insecta; order Orthoptera; family Acrididae; genus Schistocerca; species Schistocerca piceifrons. Next base: position 260,943,156 of record NC_060141.1, read on the forward strand.
AACTCGTAGTCTGATGACAAAAATATTGAGACCATAGACCTGAAGTAAAGAAAATTTATTCTATATTCGGGCCACTAATTTATTAGCGATCATGTGGCATCTTGAACAACCTTCCAGTTTCGTCGTCTCCGAGGTGTCAGTTCAGAGGTTCCAGACCACAATAGTCTGCCCTTTGTCAAAGTCACTTACGTCAGTTGATTTCTCTGTTAGCCGAGCGTATCGTCACCAAATCCCCATACGTCTGTACTCCACTTTCCTTACCTTGTCACGCGCCCTCAACGTCAAATAGCGGCATTCTTCTTCTCTTAGTGGACAGTCATCATAATGCTTTGGCTAATCAGGGTACATACTGGCGGAAACGAAACGTGTTACACTACTGAAGCATCAGTCACATACCTATAAAACATCAAGGAGATGTTGTGATGTTGCTGTCTACAGTCCGTGGAGTGGTTCGATGCAGCTCTCCACACTAGTCTGTCCTGTGCTAGCCTCTTCATCTCGAAGTAAGTACTGCAACTTACAGCCATTTGAAGCTACTCACTGTATTCACTCCTTGATCTCTCTTGCCCCTCACACTTCCCTCCCGTCTCATTTTGACAATTCCTAGATCCCTCAGAATGTGTTCTATCAGCCAGTCCTTTCTTTTAGCCAAGTTGTGCCATATTTCTTTTCTTCTCAATCCGATTCAGTACTTCTTCATTAATTTCCCGATCTACCCATCTGACTTTCAGCAATCTTCTGTAGCATCACATTTCAGAAGCACCTATTGTGCTTGTGTTGTCGTCCAGATTTCACTTCCGTACAAGGCTACAGTCCAGACGAACACCTTCATAAAAGACTTCCCAACGAATTTATATCCGATGATAACAAATATCTCTTTCTCAGAAATTTTTACCTTACTACAGCCAGTTTTCATTTCATATCCATTCTGCTTTGGCCATCAACAGTTATTTACCGATTAAACAGAAAAAAGCATCTGCAACTTTTACTATCTAATTTTCTCATCTAACACCCTTAGTATTGTCCGATTTAATTCAGCTGTATTCCACTATCCTTGCATTGCTTATTTAGATGCTCATCTTACATCTTCTCAAGACATTATTCGTTTCATGACAGAATTACGAATTTATCGAAAACATAAAAGAGATTATTACCTCTCCCTGAGTTTTAATACCTTCTTTACATTTTTCTTTGGATTTGCTTACTACTTGCTCAATGTACATGTAGAATAATATCACTTCCTTCTCATCTGCTCATTTCCTTTCATGTCCCTGCACCCTTATAACTGTCGTCTGGTTTCCGTACAAGATGTATATAATCTTTCGTTCGAGGTATTCACCCCTGAATTTCAAAGAGTGTGTTCCAGTCGGCATTGTCAAAAGCTTTCTCCAAATCCACAAAAGATACAAACGTAGTAGTCATTAGCCATCGTGAGATAGCAGAATGGGGCGATCCCCGGAACTCACGGACTTCTTACATGGTCAGGTAGTTGAGTGTCTGTAAGCGAGATTTCCACACACCTGAACATCCCTAGCTCCACAGTTTCCGATGTGATAGTGAAGTGGAAACGTGAAGGGATACGTACAGCACAAAAGCGTAAAGGCCGACCTCTTCTTTTGACTGACAGAGGCCACCAACAGTTGAAGAGAGTCGTAATGTGTAATAGGCAGACATCTGTCCAGACCATCACCCAGGAATTCCAAACTGCATCAAGATCCACTGCAAGTACTATGACACTTAGGCGGGAGGTGAGAAAACTTGGATTTCATGGTCTGGCGGTTGCTATTAAGTCACACATCGCGCCGGTAAATGCCAAAAGACGCCTCACTTGGTGTAAATAGCGTAAACATTGGACGATTGAACAATGGAAAAACGTTGTTTGGAGTGACGAATAACGGTACACAATGTGGCGATCCGATGGCAGGCTGTGGGTATGGCGAATGCTCGGAGAACGTCATCCGCCAGTGTGTGAAGTGCCAACAGTAAAATTCGGAGCGGTGGTGTGATGATGTGGCACTATCGGAGCACAGGCCGACACTGATGTTTTAAGCACCTTCTTGCTTCCCACTGTTGATAAGCAATTCGGGGGTGGCGACTGCATCTTTCAACACGACCGAGCACCTGTTCATAATGCACGACCTGTGGCAAATTGGTTACACGACAATGGCATCGCTATAATGGACTAGCCTGCACAGAGTCCTGGTTCAAAAAATGGCTCTGAGCACTATGGGACTCAACTTCTGAGGTCATCAGTCCCCTAGAACTTAGAACTACTTAAACCTAACTAACCTAAGGACATCACAAACATCCATGCCCGAGGCAGGATTCGAACCTGCGACCGTAGCGGCCTCGCGGTTCCAGACTGTAGCGCTTATAACCGCACGGCCACTCCGGCCGGCCACAGAGTCCTGGCTTGAATCCTATATAACACCTTAGCGATGTTTTGCAACGCCAACTTCGTGCCAGGCCTCACCGACAGACATCGCTACCTCCCCTCAGTGCAGCACTCCGTGAAGAATGGGCTGCCATTCCCCAAGAAACCTTCCAACACCTGACTGAACGTATGCCTGCGATAGTGGAAGCTGTCATCAAGGCTGAGGGTGAGCCAACACCGTATGGATTTCCAGCATTGCCGATGGAGGGTGCCACGACCTTGTAAGTCATTTTCAGCCAGATGTCAGGATACTTTTGATCACATACTCTGTCAAATTCTTCTTGCAGTATCATATCTCCTATCTCACCTTCATCTAAGTCTTCTTCACTTTCTATAATACTGCCTTTAAATACATTTCCATTGTATAGTCCTTCTATAAATTGGTTTTACCTTTCCGTTCTTGCTTAGTACCAATCTTCCAAATGAGCTTTTGATATTTATTCAGCTGCTTCTCTTTCCTCCGAACGTCTCTTTAATTTTCCTGTAGGAGGTATATATATTTCTCCTAGTTATGCATGCTTCTATATCCTTGTATTTTTCCTCTAATCATTCGTGCTTAGTCAGCTTGCGTTTCCTGTCGAACCCATTATCTAGGCGTTTGTACTCACTTTCATCTGCTTCATTTTCTGGATTTTAACAGTTTCTCCTTTCATCAGTTAAATTCAATATCTCCTGTGTTATCCAATGATTTCTACTATGTCTTACCTTTGCACGTATTTGATCCTTTGGTGTCAGGACAATTTCATCTTTCAGAGCTGCCCATTCGTCGTGTCATCTGTTCCCTTACCCTATTTCAGTCAAAGGTTGCCTACGACTCCTTCTGAAACTTCCTAATAACCAGTTTCTTTCAACTTACCCAGGTATCACCTCCCTAATTTCCTACTTTTTTTAAACTGAACTTGCAGGTGATGAACAATAAACTAAGGGCATAATCCACATCTGCCAGTTTTGTTTTTCCTGATGATAACATCCGTCTGATTAGTCCTCACCCAGTGATATGAATGGGGGACTATGTTACCGCCAGAATATTGCACCCAAGAGGATGTCATCATCATTCAGGATCACAGAAGAGCTGCATGCCCTCGGAAAAAATAATGGCTGTACATTGTCTTGCTTTCAGCCGTTCGCAGTTCCAGCTCAAGAACACTATTTTGGCTAACGTTACAAGGCTATATCAACTGCCTCTGCAACTACTGACAACCCTGCTGTCCCTCTTCAGGTAATACATATTTATCTGACTTCTTGACAGATACCCCTCCGTTGCTGTCTGTATCCCTCAGGCATTCAAGCCACCTTATCTTAGCAAGGCCCACGGTTCATAAGGGGGTTGATGACATAATGGATATTAAATGATTGAAGATTCATTACACTTGGACTTGTCTGTCACAACATCATTTTCTGATATAACACATCTGGCCATGAATACATTTTTGTATTCGAAGTGGCCTACAAGAAAATAACCTCCGAATATCTTCTTGAGGAAACTTGCCACACCTGTAACATATGCTGTCATCTCATGAAAACTGTTGGAAGTATAAGACTTCCAGTAGCATCCTAGACATGCGTTATGGACTTGGCATGTCAGGCAGTATCCTTACACTCCTCAGGGCGCTTTTGTGTGATCTTGCCTTATCCGGCTGGAATATGTCATTATGTACTCAAGTTATGAAAAGTATGGAAACCTGAATTATTATTATTGTCGCATACTGATGAACAACAGTTATCAATGCAGTCGTCATATCTAGAAGCTCCTCCCATGATTCCTTAGTTAAAGAAACAAGGGTCTCAAGATACACTGCTTTCTGTGATGTTTCATCAGGATGTCCACGGAGACTTTGGTGTCGGCATAACCACTAAAATCAGAAGCGACACTCATCACTGGACATCACAGATTGTCACTCTGACTCTACACCATGATAGTCTCTGCTGTCTATGGTATGGCATTAGCGCTAATTAACGAATGGAAACTCGAGATCTCAACCAACCTTCCAGTATCTGTTCACGATGGTTCGTGTTGGCACTCTAACCTGGCATCTCTGACCGGATTACATTTGTTGTCATCCGTCTGTTCCGCAGAGTAAGTGGAACAATCCTACGCTCTTCTTTGCGGTGATTTTGGAAGAGCTGGTGTCCACTCTTGCTATATTGATGTTCCGAGTGCCTATTTTCACCGCTTGTTCTGCAGTCAATGAATTACAGTGAACTGCCTGTGTGATCTGTCAGTGCGATTCTACTATGTCCCACAAGCTAATGACTCAACCTTTCTCAAATTCCGAAAGATGGCTGTAACTGGGATATGCGTAAGGGTCGATAAAAAGTTTCAGTTCGAAAGCCGTACAGTCGAAAATCGACAAGTCAATAAGGCAAAATCGCCGTGACCATTGAGACAATCATTACATCGACGCACAGGTTGAAGATAACCGTTTGGTAAAACGTGATGAAGTCCGTAACTGCCTACAGCACATCATCGTCCGATGGGAATTGTCAACCCTACAAAGCCTTTTTAAGGGAATAAGGGCGTGGTAATGGCATGGGGAGAGATGACGACTACAGGGCGGGTGCTCGCATGTCTTCCACTTGAGATGAAGTAGTTTCTGTGCCACGATATTCGCGATGTATGGATGAGCGTTGTCATGAAGCAGCAGCACCCCTTGTCGCAGATTTTACGGACGCTTCGCCTTAATTTCACGCAGCCGTGCTGCCCCATAAACATTCTTCATTCCCCGATCGATATCTACCGGTGTTCTTCCTAAAGCAGCCAAAAAAAGAATAATAGCACGTTGGTCCTGTATGTGCGCATTTCGTAATCACGTCGCCATAGTTCGCGTTGCCTCATTTACCGCACGCACGTCAGAGAGACACGAATGCCACACTACTCTCTTGCCGAAATGTCGGTGCTTATATACCAGTCGCGCTACGCTGCATATACTCTGCAGCAACATCTTCAAACAGAAACTTTTTCATCGCCCCTTATACGTCCTTTGGGCATGGGATATTGCGATGTCTACCAGTAACGTTACACACCACCAATTACCAAAATATACATTCAACATTTCTTTACTGAAAATCAGTTCACATAAATGCCTCTGGTAAGTAAATACTGCAGTATCAGTTTCACACCGTTCGGTCAATATTCTGCTCTCAGGAGGTAAAACCATTTCCGTGACATGATATCGTAGTTAGTGCCATTTCATGATACCTACATACGTAGGTTGGACAAAAATATGGAAACACGGCTTGAAATGCTTGCCTGATCATAAACGCAGCTGACAGCATCTGGAGACCTCTGCTATGTGGATCCGTCTCCCTACATCAAATTTTGGATACTGTCGAAAGTTGCCCCCCCCCCCCTCCCCCTTCCCCCCTTTGTTCTGAAACCGGTTACCAGTAAATGTGATTTGTGCTAGCTAGAGTGTTTTTCTTTGTATAATAAATGCATATGCTCGAAACTCTGCTGGATGCGCTGTTGTATTTGACCACGAAAGGTAGCTGTGCAGGGTCCTCAATACGCTGCAAGCGTCAGTCGTGGTCAGACTAGTGTTCTGTGTAGAGATGAGTGCATTGTGTCGGAGATGAGTGAATTTGGACGTGGGCAACTTGCTGGTGCTCTTGGTGGGTGCTTTCGTAATCAATGGAACCGAAGTGCTTAGCATTTCCAGAGGCACCGTATCGACTTTATACAGGGAAAGTGGAATAACGTTATCCGCTAAGTCACAACACAGACGAAAATGTGTGTTGTGTGATCGCAGCATACAGTCATTGAAGTCGATTGTGACGAACGAGAAGAGGACGACAGCTGCAAAGGTTACTGCAGAACTGAATGTCGCCCTGACGAACCCTTTGAAGACGAAAACAACGCGAAAGATCTGCAGAATCAGAGAACTACAGAGCGAGCTGGAACTTCAAAACCGCTCCTCAGTTACACAAATGCCGGTAACAGGAAAATGTGGTGCCAAAGCCATAAAACCTAAGCTATCAAGCAATGAAAATCTGGAGCATGAAGCAATGGAAGAATGTCATTTGGTCGGACAAGTCTTGTTTCACACTGTTTCTAACTTCTGGCCGAGGAAACGCACAGGAATGAAACATGGCCAGCCATATCGTGGTATTTAATAAGCCCCACAGTTACTCTGCCAAGTTGCATTACTGCCAAGGATTATGTGGCCGTTTCCACCGATCAGTTCCATACATAGTACAGTGTTTATTTCCCAATGGTGATGCAGTGTTCCAAGACAACAGACCCTCTGTTCGCACAGCTTGCGACGTCCAAGGCTCATACTCCGAGCACGAGGATAAACAATCACATCCCGCTGTCCACACAGTAACCACTCTGGTTTGGAGAGACGGGCGCTTGATCACTATCCACGTCCGTCATCGTTGACGTTGCCAGTATTTTGCAGGAATAAAGATATAAGACTTCCTTGAAAACTACTCAGGACACGTATTTATAAATTCTTCGCCGAGTACAACCTCTTTTGAGTGCCAACCGGTTTCCCACAACGTATTAGACATGATAACGTGTTGTTTTTTCGTGTTTCCATGTTTTTGTCCATTCCCTATCGTTACACAGATGTGAAAGCTATTGTAGCCTTAGACGTTACGTTACTGCATATATGTGTTATGTGCTGTCTTTTCGAATCGCAAGTTGGAAGTCAAGTTGAAAACTAGACGTTACCGATCCACAGTTAGTTTCTTCCCCACATCTAGTTCCTATAAAATTTTCAAATAAAAATTATCGTATATTTAAAACTTGTAATTTATGGTTCAGTATTTTAACTATATAATAGCAGCAAGTACCTGGACTGAATGAGGACTTTTCAAAGCTTGTAAACTACACAGTCTTTGATACGTCGTAAAATTAACTGTGAAGTTGAATTTATGGCAGTTTCTTATCTCTACAAACTTATTTGCTCCTTTATATAATGGTCAACAAAATCAAAGGATCACTTTCACAACAGCTCATAATAGGGTATTTGATTGCTTTTCTGGAAATTTTCTTAAATGATTAAGTATCTCATTTTATGCTCATAACAAGCTTTTTTTACAGTGAGTTTTTCTTTTATAAAAACGGAAACGAAGTTCAAATAATTTGAGAACCTGCTAAAATGCTCCATTCGAGTCCTGTGATGCCTGTGACGTCACTGGTTAGCTCGCTGCTCCTGCTGTCATTACGCTAAAACACAGTGATGTCTTGTTTTGGAATTTGCGTTTCGGAAAATGGGTCACAAGTGGTGTGTAGCACTATACTGTACAATTACATCTATAAAAACTCCAGAAAATCTGTTTTTCGGTGTTCTAGAGAATGAAAAGATGCGTAAAATGTGGTTGCGCTGCACCGGCGATTTGCCACCACGTCGACGCACAAGTTCACTAACTTAATTAAAAATGTGGTGCACTGTGGAGTTAACATGAACTTTTCTCCGTGATATGCTGTCTCATTGTTACAACGAAGAATAGCGTCATTCAGTGAAATTAAACTCTTAGTGACAGTTGACATTTTACCCAACTCCACGTTAATTATCCGGTAGCTCAGTTGTTAGAGCGGCTGACCATCGAATTTTTCCAGATGATATCCATAGATCGCTGGTTCGAGTCTTACCCGAAAGAACATTATAACTTATTCGTAAAACTATTCGGTAATCCTCTCTTATGAAAACCAAAGCATAGTTACCAAACTTCACCACACCGATCAGAAACAGAATATTTTTGTGCTTTCCTCGCTGTTTACATGCGCTTACATTTGCAATCACTGGTCACACACGTCACGTTCAAAAATATGATTTCTAATTAATGTGACCACACACTTTTTACTCTGTTAGAAACAATGTTTTTATCTTCGTATTGTCCAGTTACGATCATTATTGATTAAACTTTTGCAGTTTCATCATCTTACATAAAGATGAAGTAAGTCTGCTTCAGACGCTAACGTTAGTGTACATTCACAAACATCACAGCCCTTACATTTGTGTCACCTGCATGCTGTACACGCTTTGTATCTCTCCGTATAACCTCATCGTCCTACTCTTCATTGTACTGCGGGCGTATGGTTATATCTTCACTACTAGCAAAGCTTTCCGAGAAAGTGAACTGTTTGTCGCAAAGTAAATGCCTTTATCCTCGGTTGTCCATTTCTCAGACTAAGACTAACGTGAAGCTATATATAACACTTTCCACAATCGGAACAACTACTTTAATCAGTTTTTGCTTCCGCTATTTCCGTATTTCGTGTGAAACTTTTTAAAAAATAAGTTACCGTTCCAGGTTTCGAAGTTACGACCGCTTTATGTGCAGGCGAATGCGCTATCTGTTGCGCCGCCGAATACTTGCAGGACGATGGTCGCTGGTGAGTGTCTTCTACAATGGAATTCAGCAAGTTTTGCCAAGAATAATTTTATTATGTCTGGTCGTAGCTCATGACTGATAGTCTAGTTATAACGTAGGGACTCTTTTTCAAAAGTTCTGTAATTCCTCAGTTTTGAGCGAGTTTAATGATGTTGCGTGGAGTAGGGAAAAGAATCTCCGTCGTTGCACATATCATTCGCTAAATGGGCGGAGTACAAACGCATCAACTTTCGCAAGCCTTCCACTACCAGCATTGCTTTTTACCCTTTTACCCTTCTTGCATATACATGTGTGTCATGTATTTTTTAGAGACTGCATGATACATAAGGCGAGTATTTCCTCCCCTAGCAAATTAAATATAACATATTTTGTTGTGAATTAATTTGTTTGTCCAGATTCCACTTACTGCGTCTTCTTCAAATTATATGAAATATACGTCTGTTAAAAAAAAAAAAAAAAAAAAAAAAAAAAAAAAAAAAAAAGCGGCTCGAATCTGTTGGATATTGAGACCACAATTCTAGCCACATAGCTAGGAGATTCAAGTAACTCATTCCAAGCGTCATGAATCACATCAGAAAGCTGTCGGCGAGTCGACGGTGACTCGTGTCATTACATAGTGGAGCAACTTAGAATTTGTAATTTTTCTCAGAAGGAACTGGTCCGCTCTTGTCATGTCTTATCCAGATAGTTTACAGTAGTACAAATAAAATCCATGTGCCTATACACGTGGTAATTCAGATCCCAGTATTAATGCCACTGAATATTCCCATTGCTAGCTAGCTTAAGAAACACTTCGGCTGATGAACGTTTTTTGGCTGTGGCGAGTCTACTGCAGAATTCGAAACATTGTAGAATACGTTTGCCAGCTATGTAGCCGTTTACTTCCTGCGGTTGTGCAGAATTATCCCATTAAATTTACTCGGTAATAACAGTATTTTGTTATTTCGATAAACATCCCGAATGATTGTCACACAAGCGGTGACATAAAGGTAGAAAATTCATGTTTTTGAGTCCAGAAAGCTCTATGCAACACAAACTGCCGATCATCATGCCATTTGCATCGCGAAATTGCCGGCTTATTAATGTCTGGGGTAATAGTAGAGGGCTGTCTGCCTGGGTTGTCTGATGGCGCAGTGAAAGGTGTTTGCTACTGCAAAGGAGGTCTGGTTTGTTTTCGGTTCTAATCTCGATGGAGGCAGATAGACTATCAGTAAAGCAATTTTAACAAATTCTCGAGCCTCCAATACGTTTTATTGCTACATCTGTTCTGTACAGGTGTCCTGTGGATGACAATATGAAACTCTTTTAGAATTTCATACTTGTTACTGCCTACTTTTTCCGCTTCTGTCAATAACTGAATTGACTTAAGTGTGACACTGAATGATTTTTAACTGGATTTCGTTATGAATCTTCACGCATTGCTAAATTTGCTCACTTTCGTGGTAGGTCAGCACCGGCAACCCAGTATGACTGGTCTGAACGTTGACACAGACAGTTTCGCGGCCGAATGTGCATAATACACTCCTGGAAATGGAAAAAAGAACACATTGACACCGGTGTGTCAGACCCACCATACTTGCTCCGGACACTGCGAGAGGGCTGTACAAGCAATGATCACACGCACGGCACAGCGGACACACCAGGAACCGCGGTGTTGGCCGTCGAATGGCGCTAGCTGCGCAGCATTTGTGCACCGCTGCCGTCAGTGTCAGCCAGTTTGCCGTGGCATACGGAGCTCCATCGCAGTCTTTAACACTGGTAGCATGCCGCGACAGCGTGGACGTGAACCGTACGTGCAGTTGACGGACTTTGAGCGAGGGCGCATAGTGGGCATGCGGGAGGCCGGGTGGACGTACCGCCGAATTGCTCAACACGTGGGGCGTGAGGTCTCCACAGTACATCGATGTTGTCGCCAGTGGTCGGCGGAAGGTGTACGTGCCCGTCGACCTGGGACCGGACCGCAGCGACGCACGGATGCACGCCAAGACCGTAGGATCCTACGCAGTGCCGTAGGGGACCGCACCGCCACTTCCCAGCAAATTAGGGACACTGTTGCTCCTGGGGTATCGGCGAGGACCATTCGCAACCGTCTCCATGAAGTTGGGCTACGGTCCCGCACACCGTTAGGCCGTCTTCCGCTCACGCCCCAACATCGTGCAGCCCGCCTCCAGTGGTGTCGCGACAGGCGTGAATGGAGGGACGAATGGAGACGTGTCGTCTTCAGCGATGAGAGTCGCTTCTGCCTTGGTGCCAATGATGGTCGTATGCGTGTTTGGCACCGTGCAGGTGAGCGCCACAATCAGGACTGCATACGACCGAGGCACACAGGGCCAACACCCGGTATCATGGTGTGGGGAGCGATCTCCTACACTGGCCGTACACCACTGGTGATCGTCGAGGGGACACTGAATAGTGCACGGTACATCCAAACCGTCATCGAACCCATCGTTCTACCATTCCTAGACCGGCAAGGGAACTTGCTGTTCCAACAGGACAATGCACGTCCGCATGTATCCCGTGCCACCCAACGTGCTCTAGAAGGTGTAAGTCAACTACCCTGGCCAGCAAGATCTCCGGATCTGTCCCCCATTGAGCATGTTTGGGACTGGATGAAGCGTCGTCTCACGCGGTCTGCACGTCCAGCACGAACGCTGGTCCAACTGAGGCGCCAGGTGGAAATGGCATGGCAAGCCGTTCCACAGGACTACATTCAGCATCTCTACGATCGTCTCCATGGGAGAATAGCAGCCTGCATTGCTGCGAAAGGTGGATATACACTGTACTAGTGCCGACATTGTGCATGCTCTGTTGCCTGTGTCTATGTGCCTGTGGTTCTGTCAGTGTGATCATGTGATGTATCTGACCCCAGGAATGTGTCAATAAAGTTTCCCCTTTCTGGGACAATGAATTCACGGTGTTCTTATTTCAATTTCCAGTAGTGTATTTCGCTAATTCGTAACGATCTGGGGTACGTTGCCTTATTAAAACAGTTAGGTTATCTCGATAAGCTGAAACTCATTTTTATTAGTACAGTTCACACTATTTCTTCTTTCATTTATATCTTATATTTACTTGTTGTGTTTAACATACTAATGAGCATTAATATAGTCTTACTCATGATTGAAAACATTCTGACGAAGTTCGGATAGTTTTTCAATTTCACACCTGTGCATAGTATGTTGGTAGCACTTCGCCGCCTTAGCTGTTATGCTGTGTAGCAGACTTTAAAGCTGTGCGGATCAGCATAACGAAAAGGCGAGGGGTCTCGCTCGTTTTGTCCACGACTGTACATTTTTAAAGTGCTCAGAAAAGATGCATGGGTGGCACCGAGTGTGTTGCCGAACTCAGGCGTCTTATGCGGATCGTTTGCCGTTTGATTCACACACATGATAATTTAGCCCCCCGTAATCACGCGACAGGAGAATGCGAAACACAAGCGCTGACAAAGCATAAACCACTTTGCTGCTTCGGACCAGGTACAAATTTCTTCCAGTGGTTTTGAACAGTCCCTAGACGTTCCATCCTTTATACCAGAGGAAAAGGGGTAGGTTTCATTGATGTCACTTCTACCAGCCCCCGAGGGCGGGGTGTCAGAAATGTTTCCTCGGCCACCCATAAGGAAACCGCATGACTTCAACGCTGCGTGATGCGGTTCTGATCTCCATCGCAGAGGCCGCGAAAGGAGTGAAATGTGCGTAAGAGTGTGTGTGACGACCTTCCCATCAAGCGACACGTCCACGGTGGCGTTGCGTAGAATTGTGGTGAAATTTGGTGCCAATGTGACGTCATTAACCCGATTTAAAGCTCACATGACCTTCTGATCTGCGGCCTTTTCTTCCCATATGTCGCTGAGCCCAAGGGTGACGTCGTAGACGGCCACGCTTTCATAACATTACATAAGAAGTTTGTACGCATATTTGAGCCAAATTTCAATCTATGTGTTGGAACTAGACGATTATGGGGTTTTGAGAAAGTTATTCTTTGATTTTCTTGCATCATTCCACAGAAACGTCTTTTCACATATACAGTGAAATAACGATGCATCGTTATATCATCATATCGATTTCCTTCTTTGTTCTCGAAATGTTTGTGTGGATCTACGTCAGGTCAATGAATATATGCCTTTATGACGCTAATTCTGTATTACAAATATATTTTATCATCAAATTTTCGAAACTAATGCGGTAGTCTGTGCTAAGCAGTTCACCGAGTGGCACTATTCCATCTGTACCGTGAAAATGTGGCTCTTATCTTCTTGCTATATATGACTTAATGTTCCACTGCATATACCTAAGGAGAAGGTGGGTTAGTGATTTTTCAGATCGGGCATTTACAGCAGTTACATCAAACAAAAGTGTGCTAATGCAGCAAATACCAACAAACGGAGCTCACTAGGCAGAATCAGACGGAGATAATCTACAGAGAAGTATAGAGTGACTTCTAAAGCCCATGAGTTAATATAATCTTACTTTTAAAAAATTGATAGTTTCGAAACATCGAAATCAGAAACATATATAATTCATGTTCATATAGTTTTATCCTGCGTTGTAATAATGACTCACTAGGCAGAATCAGACGGAGATGATCTACAGAGAAGTATAGAGTGACTTCTAAGGCCCATGAGTTAATATAATCTTACTTTTAAAAAATTGATAGTTTCGAAACATCGAAATCAGAAACATATATAATTCATGTTCATATAGTTTTATCCTGCGTTGTAATAATGACTAAATTTGGAGTACCAAATAATAGCCCTTTCAACGAAGGAAAATTAGTCGAAAAATTCGTGTTATCGCAAATTTTTGTACAGTGTTAGGGGGGAGGGGGAAGGTAATGAATAACATATTGAAAATCCTGACCGATAGTTTGTGGGGCGATGGGTAGTGGAGGAGGTGTTTAAGTATCCCTTTTCTATGTTTTTCTTCACTATCTTGAAAACCGCCGCTTCTTACGAAAATGTTCCCCTGCAAAAAATTAAACTAAATTAAATTTCATACAAAAAATTTTCAACTAATTTTTTCTCTAGGACTAATAGTTCCCGAGTTGCAGTGGATGGAAAAATTGCGAATTATGAAGAAATTGTGTTATAATGAAAGAAAGTAATGGATACTGTCAAATAACATGAGTTAAGAACCAATACATTTGCACCAGAGACACAACCATAGCAACCACGGGAGTAGAAACTTGTTAAGGTGTAAACTGTGTTGAGACGGGGAGGGGGGGAGGGTGTTTAAAGAGGATGAAAACGTGGGGAGGGTGGGTGGAGGTTAGAAGCGTGAGGGAAGGTAGGTCGCCAGATTGTAGTCATGCACTTCCCTCCTTCATATGGCTATAACATAAAGAGCGAGCAGGCAACGCTATAAGGAAAACAGAAAACAAATACAAATTACTAATAATACTACCTCTCGAAACTTTTTTTTTTTATTTTTTATTTTTTTTTTTTTTTTTTTTTTTTTTGGTCATCAGTCTACTGACTGGTTTGATGCGGCCCGCCACGAATTTCTTTCCTGTGCTAACCTCTTCATCTCAGAGTAGCACTTGCAACCTACGTCCTCAATTATTTGCTTGACGTATTCCAATCTCTGTCTTCCTCTACAGTTTTTGCCCTCTACAGCTCCCTCTAGTACCATGGAAGTCATTCCCTCATGTCTTAGCAGATGTCCTATCATCCTGTCCCTTCTCCTTATCTCCTTATCAGCGTTTTCCACATATTCCTTTCCTCTCCGATTCTGCGTAGAACCTCCTCATTCCTTACCTTATCAGTCCACCTAATTTTCAAAATTCGTCTATAGCACCACATCTCAAATCTTCGATTCTCTTCTGTTGCGGTTTTCCCACAGTCCATGTTTCACTACCATACAACGCTCTACTCCAGACGTACATCCTCAGAAATTTCTTCCTCAAATTAAGGCCGGTATTTGATATTAGTAGACTTCTCTTGGCCAGAAATGCCTTCTTTGCCATAGCGAGTCTGCTTTTGATGTCCTGCTTGCTCCATCCGTCATTGGTTATTTTACTGCCTAGGTACCAGAATTCCTTAACTTCATTCACTTCGTGACCATCAATCCTGATGTTAAGTTTCTCGCTGTTCTCATTTCTACTACTTCTCATTACCTTCGTCTTTCTCCGATTTACTCTCAAACCATATTGTGTACTCATTACACTGTTCATTCCGTTCAGCAGATCATTTAATTCTTCTTCACTTTCACTCAGGATAGCAATGTCATCAGCGAATCGTATCATTGATATCCTTTCACCTTGTATTTTAATTCCACTCCTGAACCTTTCTTTTATTTCCATCATTGCTTCCTCGATGTGCAGATTGAAGAATAGGGGCGAAAGGCTACAGCCTTGTCTTACACCCTTCTTAATACGAGCACTTCGTTCTTGATCGTCCACTCTTATTATTCCCTCTTGGTTGTTGTACATATTGTATATGACCCGGCTCTCCCTATAGCTTACCCCTACTTTTTTCAGAATCTCGAACAGCTTGCACCATTTTATATTGTCGAACGCTTTTTCCAGGTCGACAAATCCTATGAAAGTGTCCTGTTTTTCTTTAGCTTTGCTTCCATTATTAGCCGTAACGTCAGAATTGCCTCTCTTGTCCCTTTACTTTTCCTAAAGCCAAACTGATCGTAACCTAGCGCATTCTTAATTTTCTTTTCCATTCTTCTGTGTATTACTCTTGTAAGCAGCTTCGATGCATGAGCTGTTAAGCTGATTGTGCGATAATTCTCGCACTTGTCAGCTCTTGCCGTCTTCGGAATTGTGTGGATGATGCTTTTCCGAAAGTCAGATGGTATGTCGCCAGACTCATATATTCTACACACCAACGTGAATATCGTTTTGTTGCCACTTCCCCCAATGATTTTAGAAATTCTGATGGAATGTTATCTATCCCTTCTGCCTTATTTGACCGTAAGTCCTCCAAAGCTCTTTTAAATTCCGATTCTAATACTGGATCCCCTATCTCTTCTAAATCGACTCCTGTTTCTTCTTCTATCACATCAGACAAATCTTCACCCTCATAGAGGCTTTCAATGTATTCTTTCCACCTATCTGCTCTCTTCTCTGCATTTAACAGTGGAATTCCCGTTGCACTCTTAATGTTACCACCGTTGCTTTTAATGTCACCAAAGGTTGTTTTGACTTTCCTGTATGCTGAGTCTGTCCTTCCGACAATCATATCTTTTTCGATGTCTTCACATTTTTCCTGCAGCCATTTCGTCTTAGCTTCCCTGCACTTTCTATTTATTTCATTCCTCAGCGACTTGTACTTCTGTATTCCTGATTTTCCCGGAACATGTTTGTACTTCCTCCTTTCATCAATAAAATGAAGTATTTCTTCTGTTACCCATGGTTTCTTCGCAGCTACCTTCTTTGTACCTATGTTTTCCTTCCCAATTTCTGTGATGGCCCTTTTTAGAGATGTCCATTCCTCTTCAACTGTACTGCCTACTGCGCTATTCCTTATTGCTGTATCTATAGCGTTAGAGAACTTCAAACGTATCTCGTCATTCCTTAGTACTTCCGTATCCCACTTCTTTGCGTATTGATTCTTCCTGACTAATATCTTGAACTTCAGCCTACTCCTCATCACTACTATATTGTGATCTGAGTCTATATCTGCTCCTGGGTACGCCTTACAATCCAGTATCTGATTTCGGAATCTCTGTCTGACTATGATGTAATCTAATTGAAATCTTCCTGTATCTCCCGGCCTTTTCCAAGTATACCTCCTCCTCTTGTGATTCTTGAACAGGGTATTCGCTATTACTAGCTGAAACTTGTTACAGAACTCAATTAGTCTTTCTCCTCTTTCATTCCTTGTCCCAAGCCCATATTCTCCTGTAACCTTTTCTTCTACTCCTTCCCCTACAACTGCATTCCAGTCGCCCATGACTATTAGATTTTCGTCCCCCTTTACATACTGCATTACCCTGTCAATTTCCTCATACACTTTCTCTATCTGTTCATTTTCAGCTTGCGACGTCGGCATGTATACCTGAACTATCGTTGTCGGTGTTGGTCTGCTGTCGATTCTGATTAGAACAACCCGGTCACTGAACTGTTCACAGTAACACACCCTCTGCCCTACCTTCCTATTCATAACGAATCCTACACCTGTTATAACGTATGTGGGCAGAATCTCTGCACACTGTTCCACAGTGCCAGAGGGCAAATTCTGTACGTCAGCTGCAGTTTTCTTCCGGGAAACGCAACTTTCTTCAACACGAAAGCTGCTCGCTTTTCAGTTTACAGACATACTACACTTCTCCAGCATTTGCTGTCCAGCTCTCAGATAAGAGTCCGCAGCTCTCGCTGTAGCATTCTCGCTGTAGCATTCTCGCTTCCCGAGCACGGGGTCCAGGGTTCGATTCCCGACGGGGGGGTCAGGGATTTTAGCTGCCTCGAGATGACTGGGTGTTGTTTTGTCGTCTTCATCATCATCATTCATCACCATTACGGTCGGAGGGCGGCAATGGCAAACCACCTCTGCTAGGATCTTGCCTAGTACGGCGGTGCAGGTCTCCCACATCGTCCCCTTCGCTCTGTCGAAGAGTATGGGACTTCATCATCATCATCTGTGATGAGAGCCGACAAATTATCTTCTCTGATATTGTGTTTATGTAGTGGTGCTGCTTTCTGTTAATTAAGTGAGTATTTATTTGCCGTTGTTAAATGTGATATTATGTAAAAAAACTCAACAGCTGAAGCTGTCAACTGTCTACGACATTGAAGAGTCTGCCCCACGTGTAACATGCTGCCACTATGTATTTAACAATGTCACTTTCTTTGTCTCCACTATCAAAGGCTGGAATACGTTTCGCAGCCTAAGGGTATCAAGTGTATCATCTCAGCCTCATATCTCCCAACATCTGAGGAGGCCCAAAAACTCAAATTGGCTCCTTCTGTTCTAGTAGGTCAGTTAGGTGTTATGGAACTTAAGATTCTTCAACGAGTGTCAAGCAATGTATTACAGCAGATTACGGTCCTAGATTTAAACATGGTCAGTAGTGTTCCACCAGTCGCACTGGCACCCATCTTGCAAGATGTACTGTGGTTGTGTGGTAAGTGGCTGCGCTCTGTGCATCCCACTCTATAAGTGCAAACAGTCAGGACGAAAGGTACATTGGGTTTGACTTCCCGCCGACATCGAGGTCATTAGAGACGGAACACAAGCTCGTGTTGTCTCGAGGATGGGAAAGTAAATAGGCCGTGCCCTTTCAAAGGAATTATCCCAACATTTGCCTGGAGAGATTTGGGGAAATCACGGAAAACTTAAATCTGGACGCGGATCTGAACTGTCGTCCACCCGGATGCGAATCCAGTGTGCTAACCACTTAGCCACCTCACTCGGTGAGCCAGCAATTCCTGAACTGAAGAAATTTATGCAGTCTACCATTCACACAATTAGTGATGAGGAAAGTGCAATAACTTTCTCGTTATTCATTACTTCCTCACCAAATGACTACAAGGTTACATGCCTTTGCAAGGTGCTGTCAACGACAGACATCAGCAAGAGGCCACATCTACCAGTCCTAGCCCTTACCCACAAACACTACATAGATGTCTGTCAAAATCACACTTACAAATTAAGCACGTCTAAGCCATCGTTCACAGGAACGTATTTTACATAAAACTCTGTTAACATCTGCAAATAAGTAGTCACTTAATAGGCTGAAAATAACTCCACTATATAAAAACTAGCTCTTTGAAGCTATTTTGCCTACATAAATAAGAGAACTGGATAGTCCATCTGTAAAATGAAAACCGAGTGACGCTCATATTGCAGGAAGACACCTTTCCAGAAGAACGCTACAGCTCCCGTAGAGGACGACTGAGAATCAGTTTTCCCTATAGAAGTCTATAACACTGTGCAGACCAAGCGAGGAGGCACAGTGGTTGGCGCAGTGGACTCGCATTCGGGAGGGTGTCGGTTCAAACCCGCATTCGGCCACCCTGATTTAGGTTTTCCTGATTTCCCTAAATCGCTTCAGGCAAGTGCCGGGATGCTTCCCTTGGAAGGGCACGACTGGCTACCTTCCCCGTCCTTTCCTAATCCGATGGGACCGATGACCTCGCGCTTTGGTCCCCTCCCCCAAATCAACCAACCAACCAACTGTGCAGAGATTTACTTAGGGTCCGTCCACATGCTTTGCTTGCATTTGTATTATTAGCACTCCATATCTATATGTTATATAGCGTTAACACACTTTGTGGAAAGAAACATCTCCCCCCCCCCCTCCCGTTGACCTCTGTAGTGTATTCACACTGCGTCGCCAGTGATTCATAAGGCGGGCATTGGAAGGGTCAGTATGACTTCATGAAACATCCTGTAGTTGCTTTTCGATGTAAGGCGGTGGAGAGAATGTGGGGTTGCTTACTCGCTTGTCATTTTACAAATCTATGAAGGAGGGAAGTGCGCGACCACAATGAGGCTATCTACCTTCCCTCACTCCTAACATCCAGCCCCGCTCCGCCACCCTGTTACACTCCTAGAACGTTAAGTATCCTTTAACATGATTCTACTGCACCCCTACATGTGTTACATGTAATATTTGTCCTTAACCCACTTCATTTAACAATAAATATAAGTTTTATACCTTAAAACCGCAATTTTTAATAATCTGCGATATTTCCATCCCCCTCAACGAGGAGACGTGAACTACCCGAGAAAAGTAATAGGAACTTCTTTGTAGGAAATGTGTTGTCGTTTAATTTTGACTGGGAAACATTTTCATTAGGCAAAGATTTTTAGTATGTTGTTCATGGCACTCGCTCATACCACTATAGAAAAACTGAGGATTACACGAATTTTTTCCCCAGTCAACATTTTTTGGTCCTGAGTGACTGGGATAAAGTAAGTTACAGTTATTTGGGGTTTCCTATGTGTGTCACTTGTAAGCTTACACTTAAACAATTAAGAATTACAGCGTCTGTCCCATAAGAGTCTTAACTCTCTCGTGTTAAATTTTTAATTGAAGTTAATCACAGCTTGAAAATGTTGCACGCAAATAAGGAAAAGGAAAATATATATGCGGTACACTCAGTTGGTCTGACTGTGGATATGAAAATAGCTAGAGACACTCTAAAATGTTTAGGAGCTCTACCCAAGAAAATTTACATATTTTTCTTTCTTCCATATTACTCTTTTCCCATCGTAATGTAAACTATAATTCTTATATACAGATGATGTAACGAACGACCAATATTTCATGTAGCCATTCTGCTAGACCGACGCAAAGTGCTATACACAGTCGCTGAAAGTCTTTAGTTTTGTGGTTTATGTTTCTCGGAAGGTTAATATATATATATATATATATATATATATATATATATATATATATATATATATATATATTAACCTTCCTATATATATATATATATGATACCTTACCGATTCCAATTTTTGTATTATTTTTTAATGATATAAGGAGTCAGTAGCAGTAGCCTGCAGATCCAGGAAATTACAACGCCACAATAATTAATTGACAACATCTTATGAAACGACTGTCGTTGATAGAGATGTAAAACATTCTTAGAATTAGTGTCAATTCACAGCAATGGAAGAAAAGTTGTATACTTAAACTTGGGGACAAGACTAGGTGTATTCAATTCCAGTCCCGGAAAAGCCTCTGAATAATAGATCGGGGAGATAAGGGGGTAGAAGGGTGGCACATGAGTGATTAGTACCTTTCTTTCTAACGTTTTGGTGGTCTTTCAGCTGATTTTATAACGTCTTACACCTCTTCCTATAGTGCGTCAATCCCCACATCTTCGCTAACTACACTCATAACATTCAGTAATAAGTACCGGGTGATCAAAAAGTCAGTATAAAGTTGAATACTTAATAAACCACGCAATAATGTAGATAGAGAGGTAAAAATTGACACACATGCTTGGAATGACATGGGGTTTTATTAGAACCAAAAAATAAGTAAAGTTCACAAAATGTCCGACAGAAGCGCTGGACAGAAAAACGTCAGTGACTGCACATGACAATCGTGTATAAAAGGAGCTGTAATGAGAGAGAGAATCAGATGCGCCAGCAGTCGCAGCATGTTGACGTTACCTGAAAAGGCGCTTTTAGTGAAGCCGTATTATCAGAATGGGGAATGTGCAAGTTCAGCGTTACGATCCTATCGCCATAGGAAGGGGATTGACAAATGCAGCTGTGGCGAGAATGATTTCGAAGTTCGAAGCCACGGGTTGTTTAGACGATAGACCCCGTAGTGGCCGACCGAGCACAAGGCGTAATGCTGCTGAGACAGTTCAGGAAGAAAGGGAGACTGTTGCGGGTTCGTCTGTGCACGGGGAAGTCAGCGCTCGTGCAGTCGCACGTCGCACCGGCATTCCATACACTACTGTTTGTTTGGCACTTAGGCGTACCCTCCGGTGCTATCCGTACAAAATCCATCGACATCATGAACTGTTAGCTGGCGATTTAGTGAAGTGGAGGGCATTTGCGGTGTGGGCGTTTCAAAAGATGGCGGAAGATGACGATTGGTTGAGTAACGTGTTGTGGACCGACGACGCTCATTTCACGCTCCGAGGGTCGGTCAACGCCCACAACTGCAGAATTTGGGCTACCGAAAATCCTAGAACTGTTGTGGAAACTCCACTGCAAGGCGAGAAAGTCACGGTATGGGTTGGATTTACCACATCTACCGTTATCGGGCCTTCTTTCTTCGAGGAAATGCGTGATTCTGGTTTTGTGTAACTGCTACCGTGACGGGTGAGAGGTACGCCGATATTTTATAGAATCGCATCATTCCCAGCCTGGCTGATAAACACCTGCTGGAACGTACGATGTTTATGCAGGATGGCGCTCCAACCCATATTGCTAGATGCGTGAAAGATCTCTTGCGCGCGTCGTTTGGTGATGATCGTGTGCTCAGCTGCCACTTTCGTCATGCTTGGCCTCCCATGTTCGTGCGATTATTGGCTTTGGGGTTACCTGAAGTCGCAAGTGTATAGTGATCGACCGACATCTCTAGGGATGCGGAAAGACAACATCCGACGCCAATGCCTCACCATAACTCCGGACATGCTTTACAGTGCTGTTCACAACATTATTCCTCGACTACAGCTATTGTTGAGGAATGATGGTGGACATATGGAGCATTTCCTGTAAAGAACATCATCTTTGCTTTGTCTTACTTTGTTATGCTAATTATTGCTATTCTGATCAGATGAAGCGCTATCTGTCGAACATTTTTTGAACTTTTGTATTTTTTTGGTTCTAATAAAACCCCATGTCATTCCAAGCATGTGTGTCAATTTGTACCTCTCTATCTACTTTATTCCGTGATTTATTCAGTTTTCAAATTTATACTGACTTTTTGATCTCCCGGTATTATGCAGCCTCATACAATGAGATGGTAAAAGCCATGAGATACCTGCTGCTATCGCGTTAGACCCAGTTTTGCCCGGTCTAATGCAGCAACTCCACGTGGCATGGATCCAACAAGTCGTTGGTAGTCCCCTGCAGAAATATGGACCCATACTGTCTCTACAGCTGCCCGCGATAGCGGTAGTGTTGCTGGTGAAGAATTTTGTGCACGGACTGACCTCTCGATTATTTCTCATAAATGTTCGATGGGATTCATCTTGGGCGATCTGGATGGCAAACCATTCGTTCGAACTGTCCGTAATATTATTCAAATCAGTAGCGAACAATTGTGGACCGATGACATGACCCATTGTCATCCCTAAATATTGCATTGTTAATGGCAACATGAAGTCAATAAACGGCTTCAGCTGGTCTCCAAGTAGCCAAACATAACTATTTCTAGTCAATGTTCGGTTCAGTCTCTTTCATGTAAAAACAGTCCACACCATTATGGAGCCACCGCCAGTTTGCTTAGTGCCTTGTTGACAACTTGGTTCCATGGCTACACTTTCAACCTACCATCAGTTCTTGCCAACTGAAATCAGGATTCATCTGTCCAGGTCACGCTTTTCCATCGTTTAGCGCCCAACCGATACGGTCACGAGCCCAGGAGAGGCGCTGCAGGCGATGGCGTGCTGTTATTAATGGCACTCGCGTTGGTCGTCCGCTTCCATAGCCCATTAACGGCAAATTTTGTTACACTGTCCTAACGGTACGTTCGTCGTATGTGCCATATTGATTTCTGCGGTTATTTCACCCTGTGTTGCCTGTCTCTTAGCAATGACGACTCTACGCAAACGTTGCTGCTCTCCACTTGCCATTACACGATTAAAGAGAATTATCTCGTATGAGGCCATAATCACGTCGTAATCCCCTTCACGTGAATCACGTGAGCACAAATGACAGCTCCGCCCATGAGCTACCCTTTTATACCTCGTGCATGGGATACTACCGCCATCTCTGTATGTGCATATCGCTATCCCCTTACTTTCGTCACCTCAGTGTAAACTGCTTGCACCGACTGCTACCGTTGTCCTTTGATTATTGATACCAGCTATTGGCACGGGTCATCCCAGGCTCGATTACCAGTGATCATCTTGGATACTTCTGTAGTTGAAAGCTCCACTCAGCATCGCGAGGCAAACTAGCGGTTGATCAATACATCAAGTAATGAAATAGATTTGCAAACTGCTGGACTGACACCAAATCTACAGGCTTGCACTGGAGACTCACAATATTAATTTAAGTATTAACCTTTTACCAGCGGCTTCACCAGCGCATGCGTATGTTGCATACACTGTACTTCACACACACATATGTCTCATTCTCCGTTGGTTTACACCATAAGACCCTAAGAGGGTGTTAAATTTATCTGTGGTATTCAACCATGTAGCATAATCTGTGATCACCAGACTCGCTGGTAGAAGTGTTGGCTCATTCTCGCGGTGTGGTTGAGGGCTCGAAATTGTGGTGACATTGTGGCTCGGTCAACAAAGGCGACCATTCATTTGTGACGGTATGAACAAACTGAACAAACTTTGTCTCGCTCGTTCGCAGGGTGACTATGTTGAGAACCGAATATGTAGATATGAGGAATAAAGATGTAGAATTATTTTGTTTTATTTGAAAATGTTTAAGAGTTTTCACATAAAAAATTCGGAGGCATTACTTTTGAGCACGTTCTCGTAATAGACAAATCGCGCTTCGCACTTTGAAAGGTAAGTACTCCCAGTCAAGTAAATAAAGGACATAAATACCAGGTCGTCTTCAGACATTTATATGTCGCCTTTTCTAATCCGCACCTCCACACCTAGATATAGTGAGGAGGTTACTCTCGCAGTATTTTTGTACATGTAACCAACAAACGTCGTTGAAACTGCTCCAAGTGATCCTGAGCTGAGCTTAAGTGTCACACCATTTATATTTCCACCCCTATGGGAGACTCTCAGTGTTTATGACGCCAAATCTTCTGAGCCATGTATCGTACAATGATAAAATTTAGCAGGTACATACATTCTTACCTGTTGATATTGTGTTGTATTTACGAGCGTCCAGCATGTGCTGTGTATGGTGTGCTGTGCTGGCAAAGTTTGGCAATATCGGTGTACATATATTCATGTCCTGCGAAAAGTGAGTGATGTGTGACCAACTGTCACTCACACTGGCTAATAACACAATTGACACTAATGAAAACCGTCCATACTGTCGCAAGCCAGTACTCAGAATAACGTTTTGAAATAGTTTTGTAACCTCCTGTGCACTATGAGCCTGAAAAGGTTTGTAAACCGATTTATGGAATAAACAATATTTCAAAAAAGTGACTGGCTCCAATTTTTACATTGAGTAAACAGCCACAGCTTATTAAACATCCTTAATGGATCAGCTTAATAAATACTTTTTTCCTTGCCGATGATCATATTGAGAAGACAGAAAATGATATCTAGTTTGCAGTTCACTGAATTTGTAATAATTAATATCTAAAAGGGTTCAGCAAAGAAATAAACTGATGGTGATCAGTGGGAAGTCTCCAGTTCTCTCTAAAATACTACTAGATGAAAAGCCACTTCTTAGGCTGGATATTAGCTATGGATATGAAAACGATAACGCTAATAAGCTTCAAATGAAGCTTAAAATGTGACACAATACAGAACATTGGCTGAGAAGACAAAGGGTACAAAAAATGTTACAAAATAATAGGTACCCCTTTTCTACTAGAAGAAACAGAATTAACTAGGAAATGCGAGAGAAGAATACCGTCTGCTGAAGTGAAACTTTTAAGGAAAGGTTGAGGAAGTATCCTCAGATAACAAGTACAAGCAAAATTGTAGTAGAAGAACTTTATGTACACTGTATAAATAACAAAAGTAGAGCAAGCATGTGTAAAATGAAAACAACATATCAACAGAATGCGAGAAGAGAGATTAGTCAAATGAGTATCAGTTATAAATCGTTACAAAAGAAGATGTAAGACGACCAAGAACAGATGGCATCAGTGATGTAAGTTTATTACACGAAGAAGAAGAAAAAAAGAAGAAGCACAAGAAGAAGAAAGTAAGCAATGCCGCCAGCCTTAATCTATGAGGATTATTCTTGCTAAAAATATGATTTGTGAATGGGTAATAAGTCCTATGATTATGACTCCACATTTAACTGCTCCTGCCTTGTAGGATCTCACCTGTTAAAATGATTCCTTCTTCTCCTTCTGTTTTGGCTCCTACAGCTCGTCCTCATTGTCATCATAACTATCAGTAGCAGGAGGAATTTGAGGCACACTGCAGAATAAAGGCCTTCTCCAGGGCACTCCATGCGTTATGGTCTTCTACTACGTGAATCCATTTTCCTCTTGCATGTTTTAGATTGATCTTTCCATTAAGTCGCAGTCTTGATCATGGAATGCAGCAGGCAACTTCCTTCGACCATTTATCGTCCATTCCCCTTGAAACATGTCCTGCCCACTTCCATTTAATTTTCCTGTCATTATAACGGCTTTCACTCCAGTCTGCTCCTCCAACCATTTGTTTATTTTTGTGTGTGTATTGAGAGTTTTCAGCTTGCATATCTCTAGTCCACACTGCACCACACTCATTGACTCAGTTTTTAAATGGTTTCCTCCATGAAAGTCAACTCATTGTCGTAAATGGTAACATTCATTGATCCTAAAATTTACATTTCACATACATCGGAAACCTACTTCCGAAAACTCTGTATACTTTCCAAAAGCACTCCAGCCGATTTTTGTTCCTCTGTTTCTCCTTTGGTGTCCATCAAGCCGTCGTCTCTAATAGTCCCACACAGAAAAAATCATTTTTAACATTATCTTTTACATGGTTGATTACATGCTTTTCTAGTTTTCTTCTAATGAACTTGAGACTTGCTTACAAATTTTTTATATTAATTTCTACTGTTAGCTGTTGATTTTTATCTGCTATACAAGCAAAGCAAACAGTATAATGGCGTCACCAAACCGAAGTATTTCCAAGTATGTCCTGTGAATAGATAACCATTCTTTTTCTTCATAATTAAAGGATCTGAAAACTTCATGTAGAGCTTCTGAGAATAGTTTCCGTATTTTTTATGTTGTGGATACTCATCTCTCACTCCTCTATAGTTCCTCTCACTTATCTGATGAAGGCTAACGCAAGCTGTTGTACTGATTTTCATTTCCTTCAGAGTAGTAACATAGGATGTAAAGAAGTTAGAAAATGTCTTGAAATGCATTAACTCCACGCCTATTGTTAGATTCAGGACTTGCAAATGTCCCATTGAGCTGCATCCACTTCTGAAGTAATCTTGTTTCATTGCTTGACTAAATCAATTTCTTTCTCTGTGCGGTTGGTGACAATATTAGCAAATATCTTGAAGATTAAGAAGACTGATGCTTCTTTAATTTATGAATTGTATGTGTCTTTTCTTGTGAAGTAGAAGGATTATCGCATATCCAATTTCGTGGAATTGCCTTACCACTCAAATATTTTGTAAATAATTTTGCAGCTTCCTAGTGTACAACTCTTCCCCAGTTTCAGTAATTGCTACGAATCACCATCATCTCTTGCTGCCTTTCCTTTATTCATATTTCAGATGGTTTTATATACCTCACTCGGAATTACTTCCAGATTTTTATTACTTGCTTCACTGGTACTATTATAGAAGTAATGGTGATATTTTTTCTCAAGAGAGACCACCTAAAGAAAGAATATTTCCAGTAACATATTGAACTGTAGCTCACACCTTAAAAATGTAAAAATTCTAATGGCAGAGATCGAAAACATAAGAAATGAAGGATCATTAGAGTGTATATAACTGCAGAGAAATCTATTTCAGCATTGTCGGTTGTAATGAACAAAGTAATGTAAGAATATTCTCCAATGTACACTCCTGGAAATGGAAAAAAGAACACATTGACACCGGTGTGTCAGACCCACCATACTTGCTCCGGACACTGCGAGAGGGCTGTACAAGCAATGATCACACGCACGGCACAGCGGACACACCAGGAACCGCGGTGTTGGCAGTCGAATGGCGCTAGCTGCGCAGCATTTGTGCACCGCCGCCGTCAGTCTCAGCCAGTTTGCCGTGGCATACGGAGCTCCATCGCAGTCTTTAACACTGGTAGCATGCCGCGACAGCATGGACGTGAACCGTATGTGCAGTTGACGGACTTTGAGCGAGGGCGTATAGTGGGCATGCGGGAGGCCGGGTGGACGTACCGCCGAATTGCTCAACACGTGGGGCGTGAGGTCTCCACAGTACTTCGATGTTGTCGCCAGTGGTTGGCGGAAGGTGCACGTGCCCGTCGACCTGGGACCGGACCGCAGCAACGCACGGATGCTCGCCAAGACCGTAGGATCCTACGCAGTGCCGTAGGGGACCGCACCGCCACTTCCCAGCAAATTAGGGACACTGTTGCTCCTGGGGTATCGGCGAGGACCATTCGCAACCGTCTCCATGAAGCTGGGCTACGGTCCCGCACACCGTTAGGCCGTCTTCCGCTCACGCCCCAACATCGTGCAGCCCGCCTCCAGTGGTGTCGCGACAGGCGTGAATGGAGGGAAGAATGGAGACGTGTCGTCTTCAGCGATGAGAGTCGCTTCTGCCTTGGTGCCAATGATGGTCGTATGCGTGTTTGGCGCCGTGCAGGTGAGCGCCACAATCAGGACTGCATACGACCGAGGCACACAGGGCCAACACCCGGCATCATGGTGTGGGGAGCGATCTCCTACACTGGCCGTACACCACTGGTGATCGTCGAGGGGACACTGAATAGTGCACGGTACATCCAAACCGTCATCGAACCCATCGTTCTACCATTCCTAGACCGGCAAGGGAACTTGCTGTTCCAACAGGACAATGCACGTCCGCATGTATCCCGTGCCACCCAACGTGCTCTAGAAGGTGTAAGTCAACTACCCTGGCCAGCAAGATCTCCGGATCTGTCCACCATTGAGCATGTTTGGGACTGGATGAAGCGTCGTCTCACGCGGTCTGCACGTCCAGCACGAACGCTGGTCCAACTGAGGCGCCAGGTGGAAATGGCATGGCAAGCCGTTCCACAGGACTACATCCAGCATCTCTACGATCGTCTCCATGGGAGAATAGCAGCCTGCATTGCTGCGAAAGGTGGATATACACTGTACTAGTGCCGACATTGTGCATGCTCTGTTGCCTGTGTCTATGTGCCTGTGGTTCTGTCAGTGTGATCATGTGATGTATCTGTCCCCAGGAATGTGTCAATAAAGTTTCCCCTTCCTGGGACAATGAATTCACGGTGTTCTTATTTCAATTTCCAGGAGTGTAAATAAGGAAACTGTTCTTGGTCGAAACTGTGAAGTCATCTGTGAATAAAAAGAGAGGCGACTATGTGGAAGATGAAAGTACTGAGGGCCTAAAATTATGATGCCAAAAATACGAGTTATTACACTGAAAATGACATACGTTACGATAAACGATGTCAGTGTATAAACAAAGCGATACCACGCTGCTCAGTATATTCGTAATTTCAGAAAACCTGTTATATCAGGGTTTGTCCTCAAATTACTTAAGGCGGTGAATAATGGGGTGCAGACCCTTCAGGATCTCCCATTGTTGTTGCTGCAATCATAAAAGGTTAATAGTTCAACATGGTGCCGATACAGCGCTAAACTCATCGACACTGGAGGTGTACATGAATGTAAATGTGATATGCTAGCCGAAGGGGAAACGTCCACTTTCTTGCTTTATGCTTAAAGTGGAAGCCAATCTGTAGGACTATCAGATCCTTTAATAAATGCAATAATTTTGGAAATCAAGCTTACTTTCTCATAGTAGTAACATGTATTTAAATTCCTGTTGTGAACTTCGGATTATCATTATACTGTCTCCTCCCAATTAAGTGCACAGTTGAGTTAGTGCCGCTGTACCAGAAATTTTAAATTTTGTGTCCATGGCTGCATTAAATATTAACTAGCAGGAATATAATATACTAGTATACGTTGTCCAAGTAAGCATTTTATAACGTAACTGTCGTTATAGTTCTTAGCAAAAATAGGAACAGCTTCACTGAAATAGAAGAGGACATCTCGAAAACACCAAGGTACAAGACATGAAATAAAAAATTGAAGTAAGCTTTAGTAGTAGTCACACGCTCTTCCAATGAAATTTTTAAATTACTGCTCTTCCAGAATTCATATACTTTTCATTATCATTCTGTGACTCTAACTACTTTTCTTCTAGGTCGTAATGAACATACTTTTAGTACTACAGCTATACAATACATTATGTACACAATTATGCTACCATTAAAGTGTTTTGTTTTATGAGAAATATTGTGCTATTAAATTCAACAGTTTTTCACTATCTGTAGTTTTCTAGGAATTATGCTATGAATTTTACACTATGTCATAACTACCTTCTTAATATGTAAACTACGCCTGCTAATAATGTCAGTAACTCTGTGTATGTCTACTGCCAATGTATGACAGCACAATGTGCCACAAAGTGTGTGAGAAAGCTTAAACATACTACAGTACTCCCTTAACATGTACTATGTCTGCCAAACTGTGTACATCATGCTCTTCTCACTGTAATACAGCATATTTATGTACCTCTCAAAATTACAGTTTAATGCTTAATAACGACGATACAAGCTGCTTCGCAATATTAGATATGCAATGAGAGAAAAAATAGTGAAAAAAGAGAAAAAGAGACAAGAGTAGAAAAGAGAAGTGAGTTTTTGTGAGGACATGCGATATGCACGCGTGCAGGAGTGTACAAAACTAGGCAGCTAAGGTCTGTTTTGACAACGAGCAAGGAGTGAGCAAAGCCAGGGCGCCCACACTCACCAGCGTCTGTGCTGCGCTCTGGTGCTGGAAACGGAAAAAGGATAATACTGTTTTAGTTCGAGCAGCACACACACCACATAGAGAGAGAGAAGACAGACAGAAAGACAGACAGACAGATCGGTCAGAAGAACAAAGGGAGCGGCCAATCGGCCGCAGATTCACGGCCCAGCTAACAGCGGCAGTGCGAAATGGCGCCCCAGGGGGCAATGTTGGGGCCTTTTTTTACAATGCTTAACACATTACGGGACTTGCAAGCACCGGCAGAATAATATATTGTTACTACTGACATTATTAACTACATCACCAGTGTCAAAACATGTATAAATTTTGAATGTTGCTAAAACACACTAACTCAAAAAAGTCCTTAGGTGGTGATTGCTTTCTCGGTTTATTCCACGAAGAGACAATTTCTTTGAAGGGTCTGTTTTTCTTTCGCTCAAGATTGGGAGTAAAAAGACTGCAACCTCGA
Organism: Schistocerca piceifrons; assembly: GCF_021461385.2. Taxonomy (NCBI): domain Eukaryota; kingdom Metazoa; phylum Arthropoda; class Insecta; order Orthoptera; family Acrididae; genus Schistocerca; species Schistocerca piceifrons. The sequence goes on from NC_060141.1 coordinate 260,973,617, forward strand.
ATCAGGAAGTTTAATATTCATTGTATTTAACATTTCTCATAGTTCACTATGTATCATTCTCAGTTCCGCAAGGCATCATTACAGGCATGTAAACTTTTTGTTGAGTAACGGCGCCGAACTATACTGCTTCTTAGAAAACGAATCTATTGAGTAAACTATTTTTATCTATACCAGAGGCACCATTTTTATTAGTAATGAATAATACCTTTGAATAGAAGGAATATTGTACCAATAACAAATATTATCACTTTCACCATATTGTATGTCTTTAGAATACTTATTTTCACATATTTCCAAATTTTGAACATGGGTGTATATTATTTTGTACTGGTAAAGGAAGAAGGGAAGACGACTTGTGATTCTCCTAGTTGATGAGGACGAGACGTATGAAAACGTGAAAAAGATAGGTGCTCGTCTTATTTTATGATACTTAAACTACATAAAAAACATGATTTATGATCGTGTAAAATGTGATTGAATTTCCTGATGTACTCTTTACAGTGAAACAATTACAATAATACCAGCGTAAGCATCTACAGCCATTGGTCTTTTGAGTAAAACTTTTCCGCTTATGTAACAGTGCCGTCCCGTTGTTTTATAAGTAAACGCTACGGCCACTGTTCCAGACTATTGTTCTTCATGCTGCTCCTGATATCACTGCTTCGCAAACTGAGCAGCAGCAGAGGCCACACAATGTCTAATCGTTCCATTGTCCCAAAAGAAAACACGACACTTGCAACAGTGCCCGAAATATTGATGTGTAAAACAACAGGACGACTCATTCACAGGACTGGAAATTTTTTGTGGAGAAATTACAATAATGCTCTTAGAAAACAAAAGAGAACGATCTTTCTGACATACATGTGTTGCTCTACAGCCATTTGTGTAATTTTATTGTAGTTAACCACAATGTTATCCAAATATTAGAAACATCCAACGATCCTATTTGTCATTACAGTGATTTTGCAAATGGACTGTAATTAGATACATACATTTATTGTCTGGTTCTTTACATTCTTTGTATATGTGCAGTTCATTAATAATTAGAATTAATATTTCCGTATCATAGCACAAGTTAAATAATCCGTTCCCCCAGCCTTTTCTCACACAGTTTTGAAAAATACAAGATATTTAGCGTGCCAGTAAATTATCAGAATGTTCAGACTCGTGAGTATAACTAATAATTTGTCATAATTAAAGTCACAGTAGCTAAAATACTGAATTAAAACAGTATAAAGTAGTACAAAATTGTTAAGGCTTTCGTGGCCACTTGTTGACAAACTGCCTATTGGCTTCTGTCTCGGGTTCTTCGGCTGACGTTCATCTAATGATTTTTCTGACGCTTCGCCAGCACGAGTGGCTGGCATTGTCAAAGCTTCACCCTCCATTGCCGGTGGTGATTTGGAGCCGAGCTCGCGGCCGTAGACTATATGTACCTGGCGCACCAACGTCCGAGGGCTTCTCCGCGGTCATTTCCGGTGCGGTTCTCCTCTTGCTACCTGCGACGGTCGTTCGCTGCAGTACGGGAAGCCAGCATCCGTTGACCTTAAGGCTTTCCTCTTTCTTGTTGAAACTGTTCGCGTGTTTTTGTATTTCTACAGCTTCTCTGAACAAGCGCGTGTGATAATGCTTCTCTACAGCCAGAACTTCCGTGTCGGCGAATTTTATTACGTGGTCGGTCTCATTCAGTGCGTGCTCTGCCACGGCCGATTTCTCCACCTGCCCCAACCTGCAATGTCGCTTATGCTCTTTGATCCTGGTGTTAATTGATCGTCCAGTCATTCCGACATAAACTTTTCCGCATGTGCATGGTATACGGTATATTCCCGACATTGCAAGTGGGTCTCTTTTCTCCTTCGCCGATCTAAGACACTCTTTGATCTTCCTTGTCGGTTTGAAAATCGTCTTTACGCCATGTTTGCGCAATATACGGTCGATTCTGTCCGTCACTCTGGGAATGTATGGCAGAAAGGCCGTACCCGACATTTCTTTTTCTGGTTCCTTACTTCGCTGAGTGTTTGGCTCTGTTAAACTTCTAATATAATTTTTGGAGTACCCATTGCTCCTCAGGACAGTTTCCAGGTGTTGCATTTCTCGTCTGAGGTGTTGCGGCTCACATATTCGTCCTGCTCTCGTTACGAGCGTACTAATCGTGCCTCTTTTCTGGCTCGGGTGGTGGTTTGACAGTTTGTGCAGGTATCGGTCCGTGTGTGTCGGTTTTCGATACACGCTGTGTCCCAGGTTTTCGCCGTCCCTTGTGACCAGCACATCTAGAAATGGCAGTTTCTTGTCCTTTTCTACTTCCATGGTAAATGTTATATTGGCATGGAGGCTGTTCAAGTGTCTTAGGATGTCACCGAGCTGTTCTTCACCATGGCTCCACACCACGAAAGTATCATCGACGTACCTGTACCACACCTTAGGTTTGCAAGTCGCCGAGTCCAGTGCCTGTGCTTCGAATTATCTCATGAAGAAGTTGGCCACCACTGGACTGAGACGACTACCCATGGCCACGCCTTCCAGCTATTCGTAGAAATCTCCATTCCACGTGAAATAGCTCGTGGCGAGACATGCATGGAAGAGCTTTCTGATGTCCTGCGGAAAAATGGAACCGATGTGCTCCAGAGCGTCACTGAGTGGCACTTTCGTAAATAACGAAACAACATCAAAACTGACCAGAATGTCGTTTGGTGCAAGTTTCAGTTTCTTCAGCTTCTCAATGAAATGTCCTGAGTCCTTAATGTACGTGCCGGTCTTCCCCACGTGTGGCTGGAGCAGAGAGGCCAAGTGTTTTGCCAGTTTATATGTCGGTGATCCAGGAGCGCTAACGATCGGTCTCAGTGGAACGTTGCTCTTATGGATCTTGTGTAATCCATACAGTCGAGGTGGTAGGGCTTCTGTGTTGCCCAGGTTTCTCTGTATGTCCGCCGGCAGAGAAGACGTCTTGATTAATCGATTCGTATTCCGTGTGATACGCTGCGTCGGATCTGCGCTTAGTTTTCGGTACGTCGTCGGATCTAATAGGTCTCGGATCTTTTGCTCATAATCTTCGGTCTTCATTACGACGGTCGCATTCCCCTTATCGGCAGGCAATACCAATATACTCTTGTCGGCGTTGAGATTCTTAATGGCTTGTACCTCTTCGTTCTTCAGGTTGTAAGCTGGTGGTTTTGCTCGGCGCAGTATCCTGGCTGTTTCCGTGCGTATTTCCTCTGCCCTTTCACAGGGAAGGGTCCGAATGGCTGCTTCGGTGTTGGCAATGATATCCTCCATAGGTATAGTTCTCGGGATGATAGCGAAATTCCCTCCTTTTTGAAGAACAGACACTTCCTCTTCGGTCAATTGTAATTCAGTGAGGTTGACCACTGTGTGTGACATGTCGGGAATCGCCTTGTCGGTCTGCTTCCGGCATCTTTCAAACTTTTTCTTCTGTCGCTCAGTGCTGCGCTCGAGTTCGTTCTGCATGCTCCTGTGAGTGATGCTGTCGATCTTGTCCCAGTCGTTTCGATGCATTCTGCTACTTAGTTGATAGAAAATTTCCAGAAGTTCCTGATCCGTTCTTGCCAAGTCTCTCCGTGTTGTATGTATTCGCTCACGAAGAAAAGCTCGTTCGATTCTGTCGTAGATACGATGTGCTTGGGCGGTAGTGAATAGGCGCTTACACCTCAAGAACTTCGGTGTAGCACATTCATTCCGGCACCGTGACAGAAAGGCGAGAGAGGACATCAGTCGCGCTTTCTTCTTCCGTCGTTGGTCAAGGCGTCGGTACAATCTGCAAATCTCCTAAAGACGTAAAGACGATTTTCAAACAGACAAGGAAGATCAAAGAGTGTCTTAGATCGGCGAAGGAGAAAAGAGACCCACTTGCAATGTCGGGAATATACCGTATACCATGCACATGCGGAAAAGTTTATGTCGGAATGACTGGACGATCCATCAACACCAGGATCAAAGAGCATAAGCGACATTGCAGGTTGGGGCAGGTGGAGAAATCGGCCGTGGCAGAGCACGCACTCAATGAGACCGACCACGTAATAAAATTCGCCGACACGGAAATTCTGGCTGTAGAGAAGCACTATCACATGCGCTTGTTCAGAGAAGCTGTAGAAATCCAAAAACACGCGAACAGTTTCAACAAGAAAGAGGAGAGCCTTAAGGTAAACGGATCCTGGCTGCCCATACTGCAGCGAACGACCGTCGCAGGTAGCAAGAGGAGAACCGCACCGGAAATGACCGCGGAGAAGCCCTCGGACGTTGGCGCGCCAGGTACATACAGTCTGCGGCCGCGAGCTCGCCTCCAGTTCACCACCGGCAATGGAGGGTGAAGCTTTGACAATGCCAGCCACTCGTGCTGGCGAAACGTCAGAAAAATCATTAGATGAACGTCGGCCGAAGAACCCGAGACAGAAGCCAATAGGCAGTTTGTCAGTATAAAGTAGCTTTGGGAGTTTTAGGTGTCCAACAACATCCCCTCTTTACTGAAATCTGCAGTTTATAGATCACCTAATTTTCAAAAGCGGTAAACTACAAAATAATGGTTTCGCTGCCAAGGTGACTACATACCGCAGGGCCAACGCCTGTCGTTAGCCTAACCCTTCAGCAGCAATGCTGTTGTGACAAGCGTGACCAAGTTCGATGCCATCTGACGCACTGACAGATACACGAACAAGTTCTAAATGTTCCGTGTGTGGTCCGAAAGCTGTAATTACATTTCACTGTGCTTCTGATACAAAACACGAGGCGTATTCCGAAAGTAAGGTCCAATCGGTCGCGAAATGGAAACCACAGTGAAAACCAAAAGCGTTTTATTTGCAATAGCTAGCCACATCTTCCAGCAACATCTCTACGTAGTCGCCGCTCCGTCTGAGACATTTGTCGTAGCGCTGTACTAACTTTCCAATACCCTCGTCATAGAAGGCAGCCGCCTGCACTTTTCGCCGATTCTCTGGGCTGATTTTCAGTTCGCTGTCCGTGCAAAACGCTGACGTCATAGCCAAAGGTTCATGTCATCAGAGATGAAAATCAGAGGGAGCAAAGTCCGGGCTGAATGGAGAGCAATCAAACACTTCCCATCGAAAACTATGCAGGGGCATCCTCATTGCCTCTGCAGAATGTAGCCAACAACTGTCATAAAGAAGGAAACGCATGACAGTTATGTTGTATAACCTGGATCAAATCAGGCGAAATCTGTCACTCGCACTCATACTTGGTGGGAGACACTATTTTCTAGGCATTTTTAGATGCTCACTGTGCGCTCAGAGTTGAAAAGACTGACGTGACGTGATCAACAGACATACTAGAGACACTTTCCAACACACCTAAGCAAAGCTTTATCGGATTTTCACTGTACTTTCCATTTCGCAACCGATCGGACCTTACTTTCGGAATAAGCCTCGTATTTCCTGTTAACTGGCATTTTCTTCTTCAATTCTCAAAAGTTCGAATAACTGCGTACTATATATATATATATATATATATATATATATATATATATATATAGAATGTGACATAGTGATGCCGATAAAGTGAGGGGATGTACAGGGTGTCGTAAGGAAGAAATGTATGCCAGGAACCCATGTCCGGAAACGTACGAGGCCTATACAGAAAGTAAGGAACGATAGGTAGCGAAATAGAAACCACAAGGAAAATCAAAACTGTTCGATTTGCAACGGTTACCTACACCTTCCAGCTACTTATCTACACAGTCGCCGCTCAGACATAGACATCTGTCGTGACTGCAACAATGTGCATTCCCTCGTTATAGAAGACAGTGCTTTTCGATAATTTTCTACTCTGGACTGCAGCTCGTTGTCTGTGTCAAAACATTGTCTTCAGAGCCAGCGGTTCATCTGAGCAGAGATGAACCTCAGGGGCAGCCAATTATGGGCTATATTGTGAGTGATCAAACACTTCCCATCGAAAACGCTGCAGGAGCATCTTCATTGCCCCTGGATAGTGCAGGCCAAGAATTGTCGTGTAGAACGAACTGCATTACAGTTGTGTTATGGGGATTGCATAGCTTCAGGCAAAATCTTTCGCCGGGCCTTCATACTTGGCGGGAGACACTAATTTCTATCAATCTTTATGTTGTCACTGTGGGCTCATAATTGGAAAATGTGACATGATGCAATCGATGGGCGTACTAGACACAGTGCCCAACGCATCTGTGCAAAGCTTCATCAGATTTTCACTCTATTTTCCCATTTCTCGACCGATCGTTCCTTACTTTCCGAATAACCCTCTTAGTTCAACGACGCATCATAGCATGAAAGGTAGAGGGGTTAACCCCCTGTGCTAGGCCACTACATCCGCACCACGCGTAAACCACTGGATCGTGCAGCTTTCAGGGTGTCACATAGCATCTAATCTGGCCACGGTGGTCACAACAACAATGTAGAGAAAACAAACTATCATTTGTTGCTGATGAGCTGAACTAACGGCAGGCGTTACCCTCTATAACTTAGACAATTTGTAGCGTCAATGAATGGCGTTTCCGGACGTACATTTTTTCCTAAATATGACAGTCGTGACATTCTCTGCAGTCCCAAAAGTTATCTGTATCGTTTTGTTACACCCTAAGACTGAAGTAAGAGAGTGAGTTTATTTAAACCGCACGAACAGAAATACTTCTAGGCACCAGGAAGGAAGACAAGTTTCATCAGCTACAAAGAGCAATAGCAGGAATAGAGCTGCGATGCTGTTCACTTTTCTTCGGCACTACTGCGCAGATAAAAGGCAATACACAAACATACCGAAGTGGCAGATCATAATTCATATACAAACGAAAAAACTGTGACCTGATTTCATTGGCAACGAAATGGACTTAAAACACATTTTTAATAATATGTCTGTAATTCAACGTTAAATAAATTACGTCATTGTAACAACTGAAAGACTCACTTCACTGAAGAATATGTGGTAAAGCGAATACATAAACAATTCCTATTTGCATAAGGGGCGGGCCAACATCAACTCAATTGGTCTCCGAAGGTCACCAAAAGTGACTTTCTGTGTCTGTTTGGTCAAACTTTATCCCCAAATCACGATTTTGGGATTACTGCAATTTCAAGAGCGAATAGATGGGATCCAGGAGCTTGTACTCGTATTCCACAGCGTACTCGACAGGCGAAGTGTCGCACGCTCTACGCCCACCCGAATCCTCCGACACTGTGTCGTAAATTTAACGTCTAGCTATGATTGTTTGGAAAGATTTCGGCTTTCAATGCATTTATCCTGCACTGATGCAGATTTTTGACAGCTGGCAAGAAACAACAACTTGTACAGTCATGTAGGTAAGTTACTATGATGCATAATACTTAAATGCTTGGAGGACTTTTCTTTGATTCTTTAGTTGCAGGAGTCTTCTCTGTACAAAGAATTAACCAACATTTCAAAGCAATTTTACCCGTGCCGTATCAACGTAAGAGCTAGTGAACTTCCCGACGATCGAGCTGTCAACGGAGTAAACAAAAGCCAAGCATCCAATTCCCATTGGTATCAACAAATTAATGTAAGAAGGTGACACGCTGATTATCTGTGTCAGTATCATTAATGTCTTTGGATCTGATGGTTCATGTCACGTATTTCATGATGCACGTTTTGTACGGGGTGATACAGTTCTAGACAACACGGAAGCCAGTTATTTGATACATTTTTTGTCGTAAAAGCTGTAAAATACTTTTTAATTTTGCCATAGAGAAATGGCTCTCCGTATTGGTTTATATCTGCAACTGAATGACGTACTTAAAACATTCATCTATTTTACTTGACAATTTTTGGTTTACTATTTAGATACATTACAATTTTTCCATCCTAGTTCGCCGGAAGTACTCTAATTTGAACTCGTGTCAAGATATCTCGTCACTGGTCGTTTCAAACTACGGCGGTGTTTCCGAAATCCTGAGTGCTTAAGCGAAGTTTCCGTGCAGACCAGGAAAGAAAAAACTGAGCGTTTAGTATCTGACCCAAATGGGGCTTAAAGAAAATGTCAAAAGCCATTTCTCCATGGCAGTTTAGAGCTGTTTCAGGCTTTTACGATCCCAAGCGATCTGTAGTAAGTTACTTGTTATACAACTTGACAGAGCGATTTTAGTACTGAGCTACAATATCCTTCATATTAAAGTACTTCACGATGTTTGAGGCTCATTCCCCGTCACTAATGTTCTAGCTCCTTATGTACTTAGTTAGTGACTTGACTGCGTCGTTGATAAGATATTCTCTCGAATGCCGCGCGGAGTGGCCGCGCGTTTGAGGCGCTATGTCACGCATTGCGCGGCCCTCCCACTGGAGGTTCGTCCTCCCTCAGGATTGGGTGTGTATGTGTTGTTCTCAGCATAAGTTAGTTTAAGTAGTGTTTAAGTCTAGGAACCGATGACCTCAGCAGTTTGGCCCCTTAGGAATTTACACATTTCTCTCGAAACCCTCACCGGTGCTATTTTGGTAAGGCGGAGGAAAATCTTTGAAGTTTAAAACGCCCTCATTGCTGTTATCAACTTGCCAGCAGCTGCTAATTGGTCAGCATTGGGAAGACTGAGTTATTGACATTTTCATGAGACAGGAGTAGATATATTGCATATGTTGAGCAACTCGATAAATTTGCACTGTTGCGCGAGCAAAGAGATTCTTAACCAAGTATTAGGCCTTCCTGTTTAGTCTGAAACATACTGTCCCAGAAATAAACTGAAAACAGCACCACTTCCCAGTTCCGACTATGGTGTTCGATAAGTCCTGCTACAAGCTCGCCTAGCATTTGGTTGAAAAAAATTATAGTCTACAACAGATCGGATCGAGAGCAACCGCCGGCCGCGGTGGCCGTTCGGTTCTGGCGCTGCAGTCCGGAGCCGCGGGGCTGCTACGGTCGCAGGTTCGAATCCTGCCTCGGGCATGGGTGTGTGTGATGTCCTTAGGTTAGTTAGGTTTAAGTAGTTCTAAGTTCTAGGGGACTTATGACCTAAGATGTTGAGTCCCATAGTGCTCAGAGCCATTTTTCGAGAGCAACCAACCCAATTCTACAACTGTTTAATGTGCTTTACGTCTATTGAACTTAACGTATTTTAGGGAATAAACAATATATATATATATATATATATATATATATATATATATATTAATGATTTAAGTGCAGATATTGTGATTATTGGTACCCTAATATGTAGCATTTTAGTTGTTTTTTCTCTGCGTCTGACTGTCTTCCTAAAACACATCACATAATTTACTACTTGATGTTTCCTACCCAGTCACAACTGCGTTGTGAGGTGGATTATGCCTATTAGTGTAGACTTCCCGTTTTGCGTCCATGCATCCCCACTTCAGTACCTGTCCTGCTGCCTAGGGGAAAGTAAACATGAATGGCTTGCTTGCACCATGCGTACTTGGAGGTACTAACCAACCTACAAACACTCTACTCGAAATAGCTATAATTATTAATCTGGTAGTGAAGTAAATACTGAAGTAGTTTTGCTCAGTACACTGTTCTCAGTCACTAACAGAAATATCTACACTTATACGCCTAATACCCTGTATATTTCTCATCTATTTTACAACAGAATGTCGTCAAATAAAACGTTTGTAATAAACAATGGAGACTCCAAGTTGGAATATCAACAGTGTAGGGAAAATAGATTGCTACTTACCGTAAAGATAACACGTTAAGTTGCAGACACGTACAATTAAAAGACACACAAATGCTTTTGGCCACAGCTTCGTCGGAAAATGAAAGAGAAACGCAAACCTTTCATACACACAAGCAAGCATACCTCACGCACACATGACCACCAACTCTGGCAGCTCAGATTCCGGTGGGAACTGCCGCACTTGGCGATCATGTTTGCAAGAGGTGTGCTTATTTCTGTGAATGAATGGTGTGTTTGTCTTTCTTTTTCTGACGAAGGCTGTGGCCAGAAGCTTATGTGTAAGTGACTTTTAATTTTGCCATTCCGTAACTTAACGTGTCACCTTTATGGTAAGCAGCCATCTTACTTTTCCTACATTGTTGATATTTGTAATAATATCTTAAGCGAAAGTATCTCATGAATGTACATAAACCCACAGCAATTGAGCATCATCTAAATTTCCCTTTCATGGTATATAGTAAATGGAGAAGTGACGTTTGCGATTAACGAAAAAATTGCCATGGTCATTTATTTCATAGTTACTATTTTAGAAAAGAATCAGCAACGCCACACATTTTTATGAATGAAAAGCCCTACCGCGACGGCTGAATGGCAAACGCGTGGTGTAATTCTTACACCTGATACAAGGGTCTACCGTTAAAAGTATATCGAACCACACAAACGGTGAAAAAATTTTCTTACCAGTTACCTTATAGCACGCATTCACCCACTCGAAAAACATGAAAAAATTGACTAAGAGAAATCTGTTTACAGACTATGTTAATTAACTATTAACAATGTCTCAGTCTTTTTTAACTTTACATACTCCACTGCTTTACACATCGAAAAATGGCCTAACCGCCATATCGTGAACAACATTATGAGGCGTGAATAACTCGTATATGACACGGAACCTTGCGATGACAGTCTGCGCGGCTGTAACCATATACAAATATACTTGCTCTTTCGGAAAGCGTTCGTTCGAACCCAGCGTTTTCCTCTGTCCTCTGAAGTCTACTCACGATTTACTGATAGAAGTAATAGAAGTAGCAGAAATGATAATATACAAATAGTGGATCTCGTAGAAAAAGAAGTTACGAAGTGCACTCTGCACGCATCATAACGCGTGACGGATGAAGTAAGGAAGCTATAACGTGGCTATAACTGGCGGAATTAAAGCTGTGAGGACGGGTCGTGAGTCGTGCTTGGGTGGCTCAGTGGTAGAGCACTTGCCCGCGAAAGCAAAAGTCCCGAGTTCGAGTCTCGGTCCGGCACACAGTTTTAATCTGCCAGGAAGTTTCATATCAGCGCACACTCCGCTGCAGAGTGAAAATCTTATTCTATAACGAGGACCTGCAAACCATTACGGTGGCATGGTCTCGTTAGAAGGTATGTCTTTGTGATGGTTTGATGGCAATGATGAGCTTTCTGATTACTCGGGTCCCCTCATTGAAAGTTTCATCATTTGTACCGAAAAGACGCCGTTCATCAGCACTCCATGCCTCCCGGTCACTGCCCAACTCCAGACGCAACCGTTTGTGCTGTGGTGTTAAAGGGAGCGTACGAATGGAATGGAAATTCCACAATCCGATTGCTGCTGGTCCCCGAGCAATGGTGCGGCAGGATACAGAATGTTGTCGTGAGTCCATAACATGTTCTCTGAGGATAGTCACAGATGTGAAGGGGTTGCGATGTGCTTGGTGCTCCACACAGCGATCCTTCATTGTGTTGCTCAGACGTTGTCGACTGGAACCCTGAATGCCTGCCCTAACGTTCATACGCAGTCCAACATCGTGACACTGACAAGCCAGAGTGCCCCGTGAATCTTCACATTTCACAATTCAACTGGCCAGCTAGATGGAGACCCACAATTAGGTCCCTTTCAAGCTGTGTCCTTCACTGTGATCACTCAACAGGTGAAGCCATTTACACTCATTATATACCATACTAAACCTGGTAACAACACTGAACACTGACTACACTACTACTCTGTGGTGGTCGTCCTACTAGTCACAGAGAATCATAACGCTAATCATTTAAATACGCTCCGATTATGTGTAAGGTAATGAACGTATATTGACATCCGGCTATGTATTCTGGATGCTTCCCTTTTTTGTCAGGCAGTGTATTTTTTGTACAGCGTATATCGGGAAGTGGTTTCCACTATAAAGCACGTTTTCCGAGCACCGGTTCGTTTTTAGGCGCGACTTTTTCGGTGTGTGAGCTGCTGCACTATTCTCGCGCCATTACTGAAATGTAATAAAACACAAAATTAAGAAATTCCTCGTATACTTTGTAGATGATCTGCAAAATTATACCCCTGTTGCCAATGTGTAATATATTTCTATGGAAGTTTCCATTTTTAACGTGTAGGCCTTCTCTAAACTGCGAAACGTACAGAAAATTAACACAGAAAAACTGTGACTGACAGCACCACACGTATTTGGCTAGGTTGACACAATCAGCGAGCTTAACAACCACACACGTTGCGGCTGCTGCTGTCAACTGTTTCTCTTTAATGCTTGCACTATTCAACTTTGAGTGCCTGAACAAATGCTCCAACGGTACATTCTGAATTCAAAGTGCTATCCGTGAAGTTATTTGTTACGAGGTCACTGTTCACAAAAAAAGCATACATAAAGCAAGGAATTCCGATCTGTTAGCCGAGCGTGTTAAAGCACCGTTTCCGGGACGGGGACGTCCTCCGGCCATGGATCAAATACGCCCGGCGTATTAACGATGAGGATCTGTGTACCAGCCACACTGAATGGGGTTTTAGGCTGTTTCCCACATCTCACTACGTGAATACTGGGGTGGTATCCAACTCCGCCTCAATCACAGGATTAGCAAACATTTCGCTCAGTTTCACATGAATAACACTACGCGCAGACAGTTGGGATATACATATTGTGTCCCGGAGGATAATGGGGTGGTGACAAGAAGGGCATCCGGCCACTCCTTAATGTTTTGGCGTCATCAGTCTTCTGAATGGTTTGATGCGGCCCGCCACGGATTCTCTCCTGCGCTAACCTCTTCACTTCAATATAGCTCGTCCTCAATTATTTGTTACGTGTATTCCAGTCTCTCCCTTCCTCTTCAGTTTATACCCTTTACAGCACCATGGAGGCTAATCCTTGATGCTTTAATACATGTTCTATAATACTGACCCTTCTTCTTGTCAGTATTTTCCTAAGTTCCTTTCTTCGGCGATCTGCGGAAAATCTCTTCATCTTATCAGTCCTCCTGAATTTCGATATTCTTCTGTAGTACCAGATCTCAAACGCTTTGATTCTCTTCTGTAACGGTTTTCTCACAGTCCATATTTCACTACCACACAATGCTGCGCCTCATACGTACATTCTCAGAAATTGCTTCCACAGATTAAGGGCAATGTTATATACTAGTTGATATCTTTTGGCCAATAATGCCCTCGTTGCCTGTGTTAGCTTTCTTTTCATGTCCTCATTACTTCATTCCAAAGTCGTAAAATTCCTTAATATCGTGTACTTCGTGACAATCAGTTTTGATGTTAAGTTCCCCTCCGTTCTCATTTCTGCTACATCTCTTTACTTTTGTCTTTTTCTCGTTTTCACTCAACCCATATTCAGAACTCGTTAGACTGTTCACTGCATTCAGCAAATCATGTAACTCTTCTTCAGTCTCACCGAGGACAGTAATTTCATCAGCGAATCTTACCATTGATATCCTTTCACCCAGAGTTTTAATCTCACTCGTGAGCCCTTCTTTTGTTTTCGCCATTGCTTCTTTGATGTATATATTAAACAGTAGGCCCGGAGACTGCATCCCGTCTTACACCCTTTTTAATCGCAGCAGTTCCTTCTTGGTCTTCCAATTCCATTCCTCCTTTTTGTTTCTTGTACATATTGTATATCACCCATCCCTCTCTGTAGTTTCCACCTGTCTTTCTGAGAACTTCGAAAGGCTTGCTCCATTACTTTGATTTATCTTCAGTCTTACTTCCATTATGAAGCGAGAAGTCAGAACTGCCTCTCTGGTGTCTTAACCTTCTCTAAATCCAAACTGGTGGTCATCAAACTGATCCCCATTCTTGTCCGCAGCTTGGATGCATAAGACGTTAAGCTGATTCTGCACTTTTCTGCCCTTGCTATCTTAGGCTTTTGTGTGGATAATATTTTTCCGAAAGTGTGATGGCCTGCCCCTGTTTCATAGGTTCTACCCACCAACTAGAACACTCATTTGGTTGCGATTTGCTCCAGTGATTTTAGAAATTTCCATGGAATGTTATCTATCTGTTCTGTTTTATTTGATCTCACGTCTTCCAGAGCTCTACACCTGGATCCCCTACGTCTTCCTTATCGACTCCAGTTTTGTATTCTGTAAAGTCATCAGACGTCCTCCCTGTCATAAAGGCCTTCAGTGCACTTTTTACACCTATCATCTCTAGCCTCTGCATTTAATAGTGGAATTCTCGTCGCACTCTTAATGTTACTTCCCTTGCTTTTAATTTCACAGAAGATTGTTTGGCTTTTCTGTACGCTGAGTCAGCCGTCCGATGATCATTTCTTTTTCGTTGTCTTCACATTTTTCCTACAACCGTTTCTCCTTACTGCCCTGCACTTTCTAAGGGATTTATATCACTGTATTGCTGTCTTTCCCTGAACATTTTTGTACTTCCTCCTTTCGTCGATCAGTTGAAGTATTTCTTCGGAGTTACTTCCCTTGTATATATGTCTGACTGTCCAACATCATGTGATTGTCCTTTTTAGAGATGTTCAACCCTTTTTAACTAAACAGCCTACTGTGATATTTCTTATCACCATTTCTAAATCCATGGCGAACTTCAAAAGCGTCTTATCTCTCCTCAGTATTTCAACATCCCCCTTCCTTCCATTTTGCTTGTTTCGGATGTTTCTCTTGAACTTCAGCCTACTCTTTATCATTCCTAAATTATGATCTGAATCTATATTTGCCCCTGTGTACGCCTTACAATCCAATATCTCATTTTGGGAGGAGGAGATTAGTGTTTAACGTCCCGTCGACAACGAGGTCATTAGAGACGGAGCGCAAGCTCGGGTGAGGGAAGGATGGGGAAGGAAATCGGCCGTGCCCTTGCAAAGAAACCATCCCGGCATTTGCCTCAAGCGATTTAGGGAAATCACGGAAAACCTAAATCAGGATGGCCGGAGACGGGATTGAACCCTCGTCCTCCCGAATGCGAGTCCAGTGTGCTAACCACTGCGCCACCTCGCTCGGTTCTCATTTTGGAATCTCTGTCAGACCATGATGTAACTCAGCTGGAACATTGTGGTGTCTCTGGGTCTTTCCAAAGTATGCAACCTCCTGTTGTTGTTCTTGAACAGATCTTAATATTATTGCGTAACTCAATTACTCTTCCTTCTCTCTCATTCCTACTGCCAGACTCACCTTATCCTGTAACTCTTTCTGAAATTCCTTCCCCTACAACAGCATTCCAATACCCCATGACTGTTAGATTTTCATCTCCCTTTTGAATTATCCGTTGAATATCCTTCTTTATATCTCCATCTTCTGCTTGCGACGTTGCCATGTATGCCGCAACTACAGCAGACGGCTTTTGCTTCTCATCGTATCTGCTGTTGTTAGATCAGATGTCATCATTTTGTTTCCACCTCATTTCACTGACCCCCATCATAACTATATTGAGCCTTTGCATTTCCTTTTTCAGCTTTCCTACTACCTTACAATTTCGACATCCCTTGTCCCGGCTCGTAGAAGCTATTGGTTAT
The DNA here is from genome assembly GCF_021461385.2 of Schistocerca piceifrons. Taxonomy (NCBI): domain Eukaryota; kingdom Metazoa; phylum Arthropoda; class Insecta; order Orthoptera; family Acrididae; genus Schistocerca; species Schistocerca piceifrons. The sequence continues at coordinate 260,988,975 of NC_060141.1, forward strand.
CCCATCTTTTTCTCATAGTCAACTCCCCTTTCGTAGTCCCTCCTGGCTTTCCGAATGGCGGACTAATCCGTTATCTTTTGCCAATGGAGAGATCATCATGACACCTTTACCAGTTAAACGTAACATATCCTATGAAAACACATTATGTGTCTTTTATGCAGTGGTTTCCATTGCCTTCTGCAACTTCATGCCCTTCATCACTGCCGATTCTTCCACCTTTTAGAGGACGTTTCTCACTCCAGGTACAAGGGATTGTCCTGAACCTCTGTCCGCCCCTTCGCTCTGTTTGACATGGCTGTTGGTAGAACGATGATGACTTCTTAAGCTGGAAGTCATTGTTATAGACTCTTAGAAACTATTCTGAGCTCAAACATAATAAGGTATCTTGAGCAGAATGACTTTGTCAGTGCCAATCAGCACAGATTTCGAAAACATCGTTCATGTAAAACCCAACTCGCACTTTCCTCAAATGACATACCGAAAGCTTTGGATCAAGACAACCAGGTAGATGCAGTGTTTCTTGATTTCCAAAGAGCATTTGACTTAGTACCGCACGTGCGCTTATTGTCAAAAGAACGATCATATGGGTTATCAAGTAAAATTTGTGACTGGGTTGAGGATGTATCAAGTGAAATTTGTGACTGGTTTAAGGTCCTTTTGATAGGGAGGGCACAGCATGTTATATTGGATGGAGAGTCATCCTCAGATGTAGAAGTAAATTCTAGTGTGACTCAGGAAAGTGAGTTGGGACCCTTGCTGTTGATGTTGTATATTAATGACCTTGCAGACAATATTAATAGAAAAATCAGGCTTTTGCAGATGACGCCATTACCTACAATGAAGTACTACACGAGGGAAGCTACATAAATATTCACTCAGTTCTTGATAAGATTTCTACGTGGTGCTGAAATTGGTAACTTGCTCTAAATGTTCAGAAATGTAAAATTTTGCACTTCACAAAGCGAAAAAAAACGCAGCATCCTATGACTATAATATCAGTGAGTCTCTGTAGGAATCGGCTAACTCAAACAAATACCTAGGTGTAGCACTTTGTAGGGATACGAAAATGAAATGATCACATAGGCTCAGTTGTCGGTAAATCACGTGACAGGCTTCAGTTTATTGGTAGAATACTGAGGAAGTAGAATCAGCCTACAAAGGAGATTGCTTACAAATCACTCATGTGATCCATCCTAGAATATTGCTCAAGTGAGTGGGACTGGTACCAGATAGGACTAACAGGGGATATTAAATAATCCGTGGGAGAGTGTCACAGAAATACTGAAGGAACTGAACTGGCAGACTATTGACGGCAGACGTAAACTATCCCGAGAAATTCTATTAACAAAGTTTCAAGAACCTGCTTTAAATGAGTATTCACGGGATACGCTAAAATCCCCAATGTACCGCTCGCGTAGGGATCATGAGGATAAGATTAGAATAATTACTGCATCAGACAATCATTCTTCCTGCACTCCATACGTGAATGGAACAGGAAGAAACCTTAGTAACTGGTACAATGGGACGTACCCTCTGCCATGCACTCACGGTTGTTTGCAGATTACAGATGTAGACGTAGACTGCTGATAACTTTTATTCAAATTTTAAGCAATGGAGAAATTGGAACGCGGGACCCAGGATGCGTGAGCCAGATCGCTGGTCGATCATCAGCAATCGGCTTGTGATCTTTGGCGCGTCCCCGGGCATGAGCATCTTTGCGTTTTCGGATGGGGCGCGCGGGACGGCGAGAGGCAGTCGGTTTGGGGCGGCCGGTGAGACTGGCGGAGTTGTGGCTCGGGCGTAAGCACCTGTGTGATATCTGTTACGCTGGGGCTGTTTGCTAATCGTGAAACTCCTGCGGCGATTACTGGTTGCATGGAAGGCCAAGCCTCGCAGTGAGAGGGAAGTTGGTGTTGGCCGAGATGATTGTACAAATTGAGGTGCCTGTGTGAGAAGCACGGCGTGCGCCTATTGGTTGCTTCGTCCTTCTGGCAGCCACCACAAGCGGATGTTTGGCCGGAATGTCTACAGTTTGTGGTGAGCATAGTGTGAACAAGTTCTCGTAGGATGTGCTCCCAGCCTGACTCTTAGCCTGTGTTACTTGTGGGTGCCGACCCCTTGTCTGTTACTGCTTCCGGATGTCCTGTAGGATTTCACAGCAAAACTGTGTTTTTGTGGCATTCTGTGTTTCTGGCTCAGCCTCCGCCTAGAAAAGGGAAAGATTTGTGCCTCAAGTGAAAGGAGGGGGAAGGGGGGGTTCTATTGGACATCTTTTGGAATTCCTTAATGCTGTAATTTAAACATATAAAAAAAATTGTTCTTTCAGAATAAGAATATTGAAATAGTTTCTTTTATTCCTGTTTAATGTCAGACAGATTCAAATGTAACTTCATTTATGTCATTTGAAATAAATGTGTTGGATTGGCCTTAATGAATTATGTGCAATCGAAGTAAGGGACCCAGTCCTTCATTAGTGATTAACAGTGGCGTGCTAGGACCAATGCGCACCACCCTATACTACCAGTATTAACTTATGTATGATTTATTAACAAATGCAGATACACTGCAGCCGCACCTGTCTAACATTATTGTATTTCCTGTGACTGAGACATAGTGTTGCACGCTTGTGAGAGGGCATAAATGAGTGAATGTACTGAGTTTCCGTAAGAAACCAGTTAAACACTTTTTTCTTTCTTCTAAATTCAAATATAGTGACTTTTGCTTCGGAACATAGACTACGGACACCCAAGTGACGAGAAGGTTCCCAGGTAGGGCAACGGTATTATGAGGGACATTTAAGAACTTCACATTGCCACTGAAATTCTACTCTGAGTAGCCTGTAAGGTATACATCTGTTTTCATATATTTTTCAGGCGATAACTCTACCTTTTGGGTGTCTCTATCTTCGCTTGAGCTGCACATTTAGCTTGTCTTTTTAGTGTGAGAGACGTATAGTAATAAAACTAGATATCACTTTACGATATAAAGTGGAATGTGGGAATACTTCTCAAAAACTAAGTCCATGTATCTGACAAACATCTTTTAGTTCCGTTTAACAGGGTACACAGCGAGATCCAACTCAACCACTTTGTTGACTATGGTGCCTAGCGGTGCTGTTAGCCTCTAACGTGTTGCTTCCACGGCAATGAGTATCGCGTCCGACGAGCGAGTCAGTGAATCAAACAACACGCGACCTGTGGCGGTTTATCTGTACATTAAATGATATTTACATATGTGGCATTTACTGCAGCCAGCGAACAAAGAGCCGGGAGGCGGCCGTAAGCTCGGGACACGGCGCGTACGCTTACGAGCAGGCTCCCGTGTAAGCAGGTGCGTGTGGCGCGCCCGATCGACAGTCAGCTGTCTGCGGGGCGGGAGGCTGGCGGTGAGTGGCGGTGGGTGAGTGCCGCTGGCCGGGTACTCGCCAGTGGGTGCGCTGCGCGGCGGATAGCTCAGCAGGGGAGCGGCGGCGGGCGCGGCCGCGGCTTACCGAGTCGCCGGCCAGCAGGGAGTCCTCTTCCCTGCTCGCGGTCTCTTGCGAAAGGTCGGAGGGAGGCGAACAGGAGGTCCGGGGGGACACACTCTAGCAAGGCAACAACACACACTCCTTAACAACATGGCTACGTATTACACTCTAAAAGGAAGCTACCACACATAAACACACATCACTGGTGCACATATTAGTCTAACTATTACACAGATGCATTACAACACATCGTGATATATTAACACAGCGTTTAGATATGCTTTTACGTAATAGTTTTAATATACGGGGTGATTCAGCTCCCCTACTAATGGGCTTTACGCAACCCACAACGCCCTCAAAAATCAAGAACGAGATTTTCATATTATATCGTTCACTACAGGTAAACTATTCACCCTAGAGAAAAAATGAACAGGATCTTTACGTAGAAAATTTAATATAGCTAAATTCTGTACAGTGATAAATTTTCGCCAGAGGCTTTAGTTTTCGAATTATTCAAGAAAACGTACAAAAGTATTTTTCTCATCTAACCCTGAAGCCGTGGAGTCCAGGAACTACATATTTCAGTACAAAATTTCACTATATTATATTTACTACACAAAGTTCCCGTTCATTTTTTCTGTAGGGCTAGTAGTTTGCACACAGTCAGCAAGAGTATATGAAAACCTGGCGTGTGCTTGTTTTTTTTCTGAAGGCGTTGCGGGTTGCATAAAACCCATATGCCACGGCAGCTAAATCACCCAGTACAAGCTACAAAGCGCTGCCGTGTTATCATATCGCTACAGACAATTAATCAAACTAGTAACTTCTGTGTGAACTGCGACAGTCTCCTGGAAACGCTATTTCAAAAGCAAATCAGGCGTCATCCCTAATTTTGCTGTTATTTCTGCAGACATTTGATAAAACCAGATGAGGTACATAATACTAATTACAACTAACAATCATCAATGTGTTCTTAAAAATTTATAGTATATTATACTAAATGTGAAATTGCCATTTGAAACCACATATTGAAGAATGCTTTCAGCGAAGACAGTTATAAGAATACCCATCTGGCACTGAAATCCATTGTTTTACGAACATTCAGTTTAGCAAATATTTTTCTGAAGTTAGTAATATTTCTTTCTCAACAACCGCACCATGAGTGTCAGTTGACTGAAAACCAAACACCAACGACAACATGACCATGAAACTGTTCCATTCAGAAGTAATTACCACACGCATTAAGACGTTTACCCCACTGGGCGTATTGTAGTATTTGAGAGTTGTAGCATCGCGTTTTAGTACCTGAATAGTGTAAAATCGCGAAGTCTCCTTCCGCCGCCGAACAGTGTGTCAGCAGTGCGCAAGTAGCAGCATTACTGCATTTACTAGGCAATCTTGTATTTTAATAACCATTTAAATTTTGTGTCGAACTGTTTGTGCTCTCTGTAGATTAGTTCAGACGTTCTTTGCACAACAGTTTTTAGCATGGATAGGGACTGCAACTGCTGTGTTCGGGTGCAGGCTGAGTTGGCATCCATTCGCTCCCAGCATCAGGCAGTGTTGGCTTCGGTCACACAGCTTGAGGCTGTTGCCAATGGGCATCACTGTGGGGGTCCGGATGGAGGTTTGTCGGGGGCGGTCAGCTCGTCCCACGCATCCCCCGATCGGACTACGACTGTGGCCGCCCGGGATACTGCCCACATTGAGGCTGATCCCTCACCTGTGGTAGAGTGGGAGGTCGTCTCGAGGTGTGGCAGGGGGCGAAAGACATTCCAGAGGGCTGAACCGAAGGCCTCTCCAGTTTGTCTGACGAACCGGTTTCAGGCTCTGTCTCAGGCTGATACTGATCTTCGGCCAGACATTGCTGCTTGTCCTGTTCCAGAGGTTGCCCCTCAGTCTGCAAGATCCGGGCGGTCGCAGAGGGTGGGCTTAGTGGTAGTTGGGAGCTCCAACGTCAGGCGCGTAATGGGGCCCCTTAGGGAAATGGCAGCAAGAGAGGGGAAGAAAACCAATGTGCACTCCGTGTGCATACTGGGGGGAGTCATTCCAGATGTGGAAAGGGTCCTTCCGGATGCCATGAAGGGTACAGGGTGCACCCATCTGCAGGTGGTCGCTCATGTCGGCACCAATGATGTGTGTCGCTATGGATCGGAGCAAATCCTCTCTGGCTTCCGGCGGCTATCTGATTTGGTGAAGACTGCCAGTCTCGCTAGCGGTATGAAAGCAGAGCTCACCATCTGCAGCATCGTCGACAGGACTGACTGCGGACCTTTGGTACAGAACCGAGTGGAGGGTCTGAATCAGAGGCTGAGACGGTTCTGCGACCGCGTGGGCTGCAGATTCCTCGACTTGCGCCATAGGGTGGTGGGGTTTCGGGTTCCGCTGGATAGGTCAGGAGTCCACTACACGCAGCAAGCGGCTACACGGGTAGCAGGGGTTGTGTGGCGTGGACTGGGCGGTTTTTTAGGTTAGATGGCAACGGGCAAGTACAGAAAGGGCAGCAGCCTCAAAGGGTGCGGAGAAAAGTCAGGACATGCGGGGGCCAAGCAGCAATCGGTATTGTAATTGTAAACTGTCGAAGCTGCATTGGTAAAGTATCGGAACTTCAAGCGCTGATAGAAAGCACTGAAGCTGAAATCGTTATCGGTACAGAAAGCTGGCTGAAGCCAGAGATAAATTCTGCTGAAATTTTTGCAAAGGCACAGACGGTGTTTAGAAAGGATAGATTGCATGCAACTGGTGGTGGCGTGTTTGTCGCTGTTAGTAGTAGTTTATCCTGTAGTGAAGTAGAAGTGGATAGTTCCTGTGAATTATTATGGGTGGAGGTTACACTCAACAACCGAGCTAGGCTAATAGTTGGCTCCTTTTACCGACCTCCCGACTCAGCAGCATTAGTGGCAGAACAACTGAGAGAAAATTTTGGAATACATTTCACATAAATTTTCCCAGCATGTTATAGTCTTAGGTGGAGATTTCAATTTACCAGATATAGACTGGGACACTCAAATGTTTAGGACGGGTGGTAGGGACAGAGCATCGAGTGACATTATATTGAGTGCACTATCCGAAAATTACCTCCAGCAATTAAACAGAGAACCGACTCGTGGAGATAACATCTTGGACCTACTGATAAACAGACCCGAACTTATCGACTCTGTATGTACAGAACAGGGAATCAGTGATCATAAGGGCGTTTTAGCATCCCTGAATATGGAAGTTAGTAGGAATATAAAAAAGGGAGGAAGGTTTATCTGTTTAGCAAGAGTAATAGAAGGCAGATTTCATGCTACCTAACAGATCAAAACGAAAATTTCTGTTCCGACACTGACAATGACAATGTTGAGTGTTTATGGAAAAAGTTCAAGGCAATCGTAAAATGCGTTTTAGACAGGTACGTGCCGAGTAAAACTGTGAGGGACGGGAAAAACCCACCGTGGTACAACAACAAAGTTAGGAAACTACTGCGAAAGCAAAGAGAGCTTCACTCTAAGTTTAAACGCAGCCAAAACCTCTCAGACAAACAGAAGCTAAACGATGTCAAAGTTAGCGTAAGGAGGGCTATGCGTGAAGCGTTCAGTGAATTCGAAAGTAAAATTCTATGTACCGACTTGACAGAAAATCCTAGAAAGTTCTGGTATTACGTTAAATCAGTAAGTGGCTCGAAACAGCATATCCAGACACTCCGGGATGATGATGGCATTGAAATAGAGGATGACACGCGTAAAGCTGAAATATTAAACACCTTTTTCCAAAGCTGTTTCACAGAGGAAGACCGCACTGCAGTTCCTTCTCTAAATCCTCGCACAAACGAAAAAATGGCTGACATCGAAATAAGTGTCCAAGGATTAGAAAAGCAACTGGAATCACTCAACAGAGGAAAGTCCACTGGACCTGACGGGATACCAATTCGATTCTACACAGAGTACGCGAAGAACTTGCCCCCCTTCTAACAGCCGTGTACCGCAAGTCTCTAGAGGAACGGAAGGTTCCAAATGATTGGAAAAGAGCACAGGTAGTCCCAGTCTTCAAGAAGGGTCGTCGAGCAGATGCGCAAAACTATAGACCTATATCTCTGACGTCGGTCTGTTGTAGAATTTTAGAACATGTTTTTTGCTCGCGTATCATGTCGTTTTTGGAAACCCAGAATCTACTATGTAGGAATCAACATGGATTCCGGAAACAGCGATCGTGTGAGACCCAACTCGCTTTATTTGTTCATGAGACCCAGAAAATATTAGATACAGGCTCCCAGGTAGATGCTATTTTTCTTGACTTCCGGAAGGCGTTCGATACAGTTCCGCACTGTCGCCAGATAAACAAAGTAAGAGCCTACGGAATATCAGACCAGCTGTGTGGCTGGATTGAAGAGTTTTTAGCAAACAGAACACAGCATGTTGTTATCAATGGAGAGACGTCTACAGACGTTAAAGTAACCTCTGGCGTGCCACAGGGGAGTGTTATGGGACCATTGCTTTTCACAATATATATAAATGACCTAGTAGATAGTGTCGGAAGTCCCATGCGGCTTTTCGCGGATGATGCTGTAGTATACAGAGAAGTTGCAGCATTAGAAAATTGTAGCGAAATGCAGGAAGATCTGCAGCGGATAGGCACTTGGTGCAGGGAGTGACAACTGACCCTTAACATAGACAGATGTAATGTATTGCGAATACATAGAAAGAATGATCCTTTATTGTATGATTATATGATAGCGGGACAAACACTGGTAGCAGTTACTTCTGTAAAATATCTGGGAGTATGCGTGCGGAACGATTTGAAGTGGAATGATCATATAAAATTAATTGTTGGTAAGGCGGGTGCCAGGTTGAGATTCATTGGGAGAGTCCTTAGAAAATGTAGTCCATCAACAAAGGAGGTGGCTTACAAAACACTCGTTCTACCTATACTTGAGTATTGCTCATCAGTGTGGGATCCGTACCAGATCGGGTTGACGGAGGAGATAGAGAAGATCCAAAGAAGAGCGGCGCGTTTCGTCACAGGGTTATTTGGTAACCGTGATAGCATTACGGAGATGTTTAGCAAACTCAAGTGGCAGACTCTGCAAGAGAGTCGCTCTGCATCACGGTGTAGCTTGCTGTCCAGGTTTCTAGAGGGTGCGTTTCTGGATGAGGTATCGAATATAATGCTTCCCCCTACTTATACCTCCCGAGGAGATCACGAATGTAAAATTAGAGAGATTCGAGCGCGTACGGAGACTTTCAGACAGTCGTTCTTCCCGCGAACCATACGCGACTGTAACAGAAAAGGGAGGTAATGACCGTGGCACGTAAAGTGCGCTCCGCCACACACCGTTGGGTGGCTTGCGGAGTATAAATGTAGATGTGGATGTAGGGAGACGAGACAATCAATTGCTATTTGGTAGAACGCGGTCGGCCGCTGACGGATCCACTAACGCATCAACTCTCCCACTTTCTCGTCCTACTGAAACTGACGTCCATACATTTCTTTCTTCATACAGCCAAAGATGGGAAAATCACAGGGTAAAAGAACCAATCTGCACAGAGGATGTTGCAGTGTTTCCCAACCAAAGCCCTGAAGCGTAGCCTTCGTCTGATTGGCAGTGTGGGGAGTGGGTGGGACGACGGGTAGTTAGTTATCGTACAACTGTATGATTCCGTCTGACAGCATTTCAAAAGCCGAAGGGCAAATGACAAAGCCAACAGTGGAAACATCCCACATCTCCCCCCACCAAAGAAATCCAAAGCAGTTCACCCAAGTTACAATAAGGTCATGTGACCTTCTTCGACTACAGTAGCCTTCTGCTCATCGAATTTCTCGAGCGTGGAACCACAATCAATGCACAGCGGTATGAAGACGCTTTGCAGAAACTGCGACGCACCATAAGTCAAAACGCCCAAGAATGCAGTACGACGGAATCATCCTGTCTGGGATAGTTGGGAGCACTGCAACATTCTCCATACAGCCTGGGTCATAAACCGTGTAATTTTTCCATCATTTGCGACATGAAAAAAATTACGCGTGCGCGTCCGTTTCAGTAGGACGAGGAAGTGCAATATTAGGTGCCGTTGTTGATCCGTCAGCTCAAAATGGCTCTGAACACTATGGGACTTAACTTCTGAGGTCATGAGTCCACTAGAACTTAGAACTACTTAAACCTAACTAACCTAAGGACATCACACACATCCATGCCCGAGGCAGGATTCGAACCTGCGACCGTAGCGGTCACGCGGCTCCAGAGTGTAGCGCCTAGAACCGAACGGCCACTACGGCCGGCCGATCAGTCAGCGGCCGACCGCATTCTACCAAACGAGAACTTATCCTCTTGGTTCCCAGTGGTATAAACGTCTTAACCTATATCGTTATTTTTTAACGGAGCCATTCCGCGGTCCAGTTGTGGCGGTGTTCGATTTTCATTTGACTCGACCTTATACATTAATAGGTGAAAATACTGATCGGCTAATGTCATAAAATCCCAAACACACCACTCGTTTTAGGGTCTCAAGGGCGACTCTGCATTTCCAGATAACACAAAAACACAGCGAGTATCGTAATTAACAGCGAAAAATAACCCACTTTGAAGTATAAGAAAACAGAACAAAATTACTGCAGTAAACATGTGTCAACAAACGAGCTGCTTGCGAGATTGTTGAGCTTGGTATCTGCGCCTGCCGACAACGCCATGGCAACGGAAAACGCGGAACCAACGCTACTGGCAGCCAGCTAACTGGTTGCAGGGCGTGCCCGTGCCGTGTGTACCGCAGAGAGCCTCCGAATTTCGAGGCGAGAAGTTAAGGGGGCAGCCGACACACGCCAGATGTTTGTTACTAGCTTAGAAGCCTGACCTGCAGATGCTTTGCCACACTTGGATGCTTGCATGTTTAGGGAATATTCTTTTCCACGGTATGCTCTCTTGTAATATTACATGTTCTTTTGACTTTCTGGTGTATGTTCGGTTTCGACTGGTTTAGCACTTCGGATGTTCCAACTCTCTCTGGTGTCAGCTTAGCACAGCCGAGATACGTTATTAAGAACATGTTGTCCTGAACCGTCACTGTATGAAACATGATTCTAGTTACCAGAATGAGATTTTCAGTCTGCAGCGGAGTGTGCGCTGATATGAAACTTCCTGGAAGATTAAAACTGTGTGCCGGACCGAGACTCGAACGCAGGACCTTTGCCTTTCGCGGGCAAGTGCTCTACCAACTGAGCTGTCCAAGCACGACTCAGGCCCCGTCCTCACAACATTAATTCCGCCAGTACCTCGTCTCCTACCTTCCAAACTTCACTTTGCCCGCGAAAGGCAAAGGTCCCGAGTTCGAGGCTCGGTCCGGCACACAACTTTAATCTGCCAGGAAGTTTCATATCATTCTAGTTAGTACAAACGTATTTAATATGTAAATTTTTGGACTATGTTGCCATTAGTTGGGCTAAAACAGCGCGTAAGCCCACATACTGTTGTTGCGGCGCTACAGTCTGGAGCCGAGCGACCGCTACGGTCGCAGGTTCGAATCCTGCCTCGGGCATGGATGTGTGTGATGTCCTTAGGTTAGTTGGGTTTAATCAGTTCTAAGTTCTAGGCGAGTGATGAGCTCAGAAGTTAAGTCGCATAGTGTTCAGAGCCATTTGAACCATTTGTTGGTGCGGAGCATCAGCAATGCTTGTCAATGAATTGATTGACTGGGCGATATAAATTTGCCACAAACCTTGGTATAGCAAGGGAACTTTAATTTCTGTGAAGCGATCTTGTAGGATTGCTTGAGTATGTAACCCATATTAAAAGTTGGGGAATGTGGTACATGAGTGACGGGACAACGGCGTATATTGTTGCTGATATAAGTCGATATACTGTGTAATGCGACAATATGGTCCAAAACTGTACCTTTGTTATCAGAAATTGTCTGTCTAACATCATCTCATCAACGATAGGTTTTTTTTTTCTTAATTTGTGGTAAGGTCTTATTGAACCAAACTGCTAAGGTTCAAAAATGGTTCAAATGGCTCTGAGCACTATGGGACTCAACATCTATGGTCATCAGTCCCCTAGAACTTAGAACTACTTAAACCTAACTAACCTAAGGACATCACACAACACCCAGTCATCACGAGGCAGAGAAAATCCCTGACCCCGCCGGGAATCGAACCCGGGAACCCGGGCGGTGCTAAGGTTATCGGTCCTTAAGCCTACACACTACTTAATCTAACTTAAACTAACTTACGCTATGGACAACACACACTCACTGATGCCCGAGGGAGGACTCGAATCTCCGACGGGGGGAGATCAACGATAGTACAGCACATGAGTTCGCACAGTAGAAGTTCTGGACTGATGCGTGCTACTGAGTTGTTTGGCCATCGATTTACATCAGCGCTGTCTGCCCCACTAGAGGGCGCGCGAGGCTTTGAGGGCTTGGTTTTGAGGAGGAGAGTGGCGCGCGATAATGTGAGCAAGAAGCACAGAACGCAGCGGGCGAGTCAGCACACAACACGTGGCGGGCCGCAGCGCAGCCGAGCTGGGGACTCCCGGACGGCGCGTCACGTGTTGTGTGCTGACTCGTCCGCTGCATGCTGAGCTTACTCCTCACATTATCGCGCGCCATCTCCTCCTCAAAACCACGCCCTCACAGCCTCGCACGCCGTCCACTTGCGCAGTCAGCGCTGTAACTATCGTTGATGCGAATCGTTCAAATGCTTCAAATGGCTCTGAGCACTATCGCACTTAACATCTAAGGTCATCAGTCCCCTATAACTTAGAACTACTTAAACCTAGCTAACCTAAGGACATCACACGCATCCATGCCCGACGCAGGATTCGAACCTGCGACCGTAGCAGTCGCGCGGTTCCGGACTGAAGCGCCTAGAACCACTCGGCCCGGCATGATGCGAATCGTTATCCAAACAACTTAGCGGCACGTATCACCAGGGAATTCCACACTCTTGCTAACTTTCCGAGATGATCCGAGCATCCATCTAGTCAACGCATCGATGAGTTTATTATTGTGTTTAACACGTGGAACATCACCTTTAATGAACGAGCGTACAGTAAATTGTAACATTAATGTACTGAAATATTATTGTATTTCTTTTCAAGGTAGGCCATGCGTGAAGGGTGGGCCTAATTTGTTGGGGAAGGGGGGGGGGGTTAATCGAAAGTTTACATTTGAATTACATCACCTCAAATTACAAATTTAAATCTCCTGTGGATTTTTCTGTCTATATCTGAAGACAAATAACAGAAACTACATTAAGGATTTTGATCCGGTTTTCAATAAACCGTCCGGAAGTAGATACTCACTGCTACACATGCGAAGCCGGAGTGGGTCGCTAGTTTCATACCAAAGACAGTGGCGATTCGTAGTCACATTTTTGCAATTACATCTTAAATGGCTTGTCTGTGGACCCACGTTTACTGGAAACCTTTTTGCTTCTATAAACTACTTTCGCCTGTGTCACCTTTCGCTATTAAACATGACACAGCCTGTATATGTTTCTAGTTTGTATGTACCTGTTTCCGACAAATGTCCTAGTTCATGCTTCCTAAGAAATTTGTTCGTCTTTGGGTGAATACGTGTGTACGTGCACTTAGCTACATTATGTGATCAAAAGTATCCGGACACCTGGCTGAAAATGACTTACAAGCTCGTGGCGCCCTCCATCGGTAATGCTGGAATTCAGTATGGTGTTGGCCCACCCTTAGCCTTAATGACAGCTTCCACTCTCGCAGGCATACGTTCAATCAGGTGCTGGAATGGGGAATCGCAGCCCATTCTTCACAGAGTGCTGCACTGAGGAGTGGTGTCGATGTCTTTCGGTGAGACCTGGCACGAATTCGGCCTTCCAAAACATCCCAAAGATGTTCTATAGGGTTCAGGTCAGGATTCTGTGCAGCCCAGTCCATTACACTGATGTTATTGTCGTGTAACCACTCCGCCACAGGCTGTGCATTATGAACAGGTGCTCGATCGTGTTGAAAGACGCAGTCGCCATCCCCCAATCGCTCTTCAACAGTGGGAAGCAAGAAGGTGCTTAAAACATCAATATAGGCCTGTGCTTTGATAGTGCCACGCAAAACAACAAGGGTTGCAAGCCCCCTCCATGAAAAACACGACCACCCCATAACACCACCGCCTCCGAATTTTATTGTTGGGACTACACACGCTGGCAGATGACGTTCACCGGGCGTTCGACATACCCGCACCGTGCCATCGGATTGCCACTTTGTGTACCGTTATTCGTCGCTACACACAACGTTTTTCCACTGTTCAGTCGTGCAATATGTACGCTCCTTACACCAAGTGAGGCGTCGTTTGGCATTTACCGGCGTGATGTGTGGCTTATAAGCAGCCACTGGACAAGGAAATCCAAGTTTTCTCACCTCCCTCCTAAATGTCATAGCACTAGCAGTGGATCCTGTTGCAGTTTGGAATTCCTGTGTGATGGCCCGGCTAGATGTCTGACAATTACACACTACGACCTTCTTCAAATGTCGGCATTCTCTGTCAGTCAACAGACGAGGTCGGCCTATACCATTTTGTGTTGTTCACGTGTCCCTTCACGTTTCCACTTCACTATCACAGCTGAAACAGTGGACCTATGTATGTTTCGGAGTATGGAAATCTCGCGTACAGACGTATGACAGAAGTGACACCCAATCACCTGAGCACGTTCGAAAATCCGCGAGTTACGCGGAGCGCCCCATTCTGATCTGTCACGATATCTAACGACTACTGAGATCGCCGATATGGAGTACCTGACAGTATGTGTCAGCACAATGCAGCTAATATGAAAAACGTATGTTGTTGGGGCTGTCCGGATACTTTTGATCACTTAGTGCACATACCGTAAATGCGACTCTCAATAGGAAATGTTTTGCGTATGCGTGTATGTATGTGAAAGAGAGAGAGAGAGGCATGGGAACTCGAAGACGTCAGTACTCTTATCACCTGTAGATGAAGGTATTGAAAACACAAAAATTGAAGCAAAGATAAGAAATTTATAGCTGCTTACAGCACCATTACTTTCCCTACGTCAGTAATACTCTACATCTACAGCTACGTACATACTACTAATGACTACTGAGATTGGCCGGCCGAAGTGGCCGTGCGGTTAAAGGCGCTGCAGTCTGGAACCGCAAGACCGCTACGGTCGCAGGTTCGAATCCTGCCTCGGGCATGGATGTTTGTGATGTCCTTAGGTTAGTTAGGTTTAACTAGTTCTAAGTTCTAGGGGACTAATGACCTCAGCAGTTGAGTCCCATAGTGCTCAGAGCCATTTGAACTACTGAGATCGCCGATATGGAGTACCTGACAGTATGTGTCAGCACAATGCAGCTAATAGGAAAAACGTATGGCGGAGGGTACCTTGTACCTCTACTTGCTATTCCTTCTGTAGAAGCCCTAATTTCTCTTATCTTATCGTCATGGTCTCTATGCGATATCTGTGTTGTCGGTAGTAGAATCGTTTTGCAAATGACGGTCCTCCAAATTTTCTCAATATTGTTTCTCGACGAGAACATCCTCTTTCCTCCAGGGATTCGGAGCATTTCCATACTACTCCCGTGCTGATCAAACCTAGCGGTATCAAATCCATCAGCAATTCTTCAATTTCCTTCTTTAATCCGACCGCAAACTCTCGAACAGTATTCAAAAATGAGCCGCACCAGTGTTCTATACGCAATCTGCTTTATAAACGAGCTACCCATCCCCAGAATTCTTCCACTAAACAGAAAACGATCATTCGTGTTCCCTATTACCAACCTTGCGTGCTCGCCTCACTACATATCGCTCGGAAACTTTGCGCATGTGTACTTCTACTCCTGATATCCATGAAACGTGTCGATCAATGGTCTTTTACGTCTGTCACATACGCTAGAAGTTCGTTCACCCATTTATTATTGTTGCGGTCGTCATTCCGAAGGCTGGTATGATGTATCTCTCTATGCTACTCTATTCTGTGCAGGCCTCTTCATTTCTGAGTAGCTAGTGCAGGTTACACTAATTTGAACCTAGTTGCTGTACTCGTATCTAGGTATCTCTCTACAATTTTTACCAGCCACTCTTCACTCATTCCGAAAGTTGACAATTCGTTGATGCCTCACGATATATCCTATCAACTGATTCTTTGTCTTAGTCATCTTGTACCATAAATTTATTTTCCCCCTATTCAATTTGGTAGTTCCTCATTAGTTATTCGATCTATCTACCTTATCTTCTTAAGTATCACTACACTTCAAAAGATTTTATTATCTTTTCTTCTCTCATTAATCATGTAGAGACTAATTCACTCTATTTGTTTATTTGCAACTTCTTGGATATATATAATGTGTTGTCAACGTACGAACGTGCAGATTGCGTCCATTATCAGCGCTTATAAATATTTTATTTTGTAATTTAATGTATCTCATGTCAAAGATCGTAATGTGTAAACGGGTGATATCTAGCGTCCTCATATTCTTTGTACTTACGTTCAACTTTTCTTTTTATAAACATTCCGGCAGCTTATGCCTCTTTTTTTGATACTATCGTCAGCACCACTGTACATGATTTAGAGAATAATGTTCCTGTAACCCCTCCTTCTGATGAGAAACCTGCAGCGCGTCGCCGGTTTCTGTAGCCGAGCGGTTCTAGGCTCTTCAGGCTGGAACCGCGCTACCGCAAAGGTTGCAGGTTCGAATCCTGCCTCGGGCATGTATGTGTGTAATTTCCTTAGGTTAGTTAGGTTTAAGTAGTTCTAAGTTCTAGGGGACTGATGACCTCAGATGTTAAGTCCCATAGTGCTCAGAGCCATTTGAACCATTTTTGCAGCGTGTCGAGAACTCTTTTATGGTACAAAAAATCGTAAGATTCAAAAATCGATTGGTTTCGTATGACCCACATAAACGACTAATTTAAATTACTGTCGCAGTCTGTCATCCACAATGGATACAATGAGTGAAATTAAGGGTTGGGTTTAATGTTTCGTCAGTTACGTTGTCAGAAATGGATATGAAGTTCTGATTGAGTAAGGATAAGGAAGGTCATCAGCCGTGAGTTCTTCAAAGAAACCATCCCGATCTTTAGCTTAAGTGATTTAATGAAAAAAAGGAAAGCCAAAAAATGTACGGTCGTGTGGGGATGTTCTGCCGAATGCGAATCCAGACATTCAACCGGTGTGCCACTTTACTCGGTTTAAGGCTTTGAACATATCCTTAATACATGCCCATCTAGTTCGTGTAAAACAGAGTTGCTCACGAATCTCATACATGGATACATGTTCACCATTCTGGGGTGCAAATTTGATTCCATCTTTGATTAATTGTTCGGTGACTTCCCACTACAAAGCATATTCATCTCGGAAATCAACTCATTGTTTTTTATCACGTCGTTCGAGGAAGCTTCATCCAAACCCAAATCTTCCACTCACATAATTTTGTAAGAGTCCCAGGTCCGGTGGATGTATATGGATTTTGAATTTTCAGTCGTTTCCTTGTGACGAACCCCCGGTAACCTTCTAACTCGACACGATGTAATCATATATACTCTTTCCACATTTTTTAACTATTTTTTCGATTTTAAGTGGGAGACAGCCTCGCAGTACACATCGGAAATTCCTTGTTAAAACTTTGCTGCCGTCTTTCACCGGACCAATGGTCCATTTCCACTGCAGTTTGCCGCGTGGCGATGTGTGCTCCTGCTTAAGTATCAACTAAACTACTTCTGGAAGTTGTCACTGCTCCTCTAATGGACTGTGCCACATACAATTCCATTACGAACTGTGTAACTTCCAGATATCCCCAGAATGTTTCCACACATCCGTAATCTCCAATCGCTGTTCGTGCCAAGGAAGTTTCTGGAGGACGCTTGCTCCCCCCCTCCTCACTCCACCCCACCCTCTCTCTCTCTCTCTCTCTCTCTCTCACACACACACACACACACACACAGCGCGCACATGTATACACGCACACTTATTTTCTCGCAGTGAGGCCCAAATATAGATCAATCGATATGAGCTACGTTCTGTAATGGAAGTTAATAGTAAAACCGTTACTTCTTCTCGAGAAATATTTCTGATCCAGAAGAGCACAGGCGGTGTTTGTGTGTGTGTGTGTGTGTGTGTGTGTGTGTGTGTGTGTGTGTGTGTGTGTGGGTGGGTGGGTGGGTGGGTGTGTTGGTATGTTCATTAGTTACTAAAACAAACAAGAATTGTTAATTACAGTATTAACGATTTCTCACTCAAATTATTACGAGCCCATTACATATAACCATGTATTTTATTCGCGCTGTTGAGAGAGAAGTAGTCTGCTCTCACGTTATTACGGAATAATAATTAGGCTCAGGGGCAAAGAAGTGGGTAAAGAAGCGCCTTGTCCTTGAAAAGACCGTTCTACTCCTCACGTGAAACGACTTGTAGAGAGTATGAAAACCCGAGACAGGATATCCGGCCAAGGATCTGAAACTCAGCCCTTCTGAACACGACTTCAATGTTTGAACGCAGACCAACCTCGTTAGATGCTCGTGAAGCCCGACTATATCTCTATCATGCTACAAGAAGAAGTGTCTCCTCCAATTATCAACTTCGCTTCATTTTTCATACTAGTATACAATTTCGGCCCGGGGCACTTAAAAGCAAGCACTTTATTAAAGTCGACTTTGCGTGGTAAAAGGAAATGAATGAAATAAAACAGTTGCAGGTGGTATGGGGTAAAACAAATTTAATTATTACCCAAGGCTTACGGCAGGAAATTTTGTCAAATAGTTTTGTATAGGCAGTAAGTAAAATATGGGTTCTAAGTTGAGCTGTCGTCCCGTCTATGTCAATCCTTTTAATGTGAACACACAGTTGTTACAAGAAAACTTTTTCGAAACTATCAACCTCTTCTGATTAAAGATACTCGCTAATGGTGTTTATGCGCATAGTAACAATTT
This sequence comes from Schistocerca piceifrons, assembly GCF_021461385.2. Classification (NCBI taxonomy): domain Eukaryota; kingdom Metazoa; phylum Arthropoda; class Insecta; order Orthoptera; family Acrididae; genus Schistocerca; species Schistocerca piceifrons. The sequence goes on from NC_060141.1 coordinate 261,007,326, forward strand.
TTGCAAAGCCTTAATCAGATGCTGTTAAAAAACTTAAGTCCCTATAAATGCATTTCTTGTAAATGTGAATCCCCGACGCCACCTATTAATCGAAGATATCGTCCGTACACTAGGAGGTATTATGGATATTTAAAAATCTCGTTTTTGCAGTGCGTGAGATATTTAGGGTTACCAGCGCTTTAGCCTAGGCAACCTATTCTTATGAGGACTTATAGATAGAGGCAACAGAAATTTATAATACGACAACCCTTTTAACACAGTGGAAAAAGTTAAATAAAATAACGATACCGATTTTTTACAGAGAGAAAAATTCTTACTATCGATTACTCATCTCAGAATGATTTCACATGTCAGAGACAATCATTTGAATTCATTATGGACAGCAGAATTGTGAAGCCTCTACATGTCTCATTATCTCTTATTGAATTTAGGGTCCCTGGAGCTTTCGACTTCGTCTCTCAAAACGCACGCAGCAGACGAGGAGGATATGCAAATGAAAAGTTTTACACATCAACCACAGTCTCTCACGTCGGACGTATTCAAAGTAATTGTCCTCTCCCGCTTTTTAATCATGTATCAGACTTAAAATCAGAAAATCCGACTACGCAGAGGTTGGCTTGATAACCAGAGTATTTAACTGCTATGTGTCTATTACAGACGGTATGTTACAGCCTTCCACTGACATGAGAATTTGTTCAAATAAGTAGTTACGTGTAGACCTAAAGCAGGAGGTGTGTTCCAAATATGGTGCAAGTGGCATTCCTTCCACAAATGAAACATTTCGAGAGCGGAAAGTCACGTTAACTCTCTTCTTCTGCTTCTCCTTCTTCTTCTTCAACATCTTCTTCATTTAAAGGATTCGTACCCTCAACTGATCCGATCTCAGTCTGGCAATATCTCCCGTTTCCTTGCGACATCTGATTCAATAAATATTTTGCTGTTCATACTTTATTCACACTCCTAGCGTCCTGTCGATAAATTCGAGCTATTTTATTTTGTTTTACTAATTTGTAAACTGAATGAATTGATCAATTCATCTCTCATGTGTTCATTTCCTATCTGATCCTTCCTCACAATGCGACCTTTCATGCGTCTCATAAATTTAATTTCAGTGACTTCTATACACGTTTCGCCTTTCCTTTGTAACGTTCAATATTCTGAGCACTATGTTAAAATTAGTGTAGGCATTAATTAATGATGTTTCCGTTCCTTTTCTCATTTTGTTGCCTACTGTTCTGTAAAACGTAATCATCTAATATTTATTTAATTTATTCTGTACGTAACTTTCAAGATGGTATCTGACGTTGTAACCTATTAAGTTAAAATGTACAACTTTGAAGACCAAAGGCTGTATGGTCTAGAAGTTTCCAACTCATCCCAGGTGGACTGGAACAACAGATCTTTGACAAGTGCTCTATAACTTCCTAGTTCCTTGTCAGAAAATCATGCAACCACGTGCACATTGCATTCCTTGAACAATGCGCACTATAACAGTTTCCACAACGAAACTTCGTCTCGAAACCTGGCAGAAAATGCAAAGCGATTCTGGTCGTATGTGAAGTATGTTAGCGGCAAGAAACAATCAATGCCTTCTCTGCACGATAGCAATGGAGATACATTGAAGACAGTGCTGCCAAAGCGGAGTTACTACTAAACACAGCCTCCCGAAATTCCTTCACAAAAGAAGACGAAGTAAATATTCCAGAATTCGAGTCGAGAACAGCTGCCAACATGAGTAACGTAGAAATAAATATCATCAGAGTAGTGAAGCAACTTAAATCACTTTATAAAAGCAAGTCTTCTGGTCCAGACTGTATACCAATTAGGTTCCTTTCGGAGTATGCTGATGCATTATCTCCATACTTAACAATCATATACAACCGTTCGCTCGACGAAAGATCCGTACCCAAAGCCTGGAAAGGTGCACAGGTCATACCAATATTCAAGAAAGGTAGTAGGAGTAATCCACTAAATTACAGGCCCATATCGTTAACGTCGATATGCAGCAGGAATTTAGAACATATATTGTGTTCGAACATTATGAATTACCTCGAAGAAAACGGTCTATTGACACACATTCAACATGAGTTTAGAAAACATTGTACCTGTGAAACACAACTAGCTCTTTATTCACATGAAGTGTTGAATGCTATTGACAGGGGATTTCAGATGGATTCCGTATTTCTGGATTTCCGGAAGGCTTTTGACACTGTACCACACAAGCGACTAGTAGTGAAATTGCGTGCTTGTGGAATATCGTCTCCGTTATATGACTGGATTTGTGATTTCCTGTGAGAGAGGTCACAGTTCGTAGTAATTGACGGAAAGTCATCGAGTAAAACAGAAGTGATTTCTGGCGTTCCCCAAGGTAGTGTTATAGGCCCTATGCTGTTCCTTATCTACAGAAACGATTTTGGAGACAATCTGAACAGCCGTCTTCTGTTGCTTGCAGATGACGCTGTCGTTTATCGACTAATAAAGTCATCAGAAGGTCAAAACAAACTGTAAAACGATTTAGAAAAGATATCTGAATGGTGCGAAAAGTGGCAGTTGACCCTAAATAACTAAAAGTGTGAGCTCATCCACATGAGTGCTAAAAGGAACTCGTTAAACTTCGGTTACAGGATATATCAGTCTAATCTAAAAGCCGTAAATTCAACTAAATACCTAGGTAGTACAATTACTAACGACTTCAGTTGGAAGGAACCCATAGAAAATGTTGTGGGGAAGGCTAACCCAAGACTGCGTTTTATTGCATGACACTTAGAACATGTAACAGACCTACTAAGGAGACTGCCTTCACGACACTTGTCCGTCCTCTTTTAGAGTACTGCAGAGCGGTGTGGGATCCTTACCAGATAGGACTGACGGTGTACATCGAAAAAGTTCAAAGAATGGCAGCACGGTTTGTTATCGCGAAATATGGAGAGAGTGTCACAGAAATGATACACGATTTGGGCTGGACATCATTAAAAGAAAGGCGTTTTTCGTTGCGACGGAATCTTCTCACGAAATTCCAATCACCAATTTTCTCCTCCGAATGCGAAAATATTTTGTTGACACCGATCTACAAAGGGAGGAATGATCACCAAGATAAAATAAGGGAAATCAGAGCTCGTACAGAAAGATAGAGGTATTCATTCTTGGAATGATGGAGAATTGTGAATGTGGTTCTATGAACCTTCTGCCAGGTACTTAAATGTGATTTGCAGAGTATCCATGTAGATGTAGATGTAGTGCAGCAAAAGTAGTGGGTGGAAGGCGAGTCTCCGGCGCCTTGAACCGCTGGGGCAGACAGCCTCAACAGAGAAGGACAGATCAGGCCGCCTATGGTGGCAGCTCCGTCACCTGACTGCCTTGCTAGAGGCCTGTAACATTTATTGAGCAATTTTCAGTCATGTCAATGCCAGAAGTAATCCTAGAAAAATCACCAATCTAATGAGTAATTCTTGGAATTCCGGACTAAAATTTACCCGAAGGAAACTGTAGCCTACCGACGAGAACAAAACGCAACACTCTACGAACCGTTTTAACAAAAATATGGACAGCGCGTCACGAAAGGAGAACCGCGCTGGCTGCGAAGGCAGCTGACGCCACCGGCGCCTGTGGCGAGGGTGTTTATGAGTTGTGCGGTGTAGTGCCGCGTGGCGCTCAACTTATTGGAAGTCCGTGACGCAGCCGGGCCGAATGCCGCAGGCCGGTGTGCCGCGTCAGCTCGTTACGTGCGGTCGCGCGAATGGTGAAGCGCAGATAATTCGCGGCCGCCGTCTGGTGCAGGCCACCGCAAACACGCCGTGGAGGGGCGCAGGTGGCCGCACACAATTTCGCGACCAAACAGGCGCTCCCCTGATACTGGATCGCGCGCTCGTCGCTTTAACGCCCGCGTACTGAAAGAGCGCCGGGCATGGTGAAAACAGGGTCTGGCTTCGTACGTTTGAAAAATCTATTTCTATACACGGGGTGATAAAATCACGCCACCTCTACCAACATTCAGTCTACGAGAAACAATGCAATACGCTCATTTGCAAGAACACGTTGAGTACATATACTGAGCATTCACACGATCAAGCACTCTCGGGCTAAAAATTGGTCACCCCACGGAACACTATTACAGAGTAACACCGCCTATGTTAATGGCCTCAATTTTGCGGCAGATTCCACAGGCTTCTTCAGCTATACCGTATCCAGCTGAAGCCACTCACTGGCGTTGTGATGCCGTAGAGCCACCAAACAACGGAAACGTTGACTGTGTATTGCAGCTACCCAGTCATTCAGCAAAAGTAATAAGTCTTCTAGGAGAAGCCAAAGTGATGAGAAAGTTGCCACTGCATCAGCAGTCGAAGCCTGGTAGCCACAGTGTAGCGACATGATATTTACGATAACATCATCGTAAGGGGACTTGACAAGAAAACGTGACAGCTTGGCAAAACGTTCCAACTCACAATGAACACGTTTTGCAACAAAATTTTGAAGACCTGAAGATGACAGCAAAGTCTGTCGAAAGTGGTAGTTGTAAATAAAGAAATATTAATGCGAGCTTAACTAGAAAGTTTTTTTATCACGTAAAATAAATCGCTCCTTCTCATTCCTCAACATGAAAAAATTCAATCATAAGGGGATCGCGAGACGTAGCTAGCCGCTCTCAGTGGAAAACAGAACTCTCCAGCAGTAATGACTGTTGCAGGTGCGTCGCTGTCACCACATCAGGGTCTCTTGTTACGACTGACGTGACTAGGTGCCAGGTTTTAGTGAAACAAATGTGCCAAATGTTTTTTATTCCAATCTTTGATCACAATATAAAATCCTTCGACGATGACCGGTTTCAGTCAGTAATGACCATCTTCAGATCCACAACATAAAAAAACATACAACTAGTGGGCAGTCTATCTATCAAAACAATACAGTATCTCACATCACGATTTATTGACTATTAGTATGTTGTATAAACCTTTTCCTTGGAAGACATATCACGACGTAACATCCTGGCAACCGAGCTAACAGAGGGCGTTGATTATTGATTTTTTTGTTCCATACAGTTATTTTGTCATAAAGACAATTTTTATTTCATAGATAATTGATGTGTTGCTATAGGCAGTGTATTACGTATATTTTATTTTTGAGCGTAAATTCACCATAAACGTGTCAGACCTACTATCTTCATATATTTCCCTTAAATAATTTTGTATGTTTAACTCTATTCGTCTTCTATTTGATCACAATTCGTTTCTATAATACTTATCAAAATTACAAAAACTAATAAGTATTGATTCACATAACAAATTTGTAAAATTAAATACGTACAGTAGTATTTTATGACACAGATTCAGTAATAGCCGAAGGTTCACTCCTGTCATACGTGACCTGGAAGACTTTGAACAGACTGCGAGTTGGGGTGTCAAGGTGCAAACCCAACCACAGGAAGTGGGGCTTCAGTAATGAGGAGGAAACTTGTCAGTGCGGTGACGTACAGGACGAACAACATCTGCTAGTCCTCGTCTGCTAGTCTGCAGGAAACTACCGGCTGCATGCACTATCTGTGATCTTGCTGCAGCCAGCGAAACTGCTGTGATAACCGCCGAATACTGGGCCCGTCAAAAAATATAATCATCTTGTAGCTTGTTTATTTGCTGCTTCTAGGAGTTTTCACAGTCAATCTCTCCGCGATGGAGGACGCCTCTCTTGCAGTAGCGCATGCTCGTGAAAGTCAGGAAGAGAACTGAACCATTCCGGATCAGGGAATGAAGGCCTTTACCGACAATGAGTATAACATATCTAATTCATTCACGAATCCGTACTTTAGGTAGAATTAGAGGAATACGTCCTTTTCACGGACCCAGATGTGAATGGAGAGCAACGTAAATTACATAATATGGGGACGAACTAGGGCTCATTATCTTCTCATGACCTTCACAGCCCGTTATCTGTTTTGGAAATGAAAAATAAACACAACAGAGTGGCTATTAGATGAATAATTCTCCTTAACCAGTAGTGAGACAGCTTCCGAGGCAGAAGTAAGCCTAAAAAGGAAGCAGGATTAGTGTTTAACGCTGCCCCTGCGGCTAAGTGACTGGGACGAGGTCAGTGCGAGTACTGTGGGGGGTCTGGAAAGTAATTCGCGCAAGTCGTTTTAAAAGGAATACCAGCTATAGGATACCACGGAAAAGTAAAATCTCCATCACTAGACCGGGATTTGAGAAGCCGTCCTTCTGAACACATATACAATGTACCAAGCATACCACCACCCCGCTCAGTGGTTGAGCCTGATTATAGTTCAACAGCCTACACGAGTGTGGTTTTAGGTGGTTTTCCACTAATAACTGCAAAATCATGGACCCGCCCATAGACGGCCAAATCTTCAGTAAAAAGAGAAAGTACCTGAATTTTATAATGAACAAATTCAGATTTTCTACTCGGATATTTTTGTCGCATTCCTGCTACCTGTTATGTCTTTAATCAGATTAGTCATCGAAACACGTTAGTGTCTCATTCCTTCAAAATAATAAGAGACCATTGAGCCCCTAAGAATCAGCGATGTGAGCATCATGGCGGCCAAATCTATGAAAGTACCATTGTATTGTTTATTTTGGCTAGTGAATATTAAATATGGACCAGACAGATATGAACATTTGCTAGAGTGGAACCATCGTAAGACCAACAATGCCAAAAACATTGTACAGTCACATTAATATGACCACCTGTCAAAATCCTGAATAGTCACCCATCGGACGGCTGTGCAAAAAGAGAGCCAATGGGATTCTGGAAGGTACCGATAGGGATGCAGAGCCATACCGACCGCAGTGCTGGGGCCAGCTGGACTAGGTTTCTCGTTTGAGGATTCATGACGCGAACAGCCCGATCGAGGAGGTCCCACATATTCTCGACCGGGTTTTAATCAGGGGAGTTTGGTGGCCGGGGGAATATAGTAAACTGATACTAGTACTCTTCGAACTGCGAGCTGTGTGACACATTGCAGGATCCCCCAGCATAGATGCATACGTCTGGTGATCCATTGTGCTTTTCATCATGACGAGATCACCCAGGAAATGGCAGGACAACGTTCCCCAGACCACAACTCTCCCTTCTCCGTCCTGGATCCTTACGACGCTTGTTGCAGGTATTTGCCTGCAGACGTTTCACGTCGGACACAGCAACGGTCATCTGTCCGATGGAGCATAAAAAGTGATTCGTTTGAAAAGCTCAATTGTAGCCACTCCGTGGACGTACAATTACGGTATTGTTGTGTAAATTCCAGCTTAGCTTTCATCGCTGGTGAATGAAGTCAGTATTGGTGAATGGACTCAGCATTTGTTGCGAAGACCCATTCGCTGCAACGTACGCCAAACAGTCGACGAGAAACCACTGTCGGTAGCCCTTTGTTCATCTGGGAAGACAACTGCTATTCGCCCGTATACATGTCTGCACCTAACCGAGCGAGGTGGCACAGTGGTTAGCACACTGGACTCGCATTCGGAAGGACGACGGTTCAATCCAGCGTCCGGCCATCGTGATTTAGGTTTTCCATGATTTCCCTAAATCGCTCCAGGCAAATGCCGGGATGGTTCCTTTGAAAGGGCAAGGCCGACTTCCTTTCCCATTCTTCCCCAATCCGATGAGACCGATGATCCCGCTGTTTGGTCTCTTCCCCCCAAACAACCAACCAAAATCTCTGCACTTGGATGACGCCATTTTGCCTTCCACGGTATCCTTTAATCTCGGTGGCACGCAAACAGTTTACAGTTTACAAAATGCTTCCACTCGTGACCGTTTGGATACCAGACGAATCGCTCCTTTTCCGCGTCACCCTGCACACTTTATACACCCTCCACTGCTAGTGTTACTACCTACCACCTGTGAGTGGTTACTGCACGTTGATGCCGACATAGGCGGTGAACTTTGTAATATCGAAATTTTGTTGTTCACTTGGTGTTCTAGGTTAGCGGCACCATCGCAAAATTAATTTCTTGGGTGCCTGCCGAACTTCAGATATAACTGTAGGGGAAGGGGATGGGGGGGGGGGGGGGAGGGGAGCGGTAGGAAAAAGTGACGTAGGAGCGGGTATTTCGTATCCTGCTCGTGAAACTTCAGTTCCACACCCATTGTTTAAAGAGAGATATTCGTCTGAAGTATTTAGCCGTGGGCGAGACAGGACGCGAGTGCCCAGCCTCTGGGGTTAGCAGATTAGTGAATCTGGGCCCAGTCGGCCGCTATCTGGAGCCTGCAGCCGGGCTTCGCCGCACCATTTAGACGCAGCCATTGTCCCTCGCCTGCGACGCGTATGGCCTTAATCCGTTCACCGCTCGCTACTCGCTGCTGGTTGCTGCCTTCTGTCACAAGTGGCACACTCTGTGTTTGTACAACCACAGCCTTGTCAAAAGCTGTCGAGCTCACTAGTTGCTATTCAGGGATATTTCGCCATGTCGTTCTGCCTCTGTTATAGAGTATTACCTTAATCGCTAACGACGTTTCTCGCCACCCTACAGAATGACGGAAAAAAATCGCAGCATACATAAGGAGTTGTATGACATCAATGAAAGTTTGTAGGCGTATTTCTGCATCTGAAAGATGTCAATTCATATTTCGCACCAGTCGCATAAGATGAGAGTGGGTGTGGTGAATTGCTTATAGTCAAGAATGCCTTTAAGGTAACAAAGACGCCGTTAGCAGCACCTCAATGAGTTTGAACGGGATCGTGTAATAGGACTGCGAGAAGATGAATATTCCTCCACGATACAGCAGAAAAAGTTGCCAAGAATACAACTTTCTGGCAGCGGTGCTCACGAGAAAGTACGATAACAAGATGACCGAGCTCCAAACTGCCACTTGGCATTTCCGAGTGGTAAGACCATCATATTCTGTGTATAGCTCTGGCACATCGAACGGCATTTTCAGCTGCAACTTGAGCAGCAGTTGTCACCACAGTGACACAGGGAAATGATGCAAATCCTTTACTTCAAGGACAGCTCCGAGTCAGACGTCCTGCAGCGTGCATCCTACTGACATCAGGCCACTGTTATTCTGACTTCACTGTTGTCGCGGTTCGTTTGCAACATTCTGGTTGTTCAGAATGGTTCAAATGGCTCTGAGCACTATGCGACTTAACTTCTGAGGTCATCAGTCGCCTAGAACGTAGAACTAATTAAACCTAACTAACCTAAGGATATCATACACATCCAAGTCTACGAAGGAGATTGCTTACAAACCACTTATGCGATACATACTAGAATATTGCTTAAGTGAGTGGGACCGGCACCAGATCGGACTAACGGGGGATATTATATGTATACATAAAAGTGCACAAGCCGCGCGGGATTAGCCGAGCGGTCTGAGGCGCTGCAGTCATGGACTATGCGGCTGGTCCCGGCGGAGGTTCGAGTCCTCCCTTGGGCATGGCTGTGTGTGTTTGTGCTGAGGATAATTTAGGTTAAGTTGTGTATAAGCTTAGGGACTGATGACCTTAGCAGTTAAGTCCCGTAAGATTTCACACACATTTGAACATTTGAACCTTATCAGTCCACCTAATTTTCAGTATTCGTTTGCAGCACCACATCTCAAATGCTTTGATTCTTTTCTGTTCCGGTTTTCTCATAGTCCATGTTCCATCACCATACAATCTTTCCTCAAATTAAGGCCTATGTTCGAGTTCTATTGGCTAGGAATGCCCTTTTTGTCAGTGCTAATCTGATTTTTATGTCCTCCATGCTCCGTCCGTCGTTGGTCACTTTGCTGCGTAGGCAGAGAATTCCTTAACTGGATCTTCTTCGTGACCATCATTCCTGATGTTAAGTTTCTCGATGTTCTCATTATGCTACTTCTCGTTACATTCGTCTTTCTTCGATTAACTCTCAGTCGATATTCTGTACTCATTAGGCTGTTCTTTCCATTCAGCAGATAATGTAATTCTTCTTCACTTACACTCAGGATAGCAATGTCATCAGCGAATCGTATCACTGATATCTTTTCACCTTGAATTTTAATTCCACTCCTTTCTTTTATTTTCATAATTGGCTCCTCGGTGTACAGATTGAACAGAAGCGGCGAAAAACTGCGTCCCTCTCTTACACCCTTTTTAATCCGATCACTTCGTTCTTGGTCTCTCACTCTTTTTATTCCTTCTCGACTCTTGTACATATTGTATATAACGCGTATCTCCCTATAGCTTACCCCTGTTATTCCCAGAATTTCTAATACCTTGCACAATTTTACATTGTCGACCATTTTTCCCACTTCGAGAAAATCCTATGAATATGTCTTGATTTCCCTTTAGTCTTACTTCCATTATCAACCGCAACGTCAGAATCGTCTCTCTGGTGCCTTTACCTTTCCTAAAACCAAACTCATCGTCATCTAACACATTCTCAGTTTTCAATTCTTCTCTGTATTATTCCTGCCAGCAACTTGGATGCATGAGGTGTTAGGATGATTGTGTGATAATTCTCGCACTTGTCAGCTCTTGTAGTCTTCGGAATTGTGAGGATGATATTTTTCCGAAAGTCAGATGGTAATTCGCCAGACTCACACATTCGACACACTAACTTGATTTTAGAAATTCTGATGGAATGTTATCTATTGCTTCTGCCTTATTTTATCTTAAGTCTCCAAACCTCTCTTAAATTCCGATTCCAAAACTAAACATCCTATCTCTTCAAAATCGACTCCTGTTTCTTCTTCTAACACATCGAATCTTCCCCTCATAGAGGCCTTCAATGTACTCTTTCCACCTATCTCCTCTCTCCTCTGCATTTAACAGTAGAATGCCCGTTGCACTCTAAATGTTACCACCCTTGCTTTTAATTTCACGAAGGTTATTTTGACTGAGTCAGTCCTGGCGACAAACATTTCACTTCCGATTTCTTCGCATTTTTCATGCAGCCATTTCGTCTTAGCTTCCGTGTAATTCTTTTTATTTCATTCCTCAGTGATTTGTCCAGTATTTCCGTATTCTTGGATTTTCCTGAACATTTTTATGCTTCCTTCTTCCATCGATCAACTGAAGTATTTCTTACGTTATCCATGGTTTCTTCGCATTTACCTTCATTTGTACTTACGGTTTTCTTTCCGACGTCTGTAACTGCCCTTTTTAAAGATGTCCAGTCCTTTTAACTGTACTGCCTGTTGAGCTATTTTTATTGCTGTATCTACAGCCTTAAAGAACTTCAAGAATATCTCGTCATTCTTTAGTACTTCTGTATCCCACTTCTTTGCATATTGATTCTTCCTTATTAATCTCTTAAACTTCAGCCTACTCTTCACCACTGCTACATTGTGATCTTCTCCTAGGTACGCCTAACAATCCAGTATCTGATTTTGGAATCTCTGATTAACCATCGTGTAACTTAACTGAAATCCACGGTACCACCCGGCCTTTTCCAAATATACCTCCTCCTCTTGTGATTCTTGAGCACAGTATTCGCTATTACTAGATGAAATTTATTATAGAAACCAATTAATCTTTCTCTTCTTCCACTCGTTGTCCCAAGCCCATGTTCTCCTGTAACCTTTCCTCCTAATCCTTGCCCTACAACTGCGGAGGAGGAGGAGGAGATAAGTGTTTAACGTCCCGTCGACAACGAGGTCATTAGAGACGGAGCGCAAGCTCGGGTGAGGGAAGGATGGGGAAGGACATCGGCCGTGCCCTTTCAAAGGAACCATCCCGGCATTTTCCTGAAGCGATTTAGGGAAATCACGGAAAACCTAAATCAGGATGGCCGGAGACGGGATTGAACCGTCGGCCTCCCGAATGCGAGTCCAGTGTGCTAACCACTGCGCCACCTCGCTCGGTCCTACAACTGCATTCCGGTTCCCAATGACTATTAGATTTTCGTCTCTCTTTACGTAGTGTATTACTCTTTCAATATCCTCATATACGTTCTCTATTTCTTCATCTTCTGCTTGTGACGTCGACATGTATATCTGAACTATCGTTGTCTGTGTTGGTTTCTTGTCGATTCTGATAAGAACAACGGTATAACTGACCTGTTTACAGTAACACACTCTCTGCCCCACCTTCTTATTCATAACGAATCCTATTCCGTTATACCACTTTCTACTGCTGTTGATGTTACCCTAGACTCATCTGAGCAAAAGTCCTTGTCTGCTTTCCATTTCGCTTCACTGTCCCCTACTGTATCTAGATTTAGCCTTGGCATTTCATCATCATCATTTAATAGTTCCAGTTTCCCGGGTACTGGCAATGAGCCTCTTCCACTTCGTCCTGTCCAAATACACCTGTTCACGGAGAACATCATCCACTGCCCATTCTCTGGTCACTAGATCAGCCTTAATCAAGTCCATCCATCGGGTTCGGGGTCCTTCTTGAGGTCTTTCCCCATCCACCATTCCAAATTAATTTTGACTGTTCCAGTTGGCTCCATTCTCATCACATGCCCGTACCATCGAAGTCTAGATGCGCTAATTTGATCTAATAGGCATGTCTTTATTCCGGCTTCTTTCCTCGTCTCCTCATTCCTTAACTTGTCCATTTTGGTCTTCTGGATGGTGGAGCTAAGAAATTTCATCTCTGAAATTTGCAGCCGTGATGACTCTCTTTTTGTGAGGGTACATGTTTCAATATCATAGGTCAATATTGGTATGAAATATCTATTAAACATCATCAGTTTGGCCGGTTTTGAAATCAGGTCATCCCATAAAAGTGATCTTATTTGGTGGTAGAATTCAGATCCTTTTTGCATTCTGTCGGTGATTTCATTTCTAACCAAATTTTCACTGGAGATTACCCTTCCTAGGTAAGGAAAACTGTCCACACACTTAAGCTGGTGCTCTCCTAGTTTTACAGTTGTTGGTTGTCCATCTCTGTTGTCTGCCATCACCATTGTCTTGGTCTTGCTGATGATGCGGCTATATTTCTGAAACTGAGATTTCCATTCATCGAGTCTGATCTGTACTTCCTCTTCAGTTTCACCCTATATCATGATGTCATCAGTAAAGGCAAATTCATTCAGTTGACCTGACTTCTCCTTAACGTTCTTCATTATAGTATCCATAAATGTGATGAACAGTAGTGGGAACAGTGCACTTCCTTGCTGAACTCCACTCTTGGTCTCAAACCATGATAATCGTCCTTCCCCAATTTGTACACAGTTAGTACAGTCTTTGTACAACTTCTTAATTTTTCTTAATAGTTCTTCAGGCACATTCTTTTTCCTCAGACATTCCCAGATCTTATATCTTATAACACTATCATAGGCTTTTTCTGTATCCAGGAATACAATGACCAGGCTCCCAATACTTTCCCATCAACATGCGGGTGCTAAAAATTGATCTGTTACTTCTAAAGCCATATTGCTCCTCCTCCAGCTGTGGTTCTATGATAGTTCTCAGTCTCTTTTCTCTATGATTTTCTCAAGTATTTTCAGCCCATGAGACAACAGGGTTATTCCTCTATAACTGGTGGGTTTCCATATGCTACCTTACTTAAACAGGGGAATTATTACACCCCTGCTCCAATCCGCAGGTATTTTGTTATCTGCGCATATGGCATTGAGTACTCGGTGCAGCCATTGTATGCCTTGATACGTGCTGCCTTTATCACGTCTGCGTTCACTTCATCTGCACCTGAAGATTTTCCTTTAAGCATAGATTTTAAGGCTGCCTCTGTTTCTGTCTAGGTGATGGGAGTTTCCTCATTCCTCATTCCATTTTCAAATTTTCTAGCTTTCCTACCACGTTCAAGCTTCTGACGTTCCACACCACGACTCGTAGAACGTTATCATTTCGTTCGTTATTCAATCTTTTTCTCTTGGTCAAATCCCACTTGGCAATCTCCTCCCGGAGATCCGAATGGGGGTTATTCCGGAATCTTTTGCCAATGAAGAGATGATCATGACACTTTTTCAGTTGCAGACCACATGCCTTGTGGATACGCTTTATGTGTCTTTAATGCAGTGTTTTCCATTGCCTTCTGCATCCTCATGCCATTGATCATTGCTGACTCTTCCGCCGTTAGGGGCAGTTTCCCACCCCTAGGACAAAAGAGTGCCCTAAACATCTGTCCGCTCCTCCGCCCACTTTGAAAAGTCCGTTGGCAGTATGATGTTGACTTCTTATGTCGGAAGTCTTCCACTGCCAAAACTGATTATTAACCAAAATTACCTAGAAAAGTGTATTCCTGAAATGTTACTAGTCTACATTAATTATTTTTTGGTGCTGCGATTTTTTTCCGTCAGTGCATGTCTCACTACGTGTGTGGCCGTTCTGGTGTTCCTCACTGTGGGCTTTGTCCAGTATTTCGATCTATGATGGAGTGTCACATACAAATATCTCCTGTCCATAATTAGGGTAGCACTGTACAAAGACTTCATAGTGCTTGATTTCGTTTGTTCATTGTCCGCAGCTCGTGGTCGTGCGGTAGCGTTCTCGTTTCCCACGCCCGGGTTCCCGGGTTCGATTCCCGGCGGGGTCAGGGATTTTCCCTGCCTCGTGATGACTGGGTGTTGTGTGCTGTCCTTAGGTTAGTTAGGTTTAAGTAGTTCTAAGTTCTAGGGGACTGATGACCATAGATGTTAAGTCCCATAGTGCTCAGAGCCATTTTTCGTTTGTTCATTGTGCTCCCTATGCCCCATTAGCGAGACGTTTTACAATATAAAGCAGTTATGAGGGTACAGTTTCGTGTCTTTCAAGTGTGACAGAATCAAGAGTTTGAACGCTTAAAAGGAATTGAAGGAAATTTTCTGTCCAAAAACAAAAAAGAGGTCGTTAATTCTAGGTGCTCCTGTGTCATCAGTCTCACCTTTACAGGCGTGTACTTGCTGCACGACTTGAAGACAAACTAAAAATACGAAAATCACGTGATTAAGAACATGAACAATGCCCCTTAGGTCGCGTTGTCGAGTTGATCACACTGTGCATTAAACTTCAGTCTCTTGAGCACGTGCTTAAAGAAGCACAACTCCATATAACATCAATTCCTCTGAAGTTATCTATCACTAAGTATAGCATTATGTACGAAAAGGCGTTTAGATGTCCCGTAAAATCATAGGAAGCCTGCTGTTAATTTGAAAGATAAATTGGGACTACTCCTTCAATATAACCGTCATCCACTGAACTGTCGTCTAGTGTAAATGTGGCACACCATGGAAGAAAACAAGTTTCTCCAATTCGATGGCTTTGACATTGGTATTAATTAAGTTTTAGTTACGTTGGTGAAAACACTGTAACTTGCACCGTAGAGTAATTTTGCCCATAAGCTTGTTTAAGTATATCTTTCGTGTTTCACTTAAACTGATAAACATTAATATTATATTGTAATTAAATTCTTTGTTTTGGACTGCTTACTGTCAAGCAGGCCTGTGCTTTGTTAAATGCTTGTAGCATCTCGCTGGTCGAAGAAAAGGGGTTTCGTCCCCTGGAGTCAGGTCATGTTAGTGTGGCAGTGAGAAGCACTTACGCGGCTGCTGCTTGTGGTAGACGTGGTCTGAAAAAATTAACTATTTTCCATGATAAGAGTAACACTGCTCCTCATTTATCAGCAGCTGGTTGAGAGTCTGTCAAAAACTAATTCGAAGTGCTTTTCACGTTCCACTAGTTTCTTTCAAAACACCATCATCTACACACCGGTACGCAAAACAGAAGGGCAGTGCATGTAGTATGTTGTCTACCAAAATCTGACACATTTGAGCAATGTTCTTGAGATCGAATGGCTCACATTAGCACTAAACAGAGCGATGACACTAGATTGAGGAATATTCATGGGTTCCACTGCAATCTGGTGCTACACCATAGGAAATCATACTCAACATCATCACTTCCACTAATGCAATAGTGAAACCATGTATGTCAGGTACTATGTAACACTCCAGGATGCTGCACGCGTGTAATGTGCAGTAGTCTGCACATGATCTCAAAGAGCTATCTTTCGTTTTCACAGGGTGTACAGGCGGCACCTAAGTACTATTTGAAAGTCAGATTACTCTCGCGTTTAATAAATAGTCGAACGCTTTGTTGGCTGCTACGTCCTTCCCTATTGTGTGGGCGTCGAAAGCGATGGAGGACCGGGTGTAGACAGAATATGATGTGTATTGTGTGCAACACCAGTAAGACGCGGAGATTGCTCACTAACAGGTGTGGCCTGAGTCACTCGGGCGGTCGATGCAAGCTGACGCGGAGGAGGATCTTTTAGTAGGCTCAGGAGTTCGTTTTGAGCAGCCTCCAGTTCCAAATATACTACACACAATTTCGAAAATAAGATTTCATTTTCCACCGTAATGTACGTTTTTTTCTCTCTTATGGATGATAACTTGTATTTTATTTCACGGTATGCACACTTTAAAGTGCCGGCCGCTATGACCGAGCGGTTCTAGGCGCTACAGTCTGGAACCGCGCGACTGCTACGGTCGCAGGTTCGAATCCTGCCTCGGGCATGGATGTGTGTGATGTCCTTAGGTTAGTTAGGTTTAAGTAGTTCTAAGTTCTAGGGGACTGATGACCACAGCAGTTAAGTCCCATAGTGCTCAGAGCCATTTGAACACTTTAAAGTTTCAACTACCTTCAGTGTGTATATGCGGGTTTGAGGACTAGAGCCACTGTACTGGAATCAGTGTCCATCGTCTTGCTATCCCGTGTACTACTCTGCATAACGAAATGTAATGCAAGGTATGAGCGATGAACTTCTTGCTCAGAAAACAGTTTCAAAGACGATGTGGATATGCGCCCAGCACAAAGAAATGCGAGCGTTATACTGATACAAAAGCTCAGCACCTATGATGGCTCTGTTACGCCCGCTAGCGTAAGAGGAATTCTGGAGCTGTTAGCGTTTGCAAGCCAAGTATTTACCAGAGTTAAGTTGGTTTGATCCACTGGCAATACGCTTACGCCTGACCCAGAGTCGATGAGGTACATGTGTAAAGTCCGTGTGTCTGTGGCTTATAAGTGGCGCAATCCCTCGAAAGTGCTTGGAAAACTGCGTTGTGATGAGAGTTCACATGTGCTTACATTGCCTATGGTGTGCACAAAGACTGATGCCTTCGTTGAGTAGTCAACGAGTCGACGATCTTGAATGTGAGCTACCATTTCTCCTTCAACAAGTAAATATTTGCATTTCCAGATTGCACCCCTCACCTGCATTTCTTCATAAGGACACGAATATTTTCGTCCACATAGATCTGCACAGTTGTTACGAACGGACGCTGTCAGGCTACCTTTACAAGCGCCATACACAGGCCCATATCCAGTCTTGGCGCGTGATGGACACACTTTGAAGACATAACAAAATAATAAATCTATTACTGCATTTTTGGAACAGGTTAAATCTTCCAACCTGTTACCGGACGAATCGGTGTTGCAACCGTCGCGCACCGCCTACATCGAAAGCGATGAGCATTGCGTGACGCTGCAGTCGGACGCAGCACCGGCTCTGGAGAAGCATTCGCCAATTCCTTCAGGGCTGGTACAATGGTACAGTACAAATACCCCTTTATACCAGGAGCTTCGTTCCACCATGGAGGAGCGGAGATAGAGAGGGACAATGTGACGACACAAGTAACCAAGAAACTAAAGACAGTCGCTGATTAGTGTCACACATCTTGGTGTCTGTTCACCCTTTTCTTCTTTGTCCAGTCTTATAGTTTCCTTCCGTGTGTCGGTGGTGAATGAATTGTTCTCATGTGCTAGTTATGAAGTGTTTTGATGGTAGACAACATTCCGATAACTGTACTGGCTTTTTTCATTTGTTTATGTCCAAACCGCTGCGTTTCTTGCTTTCTGCTTTAAATGGAATCAATCTGAAAACCACGCGGCTTCATCTTCAAGCAAATAATGAGGAATCAACTTTTTATACATCCACAAGTTTAAGTGTCCCCGATAAATGAGCTGAGGAATAGCCATTCTCATTGATGGACAGATCCACATTTACATACACACTCCTCAAGACACGGCATGGTGCATGATGGAGGGTACCTTGCATCGCTACTAGTCATTTCCTCTCCTATTCCCTGGAAAAAAGAGCGTAGGAATAGCGAACTTCTAATGCCCCTGTAGGATCCTTAATTTCCCTTATCTTGTCTTCGTGATCCTTATGCGAAATGGAAGTGGGCGGTTGTAGAATCGTTCAGCAGGCAGCTCCAAATACCGATTCTCTAAACTTTTTCAGTAGTGTCTCGCTAAAAGAGCGTCATCTTACCTCCAAGGAGTGCCACTTGAGGTCACGGAGAATCTCCGTAATACTCGCCTGTTGATCGAACCTACTAGCAACAAATCTAGCCGCATGCCTTTGAATTGCTTCTATGTCTTCCTTTAATACGACCGGGTGGGGATCCCAAACCTTCAAGAAGAATTCAAGAATGGGTCGCACTAGTGCTCTATATGCGGTATGCTTTACAGATGCGCTATACTTTCCTAACGTTCTCCCAATAAAGTGAGTCGAGCATTCACCTTCCAACTACCAACATAACGCGCTCTCAATCCATTTCATATCGCTTTGCAGCGCTACGTCCAGATATTTAATCGACGTGACTGTGTAGAGTGGCACACTACTAATGCTGTGTTCGTACGTTACAGGATTGTTTTTCCTACTCACTGGCATTAATTAACATTTTTCTATATTTAGAGCAATCTGCCATTCATCACACCAGCTACAGTTTTTGTCTGAGTCATTCCGTGTCCTCTTACGGCCACTCAACGATGACACCTTCCCGGACACTAGAGCGGCATCAGCAGACAGTGGCCCACTACTTTTCACCCTGAAACTTCCTGGCAGATTAAAACTGTGTGCCGGAACGAGACTCGAACTCGGAACCTCCGCCTTTCGTGGACAAGTGCTCTACCAATTGAGCTACCCAAACACGACCCACGACCCGTCCTCACAGCTTCAATTCCGCCAGTACCTCGTCTCCTACCTTCCAAACTTCACAGAAGCTCTTCTGCATACCTTGCAGAACTAGCACTCTTGGAAGAAAGGATATTGCGGACACGGCTTAGCCACAGCCTGGGGGACGTTTCCAGAATGAAATTTTCACCCTGCAGCGGAGTGTGCGCTGATATGATAGCAGATGTTTTCATTCTGGAATCATCCCCCAGGCTGTGGCTAAGCCACATCTCATTACTACCATATTGGCTACAGATTTTGTAGACAGTATCCAACATTTTGCATATAAATGATTTTGTGTATTGGGCCGCGTCACCACATCACCACTGAATGTACACTATGTGATCAGAAGAATCGCGACACCGGGCTGAATATTACTTATAAGTTCGTGCCACCCTCCATCGGTAATGCTGGAATTCAATATGGTATTGGCCCATTCTTAGTCTTGATGACAGCTTCCAATCTCCCAGGCATACGTTCAATCAGGTGCTGGAAGGTTTCGTGAGGAATGGCAGCCCATTCTTCACGGAGTGCTGCACTGAGGAGAGGTATCAATGTCGGTCGATGATGCCTAGCACCAAGTCGGCGTTCCAAAGCATCCCAAAGGTGTTCTATGGGAGTCAGGTCAGGACTCTGCGCAAGGCCAGTCCATTACAGGGATGTTATTGTCGAGTAACCACTCCGCCACAGGCCGTGCATCACGAGCAGGCGCTCGATCGTGTTGAAAGATGCTATCGCCATCCCCGAATTGCTCTTCAACAGTAGGAAACAAGAAGGTGCTTAAAACATCAATGTACGCCTGTGCTGTGATAGTGCCACGCAAAATAACAAGGGTTGCAAGCCCCCTCCATGAAAAACACGACCACCCCATAACACTACCGCCTCCGAATTTTATTGTTGGCACTACACACGCTGCCATGTGACGTTCGCCGGACAAACGCCATACCCACACCCTGCCATCGGATTGCCACATTGTGTACCGTGATTCGTCACTCCACACAGTTTTTCCCTGTTCAATCGTCCAATGTTTACGCTCCTTACATCAAGCGAGGCGTCTTTTGGCATTTATCGGCTTGATGTGTGGCTTATTAGCAGTCGCTCGAGCATGAAATCCAAGTTTTCTCACCTCCCGCCTAACTGTCATAGTACTTGCAGTCGATCCTGATGCAGTTTGCAACTCCTGTGTGTGATGGTCTGGATAGATGTTCGCCTATTACACATTACGACTCTCTTCAACGGTCGGCGATCACTGTCAGTCAACAGACGAGGTCGGCCTGTATGCTTTTGTGATGTACGTGTCCCTTCACGTTTCCACTTCACTATCACATTGGAAACAGTGGACCTTGGGATGGTTGGGAGTGTGGAAATCTCGCGTACAGACGTATGACACAAATGACACCCAATCACCTGACCACGTTGGACGTTCGTGAGTTTCGCGGAGTGCCCCATTCTGCTCTTTCACGATGACTGAGGTTGCTGATTGGAGTACCTGGCACTAGACGGCAGCACAATGCACCTAATATGAAAGCCGTATATTTTTTGGGGGTGTCCTGATACTTTTGATCACATAGTGTACCTGCAAAATTATGGCATTGTACAACACATCTCTGAGAAGATATAACTTTTATATAATGCAATTCGATTTTTTAAAGAATCGGAGAGGGGTGGGGGTGCAGGTAGGTTCACTGGCATGCTATAATCCTAATTTGCTAACCACTGCCAACTCAGATTGTGTTCTTGCGTTAAAAGCAGCCTTCACGTGTGGCGACAACATCCTAGTCCGTCTGCTGCTTAACTCCGACCAATGGTGCGAAATGACACAGAATATTGCAACGAGTTTACTATGTGTTGTCGAATAGCAGGTACGGATGTGAAGCGGTTACGACGTGCTTGGAGCGCACAAAGGCGACCTTCTGTTGTCGTGGTCAGACGTGATCGACCGGAATCTTGACGACCTGCACGCGTGCCCTGATGCTGCAATGCAGTCCAACATCGTGTCACTCTGATACCCAAATGCTCCCCTAAGTGTGGATATTGTACAATCCGACTTTCCAGTCAAATGGAGACAACACAACGAGGCCCCTTTCAAACTCAGCCAGGTGCTGATAACGCTCTCTCACACGAGTACGCGGCATTCTGTGTCCTTCACAGTGATCACTCAACATCTGACGCTATTCATGCCTCTTATACAAGGTGCCCCAAAAAAAGAAAACACACACAATGCTCACTGCGTTGTGCACAAAGGCAAATTGATCGGTTTTCAGGAATGAACCCATATCCAGAAACGCTCAGCTTTGGCGCTGGAGAGCGTCGAAGTCTCAGAACGAACGGTTTGCGACGGTTTGTTCCGATTCGTTTTTCTGTCTGAATACAGAACCTACGCAATCCTTTAGCCCTCTGCGTACTGCGGATGGAAGACCTAGGACTGGTAACACTTCTTCGCATGTGCTACATCCCTTCACACATCCTACTGCGGACCTTATGTGATTAGATAGTGCAGTAACGTTGTCTACAGCGGTGCGACTTCTACCAGATCACAGCTGCGGAAATGACCGACATGGTGCTTTCATGCGGCAAAGCTGATTGCAGTGAGAGACCTGCTGCCAGATTGTATCGGAACGTTTTCCAAACAGACGTACCCCACATCATTCCACTTTCAAGAGCATTAGAGACCCTCCAGAAAAACCTGAAAGTTGCACATATAGTATTTTCTGCCTAAGGTGTGTCCATTGTACAGTAAAGCAGTAGCACTTTGTGTTTGGTACTTGCAAATACTATCCCTAGTCTACTTTTTGTCCTCTGATAGATGCCGAAACGTAATGTGGGTTTTCCACGTTCGGATCGAGCACTACCGTTGGAGGACGAACAGGACTCGGCAGGTGGAACAAGCGCTGCACACGGCTAAAACTGCCACATGGAATGTTACCCATGAACGTCAGCTCCATCCATACCCTCTGCAGAAAGTCCAGGCATTATGGGAGAAGGACTACCCACGACAGGTATTTACAACATGCATTCCCGACCATGGTGCTATTCACGAATCAATGCACGTTTGGCCGGCCTATGTGGCCGTGCGGTTCTAGGCGCTACAGTCTGGAGCCGAGCGACCGCTACGGTCGCAGGTTCGAATCCTGTCTCGGGCATGGATGTGTGTGATGTCCTTAGGTTAGTTAGGTTTAATTAGTTCTAAGTTCTAGGCGACTGATGACCTCAGATGTTAAGTCGCATTGTGCTCAGAGTCATTTGAACCATTTGACCCAATGCACGTTTACTAGAGACGACATATAAACCTGCACAATATGTCTGGGCGGTCGATAATTCGCGTGTGCGGGTGATTCAAAATCACCAACACAGAGTCAGTTCTAACATCTGGCAGGGATAACTGGTGACCATATCATTGTGTCATCCTACTGGATGTAGAGGTACTAAATATTCGGATGAACATGTGGCTGCCGCACATCGGAGCTCCAGCACACTCTGATGTCGATTTGTGGAATCATTTCAACGTCGCATACTCCAATCGATGGTTTGGTGGGGATGGACTAGTTCCCTGGCCAGCACGGTCGTCAGAGTTGACACCTCTCGACTAATATCTGTGGCATAGAATGAAGATTATAGTGTATGGCACTCCTGTAACGTCAGGGGAGGATCTTATTGCTCGAGTCCACGGAGTGACTGAAATACTTCAAAGACAACCGCACGTAATGGCTCATGCGCTTGAGCCTCAGTACCACCGATTTGGGCTCTTCATTGCCGTAGGAGGTACGCAATTCGAAACCCGTTTGTAATGTATACATCGCGATGTGCTACTCATGTTGGATTTATTGATATAATGTGGAACGCACCATCATCTTAGAATTATTTGCTCTCAAACGCCCAGACAGTGTGTTTCCAGGTATGGGTTACTTCTTGAAAACCGGTCAGCGTGCCTTCTCGCGCAATATACTAAGGTTTGTCGGTGTTTTCAGCAACACCCTGTATATCCTACCAGGCTTGGTAACAACACTAAACTCGAACAACAACACTCCAGTGCAATCTGGTGACCATTCTACTTGTCAAAAAAAAAAATGGTTCAAATGGCTCTGAGCACTATGGGACTTAACTTTTGAGGTCATCAGTCCCCTAGAACTTAGAACTACTTAAACCTAACTAACCTAAGGACATCACACACATCCATGCCCGAGGCAGGATTCGAACCTGCGACCGTAGCGGTAGCGCGGCTCCAGACTGTAGCGCCTAGAACCGCTCGGCCACCCCGGCTGGCTTCTATTTGTCACAAAGTATTATAACGCCAGTCACGTACATACACGCCAATAGTGTGTATTTGTATAACGTTACATTAAATCGGACCATGCCTTCTGGGTATTTTACATTTTTTGTGAGGCAGTGTATTTGTTCCGTATTCTAATATTCTTAAGTCTGCGGGCTTTCGCGGCCGTTGTCACGGAAATTAAAATCTTCTGGATCGTAAGGCTGAGTCATATTTGTACAAACAATCGGTGTTTCGACCACTCTGTTGGCATCTTCTTCAGGATCTTGTGGTGTCCACTGTAGATTTTGCCCATTCTACGTTTCGAACACTCTACTGGTATTTTCTTCAGTATCTTATGTTGTCCACTGTGGATTGGGCACAGTCTGCAGTGGACACCAAAGATCCTGAAGAAGATCCCATTTGAGAGGTCGAAACGCCGATTGTTTGAAGACATATGATGCGGCATAACAACTCAGAAGATTTTAACTACTAATTCTTGCTGGCGACTGGTTCACCTTTTCGCTACAAAATGAAGCGTTCTGCGCAGTGCTAATGTCGCCGTCGGTTACGGAGAGTGGAGCGAGGCGGACGAAGCTGGCTGATACAGGTAGCGGACGAGGGTGGAGTGGGGCGCGGCAGCTGGCCAGATCCACCGGCAGTGTCATTAAGGGCGTCGGCGGCAGAGCAAGGGCCATTAAGGGCGCGATCAATCCGGCCGGCGACAGCGCGCACCTGGCCACACACACCGCGCCCTGCGCTGCCGCAGGCCAGGACACCCCGTCATTCAGGCCTCGCCCCGTGTAGCCTGTCGAACGTTAGTCCTCACTCTGCTATCGACAGCGAAACTGCTCCCTCACGAAGGTGTACGTCCACAAAATATGCAGTCGCTACTCCTGGCACGCACTCAGATCAGATAAGAACAGAAGTACGTGAAATGTGTTGCTACAGAAGGGTTCTGAAAATCTGATGTGTACGTCGGAGATTGTAACATTTCTGGCTACTGCAGCCATAATTGTTCTATGGTCATACGAAGCATATTATGCATTATTGCTAGCAGCTGACGTCATAGGAAAGTACTGATAGACAAAGAAAAATGAAGTGATCGTGTCGCATTATTAAGTGCGGGTTCCCGTCAGGGGTTGCTCCGTTACCTGGTTCAGGTCTTTCCATTTGACAACACTTTCGCAACTTGTGCGTCTTTGTCATGAAAATAAGATGAAATGGTCAGGACATACAGATACCGAAAAAAATCTCCGATCCGACTAAGAACTGAACCCGGGATCCCGCGATCTAGAGGCAGCGACGCTAACCACTAACCCACGAGCTGTTGAACATATTCACTGAGGTGACAAAAGCCATGGGATACCTCCCAATATCGCGTCGGACCACATTTGGCCCGGCGCAGTGCAGAATCTCAACGTGGTACGGACTCAGCAAGTCAATGGAATTCCCCTGCAGACATATTGAACCACTCTGCCACTATAGCCGGCCACAATTCCGAAAGTTTTGCCGGTGTAGCACTTCGTGCACGAACTGACCTCTCGATTACGTCCCATAAATGTTCGATGGGATTCATGCCGACGATCTGAGTGGCCACATCATTCGCTCGAACTGTCCAGAATGTTTTTCAAACCAGTCGCCAACAACTGCGGTCCGGTGACATGACATCGTTCTTTGGGAATATGAAGTCCATGAATGAGTGCAAATGGTCTCCAAACAGCCGAACACAACCATTTCCAGTCAGTTATTGGTTCAGTTAGAACAGACGATCCAGTCCAGTCCAAGTAAGCACACCTTACAGAGCCACCACCAACTTGCACAGTGCCTTGTTGACAACTTGTGTCCAAGGCTTCGTGGACTCTGCACCACATTCGAACCCTAACATCACCTCTTACCAGCCTGATTAGGGACTCATCTGATCAGGTCATGGTTTTGCAATCGTCTAGGGTCCAACCGATGTGGTCAAGAGCGCAGGAGAGGAGCTGTAGCCGATGCTGTTAACAAAGACACTCGCGTCAGTCGTTTGCTGCAGTAGCCTGTGAGCACCACATTTCTCCTCACTGTCCCAACGGATATCTTCGTCGTACATCCGACGTTGACTTCTACGGTAATTTCATGCAGTGTTGCTTGGCTACTAGCACTGACAACCCAACGCACATGCCGCTGCTCTCAGGTGAAGAATGTTAGCCACTGCATTGTCCGTGGTGACAAACTGAACTTCTCGAAACATTGAATTCCCAAAAGATTTCCAAAATGGAATGTCCCATAAGTCTAGCTCCAACTACCATTCCGCGTTCAAAGTCTGTTAATTTCCGTCGTGTGGCCATAATCGTCGGAAAGCCTTTCACGTAAATCACGTGAGTACAACTGGCAGCTCCTCCAATACACAGCTCTTTTATACCTTGTGTACGCGATACTACCATTATCTGTGTATGTGCATATCGCTATCATTACTTAACAGGTTGTTACGGAATAAAGTTTCAAAAAATGTTCAAGTGTGTGTGAAATCTTATGAGACTTAACTGCTAAGGTCATCTGTCCCTAAGCTCACACACTTCTTAACCTAAATTATCCTATGGACAAACACACACACCCATGCTCGAGGGAGGACTCGAACCTCCGCCGGGACCAGCTGCACAGTCCATGACTGCAGCGCCCGAGACTGCTCGGCTAATCCCGCGCGGCAATAAAGTTTCAAAGATGTGGTTGTAGAGGATGAAATTTAGAACTTTTCAATTTAAGAAAGCTATAGCGGTAAACGAGAAATAATGACTCAACAGCCACCACTGGGCTGTTGAAAATCCACGCATTCCCTGTACGAGAAGTTACAGAGTAAGATTCTCAATGAACATTTGGGCTGGAATTCATAAAGATTACCTTATCCAATCACATATCTTACAAGAACGTTCGAATGTTGCACTATATTTTAATTTTCTGCACAGTGTTTTGCCCGGACTTCTGAATGACTACCCCTCGCAACTGCGCACTAGTATGTCGTTTCAGAGCGATGGTGTACAGGTGCTCTTTGATCGTCAGACCAGGGCATGTCTCACAGACAACTCCAGGCTGAGTGCAGTAGAAAGTTGATGCTCTTACCCTGTGCAATTCCCTGGTCTCACCCCTCTTGACTTTTTCTTCAGGGGGTTCTGTGAAGTCCCTTGTTTACATGTGCATCTACATCTACATCTACATGGTTACTCTGCAATTCGCACTTAAGTGCCTGGCAGAGGGTTCATCGAACCATTTTCATACTACTTCCCTACCATTACACTCTCGAATGGCGCGTGGGAAAAAGGAACACTTAAATCTTTCCGTTCGAGCTCTGATTTCTCTTATTTTATTATGTTGATCATTTCTCCCTACGTAGGTGGCTGTCAACAAAATATTTTCGCATTCGGAAGAGAAAGTTGGTAACTGAAATTTCGTAAATAGATCTCGCCGCAAAGAAAACCGCCTTTGTTTCAGTGACTGCCACCCCAACTCGCGTATCATATCAGTGACACTCTCACCCCTATTGCGCGATGACACGAAACGAGCTGCTCTTCTTTGCACTGTTTCGATGTCCTCCGTCAATCCTACCTGGTAAGGATCCCATACCGCGCAGCAATATTCCAGCAGAGGACGGGCCAGTGTAATGTAGGCTGTCTCTTTAGTGAGTTTGTCGCTTCTTCTAAGTGTTCTGCCAACAAAGCGCAGTGTACTCAAAATTCGTATTAGCAGCACCTGAGCTTACTCAGGGGAACTTTACAGCATTTGATACCTTCAAGGGGAGCGTGGAATCTTATAATCAGAGAAAACATAGTTCTTCGTTGCATTTCGTAATTAAGTTGATGCTTTCCACCTTAAAAATAAACTCTACAGTAGTGAAGTCACAGATTCTCCGTTACAGTATTTGATTGTACTCTCCTGTCAATAAACGTGTTCCCATCTACTGTATTCGTATGTTTCGTTTAGCCTATCGATTGCGTAGAAAGTGCACAGTGCTGTCGAAACTTAATTTCACATTTTCGGCTATAGGTTCCTCATATCAAAGATCAAAATTTCATCGTCTACAATCTCTCATATTTTTAAAACGTCATTCCCCAACATCGATATACATACAGGCTGTCTCTCGTATGTGTCGTCAGGCACATACATTCTTGCGTTTCCGTTTTGAAGTGTGTAGCTGGAGTAAGCCGAAACAACGGCTGCTCATCATGTCTTTTATGTGGCGCCCAGAGTCGACGGAAGTCTCGGTTCTTTTCCAGTTACAAACAAAATCGTTTTCCTGGACTCGCCTTCGGGAGGACGACGGTTCAATCCCGCGTCCGGTCATCCTGATTTAGGTTTTCTGTGATTTCCCTGAATCTCTCCAGGAAAATGCCGGGATGATTCCTCTGAAAGGGCACGGCCGACTTCCTTCCCTGTCCTTTCCTAATCCGATGAGACTGATGACCTCGCTGTCTGGTCTCCTCCCCGAAACAACCCAACCCCAAAATCGTTTTCGAAGCGGCATATTACGTGCCCATTCGATAGAGTGGGGCCAAATAAGAATAGGGCGATTTTCATTTTGTCTATATGTATCAATAGGAACAGTAAAACACGAAGAGTAACCAGTACTCCACCAGCAACTGGGACCGGTCTATCGAACTGCCACGTGAAATTACGCTTTAAAAATGATTTTGTTTATAACGAAAAACAAACCGAAAATTCCAGAATGAGATTTTCACTCCGCAGCGGAGTGTGCGCTGATATGAAACTTCCTGGCAGATTCAAACTGTGTGCCGGACCGAGACTCGAACTCGGGACCTTTGCCTGCAAGGTTCGCAGGAGAGCTTCTGTTAAGTTTGGAAGTAGGAGACGAGATACTGGCAGAAGTAAAGCTGTGATGACGGGGCGTGAGTCGTGCTTGGGTAGCTCAGTTGGTAGAACACTAGCCCGCGAAAGGCAAAGGTCCCGAGTTCGAGTCTCGGTCCGGCACACAGTTTTAATATGCCAGGAAGTTTCAAACCGAAAATTTCCGTTGACATTGCACTTCGCATGAAAGACACGATTAGCAATGTTTGTTTTGGCTGCCACCAGGTACACGTTGCAAAACCAAAGTTTCAAATATCTTCATTGCGAAATTTGTGCTTTATGCGATACTAATTCGACGCGTCAATGGCGTCGTTTTGTAATTATCATTATATGTAGAGGCCTATTTTTTTTAAAAAAATTTCCTAACTTAATAGCACATGACAGAATAATGGAGCGAGTTTCACTCAAAATTAACAAGAAATTGGTGGAAACCCTAAGGGGAAAATTTAAAGTGGGATGCTTCTCTTGTCGCGTTAAACCTTTAATGTGCTGTGGTAATTACACATAAGACTATAACGATTTCTTTTTTTGTTAAGTCAGTTTTTCTCAGTTTTTGTTACAACGTGAACCACATAGGGCGATAATGTATGTAAGTGAAGGACCAGAGTGAAGAACCACCAATCAGAACGTTTATCTGTGGTAGCAAAGTGGTGAAAGAGATGTCTTGGTCAGAAGATGTCGAAGATTGCCTTAGTGCGTGGAGAGCGTCACGGAACAACGGGGAAGCTGTCGGCGGGTGCAGGCTCACTGAAGCAACAGAAGAGGGATCCCCCCCCCCCCCCCCCTCCGACTGATGCAGCCGCATGCAGAAACCGAATCGCCAGGCTGCCACTGCTGAAACTGTAAGTCAATAATCAGATGCGTCTTGGTCTCGAACATGGATACCTTTTCTCACGCTGTACAGAGGAAGAGACCACCACCATTTTGGAAAACTAACCAAGTAAATTCAAAGTTTTTGTGGGGTGGAGTTTCGCTCTGCTCAAAGATTTATAGTTATGGTTCGAAGTTCCAGTTCAATACCTTATATACTAATGTTTATTAAATATGTCTTGGTTCAAAATACGTTGTATATTAAATTACTTATATATTATGCAATGTCCTTGCCAAGCGCACAAATTCCACTTCGTTAAGAAATGTCTTACTAAACAGAGGGCGGATGTATTTCATAGCCGGCCCGTGTGGCCGAGCGGTTCTAGGCGCTTCAGTCTGGAACCGCACGACCGCTACGGTTCGTATCCTGCCTCGGGCATGGATGTGTGTGATGTCCTTAGGTTAGTTAGGTTTAAGTAGTTCTAAGTTCTAGGGGACTGGTGACCTCAGCTGTTAAGTCCCATAGTGCTCATAGCCATTTGAACCATTTTTTGTATTTCATAATAAATAAGGAGCGGGGCTTCGTATCAACTTCCTGAACTCAGTAGCAAAATGACGTCGACAAGGAAGAAACATCACAAAACTGCTCCAAATCAGCGCCGAGCTAGAAGAATAAATCATAATATTATCATCTGCTAGTTTAATTTTATTAAATACTATAGAGGACAAATGACTTGACAGACGTTTTGTTCCGAGTACGTGCTACCACAGTATACATCATTTGCTATGATTTTTTTCTGGTGTTCACTGCCTCAAAGTAGAGAATCATCTTCCAGCCGTGTTTCTGAAAGTGTCGAACTCACGAAGTGCTCACGTTAATCTGGAGTCATGGTATGTAAGTAAAAAGTTTTACTTTGAGACGATTATGTGTTATACCTATTACTAGGACAGCTGAGAAGAGTTTTTCAACCTTGGGCGGCAGCAGAGACTCCGAAGCGCCAGCTAATGACGTAGAATGCGCGTTTCAATCGTCAATAGCTTTATGTTTTGATCGTGAAGATGTGATGTTATCGAATATGGCTCGGTGTGTTAGACAAAACGAAGTCCAGTTTCCCAAGTATTGTTGCGACTGTTGTGGGCAGAAGGCTTAGCAACACTTTTTCGATTGGTACAGTCAAAAAACGGTGGGTCAGACCCTTACTGTTCATGAGCGTTGCGATATAAAGAGAACCATGAGGTAGTGCTATAGTTAGTTTTGGTAGAACGAAATTTCTTCAGGCATAGAATTTTGCGACAAGTAAAATTCTACACTTTTTAAAAATTGTTGTATAGTGTGTGGACTTTTAAGCTATACTTATATACTATACTATATTGTATCTTGAAACAGAAATAAGTCTTTTACCGTGGGACATGTGATACGTTCCAGTGAACAGAGTTTCTTCGATGTCTTACTAATTTTACCTGTATTCAAAATGGAAAGTGCCTTTAGCTTCCAATAGCTTCTGTTTCAAAATGTATTTAACTTGTAGTGGGTTTCTGATAATACTCCTGTTTAGTGTGATTTCACTTACTGATTGTTGGTGTGTAGTAGAATAATAACATAACAGGCAGACGGTTAAATACAATATCCACAAGATTTCCTGGATTACAAGATTAATAGAATATTTGTTCCTAGGTATATGACCGTGTTTTACATTGGACCATGTTTTCACATTCGAAAAAACGTTAATTTTTCGGAATAATATTTGCAATTTGAGAAAAGAAAGCAGTACATGAAAAATGAATGCCATCATATAAAAATGAAATAACAAAATTTATTAAACTCCTCTACGCATGAAACGTGACTACTTCAACCACTTACACCAACACCCCCTATTACAAGGAATGAAGTTATGTACGTGCTTTGAAGCCTATGACATCGACGTACTAACTCAATAGTTACTGCTTTCTTATGTCAGTTACACCACACCTGGAAAAGTCCCAGAGTTCAGTGCAACTTTTATGATCTTCCAGAATGAGATTTTTCACTCTGCAGCGGAGTGTGCGTTGATATGAAACTTCCTGACAGATTAAAACTGTGTGCCGGACCGAGACTCGAACTCGGGACCTTTGCCTTTCGCAGGCAGTTGCTCTACCAACTGTGCTACCCAAGCACGACTCACGCGCCGTCCTCACACCCTTACTTCTGCCAGTACCCCTTCTCCTACCTTCAAAACTTTACAGAAGCTCTCCTGCGAACCTTGCAGAACTAGCACTCCTGAAAGAAAGGATATTGCGGAGACATGGCTTAGCCACAGCCTGGGGGATGTCTCCGCAATATCCTTTCTTTCAGGAGTGCTAGTTCTGCAAGGTTCGCAGGAGAGCTTCTGTAAAATTTTGAAGGTAGGAGACGAGGTACTGCCAGAAGTACAGCTGTGAGGACGATGCGTGAGTCGTGCTTGGGTAGCTCAGTTGGTAAAGCACTTGCCCGCGAAAGGCAAAGGTCCTGAGTTCGAGTCTCGGTCCGGCACACAGTTTTAATCTGTCAGGAAGTTTCTTTATGATCTTGTGCGTATACATGTCAATACGTCGTAAACGGGAAGCACAGACCGAAGGACATGGCGCAGCTGTTGAGATGCCGGAAGCAGGTTCAGGAGCCTTCTTAGTTTGGGTTTTCAGTGATTGCTCTAAGCGATAAAGTGGATGCCTAGATCAGTGCTCTCGAAATGGATGGGTCACTTTTCTTTTTATCGGTACCCATTCAAATTGATGCTATGTCTCTAAGAACCTTGTCGCCGACCGAAAATTAGACTGTAATATTCCTTCCATCTCTACATAATAGTTGTCTGTCTGCAGCATTCTACGTCTGGCGTGAGGACATCATCTACAAGTAGACGGTGATCTAGCCCGTATATATCCTGGTTCCACGCCAACATTATTCGATAACTCTACCGAATCTCATAACGAAGTTGACGCATCTGCACATGCAACAGCTGAAATTTAATACCATTTCAATGGCAGAAGTCGATTTTTATTGTGTAAAATTAAATTGAGTTATCTGGTGAAAGGCGATCAGCGACAGCAGCATTGCCCACTGGTGCGCAGTGCGGCCCAGAATCCAGGTCGTCGCGGCGCCGGTCCGACCTCCCCTCCCCCCCCTTCCCCTCGCGGCAGCCAGAAATATTTTCATTCACAGAGAGAGAATGTGCGTGCCAGGACGCGGAATGCCGCCACTCCCCGCCCCACCCCGCGTCATATCAAAACGCGCATACCGAACCGGAACGGCGCGGGCGAGGGGCGAGCGCTTCTATGGCACTTCAGAGTCGTACAGGCCTGCCATTACGGGCGAAAAAGGGGAGCTGCGTGACGCTGTTGGCCTTTAGAGATCCCCAGGACCGTCTAATACAAATGAGTTTTATTTCTTGGCGCACAGTAACACTTTTCGTAGTGAGCTTGTAACGCCGTAAATGCATATCCTCCTATTTCCATCTATTGTACTGTAAATTTTTTCCTTATTTTGTTACCTGAAGATACGACATTTCTGTGTCTATATATATTGCAATTGTTTTACTGTTTATATATATATATATATATATATATATATATATATATATATATATATATGCATTTATGTCGATGTATAATTGGTTTGTTTTGTAAATACTACTTGTATTTTTACGCGGGGTCTTGCCTAGGGAAAACTATGCTATCGAACGATTACATCGATAGGTCGCGTGGAGAACCAGTGTTCAGGATCTATGGTAGTGTTAACTCTGCCGCGTGGAGCGTGGGCAGAGCGGAGTCTGGCTGGAGTAGGGCGGTGGAGCAGGTGTATTGTGTGACGCTCCCGCGAGTTGCCACGCTTTCGGGGTTTGGCAGCATGTAATTGCGCTCGACTTGATATGATAGTTTCTGGCACGGTGTCGAGGGCGGGAAACATTAGCTGGCACACATCAAGAGCCCGTTTCGCCTGGTGACCGTGTCGAGAAGAAGGCGCGCCAACATCCAGCTTCTCTAACAGCTACGGCCGACAATGAGTGATTGTCGCCACCTCCCCGATCGACGACTGCAAACCTTCAATCAACCTACAA
The DNA here is from genome assembly GCF_021461385.2 of Schistocerca piceifrons. Classification (NCBI taxonomy): domain Eukaryota; kingdom Metazoa; phylum Arthropoda; class Insecta; order Orthoptera; family Acrididae; genus Schistocerca; species Schistocerca piceifrons. The sequence continues at coordinate 261,040,111 of NC_060141.1, forward strand.
GGAAGACTAAAAGCACGTAAAGTTTTAGAACTGTATAGCAGACCTCAGCTTTTAAAACTGTTCCATTTGCCTCACAAAATTACAGCAACTTAGTATGAACCTTTGTTGCTCATTGTCCCAATTGCATTACCAAGCAGGGTCCCTTCCTTTTCCGTAATGAACCCCAGTGTCGTTGAAATTCAAACGCCAGCATTAAAGTAATATCATTCGATTTCACTGCTTTAATTTCAAAGTTCAGTTAATGTATTCATAGCTGGATACAATATTTAGATTACACAAGCACAAATTGAGAGTGCGAGTTTTGTAACCATATTTTAGCTTACCTGTGACTGCAGCTCAGCTTGGTACAGACTAAATTTTACTATTGTTAATTGTTCAGAATCATTTAATTCAAGTTCAATCTCTTATTTCTAAACTGCGTAGATTCAAGTAGATTTTGAAATGATTGTTGAGGTAGCCCAAGACTAACCTTATTTTATTGAATCTCGTAGTGCTTCAGAAACAAAGTTCACTATTAATTTCAGTCACTAAATTAACTTTCAATTTTCCGGTTTTATTAATTCTTTTGTTAAATTACGTCCGAGTGTAGCGAAATTTATTACTTCTGACAAACATTGTTTTCACACAACACGTGTCAACATTCAGTTGCCGCGCTTTTAGTGCTAATTATATATGCAATAACCTTTCTTTTTCAGTTACTATAGTAGTTATCCATAGGACTCCCGACCGTAATTTTCCCCAAATCTCAAATATATAATTAACGCCAGTTAATTGTTAACATAACGACCGCACACTTACTTTCTTCATTAACTTTCCCCTTTTCAAAATTAATTTCCACCAGTTTCATTTGCATTTTTCCTTTCGTTTAGATGTCACCCTTTCCTCCCTCTTTACCGACAGATTAACTTCGGTGACGATTGCTTTTCCCAGATTTCCAATAGGTACACGCGGTTTAATTTTTACTGTCATTAAGGTCGATAAGTGAGGGGGAGATTACAAGCTGTATGCGTACTGGGTGTTATGGGAGGCTGACTTTGACTACCTGGTGATGATGTGCCCGTGGACGCTGTTTGGTTTATTGTTGTGGATTATGACGATTATAATTATGATGATACTGTAGAGCTAGAAAAGGCCGTTGTGGAAATTAGGAGCTGACTCCGAGATCCACCTTGCGCTTTCACTCCACCACACAGTGAAAGGTAATTGGATTCAATATTGCACTTTACAGTGAATCTTTTGCGGTTATGAATATTCCTAATCGATTAAAAATGTGTGCTTGAGTTGTGGTCGGTCTCAAATCATCGACTTCACTGAAAAACGCTCTGGCCGCCGTATGTGTTCGCAGCGACTGACAACCTAACTCCAGCCTTCGACCTGGCTGTACATTTAACCACTTTTAGAACCTTTTCTCCTCATTAACTGCCACCGAGCAGGTTAGTTCAACACGTGGAGACCTAGAAGTTCATTCGCGAAACGTGACGTTGAAATGCCCGTCCGACAATCGTGATTCTGATTCTCTGTGGTTTCTCTAAATCTGGAACGGCGAATTCCAGGACTATTCTTTCGAGAAGGATGCTTCCATTTCCTTGATGTCGACGCTAATGTTATCACAGTTCAATATCAAATGAAATTCTCATTTCTCCCCTATTTTTCCCTCCCTCATTATATGTTTGTCCTCTTTCAACATACTGCTAGCAATTCAACAGTTCCCTTTCTTCGTTCACTGACTACAGTCCTACATACTCGTCTTGCGTCTTATTTTTATCCTCCATTCCCACAGCTATCCCAACAAACAATTCAAATTTACTTATATTATCCTATTTTAACACGTTTTTATTGTGTATTCTTGTCAGTATGTTCGGTAAAAATTTTGCAATCGATTTTAAACTAACTTCGCTATGAACTAGAGACTCTAAACTCTCAGTATAGTTTAGACCTGTATCAAAATAAAATATTAACTCGCTTTTCTTCTGGCGTGTGGTGGAGGTTACCTTGTAGTAATTGGAAAGAATGTAAAAAGGCTTTGTGTTTGTTTGAAAACAGCTGCTCATTCTTTCTGTATTTGTTTATTAACTGTCATGACGCGTTTCGGGTTTAACCCATCATCTGACGACCTACTGCAAAAAGACAAAAGTAACAGATGTAGTACTACAAATTTTACAGAAATGCAAATTTCTTATATAGGTCAATACTGTACGAACAATATTCAAGAACAAAAGTCTTTCTGATACAGAAATAAATACCAGTTTTGATACTTTGATGCTGACGTCAAATACTGTCTTTACTAAAACACACATCAAAAACAGTTTTCATCACCTTGGTTCCGAGAGTTCCGGAACCTGTACAGAAAATTGGAATAGAGATCAACATAAAATTCATTTCCGCCCTTTTTATTGCTCTTGAAAACCACACATTGAATTATGTACCACCATACAGCGAGACCTTCATAGGTGGTGGTCCAGATTACTGTACACACCCGTATCTCCAATACCCATAGCAAGTCCTCTTACACTGATCCATGCCTGTACTCGTCGCGGCATACTATCCTCGAGTTCATCAAGGCACGTTTGGGCCAGATTGTCCCACTTCTCAGCGGCGTTTCGGCGTGGATCCTTCAGAGAGGTTGACGGGTCACGCCGTCAATAAACAGCACTTTTCCGTCTATCCCAGGCACGTTCCATAGGGTTCATGTCTGGGAAACATGCTGGAAACTCTAGTCGAGCGAAGTCATTATCCTGAAGGAAGTCATTCACAAGATGTGCATGATAGGGGCGCAAATTGTCGTCCTTGAAGACGAATTCCTCGCCAATATTCTGCCGATATGGTCGCACTATCGGTCGGAGGATGGCATTCACGTATCGTACAGACGTTATGGCGCCTTCCATGACCACCAGTGGTGTACGTCGGTCCCACATAATGCCACCCAAAACAGCAGGCAACCCGCAGCTTGCTGCACTCACTGGACAGCGTATCTAAGGGTTTTTTTGTTTCTTTTTTTGTTTTGTTTTTAATATGGAAAAAGGCATCTTTCAGTTACGACAAACAAAATTAGAATGTACATCCGTAGCAACAACAGAAAAAGAGTTCCTCCTAAACTATGAAATAGAATTTGAAACCAACAGTGTGTTGACAGAGAATAAAGAAAGAAAAATATAACCAGATCCCGCACGCCATTCCATGTGCATGGCCCATCTGCGTACAGATTCCATGTTCCAAATTGGTACAACCTTTCGCAGTGTTTGGAGCTCTAGACGGTGGTCATCCTCTGCCCGGTACCCCCCAACTGTGAGGGGGGTTATCGAAGACACTGCGCAAATAGTTCGCAAATAGTTGTCGGTATCGGGGTGAACACTCAAGTGTTCTATGACTGTCCAGGAGAAATTGCCAGTAATCAAGTACCATCTTCTCGTCATCTCGAAAGAGGTAGTATATGTACATGCCTTTAAACCATGTGAGAGCGTGAGTCTTCGCAGGTGGGAAATAAGTATCCTCTGGACAAAGGAGGAGCCGTGGCTCAATAGTGCGAGGCGCGATACGTAGGTAGCAGGCGAGGATCTTCTGCACTAGAAGCCATATCTCTAACGCCGGTCCACATGTTAAACGGTGTTCGTCAGTATCCACGAGGTGGCAACGTGGGCAAGGGTGGAACCCGTCATCCCAATAGCGTGCAGCCTTTGTCGAGTTACAACCTTCCCGTTCACCGCCTGGTACTGAAAGGTGGCTACACTGTGCCACTGCGCCAGAGAGTGCGCCAAAGAGTACTATTAAGCCGCCTCCACAGTGCGTGTTAAGATCTCATGGCAGTCAGTGCTTGTTAAGAGATCGGAGAAGTGAGTGCTAGCAGAGAGCTCGTAGAGGACAGTGTGTGTTAAGAGCTCGTGGTTGTCGTGAAGTTGGAGTAAGATGTTGTAGTAAAGAGTGTTCCATGTTTTATGCAGTTATTTGATGGGAGAGATAGCAGATGTTATTGTAATGAGTGCATTTCGTCAATATATATGAAGGTAAAATTTATAATGTTCCTTTATTAGTTGTGTATCTGAAATAATGTGTCACTACAGGTTCAGTCAACAAAGCATCTGGCTCGTGTTCTTGTATTAGAGTGAATTTTGGTTTTCTTGCGTAATTATAGTTTTTCTAAATTTCCTTTGTCACGTCAGTATAATTGGTATCAAAATTCTTGTCTTGTTGGAAAAGAACCGTGCCAGATGTGGGCGTTGAGTCACACTCCCACATACAGAACAGTTACTCTTGTGCTCATTGGTTTCGTAGATTTTTATAGTTGCTGGGGTCTTAATTAATTAACTGTGTTTACGGAAATTTTCTTACATTGTTTGTTGCAGTCAGATAGCGTAATAGTACTAGTCAGGGCCAGCCGATTACGAGACATTACGTAATCGGACATACAGTTACTAAAACAAAAAAAAGTATTTTCAATCTTATATATTTAATTAAGCCCCCATGCACGTGGCGACCGCTGCTTCGGATCCTCCCTTGGAATTTGTCTGATTGTGAAAATTGTAGACTGTAGTATTGTTGTAGTAATTTTGAGTTTAGTGATTGTAGTCTGTATTGAGTGTGTAGATTTGGTAATTGGCATTCTTCTAATGGTATTTTTCAAAATTTAATTTTTATTGCCTTGTATACGCGTTTGACAATCTTGTGCAATTATTTCAATTGTTCGATTGATCGTGTTTGAGGGAGACATTGCGTGTGAATAGTATTGTTGGAAATAGGGAGTCATTGTGTGTAATTTTCGTGCAGTGTCGAATTTTTTTTATGTTTTGCAAATGATTACGCGGTCAATGCAACAGGCAAAAATGATGAATAGTCAGAATAACGAAATTGTTGACATGGCGAACTCGCCAACACAGGAAAACTGTGCGATGAATAATGGAGTGGAAAACAATTTAATAAGCAAGGAAAATAGTCCGGTAACAGTTCAAAATGTTTCTCAATCAGAAAATTCACAGATTACGAGATTAACGACAGAAGAGATAAAGCAGTTGATGGGTGCTATACTAAATCTGGGATCACAAATGGGAACAATGGTAACACAGATGGGAACAATGAAGACAGAGATGGGAACAATTAAAACAGAGATGGGAACAATTAAAACACAAATAGAAACATTTGGAACTGAGATGGAAGCAATGACAACACGGTTATGCTCAAAAATAAGAACAATTGGAACAGAAATAGGAACAACTAGAACCGAGATGAAAGCAGTGGGATCACAGTTACGATCTGAATTAGAAACTGATAGGGGAACAATGGAAACTCAGTTAGGCTCACGAACAGGGACATTTTTCAAATACACGAATGACGAATCAAATAAAGAAATTAGAGAAGAAGTACAACCGATTTTGAAGGCTCACAATAATAGCTTAATTTCAACAGAAGTCAGACATGAGGAACAGGGCAAGGACGAGGAAGAAAAAGATCGCGTGATAGTACAGAATTTTTCAGAGTTAAATTTACAACGTGCAAAGGATAAGGAAGAAATAATTGAAGGAACCGAGGAATCCGTACCAAATGATAGAATAAATAACTTAACGCAACAGTGTGAACACTTAAGTACTAAAAGTGACAACACCGAAACCCGAGTCGCGACATTTACAGAAGACGTAAATAAACTGAAAGAACAATTAAGTGACTCATCGGAAAGAGTTGAGGAGATCTCAGATAAATTGACAAGTGTTAGTTTAGCAGAGGGGTTTGAAGAAAATAATTTGTTTCATTTACGGGATGCAACAAGAGAGCGCCAGGCGCGCGAACTTTACGATAATCGACATTCGGACTGGGACAGACGCGGTAGGTCTTTGTCGCCACGAGGCGAAAACTTTGATTATAAACACTTTTTGACTGTCCGGAAATTTAAGATCTTCCGTAATTCTAAGGATGACATACATCCATGTTCATGGCTAGATCAATTTACGTACGCACTTCCGCCAGATTTGCCACAAAGTCACAAACTAGAAATTATGTGCAGTTATTAATGTCCTCAGGGGATTCACTACTCTAAGTGAATATGTGCCGTAGCGAGCATAGGGCCCCGAGCTGTAGTGGTGCTATTTCTCTTTTAGTTTTCTGGACCGCTGCCTACTCTTTTACTATTCTTTGCATCTGTCAAACCAACTCTTCGACTATCAATCTATCTAGAGAGTGAGTAGACAATAACCTGATTTGACTATTTACCTAAATGAGATTTCGAAAATTACTGTTTGGACTTATTAAAGTCCTCAGGGGATTCACTACTCTAAGTGAATATGTGCCGTAGCGAGCATAGGGCCCCGAGCTGTAGTGGTGCTATTTCTCTTTTAGTTTTCTGCACCGCTACCTACTCTTTTACTATTCTTTGCATCTGTCAAACGAACTCTTCGACTATCAATCTATCTAGACAGTAAGTAAACAATAACCGGATTTGACTACTTACCTAAATGAGATTTCGAAAATTACTGTTTGAACCTATTAAAGTCCTCAGGGGATTCACTACTCTAAGTGAATATGTGCCGTAGCGAGCATAGGGCCCCGAGCTGTAGTGGTGCTATTTCTCTTTTAGTTTTCTGTACCGCTGCCTACTCTTTTACTATTCTTTGCATCTGTCAAACCAACTCTTCGACTATTAATCTATCTAGCGAATAAGTGAACAATAACCGGATTTGACTAATGTACCCAAAAGTGACTTTGGAAATTACCGATTGGACTTACTGTACCTATTGCAGCATTTATTCGTAGTTTAAACGAAATGTTACCTGTTTATCTTCGTGACAATGTTACTTCATATGTTGACGATATTATTATTGCTAAACATTCCTGGAGTGAGCACAACAAAATTTTGGATTCATTGTTACGTATTTTTGCACGAGTTGGCATCACAGTGAACTTAGAAAAATCTGAATTTGGTCGTTCTCAGGTGAAATTTCTCGGTCACATTATTTCTACAGAAGGTATTCTTCCTGATCCAGAAAAATTAGACGCTATTCGTAATTATGCTGTTCCTACTACAAAACGTGATGTTCGTAGTTTTCTTGCTGTCTGTACTTTTCTTAGACGCTTTGTTAGATTGGACGATTTGGCCACGCCTCGTTTTTGCGATCTGCCTGGAAGGTTCTTTTTAAACGAAAATCGGTCGACGGCTCAGTTTGGTTAGTTTGTATTCCTGATGAGTGGGTTAATAAGCTGATTTGGCATACGCATTTCAGTTATGCGCACTCTGGTCCCCGAAAATGCTTTCATAAATTACGAGAAAATTGCTACTTCAGTAATATGGAAAAACGTATTCGATCTGTTCTTGCCAAATGCAAATTATGTCAAATGGCTAAGCCTCCAACGATTTCTCACAGAGCACCGTTGTTTCCCATCATTCCAGCGAAATTAAAGGAGATGGCTGCAGTCGATTTGTTCGGTCCAGTGGTTCGTTCTACTAATGGTTTTGCGTACATTTTCGTAGCAGTGGAACTGACATCAAAATATGTGTGTTTTACACCTTTACGCAAAGCAACAGCTCGTTCAGTATCTAACGCTTTCATCAAACATTTTCTTAAAGAAGTTGGTCATGTTGATAAGGTTATATCAGATAATGGATCACAGTTTCGTTCAAAAATTTGGCTTCGTACTCTACAGCGTCGTAAAGTTAAACCAATCTTCATTTCACTTTTTCACCCTCAATCTAACGCTTCAGAGAGATGGATGAAGGAAATCTATAAATTGTGTCGACTTTATTGTCATCAGAATCACAGAACTTGGGATCAGTATCTTCATATTTTTCAAAATATTCTGAATGAACTCCCTAATGATTCAACTTCTTTACCGCCTCTATTGATATTAAAAAATAAAGCACCGACAAATCGCATTTCTGAAATCGTTCCTTTTCCGCCTTCACGGAAACTGCGGCATTCTGAAGTTGTTAACCTGGCTCTACAAAATATTGCATCTGCGGCTGCGAGAAGAGAGAAATCAGCGAAACGTCCTGGTCGTTTAAAAACTTTTTCAGTTGGTCAAAAGGTATTAATTAAGTCCCACCGTTTGTCTCATAAAGGAAAAGGCTTGTGTCGCAAATTTTTTCTGCTTTATAACGGTCCATATAGGGTTCGCAAAATTATTCATGATAACACTATCGAAGTAGAAACTCTTAAATCTCGACGCTCTAAGGGAATACATCACATATCTAACGTAAAAATTTTTGTGGAATGACATACTTTTGAGGAACCAACAGCTACATGTAAACACGCAGAGAGTACAAGGATACCGCGCTGTGTTTTGGCGGCGGCACATACTCAAAGCAACAGTCAAGTCTGCGCGCCGCACAAGGCAGTCGTTGACCGCGAACAATGACTTCCTACGTCACGCGCCTACAGCTGATCGAGCGCTCAGTGCGAATGCACTGACAGACGTAAACAAATACACAGTCTAATTTCTCCGACTAAATTCTGTATAAAGCTATAAGGACTTGTTGAATTGTGTTATTAACATTCAGTATTTTGCAGGATACGGTTGTATAAAGTATTTAAGAACTTCAGGTAAATTCTGTGCGTGTCCGACGTTAAGACGACCTGCTATCGAGAAATTTTCAGGAAGAATGTAATTTCGAAAAAGAAAGTGATTAACTAAAAAAAAAAGGGTAACTATTAATTGAGTTCATTTTCAGCTAACAAATTTCCACTTAGGTACGTACTTTAGACGTAATTTGCTGCTTGCGATTACGTGATTCATACTTTGTGCTAATTTTATGTTCTATGGATTTACTTGTGAAGCGACGTGCTTGTGTACATTTACTGATTTTGACAATTATTGATTAATGAACTGGGTTGTAACTTGTGTATATTATGCATCGCTTGGCTGCTATGCTTTTTCACTGACTGATTTTGACAATTATTGCTTAATGAACTGGGTTGTGACTTGTATAGATTATGCATCGCTTGGGTGCTATGCTTTTTCACTGATGTCCTATTTTTTTAATTATGTGCCTGCTGTGCTTAGTTATTTAAATTATAATTGTCACCTGATTTATTGTGCTGATATGTATGTAAGTTATACTTTGTGATTTATCTGCTTGCGCCTTCATGTTTACTTATTAAGATGACATATGAACATTTATTTGCTTATGCTGATATGATGCTAATGACATGTTTACTGCTATGCGTATGTATTGCATATTTATACATTTCTGTTTGTTGTCATAACTACTCTTCAATTTAGAATATAGAAATGCTGATATACTGTGTATAAACATAGAGTTTAGGTCACACTATTGGATTAATTATAGATTGTTCGCTTGGCAGAGCCTCGTTGTAGGAATTGTGCTGCATCCACTTGTTGACTGGTATATTTACTCGCTATTGCTTGTTTTGCTTACGCTCAGTGCCTTATATTTTAAGATAAGAAAATGAACTGCTATAATTCGACGAACGACATTAGTACAAGAAAGTCATAGAAGTCACATGAGCTGAGGTTTTATGGAAGCTGTATAAATTTATGCTAATAGGAAGGAAGCTAACGACATGACAGACCAAAACTAGGTTTAGACCATTAACAATTATTACACTGCATTTTTCGTGAGCAATTGAAATAGGAAGTGACACTTGACACAAGAAATACTCCACATGTTTGCTTCTGTCTGCCATAATTCTTGAAGTGGTGTACACACTGTGAAATATTATGATCATTCACACTCCGTAATCGTACTTAATTACTGAGAGTTATTCGAACTAAGTCTGTTAGAGGTCAGGTATGCATTTCTTTTATTTAATGATGGACAAGGAACCAAAATGTATCTTATAATTTATAATGAGTAGAAAATTTGGGTCAGATGGATTACACAGAGGTTGTGTGTTGGCAATGTGTCTTCGGATTGTATGGGATGCTGAATTGAAGTTGCATTAGGATTTTATCTGTACTTGTTCGAGGAGACTGACGAGAGGAAAGAGTTGTTATGGAAGTGAAATGATATTGGTGCTGAGGTTTATATTTATCGATGTATTATTATAGGTATTGAGAGTATATGAAGTTGTTTGTGGACAAGAGGTAAGGTGATATTGGTGCTGAGGTTTACATTTATCGACGTATTATTGAGGTATTATTGAGATTATGTGATGCTGATAATTATTGGAGTTTTGGTGGATAAGAGGTAAAGTAAGTGAGGAGCATATTTTTTTTGTTGGTCTTATGGAACAAGAGGATGAAGAGAGCAGACTAGAACACTAAAATAGAAGGAAGATTGTCTATACACACTTTGTTAAATCAATAAGCAGTATATACTTTTTTTTGGAGAGAGGAAGTAATTGCATATCGTGGCTCACTGACAGTTGTTCAACAACAGTACATTTGATCTGGCTTGGCAAACATTCGTCTTGACATGATGACTATGACGTTGACTAACTATTATTGACTATTATACATTGCTGCCAGTACTACTTGATACACATGATGAACATCAGATTTAGACAGAATTTCATTTACACAATTAACACTATTCAATTACACAGTAGTATTTAATGTGGATGAGAGATGCGTGAGTGTGTTTTGTGTGTTTTCCTTTCCTAATCCTACCCACCTATCTCCTAAATATTATTTTATTTGTTTGTAGTGGCTTGCACTGACACCCATAAATATTATAGGTTTATTGGTATTTGTGTATTGTAATAGTTAATAGGACAATTATCTGACATCATTTGTGTGTTTGTTATGATTTGTATGTTACTGTAAAAGCATTTGTATGTGCATTCAAACTATTGTTCATGCCTGAACTGTCTGATTAGTGAAGATAAATATTCTGAACTGTTACCTGCACTTTTCAACATGATGTGTGACATTTGGTCGTGTTTAATTTCTGCTGATGAACTGTGTGATCAGTGCTAGTGAATTTTTTGGAACGGCTTCTGCTGAGAGATGTGACTTTTTGCTGTCTGCACCTACTCAATATTGCTGGGTGCCACGGATGGACTGCTTCTACTGAAAAGATGTCCCCTGTTGCTGTGTGCACCTGATCAACATTGCTGATGCCACTAATGGACTGCTTCTACTGAAATGGTGTCACTTGTTGGTGTCTGCACCTGCTCTCAATATTGCTGGGTGCCACTGATGGTCTGCTTCTACTGAAATGGTGTCACTTGTTGGTGTCTGCACCTGCTCTCAACATTGCTGGGTGCAACTGATGAACTGTTTTTACTGAAATAAAGTCACTTGTTGCTGTCTGCACCTACTCAACATTACTGGGTGCAACTGATGAACTGTTTTTACTGAAATGAAGTCACTTGTTGCTGTCTGCACCTACTCAACATTGATGGGTGCCACAGATGGAACTGCTTCTACTGAATGACGTCACTTGTTGGTGTCTGCACCTGCTCTCAACATTGCTGGGTGCAACTGATGAACTGTTTTTACTGAAATAATGTCACTTGTTGCTGTCTGCACCTACTTAACATTGCTGGGTGCATCTAATGAACTGTTTCTACTGAAATGAAGTCACTTGTTGCTGTCTGCACCTACTCAACATTGCTGGGTACCTCTGATGGATTGCCTCTACTGAACTAATGTGACTTGTTGCTGGGTGTACCTGCTAAACTTTACTGGGTGCAATTGATGGACTGCTTCTACTAAAAAGATGTCACCTGTTAGTGTGTTTTTTTTGTATAAACTAATCATTGCAAGCATATTATGTGAACATTTGTATAAACTGATTTTTTGTATATTGTGTAAACTATTATGTAAAGTCACATGTATGAAAAGAAGTTGTATTGCTTACTGTATTTCATATGTTAGGTTAGTGAAAGGTCAGTGCAAAGCCAAAATTTTTAACTAATTATGTGATATTTAGGTATTAATATTATCTTTTGTTTTTGTCTGTATTTTTCTGGACGAATTTGGTGGTATTTTCACCACCAATGCTGGCAAAAATACCATCAAATTCTGGCCTGTGGAGGAGGGGCATATGAAAGGTGGCTACACTGTGCCACTGCGCCAGAGAGTGCGCCAAAGAGTACTATTAAGCCGCCTCCACAGTGCGTGTTAAGATCTCATGGCAGTCAGTGCTTGTTAAGAGATCGGAGAAGTGAGTGCTAGCAGAGAGCTCGTAGAGGACAGTGTGTGTTAAGAGCTCGTGGTTGTCGTGAAGTTGGAGTAAGATGTTGTAGTAAAGAGTGTTCCATGTTTTATGCAGTTATTTGATGGGAGAGATAGCAGATGTTATTGTAATGAGTGCATTTCGTCAATATATATGAAGGTAAAATTTATAATGTTCCTTTATTAGTTGTGTATCTGAAATAATGTGTCACTACAGGTTCAGTCAACAAAGCATCTGGCTCGTGTTCTTGTATTAGAGTGAATTTTGGTTTTCTTGCGTAATTATAGTTTTTCTAAATTTCCTTTGTCACGTCAGTATAATTGGTATCAAAATTCTTGTCTTGTTGGAAAAGAACCGTGCCAGATGTGGGCGTTGAGTCACACTCCCACATACAGAACAGTTACTCTTGTGCTCATTGGTTTCGTAGATTTTTATAGTTGCTGGAGTCTTAATTAATTAACTGTGTTTACGGAAATTTTCTTACATTGTTTGTTGCAGTCAGATAGCGTAATAGTACTAGTCAGGGCCAGCCGATTACGAGACATTACGTAATCGGACATACAGTTACTAAAACAAAAAAAAGTATTTTCAATCTTATATATTTAATTAAGCCCCCATGCAGTACCACGCGGCTCGTACCTGCGTGGGGAGAAACGGCTTCTAGACCGCTCTCCACACTGCAGGCCATAGGGTCGTAGGGCTCTTCCTCTCAATCACATTGCGAGGGATGGACCTTAGCAGCAGCCTGTAAACGTCTCTCGCCTTGGGAGTGCGAGTGTTGGGAAGGTCTGGGTGCATGTAACTATACTCAAGAATAAAAGCCGAGAGATGCGAGAGTGAGGGTGTAATGTGCGCAACCGTGACAGGTGGCAGAAGAGACGCCGGCAGCAATTCCTCTAACAGACGTCCCGTAAGGGAAGCATCTTTGTGGGTCCACAATTTCATCATTGTGCACAAGTATAACGCTGTAGCTCTCGCTCGTACATTTATAAGTCCTAGTCCTCCATCACGCGGAGGGAGGGTGAGTGTTTCGTAGTGAACTTTGAATAGGTGTCCGGCGGTAAGGTAATATCCAAACGCTGCTTGCAGTCTGTGGGCCATCGCTGTCGATATCGGTAGGACCTGGGCCATGTGGATCATCGTAGTCGCCACGTGAAGGTTGAGGTATTCCACACGCTGTAGGAGGTCCATCCGTCGAAGTAGGTTCCGGCGAACTTCTGTGCGTATTGTCTGCAGTAATCGTGCATAGTTCATGGCAGCCGTGCGGCGCACATCCTGTGTAAATGTTATGCCCAAGAACCGGATCTTTTTGACTAGTGGCAGTGGGGCTAAAACGTCCTTCTGTAGACCTCTCCCAATGGGCATCGCTGCCGACTTGGCCACATTCATGAGGCTGCCCGCTGCCAATCCATAGCGATTGATCCATTGTATCACCGTGCGTACCTCGTCAGCAGAGCGGACAAGTAATACAAGGTCATCAGCATATATCCTGCAGTGAAAGGTGTGATCCCTCAATGACATGCCCGAGAGCCTGTGTTTCAACCCTCCGACAAGTGGTTCGAGTGCGATCGCTTGAAGGATCATGGAGAGTCGGCATCCTTGTCGAACTGACCGTCGGATCGGAAAGGGACCAGCAATCCGTCCATTCACCAGTACACGGGATGCAGCTCCACCAAAAAGGCGCTGAAAGATGTCGAGAAAGTCAGGCGGGAAGCCCATGCAGGCCATAACGGTCAGAAGGAACTTGTGGCGAACTCTGTCGAAGGCGTGGTCGAAATCAATGGAGATCAGAGCAGCTCGAAGGCGACAGGATGTGGCGATGGCTATTAAATCCCTGCATTCGCTGGTTCCCGTTTGCATGTTGGTCACTCCGCACTGTGTCGTTTGCTCCATTGAGAGGAGTAGGGGCAGAGCCTTCTTTATGCGGCTGGCGAGTAGTCGGGCGAAGATTTTATAGTCTGAGTTCGGCATTGTAATGGGCCTGTAGTCCTCGACCGTCCGACCTCTGGAAGGCTTGTGTATCGGTATAAGGAGTCCTTCCACGAATGCTGGTGGCACGTGGGAACCGGGGGCCATCAGTTCTTGGTACATGATGATCCATCGAGGCATCATTAGATCGCGGAAAGTCCGATAAAACTCGAGCGGCAGTCCGTCTGGCCCGGGAGATTTGTTGAGGGCTCCCTTGTTAAGCGCATCTTCGATGTCGTCCCTTGTAAGTTCAGCTAACAGCGTCGCCGCTGCTGCATTGTCGAGGGTGTGCGACACGTGCTGCAGTATGTCGTGATCGTCCGCTTCCTCTGTATTCACCTCGTCGTAAAACCGGTGATAGTGATCCGCAAAGGCTTCTGTAACCGCCGCCTGAGTCATGACGACCCTACCACCTGGCAATACGAGGTCCGTGATCAGCTGCTGTCGGCGTCGGCGGCTGTCGAGCACGATGTGATGCATAGACGGGTTTTCTCCTTCCGCTCGGTCTTGACGTCGCGATCGCACAACGACCCCCTCCAAACGTTTCCTCGTAAGACAAAATATTTTACCTTTAATTCGGCGACTTTCCATTTGTCGGTTTGGAGAAGGTGGTTGGCTGGCGAGTTCGCGGAGCATCGTGCAATAAAAGTCCAATATGTGACGATGCCAAGCTGCGACATCTTTTCCGAAGTGTGTTAGCACAGGCCGAAACGCTGGTTTTGCACATTCCACCCACCATGCTAGAGTCGAAGGGTATCGGGGAAGACGACGTTCGCAATTCAGCCATGTGCTGGCGATAATCTGACGGGGCTTGAAGATGTGCCACATTCAGCTTCCAGGGTCCTCGGCTGCGCCATATCCGCTGCTGCTGTAGATTGGTTGTGCATATGAAAGCGCTATGATCAGAGAAGGCAAGCGGCCAACGTTCGGCGTCCAATACCCCCGGCGCTAGAGCGCGTGAGACATAAATGCTGTCTAGGCGACTGGCTGAGTGACTAGTAAGGTATGTCGGCCCGGGACGGTCACCGTGCACTGTCTCCCACGTGTCGGTGAGAAGCAGATCTCGAACCAGGAGCCGAAGTTCTTGACAAGTCGAGAAATGTGGGACTTGGTCTTTGGGGTGGAGCACACAGTTACAATCGCCGCCGAAGATATATTGATCGAAGCGACTGATAAAGAGGGGGGCGATATCCTCCGAGTAGAACAGCGATCGTTCACGGCGTTGGTCAGTTCCTGATCGAGCGTAAATGTTAATGATGCGCGTGCCCAGTGCTGTGATCGCCAGCCCCCTTCCTGACGGAAGGTAAGTCACGTCTTCGATGGCAATTCCGTCGCGCACTAGTATGGCCGTACCGCTGCCATTTCGGTCCACCGGTGACATAAATGTCACATAACCGTAGAAAGCGGGGAGGGCCGCTATATACACTTCTTGCAACAGGGCGATGTCAACATCCGAAGAACGAAACATCTCACGCAGCAACTGGATCTTCACTGCCGTTCGTATCGTGTTGAGGTTAAGCGTGGCGATACGATAAGCTTGTTGCCGAACCGCAGGTGTTAAGTTATCCATTAAGACTGGAATTACCTATGACGCTTCTGACTGTATTGACACCTCCGCATCCCCCCAAACCTCACCGGCAGTCCTTGCTAGAGAGCCGGCGCCAATGGCGTGGGCCCTGTTGGCGTAACTTGCATGGTGTCGTCGTCGTCGTGGTCATCCGCCGACGTCGGGGAACTCAAAGCAAGATCGGCTTCCCTAGCCTTCTCAGGACACGGCATAGGTGCTTGCACTCCAGAAGGTGCTGGGCAGCATCTGTCCTGCATATCGGCATCCGATTTTGCCACTGTAAATATGTGTGGTTCGTCCTCAGTTCCGTTTGGTGGTGCCACACTGCAGCAAATAGCGCCTGCCTCTGTGGTAGCGTCGTCATTGAAGGTGGAGTCGTCGTCCTCTGGAGGCTGTGTTGCATCCCGTTCGGAAGTTGCTCCACGCCTCCGCTTCCGTCGCTTCGGAGAGCGTTGCTTCCTGGTGTGTCCTTCTGTCAGACGATGGCAAAGAGTCACGACGTTCCGGCACAAAGGCAGCCGTAGGCACAATAAGCGAGTCTACGGCCATGCTATCGTCATGTATGTTGTTATCCGTCGACGGGGGCGGCGGCATCGGAGTTGAATCCGTAGCTGGTGGAGCGGATGTGTCGTCATCGCCCTGTATTGTAGGATGGAGCCGCTACCCAACAGTGGATGTCGGCTGTTGTGGTGAAGTGGTAGCTGTCGTGAGGGCTGCTGCATAAGTCACGGGAAGCAGCGTCGGCTGCGATGGCGGGTCTGCGTCAGCCGGCGGCAGTTGAGTGATGCGAAGTTGGATACATTCGGATCGGAGGTGTCCCTCCTTACCACAACCAGAGCAGGTCTTCGGTTGCCCATCGTAGATAACGATGGCACGGCAGCCACCGATATTCAGATAAGAAGGTACATGTCTTTTAAGTTCTATTCGGACCTGGCGGACGCCGTTCAGCACCGGATATGTCTAGAATTGCGTCCATTTTTTCGCAATATGATCATGAACCGTGCCGTAGGGGCGCAGCGCTGTCACGACGTCCTCCGCCGGTAGTTCGAAAGGAAGTTCGAAAAGTCTGATCGTACAAGGTCCCATGCCAGAATAATCGACGTGCACAGTCCCCACATTGCCATCAGCATGGCAGAAACGGAGGCCCTGTTTCGTTTCCCGAAGAATCCGTTCATCACATGCTGCGTCATTGACCTTGACATATACGATACTACTCACAATGGACAGGTGAATGCCGAGAATGTCGGTCACCGCGATTTTAACGTCTTCTCGTAGAAATCGTTCGACTTCGAGTGCTTTGGGCCGTGCAAATTCGTTGCGGAACTTAAATTTGAGCGTCGATTTTCTGTATTGGTGCGCCATAGTGATCTATATGCTGAGTACGGCACGCGCGAAACGGCCGAGTACGACGTAAACAACACGAGCACTTGCTCTGCGGCAGGAACACAAACAGCGCGTCCGCACCGCAGCACAGCCAAAGGCCAACTATGATATTCAGCCTGACCGGGTTGCCTCGAAACACGCTTCCGACGATTGTCTAGTTGAAGGCATATGCGACACGCATCGGTAAAGTGAACGTGATGCCGATCCTGAGCGATCCATTCGGCATGTTGTTGGGCCCATCTGTACCGAGCTACATGGTTGAGTTCCGCATCATGTATCCTATAGCGCACAGTTTGAGTCGCAACACGACGTCATGTGGCTGCACGAAAAGCGTTATTCAACGTGGTTGCGTTGCTGACAGGCTTCCCCGAGCCATAATCCGTAGGTAGCGGTCATCCACTGCACTAGTAGCCCTTGGGCGGCCTGCGCGAGGCATGCCATCGACAGTTCCTGTTTCTTTGTATCTCCTCCTTGTCCGAACAACATCGTTTTGGCTCACTCCGAGACGCCTGGACACTTCCCTTGTTGAGAGCCCTTCCTGGCACAAAGTAACAATGCGGACGCTATCGAACCGCGGTATTGACCGTCTAGGCATGGATGAACTACAGACAACACGAGCCGTGTACCTCCTTCCTGGTGGAATGACTAGAACTGATCGGCCGTCGTCCCCCTTCCATCTAATAGACGCTGCTCATGCATGGTTGTCTACAGCTCTGGGCGGTTTTAGTGGCATGTCTGAACAGTCAATGGTATTGTATCTGTAATACGATGTCCGCAGTCAACGTGTATGTTCAGTAGTTCTGGAAACCGGGGTGATGCAAAACATTTATTGATGTGTGTATGTAGAGTAACAGGTAGCACTTTTAATTGTACGGTTAGACCCCAATTGTTTGTATCAAAAAGCATTTTGTCCTTGAATATTGTTCGTATAGAACTGACCTTTATAGGAAATTTGCGTTTCTGAAAAATTTGTAACATAAAATTTGTTACATTTGTCTTCTTATAATACATCATCAGATGATGGGTTAAACCCGAAACACGTCACGACAGTAAATAAAAAAATTCAGAGAAAATCAGCGACTGTTTTTAAGGAACCATATAGCATTTCTAAATTCTTTCCAGTAATTATATTCGAATGGTTGCATGCCCCCACAAGGACTTTCAATCGGTTTTAGTAGGGTCCTTACTTTATCAGCATCATTTCCCGATAAGTTAGAGCCTTCAGACTTTCAATATAACTCAGAACTCGATGACAGTACAATATTAAGCAGATTTCTTGGCTAGTGTAAGGCACTTTGTATACCACTGCTATTACACCTTTTTCTGCCCCATCTGCCAAAGTTTAGTGGTAAGAACGGTTGCTGTTAAGTCACATGTGAGCTCGGTTCTCTTTGGTTTTTACCTTTGAGGTGTTTTCGATAGATAATCTTAAAAGGAAGCAACTCAGGTGAACAAAAACTGATATAATCCTGAAATTTACCGCATGTCTAAGTTGTAATCTCATCGAATGTTTCAAATCTATTGAAAAATTCAACACATGCAAGAGTAAAAAGCAGAAAATAATTATTTAATTAAAAACTTTTTAATATGACACGTTTTTAAAATGGACTAAAATTGTAAAATAATTTATTCTAGCCCCATACAACTTCCCAGCTCCATACAGATAGGCCCGCAAATTTGTGTTTTTGAATTTTTAATAGCCATGAAAATATTTGTAAAAAAACGTGGGACGCATAAACTACATAAATGATGCATGATTGGTTCATCTTCTTACTATTACCCACTGCATGCGCCCCAGCTTTTTCGCTTTAAATCCCACAAATATTTTCGTAGCTATTAAAAATTTACAAACAAAAATTTTCAAGACTACCAAAAAAGGTTCAAATGGCTCTGAGCACTATGGGACTTAACATCTATGGTCACCAGTCCCATAGAACTTAGAACTACTTAAACCTAACTAACCTAAGGACATCACACAACACCCAGTCATCACGAGGCAGAGAAAATCCCTGACCCCGCCGAGAATCGAACCCGGGAACCCGGGCGTGGGAAGCGAGAACGCTACCGCACGACCACGAGCTGCGGACGGATCCGGGGTTCTGCCTTTGCTGATTGTGTCTTCAGTTCACTGATTTGTACTGCAATTGATCCTGGCGAATCAGAAAACAAATTTCGAGATCATCTACAAGGAACAGGCATGCAACTGTCAAGTTCATGCTGCTATAGCCAAGACTGACTCCGTTTTCAACACCACTGTGTATTATTCAACGTTCTCGAGTATATTGTTGAAAAATAGAGGCGAGAGCCCATATCTTTGCCTGACTCTCCACCTAATTTCAAAAACATCTGAAATCTCTTCCATAAACTTCACTTTGGATGTAATGTCAGTACGAGGCTCTCTGGTTATACACCTTGTTTTCTTACCTAAGCTAAATCAGTTCAGAATTTTGACAAGAGATATTCGGTCAGTTGAATCAAACACCTTTTTAAAATCTACGAAGGTGATTATGAATTTCTTACTTTTACGTTTCAGGTGGAATAGGAGACATTAAAATCATTATCTGTGCGGCATACCAATGTCTTCTTTCTCAACCCTCCTTGATATTCATCCAGCAGTCGTTCGAAATGTTTTTATGTCCAAGTCTAAAGCGCTTTCGTAAGAATCTTGCAGGTTATTAAGAGAAGAGAAATGCCACGACAATCGATTACGTCCATTCTGTCATAGGGACTAGCGACCATTAATTATGCCAAATAAAATAAATGCAACAAAAAAGGAAACAGTTTACTTTGTTCCGTTAGTCTGACGTGTCAGTGATAAAAAACGCGCAGCAACGGTGCAGTCACGTCTCTTAAAAACACAGCGCGAGCGGTTGTGCAGCCAGATTAAAATAGCTTGCAAGCAGGACCTCTAAGCTCGTCAATAGCCACATGGGTTTGATGCCTTCATATAATGGCGGCGTCATTGCATCAAATTGACTGAACTGCAGCTTATAGGCAATAATCACGTTGCTGTAAGAGCTCGTGGGAATGCGGAGGGTAGTCTATGTGAAAATGGCTGACATTTCGACGAATTGATACAGTGACAATACCTTCTTGGACAATATATGAGGTCGGAGTTAACACAGACATAATAAAAATTCAATAGCGCCGCCTGCAGACGCGTAAAACTAAGAGTAACATCATCACACTAGCTGCTAAAGCGAGGCTTCTCGTAAAACAGAGATTATGAGGTACTCCCGCGGTTACTCTGAGGTTTTAATAGCTAGAGCACGTAAGTCTAAAATAAAACGCAGTTCTCTACGAGGTTGCCCGCCCCCTCACTCAAATAAAGCTTCCTCAGCTGCTGCAGGGAAGAAACATGCGAGTCTAACATCTAGACGACAGCCAGCACATGAGACAGAGCACAAACACATAACGGACAAGGATATAGAAAGAAATCGACTGTGTTCTTTTCGAAGGAAACATCCCGGTATTCCCCTAGAGGAGAAAAATATGGGCAAAATAAATCCGGACAGTCGAATGGGTATCTGTTCCCCATTCCTTCCATTCGCTGCTAAGTGTAAAAAAAAAAATGGCTCTGAGCACTATGAGACTTAACTTCTGAGGCCATCAGTCCCCTAGAACTTAGAACTACTTAAACCTAACCAACCTAAGGACATCACACACATCCATGCCCGAGGCAGGATTCAAACCTGCGACCGTAGCGGTCGCGCGGTGCCAGACTGTAGCGCCTAGAACCGCTCGGTCACTCCGGCTGGCTGTTAAGTGTCACCCCGGTCGGTAGCAACAGTGCGGCGTGACTGACACACTCCCAGGACTGGAATAATAAATCACGTATCTTGTAGGGAGACAGTATTCGTGCGACATTGGCAGGTACTGCTTTGAGAATGGTGCTAAGTGTCTTTCGTTTTCCAGGGCGGTATCAGCTCGAAAAAACGAAGGCGCACGATCAGTTGCTGCAAAATAAAAATAACAAAGAAAGAATTGCAGTCGTTTTTCAGTGGTTTTCGTAAAGTACTTGCAATACGTCCGATTTCCATCACCATCCTTGATTAACGAAGCTAGCGTGCAGACTCCAGAGACCTCGATGCCAGTGCGACTATGCAACCTATCGATTCTTCCTTGTTTTGTACTGTACATCGAAAGGTTTTCTTTTCCTACGGGCTCAATTATTAGGCCTACTAGAGCGATATTCGATTTTACTGCTTCCCTGGCGTTTACTCTCTACAATAACTTCACTATTAAAATGCCTGGGTACATACAATTAGTACAAATCATCTGTGATAGACAGTCCGAATTCATAATAAACTACTTTTTCGCCACGTTCGAACTCACTCTTTTCTCTCCGTTGACTTCTTGTAATAGGAAACATACGACTTGACACATTCTGCCCCTACAAATCTGTAGCTTGATGTCACACTGCATTCACTGAGTTCTCTGTAGATTTCAAAAGCATCTGAAAACTTTCCCGTACGCTTTGATTTGGAGATGCTGCCAGTAAGAGACCGTCGGATAACAGCTCTTGCTTTGTTATCTAAGCCAATTTTTTTCAAGATTTCGAGATAAGTTACTCTGTAAATTGAATCATAAGCCTTTTTAAATCTACGAAATTCTTATTCCTATTTCTCGAGTTGGATCTGTTTGGCACACGAACCATCCTTCCCTGAACCCTCATTGGTTTTCACTCAGCTGTGTGCCAAAATGTGCCTTTGACTTTGTACACTCTGTTGTGGAAGTTGTGAGATTTTCAGCTGGTGATGATTTCACTGTGTAACAATTTTCCTTCCTGCTGTATTCTTTCTTAATACATTCATTTGTTAGTACTACAGATCTCATAGTCATCTTTTATCTCCATCTTCTTGAGCATGATATAATAAATACAGGATAATTCGAAAGATCAAGCACAGATTCAAGGGGCCGATAGAGGAGCCGAAATACAACAGTTTCGGAATAGGAACTTGTAGTATTGAGAGAAATAGTGACCCATCAAAGCTCTGAAATGACGAGAACAACAAGCACAAAGTATGCAGACTTGCCATAGTTCAGCAAAGGTAACTAACTGTTCCTGTGTATGGTACTTTTGGATGCAAGTAGAAAGAGCACTTGCACACTATTTTTAATTAAGTATTGTACATTGCTGTATCGAGGGCTTACGACCAACCTGCCAGCAACTCACATTACATCCAAGTTACACGGGCAGCAGCAGGCTTCCTAGCCGACGGCGCTGTAGGGCTGCCACGCTGTACACTGTCACAATACGGTGACCAGAGCGCCAGCAGAGGTCGCCGGTCCAGTGGACCTCTTCCCAAGAGCCCAGAGACTACTGTTCACTGTGAGTGGGATTCCTAGTCCAGGGACCGAATGCTTATGCGTTTCTTCAATCGGGAACTCACTCTGGGGCCGCCCCAGTTATGACTTAAAACTGCGTTAGCGTTTTTACGAGTGAACTTGTAGGAATTTTGAACTTTCTCTTCATCAATAATATACCGGGCTCGACTATGTTTTCGTCATACCGCAACCTTAAACTTCAGACTGCCTTGTCGGGACTTAAATCTCTTTTAGCGTAGTGCTTTGTGCAATTACTAGTTAGTAACATTTCCCAACAGTGTTCGCTTTCCCTCTAGAGGCCTTCTTCCGTTGGATTAAATTATGTTAATTCTTTCTTATCACTGATTGCGCCGAACTTAGAAAATTCGAGGATTTGTACTTCTGAGCTGTCTTTAATTTGGCTTCGCTGGACTTAAAATTTTTTTCTCATTGTGAACTTTGATTCTAGCGCGTACTTTTCGGACCTTCTTTCTGCTCTAACTGTACCAAGAACTTTTAATCGCATTATTTTCTACGCTAGATGGGCCAAGATCTTATAATTCTTTTTTTAATCCATTGTTAGGTCATCTGCTTGAATTACTGCTTTGTGTTCAAACCACAATAGTTTACTTTGTTTATGACTGTTTAAGATTTCTTTCTCAGGAAGGCAGAATGTGTTCTCATAACTTCAATAAACTTTGTGTTCATTGTATACTTGGGCCTTTGCTTTTCGGCTCGCCTACGGAAGGTACATTATACAAAATCCTAGGCTCTGGATGGGAACTTGAGATGCAATTACATGACTCACTCGGCTGATGTGACGCCTCCTTATATTTTTGTGTGGGCATATCAAAAGCCTCGTGTACGTTACACCAATTAACAACGAAGAAACACTTCTCAGCATGAGAGACCTGATAATGTTACTCGATGCCAGGTGTACTTGGTAGAGCGTGCCTGAATTTTCTATGAAGACGTTATTTCTATATTCAGTGTGGTCACCGCCATTTGGAATGTCGTCCGTACTGTACAACATCGTTGAATAAACAGTAGAATATCATTCTGTACGTCCTGTACGCCGGGGGCCAATACCAAATGGATGTAATATTATAAAAATTTAATTTTTTATATTTCAATTGATGTTCAACAGTGCCTTCTGCCTGGCGGCTAGTGTCAGTTCGTAAGTAACGTTGCATTATACCGGACGCAACCACTTCGAAACTCGCGTGTTGAACCATCAGCTGCTTAACTCACGTGTTGCTGACGAGCTAACGCTACCGAACCGCGCGTCAACAATTTTGCTGTCCAATAGGAAGGTTTGGATGTGGTCACGTGGGGGTGGAGCCGCGGCCAGCCGCCGGAAGCGGACACGCCGTCCGCTCTCTTCTAGTGGCAGCTTCCGACCCTGTTAAATGCTTCCTTCTCCTGCTCTCTTGGGCAGCAGCCCATTCAGTTTCTGTGGCTTCTCTAGGCCTGCCTTCAAGCACTTTTTACTGAATCAAACCATCATGCCTCTCATAAAATGTTTAACTTCATCACCCCAAAGGGTGCCTATTGTTTTCTCTTCCTCGCCAGTCCTGACACATTAACAGCGCGATGACTCTCGTTGTTCATCACATTCCATATCTATCACTGGTTCAGGACTACTTCCAAGACCAGAAGTCTCAATTCCAGTGTAGCCGTATTTCGATTGATCTATCAGCTCGTTCAGTTTCTTCACTACCTTTTGAATCATCCCAAATATTGTGAGAACTCAGTAGTTCTTAAGTGACATCTGCACGGAAATTTTCAGTGAAGGTGAAATGACAAGCTCGAATATGTATTAACCGACAGTCTCCTATCTTTCCGCAGATACAATATTCTACAGTATCAATTCAGGCAACTATAAAATTATGCAGGTGTATTAATAGTTTTAATAAAGAGCAAGATGAGAAACAAAAGTAGAATCGTTACATAATTTATGATAGAGTATGCTATTGACTCTATGAAAATGAGAAGAAGATTTGGGAGAGTCAAAAATCAGAATGCGCAGCATAGGTAGTGTAGAAGACAATTTATGAGTTGGAGTAAAGAAAATAATGTGTTAATACATAAAATTTCGAATGGTAGAATCCAAAAGGTTCCAGCGAGTTGGAAAGTTATTTATCTGAGAAGCACGTCAACAGCTGTGGGATGAGTGGAAGAAAATGCAACTGAAAGGAAATACTGAACATTTAAGACAGATAGAGAACGAAATAAGAAGACTTAGAATATACAAAACCTTTCACTAAAAATGTAGACTGTTGCATCGCATGTTACTATACTGAAAGGGAAGGGAGGAAGATCAGGTTTTCAACATCATGTCGACATCGTGGTCATTGGAGCACAAGTTCGGAATGTTTCAAGGATGGGAAAGGATATCGTCCATGCATTCTCAAAGGAACCATCGCGGTATTTTCCTGGAGCGGTTTGGGGAAAATACGGAAAACCTGAATTTGGATGGACGGACGCTGACTTGAACCGTCGTTCTCATGAATGCGAGCCAATTCCGCTAACCATACCGCCACCTCGCTCAGTTTTAATACAATGAAGAAGTCTGAAATTTGACTGCGCTGGCAACATTAGAAAGTAAATACCGAAGCAAAATATGAGATCGGAAAATTTAAGACTGAGTATTGACAATTTGTAACGCAGAAGCTTTGAAAGGAAGACAAAAGTGCTGAAGAATGGGAGGAAATAGGGCGTTGCAAAAGGGAAGTGAAGTACCGTTCAACAAAAGAAAAAAAGAAAATAGGTTTCAAACTAAAACACAGCTCCCGGCAAAGGAGGGTTGATGCAACAATAGTGGACCAAGAAATAGCCAATACAGCTTCATACAGGGGAGTGGCCGAGGTTCGCAGAGCATTGCATATTCTCTGGCCTCTTTTCAGAGTGCAAACGTCGGCAATCCCGGGAGGTTAACTTGCATAGGTGAGTCAGCGAACTGTGATCCGCACCTGCAAGCAGCCCCTGAATAAGGCACCAGAGCGGGGGCGGCGGCTGGGGGCGGTGAGGCAGCATTGGGGGCGGCGGCGGAGGCGGAGGAACCGCCGGAGGCTGCGCTTGTGATTAAGCCTTCCGGAAGGCAAGGCCGAACAAAAGGCGTGCTGTGTTACCGTTCGCTCCTCCAATATTAAACGGCAGCTGCGCACGGACTGCCGTGTACCGGCGAAGGACTTCACGAAGGACTCGCCACATCCTGGCTTACTGGATGGACGTAAGGAAGATCAGTTTGTGCTAACCATCAACACACAATTAAGATACGTTTGTTAGGCGACATAGAGAAGGCTTTGTGCATTGACAAATCGTCTTAAGTGGGAAACAAGACCTCAAAAATTTTGGCAATTTTCAATATACTATGCAGAGCGCAATCAAAAGCAAACGCTTCCCAAAGAAAAAGCAGCTCTCATGTCTGACACGATGGAAACGACAGAACATTCAATAGAAAACAAAACCTGACTTTTCAGGAGTGTTAAGTTTTCGGCAACTAGTGGAGGACTAAGTGGTCAACATATGTATTTCCCGAACGTCCACGGCATGGATTAGAATACATATTCACGCTCTACTTTTATTTTGTTTTTAATATATCTTTTACTACCATCACTCTAGGAAGCAACGTTTAACAATTATCTCTTTTGTAACCAAACGTGAACACTAAGATCTTCAGTCAAATTTAATAAGGTTCGTACATAGGCCTACTACGACTTTTACCGATCAGTTAATATATTCTAAGTTCAAGTGTACATCAGTTCTACTACTATTACTTATAACATTAACTGCATGAAATATTAAACGTGTAGAGAGAGAGAGAGAATCAACAGCTACGCCAATATTTTTGGCCGCCTTTTATTCACATTGCATCAAATTATACTACGGCCTGCACCAAGAATTGAATACGTATCGAAATCCGCAACCACAAAAACTGCCCGGCGAAAATTGCAGCCAGATTTAATGTCGGCATGAAGCACTAACATGGAAGAAATGCAATATATCATGTTTTTCTATTTAGCTTGGAAACATGCAGACGAGTAAATACTACTTTAAAAATTACTGGAAACTGATCGTATCAGTATTCCTGATCTGTTCCAGGAAGGAACAAAATCTTTTCTGCGAACATAATATGCTGGTATTACCTACGGACAAAGTGCATGTTGACTGAATACGTAAAAATTCGTAAACGCTCGCAGTAGCTGTATAAACAACGAGAAAGCTGTCTATGTTAAGTGACTGATGTTCGAATCCACGAGAACTTTCTTTTTCACCTAAGAGACACTTTCTTAAAGCTAAGGTACTTTTTGTCTATAGAGCCCTTCATTGTGTTGCTGTTGAGCACCGTTCAAGTGTTCAATACCCCACCGGGTCGGATTAAATGAAGTCATCGAAATAATTCAGAGGTTTGCTGCTATATTTCATAACTGTAGATTCGATCAGCACTCAAGTGCAAGAAATAAAATAATGCGACGTTCTTTTTTTTTATTTATTCATACTGCTATAACAGAATGTACATCCTTCCAGACGTACGACAAAGAATGAATAGCCGTTTCAACAAGAGTAAAAATGGCAAGGTATCGATACGTGCAGAAACTGTTATTTGTTAAACATTAGGAGTTTGTTGAGGGGCGAATCTCCGTCCCTTTCATCACTCCCCTTTATCTGTCCTCAGAAAACACACGTAAGGTATGAGTAACTGTCAGATCTTGTACTTTATGTTGTTCTGAATAATAACTTGGCATCTTTATTAATATCGTCTAACGTTAATATAATCACCTACAGATTCCTCATACATAATCTGCGTATATCCTGTTTTAGAGACGGTATGTCAGGAAATGCAATGTACATTGTTCGAAAGCAATCTGACTGATCGCGAATCGCGTCTTGCTGTTTGAGTATTGTATTCCGAATAGAAACCGCATCTTTAAATAGGAATTCTGATCCAGTTTTTCTGCCTCTATCTAAGATGGAAATTAAAATAAGCCTTTTCACGGTCAATTTGCTTATCAAACAATGGACGTACATCAGCACACACGGCCCAATACACTCGACAATCAGTAAGTGACAGCAATCTCATTTTTCTTACGGCGGTCACATTAATACTCAATGAGATAATCACTATTTTCCGATCTTTGAATGAAAATTCAAAATGGTTCAAATGGCTCTGAGCACTATGGGACTTAACATCTATGGTCATCAGTCCCCTAGAACTTAGAACTACTTAAACCTAACTAACCTAAGGACATCACACACATCCATGCCCGAGGCAGGATTCGAACCTGCGACCGTAGCGGTCACGCAGTTCCAGACTGCAGCGCCTAGAACCGCAAGGCTACTCCGGCCGGCGCGCAATATATGGCCGATTCTGTCCGTCACTCTGGGAATGTATGGCAGAAAGGCCGTACCCGACATTTCTTTTTCTGGTTCCTTACTTCGCCGAGTGTATGGCTCTGTTACACTTCTAATGTAATTTGTGGAGTGTAACAGATCCAAACACTCGGGGAAGTGAGGAACCAGAAAAAGAAATGTCGGGTACGGCCTTTCTGCCATACATTCCCAGAGTGACGGACAGAATCGGCCGTATATTGCGCAAACATGGCGTAAAGACGATTTTCAAACCGACAAGGAAAATCAAAGAGTGTCTTAGATCGGCGAAGGAGAAAAGAGACCCACTTGCAATGTCGGGAATATACCGTATACCTTGCACATGCGGAAAAGTTTATGTCGGAATGACTGGACGATCAATTAACACCAGGATCAAAGAGCATAAGCGACATTGCAGGTTGGGGCAGGTGGAGAAATCGGCCGTGGCAGAGCACGCACTGAATGAGACCGACCACGTAATAAAATTCACCGACACGGAAGTTCTGGCTGTAGGGAAGCACTATCACACGCGCTTGTTCAGAGAAGCTGTAGAAATACAAAAACACGCGAACAGTTTGAACAAGAAAGAGGAAAGCCTTAAGGTAAACGTATCCTGGCTTCCCGTACTGCAGCGAACGACCGTCGCAGGTAGCAAGAGGAGAACCGCACCGGAAATGAACGCGGAGAAGCCCTCGGACGTTGGCGCGCCAGGTACATATAGTCTGCGGCCGTGAGCTCGGCTCCAGTTCACCACCGGCAATGGAGGGTGAAGCTTTGACAATGCCAGCCACTCATGCTGGCGAAACATCAGAAAAATCATTAGATGAACTTCGGCCGAAGAACCCGAGACAGAAGCCAATAGGCAGTTTGTCAACAAGTGGCCACGAAAGCCTTAACAATTTTGTATCACTGTATTGAATCACTCAACAGAGGAAAGTCCACTGGACCTGACGGGATAAAAATTCGATTCTACACAGAGTACGCGAAAGAACTTGCCCCCCTTCTAACAGCCGTGTACCGCAAGTCTCTAGAGGAACGGAAGGTTCCAAATGATTGGAAAAGAGCACAGGTAGTCCCAGTCTTCAAGAAGGGTCGTCGAGCAGATGCGCAAAACTATAGACCTATATCTCTGACGTCGATCTGTTGTAGAATTTTAGAACATGTTTTTTGCTCGAGTATCATGTCGTTTTTCGAAACCCAGAATCTACTATGTAGGAATCAACATGGATTCCGGAAACAGCGATCGTGTGAGACCCAACTCGCTTTATTTGTTCATGAGACCCAGAAAATATTAGATACAGGCTCCCAGGTAGATGCTATTTTTCTTGACTTCCTGAAGGCGTTCGATACAGTTCCGCACTGTCGCCTGATAAACAAAGTAAGAGCCTACGGAATATCAGACCAGCTGTGTGGCTGGATTGAAGAGTTTTTAGCAAACAGAACACAGCATGTTGTTATCAATGGAGAGACGTCTACAGACGTTAAAGTAACCTCTGGCGTGCCACAGGGGAGTGTTATGGGACCATTGCTTTTCAAAATATATATAAATGACCTAGTAGATAGTGTCAGAAGTTCCATGCGGCTTTTCGCGGATGATGCTGTAGTATACAGAGAAGTTGCAGCATTAGAAATATGTAGCGAAATGCAGGAAGATCTGCAGCGGATAGGGACTTGGTGCAGCGAGTGGCAACTGACCCTTAACATAGACAAATGTAATGTATTGCGAATACATAGAAAGAAGGATCCTTTATTGTAAGATTATATGATAGCGGAACCAACACTGGTAGTAGTTACTTCTGTAAAATATCTGGGAGTATGCGTGCGGAACGATTTGAAGTGGAATGATCATATAAAATTAATTGTTGGTAAGGCAGGTACCAGGTTGAGATTCATTGGGAGAGTCCTTAGAAAATGTAGTCCATCAACAAAGGAGGTGGCTTACAAAACACTCGTTCGACCTATACTTGAGTATTGCTCATCAGTGTGGGATCCGTACCAGATCGGGTTGACGGAGGAGATAGAGAAGATCCAAAGAAGAGCGGCGCGTTTCGTCACAGGGTTATTTGGTAACCGTGATAGTGTTACGGAGATGTTTAACAGACTCAAGTGGCAGACTCTGCAAGAGAGGCGCTCTGCATCGCAGTGTAGCTTGCTCGCCAGGTTTCGAGAGGGTGCGTTTCTGGATGAGGTATCGAATATATTGCTTCCCCCTACTTATACCTCCCGAGGAGATCACGAATGTAAAATTAGAGGGATTAGAGCGCGCTCGGAGGCTTTCAGACAGTC
This sequence comes from Schistocerca piceifrons, assembly GCF_021461385.2. Lineage (NCBI taxonomy): Eukaryota > Metazoa > Arthropoda > Insecta > Orthoptera > Acrididae > Schistocerca > Schistocerca piceifrons. Next base: position 261,070,053 of record NC_060141.1, read on the forward strand.
GTTCTTCCCGCGAACCATACGCGACTGGAACAGGAAAGGGAGGTAATGACAGTGGCACGTAAAGTGCCCTCCGCCACACACCGTTGGGTGGCTTGCGGAGTATAAATGTAGATGTAGATATTCTGTTTTGCTTTATAGGAATATAGAGCATTTTTAATTTGCCCCATTCGTCATGAATACATGGATCTTTCCATCATTAAAATCAGCACTGTTGTTCTCTCCTAGGGCTGAATACAATAGAGAAAGGAACAGAGATGTTCTAGGCATAACGTACTTCGTATACATCCAAAATACATCAACGTCCTTCCAGATATGCGTTTTACTCTCGATCAAGCTACAGAATTTAACTAATTATGTTTGTAATGCCCGTAAATAGAAACATTAATCTGATAACGCGCAACTCAAATAACAGTTAGCTTTAGATCCGAAATAAGCACTCGATGCTATCGCAAATTTCAGATATTAGATTGTAAATATTTTAGAGGAATGAAAACACGCAATTAATTTATGGAAAAATATTCTCCATAGCTCGTTTCTAATGCTTAATCATATGGTTAAGGTTCGTTGGTTGTAATGTTTCAGATCTCCCCGATGTCAGTCGACACGAGTATGTGCAGGTGACTTGCTACCGTAATCACAAGTTTAGTTCACCTAGCACCGTGGGCAAACACTTCCATGTTATACTGCTAGTGGATGAAATTATCATTATTAGTAATGATTATAATTAATAACTGTGTACTCTGCAGCGGATTGTGCGCTCTTCTAAAACTTCTTGCCGTATTAAAACTCCGTGTCGGACTGGGACTAGAACACTGAAATTTGCTTTTCGCTGGTTAGCTTGTAAACTAGGAAATACGTGCTGTAAGGATGAAACTTACGAGAGCGCCTCGTGAGCATAACTCAGCCGGTTAGAGCACTGGTTGGAAAAAGGCAAGGTTCCGTAATACAGCCCTGGCCCTTCATAAAGTTTAAATCACCGAGATGTGTCAAAAGCATTTAATTAGCAAGAAATATAGGAGGCACACATGCACTAATTAAATAATGAAAAACAAGTAACGGTTGACATAAGAGGACAATCTGAAGAGTAATCATATGCTTTGCATAATTTTTTATTTAATTTTGTTGATCGCAAAGGTTTTTGAACAAGGTTGCCGGTTTCGGTAATGCAATTACCATCTTCAGAGCCTGCAATAAAATGCACGGCTTCAGCTACTATTGTATATATAGGATGCAAATACAGTCCTAGAGGTCGTTGATGCATACTTAACGTACAGATAATTGTAGAAAGAATTAAAATAAAATTCATTTAGAGACACAGTTAAAATTTTCTCAAAAACATTTAAATTTGACTAAGTAAATATCTGATGGCTTCCTGATAGTTTATAGCTGATCAAATTTTAGCAACTTGTTCCAATAATAAAATTTTAGTGCAGAAATCATGCCAAAATTGAATACTTTGTGATGATTTTAAAACTAGCATTTACAAAAGAAGAAGACGGACTGAACCTTATAGGACATGTATGTTAGTCCGTTTCAAACATTCCAGTTTACGTTGTGCTTAGAAACAAGATTTAAAGAACGCGTATGCACCTGTAATAAAACAGCTAATAAATCTGGAAGACAGAATAATGGACGTAGCACATAATCTGAGAAAATTTTGCACGTCGCTCCTAAAAGTAGGTAGCTCAGTATTTTGGAGGAACTTGAAAATATCTGGCAGTACGTGACAGCCTCCTGATCGTATCCTTAATGAGCAAAGTGATTTCAACCAAAATTTTACACACAACAAAACAAGTTTTGCATCAGCCCGGTTCCCAAAACTACTGAAGATACACGTAGACTAATGACATTGTATCAAAGACACAGTCCCTTTGACTGTTCAGTCCCTAAATCCGCCCAAAGATGTTGTAAACAACTATGTATGAGCAGTGTCTATTGAGCGGAGGGGGTCCGACGGCCAATCAGTTCCAGTCATTCCTCCAGGAAGGAGGTACACGGCTCGTGTTTGTAGTTCAACCAGCCTAGACGGTCAATACCGCAGTTCGATCGCTTGCGCTTGTTACTTTGTGCCAGGAAGGACTCTCAATAAGAGAAGTGTCCAGGCGTCTCGGAGTGAATCAAAGCGATGTTGTTCGGACATGGAGGAACTGTCGATGACATGCCTCGTTCAGGCCGCCCAAGGGCTACTACTGCAGTGGATGACCGCTTCCTACGGATTATGGCTCGGAGGAGCCCTGACAGCAACGCTACCATGTTGAATAACGCTTTTCGTGCATCCACAGAACGTCGTGTTACGACAAACTGTGCGCGATAGGCTACCTGATGAGCAACTTCACTCCCGACGCCCATGGCGAGGTCCATCTTTCCAATCATGGCACCATGCGGCGCGGTACAGATGGGCCCAACAAAGGATCGCTCAGGATTGGCATCACATTCTCTTCACCGATGAGTGTCGCATATGCCTTCATCAAGACAATCGCCGGAGACATGTTTGGAGACAACCTAGTCAGGCTGTATGCTTTAGACACACTCTCCAGCGAATGCAGCAAGGTGTAGGTTTTATGCTGTACGCCGATGGTGGTCATAGAAAGCGCCGTAACGGCTGAACGATACGTGAATGCCAACCTCCGACCGTTAATGGGACCATATAGGGAGCATATTGGCTAAGAACCGTCTTCATGGACGACAATTTGCGCCCCCATCATGCACATCTTGTGAATGACTTCCTTGAGCATAACGACATCGCTCGGCTAGACTGTCCAGCGTGTTCTCCAGACATGAACCCTATCGAAAATGCCTGAGGTGGATTGGAAAGGGCTGTTTAGGGGACGTGATCCACCAACCACTCTGAGGGATCTATGCCGAATCGCCGTTGAGGAGTGGGACAATTCGGACCAACAGTGCCTTGATGAACTTGAGGATAGTATGCCACAACGAATACAGGCATGCATCAGTGCAAGAGGACGGGCTACTGGGTATTGGAGGTACTGGTGTGTACAGCAATATGGACCACCGCCTATGAAGGTCTCGCTGTGTGGTGATACAACATGCAATGTGTGGATTTCATGAGCAATAAAAAGGCGGAATTGATGTTTATGTTGATCTCTATTCCAATTTTCTGCACAGGTTCCGGAACTCTCGGAACCGAGGTGATGCAAAACTTTTTTGATGTGTGTTTTTCGAAATCTCTGAAGAACTTATTTCCTAACGTTTGAGTTCTCAGTGTCAAATGTCATCGAGCACCGCCGAAGGCTTTCAAAGGTCAAAGTGCCGTCGTCGCCCACAGTTCTGTGTAGACGACGAGCACACGGGGCAGCGCACCCTCCGTGCAGAAACGTCCGCTACACTGAATAACACAACAACAACTGTAGCCGAGATAAACCTACAAGGAACTCCAAGTAGCCTGGGCCATCTAGCGACAACCGCTCCACTTTATTATGTTCGCACTGTAAATTATGCTAATTATGATTTATTTCTTGAAATGTTGCCGTAGCTTACTCTTTTCTGTCACTTCACGTCCGGTCAATTTCCATTTTCAGTTTTACTACTTATCTCTCTAAGCACAACAGGAACATGCGAAACAGACTTATATACATCTCGTAGAAGTCTGTTCCGTCTTTTTCCTTTGTAAACACTGATTTTAAAATCATCACAACATATACAATTTTAGCTGCCAGTCACCGACAGATGCACAGACTCGAACGACAACTTAGACGAAGACTATTGGAATGACGTGTGGAAAGCTGGTGGATGGTGATGATTCGTTTGTGGGACGCTCAACTGCGCGGTTATCAGCGCCCGTAAAAATTCTCATTTTTTACACAGTCCATTTTTTTTTTATTTTGACACAGTCCAATCTATCCACTGTCATGAATGATAAAATGATGAGGACAACACAAACACCCAGTCCCTGGGCAGAAAAAAATCCCCAACCCGGCCGGGAATCGGACCCTGGACCCCGTGATGCAGATCAACTGATGAACGCTGTACGAACTAGTGTGAGAAAGTTTTAAGACAGTGTGAATGCAGGTGACGGGGAATTTTGTATCATAATATTTTAAGTAAGTTTATGGTAAAAGGAAAGCCATTTCGAGTGCTAATGGAAATTGTTAATAACGTAAAGTATACACAAAATACCAGAACGTTAAATATTTATTTCGGGAAAAAGTACAGTTCGAAAGTGTGTTTTTTGTTGATTGGTTAGTCATGAAAAGCTCGGGCTAAAGCGGGAGAATTATGTTTTTCTATCGGCCTTAAAGAAAACTGACCAATCAGAGCGGAGTGTTCTTCGCGCGTCCGGTCTGAAGCGTCTTGTCATGATCCGCGCGGCTCCCCCCTCCCCCCCCCCCCCCCCCCTGTCGGAGATTCGAGTCCTCCCTCGGGCACGGGTGTGTGTGTGTGTGTTATCCTTAATTTAAGTTAGATTAAATAGTGTGTAAGCTTAGGGACCGATGACCTTAGCAGTTTGGTCCCATAAGACCTTACCACAGATTTCCTAAATTTCGCGCGTCTTTTCTCTTATATATATAGACTGCTTACAGCAATCTAAAGTAGTCGGAGCCCAGCCTTTCAGTGTGTAGTATGAGCTCCGAAGGAAGTTATAATTTGCCGGTTTTAGTTGTGGTATACGTTTCAAATGTGTTTTAAAGTGAAGGCATATTTATTCCGGTGTGTTTTTTAGAAAGTACGGATTTTTTAAGTAATTTTGTTTATGAGAAAAGACAAATTCCGCGTGGCATATTGAGCAGATCGGTGACTCAAAACTTGAGAGCCTTAGACACCGGTAAATTTAAAGGGTTTGTACAGGACTATTTTAAGATTAGCATGGGCTTGTCGATGAACGTGTACATTATTAAGATTCAGAATATACAGAAGTTTTGCCAGTATTTCCACCTTTCATTCAAAATTAAGACCTTTTCCCGATTCTTGGAATAGTTACGTTGTATGCAGCCTGATGCGAGTTGCATTACGGTAGGTTTCTGCTCGACTTTCCTACCGGCGATCTGCTGCAATGAGTTCACATGTAGGTGCAGGTAAAGGACGAAAGAAACCGCGCCGTCGCACACGATTCGCTGCTTTTCTCGAATACAACAAGTTCATCATTATTCTCCTACTGACTATTTTTTTAAATATCTGCCCAAAAATAATGTTGTAATCGAGGACCTCACCACTATTTGGGCATTAGCGCTGAAGCGTGCAAACTGAATTTGAAGAACTCTGATTTTGGTGTGAAGTTGTCTCTTTCCAAGGGCTACAAGCGGATCAAGTCTACCAATCCAAAGGATACAGATAATCTACTGCCTATTTTTATTCTTTTTAATTTGTTACAGTTGCCTTAACTTCCTTTCTCGTTTACTACTTCATTTCTCATAGAAATGACAGACAAATAATCAGCTTTTGCATAAAATTTGTACCACCTTTCTGTTTGTTTCATTATTTCAAATGCAAAGCCGTTTTCTACGGAAATTTGATCACAATTGATTTTTTACTGACAAAATCTAAAACGTTCTTTCAAAAAGTTAAAATGAACAGTTTAGATAGAACGTAAAAGAAACACTTCCCATAAACAATAATTACAGGACAGTGGTTAAAGTTCCGAAAATGAATTAATCCACTGGCTAATATCTAGTGTCCAACCAGGCCCTATATACTTGGTCTATAATGTGTTCATCTGTAAGATGACTCCTCTCCTCAGAAACAACATTAAAAGACGACACAGATCATTCAGAAGCTACAGAACCTCCTAGAAAATTCGTTTAGAAAAGGTTTATTAAAAAAAAAACAATTTAGGACCACTGTTATGGCAAATTCATACATCGGTCTTATATCCAGTTATGAGTAAAAAGAATAACCGACACCGAAAAAAGTCGGTTGTTTAGAACCAAAATACTGGTGTCGGTTTTAACCGGCGGGTTTTTCTCATTCCTGTTCTACGGCTCTCCATAATAGATAATTCCCAGAGACATTCAATTTGGTTTCGGGACTTGCACATGTAGACTGCAGTTTCATTTCACAAAAACCCGTATTCTTCATGAGTGGGATCAGTTGATTCGTTTATAAACAGTAAGCTTGGAACTTGTGTGTTGACAGTCAGCAGCTCTGACCCTCAGACAATGACGCCGCCCTGTATACCAGCTGCCCACCCGTGCAAAACTGTCTCCCTTGTGAGCAGCCTGCTGGCCAGCCGTGCGGCAGATTGCTGTGTCAAGTCGGAGGCGCTTCCCACAGCTGGATAACGACGACGTGGGGTGCGAGGTTATTTCTGAGAGCTTTTCCAATTTATATGTTAATTTCTCGACCTGCTGCTCGTTTCGCTGCTGTGCTACGTGCAGACAATAGAGCCTCAACTACTCCCGTGCTGTCTCTAACTTTGCCGGTAGCGGCCTGGCTGACACCTTATAGAGGAAGTATTACACTCTGAACATTTGCAGCTTACTGCTGCTTGAGTTACGAATTACAGAAGCCATTATTGTCAGGAGAGTCAACTACTCCCGCCACAAAGTTCTACTTTTAAAAACGTAGCAGAAAAGAGGACCTTCTGACAGCGCCCTAATTTAATTACGACTCAGGTTTCCAAACACAATTTTATGCATAAGGACAAATGAAAAATACATTGAATCTAAATACGAGTACATACAACTGTGACTCAATCTGCATGTTGTAATTTTCTTTTAAATCTGTCATTGTATACAAATCCTCCAATATTCATACTAATACTGCTCGATGTCATGACATAAATCAGTGAAACTTACTTCTTAGCCATTTGCATGGATGTGGGTCCTTAGGTTTTTCAGTTTGGTTACGAGAATCATCGTCAATGAAACAAATATTGAATATTAAAATTTTTGTCAAAAACTGAAAGTCTTAATAAACCTATTATTTAATAAACATTGAAATATGAATCCTAATGAGTCTGTCATAAATCGAAATTAGCGGAAATTTTCTACAAATTTCACAACTTCTCTATGAAAATTAATTCTCTTATTTTAATTAAATTTGCTACTGAGCTTACGAGTTATGTGTCAGGCTATGCGTCCCTTGCATTTCAGTACAGGCAAACGTTGCAGTGTTTGATTACAAAATTCTCCTGATTTATTTCTTGCGTAAAATATCCAGCTACAGTAACCGTTACTGGAAGGGGACGCGATTTACCATTGTTTAACGTGCGGGGGATAAATTTTGTTTGTTCACGTCACAGCATATGCGTATGCGCATCGTCTAGGGTCTTTCATACCAAGTCAGAAAGTTGATGGAACATAGACGTGTTGTTGATCTTACACCTCATGTGTTGCATTCGTAGTTCCATAACATATGTAACTACATTTATAAGTAATTATTTCGCACAAGCGTTGGCATTAGCCGCTGACAGTAACAGAAAACGTGTTTCGTTAGTTTAACTTATTGTAGAGCACTCGTGACTTTTGTCTCAGTTTATGTTTTCAAATACATAAAAGTTGTGGGGTAGTAAACACAATAGTGGCTAGTGGCGCACTGTCACGTCCTATTTAGGTTTCCTCCCCTTTGTTTTTTTTTTCTTCCCCATCCATTTGTCAGTTTTATATGCAGTCCCTTGTAAGAGTCACGCAATACCTAGTAGACAAGCTATTATAATACATTTTGGCAGAGATAAAATTCTGTTGCTCTGAGAATTCAGTTTTGGAGTTATGTTGCGTAATTTCTGAAAACTTTACCTAGTAAAGAGAATTTCTTGGTTTCAGTTATTATACTAAAAATAAAAGGTTAATTTACAATAGAAAGTAAGTGACATTTCTTATATTATCCTGTATGGCAGGCACACATTCACAGTTAAAGACATTTATTAGAAAAAGGAGTTCCATTGCTGATAAAATGTTTTTTTTTCTTGGTGGAGAACTATCACATCAGTTGTTTGTTAGTTCAAACGGTAGACGTCAGCAGTAATTAATAACAGTTTCCGAACCGAGCATGAATCCACGATAAAAAGACTGTTAATGTTTATTTACATTCATCTTCTTATAAAACAGAGATAAAATGTTATCAAATTTCTAAAATGAACATTATTTTAGTTATTCAAAATTATGTTCGATGTATTATATGTGATACGTTGCGTACCTGTGACTATGTTCCACACACATATGAGAAACTGGCATGTGTTTTACTTTGTTCTTTTGTAGTACCAACAATATTTTACTATATTCTGCAAAGGGAAACACCAAAAACCGGGAAAGAGGAAGATGATAAAAGAAAAGAGCAGAGCAAAAGGAAGATGATACCAGTTTAGTCACTACACTCGCTGGCCAAAAGACAGACTTCGCAGATGCGAGAAATGACTGCTGAAAGAAACAAATGACAATGGAGTGGTCTTTTCAAGCGTGGCACATGTGATGTACGATGAACGTAAGGCCTTCTTTATCTCTACCTCAGATAGAAATTGCTACAGTTTCATACGTCATAAAATATTAATATTCTTTCATGTCTTAACAACTACTGATGTAATTTTTTGACTTAATAATGTTCCATAGCTATTTTTATCGCAATAAATAACAATATCAAGACAACCTTAACAATTAAGTTCCCTTAACAGCATGAAAAGAACTTTTAGTACGTCAATAAACTAAAGAAAAATTTATTTTATTCGTTGTGTCATTTGTCTGCTTAGCGACCTGATGTGCTCATATGTGATATACAGGGTACTATATAGGGATTTTAAGCTCTGTTCCCGTGTTTTTAGAAAAATTAGTTATTCTGGTATACTGGAAAACTTCAGAAGTTGATTCCTAACAGTAAAAGGAACAAAGAGTTCGTGTCAACATACCTTCGGAAATGAAGGTGAATCTCAAATAAAGCAATTAGTGTTTATAAATTACAGTACACGTTCCATGATGTTAATTTATTATTTAATTAATGAATCTTTGCCAGTTTAGATGGCACTGATGAACACTATTATTCTCTGAGTTTCATTTTTGAGTTCAGCTAAGTTCGTACGGTATTTCAAAGATCTGTGTTCCTCAGAAATATGATGCAAAGTTCCTTAGGACACGCATGCATGCTCGAAGGAACAGTCACTAGGGAGACTACAGCCGTTACGAAATTCGCAGGGTTGCGAATATGGACTATCATCAGCTGTATAGTGGAATGACGACAGCGAAAAATTTACGCCGGACCGGTACTCGTACCGGGGTTTCTCGCTCGCGGTAAGCGAGTTCGAGTCCCAGTTCAGCATTAATTTTAGTTGTCATTCCATTATACAGCTGTTAGTTATCCGTATTCGCAACTACGTATACATTTCATGCGTTTCACCTAAGATGATGCACAATGGTCTGTTATTTACTCCACGAGTAAGACGAGAAGATTTTCGTCTCAGGTCAAGTACGTGGAAACGGCCGTAAAACCGTACGTAGTTTGAGTGACATACCCTCATAGACAGAACCATTAAGCTCAAAATAAACTTTGCATCCATTTTTCGGCATGCTTGACTGTAAACGGACACCATCGCGGCTTGCTGCTAGAGCGAATAACGGACCGCTGTGTTTCGACTTAGCTGAAATAACACAACCTCAAAGCGGAGATTTACGTTCTGAATTAGTACCAACAACTTGGCTAATTTATCTATTTATATTAACGACGTAGGAGACAATCTGAGTAGCCGTCTTAGATTGTTTGCAGATGATGCTGTCATTTACCGTCTTGTAAAGTCGTCAGATGATCAAAACAACTTGCAAAATGATTTAGATAAGATGTCTGTATGGTGCGAAAAGTGGCAATTGAACCTGAATGAGGAAAAGTGTGAAGTTATTCACATGAGTAATAAAAGAAATCAGCTACATTTCGATTACGCGATAAGTCACACAAATCTGAATGCTGTAAATTCATATAAATACTTAGAGATTACAGTTACAAATAACCTAAATTGGAATGATCAAATAGATAATATTGTGGGTAGAGAAAATCAAAGACTGCGATTCATTGGCAGAACACTTAGAAGGTGCAACAGGTCTACCAAAGAGACTGCTTACACCACGTTTGTCCGCCCTATTCTGGAGTATTGCTGTGCGGTGTGGGATCCGCGTCAGGTGGGACTGACGGATGACATCGAAAAAGTACAAAGAAGGGCAGCTCGTTTTGTATTATCGCGAAATAGGGGAGATAGGGTCACAGACATGATACGTGAATTGTAGTGGCAAACATTAAAACAAAGGCGTTTTTCGTTGCGACGGGATCTTCTCATGAAATTTCAATCACCAGTTTGCTCCTGCGATTGCGAAAACATTCTGTTGCCACCCACCTACATAGGGAGAAATGATCATCACGACAAAATAAATCAGGGCTCGCACAGAAAAATTTAAGTGCTCGTTTTTCCCGCGTGCCGTTGGAGAGTGGAACGGTAGAGAGACAGCTTGAAGGTGGTTCATTGAAACCTCTGCCAGGCACATTATGTGAATAGCAGAGTAATAACGTAGATGTAGATGTAAATTAAATTTGCGTGCTTTAAATAATAAATTAATGCCGTGTAACGTGTAATGTAATGTAACATTATGTTCTGCTGCAGAGTTACCATCTATTGCTCGATACAATTTGAAGCGATTTTTTTCTTGTTACGACTCACCTCCGGAAGTTTATCACTATACTTAGTACCCATCTTGTATAGCCTGCAACTATGTGTAATCCTTATTCATGAATGTATAATCATTAGTGAAATCAGCCACCACATTAAAGACTCAAAACTTTTTGCTACGTCTAGATCACTACAAATGATACATAGTTACCTCAGCAGCTCGTCCCCACTACACTGAGTATAAAGTGGTGACTAGAAAAGTGTGACGATTTGCTGCAATGACATGTGGTCTGCAACTGCTACGCATTGTGAAAACTGTATCGGACTATAGAATGAACCCAAAATCGACAGATAAAATTTCGAGCTAATTAGGCTCTGCGTATTTTAGTCAGGGCCTTGTGGTCCTTAGTGGTTACAGAGTAATAACATTATTATGATTAATTCAGTTTGTTAGCCTAGTTATCTCTGTTTCCACGAAAATACCTTAACAGCTGTGAAGAGATCTGTAATATGCAATCACCAAAACGTGCAACACAAAACACAGAGAAATGCAACACCTCTCAGATGGAAAAGTAGTATAATGTAATTTCCGTCGCTGCAGTAATAGCTTAGCGTAGTGTCGTTGTGCCGCATTTCCCCTGCTTTCAGTGATACAATGCGCGAAATTCATATCGGCCATCTCTTCATCTATCTATAATGCCGTGCGTCAACATTAACGTGAAACTAACATTGCTGGGGTAACAAACCCGCGACCGAATGAACAGTACCGAATGCAAGCTGGAGGGCAAAGAGTAATTGAGCATAACTGTTATCCACAGGAAGTATCGTGAAAGAAATGAACTAGTTTCTTTCCAAGTTAGACACGAAGCGCATACTATCGAAATTTACGTTGTTGTGCAGATTTTTCAGTATAATACAGGTAAAAAGATAGGAGTAAGAAAACACACGAAATGTAATTACTCTATTGCGACAAATTAAAAGACAATTGTCTTGTGTGCCAAAAACGCTGAAAATATCGCTGAACTACCTCACGAATTTTGCCTATGGAGTTAAAACTTTAGCCTGTATACAGGATCTAGATTCATATTGGGTAACAACCAACTGGATTCTTTGCTTAAATAAAATACATCATTTCCATTTCCTTTCTTTTGCCACAGGATCAAAAAAATGGTTCAAATGGCTCTGAGCACTATGCGACTTAACTTCTAGGGTCATCAGTCGCCTAGAACTTAGAACTAATTAAACCTAACTAACCTAAGGACATCACACACATCCATGCCCGAGTCAGGAATCTAACCTGCGACCGTAGCGGTCGCTCGGTTCCAGACTGTAGCGCCTAGAACCGCACGGCTACTCCGGCCGGCCCACAGGGTCATTTGCGCATCAGAGGGTACAATCGTGTCTAACAAATAGGTGTAAAATTCTGACTTCGCTGAAAACTAAAAGCTGAATAGAGACATGTTCCATTGACAATACGAGTAATATTTCCTCGAAACAGTATGACACTGAATAATGAACGCCATAAAAAACTTCACCGAGCCTCTTACTGTTTTGTAAAAGCATTACAGAAACAGACGCTTGTTGTAGAAGATTTGTCCACTTACAAAACCCTTCCTTAAAATTAATCGAACCTAGATATCCAAAAAATATTTGAAAATTATAATTTAATGCCTTTGTCTCAATAAATATAAATATAAATCATGACAAATGTGCCGTTTCTCGTTCTTTCATCAGGAATTGGGTGTTGCAATTGAATGATGTGTAGCGAAAGGAAAAGTGAACAGGAAACATGGTACAGATGTGTGATAAAATATAATTCTGGGGAACATCTGCGACGTGTATTGGTAGAACAACATCCGACATTTTGTGGGTAGAATTCGATTTCACGCTGTAACAGAATTGTAAAACTGCAGTAGGCTACCGTAGACTATCATAAGTAAGCGTAGACTATGCTAGTTGTCCAATTAGCGTTGGCCATCTTTACGTATGCGATCAGTGTCTCACTAGGTTCCCCTAACATGCGGTAGCGATCAACCGTTTAGAAACTGAGTGAGGATATATACGTAAAGGATTGAGTAGCCTACAGAACAGTTTTTTTTTTCTACGCAGCTATTCTCCTGTGTATTTCTTAGGAATAAACAGTATTTATTGCGTAACTAAAACTATCAATGTTTAATTCAAGTTTTAATCCGAATTGTTGATTTGTAACGTGAAGTAGAGGGATGCTGTAGTAAAAATAAAGAAAAATAGAGATTTATCATATAGCGCTAGAAAACGCAATTTCTTCTAATATAAATTTTAATAAAGCAAAACAGAAACGGTTCATATATAGATGCGACACTTCGCGGACCTTATATATAACATGTTTCTGTTATGCATAAACAATTTTCGCATTTATCAACAACAACAGGAAACTCTTGCCTTTGACCATGATGAAGAACGTTCTGTTGACTACAAAATATCAACAGTAATTATATATATTGTTCGCGCGTCTGAACTGTACTTGCACGAAAGTTTTTATTTTGGTTACGAAAAACTCAAAGTTACGCCATCAACTAGTTTTTATTACTTATAAAATGCAATTTATATTCTGTAAAGACATAAAATATGCAATTGACTAACATTGAATGTTGGGCTTTTCTAATTATATGCAAAACAAAATGCCATACAAACAAACAAAGAAACAAACAAAAGAGATGGAAGTCGTCAGTTCCCAGTTTCTCCCTTACACATTCATTTATGCTTCTTTCCCTACCAGTTCTACCAATAGTAATGGTAATCCTAGCATTTACTATGTCATTTACGTAATCTACCAAAACTACCGAAACGTAGTTTTGGAGGACTGCAATTCTATGCTGCAGGCATTTAAAAAATTTAGTGTTTTATACTGAGTTCGTGCGCTCCGCAATTAAAGTATGTGAAATTGCATTAGATCAAAGAATGTCTGTTGAACATACTGTGTTTATGTAAGTCTGCAGGCTTTCCGGACTATCGAAGTGATATTGTATTGTATTGTATGTTGACAGGGGGCCTAGAAACGACGGAGAGGCTCCGTCCCCGCCGCAGCCGCAGTGGTCCACAACCCCACGACGACCACCGCAGTCCACTTCACCCCTCCGCCGTCCCACACCGAACCCAGGGTTATTGTGCGGTTCGGCCCCCGGTGGATCCCCCCAGGGAACGTCTCACACCAGACGAGTGTAACCCCTGTGTTTGCGTGGTAGAGTAATGATGGTGTACGCGTACGTGAAGAACTTGTTTGTGCAGCAATCGCCTACATAGTGTAGCTGAGGCGGAATAAGGGGAACCAGCCCGCATTCGCCGTGGCAGATGGAAAACCGCCTAGATACCATCCACAGACTGGCCGGCTCACCGGACCTCGACACAAGTCCGCCGGGCAGATTCGTGACAGGGACCAGGCGCTCCTTCCCGCCTGGAGACCGATGTGGTAGTGAATCATGTACCTGAGGCGAGACTTGGGTACAGGCTCGGTATTCACAGAGTCTGATGTGGATAACCGCCTGAAAACCACATCGAGGCTCGCTCGCACGCCGGCCCTTATCGTTAATCCTCCAGGCGGATTCCACTCTGGGCCGGTGCACCTTCCCCGACTCCTGGTTCAAAATGGTTCAAATGGCTCTGATCACTAAGGGACTTAACATCTGTGGTCATCAGTACCCTAGAACTTAAAACTACTTAAACGTAACTAACCTAAGGATATCACACACATCCATGCCCGAGGCAGGATTCGAACTTGCGACCGTAGCGGTCAAGCGGCTCCAGACTGAAGCGCGTAGAACCGCACGGTCACACAGGCTGGCCGACTCCTGGAAGTGGAGTGCTAACGCGCGCGGCTATCGGGGCTGTTGAGTTAGATATACACTGTAAAAGATCAATTCTGCATCCACTAATAAAAGGGAAATTTCCGATACGTTTTCTCAGGAAATGGGGTTATTAGATGAAATTTCTCCTGCTACTATTGGTGGTCTATTGTCATTGAACAGGTTCCGATAACAGGCAGAGAAATAAAAGACGAAATGTTTAAAAAATGTTATTGTCTGTCGCAGAGAAGGCTTCTCGGTACAAGAGGCATTCAATAAGTGATGTAACACATTTTTCTCTCTGTCAGTTTCAGTTGAAAAAATGAAGAATTTCTTGTGGGACATCGTGGAATATTCCATCTTCAGCCGCGGTAATTTCAAGAAGTTCCGACAGGTGGTGGCACTATACATAGCCTTTAAAATGGCGTCTGTAAAAGTGGTGCTTCCAAGAGAGCTGTCATTGAGTTTTTTTTCTCCGGAAAGCCAAAGCATCACAGATATTCATAGGCGCCTGGCAGTGAACAAAAGCAGGGTGAGTCGCTGGGCAAGGCGTCTGTCAGTATCGCAACTCTTCTTCCTCACCCACCCTACAGCCCGTATTTCGCACCTTCCAACATCCATCAGTTTGGCACAATGGAGGATGCACTCCCTGGGAGACAGGACATGGATCATGGGGAGAGTACTGATGCAGCAAAACGTTGGCTCTGGCATCCACCAGTAGAGTAGACCATGCGGGTATAAAGGCCCTCCCAGTAAGTTGCGTAAGGCTATCACTTAGAATGCTGATTAAGCTGAAAACTGGGTTTTGTAACCGTTTTGTAACCATACGGTTTTGTAACCGTGGAGAATAATATTGTATATTGGAATGCTGAATAAAACCAATCTGCTTTCAGGAAAAAAATGTGGTGCATTACGTCCCTTATATTTCCTTTTATTGCTCGCGCTCTGTGGATGGGTATTTATTTGTTGGGGATTTATTTCCTAAAGGGAGGAAAGACTTTCTTTCTTGTAAATTTGTAACGCTTATCGAACTTTCCTTCTAATCAAGTGCGTTCGTTTTTCTTCGGAAAAAGCCTTTTATTTTGTACTGACTGACAGAAGTCGTATTCATGCCATTTCTCCGAAGAGTTCTGCTTGTGAGGTAGTGACTGTAGAAACTTACGGCAAGCTTACTGAGTGAGAAGGCGGCTCCTCGTCCTTTTGAACACTAAAATTAATGCTACTTCTGTGTCGCCTCTATAGATAAACCGTCATAGCTGTTAACCTTCAGCATGTCCTTTACGAAATTCAGCTTCGGTTTCATATTGAGTGTCTCTGATACAGACGGTACCCGGTGACAGAGTTCTGGACACCGCTTGCTGTATCTAGTTTGGCGTCAGGTCCCTAGAAGACAACTGCCCCGCAGCCAGGAAGCCACATGTGGGCCGGCCGGATGTGAAGCTACTGGCAGTGTGAGGCAGCGCGCCGCTGCCCCCGGAAGCAGGAAGCGGTCGCGAGCGAAGCAGAGCGCGGCGGGCGCCGTGCCTCACGCGACGCCGACGCCGCTTTCCCTTCCCCTCCCCTCCCCTCCTCTCATCCACCCCCACCCCCGCTCTTCTTCCCCTGGGGCTGCGCCGCGGATTGCCGGGCCGTGTTTTAATCGTCGGCCGTGCCGTGTCAGCGATGAAGCCTTCGCGCCGCACTGTCCATAGCTCTACACCTACCTCTGTCTACGTCTATGCTCCCCAAGCCACTCCTCTGTGTGTGGTGATTCCCCTTATTCAACAGTGTTCTTGGATAACAAACTACGAATACAGGCTTACTTGCTGAAGGCACTTTTTCATAAACTGAGTGTCTAGTATGGGGATAAACATGTCGAAATACCTAATTTAAAATACACCGATCAAGGGTAGAAACAATCCGACCGGAGGACATCCGCAACTGAGCATTAGAGCAGAAATAGAAAACACCACGTCAGTTGTAAGATTTTTTGTTTTCAGTGCTTAGATCACGACCGGTTTCAGGCCATTACGTGCCCGTCATCATATGTGATACTGCAAATAAACAAGAGACCGAAGCTAATAATGTTTACACGCCGCTGTGGCCGAGCGCTTATTTGAGAGTGAAAGCACTTAGTGACTTGCAACAGTTCTTACACATAATGTCAAACCTTTACGAAACTTTTTTTTCTCTGGCAACCACAGCAAAATGGTGAAAGGAAAAAAGTTTATGGCTTAATAAATTTTCGCTGTTCTTGCAGAAAACTGCACGACGCTTTAATTTATTACCTCTTTACTAACAACTGCATTCGCGCCACATTCAGACCGGTTTCACATGTATCATTGAATGTAGCAGCAAAATTGTATCATTATACGACACACAGTTGAGCAGATACGACGTCATAACTACTGAAATGCGTCAAAAACTACCTCATCGTGCATGAATTTTCAATTTGTTACTTCTTTGCTACCAACTCTATTCGCAGCAAAATCAAATGCAGTAGACACACATTCCACTCGATGTATCTGCAACGTGATATTGTAAGACACATAATTCAGGAGTTACAATGTTATAAACGTTAAGCTGCGTGAACGTGAAACAGTAGGCTGAAATTAGCTAGGGATGCAGGTGAAATACGTGCATAAATGTTGCGATATATGTTGTGATATATTTGACACGCGCGTATGCGGGCCAAGCTACGGGTAAAAAACTCATCATAAATCCCCAGAACGCTTTTAACCAAATTTGCTACACATATCAGTTACGATATGGAAGAAAGTACTGTGGATGTAAGAATCACCATCCTGCTACCGAGATGAGGATGATAACGTGGACGGAGGAGGAGATGGAGAGAGAAAAGAGGATTGGACAGAGAAAGAGGAAAGGAGACGGGCAGAGAAAGGGGGGGGGGGGGGGGGGAAGAGACGGACAGAGAGAGGGGAAGGAAGAAATGGACAGCCGGCCGTTGTGGCCGAGCGGTTCTAGGCGCTTCAGTCTGGAAACGCGCGACTGCTACGGTCGCAGGTTCGAATCCTGCCTCGGGCATGGATGTGTGTGATGTCCTTAGGTTTAACTAGTTCTAAGTTCTAGGGGACTAATGACCTCAGAAGTTGAGTCCCATAGTGCTCAGAGCCATTTGAACCATTTGTTTACACGCACTAGTTCACATGAGAAAATAAGAAAGAAGCACCGTATAACATTTTAGAAAACAGAGGTCGGGCTAGGTTCTGTAAACATAAGTCAATGCCAAAGCGACACCAGGCATACAGCGGGCGACTGCCTGGGTAAAGAAGTGTGATATGAACGCCAGGGACACTTACATTTTGTGCTGCGGGCACGAGCACCACGACGGAGAACATAGGACGCGCCGTACCACCAGAGAGCGCAGAGCACGGAACAGCGTACACAAGGAGGAAGCAACCTGGTAAACCAGACTGGCGAAATTACTGCCATCTGTTGACGGGAAGAATAACGCCGGACTAACCAGCCCGGCAGTTCACAGGTTTTAGTAATGGTTTACAAGCAAAACGAAAAAAAACTGCCTTGTCCTGACAAGGATAGAGGGAAGACAGAGGGCTAAAGGTCAGTCTGTACTTTCCGAGCGGTGACGCGTGGATGCGGAAAGACAAATTACCATGAAGGCAGGTTAGTGACTTGAATCAGCGCCTACCATGTCACAGGGTATCTGGGGACTCGACGGGATGTTTGCAGCAGGACACTTGTGGAATTCAGAGGTCTGGTTAGCACTATTGATTTGCGATCACACTAACTAATACATTGAAGGCTTGTTCCAAACATTAGAAAAAGCAAGGGAGGCAACTGGTTGCACAGTGGAAGTCAGTGTCTGAAGCTAACACAAGCAGCGAACCCTAGCAGCACGTTAAGTAAAAACCTGGGAGCAGCGCTCCACGTGAGGAAGCTTGCGGAGGCTGGCCACGAGCGACACGGAGTCGGCGCCCCAGCGATCTGACTGAGAAATTCCCTCCAAATACAAAAATACGGGTTTTTAAAGAATCTATCCACCAATCCACGAGCACTTAACAAGCTTCGGCCAACCTGACGAGTCGTTCTACATCTCCACAGCGCCTCTGACCAACGACATTTAGATCCCTCCCCTTCTCTTGCGTAGTAGGTAGGGATGCTTCTGGATTTTTCATTAAAAAAAGCACCAAGTTTGGTATCAACAGCGTTCAACTCTTAGCTAAACGTCACTGCCGCTCCAGTTGTGGCCAGCAACAACAGTGTCTTAAGTCGCTTGGCCTCGCCCTCCGTCCTTCTGTGGGTGAGGACCGCTGTAGTAGCACTATAACTTGTGTAAACCAGCTGACGTTGCAGTTCTCAGGAGCAAGTATCACGCTCGCTGCCTCTGCTAAGACGTGCCGTTTCGTGGCCATCTTCTACAGTGACGTCTCACGACAGCGTCTAGGTGGTAGATGGAGTTACCAGTTAATTCTCTGAGTGCAACTTCTCTCCTGAGACAGTTGCCCAGAGGGTCTGCAATTTTCAAAGCTGTAGTTTTACTATATATGTGCGGTAACCTAAACGCTACCACTTTTTCCTGCTCTCTGTAGTGTATCTCTGATTTCCTACCTTGAAGTGCCCTTGATGACCCCAAATAGCCTTAAGCGTAACAACGTGAAAGTCATTGTGTCGTCAGTATATGACAAAACATCACAAAAAAAGGTTGCAAAAAATGGTTCAAATGGCTCTGAGCATTATGCGACTTAACTTCTGAGGTCATCAGTCGCCTAGAACTTAGAACTAATTAAACCTAACTAACCAAAGGACATCACACACATCCATGCTCGAGGCAGGATTTGAACCTGCGACCATAGCGGTCGCTCGGCTCCAGACTGTAGCGCCTAGAACCACACGGCCACTCCGGCCGGCAAAAAGGTTGCATGAAAAGCGTTAACTCGCTGGTGGTACACCGCGTCCTATACACTCCATCGCAGCACTCGGATCGCAGCGCAAAACTGTAAGTGTCCTGGTTTTCATTCCGTATTTCTTCACCGAGGGAGTTGTTCGTTGTATTTTCTGGTATCGTTTTGGCATTGACTTAAGTTTTACCGCACCTAGCCCGATCACTGCTACCTAAAACATTACACAGTACTTCTTTTTTGTTTTCTCATGTGTATTAGTGCGTGTAAAAATTATTAGCTTCAGTCTCTTGTTTATTTCCAGTATCTCACCACGTGATGGGTATGTAATATTCCGAAACTGGTCGTGATCTAACATCTGAAAATAAAAAAACCTTACAACTGAAGCGGTATTTTCAATCTCTGCCGACTAAAACTATCGGAAAATCTGTCAGTATACATTAGTAAGGGGTGCCTCCACCGTTCGCCTTTATTATGGCTTTAACTCTGCTGGGGAACGCTTTCAATGGGGTGTCTGAGTGTCTGTAGAGGAATCACAGATCATTCATCCTCAAAAGCCGAAGCCAGAGAGGTAATGATGTTGGACTCTGGGATCTGGAGCGAAGCCCCAAAGGTGCTCCATTGAGTTCGAGTGAGGCTTTTGAGGAATTTATCAATTTAAGATACTGGAAGTCCGCGATCATGCTATGGCAATTTATTTCTAAAGGTCTGTCGTGATCACTAAATTGTAGATTTCACAATTGCCAGTATCGACCATTTGCCATCTTCGGAACAGTAACAAAAAGATAAACAATGGAGTAACTAATTAATTTCAATTAGCTGAAGCAAAATCTACAACAGGTCTAGTGATACATAAAAAATAGAGAAAGTTAACGTGACTAACAGCCCTGAATATCAGTCATACATGCCATGAAAACGTCCAGAATCTACAATCCAGGTACACAGTACGTGCTGGTGGTGGCCTGCATAGTCCAGTATTTATAGAGTACCTGAGGCCATCAGAGAGCACCAAACCTTAGGTGCATGGGTAACCAGTATCGAAAAATCAATAGCTAAAATGCAGTATTAGTAATCGTTCATTAAAATTGCTTCATATGACAAAATGAGCGTCTGACAATAAATTTTCGACTTACATAGAACAATTTTCCTTTAAGTGCCTTAAGCAACGCTTCCATATTAACCTCTACAATTCAGAAAACATTCATATAATCAAAACAAGAGCGCATTCGGTACTCATTTGGATAGAGAAAAACATTTGCAGGAAATATAGAGGATAAAATGAAGCATTGCATAATACAGGACAGTTATGGAACCTGCTGGAAGAAATTGACATTTACGTACATAGAAAACGGCAACCGGGATTTCTGCTGAATGAACATAATGACTTTAGGTTGAATGTTTATTTTGATGTATTCAGAAAGCTACTAGTATGAGTCGTTGCAGCAGCTTGGCGTGCGGTTGTGTGTGCTGGCCATCAGCGGTGAAGAGACGGCCTTCTTCCGCAAGCCCCGCCACAAGAAAACAAAAACTTCTTACAGAGAAGTCAAGAGGCGGCGCCACTGAGATCCCATTCCCAAAGTGTCATCGATTTTCGACATTTTAATTATCATACATTTTCGGTTATGTTTAATTGTTGTCCTGCTGAATGGAGGAGGAGGAGATTAGTGTTTAACGTCCCGTCGACAACGAGGTCATTAGAGACGAAGCGCAAGCTCGGGTGAGAGAAGGATGGGGAAGGAAATCGGCCGTGCCCTTTCAAAGGAACCGTCCCGGCATTTGCCTGAAGCGATTTAGGGAAATCACGGAAAACCTAAATCAGGATGGCCGGAGACGGGATTGAACCGTCGTCCTCCCGAATGCGAGTCCAGTGTGCTAACCACTGCGCCACCTCGCTCGGTCCTGCTGAATGGTTCCTATTTATACATCTGACGTCACTCATAAACTTTTTATTCTGGCTTTTACACAATTGTGTGTTACATAATTTTGCCAGGCTAGTAGCTTTCCATTATTACTCTTCACACGTCTCATGTGAATTTTAAGCATGGGTTTTATTTGCACATATTTTATGTGAGTCGAAGGTCTTAAACATCGACAGTAATACAAGTACCAGTAAGTGGAACTTGTATTACTGTCCATGTTTAACACTTCTTGTAGTTGTCTCATCAAATATTGTTTATATTTTACTTGGTTCATTTATTTAATGAAAATTGTTACATTGCCACAGTTCTGAACATAATGTCAATGTTAAAGTGCAGTACCACCACACTCTCGAAGATTGCATTTACTGTATGTTCCCTCAAACGCCTCCATTTTCCTGCGTTTATTTATTTCCGTTTATCTTATTGATATTGCTTAAGTTTCTTAAGTTTTGTTTATTAACAGAAACTGTTATGTAGGCATGGTGTTCCAATTTTGTGTTAAAGTTTTTCCTGTCTACTCCATTTTTATTTTGAATTTTTTACTTCTTCATTGCACTACCACCACACTGTCAAAGATATTACTGTATGTTTCTGCTTCAGTCTAGAGGTGTAATTCTCTTCCAATGTTGTTTGCAAACATTGTAACTTCTTTGGTGACAATATTCAGTAAATGTCTGAAGATGGCCTTATAAGCTGGAAACCGGATGCACAATAAAAGTAACATGTAGAAGAAAAGCAAACTGGTGCTTTTCATTTATTATAATGCTGTTCAACCAAGAACTGCCGAGAGAATCTGATAACATGATAAAAATGATGAATCTTTTTAGGATGCGACAGAACTGCGGTAGATGGAAGCTTCGTTATCTTTGAATAAGTCGCTACAGTTAGGACAAATCGAATTATTTGGGATTACTATCTGAGTATTTTCTCGTTGTAAAAATCTCTCTCTTTAGCTGAAAGTTATTAGTTGTTACAATACAAGACAAATATTCATCCATATTGGTGCAACAAGAAAGCAAGTTTGTTAAGGATCTCTCTCTCTCTTGTCTTGCTGTCCGCAGAGATAGTATTGTTGTGGTACTCAGTGTGATGTTTTCTTTGAATAACATGTCATTGTGTGTGATTATAGGGCCACAATACGAGGCTAGATATGTGAACTGTTGACGCTAAATTTTAAAGCCAAATGCTCACTCAGTACCCATATTTTCAAAGCCAGAGAGGTGAGACTTATTACGTGAAAAGCTGATGAAAATAGAGGTCATGAGAAGCCTTTTGTGCATGGTGTGTAGTTTTATTGAGAGGAAAACATTTTTTTTTTTCAAATTTTCCATTTTAAATGGTTTTCACGTGACATACGGTACTGCCTCTTTGATAAGACAGTGGCTGAACCTGGGCCGGCATAGCACCAGATGTTTAGCATAACACCAATGCTCAGTCCACGTGAACATCGTCCCACCGTACTACCGCTCTACGGATGCTACGTTTGAGTACCGTTAACGGAGGGGCGCCCACTGAAGCATCCTCTCCACAGCAGTGGGAGAACTGGGGGTGGTCACGTGGGGCGCACAGGACAGCTTGGTAAGAGTGCATCAGTACTCGGAACGCTCTTGCCTGCCAGCTCGGTCGGCGGCCGGACGTGTCTATTTGTTCCTCCAATTGGGGGCGCAGTGCCTCTCAATTTAACTGCGGCAGTCTCCCGTTGTAGCAGCGAGTTTGAGCTTATTTTACCCCTTAGGCTTAGTCGTCTGGAGAAATAAAACCTACACTGGTAACTGGAATTAGTCTTTGCCTTCGAAGGTTTTCTCCCAACATCACCAGACGCCCCGTTTTGCGCTCACTATCCCATCCCGACCAAGTCCAGCACGTACACTTCGTTGCTGGAGAAAATGTGTAGAGCCGTTCATTTGTTACTCGTATCTGTGGGAATGTAAACGTCACCTTAGCTGCACTGCAGAAGTATATTAAAATGTAAGCAGTAATAACCCTGTACAAATATCCGTCGAGATAAGTACGCAACAATCGTGGGTGTAATCATGTATACACTAGGTACAATGCTGAGCACTAATTATTCATTTCACTTTAAATAAATCATCTCCTACACACTACAGTGCACATTAGCTGTGGAATTCATTCCAAAAGTGCTTGTCACAGGCATTTACCTAGTCTTTCTGCCTAGCGCTGAAACTGTTTAAACTTCATTTTGTGGGCGATTCTTAACTACGATCAACAATTTTTTTTAAAGATAGGTACGGTATTCAAAATTCATGTGCATTGCCAACTAATACAGATACATAATGCTGGTGAAAGTAGTAGTGCAAATGAATAGGCGAGAAATTTTACGCTGGCTCTTGGTGCCGCAAGCAAATTGCTGCAATAATTAGTATTCTCCTCTGTTAAGCATTGTTTTTAAGGTTCATACGTAAAAGTTGGATCATGAGCAGGCAATGATGATTTACTCTGTAAGCACCGTTTACTTGCATCTTAAGTTTGTCATGAACTGCGGCAACGAACGAAGGTGTCGTGGATATTTCTTTATCGTGGCCCCACGACGGCCATTATATATAATAGGTTTACTATCGATAAATCATTTTGCTGATGATCTAGTCAGCTTATAAGAAGAATTAGGAACTTGGCAGTATAACAGTATTACTTTGATCACACACAGTGTACAAACTGAATAAAATACGTGTAGAACGACATTCATTTGAATATATTGCTTTAGAGAGTTTATTTCTAACTTCGACTAAAGTATATTTACAAAGATTGTCGCTTTATCAAACAAAGACAAGTCGGAAGTAGTTTTCACTTATTAATAGTGGAAAACTGGAAAAATACAATGGCACTTTGTTCCAGCTCTCCATAGCGGTGCGTAACGAAAGGAGGCATCTCTAACGGGAGTTGCAGTTCGGTGCGTCTAAAAGTTCCTCCTGAATGGTAGGAACAGCGCCTCCTGGCTTTTGAAGTTAGACAAGTAAGTTACTGTTCAGGAACTTGAAGGCTACTCAGTTATACATTAGTTCCCAAGAACCTAAAGCGCTTGGCAACTACTTTGCGTTAGCGGCACAGTTCTTGCGAAGTTCCCGTAAGCCACAGCTCCAACACGCACAAACGTGACGCCTGCACTTAGGTAGCTTTTCTACTAACTGGAGAGATCTTGCGCCGCTTAGAATCAGAACTGTTTTAGTGCTGCGTAGCTGATACTCAAAGTGGTGAAGTATCAGCCAGCGCAGAACGCGTAACTCGCAACGTGAAACTCAGTGATATGCTGTGTCCTTCTTTAAATAAACTTCAATTGTTGTTATCTCGTAATACTAAAGAATATTTAAATTACCATTGACAGAATATCAATATATTATCCCGCAAAGGAAAAAAATAAGTTTTCCCCCTGCAATTCCTTTCTTCCGTCTTTTATGAGCTCATTTAGACCAGTCTGAAAATAACTTAATGTGTTTTCTGGGTACATTCATCGACACAAATTATTTCATGGGCTTCCTGTTTCTAATTACATTAAGGAAAATGTATTTGCACGACAGTAATTTACATGTTCTCATATTCAGTCGTCCACCGCCCGCAGTTTCATAGCATAAACATGATGTATCTCTGACCAGTATGATTTTCACCTCCTCACAGAAAAAGTGAAGCACCTAGAAGACATGTTCTGATATCAGTGTAACTTTGTACACATACGTCCACCATGGGAGGGCCTGTAAATGGTGAGAGTAGCAGTTCTCTATGACTGGTAGAACGGTCACCAGAGAGCAATTAGTGTTGTTCATATCCATCGTTGTTACCAGGCCTGGTGGGTCGGTAATGGGCGTGAACAGCGTCAGAAACTAAATGATCACTGTGTAGGACACGGAGTTGGCGCGTACTGTGCGAGACGGAGTTTAGCTCCTGACAGAGTTTGAAAGGGACCTCAGTGTATATCACGATTTGGCCGGCTGGCCGTATCGGGGACCATCCAGATTCGGCAGTGGTTTGATGTTGGACAGCACTGAAGCGACTGGCCAGGCAAGGCTCCGGTCAATCACGTCGGACTAGTACACGTGAGGATCGCCATATTGTGCACTAAGTACGTTGTAACCCCTTCCAATATTTTCCTACCAGCGAGAACAGCAATCTGCATTCACTATTTGTCAGAGACCAGCAACAGCCAGATAAAGTAATTACAATCCCAAGCGTAGGTGCCGTCAACACAACAACAAAAACGGCTTGTTTGGACTTGTGCACTCACTGGAAGCATCGACTGCTCAGTGATGAACCACCAACGTCGGCTAGTATGGCGCAGATTCTGTGACAGGAACAGGGTGTTACTCCTAGTGGCAAGCCGTCTTCGTCACGCCACGGCAAGTAGTGACTGACGGAACTCTGGTGGCACAACGCTACGTCACAGACTTTCTGCGTCCTCTTGCATTACATCCCATGCGACGTTTTCGTGGTGCCACTTTTCAACAAGATAATGCTCGTCCATACATGACACATGCCACTATGAACTGTCTGCGTGATGATGATGTACTCCTGTGGCCACCAAGTCCCCAATTTGTCCCCGATAGATCAACTCCGCCCCAGCGCCAGCGTTCATGAAATCAAGCGCAATTACAATAGTTGAGAGCCAACTTGCCTCAGACAAAGAGACATCGGGTTTGCGACACCCTTCCCACACGAATCAGTGGATGCGTCCGGCCAGATGTAGTGTAATGTCGTACTTACAAGTGAGTTCATTGTAAATTTGTCTCTATTTTCTGATCACATCACATATGGTACCCTCTCAGCCCATGTATTTTCATTTAGTTTCGTCGTCCCCTTCTTGATGCTTCCCCGATCAGGGGAATTGCTTCTTCCGATCCACGGTTCAGTCGTAACAGACGATATCATTGGGCCAAAGTGAAGAAAGCGTAGAGATCGTCTGCTCGGAGACCCATGTTCAGAAATGAGCGCTGAACGGTATACTACGAAACAGCCTGCATCAACACGCTAAGCCGCGCGGGATTAGCCGAGCGGTCTTTGGCGCTGCAGTTATGGACTTTGTGGCTGGTCCTGGTGGAGGTTCGAGTCCTCCCTAGGGCATGGGTGTGTGTGTTTGTCCTTAGGATAATTTAGGTTAAGTAGTGTGTAAGCTTAGGGACTGATGACCTTAGCAGTTAAGTCCCATAAGATTTCACACACATTTTTGAATAGCACGCAAATTTGTTGTCAGTTCTACCACAGATCACCTGCTGTCCGACTTTACAAAGCGTGCAAAGCTCAGAAATCTACGTTCTGTGATGTCGCCACCTCGTGATTTCACCGTCCTTAGACTACTTTCCATAAATGCTCACGAAAGTAGCAGGCGAATAGCCGCAACAATCTGCCATTTTTCAAAGTCGACTACGCCAATGGATTTTCCCATTTGCAGTCAGTATCATCGACAGGACGTTTCCCTCGTTCTTATCTTCTCCGGTTACATAATTTCCTTACCATATCACGTACTTGAAACGTCGCCATAAAGGGAGGATGAATCGAAATGAAACTTAGTTAGTTGGGACAGTATGTGATGTTATTCCAGTGATCGAGTAAAATTCACAAAGAACTTGGCAGTATGAGCCCACTTCATGACGTTCTATCCCCTCTGGTCTGGATGTAAGCGCCGATTCAGCTGGCAAGGATGTCATAAGGCCATTGAATCTTCTGCTGTGACAACTGGCCTAAAACTGTTGTAACTTGCCCTTGGTAATCTGGATACTGGCACTCGAACGGAATTAACGTCCAAGCTGGTCCCACACATGTTCTGTCGGAGCTGATCTGGGGTCTCCTTGCCACAGGAGCACCTCAACTTCACGCAGACAATGTCACATTGCATGTGTGGGTGATTGTTAGAAAATGGCCATACGATGCTGTCGCATAATAGGTCACACATGGTGATTAACCGATGTGCCATTGTAGTTCCGTTAATCGCTACCAGTTGTGATCTGAAGTCAGACCCGAGGGCTCCCCACGTCATGAGGTCAAGAGACCTTGGAAGAAAGGGACCTCTCGCCAGCTCTTCGTCACACTCACCATCGTCGACCATCTGCATGCCTGCCCTCACGTTCCCACGCATCCAGTACAGGGCCACTGTCACATCCGAATGCTCCAGAAATCTGGATCTTGCACGATTCGACCACCCGACCAAATGGAGACCCACAATGAGACCTCTTTAAAATTCTTTAAAGTGCCGATAAGCCTGGCTCACAAAAGTATGCGGAATCTGCGTATTCTGCACAGGGATCACTCATCTTCTCACGCTGTTCACATCTCTTGCATACCTTCCAGACCTATTAACCGCGCTAAACAAGAACAACACTATACGCTGTGGTATCCGTTCTGCCAGTTACAGCAAATTGCAGCTCTAATCATTTACTTAACCGTCGATGGTGTATACGTGAACAAAGTTACACTGACATCCGACCACATCTCCCGGGTACTTAGCTTTCGTTTGTAAAAATCATTCAAGTCAGAGATACACAATGTTTGACGCTATGAATACCGGAAATTCATCATTTTGCGCGAGATCTTAGATAAGCAACGCATCTAACTCAAGTATTTTACTTCTGTTTATGTTCTTAAGAAATGACTGCCCGCATCATAGAACTGGTTGACATTGGCCTGAGAAACATTACTCATTCGTATGTGATTGTTCCCATAGTAAGTAGTTCATGACTGCTTATCGTCAAAGATAAAGTACTACTCTTTTCATGAACGTGGAGACACGTAGTTAACTGTGAGGCAGTAGGATATTTTGTCCAGAAAGACGAACGGAAGTACATACACTCCTGGAAATGGAAAAAAGAACACATTGACACCGGTGTGTCAGACCCACCGTACTTGCTCCGGACACTGCGAGAGGGCTGTACAAGCAATGATCACACGCACGGCACAGCGGACACACCAGGAACCGCGGTGTTGGCCGTCGAATGGCGCTAGCTGCGCAGCATTTGTGCACCGCCGCCGTCAGTGTCAGCCAGTTTGCCGTGGCATACGGAGCTCCATCGCAGTCTTTAACACTGGTAGCATGCCGCGACAGCGTGGACGTGAACCGTATGTGCAGTTGACGGACTTTGAGCGAGGGTGTATAGTGGGCATGCGGGAGGCCGGGTGGACGTACCGCCGAATTGCTCAACACGTGGGGCGTGAGGTCTCCACAGTACATCGATGTTGTCGCCAGTGGTCGGCGGAAGGTGCACGTGCCCGTCGACCTGGGACCGGACCGCAGCGACGCACGGATGCACGCCAAGACCGTAGGATCCTACGCAGTGCCGTACGGGACCGCACCGCCACTTCCCAGCAAATTAGGGACACTGTTGCTCCTGGGGTATCGGCGAGGACCATTCGCAACCGTCTCCATGAAGCTGGGCTACGGTCCCGCACACCGTTAGACCGTCTTCCGCTCACGCCCCAACATCGTGCAGCCCGCATCCAGTGGTGTCGCAACAGGCGTGAATGGAGGGACGAATGGAGACGTGTCGTCTTCAGCGATGAGAGTCGCTTCTGCCTTGGTGCCAATGATGGTCGTATGCGTGTTTGGCGCCGTGCAGGTGAGCGCCACAATCAGGACTGCATACGACCGAGGCACACAGGGCCAACACCCGGCATCATGGTGTAGGGAGCGATCTCCTACACTGGCCGTACACCACTGGTGATCGTCGAGGGGACACTGAATAGTGCACGGTACATCCAAACCGTCATCGAACCCATCGTTCTACCATTCCTAGACCGGCAAGGGAACTTGCTGTTCCAACAGGACAATGCACGTCCGCATGTATCCTGTGCCACCCAACGTGCTCCAGAAGGTGTAAGTCAACTACCCTGGCCAGCAAGATCTCCGGATCTGACCCACATTGACCATGTTTGGGACTGGATGAAGCGTCGTCTCACGCCGTCTGCACGTCCAGCACGAACGCTGGTCCAACTGAGGCGCCAGGTGGAAATGGCATGGCAAGCCGTTCCACAGGACTACATCCAGCATCTCTACGATCGTCTCCATGGGAGAATAGCAGTCTGCATTGCTGCGAAAGGTGGATATACACTGTACTAGTGCCGACATTGTGCATGCTCTGTTGCCTGTGTCTATGTGCCTGTGGTTCTGTCAGTGTGATCATGTGATGTATCTGACCCCAGGAATGTGTCAATAAAGTTTCCCCTTCCTGGGACAATGAATTCACGGTGTTCTTATTTCAATTTCCAGGAGTGTAGAAAAGTGCAACAGGCATCACCTTAATTGTAACTAATTTATCGTTGTTTATAGAAATTAAATAGGATCTAAGTCGTTCTAATCACTTAGAGCTCGCTTTGGTTCTCGACAGGGATCTGTTCACACTGTGGAATTTGAGGAGACGGTATTGGATCATGTGGGAGAAAATACATCAGTAAGTACTCTTCAGCTTATCCTTGAAATCCGCACGTCGGAGAATATAAAGTGGATAGCTATTGTGGAGCAAAAAATACACCCCTCTAATAATGTGTGCAAGCAATGGAGCCAAAGATTTAGAAACCTGCGTGCAGTTTTGTCAATCGATTATTGAGTTCAGTACCGCTGTCTTCGATCGTCACTTCCAACAGTTTCTCTGACCTTAACGTGTTGCTACAAGGTTCGAGTAGTTTGCCTTAATAAGGAAAGTAAATATTCACTTCAGGCCATTAGTACCTTATCAATAACATCTTATGCCAAAGTAATCATTTTAGAAATCACCACCATTTATACAAATCTGACGCTGAAAATTTGAAACACAATTTCTGTATAATGCAACCAGTCAAATGGTTTGTAATATTTGTATTTATTAAAAAGGTTCTTCGCTAAGCCCTTCGAAAATTATCCTGTGTTCTGTTACATCTATCAGTTCTCTTGCAATACTATTACACGATAGCCAATGTTAAAATATTTTAGGCTATTTCTACATTTGCATCTATATTTATACTCCGCAAGTCACCCAACGGTGTGTGGCGGAGGGCACTTTACGTGCCACTGTCATTACCTCCCTTTCCTGTTCCAGTCGCGTATGGTTCGCGGGAAGAACGACTGTCTGAAAGCCTCCGTGCGCTCTCTAATCTCTCTAATTTTACATTCGTGATCTCCTCGGTAGGTATAAGTAGGGGGAAGCAATATATTCGATACCTCATCCAGAAACGCACCCTCTCGAAACCTGGCGAGCAAGCTACACCGCGATGCAGAGCGCCTCTCTTGCAGAGTCTGCCACTTGAGTTTGTTAAACATCTCCGTAACGCTATCACGGTTACCAAATAACCCTGTGACGAAACGCGCCGCTCTTCTTTGGATCTTCTCTATCTCCACCGTCAACCCGATCTGGTACGGATCTCACACTGATGAGCAATACTCAAGTATAGGTCGAACGAGTGTTTTGTAAGCCACCTCCTTTGTCGATGGACTACATTTTCTAAGGACTCTCCCAATGAATCTCAACCCGGTACCCGCCTTACCAACAATTCCACTTCAAATCGTTCCGCACGCATACTCCCAGATATTTTACAGAAGTAACTGCTACCAGTGTTTGTTCCGCTATCATATAATCATACAATAAAGGATCCTTCTTTCTATGTATTCGCAATACATTACATTTGTCTATGTTAAGGATCAGTTGTCACTCCCTGCACCAAGTGCCTATCCGCTGCAGATCTTCCTGCATTTCGCTACAATTTTCTAATGCTGCAACTTCTCTGTATACTACAGCATCATCCGCGAAAAGCCGCATGGAACTTCCGACACTATCTACTAGGTCATTTATATATATTGTGAAAAGCAATGGTCCCATAACACTCCCCTGTGGCACGCCAGAGGTTACTTTAACGTCTGTAGATGTCTCTCCATTGATAACAACATGCTGTGTTCTGTTCGCTAAAAACTCTTCAATCCAGCCACACAGCTGGTCTGATATTCCGTAGGCTCTTACTTTGTTTATCAGGCGACAATGCGGAACTGTATCGAACGCCTTCCGGAGGTCAAGAAAAATAGCATCTACCTGGGAGCCTGTATCTAATATTTTCTGGGTCTCATGAACAAATAAAGCGAGTTGGGTCTCACACGATCGCTGTTTCCGGAATCCATGTTGATTCCTACATAGTAGATTCTGGGTTTCGAAAACCGACATGATACTCGAGCAAAAAACATGTTCTAAAATTCTACAACAGATCGACGTCAGAGATATAGGTCTATAGTTTTGCGCATCTGCTCGACGACCCTTCTTGAAGACTGGGACTACCTGTGCTCTTTTCCAATCATTTGGAACCTTCCGTTCCTCTAGAGACTTGCGGTACACGCCTGTTAGAAGGGGGGCAAGTTCTTTCGCGTACTCTGTGAGAATCGAATTGGTATCCCGTCAGGTCCAGTGGACTTTCCTCTGTTGAGTGATTTCAGTTGCTTTTCTATTCCTTGGACACTTATTTCGATGTCAGCCATTTTTTCGTTTGTGCGAGGATTTAGAGAAGGAACTGCAGTGCGGTCTTCCTCTGTGAAACAGCTTTGGAAAAAGGTGTTTAGTATTTCAGCTTTACGCGTGTCATCCTCTGTTTCAATGCCATCATCATCCCGGAGTGTCTGGATATGCTGTTTCGAGCCACTTACTGGTTTAACGTAAGACCAGAACTTCCTAGGATTTTCTGTCAAGTCGGTACACAGAATTTTACTTTCGTATTCACTGAACGCTTCACGCATAGCCCTCCTTACGCTAACTTTGACATCGTTTAGCTTCTGTTTGTCTGAGAGGTTTTGGCTGCGTTTAAACTTAGAGTGAAGCTCTCTTTGCTTTCGCAGTAGTTTCCTAACTTTGTTGTTGTACCACGGTGGGTTTTTCCCATCCCTCACAGTTTTACTCGGCACGTACCTGTCTAAAACGCATTTTACGATTGCCTTGAACTTTTTCCATAAACACTCAACATTGTCAGTGTCGGAACAGAAATTTTCGTTTTGATCTGTTAGGTAGTCTGAAATCTGCCTTCTATTACTCTTGCTAAACAGATAAACCTTCCTCCCTTTTTTTATATTCCTACTAACTTCCATATTCGGGGATGCTGCAACGGCCTTATGATCACTGATTCCCTGTTCTGTACGTACAGAGTCGAAAAGTTCGGGTCTGTTTGTTATCAGTAGGTCCAAGATGTTATCTCCACGAGTCGGTTCTCTGTTTAATTGCTCGAGGTAATTTTCGGATAGTGCACTCAGTATAATGTCACTCGATGCTCTGTCCCTACTACCCGTCCTAAACATCTGAGTGTCCCAGTCTATATCTGGTAAATTGAAATCTCCACCTAAGACTATAACATGCTGAGAAAATTTATGTGAAATGTATTCCAAATTTTCTCTCAGTTGTTCTGCCACTAATGCTGCTGAGTCGGGAGGTCGGTAAAAGGAGCCAATTATTAACCTAACTTGGTTGTTGAGTGTAACCTCCACCCATAATGATTCACAGGAACTATCCACTTCTACTTCACTACAGGATAAACTACTACTAACAGCGACGAACACTCCACCACCGGTTGCATGCAATCTATTCTTTCTAAACACCGTCTGTACCTTTGTAAAAATTTCGGCAGAATTTATCTGTGGCTTCAACCAGCTTTCTGTACCTATAACGATTTCGGCTTCGGTGCTTTCTATCAGCGCTTGAAGTTCCGGTACTTTACCAACGCAGCTTCGACAGTTTACGATTACAATACCGATTGCTGCTTGTTCCCCGCATGTCCTGACTTTGCCCTGCACTCGTTGAGGCTGTTGCCCTTTCTGTACTTGCCCAAGGCCATCTAACCTAAAAAACCGCCCAGCCCACGCCACACAACTCCTGCTACCCGTGTAGCCGCTTGTTGCGTGTAGGGGATTCCTGACCTATCCAGCGGAAACCGAAACCCCACCACCCTATGGCGCAAGTCGAGGAATCTGCAGCCCACACGGTCGCAGAACCGTCTCAGCCTCTGATTCAGACCCTCCACTCGGCTCTGTACCAAAGGTCCGCAGTCAGTCCTGTCGACGATGCTGCAGATGGTGAGCTCTGCTTTCATCCCGCTAGCGAGACTGGCAGTCTTCACCAATTCAGATAGCCGCCGGAAGCCAGAGAGGATTTTCTCGGATCCATAGCGACACACATCATTGGTGCCGACATGAGCGACCACCTGCAGATGGGTGCACCCTGTACCCTTCATGGCATCCGGAAGGACCCTTTCCACATCTGGAATGACTCCCCCCGGTATGCACACGGAGTGCACATTGGTTTTCTTCCCCTCTCTTGCTGCCATATCCCTAAGGGGCCCCATTACGCGCCTGACGTTGGAGCTCCCAACTACCAGTAAGTCCACCCTCTGCGACCGCCTGGAACTTGCAGACTGAGGGGCAACATCTGGAACAGGACAAGCAGCCATGTCAGGCCGAAGATCAGTATCAGCCTGAGACAGAGCCTGAAACCGGTTCGTCAGACAAACTGGAGAGGCCTTCCGTTCAGCCCTCCGGAATGTCTTTCGCCCCCTGCCACACCTTGAGACGACCTCCCACTCTACCACAGGTGAGGGATCAGCCTCAATGTGGGCAGTATCCCGGGCAACCACAGTCGTAGTCCGATCGGGGGATGCGTGGGACGAGCTGGCCGTCCCCGACAAACCCCCATCCGGAACCCCACAGTGATGCCCATTGGCAACAGCCTCAAGCTGTGTGACCGAAGCCAACACTGCCTGAAGCTGGGAGCGAAGGGATGCCAACTCAGCCTGCATACGAACACAGCAGTTGCAGTCCCTATCCATGCTAAAAACTGTTGTGCAAAGAACGTCTGAACTAATCTACAGAGAGCGCAAACAAATCGACACAAAATTTAAACGGTTATTAAAATACAAGATTGCTTAGTAAATGCAGTAATGCTGCTACTTGCGCACTGCTGACACACTGCTCGGCGGCGGAAGGAGACTACGCGATTGTACACTATTCAGGTACTAAAACGCGATGCTACAACTCTCAAATACTATAATACGCCAGAAATTTATGAATTAGACAATGCAAGTACCAAAAACACGCAAAGAAATTAAGAATTAAACTATGTAGCAAATAAGTTCCGGCAGTCGATTTGTCACGTAGGCGTCTACCATTAAACTCCTGTCCTTTAAAACGTTGACTGCCGCATTCAAAGCGATGAATGTTTCACCGCGAGCCCAACCAGGCCACGGCTGTGTTGTACCTGCCGGCGAACTCGTGGTGGTCAATGTGTAAAAGAATCAAACTCCCTTGCGTACAATAGATTTAAGTGTCTCGTTACTTTACAAATGTCAAATATTTGATTTTAAGCATGTAAACGGGAGAATGTTTAGAGAAAATTTGAAATTATGTATAAAGTTTGTTGGAAGTGACCAAGTGCCCTCATTTTCAAATACTGGACACATAAAGTCGCGCCGTCGGTTAGATTGTCTCATGATAAACACAGTTTCTAACTGTAGTAACTGCCTTATTGTGTTAAACTTTTAAAGTAAGATTATACCTCTTAATGAATAGATCATGACAGCATTTTAAATTTTTAGATTTTGCAATAACTATGTGAAATCCTGAAAATCAAATTTTCGTTGCCCCTGGAAGTCATTACAAAGACAGCCTGCAAATGGTATTGGGTTCTGGATCCCGGGTTAGTCGCTTAGTAAAACAGACGTGTTTCTAACCATATTTGCTACTACCCGCAAGCAGTTTGACGTAAAGGAAATCGTTGTCGAATCACTGAGCAGTTATGCGACACAAAGGGCATTATGTTCAGAATGTCCAGCCGTACAGCTACTGCAATATGCCACTGTAACGTTAAGTTCTTGTTTAATTACAAAACAACTTGTAACCCCCCCCCCCCCCCCACTTCGTGCGATGGCGTTCGACGCGGAAGTAAGCCGGGCCGAGCTCTGCTGGTGGACGAGATTTTCACTGCCAGTATTTGGCCGGAAAGGGGAGGAAAGGTATTGGTGTAAAGTTCGTGAAGAGCAACCTTTTGTCTTTGCCCTGGATTAAATTCCAAACCTCTCCGCAGTGTATCATGGAGTAAAGGCGTGTGACACTGTTGCTTGTGGTCCATCAGTCGGATGAGGACGTTCAACTCGGCAGCTTCCTTGATGCTCTTCGATAGGAGTAGGCTATCTGCCAACACCAGATTCCGTCTCCCTCCCCCCTCTCCCGTGTTCCATTATCATACAATGCAGACATGACACTCCACCGTACAAGTATCCATAACGCTCACCTACACTCCACAAGTATGCGTAAGACACAACTGTTACATCTTCGGAAGGAAAGGAACCAATGTGCACAGAGGAACAAGACCCGTTCCGCACTGTGGCTAGGGGATATCCCAGCCAAGAATGCAATACCACATTCAGTTAATAACAATTAGTAACCTGTTCGGTATCGTTTTCCGTTTTAAGCAGGAGAAGGAAGGAAGATCAGAGCAATTTCGGATCCAGAAGGGTGGCAGGTCGGGAGGGGCCTGGGGGTAAGAGGGTGATGATTCTGTGAGGTTCATGATATCCACCCTAATAAAGGTTTCAGTAAAAGCGTTTATATTTTTACGGTTACCAATTTCAAAATTTCTTAGCAAACTTTTGGAGAGTGAACTTCAAGCGACTCACACCGGCAACGGCACAGGCAAACGGAAGAACAAGTATATTTATTGGAATGAACATAAACTTCAGTCCTCCTCCTATGGGGCAGGATAGCTCGAGACCTATTTTCGAGCATGCGACCCTGGGGAAACGAGTAGTTCCGTGCCTGCTGCGCACTGCTGCAGCAGTACAGTTGTCACCTGTCGGGGAGGCATGTGCTCGGAACAGCTTCGCCTATGTAGCCCCTGCGACTTGTGGCATAGGCCACCTGCTATGCAGTGCTGTTACGATAGAAGGCTATAACCCCCCTACATAGCAGAAGTTGCATTACAGCTAAAAGTCTCCACGATGGAAAGAAATTGTAGA
Source organism: Schistocerca piceifrons (assembly GCF_021461385.2). Classification (NCBI taxonomy): domain Eukaryota; kingdom Metazoa; phylum Arthropoda; class Insecta; order Orthoptera; family Acrididae; genus Schistocerca; species Schistocerca piceifrons. Next base: position 261,106,126 of record NC_060141.1, read on the forward strand.
AATCTCAACCTTATATTAACACTGGGTGCTTTCAGTAGTCTGCGCGAGGACAGCGCACATTCCGATCAGGTAAAGGCGCACATTCACAGGCAGACAGTAGTTGCTGCATACGACACAGTTCACGAGTCCGCAACCACTACCGGCAACCAACCAAATTTGAGTAAGGCAAGACAAAAAAGGAAAAACTTTCAACAAAAAAAAAACAGAAAAACTAACCTCACTAAAAGACATCATTCTCCTGATTTAATGATCGCATGCCCATAGTCTGCAGCCCGGTGTTCAGTATCGTAGTTGTGAGATATTTATAATGAGCGCAAATTTCAATTGTATATTATATAAGATGAGAGTTTGAGGCTATTACATTTCGTACATCAGCTGTAAGATACATATAATTCTTGTATTTCCAGATGAAAGCTTTTGATACGCTACATTTCTCTGAAATGTAGGTACTTAGTAGTCGTGTTATTCCTAAGCACTAATTTAAGTAAATAATAACAATAATAATAATTATTATTATTATCATATTAAAAAGATATTTATTTTGTTGTAATTTTAATTATAAAATAATCTTCAATATAGTAATAATAATGAATCACAACATCACATACAATATATTTTGCAACAAACTGTGATCCTCCCAGAACCAATCCCCAGATACGCGCCTGCATAAGAGTTTAATGTCCCGTCGAGGATATGGTCATTGGAAATAGAACAGGACAACACGGCGCGCCTTTGTGGAGAGTCCAATACATAGGTATGCAAGTGGAGCTGTGACATTATACGAAATTGATGTCATGTGGTATAGTCAGCTTTCTTCGTGTCTCGTGCACGTTAAGGACATTACAGGGTATTGTTACTCCTAAACGTGTAGTGCAGAATCTCTGGTCACTTCACGCCCTATGCGATATACACTATAGAGTGGTAAAATTAAGTTAAAGTGCCTCATTTCACGAACACTTTGCAATATCCAACGTTTCCGTTTCCCTAAACTTGTATGTGCGATTCATGACAAACTCTACGAACACAGAACAAACATTGACGACGGGTAATATTTTCGTATCACCTATCCTGACTCATTCTATACGTAATTCAGGGATAAAGACATTCGTTTGGAACCAGTGGTCATAGAAGAAAGGAAACGAAAAAGAAAAATAGCTCCACTGAAAGAAATTGAACAGGTCACCTTAAGTGATTAGAGAACGGACGTGAAAGAGCCTACTGCTGTTCCTTTCCTCACGACTGTGTACTGGACCAGCCGTGTGTGCTAGCCGAGGGAGGTATACCTCCTCCCGGCATGTCCAGCACTCGGTACAGCGAGATCTGGGAACGAAGAGTCCTCTCCGGGAGAGGGATGAGGCCCCTCGTGGCGGGATTATTGGCTGCCCGCCCCCTGCGTCGCCCTGATTGGTCGCTGGTCCCACAGGCGGGTCCATCGCACAGCGATTTGCCGCCGCCACGGGCAGGCTCGTTTCCGGAGATCAGCAGCGATCCTCTAGTGAGGGGCCGGGGGGACTGAAGTGGAGAATGGCGAAGGTGCTCACAGTTCTTCGAATCCCTGCAGAAGCTGTCTAAAATTTTTCACTCTCTTCTCGCAATGGCTTGCAGTTCCTCCTTGAATTGCAACGGACAAGTCAGTGCTAAAATGTTTCACCATAAGCAATTCCTATTATCGTTTTGGGTCATCATATTCCGACTGATCTGATGCACTACGCCACGAATTTCTCTCCTACGCCAACCCTTTGACTAACACTTGCAGGTGCAACGTTCTCATTTAAGTGTTAAATATTGGGTTGATGTGTAGGTTCGTAGCGTTTTTCCGTAATTTTAATAAACAAAAGAGAACACGTGACAGTGATTTTAGTCATTAACAATATTCTCCTTCACTATTCACAACAGTCTGCCAACGCTGGGGCAACTTTTCTATTCCGCGACTCGCAGAAATCACGTGGCTTGGAGGCGCAGACTCATCCAGCCGTGTTCGGAGCTCATTTTCGTTCGGAAAGGAAGTTCCTTGAAGGTTGTTTAATAGAGAGTCGAAACGTTAACACTCGGATGGTGCAAGATCAGTTGAATAAGATGGGTGCGGAATCACTTCCTGACGAAAATCCTGTATAGCGCTTTTTGTCAGTCTAACAGAATACGGGCGGGTTTTAGCGTGGAGTAGCAACACTTCACGCAGTCTTCCTAGTCGTTGCTCTTGGATTGCGTATGCAAGACGTGGCACTTATCGAAATAAATGTCAGTAGTGATGGCTGCACCTTGGCAAGCAATTTTTAGTACACCACATCGTCGCTGTTCCATCGATGCTTAACATTATCTTTTGTGGAAATGCGCAGGTATTTGTATGGGGAGCTGCTGCTTGTTTGGGTTTAACGATTCCTTTTTTTGCCATATGATGGCATACAGACACCATTTCTCGTCACCAGTAACGATACAGGTTAGGAATGGTAGGTGTTGTTCAAGAGCCAATTGATGACGAGTAAGCAGAGATGCACACATACCCATCCACTGATTTCTATGATTTTGGCTTATAGCATGTGGTAACCATGCATACGATTTTTGAACCTTCCTCATTGCATGCAAATGTCGCACGACGATGGAATGATCACATTCATCACATTTGCCAGTTCTCCGGTACAAGGACGTGGATCATCGTGGATTAATGCGCTTAAGCGATCTTCATTAAATCTCGAAGATCTTCCTAAACGAAGGAGAATCACTAGTGTCAAAACGATCCTCCTTAAAACGAGAAAATAGTTTCATGCAGTCTTCTGTCCAATGGCATTATCCCCGTACACTGCGCAAATATTTCTGGCCACCTCCGGCGCTGCAATCACTCTGACAACTCAAACAGAAGCATATGTCAGAAATGTTGAGAATTCTCCACTTGGAACTCTATTTTCTAGTGTCCACAGCTCCACTCACTATCTCCGAGTGACAAAATAACAGTATGTAAAATCAGATAGCAACATTGAGCTACAAATAAAAAATGACAATCGATTAATAAATCCCTAGCAACCAGAATACCAATATACAAAACAAAAGCGCTACAAACCTATGCACGAAACTAATAAATTACAATTTCTGTCTTTCCATACATTTTACCCCCTACAGTTATACTATGGAAGTTACTCTCTTACGTCTTAGCACACGTCCTGGCATTCTGTCCCTTCTTTTCCTCAGCGTTTTCCATATCTTCCTCTGCTCACCGAATCTCCGGAAAATCTTATCATTTTTTATCTTGTCTACATAATTATCAATATCTTTTTATAATACCCATCTCAAACGTTTCGATTTTTTTCCAGTTTCCCAGCTTTCATGATTCACTTCCAAATAATGCTCAGCTCTAAACGTACGTTCTCACAAATCTCTTCCTGAAATTAAGTCCGATGTCTGACATTAATAGACTTCTTTTGGCCAAGAACGCTCTGTCTACGTATTCTCCACGTTTGCTCCATCAAGTGTTAGTTTCCTTCCAAGGTAGCAGACTTCTGTCACTTCATCTACATCATGGTCACCATGTTTCATGTTAAGTTTATTGCTTATCTCATTTCTGCTAATCCTCATTCCTTTCGTCTTTCCTCGAATTACTCTCCCTCCATATTCTGTATTGATTAGAATGTTCATTCCATTGAGCAGATTCTATAATTGTATGATGGTAATCGCATTTATCTTTCATCATCCGCAACTGTGTCTTAACTTCCGTAGAGTCAAAACTCAACTCCTTGCATTGAACTAAGGATAGCAATGTCATCAGACCCTGGTATTTAATCCCACCCGTGAACGTTTATTTTTATTTTCATCATTGCTTCTTCGATGTTTAGATTGAACAGTAGTAGATGAAGACTACAATCTTGTCTTACAGCCATTTTAATCCGAGCTCCTCGTTCCCGGTCTTTCATACTTCTTGTTCCCGCTTCATTTTTGCACTTATTGTATGTTGCCTCTCATTTCCTATACATTACGCTTATTTTTCTGAGACGTTTGAAGATCATGCACCATTTTTCCTTCGTAGAACCGATTTTTCTAGATCGACATATTACATGAACGTGTGTTAATTTTTCCTATGTCTTGCTTTCATTACCAATCGCAAGATCAGAGTTGCCTCTCTGGCGCCTCTTCTTTCCGTAAAGCCGAACTGATCAGTATCTAACAGAATTTCAATATTCTCTTCCATTTTCGGGTGCAAAATTCCTGTCAGAAACTTTCTGACGACGATTGTGTAATACCTACCACATTTATCTATCTTAGTCCCCATCCGTGTGTTAACTTTCCAGGAGTCTAAAAATTCGCGACCCTGCATTTCAACAGAGTGCAAAGAGTAAAGTCGTTGGTGATTTATTACGCTGCAAAAGTTGCCTCCTTCTCATCTTCAAACAAATTGCTGCCAAAAACAGGTATTGTGGTGCACTTCACAGAGACACATGGTCACCGAATTTATATTGGTAAAAAGAAGCCTTCAAGTTATGCTATTCATGACCACAGAGGATAGCTTAAGTCGATTAATAACAAAACCGATACCTACAACAATAAAGGTATGAACTTCCCCACCCGCAATAATAAAAAAGGCTCTCAACTGTCTATAGTACTTACTCGAACCCATACGTGCTCCATGGTTAACATTAGACCTTCAGAGCTCCAGAATTTTTATTTGGGGAGGCGGTTCCTTTCTAGTTGAGTTGTTGGTAAGTCTTCTTCAAAGACTGAACTCCATTAAATTTCTTGACAGTGCTGCGTTTAATGGGTGTGACAGAAAAGAAGCTTAAGTCATTAAAATTAATCACATTGCAGCCTTTTATTTTTAATCTTTAGCTCTTCAATTTTCACGCATTATCACTAGCTATACATTTTAACAAATCGAAATGAACGATGTCATTTTGTAAAAACACTAAAACGAAAACGTTGACAATAATGCATTCAGAAATGTGTTACTATTAATATAAGGGGTAGTCAAATGAAAATGAGACATATGGAAAAAAAGTAAGCAAACTACCGCTTCCTCGTCCGAAGCGAATCGACAGACACGAATGTCTTTCTTGAGGTCTCCAAAAATACGAAAATTGCACGGGAAGAGACCGGAACTTCACGATGTGTAAGGGCTTCCCAGAAAAAGTTCTGCAGAGTTTCGCTGGGAAGCCCTTTCGTATCCTCCATATAGTCCCGGTCTCTCCCCGTGCAATTTCAACTTTTTTTGGAAACCAGAAGGAAGACATTTGTGACCGTCGATCTTTCGGACGAAGAGTTGCTTGCATGGGTACAATCACGGTTCCTCGGACAATCGAAAACATTTTTCCGTGAACCATTGTCCGTCTTGTCTCGTAGAGGAATAAATAAATATATTTAACATTTATGGCGATTACTTTTGAAATAATAAACAGTTTACTTCCTTATAAACATGACGAACGTTAGGAAGTGAAATAACGAGTCCATAATGTAAGCCTAACAGACCTTTCTATTCTTGCTCACGAATACTTTTAGACAGAGTAAAAATTGCATTTAATTCAAAATGGTATAAACGTACGACAGGATATCATTCGTGTAACACTATACAATTCAAAATCGTGTGTTTTCCACGTCTTTCGTCAACGTGATATGCTGTCACTCGTCAAATGTTAAAACAGCTACTGCCAGCCAACAAGCTGCTATTCCTTGTAAAGAAAAATCAAGAGTATCCTAACTTTTGTTGTCTTTATGAAGTCTCAGAAAAAAATTATGTATGTCCAGATCGCAGTATTCACTTAAGCGTTCAGGAACATTGTTTAGATTTCTTGCTCGTCCACTTCACCAATGGATTATGTATTGCATCGTTCACGTGGAAAAAGACTGTTACAAATGCTGGTTCTGGTTCTGTCCCAGGATCCTCTTAGGGGACATGTAATTGGCCACTACTCATCGAATGCCCTACACTGGTGGCCAGGGTCCGGTGCTTAACATTCACGACTCCCCTTCAAACTGCTGTCGTGAGCAGGGGAGGAGGGGAGGACGAGGGGAATGGCAAGGTGTGGAGTACTAACTGCCTGACAAACGGGGATGCTCGTGAACGGACTGGACTATTGTCGAAAATGAACACGGCAGAGCAGGTATTCCATCCAAGCTGAAATTATCGCTTTCATCAGCTCAACTTTGTTCTACCGTAACTACGACTGGTGCTACTTCAAGGCATTTTTTTCTATGGTTACATTCAGATAGACTAACGATATAATTTCTGAAAATTTCGCAAAACAATTTTAATGACAAACCAGTAAGCAGGGTTATACAGCTACTAATTATTTGAAAAAGTCATTATTAACCAGCAAAAAGCTGTCGCGAACATTTACTCATTATGAAGTCGACGAAAACTTATATCGAACATGTAAGTTAAAGAAATAATTTTAAAAAATCTGTAATATCTAATGCAAAACTTAACACCTACAAGATTAAGCTCAGAAGATAAATATTTTCAGTTCAATATGTATGTCATTTTATACTGATGGGCACATCAGTACGCAGAATTTCTGCGCTGTACGCGGATATCACACCGGTTTCATTTATAGGACTAACATGGAATAAACTGAATATCGTCGTGCGCTTCGTCATCTGGAGGTGTGGCGTGTATGGCACCAGAATGTTGCGGCTAGATGCGTCCTGTGCAGGAAGTGTAGACACAACATTTCTAACAGCCGCAAATTAACCGACTTTCAACCTGGGATGATGATAATCGGTGAAAGAAACATTGGTCATAGTATACCGGGAATTACCCAAGTACTTCGGTTACTGAGGACAAATGAATCTTGGCTGGACCTTCAAAATCTGTGTTTCCACAGATACATAGTACAGCGATGCACTGGAGGACTTCATATGTTTGACGATTGGTCGTTACATCGCCTCCACAGAGCCACACGAGACGATCGACCGTTTACGTGAATCATATAGCTGCAGCATTAAATGTGTGGCGGCCAGGTACCCATTTATATGAGAAATGTACAGTGGCAAATGCACCAGATACGCTTCAGCAGCGAACCACTGATACTATTCCAGCCAAACCAGCTAGCGTCAAATCTGTACATATAATAAATTATCTGCTGCCACGTTTTTCAGTCTGTATGTTCCTCAGTAACTACTATAGGGATTTTGATACGATTGCCAGTAATACATAGACTGATTCACGAGAAAGCTTTGTGTGTATAATTTACAAGCGAACCCGGAAATACTCCGTGATTACTAAATATGAATTTAAATTAGGTGCATGTCGTAATCTGCAACTCCCGCGTCTCCCTGTCCCTCTCCTCCTCCCCTCTCTCTTTTTCCATCTCCTCCTCGTACTCCTTGCCCTCTCTCTCTCTCCTTCATCCTCTCTATGTTCATTTCCTCCCCCTACTATCTATCAACCTCCTCTTCCCCACCCCCTCTTTCACCTTGAGCCTAGTTTGTTGATATTACTAACGAAACCTTGATCGGGAACTGATGTCGTTTAACACGAAAGGGTAAAACGGTTATGATCATCGACGTATGAGAGAGACTTCTCCAACCGCCGGATCTGTGAGGATAGTAGCTGCAATGACAGCATTTCGCGTAGTTTTAATCTGCGAACGAGTAGGATCGCGAAGTTTTAGACGATTCAGATTCCATAGTAATAGTCTAATCACATTAAGACGATAAGCCATTAATACACCTTCCTTTTTTCTATTAAAATAGACCTCGACGAAGAAAACAAAACAACACATTTTGTGTAAACCCTTTTTGTTTAAAATTACATATAAGAAAAAGAAAATATACGTGGGAGAATTTGTCTAATAGTTGATATGCCTTGATATCATAGTTAAAACTCACTGTGAGAAAGAGAAACGAAATCGCACATTTTCACGGGACTGCAAAGAACATTTTTTTTGTCTCGTAGTGGTTTTCAACAGAAATCCTGTACAGTGTTATTTAAAAAAACATATATCTTATCTTCGTCTGAATACTTATTACAGTATCGCGTAAAAATTTGAAGTCGTTCAAGTGAGATATATGTGTTGACACAAATATCTCACTTGAACGACACACACACACACACACACACACACACATATATATATATATATGTGTGTGTGTGTGTGTGTGTGTGTGTGTGTGTGTGTGTGTGTGTGTCAAAAATACGTATCTATGTCCGTCCGAATTATGTAAAAATTTGAAATAAATTGGTCGATAATTTTTCTAGAGTTTTAGTAGCAATGGTTAACAACCTCTTGTCTTTATACAGGATGACTCATGATTGTGTTACAAAATATAGAGATGAAGGAGAAGGGTAAATAAATCAATTTCAGTTAAGGTGCTCTAATCGGGAAACGACAGAGTATAAAGCTATAAGCGAAAATGGTCCTGGTACCTCTGGAATACATGTAGCGGTATTGCTCTTGCTAAGATTGTAGGGTAGGCAACTCTCAGAGCGGTAGTACAGACCAAAATAAGAAAAAATTTTCTAGTAAACATGGGCTCCAAAATGCATATCTTAAGAGCTAAAAGCATTTGTACATCTTTGCTACTGTGATAACATCTCTTCTTTCACAGTTCGTGGTTCACATCGTTACAGCGCTGTGCTCATAATTAATTTATTTGCTTTGCTTGAATTAATTTCGGCTTTTGTTCTCCTGAAACATTCAGGGTTGGCTGGTTTTGAGCCCGATGATTACCGAGCAGAAATCGTCGAGAGAATCAGAACCTCGATTTTCTGAATTTTCACCTGTGCTAAGAGTTTGTGATTAACTTGATCTTAGATCCAGACCCTTGGTTTTTGTGTGCAATGATCTTATGCATTGACCTATCCAAGCACCCATTACTGTCGTGCTCACCTCTACAGCTTTTCGAACTCTGCATAGATCCTTTCACAGAATTTTAAGAACTAGCATTCATCTACAATCAAATGGTGGAGAATGGATAACCATCGTATAAGTGTCATTAGCAAAATGAATCTTCCACTTTGCTGTGAGATGTAAGCTGAAATGCATCTTCGTGAAAGGACAACAATGTGCTGCTTAGAAACTCGAACCCTTCTTTCATTTTGCGGGTAACGGTGTCATCAACTGAGCTTCCGACATGCGTCTCACAAAATGTCGCAAAGTTTCCCATGCTAATTTAAGTAATTACAGCCGGCCGCGGTGGTCTCGCGGTTCTAGACGCACAGTCCGGAGCCGCGCGACTGCTATGGTCGCAGGTTCGAATCCTGCCTCGGGCATGGATGTGTGTGATGTCCTTAGGTTAGTTAGGTTTAAGTAGTTCTAAGTTCTAGGGGACTGATGACCACAGCAGTTAAGTCCCATAGTGCTCAGAGCCATTTGAACCATTTTTTAAGTAATTACATTACCACCTGTGAAAGTGAAGGGACTGTATTAAAGATGCTGCCGACACTGCAGTTATAATTTGACACGAAGTTCCATTACAACGCACATTTATGTTCACTAAGAAAACTAGGTGTAGGCCTGTATAGCACAAGTATGGGCGGCTCAACGTACAGTCTATTTGTTGTTATTGTGATCTTAAGGCCAGTAACTGCTTCGATGCGGAACTCCACTCTAGTCTATCCCGTATAAGTTTCTTCATCTTTGCATAACTGCATCGACCTGCATCCACTTCAACCTGTCTACCGCAATCAAGCCTTGGAGTCCCTCAACAACTTTTACCCTATACACTTCGCCCCATCACCAAACTGGCTATCCCTTGGTGCCTCAGGGCGAATCCTATCAATCGATCCCTTGTTCATATCAAGTTGCGTCGCTACGCTGTTTTCTACCCACTTCGATTCAGTACCACCGTATCAGTTATCCAAACTACAATGTACGAGGGTTGCCCAGAAACTAATGCATCGCATTTTTTTCTTCAACAATTCTTTATTGAATATAATGAGAAGTACACCCACGAAAGAATTCTGTTTTATCTACATACCCTATTTTTCTACGTAATCTCCATTCCGTTTTTATGGCCTTGCTCTAGAGCGAAACAAAGGCGTGTATGCCCTGTTGGTACCAATCCTTAACCTGGTGGCGGAGCCAGTGCTTCACTATGTGAATCACCTCCTCATCATCCTCAAAATGTTTTCCACGAATGCCATCCTTTAATGGCCCAGACAAGTGGAGGTCCGAGGGACTAGATCAGGGGTGTGGGGTGGGTTGGGTAACACTGTCCAACCCTGTTTTGCGATGTGTTCAGCACTCCTGAGACTAGTGTGGGGCCGAGCGTTATCGTGTTTCTGTGGCGCCTAAATCGCCGGAGGCGCATCTTGAGTTTTGTTAATGTGTTGACATATGCTTCTGAATTAATGGTACCGCCTGTTGGCACCGCATCAACAGTCCCACAACACGACGATCATGACCTTACCGGCGAAAGCAGTTTCTTTGAATTTTTTCTTCTGTGGGGAGTGGGAATGGCGCCATTCTATCAACTGTCGTTTGTTTCGAGCTCAAAATGATGAACTCAGGTCTCATCACCTGCCACAATCCGGGACAAGAAGGTCTCCCCCACAGATTCAAAACGTTGCAACAAATCAAGACAAATGTTCTTTCTGTGCGATTTGTGATCCACCGTTAGCCACCGGGAGACCCATCTTGCACGCAATTTTGAATATCCAAGAGTGAGGATATTTGCATCCGCGCTTCCTTTGCTGATTGACAGATGCAGCCCCAACTGCCGAGTCGTAATGCGTCTGTCCTCGCGAATGACAACATCAGCTCGCTGCAACATGTCAGGTGTGACAGCCGTTGATGGTCTCCCTGACCGCTGCAAATAGTGGAGCTCCGCCGAACCGCCTTCTGATGATCTCACCCCCCCCCCCCCCCCCTGTACTTCTGTCGACAGCAGATGCTCCATAGACTTTGCACAACCGTTTGTGAATATTCCCCACAGTTTCTTTCTCTGCAGTGAGAAATTCAACGACGGTACGTTGCTTGTAACGTACACCACCTACAGACGACATTTTGAAACTGTCCTGTAGCTACTCTATCTGTCGGAAGTGACAGAAACTTGAACGCTCACTCAGGAGACTTCAGATATTAGGTACTTAACATCTCGCGTTCGTAGCATTGTTTATGGCTGAGAAAAAAAAGTGCTGTGCATTACATTCTGGTCAACACTCGTTAACATCAGCATTGATATGTGGCATTTATTTCAAAATGTTTTAATCTGTCGTTGTCTGTACTGTTTATCGTTCACGACTCCGTACACTTCAAAAATATTCTCTCAGAAAACACTTTGTAACATTTCGATTTCTGTTCAATGTTAACACATTATTCCTTTTGGGAAAGCTATTCTTGCTATTTCCAGTCTACTTTTTACACTGTTATGCAAAACTTAACGATGAGATAGATAATGTAACAACATATTAACAGCTTGCTGAAAATGAATGAATGAAAGTAAAGAAAAAATAAATGAATTGTAGCTATAGCAGCGATGATACAAACTGAAATGTGAAGAATCAAATGGTTCAAAGGGCCCTGAGCACTATGGGACTCAACTGCTGTGGTCATCAGTCCCCTAGAACTTAGAACTACTTAAACCTAACTAACCTAAGGACATCACATACATCCATGCCCGAGACAGGATTCGAACCTGCGACCGTAGCGGTCGTGCGGTTCCAGACTGTAGCGCCTTTAACCGCTCGGCCACTCCGGCCGGCCTGTGAAGAATCGATTTAAAGTTTCATTAGCTAGAGAATATCCCCCCCCCCCCCCAAATACTCACTGAACTAAAATTGTTCCTAAATATAGAACTGCTGATAATAGGTTTGTGGTTACTGCTGAGAGGATTCCCAGCCGCGGACAGAAAGCTGAAGTCACATGGCGTGAGGTCAGCAACCCAGCAACGCGAGGAAGTTGAAGGAATGGGAAAAAACAGTGTGTGTCAACCAGTCAGCAATTGCGCTACCGTATGGTGGCATTCTTCATTAGGACAACGCCCCGAGACAGTATTTGGATGATTCCACAAGGAGAAGAATCATCTGGAAGCTGGAATAAGGACGAACTGTGAGGAGTGGAGCCCAGGATTCTGACACTGCTCACAGCATTGTTTCACTCGCATGGGTAGTGTATCGAACCACAGGCACTGCTGCCCGAAGCACAGGAGGTGGTCGACCATCTATACAAACAGATGAAATAACAGGTGCAATTGCAACCACATTTAACAGGAGTGCAACGTACGCAATTTCACGCTCCACAGTGGTTCAGCGATTGCGTAGTGGTGGTCTCTTTGCTCAACGAACAATACTTTGTGTTCCCTTGTCACCCGCACATCCGCGGCACCTTTTCCGATAGTGGCAAGAGCATAGCGACTGGACCGACGAGGGCTGCAGTCATGGACTGTGCGGCTGATCCCGGCGGAGGTTCGAATCCTCCCTCGAGCATGGGTGTGTGTGTGTTTGTCCTCAGGATAATCTAGGTTAAGTAGTGTGTAAGCTTAGGGACTGATGACCTTAGCAGTTAAGTCCCATAAGATTTCACACACATTTGAACATTTGGAACGACGAGAAGTCGCGTGTTCTTCGAAAATGAAAGCAGATTCTAAGTAGTGATTCTGGATATAACCATATATGGCGAGAGATGGGAACAAGTAATGCATCCAGAAACACAGTCAACATGATCGTTTTGGTGAGACATTTGCTATAGTGTGAGGAGACATTCTGTTACATGAACTACTGACCTCCAAATCTTTGAACACGGAACACTCACCAGTCAACGTCATTGCGACAGTGTACTCCCCCATGTGCGTCTTTTCGTGAGTGCATTTTTATGAATGAGTGTGGGGAGACATAATGTTGCATGGGCGTACTGACCTCCACATCTTTGAACACGGAACACTCTCGGGTCAGCATAATAATGCTGCACACCTTCACCTTGTCATTCTTTTCAGGGGTGCATTCGGCCCTGTCTTCATTTTTATGGAAGACAATCGCGAACGCAGCGAAAAGCGTGGGTGGAGGAGCTCTTGGAAGGAGAGGATATTCGGCGAATGGACCGGCCTGCCCGCTTCCCCGCCATTAATCCCATAGAGACGTGTGGTGCAACTGGGAACACGTATGGACAGTATGTCCACATGCACCAACGTCCATCCAGCAACTGTCAGCCGTGGTGGTGGGGGAATGGAACGCCATCCCACAAGAACTCCTTACCACCCTTCTGGACAGCAAGGGAGCACGCAGAGCGTGAATATTCGTCCGTGATGACCACATACTCTACTAAGAACCATGCCCCGTCCTTTTCAATGTCGTGGGAACCGACATAAATCGATGTGACTTCATTGTAATATTGTCTTTGAACAAAAGTTTCATTACCATTTCTCTCAATTCGTGTATTTTTTTCATTTAGCTTCTGTATTGTACTGTACTGTAGCTGTTATTCCTATGTATGGTCCAAATTTAATTTAACTATATTATTTGGCAGTGACTCATCATGCGAAAGTTATTTTCGTCTTTAGGATTTGCTCACCAGTGTATATCTTTTCCATTTCGGTCATCGTGAGTTATCCTCCTGCCCAAGTAGTCAGATATGCTTACCACTTTCAGTATCTCGTTTCCTAAAACAATGCCGTCACTATCACCCGACTTACTTCGACTACATTCCATTACCCGCGTTTCTTTCCTGCTGACGTTCATCATATAACCTTTTTTCATGACTCTATTCATGATGTTCACTTGACCTTCCAAGCCTTTTACGGTCTCTGTGAGAATTGTGTCTTTGATATATCAAATTTAATCTAGATATGTTCCTTGGCGTTGACACATCATGCGTAACTTATTTTCGTCCTTGAGATTTGCATACCATTTAGGTCATCGTGAATTATCTTCCTGCCCAAATAGCCAGACATACATACCACTTTCAGTATCTCGTATCCTAATCCGATTTCATCACTGTCACCCGACTTAATTCAAGTACATTCCATTACCCCCGTTTTTTCCTGTTGATGTTCATCTTATTACCTCTTTTTCAAGACGGTACTCATGATGTTCACTTGACCTTCCAAGTCTTTCACAGTCTCTGAGAGAATTGTCGTTGATATACCTTTAATTACACCTCATCCCGGAGCTCAAATTCCTTTTCCAAATTTTCCTTTAAATATGTTGACCCAAGACCGAAAACAAAAACATTAAATCAAAGGAAGCTGTACCGAATAAAGTAGGAGGACGGTGGAGTACAGTGTGTGTGAAGCAGGGAGCCGTGCAAGATGACGTCACAGCGTGGCAGCTGCACTCGCTCCCACGGGGCAGCCCAGCTACGGCGATCCGTCCAACTTTGACCACGAATAGCGGTTCGCAAATGTGCACAAATGGCTGTCGTTCCGATTGCTTACACGGACGGCCGTTCACGTAGCGAGCAGAGGGTAATTGCGTCGGTGTTGCAGAACAGCTTAGTCCAGCCGCTGGACATGGTTCCCGCGTGTACTGAGGCAGAAGGATTTCCGCGTCAGCTGCGCTACTTGTCACACCGCGCGCATCGCATAGTCCCTGACCGTGCTCCCGTGACCCGGGTGTCGCACAGCTCCAGCATCTGGACGTGTACCACGGCAAGTTGTATCGCTTATTCCATTCCTCTTAACACTGTAAACTAGAAAAAAGAATGGATGCAAAAGGAAAAAAATACATAATAAAACACTCGTGTACCTCCTAGATGAAACGACAGCAGGGTTTAATTCATGTCGTATGCCATGTGATGTGCATTAATTAAAATGGATTGACATGTTTCTTTATATATCTTACCCGTCTACTGCCGTGATTCGAAGAAGCAGTGTACCACAGTTTCAAATCGCTTTATAATTCATAACAACTTTGATGTGCAAACAGGGCTCCACAAGGGAGGTGAGGATACTTCTAGCCTGATGGCTGTGCTAGTTCGCTCAACAATTTCGGTACTAGACTGCTCCTGGTTGGCGAGGAATAGCCTTCTCCAGCAAGTCAGGTTTACTTCTACATAGGACAAATAGACACCCATCGGTGTTACCTCTCTAACTGTAGCTGGAGGAACACAAAGAGATGCCGACTCATCAGTTGCTGGAACACTGATTCTGTAGTTCACACCGAAGCTGGTAAATACAAATCTCAAATAGTGATGGTTGTCAGATTAAATAAAAGAAGAAATAATAATAAACCATTATTGAACGTATCCTCCAAAATAATAGTTAGGACGTATTTCTCAAAAGCATGAGATGTGGGCGAAGAATGTCAGTACTGCAGCTTGTGATTCATTTCTAAGAGACGCACCACAACAATGACACGTATAGAAAATACTTACGCTCAATTTGGTCGTGGAACCACTGTTGCAGCGGATTTCAAAGGAAGTAAGTCATCTCTCAGCTAACGCACTTTGATACAAGGCTGTAGTTGTCCGTAAATAGATAAAATGAATCCTTCCAACACTTCCCTATCCATTGTATTCCCAATATCATAATCGAACTGATGACGTGTGACCCTTGTTGCATCGTCGCAGTGTTCTTGGTATACTCCCCTCCCTCCCCTCTCCAAGTACACTTCAACATTGTGTCAAGCACTTCAGACATCAGATTTCTACAAAGCCGTGGGCCGAAATCCATCTAATTTAGAATTCCGGGGACAACAGACGCTCGTAACAAACAATCGAAAATGTGTGACGAAGAAATAATTTAAAGCGAAGTAGTATGACACGGCACAGGCGAGAAAACTCTGAGGTTATGTTACCAAAAGGTATCCAGTTTCAAAGCAGTCATCTTGGATGCTGGTCAAAATTTTCAAATGGAAATACATCTCTTTTTGTTTTAGAAGCGTTGTTTCATACGTTCGGATTACTCTGTACACTTGTATACTTGTTGAAATATGTGAAACAACAAGAGACATTGTGACTTAGGTATCCTACATGCTGTAAGAACCTTCAACTGTTTCCGAGTGAATGAATATGTCAATACTGTGTCTCCTTTTTACCATCACATGTCCAAGATGTGTCTGTCTTAACATCTCTTAACCGCTTAGCGGCTCTCATCCAGAATTTATCCGTTCTAATTATGAAATTCGGTGGCCAACGTGATAAAAGGTGAAAGCAGATACTTAGTGCTCTGTATTCGAACTGAATACTTACAAGGTTAACCACTGACCCGCTTAGCAGTATCTTCAGATATTAAAGCACGAGAAACCAAAGGTTGTGATCCTAGCCAACACTGCCTTTCGACTATATTGTATTTATTGCCTAATGCAGTAACTTATTTCGAAAAATTTTTAAAGTGAAAACTTGCGAGTGAAATTCCACAAAAACAAGCGTTTATGTTTGAATTTCAACGACAGATGAGAATGCAGAGGAGGACGTATATTTAGAAACTATAGAAACCTACCAACATACAGTAACGTAAAGAGGGCCCTACATAATCCATCAATATAGAAACAATGAAGAACGGAATAAAAGAACCCAGGGACGATGACAATTATTTGCATAACAGACAGACCTGAAATCCAGTAATTTTGTCTCCAAACACCGCTGCTGCAAGAGCTTCCGAACTAAATGAATAGGCTTTTATTTTTAATTTTCGCCTACTAAGTCTTTATATTTTTTTACTTATTATTTGCTACCTCAGACTCTTACTTTGTCGCACGAATAAGGTCACAAGAAGATTTAATTTGAGAGCTTTTGCTGCCCCTCCCTACAACAAATTTAAAAAAAATTGGAAATGAGATCTTCAACAGACCGAATTCGTATCTCGGACTGCCGCACAGATATTCGTATCAATTCAGCGTCAGTTTGAAGAACGTCGTCTCAAAGCTGAAAATGCTAGATGGCTCCGTGTTCTAAAAAGCTTCCAGCAGCGCTGTGCTTTCAGTTACTAGTGTTTAATCTCATGTCCTTTGTCAGTAGCTGAAACAACACAGAACATATTCGCATGTGTATGAACGTTACTTGCCCAACAGCATAGCATGCAGGAAACATATAAACTATACTCGCTGAATAAATTACGTTGTAGGCGGCAGGTACCTTTACAAAAAATTTACTAGTATTTTTGTAATTAATAAACATACAGTTTCAAAACTAGTGAATTTTATTTTGAAATAAGTTGTACTTCGTTTCTTCCACCCCTTCCATGAAATTAATATCAGTTGCCCTTTACCGCCAGATCTGATTCTGGGTATGTTCTAGATGCAATGGACAAAATTACAGAAAGCTTTAATCATCTCTAACAGTGAATTTGTTATCATTTTTACGAAGCAAATTCACAGGATAATTATGCTCAGTTAGCTGAGGGTATACGCCAGACGTAAAACGAGAGAGACAGCCCATGCAGTCATTATGTCAGCCGGCAGCTTGGAACAAGGAGAAGGCAGGGGATGGTGGAGGAGGAAATTCTCTGTGACAGAATTGCTGGCAGGCTTGACCTCCGTCTGCGAGGGTGTAGGCCGTTACCGCTGCTGACAGCGCTGGCGTCCAGTTGCCGGCGATTTCGCCACCGCAATGGCGTCGTTAGGCGTTGCACCGCAAGCTGAGAACAGGGAGGCTGAACAGCTCCCACTGCTTAACCAGTTCCACATGGCTCTTGAAACAGTCGTCCTTACATCAGCAGTGCAAGTTATGTACACTACTGGACATTAAAATTGCTGCACCAAGAAGAAATGCAGATGATAAACGGATATTCATTGGACAAATATATTACACTAGAAATAATATGTGATTACATTTTCACGCAGTTTGCTTGCACAGATCCTGAGAAATAAGTACCCAGAACAACCACCTCTGGCCGTAATAACGGCCTTGATACTCCTGGGCATTGTGTCAGAGCTTGGATGGCGTGTACAGGGACAGCTGCCCATGCAGCTTCAACGCGATACCATAGTTCATCAAGAGTAGTGACTGGAGTATTGTGACGAGCCACTTCCTCGGCCACCATTGACCTGACGTTTTCAATTGGTGAGAGATCTGGAGAATGTGCTGGCCAGGGCAGCAGTCGAACATTTTCTGTATCCAGAAAGGCCCGTACAGGACCTGAAACATGTGGTCGTGCATTATACTGCTCAAATGTAGGGTTTTGCAGGGATCGTATGAAGGGTAGAGCCACGGGCCGTAACACATCTGAAATGTAACGTCCACTGTTCAAAGTGCCGTCAATGCAAACAAGAGGTGACCGAGACGTGTAACCAATGGCACCCCATACCATCACGCCGGGTGATACTCCAGTACGGCGATGGCGAATACACGCTTCCAATGTGAGTTCACCACGATGTCGCCAAACACAGATGCAACCATCATGATGCTGTAAACAGAACATGGATTCATCCGAAAAAATGATGTTTTGCCATTCGTGCACCCAGGTTCGTCGTTGGGTACACCATCGCAGGCGCTCCTGCCTGTGATGCAGCGTCAAGGATAACCGCAGCCATGGTCTCCGAGCTGATAGTCCATGCTGCTGCAAACGTCGTCGAGCTGTTCGTGGAGATGGTTGTTGTCTTGCAAACGTCCCCATCTGTTGACTCAACGATCGACACGTGGCTGCATGATCCGTTACAGCCATGTGGATAAGATGCCTGTCCTCTCGACTGCTAGTGATACGAGACCGTTGGGATCCAGCACGGCGTTCCGTATTACCCTTCTGAACCCACCGATTCCATATTCTGCTAACAGCCATTGGATCATGACCAACGCGAGCAGCAATGTCGCGATACGATAAACCGCAATCACGATAGGCTACAATCCGACCTTTATAAAAGTCGGAAACGTGATGGTACGCATTTCTCCTCCTTACACGAGACATCACAACAACGCTTCACCAGGTAACGCCGGTCAACTGCTGTTTGTGTATGATAAATCGATTGGAAACTTTCCTCATGTCAGCACGTTGTAGGTGTCGCCACCGGCGCCTACCTTGTGTGAATGCTCTGAAAAGCTAATCATTTGCATATCACAGCATCTCCTTCATGTCGGTTAAATTTCGCGTCTGTAGCACATCATCTTCGTGGTGTAGCAATTTTAATGGCCAGTAGTGTATGTTTAATTATTTTATGCTGCGGGAATTTAAGGTCTTTTGACTATAAACGAACAGATTTTCTCCCTTCCAATATAGCTGATCAATGTGCAGATTCTCTGCAGCACGAACGTCACAACCATAATAAATTTATTTTCAGAAATAGAAGTTCCAATTACATTTTATTTGTTTAATAGCCTTTTCAATGTCCTCCTCCCCTTGCTCTATCCATCCCCTCCTCTATCTCAATCTGTCCCAAACCATCCTCATCAACACGAGTAGCCCCTGAAATACAGTACAATGAAGCACGCTGATACTACTTCCACAGAATGCCTGTCATGCAGGGCAGGTTACACATAAGGGGCTTGAAAATCATTTACTTGCCCCTCATGTACAATCCTCCATGCAAAGCATGTTGATAAACCAGGCCAACACTAATCGTCCAACACAACATGCCTGTCATGCAGGACAACCTACTTGTTGGAGCCCAGAAAATCGTTTCTTGCCCCTGACATCCAGGCTGCCCTGCAGAGCAGGTTGCTTTGGCAGGCCTATGCTGTTCTTAAAAACAGGACAGCCTACATGCCAGGAGCTGTGAAGACCACGTTTTTGCCTGCATCTCTGTTCCTATTGCCGCTAGGAGTTTATCAACCCTACAGTGCTGATCCTCATGAGGCCTGTTATTTCTGTGCCACATTTGATTGGAATTTATGCAATGGTGAGAGGAAATACTGGACCTACACACATATACTCTGCCTCATGTACATAACAGATTTATTGGATGGCAATTACTACCAAGGCCAAAGCCTCGTTAGCGAACAGCCATGCTCATTGAAGTCAGACCCAAGTTTTCATCATAGTACCCACCACACACGTGAATCAGAACATCTAGCAAAAGTCCCTAGCCTTGATAATGGCTTCAAATCAGCAATGAAGAGAACCTTGAAGTGTACTGTATCCCATTGAAGCTGTTTGTTGTTGATCAGATCCTAAAGAGATACCAAATAATGTGGATGTTGCCCGCCAGGTTTCACCTGCTGTTCAAAGCAGTCACAGACATTTTCTATTGCATTAATATCGCACAATTTAAAGAGGTAATAGATGTGCAGTAGGGTGCCTGAGAGTCTGTCAAACTAGTAACAATGCACTTGCAGCCCTTTAAACATGGCTGCTATAATTCTTTCTGGAAGATGGGAGTCATCACGAAAATGTAGAATAAAGGACAACACTTGGTCTCCGAGAATGTTGAGATAAACATCCTGGTTCCTCTTCAAGGCAACCTGAATGAATGATCCCAAATTATGGTGCAAAAACCACCATTAAAACATTAAAGAACCATCACCGGCCTGAAATACAGACTCTACACACTGCAGGTTAAACATATCACACCTCATTGAGCCACTGGTCCACTCGACGCCTAGCACCATCTGAAAAGAGGCAAAATTGCATCTCGCCTATCCAAAATACATGCCTTCAGGCAATTACTGTCCTGTTTCTGTATTTTTTGATACATTATAAACGTGTAGCTTCGTGTGTTGCTCTCGCGAAGTACTCGACTCCAAATGTCCAATACACACGGTTCCCTTCCCACTGTCCGCTCAGAAGCTGGTTGGGGTGGACCTCCATCCACTAAGAGCAGTAATTCGTGTCTGGTTTGAAACAGACTATGTGACACCCTTCTCCAGTCTCCGCCAGTTAGAGTGCTTTTACGCCCACTGTTCCTACGCCTTTTTAGGTGGCTTTGTGTGGTACGCCATATCTTGCAGAGGTTTAGGACAGTCCGTGTTTATACAACAACGAATCAGGCCTCTTCTTTCATGGTGTAGTCATGGGCTCATAGAAATGTGATATCTGCTCTCTGCCATTCTGTCACGTCTCCTCGACGATCGATCTTACTGTGTTGATTACATCCAAGGGACTGGCACATATGCACCGTTACACTGCCGTTGATTACGTCATGTGTGGAGGACCACTGGACCGTCTTGTGTCTGCTCTACACAACTACGGCACTGCAATGCGACAATTGTGCTCTGTTAGGTTTGTGACTAATGTTTTTTTCCTGTAAGGTTATCTCTCTTCCATCTTCTTTCACTCGTATCATTACTGCAAGGCACCCACAACATCTCCTTTAATATTTCAAGCATCGATGAAGACCTCATTCAGTCATGCAAGTGCATCGGAAGTCCTATACTGTAGTTAAAATGTTGAAAACTGATCAGTGTGTAGATTATCAGTAACATGTTAGCTATTGTTTTCATTTGACTGCTTATTTACTATTTATTATGTGGCATAGCACCTGACCATAGCGCATGCACGAAACCAAAACAAGAAATTCTAAGCATCAAATAAAAACTTTGCTTTGTAAGTCAGAAGAGTACACTTTTGCATGCGACTATTCTCAGAGCAATATACCTGGTCCATTGAGTTTCTAGTAAGTAGATTCAATCCCTGAAAAACTACTCTGCGTCTGCCATTCCGTCTTCTGTAGATTCAAAACGAATTCCAGCAACACGTTAAAGATGTAAGAATAGTTGGAAGTTGGTTGGTGCGTAGTCTAGTTAATAGACTGAATGCTCTACCAAGCTGTATTTCTACACTCCTTGTTTTCCCATTCCCAAATAACCACTATAGGCAGGTCCAATTTCCTGGTGACGGAGTATGTTTTTGCAATCGTTTGCTTTTTTACTGCAGTTATTTCAGAAGACATGCACAGTCGTCACCAGCATTGTTTTTGCGCTCTGAAAGGTAAAAAATTTCAAAACTCTGTTTGGCATTCCTGAAAACATTGACAAACAAATATTCCTGCAGATGTTAGGAGGACGGAACTTGAGCGAAGGGAACTGAATATGTCCCTTTCAGTTATGTCGTGTACGCCAAGTGTGACTTCTGTTCCCAGGGTGCCAACAGAAATTAAACCTTTTATTCTTTCCCAAATAGATTTAGTTAAACTGTCTTCATATAGTACCCACACTCGACGTTCTATACAACCAAACCCATCGGGGTTCTGTGACTGGATCACTTTTGCGAGAAAGAAACACTTACAGTACACGCTGAAACAGACTACATGCTATGTGCTTAGAACTTTTTGTGTTACTTTCGTACATGCGCTATAGTCAGGTGCTATGGTACATAATAAATAGCAAATAAGCAATCAAATAGAAACAATGAGTTACGTGTGACTGATAATCTACACATTGATCGGTTTTCAACATTTTAACCATGTGTAAAGCTTCCGACGCTCTCGCTTGACTGAATATGGTCTTCATCAACGCTTAAAATACTAAAAGATGTGTCGTAGACGCCTTGCAGTAATGATACGAGTAAAAGAAGATATTGTTGTTATTGCTGGTGTTGTTGTTGCTGTGGTCTTCAGTCCTGAGACTGGTTTGATGCAGCTCTCCATGCTACTCTATCCCGTGCAAGCTTCTTCATCTCCCAGTACCTACTGCTACCTGCATCCTTCTGAATCTGCTTAGTGTATTCATCTCTTGGTCTCCCTCTACGATTTTTACCCTCCACGCTGCCCTCCAATACTAAATTAGTCATCCCCGGATGCTTCAGAACATGTCCTACCAACCGATCCCTTCTTCTAGTCAAGTTGTGTCACAAACTCCTCTTCTCCCCAATTCTATTCAATACTTCCTAATTAGTTACGTGATCTACCCATCATTCTTCTGTAGCACCACATTTCGAAAGCTTCTATTCTCTTCTCGTTCAAGCTATTTACCGTCCATGTTTCACTTCCATACATGGCTACACTCCATACAAATACTTTCAGAAACAACTTCCTGACACTTAAATCTATACTCGATGTTAACAAATTTCTCTTCTTCAGAAAAACTTTCCTTGCCATTGCCAGTCTACATTTTATATCCTCTCTACTTCGACCATCATCAGTTACTTTGCTCCTCAAATAGCAAAACTCCCTTACTACTTTAAGTGTCTCATTTCCTAATCTAATTCCCTCAGCATTACCCAGTTTAATTCGGCTACATTGCATTATTCTCGTTTTGCTTTTGTTGATCTTCATCTTATACCCTCCTTTCAACACCATGTCCATTCCGTTCAGCTGCTCTTCCAGGTCATTTGCTGTCTCTGACAGCATTACAATGCCATCGGCGAACCTCAAAGTTTTTATTTCTTCTCCATAGATTTTAATTCCTACGCCAAATTTTTCTGTTGTTTCCTTTACTGCTTGCTCAATATACAGATTGAATAACATCGGGGATAGACTACAACCCTGTCTCACTCTCATCCCAACCACTGCTTCCCTTTCAAGCCCATGGACTCTTATAACTGTCATCTGGTTTCTGTACAAATTGTAAATAGCCTTTCGTTCCTTGTATTTTACCCCTGCCACCTTCAGGATTGAGAGATAATCTCACTGTACAAAATATTAGTCACCAGTTTAACAGAGAACAATGGTCGCTTTGCAGTGCTGTAGTTCTGTAGAGCAGACACTAGACTATCATGTGACCCTCCAGAAATGACTTAACCAACGGCAGTGAAGCGGTGCATATGTGCCAGTCTCTTGTATGGAACCAACACAGTAAGATGTATCGTCGTTGAGCTTGTGTACGGAATTCCCATATTAACAGTACCCATTACATTGAACTGTTCAGAGCCCAATATATAACACACAGAAATATCTCTAATACAATGCATCAGTAAGGAAGAGTGTTACTGAAGCGTCCTGTTAGGTTAAGTCTAGAACTAGAGCTCGGCCCCTGAATGGGCAATGCTGTTACTTACTGAGGTATCCAGGCACGACTCGCTACCTGCCCTCACTGTTTTTATTCTGCCGGTATTTCTCACTTACTTTACAAATTCCACAGAAGCATACCTTGCAGGAGCGAACGGCCTTGCCGCAGTGGTAACACCGGTTCCAATGATATCACCGAAGTTAAGCGTTCTCGGGCTTGGCTAACACTTGGCCGCTCGGGTCTGCCGACAGCTATTGGCAAGGGGGGTACACTCAGTCCTTTTGAGGCCAATTGAGGGGATACTTGATTTTGAAGTAGCGGCTCCGATCATGAAAGCTTATAATGGCCAGTAGAGCAGTATGCTGTCCACATACCCCTCCGTATCCGCATCCAGTGACACATGTCGACTGAGGATGACACAGCGGTCGGTCGGTGCTGCTGGGCCTTCCGAGACCTGTTTGAATGGAGTTAAATCTTGCGAGACGTGCACTCCTACAACAGCGGTTCGGTCCTTGTCCAGGTTTAATTTGTTAAGAACTTTCAAAACAGCGCACAGTCTGCTTCACAGACCACTAGGCTGCGGCTCACCTCTTTCTCCGTAACATCCTTTATTTCTGCGATGCTGGTGCCAAAAGGTACACAGTAGACTTCTGTCACATTTTGAAAGCAGGAGAGAGGTACTGTTAGAAGTGGCGCTGTGAGAATGAGTCGTCAAACGTGCTTCTATGCCATAGTTGTTAAGAGCGTGGGCCGGGAAAGGCAAGTTCTGGTCTCCTGTCCTATGGTCTAAATCTACCTAGAATTTTAAATCAGCGCATATTCCAAAGCAGAGTAAAAGATTCAATTTTGAAATAAAAAAAAAATGGTTCAAATGGCTCTGAGCACTATGGGACTTAACAGCTATGATCATCAGTCCCCTAGAACTTAGAACTACCTAAACCTAACTAACCTAAGGACATCACACAACATTCAGTCATCACGAGGCAGAGAAAATCTCTGATCCCGCCGGGAATCGAACCCGGGAATTGAAATAAAACATCCCTTGCGTAAAAAGTAAACGTTAATCAAAAATAAACAGGTAATTATCATTCAACATAGCCCAAAACTTGTCCTATGCTCGAAAGTTTACAAGCCGGCCGTTGTGGCCGAGCGGTTCTAGGCACTACAGTCTGATACCGCGTGACCGTTACGATCGCAGGTTCGAATCCTGCCTCGGGCATGGGTGTGTGTGATGTCCTTAGGTTAGTTATGTTTAAGTAGTTCTAAGTTCCAGGGGACAGATGACCTCAGATATTAAGGCCCAAAGTGCTCAGAGCCATTTGAACCATTCGAAAGTTTACATCTCGAACATGCACTTCTATGTCACAGATCAGTTAATCTTTGCCATTTTGCCATTGACAGTAAATTAAGTAATAACACACGACGATATTGCAGTTAAGAAGAACGATGCAATATCCTATATTCCTTCGTACATGCATGCATGCCCGTACGAACAGGCACTCCGGCGACTGCAGTCGTTATGAAATATATGAAATGTATTAGCAGTTCCGAGTACTAAGGAACACTGCACCGTTCTTGTTAACAACACAGGCAACGCAATATAGTATTTATCCGCCGATACCGGGCAGCGACTTTCAATTAAAAATGTCCGCCTCTGTATGGAAATTACATAATATGCGTACGATTACAGGCACATATGAGAGTTTGGGTCTGACCGTGGGTCGTGCATGGCTATCGTTCGCATAAAGCGGGAAATCCGGGTTCGAATCCCAGTGGGGCACAAATTTTCATTCTCGTCATTCCCTTGTAGAGCCGACGATTGTTCGTATTCACAGTTGCGAGTACATTTCAGGTAACAAGATGCGACATGAGAAGATTCTCCTCAGAAACGGCGAGGAAAGGAGTTTGTGGAAAACACTAGCAAGAAGAAGGGACAGGATGACAGAACATGTGTTAAGGAGTCAAGGAATATATTTTATCGTACTAGAGCGAACTGTAAGGATTAACACCTTTCGAGGAAGATAGACATTCAAATAGATTCAAAAAATAACTGAGGACATTGGATCTAGTTGCTATTCCCATGTGAACAGCTTGGTCGGAGACTACGTCTTGGCGCCCTGTATCGAAACAGTCACAAAACAGTTGACTTCAAAACAATAAATAGAGTAACGAACGTATAACGACGATATGAGCAGCCCTGTCAAGAGGATTGTCGCCGTCTGCAAAGCCTCGCGGCGCGGTGCAGTCTTAAGCCAGGCCTGCCTCATCGCGTTTCCGCGGCTCCTGACCACGTCGTACCTCGGGCGCGCTGAAACATTGACGGCAAGTGGCTGCTAAAGTATTTAGCGAGGCGTGTCCTGCAGAGTAGGCCAGCGGGAGAGACGTGCGCGGCGGGCGGCGGCATCACAGGGGCATCAGTACTGCCGGCGCCCGCGCTCGATCCGAAGAATTCTCGGGCCGGCTGTGCCTTTCACAGGCGAGCACGATCAATACCACCGCAGCCGCCGCCGCTGCGGAGCGGGCCCACCGCCTGCCCCTCCCCCTCCCACAATTTGGGCGCAGAGTGCACTGCTGCAGGGCGCGCCCGCTATCTATTACGGCTTAGACAACCACTGAGCCGTAGTACAGCGACTTCTCTGCGTATCGACCCGAGTGAGTCACAGATACACCAGTGTCCCGAAGTATAATGAAGACCGATAAGGGTTTCTAATCACACCTATAATGGCGTTATTGGAGACGGACAAGAAGTTCAGAATAAGCACTCGTCAGGAAGATAACAATCCAAGTTTTTCTTCGTATGAGGAGAGTAGTTTCAAATTGTATTAAGTGCACAGGTCATAATTTTACAGGAAGCAAATAAATGCTTCGCTTCCTAACCAAACGAAATCTGTCAAAACTCTCGATGACAGGACCTAAGTGTTTAGATAAAGTTCCAGAATTAGTGTTGTCTGACATCATTTCCCGTTGCATGAAGGTGCCATTTTAATTTTTAAATTTCACTTAATACATTTTGTACTAATACACTGATGAAAATATGGCATCATCAATCATGTTTACATACAATATTATTTGAAACTTTCATTCCAGTTTTTTATTGATTTTATTGTTAGACGCAGGCCACGACGAAACAAAATAAATTTATTAACATGTCGTTGACGTTAGATCGATATGCTACAGTCCTGCACTTAGCCCTTCTTTCTAGTGCAAGATAAAGACCAGGTGCCAGATTCTTATTGTTTGACAATAATGAGCTACTGAGCTCTTTGCTGCTAAATGATAGTGACGTCTCAAAAAGAGCATAACAATTTAACCCTTTAGTAGCAGTGATATAAGCGACACTATAATCTACATCATACGGCACAATAAAAGAATTTCGACTGCTCTGCCCTGCATAGCGCTTTGCTCTTCGTGGTTTTGGAGATGTAACTTTCATCATATAACTGAGTCTGTGAGCTTGTTTCAGTTCATTCGGTACGCTGTAAAAGTTATTTTTTGCTTTCGCCAGGTATACCACTGGGATGCTTCCACACTTGAATGTGCCTTTTTAGTGATTACAAGCCGACTCAAAATTACTTAAGTGTGGATCTCGGCTGAAGTACCTAAAGTGAAGTACATCTCCTCACGTCCTAACTGCAAATAGTAAAGTTCAATCAAAGTATA
Source organism: Schistocerca piceifrons (assembly GCF_021461385.2). Taxonomy (NCBI): domain Eukaryota; kingdom Metazoa; phylum Arthropoda; class Insecta; order Orthoptera; family Acrididae; genus Schistocerca; species Schistocerca piceifrons. Next base: position 261,133,398 of record NC_060141.1, read on the forward strand.
AAAACATGCACTTCTGCAGTCTTTCCCACACGAATAACACAACAGTTCACTGATACTACAAATTTTACTGAAAATGATCATTTGTAAAGCACTTCAGGTATTATTACTTACTGAGCTTCTCTTGCACGTTGTCATTTAGTTTTCGCAGCTGTATTCTGAGTCTACTTCCTTTCGATTGCTCTCGCACGGATAAATAACCCCATCCTCCCACCCCCCCCCCCCCCACCCCCAAATGGTGAACACAAGCATGCAGTCACCACCACATTGTGAGCTGTAAGATCACAATAGTGGGAACAGCCAACAAAAAAGAGCGGGCCAATAACGCAGGTTCTGGAATATGTCTTGAACGTAATACCTTTAGAACTGTCGGCTGCCGTGTGCATAATACGATTTCACCCAAATCATGTTTTTCAGCACTAAATTACTATGGGAAACAACACTAAATGACTCGATCCGTTAAAGAGCATTTTGACCTCGGCTGCATTTAATGGGTTTTGAAACAATGTCCGTCATTTACTGATCAGCCAGAACATTGTGACAACCGACCGACTGTCGACATAAACCCGCCCAGAAGATAGCAGCGTCACCTGGCGAGGAATGGCTGCTAGTCAGACACACGCACCGTCCTGTAGTATCAGTGAGTGTGCTGTCCGTGTGTAGGATGAGGAATGTGTAATCCAGATTGTGATGCCTCAGAGGCTCCGCACGAACATTTGGGAAACAGCATGAATTGTGCGGTGTTCAAGGAGTGCTGTGGTGAATGTCTTAAACACGTGGAAAAACGAAAGTGAAACCACATCCAGACGTCGTGGGGATGGGCGGCCATCCCTCATTTCAGATGTCGGACGTCGTAGGCTGGGCAGACTGGTGAAACAGGACGGACGTCAAACTGCGAAGGAACTAACATCAGACTTTACTGCTGGACAGAGTGCAAGTGTGATGGAACACACAGTGCAACGAACACTACTAACGATAGGCCTCTGCAGCCGACAAACCATGCGTGTGCCAATATTATGACTATGATAGTGGCAGCTACTGCTGAAATAGTTATGAGACCATCGGCACTGGACGTTGGCGCAGCGGCAAAAAATGGTTCAAATGGCTCTGAGCACTATGGGACTTAATTTCTGAGGTCATCAGTCTCCAAGAACTTAGAACTACTTAAACCTACCTAACCTAAGGACACCACACACAACCATGCCCGAGGCAGGATTCGAACCTGCGACCGTGGCGGTCGCGCGGTTCCAGACTGTAGCGCCTAGGACCGCTCAGCCACCCCGGCCGGCCGCAGTGACAGAGCGTTGCATTATATAACTGATCCCGATACTTACTTCATAATACCGATGGGAGGGCGTGAACCCGTAGTCTTCCAGGGGTACAGCTCCTTGACACCTGTACCGCGAGACAAATACAAGGTGGCAGTGGCTCCATTATTCTCTGGAGAACATTCATGTGGGCTCTCATTGGTCTAGTGAAGCTCATTCAAGCAACCATGCGGCCAGGGAGTATAGTACACTGGTTGCAGACCATGTACACCCCATCTTGGCGATCATGTTCCCCGACGACTGTGGAATTTTTCAACAAGGAAATTTGGAAATATGTGGTAAGTCCCTGAACTTGGCGTTAGAGCTCATCGACCTTCTCATTGGAATTTATGAGAATTATGTGACTTGTTCGCGCAGATGTAGCGCCATTTGCCTCCAGGGTCCTACCAAGGCTCATTGCTCCCATGCCACGACGCGTCACAGTTGTTATCCGTGCCCAAGGTGGACATACCGTCTATTAGGCAGGCGCTCATAGTGTTCTGGCTGACTATTGTATATTCCGTGACACACACACCTTACCTGACTTAAAGCAAACAAGGAAAACCTACGTCAGAATTTCCTGCCGGGGACAATTGTTGAGGCTTCTCTTGACACGGCAGAAGATCGCGGGGTGCTTTCAGTGATCGTCCAATGACAACAGTGGACACAGGAATGGCACTGCGGCGTCTCTTCAAACGACTCCTCGTGCTGCGTGTAGCATCATCATGGGCGTATCTCTCTGTGTGTAGACTACGGGACGAATTAACGTTGTTAGACTGCACTCTCATCGTCATATGGTTCCAGGACCTGGCGTAGGTGTATGAAGTCTCAATGGGAACACATCACGATCACATTGCAAGAATCCCCCACTTGTACTAAACCTCCAGAAACGTAACTGTTTAGCCAGTGCGTCCGTGGTGGATGGTATAAGAGGTGTACACCATGACTGGTCATGCTTTTCCATCCGAGTGTTGGGAAATTAAGACCATGCGTCCTTGGACTATCTTACTGAGTTGTCGTGTTGGAGTCTTTCCACCTGTTTTGCCGAGAAGCTCCAGAAGTTTATGTCTCTAGCGAAGGCAGTATCAGCGCCGTCGGATCTCTGTAAAGTGAAATTCTAAGTATGAAGCGGGAAAGTGTAATATTTGGAACGTATGATGTATTTATTTTGATGTGTTTTTTTACTAAAGACCATAAACTGATAATATCGACACAACTAATGATGACTAACCGAAAACTAATGGTTTCCTGAGAGGATGGCCTTACCACAGAACAAGATCGGGAGGCACGCTATCTACGACTGACGACTTTGGCGCGCAGTATGCACCTTGTACTTACCCTTGTGATATTTCGCAACCGTTCGCACATTTTCGTTAGCTTCAACATTATTAATTTATTTATTAAGATAACCGACTCTTGGCGACATAATATTGTAAGAAACTACTTATGATCTGTAGGCTTCTCCTAACAACTGCATTGGAGAAAGCGACTTTTATTAGCAAACATTTATTAAGCAAGATTACTTGCTTAGCGCCAGAATAACTGTGCTCCTCCTACGTGCCTCGCTGCTGGCGTAACAGGCGTTCTCATGTCTAACCACAGCGCCTCACATCACCGTCCTCTTGTCAACGCCGTGTGCTCCACCGGGCGGGCTCCGTCAGCCAGCATAGGAACCAAAACGTTACTCTCGACTGTGTGCATTCTGCAGTACCGCTATGCTCACTGAATGCTACATGATAGCAGCAGACGCGACACAAAATTGTAAAACTAAAAAATTAAATCTGCCTTGACATTAGGCGTACATCTAGTACGCATAGTCGGCAGTTTAGACAGTATCCGTTACACTTCTGACACATTAAGTCTGGCAGTTTTTCAGTCTATTCGAGGTCTCCGTGATGTTATGTTTCAACGACGTAATCCTTTAACAAGCTAATGCGAAATAGCATTTTACCCATGCAAGCCTGACCAACCTAGATACAGAGAGCTTCCGATTGTTGTCCTGGCCAGCACATTCTTCATATGTCTCACCTGTTGAAAACAGTTGCTCATTGGTTGCCGAGAGACTTGCCTATCACCGCTCTCCAGCCACTAATATTGACGAACTCACCACATACTTGAAGCAGCGTAGAATGGCGTACCCATGTCTGCCATTCAAGTTCAGTTCAATGCAATGCCCAGCGTCGTTAGATCCGTTGTTGTTGCCAGAGGTGGCCGCTCTGGTCCTAAATTTCTCACCCTTTATACCCACGAATCATCTATAAATTGAATCATGCACTCTTCCTACTATACTACTGCAATAAAAAAATTTCTTTATATGCTATCCTTCTTGGTGTTGAGCTTTTAATGGCTAGCAGACTATATTGTGAAATGAAATGTCATGTGGCTAGGGCCTCCCGTCGGGTAGACCAGTCACCTGGTGCAAGTCATTGTAGTTAGTGCCATTTTGACGACTTCCGTATCAGTGAGGATGATGTGACAATGAAGACAACACAACACCCATTCCCTGAGCGAAGAAAACCTTCGACACAGCCGGGAACCGAACCCGGCCCCTTGCATGGCATTCTGCCGCGCTGACCACTCAGCTATAGAGGCGGAAAATCTATATTATGAAACGTACGCTGCCTTCATTTCTGTGAAAGTAGATAAACCGAAAAATGTCTTAAAACATAAATAGGCCATGTAATTAACAATTCATAAGTTTAGGTGACGCGATATACTTGCTGTGTGACAATTCGAGAACATATTGGCAGTCGACCTTGCTCCATATAAAAATCTGGGCGTAGTTGCGAAGGCGTTCTGCCCTAAGGTATCTAAGCCTGTTAACATTTATTGTTTCTGCAGTTCAGTTAATTGCTGCTTTCACTAGTGGGTAATTGATTCAGATGAGTTGGCCTTATCGACGGCGTAGCGAAAGTCTGAACCAACTATGCTAGTGGAAGGTCGCACATGTGGCAGCAGTATGCGGTTGCTGTATATCCAAATGTTACCAGTATTCCTCTGGACATTAGATAAGAACGTAGCTACGCCCTTCCAGCATGATTCCGCTCCTGAAACGAGCGAGGTGGATTCGTATTCAGCATGACGCCAACTGAAACCCTCGTCCGACCATTCGGATTTAAATTTTCTATTGTTTCCCTAAGTCGCGTATCCACGGAGCACGGCAGCAGCCCGCGCCATCTTTCGCAGACGTGCCTCGCGGGCGAACTTGTCGCGCAGAAGAGCTGACTACCGTCCCGAGGCAAAGAGAGTTCGAACTGTTCTACTCGCACAGTCGAAACGGTGGTTTTGCTGTTCGTGCGGTCCAAAAATGAACAGCGAAACTTGTCTTGCCTTGACAGGGCTCTACAAAAGAGGTGTCGTGGAATGCAAATAACGGCGACTATCACAATGTAAATAAGCCTGAGGAGACAACGATAAGCGAAATGAAGATGGCAATTTAGTAAATGAAAAAGAAAAGGACGTCTTTACTCGCTTTTTACACAAGACAGGAACGAACCCCTCCCTCACACTAATCACTTCTAGAAACTGGATGTTTATTTTCCTTTATCTTATTTCCATCACCGTGTTCAGTTGTTCGAAACCATGTAATGACAACCTAGTAAAGTTTATTCTTGTGCCTTCCATCACTTTGAAATCAACATCTTGCTTAAGTTTGTTTCCATACTGCATCCTTTGGCTATCTTATTCATTAAACGAAACATTGTTCCGCCTTCCTATTGTTTTAGGTGTTATACTGGGTGCAGATACCAACAGAGGTCCTGTGTGGGTAGTAACTGTTGTATGGCAGCGAAACTTGGGAGAGATTCTAATTCATTAATGCGAAACTGATTTACGCTGGAAAAAAATTAGTTCCAGTTTTAGTCAGCAGGTGCAAATCTAGCCGTGTGAATGCAAGAAAGACGTATAAAAATGTTTCCATATGTAATAGCGGAGTAGGAACGGGTCGTAGGCAGAAAAGGTCAAACAAATGAGGAAGGCATAATGTTGCGTTTGTTATTAACCTCCGTTTACACTATATGTTCAGCACGAGTACCGGATACGTCGACGGGATGCTTCATCCGTAAAACGACGAGAAAAACTGTGCCTCGCAGCAGTTTCGGTGGCATTCGAGCAACGTGTTCCTGTATACCGGCCTTGTGATTAGGTAGTAACCAAACGTGACCCTGGTCAACGCTTCCTTTTAGATATTCCCAGAGTCAAAAGTCACAATGGTTTCATATCAGATGGTCTTAGAGGCCATGTATCTGGAAAACCTCTTGAGATATCATGTTCGCAGAAGGTTTTATTAAGATGATCTTTCACTGGGCGAGTAATATGAGGTGTTGCCGCATCTCGCACGAAAACAGTGGATTCCACTCAGTTACGCTCTTCCAAAACAGGAAACACATGATGTACGAGGGCTATTCGGAAAGTAAGGAACGATAGGTCGCGAAATGGAAACCACAGTGAAAATCAAAATTGTTTCATTTGCAACAGTTAGCTACAACTTCCAACTACTTATCACTGTAGTCGCCGATCCGATTTAGACGTTTCTCGTAGCGTTGTACCAACTTTCCAATACCCTAGTTATAGAAGGCAGCCGCCAGTGCTTTCCACCATTTCTCTACGCTGGCCTACAGCTCGTTGTCTGTGCAAAATGTTGTCTTCATAGCCAGCGGTTCATATGAGCAGAGATGAAACTCAGAGGGAGACAATTACGGGCTATATTGTGGGTAATCAAACATTTCAAATTGAAAACGATGCAGGAGCATCTTGATTGCCCTGCAGAATGCGGCTGAGTATTGTCTTGAAGAAGAAAACGCATGACAGTTATGTAATGTTGGCTGCATAGCTTCAGGCGAAATTTCACACCAGGCCCTGGTACTTGGCGGGAGACACTATTGTTCTAAGTATCTTTATGTGCTCCCTGTGTGCTCAGAACTAAAAAGAACGACCTAACGCCATCGACAGTCATACTAGAGACACTGTTTAACACACCTGTGCAAATCTTCATCGGATTTTCACTGTGGTTTCCATTTCGCTACCGATCATTGCTGACTTTCCGAGTACCCCTCGTACAAGGAGGTCTCGACTTCACGGTACATCTGACAGCCCCTCTGGGTGTATTCTCTTCAAAGGCGAACCGACCGAGAAGAAAGGTGCTAGCGATCCACATCACAGGATCACATACGGCGAGTGCAGTGGGTCTTCCTGCACAACACTTAGTTTAACAGTACCGCAAATTCGCCAGTTGTGTGTATTCATTGCATCCTGTAGTGTAAAATGTGCCTCGTCACCGCACAGGACATTGCCTGGCCACTCGTGTCATCAACTTCGAACCGTGCCAGAAACCGGAAAGCAAATTCAGTATTTTGATGTGGATAATGAGGTTTCAATTGCTGACCGTCTGGATCTTGTAGGGTACCAGCGTAATATAGACATCAAAACATTCCGTTGTGTTGCCCATGGGAGGACGATTCTCGCGACACTGCAGAGCACTAGCACCATTCGGTGCATGTGCTGCACGGTCAGCCGCAGCAGTAGTGACCTCATAAGTAACTTAGGACACCCTCTTCCAGGTGCCACAGCAAGCTCTTCTCATAGCCATACTGTTCACTCATGCTATGTATTACCAAATGACAGTGTGGTTGTCATAGCGTCATGCAAACAGTGTACAGCGCAATATTTGTTCATGAGACCCATAAAATATTAGATACAGGCTCCCAGGTAGATGCCATTTTCCTTGACTTCCGGAAGGCGTTCGATACAGTTCCGCACTGTCGCCTGATAAACAAAGTAAGAGCCTACGGAATATCAGACCAGCTGTGTGATTGGATTCAAGAGTTTTTAGCAAACAGAACACAGCATGTTGTTCTCAACGGAGAGACGTCTACAGACGTTAAGGTAACCTCTGGTGTGCCACAGGAGACTGTCATGGGACCATTGCTTTTCACAATATATATAAATGACACCTTAAAAGAGTGTGCAGGAAAAGTTGGCCTACAAATATCTTTTGTGAAAACGGTGTTTACAACAACAAATCTAGAAATTTCTAAGTTACAAACCAAATATGGAGAAATTAAGAGGGTACCATACTTTAAATATTTAGGAGAGATAATTTCTGAAAAATACTCACAACAAGAAAGAATATTAAAAGCTCGTAGGGGTCTAGGGCTGGTCCAAAACATTTACAATAAAAAATATCTATCTATAAATACAAAAATTAAACATTATAAGTCGGTAATTAAACCAATAATGTTATATGCCAGCGAAACCTTGACACTTAAAAGGAAAACAGATATGGAAAACCTGAAGAAAGAGGAAAGGAAAATCATTAGGAAAATTCTGGGACCAAGATGGACCAAAGAGGGGTATAGATTACAGAAAAATTCTAAAATTGAAGGATATTCTAACATAGAGATAGACATGAGGAAGAGGCGTCTAAAATTCTATGGCCACATAATGAGACTTCCCGATCACAGACTTACAAAAAAAATAGTAAGATACGTAGCATCCCTTGTTAATGGAGGAGAATGGATCAAAAATGTAAAGAAAGATCTGGAATTAGCCAACATTACTACTGAAGACATGAACAAAAGAAACAATTTCAAACTTAAAGTTGACAAATGGGAGGTCAAACCAGAGACAAAAGCGCCGAGAACTGGAACAAAATGGAGCGAAGAAAGAAAAGCTGAATTCTCGCAAAGAATGAAGACCTGGTGGGCAAACAAGAAGAATAAAAAGCCCCAGAAGTGAACCATCTTTACTTAGCGTCTTCCATGTTGGGAGCTTTACGACTAATAATAATAATAATAAATGACCTAGTAGATAGTGTCGGAAGTTCCATGCGGCTTTTCGCGGATGATGCTGTTGTATACAGAGAAGTTGCAGCATTAGAAAATTGAAGCGAAATGCAGGAAGATCTGCAGCGGATAGGGACTTGGTGCAGGGAGTGGCAACTGACCCTTGACATAGACAAATGTAATGTATGGCGAATACATAGAAAGCAGGATCCTTTACTGTATGATTATATGATAGCGGAACAAACACTGGTTGCAGTTACTTCTGTAAAATGTGTGGAAGTATGCGTACGGGACGATTTGAAGTGGAATGAAAATATAACATTAATTGTTGGTAAGGCGGGTGCCAGGTTGAGATTCATTGGGAGAGTTCTTAGAAAATGTAGTCCATCAACAAAGGAGGTGGCTTACAAAACACTCGTTCGACATATGCTTGAGTATTGCTCATCAGTGTGGGATCCGTACCAGATCGGGTTGACGGAGGAGATAGAGAAGATCCAAAGAAGAGCGGCGCGTTTCGTCACAGGGTTATTTGGTAAGCGTGATAGCGTTACGGAGATGTTTAGCAAACTCAAGTGGTAGACTCTGCAAGAGAGGCGCTCTGCATCGCGGTGTAGCTTGCTGTCCAGGTTTCGAGGGATTCCGTTTCTGGATGAGGTATCGAATATGTTGCTTCCCCCGCTTATACCTCCCGAGGAGATCACGAATGTAAAATTAGAGAGATTCTAGCGCGCACGGGGCTTTCCGGCAGTCGTTCTTCCCGCAAACCATACGCGACTGGAACAGGAAAGGGAGGTAATGACATTGGCACGTAAAGTGCCCTCCGCCACACACCGTTGCGTGGCTTGCACAGTATAAATGTAGATGTAGATGTAGATGAAATCGGATGCAAATGACGCATTACCACATCTACCAAGTTTTGCTGTCATACTATAACTACAGCACCCACTGGACCTCGGTGAGTAGCTCCAATACAGAGGCAGCCGCTGCACCTGTTGTATTCATGGTGTTCTCGCATGCACTGAGTATCCAACGATCTGCAACCAACCTCCGCCGCCGAGTGAAGTCGCGTATCGACTTAGCACTGCTGTCTCGTGCGAACTGCACAGGTTTGCCATGCACGAACTCTTGCACGCGGCAGCCGCGCTCAGTGGACACGCGGCTTAAGGAAGATGCCGGTATGATTCCTTTGAAAAGGACACCACTGATATCCTTCCGCAGTGAGCTGATAGAAGTCGTGGAATACTTCCTAATGCAGAGTCGGATATCAGTTTACCTGGCGTAGTGCATTAACACGGCGTGGCGTGGGGTCAACAAGTCGTTGGAAGCCCGCTTCAGAAATATTGGACCTTAAAAGGTTTTGTGTACGAACTGACCTCTCGAGTACGTTCGGCAGATGTTCGATGGTATTCATATCGGACGATCTGGGAGGCTAAATTATTCGCTCGAATAGTCCAGAATGTTCTTTAAATCAATCGCAAACAATTGTGGCCCGATGACATGGCGCAATGTTATCTGTAAAAATCCAGTTGTTTGGGAACATGAACCCCATGAATGGCTGCAAATGATCTACACCTAGCTGAACATAACCAGTTCCAATCAATGGTTCAGGTAGAGCAGAGGACTCAATACATTCCACGTAAACACAGCCACCACCAGCTTGCACAATGGCCTACTGACAACTGGTGTCCACGGCTTCGTGCGTCTAGGCCACACTCGAACCCTACCATCTGCTCTTACCAAATGGAACCGGGACTGATCCTGCCCAGCCACGGTTTTCCAGTCGTCTAGCGTCTAACCGATATTGTCATGAGCCCAGGAGAGGCCCTGAAGAAGATGTCATGCTGTTAGCAAAAGCACTCGCGTCGACCACCAAGCGCAATAGCAGCAGAGGCGTCAGCGAACGAGTTCACGTTTCCTGCAAAAGAGGTAGTTCAGCGTCAGTTGTTGGACCCCAAAATTTAGATATTCCGTAGCGTCGTTGGACGACATTTCCAGACGTGGGTTGCCGGCCGGAGCAGCCGAGCGGTTCTAGGCGCTACAGTCTGGAACCGCGTGATCGCTATGGTCGCAGGTTCGAATCCTGCCTCGGGTGATGTCCTTAGGTTAGTTAGGTTTAAGTAGGGGACTGATGACCTCAGAAGTTAAGTCCCATAGTGCTCAGAGCCATTTGAACCAGACGTAGGTTCCTATCATCAATTTGTTCATCAAGACATTCATTACACCGTCGAGGTTTATCGGAATCTTACAGAATAAAATAAAATCGACATATTATGACCAGTTATGGCCAAAATAGATTGTAGAGAAAAAAGAAGGATCCGCAAATCCTATATTGTTGGTTATCTGCAAGATATCTTACAGCCAGTCACCAGTTGCAGCACGGATTGTACTATCTGTAATGCAACGGCACTCAGGAAACCGGACCAGGGGAAGGTGTTTGAGTGAACCAGGGAGTCCACAGCGTCCAACCACTTCATTGCGGGAGGCAAATACACGCGCTTCGCAGACTGGCGCTTCATACATCGCGCCAGGCTCGGAGTCGTGCCTCTCAACGGCTGCCGCCGCTTTGACGGGCGGGCAAACAACAACAAAGCCTGCCGACGCTGTGGCCACAACAACGAGACGCTCCCACACGTGATTAACGCGTGTATGGTGCACTCAGCAGCCCTGCAGTATCGCCACAACGCGGTCCTCAACCGCCTCGCGACAGCAGTCGCTGGGCGGCCAAGGAGAGGAAACACTACTGTTCCTGACATCAGGATCAACCAAACCGTCATAGAGGACAGCAGTGGGCTGCGTCCGGACCTCGTAATAACTGACGAGGCCGCGAAGACTGTGACCATCGTCGATGTGACGATCCCCTTCGAGAATAGGCGGATTGCGCTCGACAACGCTCGGCAACTGAAGAAAATAAAGTACGCCGACGTTGCGCGCGGATTAGCCGCTCGCGGCTATTCCGTCACTGTCGACGCCCTGGTTGTCGGCAGTCTGGGGGCGTGGGACCGCCAGAACGATGCAGTGCTCCGGCACCTAGGCATCGCTGGCCGCTACTGCCAACTGATGCGGCGGCTGATGGTGTCTGACACCATCAAGTGGTCCCGCGACATTTACGTGGAACACATTACTGGCTACCGCCAGTATGTGTCCCCCTAGACTGTGGCATGCTCTGACGTCAGGCTGCGAGACCCTCGAGACTGCAGTCGTCGGAGGACTTCGAGGTCGGTGCCTTCGTGACGTCGGTGTCGAGATTCTCCTCCACGACGCGGGACCTGCGACGCTACACCATCTTCGCGCCGCACTGCAGCAGTGCCGAGTCAGTAGCGGTGCGTGCGGTGCTGCCTGGTGCCCCTCCCTCCGTGGTGTCCGCCGAATATGGCCCCCACCTCGGTTGGCGCGGTGCTAGGCGGCGCCAAACGTGTGCCTACTGCCCGGCAGCCTCCAGCCAGCGTGGGAAGCAACGCCCTCCTGCCACGACACCCCAGTGACGTCTGCCGCAAGGCGGACAGAGGGGAGAAGTCCGGCTGTGTGTGGCCCGCCTGCGTGCGTGGCACACCAGCCGCTGGCAGCCGTGCATGTGCAGTGTGCTGTCAGGGCATGGAGAAGAATGGAATAAAAACAAAATAGATCCTAAACTAGCTCCAAACCTTCCCCGGTCTGAAATAAATAAGGCCGCGCCTATCGCGGGATTAATCTTAAGGTGATATACTTAAGTATGCGCGCCTAACGCGGCCTCACAATATTTAAGTAGTGGGCTTAACCCACGAACTAGAATAGTAATACAATACTTAAGTACGGTTAGAACCGTTCTTCTAAAATTTTATCTAAACTTAATAAACCTGTAAAACTCGCATTGTATAGAGTCTTGGATATTCTTTTCTTAAAATTATACTTCGTAAAAATGTAACTAAGAATTATCTCGATAAATAAAATCTGTAATGCAACGGCATAACAAACAAACTTGCCTGAGACGAATTACCTTGCTCCTTTCGGTTCGCGCACTTGCCAATAACGTGTCCTTCGACAGCAATGAAAAATACTTCACTTGTTTCAAGTTCCAACTTCGTTTTACGTTCCTGTAATGTATTGACCCAGTCAGCGATAAAGACTTCCGTTGGATCCACATACACGCTATCTCCCTTCAGTCGCAGTCACCTATACACTTCAACCGAGTTTCGATTTGTTCGGGCCATTTCGTCTGCGTGTGGCAGTTTTCACAAAAGTTAATAGGCGCATACTTCCATCAGTCGTATATTACCAAAGACAGCAAATACTACTGTCTCTAAACAATAGCGGTTATGGTTATGCAATTTATATCCATCTTCAATTTATAATTTGGACAAGAAATGTTTTATTCATCATTTAGGCTTACCTTCGAGCGACAGAAAAATCGTGGTTTCGCGTGTGTGCAATGAAAGGCGCCCTCAGAATACGAATTAGGACCGAGCAAAACTGGCGCCGGACACGCACGTCCATCTGACACTATCTCTTAAGCGCTACCCTGCTTCCTATCAGACCAGGAGGAAAGACGTCGGTGATACAGAAAGAATTATCTCGTATGTCGTTTGTTTTAGGCACTGGGACAAATGTCAATGATACGAATCTAATACCACCACTAGAACGTAACAAAAACCGGAATTATACAACAGGTTTCTACACTAACCACTGCGTCACGATCGGTATATGGCAACTGAAAATCAGCTCCTTTGACATCCATTCGGAACTATATATTTTCGTCATCCTTTCTTCTTCAGAGGCCTGCCACCGAAGGCGAATTGCGATAATTCTCAGGCAGGGAGGAACTGGTTCGAATTTGTGTGGTGATGCTACACGTGTTAAAAATTTACATCACCAGTAATTAACATCACCAGTAATGGGAGGGTAAGTGGTAGGGTGTATTTCCTAATAACCAGTCTGTGTGCCAGTTCTCTGGATTACGTCACAAACCTATTAGCGTGAGGGCAAGATGCTGATCCATCGGTCATTCAAGAAGAGTCGACTGTGCGCTTGCACCAGGGGTCACCTCTCTTCTCCCCTCTTTTCCATTATCACTGATAACAACACAGGCAAAACAGAGTGCTACCTTGTCGTCCACTTTATGTAAGTACACTTGTAGTTCTAATCGCTGCTGGCAGTGTGGTAGGGGGTACTTAAAGTAAGATTGCCTTTCCCCCTTCTTATACCATCAACGAATGTTGTGTGAGAAGAAAGACGATCGCAAAGCTAAGTGTAAGATCAAATTTCGGTATTGCCTTCATACTCATTTCACGAGGTTTATATTTGAGGTGTATAATATCGTTTTGGTACTATCAACAAGAGCTCTCTACATACGAATATGTATCTTCGTTCTCGGCGTTCCCACTACTTCTTTTTCATAAATACAATATTCCCGTAAAGGTCTCATCATCTGCAATTAGTTCCAACATTTTTACACATTACTGCCGAAAAGCGATTTTAACTATATCAGCATATGTTGAAACATCTTAGGTTCCGTGTGACTTCAGGTGAGAATGCTTACGTCTAATACACCATAGTTATTCTACAGTGTGTACCATGACAGAACAAATTTCTCAACTTATCTTCTTTGGGCTACGACAGACTTGTGGGCCACGTAGTGAATTTTCATGTCATTCGGAATAAAAAGTATCAAAATACTGCTTTCCTGCTGAAAGAAAGTTACTGGCTTACTTGAACAGATACCGTGGGGTTTCATTAAACAAGAACGTGCGATGAAGACGTTTAGCGCCAATGAAAATGGTCGATATTATCTAAATCAGCTGCTGCGTACATACTGTGTTAGAGCATTTAATCAGTGCACCTCACAGTATATATTTAATGTTGTTACCGGAGATGGTTACATAACCATTTTTAAATAAGTTAATGGCTATCGCCTTTACCGCTGATTCGAAAATGCATTATTTAGCGGATTGTTGACTAACTGGTCACGAGTACAGCTGCTTGGAGATGATTACGTAAGCGATGGGTAAAAGCATAGAATATAAACTGTGAGGTGGTTGGAATAAATATTGTATTACAACCACTGGTAGGAGCCCTCATACTGATCAAACACTAACGTGGCTAAAACAAATGACTGTTGTTAATGAATAATGTATTCCACTTTTACTAGTACGTACATCATAGTCACAGACTGTGCGGCCCCTCCCGCCGGAGGTTCGAGTCCTCCCTGGGGCATGGGTGTGTGTGTTGTTCTTAGTGTAAGTTAGTTAAAGTAGTGTGTAAGTCTAGGGACCGATGACCTCTGCAGTTTGGTCCCTTAAGAACTCACACACATTTGAACATTCGTACAGCATAAGATTTAAGAAATATAATGGTCGACCCGCAAAACGATTCATTCCTTTTTGAGCGAAAACTATCCATTCTCTGAGAAACATAGTATTGTAACTGATAATATGGTTATCTGTACTAAATAAGAGTTACCCAAAGTGGAAAAGTATACAGAAGGGCACAGATAAACGAATGAAGGACTGTATGGAGAATTCGATTTAAGAATTTGGAACATAGTAGAAAAAGTAACAACTGCGTGAGGAAGGATTAAATTAAGGATCCAGTACGCTTTACAGCGGTCAATGGCGGGTTTCAAAATGTCTGTCACCGTGTCCATGGATGAAGCGAGGGCGCTGTAGTTTCCGAACAAGCCTCAGAGTACCAGCAAACATTCTTTTCACTTCTCACTGCGCCCTGATATACGTGGAAGCTGAAGCATCTAAAGAGGTGCCACTTTCACGCAAGGCTTACTGCTCTTGCTTGGTAGGCACGCCATCGTCTTTTTTTTGTGTGGAGGATCAACCGCCGTTGTTCAGCAATCCACGCTGTTGCGTGCGCTACGGAGCGCTGTGCAGGAGGCCGTCCCATGCACCTGTCCCTGTCCCATGCATGTCGCTATTGGTGACAGGGCACACAGGATACGTCTTGCGTAACTACAACAGTGGCTGAGTCGCTAGGCCGTGACGTGCAGCGCAATCGGCCGCAGTATTGCCAATCGCCGTCAGAGCGGTTGGCGACACCGTTGCAGCGGTCTCAGTAGACAGCTAAAATCCACACAGGCTGACCCGTTTTTCCCTCGTACTGAGCTGAAGATACAAAATAAACAAAAACTAAACTAAAAACACCATTAAGATTTTCTAGAAACTTTGCTATGTTTTCAGAACATGGGCAAATCCAATATAAATGGATTGACTTTATCTGGTGCGCACACTTCTGACCGCCCGAAACGTACGCAGTTCATTCAGCTCCGGCCAAGCACTGTTGCTAATAACCGACATATGTAAGTGGCGCAAGAGAGTAAGAGAAAGAGAGTACGAGCTGTTTCGATATCGTCTTCAGATGACTTTACCCAAAACTCTTCTTTAAGACGTCATACAATAGCTTTCTGCGAATACAAAGTTAAGAAAACGAAAGACACATTCCCAATATTTTTCGTCCTTGTTAGAGATTTGGGTCTACACTCCTGGAAATGGAAAAAAGAACACATTGACACCGGTGTGTCAGACCCACCATACTTGCTCCGGGCACTGCGAGAGGGCTGTACAAGCAATGATCACACGCACGGCACAGCGGACACACCAGGAACCGTGGTGTTGGCCGTCGAATGGCGCTAGCTGCGCAGCATTTGTGCACCGCCGCCGTCAGTGTCAGCCAGTTTGCCGTGGCATACGGAGCTCCATCGCAGTCTTTAACACTGGTAGCATGCCGCGACAGCGTGGACGTGAACCGTATGTGCAGTTGACGGACTTTGAGCGAGGGCGTATAGTGGGCATGCGGGAGGCCGGGTGAACATACCGCCGAATTGCTCAACACGTGGGGCGTGAGGTCTCCACAGTACATCGATGTTGTCGCCAGTGGTCGGCGGAAGGTGCACGTGCCCGTCGACCTGGGACCGGACCGCAGCGACGCATGGATGCACGCCAAGACCGTAGGATCCTACGTAGTGCCGTAGGGGACCGCACCGCCACTTCCCAGCAAATTAGGGACACTGTTGCTCCTGGGGTATCGGCGAGGACCATTCGCAACCGTCTCCATGAAGCTGGGCTACGGTCCCGCACACCGTTAGGCCGTCTTCCGCTCACGCCCCAACATCGTGCAGCCCGCCTCCAGTGGTGTCGCGACAGGCGTGAATGGAGGGACGAATGGAGACGTGTCGTCTTCAGCGATGAGAGTCGCTTCTACCTTGGTGCCAATGATGGTCGTATGCGTGCTTGTCGCCGTGCAGGTGAGCGCCACAATCAGGACTGCATACGACTGAGGCACACAGGGCCAACACCCGGCATCATGGTGTGGGGAACGATCTTCTACACTGGCCGTACACCACTGGTGATCGTCGAGGGGACACTGAATAGTGCACGGTACATCCAAACCGTCATCGAACCCATCGTTCTACCATTCCTAGACCGGCAAGGGAACTTGCTGTTCCAACAGGACAATGCACGTCCGCATGTATCCCGTGCCACCCAACGTGCTCTAGAAGGTGTAAGTCAACTACCCTGGCCAGCAAGATCTCCGGATCTGTCCCCCATTGAGCATGTTTGGGACTGGATGAAGCGTCGTCTCACGCGGTCTGCACGTCCAGCACGAACGCTGGTCCAACTGAGGCGCCAGGTGGAAATGGCATGGCAAGCCGTTCCACAGGACTACATCCAGCATCTCTACGATCGTCTCCATGGGAGAATAGCAGCCTGCATTGCTGCGAAAGGTGGATATACACTGTACTAGTGCCGACATTGTGCATGCTCTGTTGCCTGTGTCTATGTGCCTGTGGTTCTGTCAGTGTGATCATGTGATGTATCTGACCCCAGGAATGTGTCAATAAAGTTTCCCCTTCCTGGGACAATGAATTCACGGTGTTCTTATTTCAATTTCCAGGAGTGTAATTTCTGAAGATGCCTTGAATTTTCAATTGCGTTTCCCAGCAATAAAGGTCTGGAGCGAAGAACTTTTTCTACTGTTCGTTTCACTCAGAAAAGATTAGTGGAAGTTATAAGTGTAGGGCAGACAGGTGGAGATAGCACCCATCGAAGAAAGAATGCTAAGGGTCGCACCACGATATAGCGCCTTACAGAAGCTCTATTAGCAGGAGCAGAGCAACAAATGGCCTACGAAAATGCCTGCGTCCTGACTGGCTGAAAGTTTTAAATATTACATAATTTCGTGGAGTGTTTCGGTAACACGCGAAACCGGTAGTCACCCAGCAGCTCTCGTGAGGGTAGGGTGGGAATCGTGGACTCTGTGGCGCGGAGTTAAGGTTTTTAAATTGTTGCGTGGTGAGATCTTACAGAAAACAATAAATTCCATTTGTTCCAGTGGAAACTTGCGGTGACTTTCTGTGTGCCCTCTCCCATTTTAACTTTGTACTATTATTCGTTTTTGTTTATGGAGATTGCACTACACCATATTGTCACATTAATGCGATCGGCTGTCAAATGCCTGAGTAACCACCTATCGCAGCGCGGACCGCTGCGTGACGTGCAGGAAGAGGGCCAGTTAGGTTGTGGAAGGTATCTAAAGGGACGTGAAGCCATACCGACGCCAGTGACGTGATCAGATGCGCTAGGTTAAGGATCACTGGCGCGAACAGTCTGGTCAAGGTGGTCCCACAGATTCCCGATTAAGTTTAAATCCGGTAAACGTATCCTGGTAATCTTGTAACCACACACGTACACTGTGAACTGTGTGACATGTCGCATTGTCCTGCTGATAGATGCAGTCGTGTCGAGGAAAAACAAACAGCCTATGGGGACGGTCGTGGTCTCCAAGGGCAGATGTATACTTTTGTTGATCAACTGCGCCGTCTAGAAAGACGAGATCACTCAGGAAATGCCACGAAAACATTCCCCTGAGGTTAACGCTCCGACAATTGGTGCTAGGTGTTTGCTTTCAGTTTTCACGCCGTACACACGAATGGCTATCTGTCCGATGGAGCACAAAACGTGATTCATCTGGAAAGACCGCCTGTCGCCCTCAGTGGACGTCCAGTTGTGGTAATGGCGTGCAAATTCCAGCCTTCGTCGCCAGTAAATATTAGTCAGCACTGGTGCATGAACCAGACGCCTGCTTCGGACGCCCCTACATAGTAACATCCACTGATCTTTGAGAAGGCGCTGTTAGCGTACATCTGGCCGGCCAATTGTTCAACAGCTGCACGCCTATTCGCCCACTCTAATCTCTGAAGCCGTCTTTCACTCCTGTTATCTAAGATCATGGTGCACCACTGTTGCCTAGACGCCGATTTTGGGTAGCACCATGTTGCCATGCGAAGTATACTTAAATCACGGCGGCGCGAAGGGTTTACGAACTTGCCCGTCCTGGAAATAATTTCACCCTTGGAACGAAAGGCAATGGTCGTGTCCTTTTGGGCGTGTTATAAATCGCTCCATTTCCACATTGTGACAACGACTGTACTGTCTCCCGCGTCCTCCGACCCGCTTTTCATGCGCTCCATTACTAGTACTGCCACGTGCCGTCGGTGAGTGGTTGTTGTACTCTGTACATAAAGGTCAAATTAATGTGACTGCACAGTGTATAAATCGGTTGGAGGTGATGTAGTCACTGTTTTCGGTGTTCGCTTTCCAACCCGGTTGTCGGATCTGAGAGTCTCTTGAAAGTAAATGGTTTGCTACAGGGCAGTGTCTGGTGTATAGGAGTGGTGACAGTTTTAACCCTGCCTTGCGGGTCAAAGCGAGGCTGGCGACCGTTAATTAGACTGACTGTATATTAGTAGCAGTGCAGAGTCTGAATCCGATTCTAATAACAAACGTTTCCGAGGTGCTCGCATGGTGTGTCTCGCGGATCACACGGCATTAAAAACTGCACTGACTGGCTGTGGCCAAGACTGAGATTTTATCCGACGTTTCGGAAGTTCCGAGATGACATGCGAAAGTGAACCTTTCAGAAGGATGATGACAACTCCTGCCAAATAAAAGGAAATTTCATGGACAGATACGATGTCACTGTTTGAGTCGACAGGCCACGACGAATTACTGGATAAGGTATGGAACAGCCTCGATTTTCCGCATCGCGATCAGTTTTAGGGCAATATTACGAAAGCTCGGTAAGTGGATAGAGCAAGCGCGGAAAGTAGCGGCGTGTCTCCCGCTACTTCACGGAGCCGCCCCACGTCGCCCACCCTTCCCGACACGACGCGGGCAGAATTGGCGGCCGTTCGGAGTAGGGCAGGGCGCTGTGCTATCAGCTGATCGGAAGCCGCATTGCCGATTCGCACCGCATCCCAGTTTTTGTGCAGCTTCCGTGGCTCAGGGGCTTGTTTCCTCAAATTGCGTCATGTTCACTTCTCACAAACACACTGCTGACACAGGTCACTTCTAAACCCCCCGCCCACCCCCCTCCCACTCATTCACGCTACTCTTTCGTTCCACAGGAAACAACCAAAGTTGGAAACTAGAGGCTACTAGCTACAAGGAAGGGTATTTTAAAGATGACTTCTGGACCTCTCACTTCACTTTCGTAGAAGTGTTGTATACAAACAGACAGGGTTGCACAATATTGTTTTTTCTAATTATTTATTCTTTTACTCACATCAGTTCTCCGCACCAAGCGGGCATGGCGGACTGCCATTAGATAATTTTTCCCTCTTCCATCACGTGCACTTCATATAGTAACATTTAACAGCATAATTGTTTCAAATAATACAGACCCTTCCTAATTTACATAAACTGAATGAAGAGTCTACTGAAGACAGAATATTAACTGAAAGTAAACCAGGGAATGACCAAAGTATTGGGGAGACGCAGAAATAAGATTATCGACAGACTTAAAAGGAATGAAGTGAAGAAATTCTCCTACTTTGGCAGTCGAATCAGTGCAGGCAGAGAGCATTTCTCAACGAAAGAAATCTACTTATGTTAGACACTGACAATGTCTAGAACCAATTTCTGAGAATGTACAGCATTGTATGGAAGTGAATCGTGGAATGTGGAAAAAACAGAAACGATGAAAATGAAAGCATTTGTGATGCCGTCTTACAGAAAGATGTTAAAAACTGAGTTCATATAAGATAATAAATGAGGAATTTCTCCGTTATAACGTGGAGGAAAAGAAGTGTAGAAAACAAGTGTCTAGAAGAAGAGCTCACGGAATAATTTCCATGGTACTAGGGAGAGCTAGAAAGCGCAAACATTATACAGGAAGGAACATGCTGCATTGTTGTTATTGTGGTCTTCAGTCCTGAGACTGGTTTGATGCACCTCTCCATGCTACTCTATCCTGTGCAAGCTTCTTCATCTCCCAGTACCTACTGCAGCCTACATCCTTCTGAATCTGCTTAGTATATTCATCTCTTGGTCTCCCTCTACGATTTTTACCCTCCACGCTGCGCTCCAGTACTAAATTGGTGATCACTTGATGCCTCAGAACATGTCCTACCAACCGATCCCTTCTTCTGGTCAAGTTGTGCCGCAAACTCCTCTTCTCCCCAATTCTATTCAATACCTCCTCATTAGTTATGTGATCTACCCATCTAATCTTCAGCATTCTTCTGTAGCACCACAATTCAAAAGCTTCTATTCTCTTGTTGTCCAAACTATTTATCGTCCATGTTTCACTTCCATACATGGCTACACTCCATACAAATACTTTCAGAAACGACTTCCTCACACTTAAATCTATACTCGATGTTAACAAATTTCTCTTCTTCAGAAACGCTTTCCTTCCCATTGCCAGTCTACATTTTATATCCTCTCTACTTCGACCGTCATCAGTTATTTTACCCCCCAAATAGCAAAACTCCTTTACTACTTTAAGTGTCTCATTTCCTAATCTAATTCCCTCAGCATCAACCGACTTAATTCGACTACATTCCATTATCCTTGTTTTGCTTTTGTTGATGTTCATCTTATACCCTCCTTTCAAGACACTGTCCATTCCATTCAATTGCTCTTCCAAGTCCTTTACTGTCTCTGACAGAATTACAATGTCATCGGCGAACCTCAAAGTTTTTATTTCTTCTCCATGAATTTTAATACCTACTCCGAACTTTTCTTTTGTTTCCTTTACTGCTTGCTCAATATACAGGTTGAATAACATCGGGGAGAGGCTACAACCCTGTCGCACTCCTTTCCCAACCACTGCTTTCCTTTCATGCCCCTCGACTCTTATAACCGCCATCTGGTTTCTGTACAAATTGTAAATAGCCTTTCGCTCCCTATATTTTACCCCTGCCACCTTCAGAATTTGAAAGAGAGTATTCTAGTCAACATTGTCAAAAGCTTTCTCTAAGTCTACAAATGCTAGAAACGTAGGTTTGCCTTTCCTTAATCTTTCTTCTAAGATACGTCGTAGGGTCAATATTGCCTCAAGTGTTCCAACATTTCGACGGAATCCAAACTGATCTTCCCCGAGGTCAGCTTCTACGAGTTTTTCCATTCGTCTGTAAAGAATTCGCGCTAGTACTTTGCAACCGTGACTTATTAAACTGATAGTTCGGTAATTTTCACATCTGTCAACACCCGCTTTCTTTGGGATTGGAATTATTATATTCTTGTTGAAGTCTGAGGGAATTTCGCCTGTCTCATACATCTTGCTCACCAGATGGTAGAGTTTTGTCAGGACTGGCTCTCCCAAGGTTGTCAGTAGTTCTAATGGAATGCTGTGTACCCCCGGGGCCTTGTTTCGACTTAGGTCTTTCAGTGCTCTGTCAAACTCTTCACGCTGCATTATATAGAACAAATAACAGGACGTTGGGGGTAAGAATAAGGGCCGATCAAAAAGTTTCCGTACAGCCCAGAATCAGTATGCCTATCAGGCAGAATCGCTCTAAACATTCATCCCACTGACCCACTAGGTTGAAGATACCCGCGTGGTAAGACACCGTGTCTTGCTGCGTCAAGAAGCCAATAACTGCCGGCTGCACAGCCTCATCCGACAGGAAACGTCGACCCTTCAAGACCTTTTTTTAAGAGGAGTGATAATCTCATAGTGGGAGATCAGGGCCATAGGATGGATGCTCGAGTCGCTACCACTTGAGTTGCCGTAACTTCTGAGTTAATATTTGCAATATGGGGACGAGCTCTATCATGAAAGGGTAACACCCTAGTTGCAGTTTTCCCGGACGTTTCGCCTTAATTGCACGCCGTTTCACTGTTGCACAGTACCACACCCCAGTATTGAAAGACCGGGTTCATTGAAATCAGTGGATGAGGGTGGCCTCCCGGATCGACCGACGTCTTGTGTCGAATCGCGACCAGCACGAAACTTGGCGTACCGTTCCAAACGGTGACTGTCGACCAACACGTTTCCCCAGACGTATTCTTCATTCTCCGATGAATGTCTTCCGGTGTTTGTCTTTCGGTAGCCAACAGAAAACAGCAACAGCACTTTGGTCCAGTTTGGATGCATTTGACAACAGCTTCGCCATATTTCACGTTTCCGCGTTTACCGCATGTACATCAAGATGACACGAATGGGCACTAATCCCTCGCTACATGTCAGTGGTTATTCGCGTCCCTTAAACCACTCTGAGGTGAAGAGATTCGCACAGGATATGAAACGGGGTGCGTCAAGCCAGTCTGAAGACTGATGATATCCCCAACCGAAACATGCATCAAATGTTGTCGTTATAGTTTAAATGCAAAAGAATGGGGTGTCATTGTGACATTGAAATGCTTGGGATGATTTCCTGTTGGGGCGTGGTGATGTTTCGATGTTTCATCTCCTGGACTTTCTGATAGATCCAGATGTGGCTGTGAAGTGTTGATGAAACGCAAATTGTTGCAGCACCACTCCAGTTTATATGTTCGTAGAGTGCACAGTGACTTAATGCTGTGCAAGGTTCGTTAGATGCTGGTTCTTCCAGGGTGTGTGGTCTGTGGAAGGATTCCATATAATGGCTGCTGTGTGACGTAGAGTTTCGACACGTGAAGAGATTACGGACGAATGAAACTGCACGTTTGTACGAAAGATGGCTGCGTGAAAGAAGATTTATCTGTAACTAGCTTTTGGAAGTGGCGGAACTGCAAGTGGAGTTAGTTTTGCGAGTAGGTAGCTTTGACGTTCCTGTAAATATATGATGTGACTGCTTGGGTGACCCACTGGTTTGCAACGAAATGTAGGAAGTTGTGGATCTAGAAAGTTTCAATATAATCCTACTTTATTATTTAAGTTTCACAGATTCATGAAGAAGAGTTATAAATAAATTTTAACATTTCACCTTACATCAGATGTGAACAGACTGTTCTGGTTCACCGGATGGCCGTTTTGCTTGGCATCTGTAAGGTGAGACTGCTCGCAGGTTTATTTTATTTATTTATTTATTTTTTGTTCCGTGGGACCAAATTAAGGAGAAATCTTCATGGTCATGGAACGAGTCAATACATGAAATTATAACACGATAGTAGAAACAGGTAAAATGAAATACAAAAAACATATGCAGGCGACAAGTCGCAAGTTTAAATAAAGAAAATCAACAATGTAACACTGGAAAAGGCTTAATTTTTTAGCTCTTCCAGGAGCTCCTCGACAGAATAGGAGGAGTGAGCCATGAGGAAACTTTTCAGTTTAGACTTAAAAGACTTTGGGCTACTGCTAAGATTTTTTAGTTCTTGTGGTAGCTTATTGAAAATGGATGCAGCAGGATACTGCACTCCTTTCTGCACAAGAGTCAAGGAAGTGTATTCCCCATACAGATTTGATTTCTGCCTAGTATTAACTGAGTGAAAGCTGCTAACTCTTGGGAATAGGCTAATATTGCTAACAACAAACGACGTTAAAGAAAATATATACTGTGAGGGCAATGTCAGAATTCCCAGACTATTGAATAGGGGTCGACAAGAGGTTCTCGAACTTACACCACATATAGCTCGAACAGCCTGTTTTTGAGCCAAAAATATCCTTTTTGAATCAGAAGAATTGCCACAAAAAATAATACCATACGACATAAGAGTATGAAAATATGCGAAGTAGACTACTTTTCGTGTTGAACTGTCACTTATTTCAGATACTGCTCTAATGGTAAATAAAGCAGCATTTAGTTTCTGAACAAGATCCTGGACATGGACTTTCCACAACAGCTTACTATCTATCCGAACGCCTAGGAAATTGAACTGTTCCGTCTCGCTTATAATATGCCCATTCTGTCTGATCAAAATATCGGTTCTTGTTGAATTGTGAGTTAAAAACTGTAAAAACTGAGTCTTACTGTGATTTAGCATCAAATTGTTTTCCACAAGCCATGAACTTATTTCATGAACTACATTATTTGATACTGTTTCAATATTACAAGATCCTTCACTACCAAGCTGGTGTCATCAGCAAACAGAAATATTTTTGAATCACCTGTAATACTAGAAGGCATATCAATTATATAAATAAGAAACAGCAGTGGCCCCAGCACCGACCCTTGGGGAACGCCCCACTTAACAGTGCTCCATTGCGACTGAACATCACTACCACTCTCAATATTGTGAAGAATTACCTTCTGCTTTCTGTTCTTAAAGTAAGAGGCGAACCAATTGTAAGCTACTCCCCTTACTCCATAATGGTCCAACTTCTGCAGTAATATTTTGTGGTCAACACAGTCAAAAGCCTTCGTTAAATCAAAGAAAACACCTATCGTTCGCAACCCTTTATTTAATCCGTCCAAAACCTCACAGCGAAAAGAGAATAAAGCATTTTCAGTTGTTAATCCATTTCTAAAACCAAACTGTACATTTGACAGCAAATTATGTGAATTTAAATGCTCCAGTAACCTTGTATATATAACCTTCTCGATAACTTTAGCAAACACCGATGGCATGGAAATAGGTCTAAAGTTGTCAACATTATCCCTGTCTCCCTTCTTATAAAGTGACTTCACTATAGAGTACTTTAATCGGTCAGGAAACCGACCACTCCTAAAGGAAAAGTTACAGATATGGATGAGTACTGGGCTAACATACACAGAACAATACTTCAGTATTCTGCTAGATACCCCGTCACATCCATGAGAGTTCTTGGTCTTTAGTGATTTAATTATTAAGTCAATCTCCCTCTTGTCAGTATCATGGAGGAGCATTCCAGGTAACAGTCTCGAAACACTTTTTTCTAAGAGTACTATATGATTACCTGTTGGGGCTAGGTTTCTATTTAGTTCACCTGCTATATTCAGAAAGTGATTATTAAATACTGTACATATATGCGACTTATCAGTAACACGAACATTCCCACTACGCACTGATTCTATATCCTCGACCTGTCTCTGCAGATCAGCCACTTCCTTTACGACTGACCATATGGTTTTAATTTTATCCTGAGACTTAGCTATTCTATCTACATACCACTTACTTTTTGCCTTCCTAATAGCATTTTTAAGCACCTTACAATACTGTTTGTAATGGGCTGTTGCATTTAGATTTTGACTGTTTCTAACGTTTTGATATAATTGCCAATTTGTTCTACAAGATATTCTTATCCCTCTAGTCAGCCACCCAAGCTGCCTGTTTGTGCTAGAACCCTGTTTTGAACGTTCTAACGGAAAGCAACTTTCAAGGAGCACGAGAAAAGTCTTGAGAAAAGCATTATATTTATCGTCTAATGTATCACCGCTATAATTATCTTGCCACTCTTGTTCCTTGATAAGGTTTACAAAGGTCTCTACAGCAATTGGATCAGCTTTCCTACACAGTTGATAACTATATTTAACATGTGATGCAGCACAAAAATCTTTTATAGCTAAAATTTGTGCACCATGATCTGAAAGGTCATTCACCTTTTTGCTAACTGAATGCCCTTCTAGTAATGAGGAATGAACAAAAATGTTGTCTATGGTTGTTCTACTGTTCCCTTCCACTCTCGTTGGAAAGAATTCGGTTTGCATAAGATTATATGAATTAAGGAGGTCTACCAGCATCGTTTTCCTTTCATAATCACTTATACAATTAATATTGAAGTCACCACATATAACTAACTTTTTGTATTTCCTATAAAGTGAACCAAGAACCTCCTCTAGCTTTAGCAAAAATGTTGAGAAATCGGCGTCTGGGGATCTATAAATAACAACAGTTACAAGTTTAGCTCTATTAAATTTAACCACACCTGCACAACATTCAAACACCTTTTCAGTACAGTACTTTGAAACATCAATTGACTCAAACGGGATGCCGTTTTTCACATACATGGCTACTCCCCCACAACGCAAAGAGCTCCTAGAAAAGCTGCCAGCCAACCTGTATCCTGGTAAAGGAAGCCTCTGAATTGTCTCCTTATTTAAGAAGTGTACTACAAATTGGTGCGCATTTCAGGTTGAGACATATTTGAGGAGGTGACACAACTGAGGTTCCCTTTCTTCGCAATAAAGAAGCACGTTCGAGTACACTGGCACGCTTTCTTACATACCGTATCTCTTCCAGCAGTGACTATGCCAGTTGACTGAAGCACATCTTCAAAACAAAAGCTCAACAGCTTACCATGTCTTCGACGTCGTGATCATTGTGACGTAAACTGACTGAGTCCGACAGGAATAGCAATATAATTGGATAGCAGCCTCGTCGAAAGAACCATCACGATACTCCTCTGAAGTGCTTTAGGAAAAACACGTTCACCTGACGGTATATGTCGATTTCCCATATTCCTATATTTCCGGAAAGCGTTTGACAGTGCCCTACTGCAGACGGTTCACGAAGGTCCACGCATACGGATTTGGCTCCCAGAAATGTGAGTAGCTCAAAGACTATTTGAGTAATAGAAACCAGTGCACGCCCAGTTAGCCATGCGGTCTAACTCGCGGCTTTCCGGACTGGGAAGGAGCGCGTGGTCCCCGGCAAGAATCCGCCCGGCGGACTTATGTCGAGGTCCGGTGAGCCGGCCAGTCTGTGGATGGTTTTTAGGAGGTTTTCCATCCGCCTCGGCGAATGAGGGCTGGTTCCCCTTATTCCGCCTCAGGTACACTATGTCGGCGATTGCTGCGTAAACAAGTTCTCCACGTACGCATATACCACCATTACTCTACCACGCAAACATACGGGTTACACTCGTCTGGTCTGAGACGTTCCCTGGGGTGGTCCACCGGGGGCCGAACCGCACAACAACCCTGAAAGAGTGGTTCGGTGTGGGGCGTCGGAGGGGTGAAGTGGACTGCGGTAGTCGTCATGGGGTTGTAGACCACTGCGGCTGCGGCGGGGACGGAGCCTCTCCGTCGTTTCTATGCCCCCTGTTAACATACAATACAATACAATAGGACCCATTACGCTGTCCAACACAGCGAGTGTTCATCGGAGAAAAGCGCACCGTCAGGAGTGCTATAGGGAAGTGTGACAGGAACGCTCTTATTCACTATATGCATAAATGATCTGCCGGACAGACTGAACAATTTACGGCTGTTTACTGCCATGCAGTGGTGTACGGGGCACGGGGAGGCGTCGTCCTTGAGGAAGTGTTGGGAGATACAGGATGACTTAGACAGAATTTCTAGTTGGCGTGCTTGCTCTAAGTATAGGGAAATATAAATTAATGCGAATGGCCAGGAAAAACAATCCTGTAACAATCGAATATAGCATTAGTAGGGTGCAGCTTGAGATAGTCACATCGATTAAACATTGCTCTAAAGGGAGCAATTATATATCCTGGACAGGCAAAGGTAAAACGAAACTAACTACGAAGAAACCTTTGGTAACAGGAAAATAATTTGCCGACGAAAGAAGGAAGCGCAAAAAGCTCAGGGAAAGACAGGAAAACAGAAACATAAATCACTTAGCAATGAAATAAATAGAAATTTCAGGGAAGCCAAGGCGCAATGGCTATGGAGAAACTCTGAAGAAATCGAAAAAGAAATAATTGTCCGAAGGACTGATTCAGCATACAGAAAAGTCAAAACAATGAAAAGCATTAGTGACAATATTAAGAGTGAAATGCGAAGCCGACGTTTAAACGCAAAGGAGAGAGTGGATAGGTGTACATTCAAGGCTGCTATGAGATGGAAGTATCCACTGATGACCAGATAGAAGAAAAATTAATGATGTAAGGCATTTGAAATTATAAGAAAAATGGGAGTAAGCTACAGCGAAAGAGATGTACAACAACCATGAGGGGATAATAATGTTCGAAATGAAAGAACGAAGTGCTACGATTAAATAGGGTGTATGACAGGGATGCAGTTTTTCGCCCCTACTGTTCATTTTATACATCGAAGAAGCAAGGACGGAAATAAAAGAAAGGTTCAGGAGTGTGATTAAAATTCAGGGTGAAATATGATGATTGATAAAATTCACTAATGGTATATTGTCCTCAGTGAAATTGGAGAGGAATTACACGTTCTGCTGAATGGAATGAACAGTCTAGTGAGTACGGAATATTGATTGAGAGTAAACCGAAGAAAGGCGAAAGTAATAAGAAGTAACAGAAATGAAATTAACGTGAAGCTTAACATAAAAATTGGTGATCTCGAAGCAGACGAAGTTAAGGATTTCTGCTACCTTGGAAGCAAAATAAGACATGTCGAACGAAGCAAAGAGGACGTAAAAAGTAGACCAGCACTGGCAGAAAGAGCATTCTGGCCAGAAATCTACTAGTATCAAACATAGATTAACTGGAAGAAGAAATTTCTGAGAATGTACGTTTGAAGCACAGCATTGCATGGTAGTGAATCTTGGACTGTGGGAAAACTGCAACAGAAGAGGATCGATGCTTGTGAGATGTGGTGCTACAGAAGAAGATTGAAAATTAGGTGGGCTGATTAGATAAGGAATGAGGAGCTTCTCCACAGAATCGGCCAGGAAAGGAACTTGTGGAAAACTCTAACAAGATGAAGGGACAGGATGATAGGACATACGTTAAGACATCAGGGAATAACTTCGTTAGTGCTAGACGGAGCTGTAGAGGACAAAAATTGTTGGGGAAGGTAGAAATTTCAATACATCCTGAAAATAACTGAACGTTCGGTGCAAGAGCTACCCTGAGATGGAGAGGCTGGCGCAGGAATTCATGGTAGGACGCATCAAACCAGTCAAAATACTTATGACTCAGAAAGTAATATTTTTGTTGTGTATCATTATGTAAGATCTAGGTAACAGTAACATTGGGACACCTCATCATGTTTGACAGGAACATGAAGAGGAAAATGTGTCATCGTTACGAAATATGATTGAGACAGCAGCTTCGTTCACGCTTTAGTGAGGCAGGGAAACATTGAAAACCGTGAAAGCTGAGACAGAATACTACTTTCCAGTCACTTCCCCAATATCATGAGCACACGAGGGGACCAAGGGCTACAGCCTGTCCCCAAGATAAAAACACTGTAAACACCATTACATATAACAGATTCAGGAACAAAAAGTTTAAGAAACGAATTCGTAGCAAACTTCACAGCCTAGAAATAGTGCCACGTTCTCGCGTGTCAGTCAAAAGTAATACACATAAATACACTCTTGGAAATTGAAATAAGAACACCGTGAATTCATTGTCCCAGGAAGGGGAAACTTTATTGACACATTCCTGGGGTCAGATACATCACATGATCACACTGACAGAACCACAGGCACATAGACACAGGCAACAGAGCATGCACAATGTCGGCACTAGTGCAGTGTATATCCACCTTTCGCAGCAATGCAGGCTGCTATTCTCCCATGGAGACGATCGTAGAGATGCTGGATGTAGTCCTGTGGAACGGCTTGCCATGTCATTTCCACCTGACGCCTCAGTTGGACCAGCGTTCGTGCTGGACGTGCAGACCGCGTGAGACGACGCTTCATCCAGTCCCAAACATGCTCAATGGGGGACAGATCCGGAGATCTTGCTGGCCAGGTTAGTTGACTTACACCTTCTAGAGCACGTTGGGTGGCACGGGATACATGCGGACGTGCATTGTCCTGTTGGAACAGCAAGTTCCCTTGCCGGTCTAGGAATGGTAGAACGATGGGTTCGATGACGGTTTGGATGTACCGTGCACTATTCAGTGTCCCCTCGACGATCACCAGTGGTGTACGGCCAGTGTAGGAGATCGCTCCCAACACCATGATGCCGGGTGTTGGCCCTGTGTGCCTCGGTCGTATGCAGTCCTGATTGTGGCGCTCACCTGCACGGCGCCAAACATGCATACGACTATCATTGGCACCAAGGCAGAAGCGACTCTCATCGCTGAAGACGACACGTCTCCATTCGTCCCTCCATTCACGCCTGTCGCGACACCACTGGAGGCGGGCTGCACGATGTTGGGGCGTGAGCGGAAGACGGCCTAACGGTGTGCGGGACCGTAGCCCAGCTTCATGGAGACGGTTGCGAATGGTCCTCGCCGATACCCCAGGAGCAACAGTGTCCCTAATTTGCTGGGAAGTGGCGGTGCGGTCCCCTACGGCACTGCGTAGGATCCTACGGTCTTAGCGTGCATCCGTGCGTCGCTGCGGTCCGGTCCCAGGTCGACGGGCACGTGCACCTTCCGCCGACCACTGGCGACAACATCGATGCACTGTGGAGACCTCACGCCCCACGTGTTGAGCAATTCGGCGGTAAGCCCACCCGGCCTCCCGCGTGCCCACTATACGCCCTCGCTCAAAGTCCGTCAACTGCACATACGGTTCACGTCCACGCTGTCGCGGCATGCTACCAGTGTTAAAGACTGCGATGGAGCTCCGTATGCCACGGCAAACTGGCTGACACTGACGGCGGCGGTGCACAAATGCTGCGCAGCTAGCGCCATTCGACGGCCAACACCACAGTTCCTGGTGTGTCCGCTGTGCCGTGCGTGTGATCATTGCTTGTACAGCCCTCTCGCAGTGTCCGGAGCAAGTATGGTGGGTCTAACACACCGGTGTCAGTGTGTTCTTTTTTCCATTTCCAGGAGTGTACCTAACACACTGAAGTGAATACAATGAAGCTTCTTGCAGTAAGCGTTGTTCCTACGAGATATTGTAACTGCAAAGCGTAGAAAACTGCATTCTAGACAAATAAATTTGAAAATTCGCATTGTTTTTAGTAGCTACCCTTTCAAACGATTGTTTGGAACTCATTGTACGCCTAACAAATCATCAGTTATCGTTACAGCCTTAGTGAAATATGGAAGAGAAGAAGTAACAAGCGTTTTTTTTTTCTGTCTATGCAATGAAGAGTGAACCAGCTATTTCGGAAAAAAAGGAAAACTTAAATAAGGTACGAATTTAATTCTGCTCAACTACATCCCCTAGATGTAGGCTTCTTAAATTTCTAAGATTTCTTTGCTCAGGAAAACATGATGGAAACCGAAACCTCGAACAGGAATAAAGAATACGAATGTGTTTCCGTATCTGTTCTGGGACTGCCGAGATCTTTGTATAATTTTTTTGACAATTGCAGTCTTCCGTCAGAATACCATCACTCACTGAACACGCAGATTATTGCAAATAATATGTGGATCACACTATTAATAATAAATAACATCGAAATTACTGTAAATCAATCATTTCTACACGTGCTTCAACCAGGCGGTAATTGTAGAGGCTAGAGGCAACATGACCATTATGCGAAAAGGTTGCTCGCATATGCAGAGCGACAAAACAACGCACTCACATTGAAAAATAGATCTCTCTGTGAATATTTATGAAATCAGCAAATGGCTCCTCCGGCACAGGTTTAAAATGTTCCATTAATAAATAAAGGCAATCAAGCGATTACCCGATAAAAGGCGAATATTACTTATCTAGTGGTCAGATGCGCGATGCACCAGACACCGGCGCAATGTCTGTTAATGTTGCAACGTTTGCCTACCTTTCAGCGTGTACACCACCACCTACGAGAAAGGTTACTTCGAAACATAATTCCCTCTACTAACTAGATCAGTAGAAATAATTTAAGGAATATCAAAACGGTGAATATACTAAGTCTTTAAAAAAGCGCTGTCGTCTGAACAACTTTCATACAGAAATCGATCATTCCGCCATAACTGTTATCTACTCTTGTTATCGTGCTCATCGACACTGAAATACGCATATTACTGTCAACAAAGACAAGCAGACATTTCTAGTACAGCACGTAAGTACACCCAAATTATTTGTCATTAACTACCCGTTTTTAGAAATAGCATAAAGCAATTTGAATGCACATATATACGCACAGCTTAGTGTCCACTCAAGAAGATGTTTTCAACAGATTGCACTTGAGAAAGTATTGGTCTTCCCAGGCTGTTGAATATTTGAAAGCTAATTAAAACCTGATGATACGGCATTTTCAATGACATAAAATTTTTTGAGCAGAAATAAATGTTCCTTTATTTTCTTCGTGGATTTCGTTGGAAATTGAACGCATTCCTTTTTGTAAGAACGGTTAATTCACGAAATAATGAAGGTAGCAGACAATTATGGCATTTCATACCACACCAAGTTCCATATTACTTATGTATCTCCATGAGGAATTCGTGGCGGACCGCATAAAGCCAGTCAGAAGACTGATGACACAAAAAAATCTCTATGATGCATGCCTAATTCATTTATGCTTCTGAGGTGAGCTATACTGATTTATTCAGGTTCGACCTGATAATCTAGTGTTTTCAATACCGCTTCAAGTCACCAGAATTAATTTATGCCTTACACCCAGTTGGTAATGCTGGTACGCCCCAGCGTTTTTGGTTTCATTACATGAGAGCAGGACATTCCACACGTTCCTGTTAATCATCTTTTCCCTAAGATTTCTGAGGCTCCTGAGTCCAGGAACTTCTTTACGTCACCAGGTATGGCGAACTGTAGGCAGCACCAGGAATGTTTGGATAACTACAGTAGAAGGCTTCACCAGATGCTTCTCATCCACACTGGAGCACATAAGACGTACCGCGATCGCAAACTGAGACTGTTTCAAAGAGGCATCTTCTCTGGACTTATTATAATGTAGTAGATAACGTGTTTCCTGTATCATATCACTGTATTAACTTCAATAACAAATTCAGGGTAGCACTTTTGCACTGAAAGATCCGACGGTACTACTTTTACCTTCGATACGGAAATACAAAGAGTATCAACGTGTAGCACCAAGCAGGCCAGAGATTTTGTTGCTTTTCTCGCACTACCCGATCACGCTACCATGCCGACAGTTTGACAGTAGAAGTATAGAGATCAGAGTTGTCTAAGCCCAACATTGTTATTGTGGTGTCACCGCCAGACACCACACTTGCTAGGTGGTAGCTTAAATCGGCCGCGGTCCATTTAGTACATGTCGGACCCGCGTGTCGCCACTGTGTGATCGCAAACCTAGCGCCACCACAAGGCAGGTCTCGATATACGAACGTGCACTCGCCCCAGTTGTACGACGACATTGCTAGCGACAATACGGACGAAGCCTTCCTCTCATTTGCCGAGAGACAGTTAGAATAGCCTTCTGCTAAGTCCATGGCTACGACCTAGCAAGGCGCCAATTGTAACAGTGCATGTATCTTACGAGTCGCATTTGTATAGTCAAGAGAGATGTATCACAAGGAGACATTAAAGTTAAGTATAAAGCAGCTACGTACTTTTCTTGCTACCATTCAATAGTTATCCTGTTCCAGACTTGACGCCCGTCGGCGTGTGTGTACGCGTGCCTTTCTTTCGGCTACTACCGTGTGGCGTAACAGTCTTGTTACGTCACTACAGTTATTGTGTCACGACTGCTAACACTGTTAATACAGTGTAAAACAAGGCAGCTTATAAGGAAATTAAAAATAATCTGAAGGAACATCGAGTACTACGGGAAGATTCATAATGCTAGGTTTAAAAAAAGATTACTACTTACAAGGGACTGACGAACTCCAGAGGTGTGAGGTTCCCACTTCAGTTCTCACTTATCTGCTACCGTCTCCACTGCCACTTCACTTGCGCAAATAAGCGTCTATTGCGAATCACTGATGACTAAAATGCAGAAATAAAACGAAGTGCAACACACTTCGTTCTTTCGTTGCAGTAAGTAAGAGTGCAAAAAGAGAAACTTTGAAAAATTCTAAATCATTTCGCTCTTGTTTGAATAAATATTTCAGTTGTAATCGTACACAGTTATCACTCTGGACTTCTGCTGTCGGCTGACGACCACTGAAACCAAGTAACGAGAAGATGAGTGAGTCAAGACAGCAAGGCACAAATTGTGTCATCATGTGCGACACATCAACAGAGCTGCAGTGTCTCGTCTCTACCACCGGCAAGCGCATTTCCCGCCGCGAATGCGAAAGCCACGTCGCCGTTTCTTGTTAACGAGCCGGCGCGGCGTGCCGTGCCGGATAGCAGCTGATGCGCCAGCCGTGTTGTTTGTTTTGACTCTCCTCTGTTTACATTGGCCGCGCCCAATTACGAGAGCGGAGCGGGAGTATCCGCACCCGCTGACACAATGTTCCACTCTGCATGCGGGGGCATGTTAAAGGGAGTGGACATAATCTCGTTTTAAGTCCGCGCCAGTTCTCGCGACAGTTGCACGACGGGAGGTTTTCAACACCGAGCAGCTGTTCGCCAAATATGGACAGAGCCATTGCCCACGGTGTTATTGAAGACTCCGTATTGATACTCCCTTCAAGAGATTAAGAGAAAACAAATCATTCTTAACTTACACTGAAGCACCAAAGAAACTAACATGGACATGCGTACTCAAATACAGAGATATGTAAATAGGCAGAATACAGCGCGGCGGTCGGCAACGCCTATATAACAACACAATTGTCTGGCGTAATTGTTAGATCGGTTAATGATGCAACAGTAGCAGGTTAGCAGGATTTAACTGAGTTTGAACGTGGTGTTACAGTCGGCGCACGAGCGATGGGATACAGCATCTCCGAGGTAGCGATGAAGTGGGGATATTCCCGTAAGACCATTTCAAGAGTGTGCTGTGAATATCAGGAATACGGTAAAACATCAAATCTCCGACATCACTACAGCCGGAAAAAGAGCACGCAAGAACGAGACCAACGACGACTGAAGATAATCGTTCAACGTGACAGAAGTGCAGCCCTTCCGCAAATTGCTAGGATGTCAATGCTGTACCATCAAAAAGTGTCAGCATGCGAACCATGAACGCAACATCATCGATATGAGCTTTCGGAGCCGAAGGCCCACTCGTGTACCCTTGACGGCTGTACGACACAGAGCTTTACGCCTTGCCTGGGCCCGCTACCACCGACATTGGACTGTTGATGACTGGAAACATGTTCCCTCATCAAATTGTATCGAGCGGATGGACGTGTACGGGTATGGAGACAACCTCATGAATTCATGTACCCCCGCCGCGCGGGATTAGCCGAGCGGTATAAGGCGCTGCAGTCATAGACTGTGCGACTGGTCCCGGCGAAGGTTCGAATCCTCCCTCGGGCATGGGTGTGTGTGTTTGTTCTTAGGATAATTTGGGTTAAGTAGTGTGTAAGCGTAGGGACTGATGACCTTAGCAGTTAAGTCCCATAAGATTTCACACACATTTGAACATTTTTTCATATACCCCACATGTCAGCAGGGGACTGTTCAAACTGGTGGAAATTCTGTAATGGCTGTAATGGTGTGGAGTGTGTGCTGTTGGAGTGATATGGGACCCCTCATACCTCTATATACGATTTTGACTAGTGACACGTACGTTAGCATCCTGTCTGATCACATGCATCCATTCATATCCATTGTGCATTCCGACGGACTTGCGTAATTTCAGCAGGAAAACGCGACATCCCACACGCGCTGAATTGCTACAGGACGGCTCCATGAACACTTCTGAGTGAGTTTAAACGCTTCCGCTGGTCACCAAATTCCCCAGACTTGACCATTATTTAACATATCAGGGATGCCTTGCAACGTGATTTTCAGGGAAGACCTCCATTCTCTCATACTCTTATGAATTTATGGACAGTCCTACAGGATTTATGGCGTCAGTTCCTTCCATCACTACTTCACTTTTGCGTGCCCGCGGGGGTCCCACGCGATATTAGGCAGGTGTAGCTGTTTCTCTGGTTCTTCAGTGTAGAATGACTCAAGAAGATTTGAAATCGTGACTCCTCCTGAATTGTTACGCACTATTCCACTTTAACCGATTGGCCAAGTTACTCCGTTGTCCGGTACTTCAGGAAGCATGCTATCAACGGTTTCAGATTCACAGCTCATACGAGACTGATTACTGAGGTACTGCTCGACACCATAGAGTCAGATTCATAAGTAGTGTCCTTCAGCAGAGCATACTACGAATGCTACCAGAACACTCACTTCTGCTACGGGCAGTGCACAGTTCGCTCTAGGAACCTGTCCCGTACTATGGCATTTCTGCTATAGCCCATGCAGAACTATTGCACGTAACACATCTTACAGTTTTGAAGTCGCTTGTTGCTGGGAATCTTGAAATACCACCGGGTTACTCTTTTAAAAATTACAGAAACTGTATGTAGTGTGCAATCTGATGATACGCAATGCTACTGTATGTCAGGAATGCGATTTTCTCATACATAGAAAACCAGCAATCCTATTCCGTCCTTTAATGGGCCACAGGTATCACTGAGACTTAAACTCTTTCTGGTGGCTGGTATTACCTTGTCTTGAAATAATACTGGCCAGGATAATCTGAGCAGAGAAACCCATAGAGCGATCTACTTCTTGTAGTCATATGCCTCTGATTCATCTACGTCCACTTATATACTCCTTGCGGAACTGAACAGTGACTGTCAGAGGGAATTTCGTACCAATACTAGTAGTATTCTATCCTATTCGATTCGGATATTAAACGACTCTCTCTATGCCTTTGAAGGTGTCTTAATCTGTCTTAACTTATTCTCATGACTGCTAGGCGAGATATGCAATTATTCCATCAAAATAGTGGCAACCTTCTTCTAATATCAGGTTTCCGTGAGATTGATGCAGCGAGGCCTCTCCTCCAAATATTCCCATTTAAAGACCCCGTGCATCTACACAGGGGAGCAGAAACCTTGCACCGCTGTCCATTAATAGACTGAATGCCGCCTGCTGGCTGTGGTGTCACATGAGGCGCAAGGCACATACTGGGTGCTTTAATTTAACTGGCTGTGTTCGGGGTGCTGCACTGCAGAATGTACACTTTGCAGGGTGCGAAACATCATAGGTATCTTCCGTAAAATGTGTGCTCGTAGAGTATCCTGGAAAATAATAGTTGCACCAGGTGCAAATATGGCGCTCTAAGCATTCAGAATGTGAAATGTTTCCTGTTTTGACGTCAGCGTAATGTTTGTTCATTGGCGACGTGTGGTGATTTCTTTGTGAAGTGCCTCTTGGTGTGAAGGGTTAAAAGCCTGAAGTTCTTCATTCGAAACGCAGTGGCCATTGAGAAGAAATACTGTGCACCGCGTGTAGCTGTTTTATCAAAACGGCTGCAATAGCAGCGCTGCACTGCGGGAATATCGCCGACAGTAGCAGCTTAGAAGAGGCCTCATGTCAATAAATGGGCTTAAGAATATGCTCAAAAACTTTAAAGAAACAGGTAAATTAGGTGGTGCAGCAACGAAAGGGAGGCCGCCCATCCCCATGGCAGTTGTTGGTGAAGTTGCTATAGCTATAGCCAAACTTTAAACTGGTATCACTAAAAGATTCAGACACTGCACAAAATGAAGCCCCAAGATAAGCTGCAACGCCGTGACTTTGCCTTCGTTTTTTGGCACTCATGGAAATGGATGACATGCGGCTAGGGAATGCTCCTTGGACGGACGAAATACATTTTACTCTGCACGGTCCTGTGAATGCACATATCGTCGCATATGGGGTCCTACTCCGCTATGTGCTGAGCAGGAACATCCACCGCACCCAGCTTATGTGACTGTGCGGTTCGGTTTCACAAGCTCCTTCATTCTCAATCGGTCATTCTTCAAGAAGATGACACTTCGTGGGCGAGTTACGGTAGAGCGACATCTGCACGTCCCAAGGACCTCGTTGTGCAAATGCGTGTTTCCAGCTTTCCAAGAACGTAACTCCGTTTACACCACTATTCTCAGGTAAGATGGGGCTACACCAAATTTCGCTTGCCAGATGAAGATTTGCTTCGAAAAATCTTCAGCAACGACTACATCATCTCTAGGAAATTTTAAGATGTGTGGGCATTCTCATCATTTGACCTAAATCCACGTGACTTCTGGTTGTGGGAATATGTGAAAGAGTGTGTCTATCAGGGGGATGTATCCGCACTCATCTTGATCTGAAGGATGGCATACATCAGATATGTTGCGGGCAACAGTCGACCAAGCCGTTTTACCGATGGGCATGTTGCTGAGTCGGGAGACCATATTGAACACATCTTGCAGTGTGCCAGAACCACTGTTCTCACGTGTTTCATCGTTCCTCTTCTTTTCCTACACCCACGTCGCATGCTGACTTCTTACAGCGCCACATTTCCACCTGGTGGCACAAAATGGAACTGTTATTTTCATCAGCATACTCCAAAAGTGCAATGATGAATGAATGTATCTACTATGTTTCAGCGTCCTGCATGTAGCTCGCACTACAGCCCTCGGAACACTGTCAGTTTAATTATAGCCACCTGGTATACAAGCAGAATCTTTCTACCGACAATACAGTCTGCAAATGCGGACATTCACTCATGACAACTATTTTGACAAAGAACAGTTTGTTATGGCTTGATATCTGCGAATAAGGATCTTGGAAAT
This sequence comes from Schistocerca piceifrons, assembly GCF_021461385.2. Classification (NCBI taxonomy): domain Eukaryota; kingdom Metazoa; phylum Arthropoda; class Insecta; order Orthoptera; family Acrididae; genus Schistocerca; species Schistocerca piceifrons. The sequence continues at coordinate 261,171,995 of NC_060141.1, forward strand.
GTCTAAGCTGGCGGGCTGTTTGCGTTTTACTGCCGTGAGCATCTACGGAAAGTGTATGAGGCGTGGTCAAACCACATGCAGGCGACAATGAATTGAACGTCCATGCCTCATCACAGAACGTGCAGATCGGAGGCTTGCCCAATTTGTAAAGCAGGGCAGGCGGCGATCTGTGGCCGGCCTGACGACAGAGTACAATGCGGAAGAAGGGTCACATGTTTCAGAGCACATTGTTCAGTGCACATTGTTAAACATGGAGCCATGAAGTAGACGACCCCTACGTACGCCCACGTTGGCCCAACGACGTAGTCATTTAGGACTGCAGTGGGCAAAGAATCATTGGGATTGGATGGTGAATCAACGGAAAAGTGTCATCAGGTTCGATGGATCGCGTTTCTTGTTACGCCAGATCGGAGGTGGCATTCACATACGCAACCATGTTCGAGAAATGCACTGTACACAGACATAGGCCAGTTGTATCAGTAGTATGGTACGGTCCAAATTTACCTGGTCGGGCACCAGCTCTGCCTCCACAAACAACTGACCCATAAGTCATGCGAACTTTGTGATCTGTCTACATACAATTGCTGCCATATACCGCCGCAACTCTGCCAAGGACTCGTCGAATCCAAGCCACACAGAATCGTTCCTGTATTTTGTTCTAAAGATGGACAGGCGGTCATAGCGGTTTGGCTTATAAGTGTTAGTTGCATTTTCATATTGGCTATAACGATCTGTTACGGTACTAGCAGTGCATCTCTGAATTAATCCGATGTGTGCCATTATGCCCACTCAATAAAGACTTCCAACGCTGTAGCAACACTTTAGATTATTCTTCTGGGTGGGCACCACAACCACTACAAAACTGGAGAAGAACATTATTCCTCCAGGCTGAATAGCAAATTATCTTTTTGTGTACTACTAGTTCCTGCCACGGCCCATTCTCAAGTGCATCTATATAGCTGCAGATGTGAACACGCCGTCCCTGTCAAGGCAAGAAATTACATGCCATGCTTGTCTGTGCATAGCTCGATCGGCAACATTCATCACCTTGTAACGCAGAGCTATAAAACACAGATATCCAGCTTGTTCACGGAACTGTCACTTGTGTGTAACTGTCGTCGCCATTCGCCAAGCCCACACCCTTACATCGGATTGCCACAAGGTACAGCATGGTTCATCGTTCCATATCACTCATTTCCAGTCATCCACTGTCCAGTGCCATAGCTCTTTACACCACATTAAGCGTCCTTATCACTGACTACAAAAATGTTTGGCTTATGAGGAGCTGCTCGATCATTATACCCCAAACTTTTGATTCCTTACGTGCAATCATTTTTCTGTCTACACATATGGTAGCACGTCTGAATTCACGAATGATTCCTGCCGCTGTTATCAAACGATCATTTACAAGCATCTTCCGCAATGCTCGACCATGCCTTTCCATCAATACACGAGACCTGCCTGGTCTTGGTTTACTTGTAGATATCCCTTAGCGTTCCCACTTCACACTCCCGTCACCAACAATCGATTCGAGCATCATTAGAAGAGTTGAAACGTCGCTTCATGTGGAGACAGAGGACTAGGCGCAGTGAAGGCCGGTCTTTCCGACAGTAAATAGAGCGAGGCGATGACATGCTGAGCAGGATGGGAAACCCAGCGAGGCATGCCAACGGTGGGAAGCCTAACGGGCAGCCCCTTTGCTCAGCACAGGGGGTGGTCGTCACTTATTTTCCCAGGCACTGACACACTCACCACATATGACTCACTGCACGCAATCGGTCACCATGTAAAGGGAGGCAGACATTTTTTGGTGTGGAGATGAAGAACTATGTTTTGAAAGTCAGAATTTCATTTAAACGGCAGTAACATTTTCATCCTTGACTGCATTACGACAGCAGTCACTTAGTTCACACGATCAGATGATTTCGGCGCTGTGCTTGCTTATTACAGGCACGTCTGTCTTTCAAATATATAATTGCTGTCTTGGTGGACTCGAACGACAACAACGTTACGCCCTCGCCAGAAATTTAAAGAACACTGCTGATTTCGTGGCATAGGTCGGTAAACGTAAAAAATCATAACTCGTAGAACTTCGCTCTCCATTGGTTGATTTGATCGTATTACAGCCAATGCGGAAAATGTGACTGTCCCTTGATAACTTTTTTCTGTGGCACTCGATATAAGAAACGTACTAAACATGCACTTATTTTCGATCTACATCACTATGCGATCAAAAGTATCCGGACACCCCCAACAACATACGTTTTTCATATTACGTGCAGTGTGCTGCCACCTACTGCCAGGTACTCCACATCAGCGACCTCAGTAGTCATTATACCTCGAGAGAGAGCAGAATGGGGCGCTCCGCGGAACTCACGGACTTCGAACGTTGTCAGGTGATTGGGTGTCATACGTCGGTAGGCGAGATTTCCACACTCCTAACCATCCCTAGGTCCACTGATTCCTAAGTAATAGTGAAGGGGAAACGTGAAGGGACACGTACAGCACAAAAGTGCACAGGTCGACCTCGTCTGTTGACTGACAGAGGCCGTCGGCAGTTGAAGAGGATCGTAATGTGTAATAGGCAGACACCCATCCATCACACAGGAATTCCAAACTGCATCAGGATCCACTGCAACTACTATGACAGTTAGGCGGGAGGTGAGAAAACTTGGATTTCACGGTCGAGCGGCTGCTCGTAAGCCACACATCACACCGGTAAATGGCAAACGACGCCTCGCTTGGTGTAAGGAGCGTAAGCATTGAACGATTGAACAGCGAAAAAACGTTGTGTGGAGTGACGAATCACGGTACACAATGTGCCGATCCGATGGCAGGGTGTGGGTACAGCGAATGCCCGGTGAACGTCATCTGTCAGCCTGTGTAGTGCCAACAGTAAAATTCGAAGGCGGTGGTGTTACGGTGTGGCCGTGTTTTTCATGGAGGCAGCTTGCAACCCTTGTAGTTTTGCATGGCGCTATCACAGCACAGACCTACACTGACGTTTTCAAGTGGTTCAAATGGCTCTGGGCACTATGGAACTTAACATCTGAGGTCATCAGTCCCCTAGGACTTACAACTACTTAAACCTAACTAACCTTATGAGATCACACACATCCATGCCCGAGGCAGGATTCGAACCGGCGACCGTAGAAGCAGCGCGGTTCCGGAGTGAAGCACTTAGAACCGCTCGGCCACAGTGACCGGCCTACATTGATGTTTTAAGCACCTTTTAGCTTCCCACTGGTTAAGAGCACTTCGGCGATGGCGACTGCATCTTTCAACACGATCGATCACATATTCATAATGCACGGCCTGTGGCGGAGTTGTTACAGACAATAACATCCCTGTAATGGACCGGCCTGCATAGAGCCCTGACATGAATTCTATAGAAAACCTTTGGGATGTTTTGGAACGTCGACTTCTTGCCAGGCCTCACCGACCGACATCGATACGTTTCCTCAGTGCAGCACTCCATGGAGAATAGGCTGCCATTCCTCAAGAAAACTTCCAGCACCTGAGTGAACGTATGCCTGCGAGAGTGGAAGCTGCCATCAAGGCTAAGGATGGACCAACGCCATATTGAATTCAAGCATTACCTATGGAGGGCGCCACGAACTTTTAAGTCATTTTCCGCCATGTGTCCAGATACTTTTTATCACATAGTGTAATTCCATTTTAAGTCGATGCGAGTTGCCCAATATTTTTCAGTTAGTGGATTCTATTTCCGAATTACAGCTTTCGAAAAATTTTCGAGATAACTTATGCTGCTGTCATAATCTCTTGACTGTATTTAAAATAACTGATGAATCTTCCGAGTTGATGCCCGTGGTCGAAGAAAATTTTCAGCTCCTGACGTTTCACCCAGAGCTGCGCTGAACATCTTCGGAGTTGCTCCTGGAGACGTTGAATCCTAGCGTCGCTAGGAGCCTCCGGAGATGTCCAGCGCTGCTCTGGACGAAACGTCAGGAGCTGAAAACTTTCTTCGACCAAGGCTGTACTGCCCGAAAGGTTCATCAGGAACTATGACATCCTCTCGTGAAAGCTTTCATTGAATGAATTCGAAATGTTTACCGATCAACAATTTCTTTAGATTTGGTACTATAAGTAAGTCACATAACGTCAAGCCTGAGTAACATGGGGTGTAATCCAACAATTGTGTTCTTGAAAACCCTCAGTTTTCCAACAGTCCAAACCACTTTTGGGAGCAAGTGCATTTTTCTGATTTCGTTGCTGATAAATTTATTTACATATTTGCTGCTGGTAAGAAAATGTGACATCTATCTTTCTCAAAGCTTTCTCGGCGTTAATTCATCACGATAAATTACCGTCCTTCCTCTGATTATGATCATTCCTCCTGGGACACCGCGTGTAGCGCGCACTATCTCATCCGTGGTCACAGTTTTCGGTCGTTCCTCAAATAGATCATTTCCGAATGAAGTATTGCCATGTTTGAATGTCGAAGCCTAGTTTCTAAACTGAAAATGAAGTGCTATAGACCTTCAAGAACTCTGGGAGAATTTACGTTCCAGTTTATCTATTCGAAATAAAACGCGCACAATAACGTTTCTTAAAAAAGACTTTTACATAACACTATTCCATACCCCATAACATACACAAACTCAACAAATTTCCTCAGAAAGCGAAGCAGTAAATAGGATTAATAAATTGCAGGCCTCGTAATTAACTGAGGCAGATATGGAGATATTAAGTAATCGCCTGAAATTATTTCAAATAAACTTGGCATTTATATGAATTATTATATGGAAAAACAAATTGCTACCGTAGAACGGCCCTGTCGTCTTTGTGATAATGTGGTGTTGTAAAGAAGATGACATTTAAAAGTAATCTAAGACGACTTACTTTACAGTCCAATTTATAGTACACGCTGTCACTGCAAAATTAAGTCCATATTTAATCGAGTAAAACTAATATAACTCTGTAGAACCGTCTAGAAGGGATGAAACCTGCAGAGTCCAGTGCCTTAATGGTCTGCGAAATCATCCGTCGTCCTACAAACATCGATAAAAACAAAGTCATTTAGTCAATTTAATACTACTCAAACTCCCAACCCACCACCACAGAGTATGTTTTGGTTTATTTGTTCTTTATGCACATGTCAAAAGTCAGCATTATTTTCAAAATCAGTCCCATATTCATGGAATGAGCGATAGAGCCGTCATGACCCTAGAGGAACTGCACTGATGCCTTCCTGCGACCTAGTGTCGAATGTGTTCATATTGTGGATGACAATAATGAGAGCTCTTCCACTGAATATTGTATGGACGCAGTGCTTCAGGATCCCGTCCGACATGTGGGTCACCACCATCCACGCTCCCCCTACCCTCCTCCACTATGCCACATGCACTGGGTTAAAGGAACATTGTGTAGTGTCACCGCCAGACACCACACTTGCTAGGTGGTAGCCTTTAAATCGGCCGCGGTCCGTTAGTATACGTCGGACCCGCGTGTCGCCACTATCAGTGATTGCAGACCGAGTGCCGCCACACGGCAGGTCTAGAGAGACTTCCTAGCACTCGCCCCAGTTGTACAGCCGACTTTGCTAGCGATGGTTCACTGACAAAGTACGTTCTCATTTGCCGAGACGATAGTTAGCATAGCCTTCAGCTACGTCATTTGCTACGACCTAGCAAGGCGCCATTATCATTTGTTATTTATCTTGTGATGCATGTACCGTCAGACCGATGTTCACCAATTATGGATTAAAGTTAAGTATTCCAGAAGCTACGTACTTTTTTTACTAGGCTCAACTCCTTTAACGTTCCAGACCTCACGCCAGCCTGCGTGAGCTTAAACGCGTGCCTTTCGGCTTCCTCCCAGTGGATTGGCTGTCTTGCCAAGTCACAACACATTCTGGATAGGTTTACTGCTCACCTCGAGAAGTCTGCGTAAATTCTGATGGCCAAAGACTTCATCGCTCCGTTGTCCTCCTGACGACGATTTTCTGCAATTACAAGGACTGTAATAATAAGGTGGGTGCTGAATGACTTCCCTGTATAGTGTTTGTTTTAAGCCTGGCAGAATGCAGGCGGGCGTTATCCTGGTGTAGCATCTCTTCACGCTGTCTTCCTCGTAGTTGTTCTTGGATTGCGTCTGTGAGACGTTTCAGTTGTTGTCAGTGAATGTCAACAGTGATGGTGATACCTCGGGGGTACAATTCGTAGTAAATCACACTGTCGCTGGTCTACCAGGCGCATAACGTTGTCTTTTGTGAATGGCTGCGGGTCTTTGTATGGGATGTTGCTACTTTGTATGGGCTCAACCATTCCCTTCTTTTCCATTTCTCGCCACGAGTAACGATACAGAGTAGCAATGGTCGTTGTTGTTCACGAGTCAGTTGATGACGAACAAGCAGAAATGTACATACGACCACCCACAGATTTTTATGGTTTTGGCTTAGAGCATGTGGTGCACTTACACCCCATTTTTGAACCTTCGCCATTGCACTCAAATGCTGTACGATATTGGAATGATCACATTTCATCACATTTGCCAGTTCAAGAGTGCACTGACGTGCATCATTGTGGATTAATGTGTTTGAATTATCTTCATCAAATCCCGATGGTCTTCCTGAACGTGCAGAGTCATTAACGCCAAAACGATTCTCCTTAAAACGAGAAAACCATTTTCTTGCTGTACTCTGTCCAATAGCTTTATCCCCAAACGCGGTGAAAATATTTCCGGCTGCCTCCATTGCTGCCATCCCTCCACTGAACTCAGACAGAAGAATATGTAGGAATTGTTCCGATTTCTCCACCTGGCGTTCCATTTTCTAGCGTCCAAGGCTCCACTCATTACCTCCAAATCACAAAATGACAATATGTAGACTCAAATAGCAACAGTGAACTACAAAAAAAATGAAAGCGATAAGTAAACCCATAGCAACAGGAATACCAATATGGAAAACAAAAACGCTGCGAGCTAATGCACCAACCGTCGTTACATTACTCCAGAATATATAGTGCCCATCGTTCACAAGAAGAAAAAAGACAATACCAACCCTTCTCCACAAGTAACCTGCAAAGACTATGCTTCGGTCGTGCTGTAACGCCAGCAGTCTCGGCCCTCTCTGGTTCTTATTATGACAATGGGGATTCTTCTACATCAGAATAAATTTTTGTCACACGCCCTCATTTCCCATTACAACATACATCAGTAAGGATTTACTGTTGTAGCAGCCTCACTGTACTGATGATGCAGTACAGAGGACCGCTTCATATATGTTTTGGTAGCAAATAATGCTGATATGATTACTGATGTCACTATGGGATCTATTACGCCCAGTGATGAAAAGTTATCACGTACGAGTGTGAAAACAGGACACATGAGCATCTTTTTCCCTCTTCCTTGTGGAGTTGCAGACTCCTGAATCAGAATGTTATTAATATTTAAATGTATCGGTCTCCGTAGTGAATAACGGCTCAGCAGTATGGCTATCCTTTCGCTTCCATCTATATGGTAATTTCTCTCTGACGTAAAGCTCTTGAAGAGTATAGCGTTGTTGCACCGAAACCCTATTGGGACTGAATTGCTGTTGTTGCGCTGTCAGCACGATATTGCGATAAATCTCCCAGAGATTGACTGCAGGTCCACATGTGCCTCAGCTACTGCAACGCTAGCGTTCTCTCAGAAATGGATCTTCAAACAGGGTAGAAGTTTCCCACCAATTTACGCCTGTCCTGCCGCCCACCCAACAGAAACATCTCGCAGCGACACATCATAATACAAATGACTGTCACAACTATATGCTATTTCTTTCCTTGGGTATCGTCCTTGCACTCAAAAGATATTTTTAAGCAGAGGGCTATATGACTCGACAGTAATGCTTTCACGTTTATTCACGAAATGTTTGGGAAAACGGTGATCAGCGGACGGGACAACTATGAAAATAAAGTAGTGATCATCCGAGTCAATACGACATACGAAGCTATCAGTACTTTTCCAATTCCAAAAGGGCTCAACGAAGAGAGATGGATTCTGGTACTCCACGTTACGGCCGTTGCGAGAGGTATGATTCGTGTTAAAAATGGAATAAAGGAGACATTCAGGCTAAAGACTGATTACGATCCGAAGATTGGCTTTTATCTTGAGCACTGAGTTGCTTTGGACACTTTCTCGCCGTGTCCGTACAGAGATTAAGATATGATTTTTTGTTTTGTCCTCATTGTTCTGACTGGTTTGATGCGGCCCGCCACGAATTACTCACATGTGTGAGTAGCACTTACAAACTACGTCCTCAATTATTTGCTGGATGTATTCCATTCTCTGTCTTCCTCTACAGTTTTCGCCCTCTACAGTTCCCTCTAGTACCATGGAAGTCATTCCCTTATGTCTTAACAGATCCATCATCCTGTCCCTTCTCCTTATCAGTGTTTTCCGCGTATTCCTTTCCTCTCCGATTCTGCGCAGAACCTCCTCATTCCTTACCATATCAGTCCAAATAATTTTCAAAGTTCGTCTGTAGCACCACATCTCAAATGCTTCGAATCTCTGCTGTTCTCTTACCTTTATCAAATGACTGCACCGTTTCATCTCACCCAGTGGCTTCGTACAAAATCTGCAGAAACTGTGAAGTTTATTTTTAATTTCCATACAGACATTGTTATCGAAGGAGAATTATGGCGATGATCAAGTAACGTAAATGTCTATGGTACAGCAATGTTCGAGCAGGTATGACAGGTCATAAATTGGAAACTCTTAATACTGACAAACAATACATGTCAAGGGAGCGAGGGTTTTCATGTGTGGGTGGGGGCGAGGTGTGTGGGGAAGGGAGAGGAGGGGTTGCACGACAACGCACATAGGAGTCTTGTGCTGTGTGTCCAATGTGAGAGCTTTAAATATAAAACACTCTGAATGTTTCAACGTGATGCCAACAAATAGGGCTGACGTTTAGAGGAATAAACCGAAAAGGAATAAAGTTCTCTAAACTGCAATCAACGTAGCATTGAACGACGTGGAGTATAGATATTTAGGTTGTTTTGTGCGTTTTGCCAATAGTAGAAAATTATAGACGTTTAGGTTGTTTTGTGTGTTTTGCCAACAGTAGAAAGTAATTTAATTTTCTGTTTATTTTGAGCTTGTATTTGTTTTCTATCCTTTACAGAACGTTTTGTGTTCTTTAGACCGTTATCTGCTCATGAATCTCGACTGAAAGCAAACCTGTATCGTGACAAAGATGTCGATAAATTTTTGGGCAGCGAGACCCTCTGAGGTGGCGGTCCAAATTGCTGTACACACCGGTACCTCTAATACCCAGTAGCACCTCCTCATCCATTGATGCGTGCCTGTATTCGACGTGACATACTATCCACAAGTTGATCAAGGCACTGTTGGTTCAGATTTTCCGACTCCTCAACGGCGGTTCGGCGTAGATCCCTCAGAGCGGTTGGTGGGTCACGTCGTCCATAAAAAGCCCTTTTCAGTCAATCCCAAGCATGTTCGATAGGGTTCATGTCTGGAGAACATGCTGGCCACTCTAACCGAGCGATGTCGTTAACCTGAAGGAAGTCATTCACAAGATGTGCACGATTGGGGTGCGAACTGTCGTCCAGGAAGACGAATGCCTCGCCAATATGCTGCCGATATGTTGCACTATCGGTCGCAGGATGGCATTCACGTATCGTACAGCCGTTACGGCGCCTTCCATGACCACCAAAAGCGTACGTCGGCCCCACATAATGCCGCCCCCAAAACAGCAGGAAACCTCCACCTTATTGCACTAGCTTGACAGTACTTCTAAGCCGTTCAGCCTGACCGGGTTGCCTCCAAACACGTCTCCGACGATTGTGTGGTTGAAGGCATATGCGACACTCATCGGTGAAGAGAACTGGATGCTAATTGTGAGCGGTCTATTAGGCATGTTATTGGGCCCATCTGTAACGCCCTGCATGGTGTCGTGGTTGGAAAGATGGACCTCGCCACGGACGTTGGGAGTGAAGCTGCGCATCAAGCAGCCTATTTCGCATAGTTTGAGTCTTAACACGACGTCCTGTGCCTGCACGAAATCATAATTTAACATGGTGGCGTTGCTGTCAGGGTTCCACCGAACCGTAATCCGCAGGTAGTGGTCATCCATTGCATCCATTGCAGTAGTAGCCCTAGGGCGGCCTGCGTGAGGCATATCATCGACAGTTTCTGTCTCTCTGTATCTCCTACATGTCCGAACAACATCGCACTCCGAGACGCCTGGACACTTCCCTTGTGGAGAGCTCTTCCTGGCACAATGTAATAATGCGGACGCGATCGAACCGCGGTATTGACCGTCGAGGCATGATTGAACTACAGACAACACGAGCCGTGTACCTTCTTGCTGATGGAATAACTGGCACTGGTTGGCTGTCGGACCCCCTCCGTCTAATAGACGCTGCTCATGCATACTTGTTTACATCTTTGGATGGGTTTAGTGACATCTCTGAACATTCAAAGGGACTGTGTCTGTGATACTATATCAAAAGTCAACCCCTATCTTCAGGACTTCTGGGAACCAGGGTGATACAAATCTTTTTTTGATGTGTGTCAAAATAAAACATAGTTCTTGTTTCGGATGCCAAGTTAAAAGAAAAACCATTACTGGATCCATTCTTTCTCCCAGACACACATGCAAGAGGATCAGTACGCTGCCATCTCCTAGCGTTACTGAGCCGCCTTTCTCAGTAGCAGGTGAAAAAAGATCCTTTAAGCGGCGCAAGACCCGTTGATCTACTTGGCGTTATCCAAACTCTGGAAGCTTCGCCAACGTCTGTTTCTGCTCAAGAAGCAAAGAAATTACATATGCACATAAAGGGCGAAAAAACACGGAGAAGAGAACAGCTGACAAACCAATGAAGCGATTACCACTAACTTGGCGGTAAACTATCGAATGTAGGCTTCTCGCATTTCTGATATGGTTCCGCATGGAAACAGCGATTAATGAACCAGCTACGAGTAAGGAGATTTTTGTCAGTACAGGAAAGGGCACCGAACTGGAATAACTGAGTAATCGGCATAGAGGAAGTCAAACGTAAACCAAACATTCATCTTATGCGCTTACCATGTTCACTATAGTATTTATGTATTTTCATGCTTATTTCTTTTATTTAATTATTGCTGTACGTCTCTTTGTTTCGTCATATACTGCATACTCCACAACAGCAGTGCGCCAGCACAGCCAGTAACTCCCAGTAACAGTACTAATTTTCTTATTAACAACGCCGGTTGGGCAATGTGCGCGCTGTCGAAGAGCGAGAAAATGGTCGTCGATACCTCGGTTTCGTACCATTATGCATTCTCACAGTTGGAAAAATTTACGAAACTAAAGTGTTTAAACTCTAAAGTATTGATTTCATGCCGTATAACAGATAAAGTAATCGATCATTGTGGTACTCAGTGTTCTCAATTGTGTTGTTTGTGGTCAATGTCGATTTTATTCAATCTTGTAGTTCAATAAATCAACACAGGTAAACTAAAACTGTGTTTACCTTCCAATTAGAAATCTTTAATACCTACAAGTTTCAGTTCACAGCAATTAACACGATCTCAGAATTTTTAAGTAATTTCCCCCCCCCCCCCCCTCCCATGGTTATTATGATATTTCACAATGTAAATCCGGGTTCCCGGGTTCGATTCCCGGCGGGGTCAGGGATTTTCTCTGCCTCGTGATGGCTGGGTGTTGTGTGATGTCCTTAGGTTAGTTAGGTTTAAGTAGTTCTAGGGGACTGATGACCATAGATGTTAAGTCCCATAGTGCTCAGAGCCATTTGAACCATTTGAACAATGTAAATGCTGACTTATTTTAGTGCGTTAAATTCGATAGCTCAGCGAAGTCGAAGAGTATTTGCACATTTCATATCTTTTGCTCACGTTAAATTTTAGATTGTTATTACTGACAGTACTGTTCATGGTGGATATTATTTCTTCTGGTAGAATCACATTTAAACTAATAGATTCCAGTCAGTCATCAGTCCGAAGCAATGATAAAATGCTGCGGCGTGGGTGTGGTCTTGGAGGTGTTACTTCCTGTGAGACTATTCAGCTGATCAGTGATTGACGGTGATCCAGGTCGGAGGTGAAAATATCCATTTTCCACATACACGTCGTATGAGTAGAAAAATTCCCTTAGTTAAATAATCCACCAAAGCTGAAATTACATCTTTGTCGTTGCACCCAGAACTCAGCTGTTACTTAGAGTACCTACAGGTATATATCCCCTTAGCAGAAAGTATGCCTGTGGAAAGTGTAGTTACGTACAGTTACAGTCACGTTGCATGTTCCAGTGTGATAACTTTTCTGATGGATTTCATACCTTTTGACGCGTTACGTATGTTTTTCGGTATATAATGATGTGCAGGTGCATAATATACGTATTGTATATTTTGAACTTTATCTCCAGGTGACGTACTAACGTGTCATATACCTAGTCACCATAAAATATTGTACAGTTTAAGAGTGGCTCCTGCCCAGCGCCAGTTCTTCGTTAGTAAATGACATAATTTGCAAGCACTAAACTATTTCAAAAATAGCAAAGTTCAACTATGCGTACAGCATTGGCAGGGAAGATCACTGTCGCAGAATACTCTTGATAAAATTATGGCTAGACGGCCCGAATCACGAGGCTGTGACAACTAGCTTCGGCGCAGAAAGCGTCACGCTCAACTAGTGGTTGTGACAAATCAATGATAAGAATAAAAAGTGCAGTTTCAGTTTTAATTACAGTCATCGGATCTCAATTAATTTACGCAGACCACGTGGTATTCATACCCACTTCATACCACTAATAAGGCATCCGTCAATAACAAAGCAGTCTTACGGAACAGTTTTTTATGCCATAAGAGTGCTTCACACGGTGCAGTAGCGAATGAATAACTACTAGACTTCGTCGCAGTACCTGGCAAACAAATACTCCGTGTCTTTTCTCCCAGGTTTCGCTAGTTAGTTTACGTTCGAGTTCGGCACCTTCCTACGACGGCTGTGCGCTCGTTCACTCGTTCCCCTGTCATGTAGAAAGTCAAGGCACCATCTAACAACTAATACGGGGTATAATAGGTTACTGCTGCTGTTAAATGTTGTATCATAAATTGCTATTTAATTGCACGTGTAGAAGGATTTAGGAAAACCATTAGAGATATAAGCCAAAATGATATTCTCAATCCCTTCTCTTCACCTAGAACAACCTCATATAATTACACATATGTATCCATGCTTTTACATATATTTCTGTTCCTCTATCCTGCTCTCGCTTTCACTCGATGACCCGAATGCGTACACCGTATACAATGGAATCTCTGTGGGACGATGCTGACTGGACGGACATTTCGTTTTACTCAGAGACGTTAATTACCGGTAGTTTGTCGACAGGTATTTACGATTGACGCTACTCCAGTAAATAAAGGCAAAAAACTGCCCACCTAATTACATCAGAGACCGAACACAGGTGGTGTTCCTGTTCTCCTCAGAGTCTCAGTATCTCATTGCCAATTCCATACTCTTTCCGCTATGTGCTCCCCACTGTTAATTTGTTCTGTAAATTTAAGTGTATTCGTAACACAATTACCTTACAGTAAATAAAGGTAAATTAAAGGAAGTAAAATAAAGAAACACATATAATACTCATTGATTTAAGAGAGATCAGCTCTTTCAGATATTTGACAACAGGGATTTCCCTGAGTATTTAATAGGAATCATAAAAAGTGTATACGCAGAGACACGTGTATCTACTGCAGCCAAAAGTAATCAAAACAGACAGGGCATTAACCTAGATTTAAGACGAAGGTGCGATCTGACACATGTGCTTTTTAACATCAACATCAACGACATGGTTCTGGAAGGGATAAAAGAACGACCATTTCACTCTCTTCGCTTCCATATATCTGACAACAAAACAAAGGTAATGGCACTTTATAGGAAAAACAAAATTAAGTCTAAAATTGTAATAAACGAGAAAATATTAGAGCAACTAACCAGTTTTAATTACTTGTGATGCATGACATCCCACGAAAACGGAATTGATTTTCAATGTAAGATAGTGAAATTCTACTCAATTACAGGCACTATTAAACTAATCTTTAAAAAAAAGTAAAGGAAGAGATATTTTTGAAATTTTAGAAAACACTGTCATTTCCTGTTGTAATGTACAGATGTTAAAGCAGGATAACAACAAAAATAAAAGGATACACTAAGCATCGAAAGTGTGGAAACGAGAATTTTCAGATGTGCAGCCAAATATTCGAGACAAGATCGAAAGCGAAATGCAGAAATAAGAGTAGAATTAACATTAATATCTCTAAATGAAAAAATAAAAGAATACAGATGGAACAGAAAGAGCACATCACTAGCATGGAGGAATAGACTACCGAAGATGCTATACAAACACAAGCACACAGGATGAATAAACATATGAGGTCCGGAAACTATACGGAACGTCTCAAGACTAATTGCTATAAGTAGGCGTAAGAGGCAAAGACTAATACGTTACAGAAATAATGAACTCAGGTGTGATCTCTGACAAGAGTGGGCCTACCGACAACACAGTGCTGGGCAGCTTCCGCAGATTCCGCCCAGCTTGCATGTACATATGCATTAAACAATAACATCACATAGGTATTTTGGTTAAGAAGGAGGGCCACCCTAGCAGCTGTGTGGCCAGCCTTTCTGACTGTAATACTCTGATTTCTCCGTTGTGAGAAGATTGCAACAGAGCCTCTCAGCTGCAAGAAGACAACTGGAAACTAATCGAAGTAGCACCTCCTGTTTCTAAAGCCAGAATTGCCTTACACAAAGGATGAAGCACAATACTATCGTTTGGACAGTGTATTATGAGCCCGATAACTCCAGGCAGTTCACTTATTATTAAGTTACGAAGAACACTCTCAACTAATTTGTGACATCGTAGAGACAGCTTAATTATGCACAACCGGTACGTTCTCGGGTGATAATCGAAGACTAGCAGTGATAAAGGACCAAATTTCAATTATATTCAAATTCGGAGCCTTTTGGTTGAGTCTCCATCATTCTCCTGAAAAAGATAGCACAAACCACGTCGAAAATTGTTTTGCTTATTAGGTGTACTCCAGTTCAGACATTCGTTTGATTGCAAAAGACTATATTTTGTTTAAGAATGAATATAAAATATTGAGTGAATTTCCACATTCGAAGTTTACCTTGTAAGTGGCCGTTAGTGGTGTCCGTGGCGTAGCTTACTCGCTCCCATTTTCGTTCATTAGGATACGTGTTTGCTTGACCCCCGCTGCTAGCGCATCGCTGCCCGCTGCTTGCACATAGCTCCTCGCTGCTCGTCGGTGGCGTTGTAGCGTTTACGCGGTGGCCTCGCTGCTCCTTGGGAGTAATTATGGTGCAGCTGTTCATACAGCTAGCAGAGTACTGGCAGAGTGAAATTTGGCAATGCTTGATACTGGCAGAGTGAAATTTGGCAATGCTTGAGAGACGTTGAAGCAGGCAATCGGGGTTCAAGTTTCAGGGCATAGAGCGATGGTTGCTGCACGAAACACAAACCAGCTTCATATCGTTGCCTGGCAAAGGTCGTAGTGAGCAAAGCGGCGAGATGCATTGGTGCAGGTTAAAGGGACCGGTAAGACCCAGCAGCACTGATTCATCTTACATAGGCGGCCAGGCCAGGAGCAGCGGGCAGTGAGCTGACAGCACAAATGCACCCTAGTGTGAGTCAAATCGAGATGGTAATAATATGAGAGCAGAAGGCGTTTTGCCTTCTCCTTTACACTAGGTCATGTGCTCGTTCCAGAGGTACAGCCACATCTTGCTGTGTGTAGCGGAGGGTATTTCTTGTACCATTGTCATTTCCCTCTTTTCCTGCTCCACTCGCGAATTATTCACGGGAAGAACGATTGCCAGTAAGCTTCTGTGAGGACTGAAATCTCTCTAATTTTATCTTCATAGACTTTTCGCGAGATATACATAGGAGGAAGCACTACACTTGTTGACTCTTCTACGAATTTACGCTCTATGAACACCAACAGTAAACCACTCCGTGATGCAGAACGCCTCTCTTACCGTGTCTGCAACTGGAGTTGGTTGAGCATCTGTATGAGGCTTTGGTGCTAACTAAATAAATCTGTAACGAAACGCGCTGCTCTCCTTTGTAACTTCTCTATTCCCTCTATCAATCCAATCCGATGCAGATTCCATACTGACGAGTAATGTTCAAATTCTATTTTAACGAGTGTTCTGTAAGCTGCCTCCTTTATTGATGGATTGCATTTCCTGAGGATTCTTCCAGTGAATTTCAGTCTGTTTGGTTTTATGCGGTCGTTCCAGTTTACATCGTTCCATATGGATACTCCGAGACATTTTATGGAAGTACCTTCTTCCAGTGGCAACGGCCTTGCCGCAGTGGATACACCGGTTCCCGTGAGATCACCGAAGTTAAGCGCTGTTGGGCGTGGCCGGCACTTGGATGGGTGACCATTCAGCTGCCATGCCCTGTTGCCATTTCTTGGGGTGCACTCAGCCTCGTCGTGCCTGTTGCGGAGCTACTCGACCGAATAGTAGCGGCTTCGGACAAGATTACCATCATGACGACCCGGAGAGCAGTGTGCTGACCCCACGCCCCTCCTATCCGCAACCTCCTCTGAGGATGACACGGCGGTCGGATGGTCCCGATAGGCCACTCGTGGCCTGAAGATGGAGTGCTTTCTTCCAGTGGTAGTTCTGCAGTCGTGTAATCGTATAATAATGGCTGTTTCTATGTACACGAAATATATTATATTTCCTTATTTTGAGATCTATCACCACTATCCCCACTAAGCGTTGGTCTTCTGTAGGTCTTCCTGCATTTCGCTAAAATTTTCTAGCATTGCGACTTTTCTGCATACATCATCGTCAGCGAAAAGCCTCATGGAACTTTAGGTGTTGTCTACTATGTCATTTACATGTTGTTGTTGTTGTGGTCTTCAGTCCTGAGACTGGTTTGATGCAGCTCTCCATGCTACTCTATCCTGTGCAAGCTTCTTCATCTCCCAGTACCTACTGCAACCTACATCCTTCTGAATCTGCTTAGCGTATTCATCTCTTGGTCTTCCTCTACGATTTTTACCCTCCACGCTGCCCTCCAATACTAAATTGGTGATCCCTTGATGCCTCAGAACATGTCCTACCAACCGATCCCTTCTTCTGGTCAAGTTGTGCCACAAACTTCTCTTCTCCCCAATCCGATTCAATACTTCCTCATTAGTTATGTGATCTACCCATCTAATCTTCAGCATTCTTCTGTAGCACCACATTTCAAAAGCTTCTATTCTCTGCTTGTCCAAACTATTTATCGTCCATGTTTCACTTCCATACAGTCAGAGAAACAACATGTAGAGTTTTGCAGATCCATTCTCGGCGCGTAGATAGAAGATAAGTTTCCTTTCGCGTTTAACGTTCAGTGATGAGGTTAAGTTTCATTTAGACTATGCGGAAAAGTAAGCCACTATGACAAAAGAATGTGGAAAAGAGAGCAGCCGCAAATCGTAGTCGAAGACTAGGGAGTGTCCCCAAAACATTATGTGTTTTGGAGTGTCTGCCGAGAACGGGTTCAAGACCCTTAATTTTTTAGAAAAAGACGGTTCTTGGTATCACGTACCAGAGAATATTGGAAGTATGATGTTTTTCACAACCACGAGAACATTCAGAAAAACATCATTTTTCAACAGAACAGAATATCAACGCACTAGCACCTTCACTTCATACCAAAGAGTTGTCTCAACGATATATCGGCCGTAAGCGGCGTCCGGACCTCGCATTACATTATTGGACTCCAAGGCCATCTTATCACACTATATGAAATGTTGGGTGTATGAAAGGGGTGGGGGGCGCCGTCTATATGCCTGTTTTCCAACAGTTTTGTGTGAACTGTGAAGCTCCATACCAACAGTGATGAATACAATAACTCCAGATATCCGAACAGAGGTAAGGGACATGTTTAACTATCATCTAAACGTTTGTCGTGTGTGCACTGGAGATCACACTGAACTTTTGTAAAAGGCAAATGAATAGATGTAATTATTCCAAAGATACCCCAAGGTTGTGTGTGGACGTATACAGGGTGTTACAAAAAGGTACGGCCAAACTTTCAGGAAACATTCCTCACACATAAATAAAGAAAAGATGTTATGTGGACATGTGTCCAGAAACGCTTAATTTCCATGTTAGAGCTCATTTTAGTTTCGTCAGTATGTACTGTACTTCCTCGATTCATCGCCAGTTGGCCCAATTGAAGGAAGGTAATGTTGACTTTGGTGCTTGTGTTGACATGCGACTCATTGCTCTACAGTACTAGCATCAAGCACATCAGTACGCAGCATCAACAGGTTAGTGTTCATCACGAACGTGGTTTTGCAGTCAGTGCAATGTTTACAAATGCGGAGTTGGCAGATGCCCATTTGATGTATGGATTAGCACGGGGCAATAGCGGTGGCGCGATATGTTTGTATCCAGACAGATATCCAGAACGAAGGTGTCCCGACAGGAAGACGTTCGAAGCAACTGATCGGCGTCTTAGGGAGCACGGAGCTTGCCAGCCTATGACTCGCGACTGGGGAAGACTTAGAACGACGAGGACACCTGCAATGGACGAGGCAATTCTTCGTGCAGTTGACGATAACCCTAATGTCAGCGTCAGAGAAGTTGCTGCTGTACAAGGTAACGATGACCACGTTACTGTATGGAGAGTGCTAGGGGAGAACCTGTTGTTTCCGTACCATGTACAGCGTGTGCAGGCACTATCAGCAGCTGAATGGCCTCCACGGGTACACTTCCGCGAATGGTTCATCCAACAATGTGTCAATCCTCATTTCAGTGCAAATGTTCTCTTTACGGATGAGGCTTCATTCCAACGTGATCAAATTGTAAATTTTCACAATCAACATGTGTGGGCTGACGAGAATCCGCACGCAATTGTGCAATCACAACACAGATTTTCTGTGAACGTTTGGGCAGGCATTGTTGGTGATGTCTTGATTGGGCCCCATGTTCTTCCACCTACGCTCGATGGAGCACGTTATCATCATTTCATACGGGATACTCTACCTGTGCTGCTAGAACATGGGCCTTTACAAGTACGACACAACATGTGGTTCATGCACGATGGAGCTCCTGCACATTTCAGTCGAAGTGTTCGTACGCTTCTCAACAACAGATTCGGTGACCGATGGATTGGTAGAGGCGGACCAATTCCATGGGCTCCACGCTATCCTGACCTCAACCCTCTTGACTTTCATTTATGGGGGCATTTGAAAGCTATTGTCTACGCAACCCCGGTACCAAATGTAGAGACTCTTCGTGCTCGTATTGTGGACGGCTGTGATACAATACGCCATTCTTCAGAGCTGCATCAGGGATTCCATGCGACGGAGGGTGGATGCATGTTTCCTCGCTAACGGAGGACACTTTGAAAGTGTCCCGTAACAAAGTGTTTGAAGTCACGCTGGTACCTTCTGTTGCTGTGTGTTTCCATTCCATGATAAATGTGATTTTAAGAGAAGTAATAAAATGAGCTCTAACATGAAAATTTAAGCGTTTCCGGACACATGTCCACATAACATATTTTCTTTCTTTGTGTGTGAGGAATTTTTCCCGAAAGTTTGGCCGTACCTTTTTGTAACACCCTGTATAAAGATATACCCTTGTAAGAACGAAATTTTATTCGAAAATTCAAAATTGTATCGGACTATATGTAAGTTAAAATACACTCCAGTGTTCCATATCCGTACCAAAGGCCTTGCCACAGTGGTAACTTCTGTTCGCATCAGATCACCGAAATTAAACGGTGTTGGTGATGGCTAGCACTTGGGTGGATGACCGCCCGCTCTGCCGAGCGCTGTTGGCCAGCGGGGTGCGTTCAGTCCTTGTGAGGCCCATTGAGGAGCTACTAGACAGAGAAGTAGCGGCTCCGGTAACGAAAACTGTCAAGCGCAGGGAGAGCGTCGAGCTGACCACATGCCCCTCCATATCCGCATCCAGTGACGGGCGTTGTCAGAGGATGACACGGCGGTCGGTCGGTGTAGTTGGGCCTTCAAGGCCTGTCGTGACGGAGTTTAGTTTAGTTCTATATCTACGCACGTAGAAAATCCACCGTTGTAAAATCAATCTTGTTTAAACATCTTGCATTCCTCTCTAAACGTAATTGTTTCGAGCTGTTCTGCTGTTGGCTATAAACGAAATTATGCCTGTTGCCAATGAACATGACACGGGGATGACTAGACAATAAATTCTGCAGTCAAAGCCAAAGACTTGTCTTTCTGAACAGACACAGAATAAAGTTGATTTAAATCCGTGATTCTCATGACAGGTCACTGCAGTGCAAGAAATCATTGTATTTGACAGAAAGATTCAAAGTATATTCATTGGTATCATCTGCAAGGTTCTGGCGTTGACGTAAAATCACACTGACTCGGACAGAAAGTATATTCGCACAGTGGAGCTGTGTGAATCTTCAGTCGGTTCAACACCACCATTAACTGTAACAGATCGGTGCAATAGTCGCACAGACTGAGTCGCGGGCCATTCTTAGTTAACTTCAACTTCTTCCTGTTACGAGAACACAGAAAAATTACTTGTGTTTTACAACGTCGATTTATTATTCCCCCCTTTCGTAATTGCGAAGTGAAGGTGTTCAGCCTCAGCCAAAATTGCACAACTACTATTTGATTACTCTCCAAATTTATACCTTTGGCAGGAATCCCCGCCATGATTAGTGCCATAAGACATATTTTAACAAAACTTCGAGAGCAATTCTGTACTCGCTTATTGAAGGGTATCCCTGGACTTTCCTCCAGCTACTTAGAAACACTGAGACTACAGTAAACCAAACCCCTATTCGACTGGACTGAGGGTGGAGTGCAACTCCTTCCGGTACCGATTATACAGTTCAGTGATTGCGTAACACTGTTCAGCAGGTAGCGCATTTTGGATCTGTCTCTGAATGCAGTACGACTTACTTACATCTACCCTAATAGTCACAATGGTTCAAATGGCTCTAAGCACTATGGGACTTAACATCTGAGGTCATCAGTCCCCTAGACTTAGAACTACTTAAACCTAACTAGCCCAAGGATATCACACACATCCATGCCCGCGCTAGGATTCGAACCGCGGCCGTAGCAGCAGCGCGGTTCCGGACTAAAGGGCCTAGAACCGCTCGACCACAGCGGCCGGCTCCTCAATAGTCCAGTGACTTACCCATCACAACATGTGACGCTCTAACTTGCAATGACGACTGTTCGCACCCATCGGAAAATATTATATCTCGTTGCCTGCTCGTTGCCCTGCACGGCTACTGTCGACTCCTGCCATTTATTTGGGGTTCCCCATTAAAGATTTATTCGGTCATATCCCCGTCAATACAGATATTTTAAGGCCGTCGCGTGCAATGCAAACGCGCTCCGACTGATTAAAATCGATTTCCAATAGAACTGTTTGGGTAAGTGTTCATCTTGGCATGCCATCTCTTCAGACGATATGTTCCGCTCATCGTATTCTTTTACGTAAACATGGATTCTCCGCTAGCCACTTCGTTGGAGGATATTGCGTATACTTTTCAATAACCCCAGTGTTTGTTCCATTTGAGAGTGGAGTGAGACAAAAATAATAGCTCCATGCCTGCTGATCAGTTTTTTTAACTTTCTAATTTGTGAAATTTTTTTTCGCGCTCTCTCTCAAACACATATGCTGACAGAAGTTATAAGAATCATGACCAATTACTATTGTTCAAACATTTTTAATGGGCATCTTCGAGTGATTTACATTATATTCTGTCGGAGAAGTTAACTTTTCATAGAGTGTGTGGTGTAGCATACGCTTGGTTTATTTCCTATTTAAGAAACAAAAGGCACAGAGTTACGCTAGGATGTTCAGTCAAGACAGAGGGACACCAAGTCATCTCAATAAGCTTTAATCAGTATTGTCTTTCCGAAGGGTTCGAACATATAGTCATTACTGTTCTTGATCTATGTTAATGATCTACTTTTCTTTAATCAAGATGCAGAATTATTACTTCTGCATATTACACAAACACAGTAGGTAATTTACGGTGTAAATTCTAACCAACTGTTAACAGAGGAAGTAAGTTATATTTGACAGTTCTATATTAGTCACATTCGTATTGTCATCGGACTAAAATGTATTTACTTAACATTACCACTTGGAAGTGATATGTATTATTATGACGACAAACCAGAAAAAAATTTGTAGCCTATGTCCGTTCAAACGCTATTAGAGTACACTGTAAAAATTTGAAGTAATTGTCAAGAACATTTCGAGATTTTTTCGATCAACTTTTCTCTGTTTGAAAGAATATAATCAATATCCATCCAAATGTTTGTTAGAACACCGTATAAAAGGTCCCGAGTTCGAGTCTCGGCCGGGCACACAGTTTTAATCTGCCAGGAAGTTTCATATCAGCGCACACTCCGCTGCAGAGTGAAAATCTCATTCTGGAAACATCCCCCAGGCTGTGGCTAAGCCATGTCTCCGCAATATCCTTTCTTTCAGGAGTGCTAGTCCTGCTAGGTTCGCAGGAGAGCTTCTGTAAAGTTTGGAAGGTAGGAGACGAGGTACTGGCAGAAGTAAAGCTGTGAGTACCGGGCGTGAGTCGTGCTTCGGTAGCTCAGATGGTAGAGCACTTGCCCGCGAAAGGCAAAGGTCCCGAGTTCGAGTCTCGGTCGGGCACACAGTTTTAATCTGCCAGGAAGTTTCACCGTATAAAAATTTGAAAAAAATTAGTGAAGAGCTTTTCGAGCTTATATACTGATATATCATATATATTGAAAAATATGTAGCGTATGACGGTCTGAATGTTTATTAGACTATTTTGTAAAAAGTTGAAGTAAATCGATTAAGAACATTTCGAAATTTTTGCTAACAGTCTTTTCCACTTTCGTTGTGTATATAAACTTACATCCACATATATTTAAACAACGTGTAGTCTATGTCCCCCATAATGGTTATTAGAGTATAGTGCAAAAATCTGAGACAATTCAGTCAAGAAAATTTCTAGATTTTTGTGAACAACGTTTCTGTATTACATGATAAAATACTGAAAGGATACGGCCTACGTGCATCCAAACGGTTGTTAGAGTATCGTGTTAGAATTTGAAGCAAATCGGCCAATAAGTTTTCGATATTTTTACCAACGGCTTATCCTTTTTATATAATAAATTGATATTTATATATCACATATTGTAAAAAATATAAGCGTACCAACGTAAATCGGCCAAAAATTTCACGTCATTTTTTTCTGAAAACCTCTCACCTTTATGTAGTATATATAATACCATATGTCCGCCCGATACTTTATTAATGTGACGTGTAAAAAGCTGAAGAATTTTTGGCAACAATTTTAAACTACGACCTGTCTTTATGTGAAGGACCAGTTGCCACTTCTCACGCCCTGCAAGTATCTTGTCAAAATCATTCTTTATTGAGTCATCTTTTGATGAAAATACCAGACAGCAAACGATGTCATTATCCAAGAAATGTAAGAGTGCTGCTCAGGTTGTCTCCTAAAGTATTTACCTAGATTAAGAATAGCAGATTGTCTATGACACTTCCTTGCGGAATCCCAGACATAGCTTCCATTTCTACTAGATGACATTTCGTCAGTAATCACGAAACGTGACATTTCTGATAAGAAATCCCTATTTCTGTCGCACAGCTTCGATGAAACTGCATAGGGACGCAATCTGATTAGAAGCAGCTTTTGAAGAAGCATTCTGAAAACGTGGAAATATGAAACTAAGTTACACGGTATTAACTGATGCCTCCGCGGGTGTCTACTATTTCTCCGGCTTGCTCGTGTTTCTGACGCGTGTCCATTGGCTATACCGCTATCCACCTCACCCAACACTGACATTTTGGATTTAGTTACGGCTGCAGGTCTTTATACACGGAGCCTCCACACTGCTTGAATATTATACATGACCCACGACTGTCGTCGCGGCTTGAGCACTGCTCGCCTTACGCGCTTTTTAATATACGCACTCCCCAGCCGCCGCCGGTCGCTTGCGGTGCATTTACCATTCATCCCCGGCGCGCAATCCAAGCGCCCCTTCCCCCTTCGCACCCTTTGGCGCCATCGGCGACATACATAAATCTCGCGGTTACAGGGTCGTTGCATCCTTTTGCGCCCTCCGCGATATGAAATGCGCCCTCTGCCAGCCCACCCCAAGGGAAAAAGAGAGCGGCAACGTTACGGCTGTCGCTGACACCGGCGCCATTTGTTGTCGTCACTGCGCACACGTCCTACAAAACCCATTCGTGTCTGAGATTGGACAGCGCGCAAAATCTTCCATGTATGTGAGCCACCAACATATGAGATTACGTATATCCAAGTCGTAGCCGACTTTTCGCTGTCGTACTTAGTCACCTTTTCCAAACTGGTGACAACAAAAGCAAATGCACTTTGAAATGTATTTCCAGTTGCGAATACGAATAGCCATCAACTATGTAAGGAAATAAGGACACTGAAACTTTGTGCCGGAACGGGACTCGAATACGGATTTAACCTTCTTCGCGAGCGGTCGCCTTAATCACTTTGGCTATCCGTGCACGACTCACAGCCATACCCAGTCTTCCATATGTCGTCGTACCTGCGTCAAAACCTGTACTCGAACACATATTATGAACTTCCCGTACAGGGGAAGATATTTTAATTGAATGTCGCTGTCTGGTGTCATGGGAAAAATACGATATTTCAATGCCTGTGTTATTAAGAAGAACGATTCAATGTTCCTTCGGTCATGCATGCTGTATCTTTGGATTTAAGCCCACAGCAAAAGCTTGTAACTTACTGTGTTGCAGTACTACTACATTCTGTACTCTTTACGCTTGGGACTATATACAAATATGTGTACCAGGAGGAATTAACCTCTGTTCATCATAATTATAGCTACCACAGAGAAATAGCCCGGCCGTCTATCCGCGCGTTCTAACGCGCTGCTTCCCGAGCGGGAATGCGTGCCGCTTCCCGGCACTAAGCCGCCCAGCGGTCCGGTGTGCCGGCCAGGCTGTGGATGTGTGGATGGTTTTTAAGGCGGTTTTCCATCTGCCTCGGTGAATGCGGGCTGGTTGCCCTTACTCCGTCTCAGTTACACTATATCGGCGATTGCTGTGCAAGCATTGTCTCCAAGTACGCGTACACCACAATTACTCTACCACGCAAAAATTTGGGGTTACACTCTCCTGATATGAGTCGTTTCCGTGTGTGTGTGGAGAGGGGGGGTGGGGGGGTCCACATGGGGCCGAACCGCACAATAGCCCTAGGTTCGTTGTGGGGCGGGGGTGGGGTGGGTGGATTGCTCTGGCCTGTTGTGGGGTTGTGAACCACTTAGAGCCACGGCGGGACGATGCCTCTCCGTCGGTCACCGGTTCAATACACAATACATACAGAGTTGTTGTTGTGGTCTTCAGTCCTGAGACTGGTTTGATGCAGCTCTCCATGCTACTCTATCCTGAGCAAGCTTCTTCATCTCGCAGAACGTACTGCAACCTACATCCTTCTGAATCTGCTTAGATTATTCATCTCTTGGTCTCCCTCTACGATTTTTACTCTCCTCGAATTCTAAATTTGTGATCCCTTGATGCCTCAGAATATGTCCTACCAACCGATCCCTTCTTCTTGTCAAGTTGTGCCACAAACTTCTCTTCTTCCCAATTCTATTCAATACCTCCCCATTAGTTATGTGATCTACCTATCTAATCTTCAGCATTCTTCTGTAGCACCACATTTCGAAAACTTCTATTCTCTTCTTGTCCAAACTATTTATCGTCCATGTTTCACTTCCATACATGGCTACACTCCATACAAATACTTTCAGAAACGACTTCCTGACATTTAAATCTATAATCGATGTTAACAAATTTCTCTTGTTCAGAAACGCTTGCATTGCCATTGCCAGTCTACATTTTATATCCTGTCTACTTCGACCATCATTGGTTATTTTGTTCCCCAAATAGCAAAACTCCTTTACTACTTTAAGTGTCTCATTTCCTAATCTAATTCCCTCAGCATCACCCGACTTAATTCGACTACATTCCATTATCCTCGTTTTGCTTTTGTTGATTTTCATCTTATATCCTCCTTTCAAGACACTGTCCATTCCGTTCAACTGCTCTTCCAAGTCCTTTGCTGTCTCTGAAAGAATTACAATGTCATCGGGAACCTCAAAGTTTTTATTTCTTCTCCATGGATTTTAGTACGTACTCCGAATTTTTCTTTTGTTTCCTTTACTGCTTGCTCAACATAGAGATTGAATAACATCGGGGAGAGGCTACAACCCTGTCTCATTCCCTTCCCAACCACTGCTTCGCTTTCATGCCCCTCAACTCTTATAACTGCCATCTAGTTTCTGTACAAATTGTAAATAGCCTTTCGCTCTCTGTATGTTACCTTTAGAATTTGAAAGAGAGTATTGCAGTCAACATTGTCAAAAGCTTTCTCTAAGTCTACAAATGCTAGAAACGTAGGTTTGCCTTTCCTTAATATTTCTTCTAAGATAAGTCGTAAGGTCAGTATTGCCTCACGTGTTCCAATATTTCTACGGAATTCAAACTGATCTTCCCCGAGGTCGGCTTCTACGAGTTTTCCATTCGTCTGTAAAGAATTCGTGTTAGTATTTTGCAGCTGTGACTTATTAAACTGATAGTTCGGTAATATTTTCACATCTATCAACACCTGCTTTCTTTGGGATTGGAATTATTATATTCTTCTTGAAGTCTGAGGGTATTTCGCCTGTCTCATACATCTTTCTCACCAGATGGTAGAGTTTTATCAGGACTGGCTCTCCCAAGGCCGTCAGTAGTTCTAATGGAATGTTGTCTACTCCCGGGGCGGTGTTTCGACTCAGGTCTTTCAGTGCTCTGTCAAACTCTTCACGCAGTATCGTATCTCCCATTTCATCTTCATCCTCTTCCATTCCCGTAATATTGTCCTCAAGTACATCGTCGTTGTATAGACCCTCTATATACTCCTTCCACCTTTCTGCCTTCCCTTCTTTGCTTAGAACTGGATTTCCATCTGAGCTTACAGAGAGATACGTAAAAAATGGTGTGTATACCTAGATCAGTATCCACGAGCGTTACGCAAATGGTGACTCCTCACATATTCAGAAGCAGCCATACGCCAAGAAGCATTACTACGAGGTGCATTCAGGTTCTAAGGCCTCCGATTTTTTTTCTCCGGACTGGAAAGAGATAGAAACATGCGCATTGTTTTAAAATGATCCCGCGTTCATTGTCAATACGTCCCAGAGATGGCAGCACCGTACAGCAGATGGAATTTTACCGCCAGCGGCGAGAATGAGAACTGTTTTAAATATTTAAAATGGCGACGTTTTCCTTACTTGAACAGCGTGCAATCATTCGTTTTCTGAATTTGTGTGGTGTGAAACCAATTGAAATTCATCGACAGTTGAAGGAGACATGTGGTAATTGAGTTATGGATGTGTCGAAAGTGCGTTCGTGGGTGCGACAGCTTAATGAAGGCAGAACATTGTGTGATAACAAACCGAAACAACCTCGGGCTCGCACAAGCCGGTCTGACGACATGATCGAGAAAGTGGAGAGAATTGTTTTGGGGGATCGCCGAATGACTGTTGAACAGATCGCCTCCAGAGTTGGCATTTCTGTGGGTTCTGTGCACACAATCCTGCATGACGACCTGAAAATGCGAAAAGTGTCATCCAGGTGGGTGCCACGAGTGCTGACGGGCGACCACATGGCTGCCCGTGTGGCATGTTGCCAAGCAATGTTGACGTGCAACTACAGCATGAATGGGACTTTCTTTTCGTCGGTTGTGACAATGGATGAGACGTGGATGCCATTTTTCAATTCAGAAACAAAGCGCCAGTCAGCTCAATGGAAGCACACAGATTCACCGCCACCAAAAAAATTTCGGGTAACCGCCAGTGCTGAGAAAATGATGGTGTCCATGTTCTGGGATAGCGAGAGCGTAATCCATACCCATTGCGTTCCAAAGGGCACTACGGTAACAGGTGCATCCTACGAAAATGTTTTGAAGAACAAATTCCTTCCTGCACTGCAACAAAAACGTCCGGGAAGGGCTGCGCGTGTGCTGTTTCACCAAGACAACGCACCCGCACATCGAGCTAACGTTACGCAACAGTTTCTTCGTGATAACAACTTTGAAGTGATTCCTGATGCTCCCTACTCACCTGACCTGGCTCCTAGTGACTTTTGGCTTTTTCCAACAATGAAAGACACTCTCCGTGGCCGCACATTCACCAGCCGTGCTGCTATTGCCTCAGCGATTTTCCAGTGGTCAAAACAGACTCCTAAAGAAGCCTTCGCCGCTGCCATGGTATCATGGCGTCAGCGTTGTGAAAAATGTGTACGTCTGCAGGGCGATTACGCCGAGAAGTAACGCCAGTTTCATCGATTTCGGGTGAGTAGTTAATTAGAAAAAAAATCGGAGGCCTTAGAACTTGAATGCACCTCGTATGTGCTACTGAAAATAATTTAACTGTAGAAATCGGTCGAGCCATTAAGGAATTAAAGTTAGCGTTAGATAACAAAAACCTTTATCGTCCTACCCATTGCCTAGGGGTTCTTTTTAGGGAAGAGGGGGTGAAAAAGTGGACTGCGACTGAAAGGAAACCTCGGCATTTGGTCAGCAATAGTATTAATTCGCTCTAGATATTTCCAGATGCGCATTCCAACACTGTGGGCAATTTGATTCGTAAAGAAATACGGGCACATTTGATTTGCTACATCTTTCTTTCATATAGTGACACCGCGATGTGACTGCTGTGCCCCTTTGACGTATGTAGTGATAACAACGCTTTGGTTTCTACTATCTGATAGCAATGACAGAATGTCACACAAGAAAAGTCCAAATCAGATACTTCATGCGCAGCATAACAATAAGTAGACCTACAGCATTTTTGTTAAAACTTCGCATATACAAAAACTGCAAATATTGCTATTGGTGGCTAATGAGAGTGTACTGAACAACATGACATCAGTATTTACATCATTTGCAGACTAATAATTATAGCTATTGCAAGGTTACCAAGGTTAGGTTGATGAGTACCTCCAAGTACGCTGACGAGCCAAAACATTATGACCACCTGATTAATAGCTTGTCTGTCCGTCTTTGAAACAAAATACATCACGTGTCAGGGACCCGATAGTAGGTAAGTTTGTGGAGGTATGTGCCGTTAGATATCTATGCACATGTCATGTAATTCGTGTAAATAACTGGCCGCTGGTTTTGCGTACGCGGTGATGACGCCGGAAACGACCCAGATGGGTTCCATAATATTTACGTCGGGCGAATTTGGTCGCCTAGACATTAATATGATTTCACTATACTGCTCCTCAAAACCAATGTAGCACGGTTCTGGGTCTGAGGCACGGACAGTTATACTGCCAGGCACTTTATTGTGAATAGCAGAGTAATCACGTAGATGTAGATGTAGGTGAAAGATGACATCGCCGTCGGGGAAGACATCAAGTAGGAAGGTATGCAGGTGATTCGCAGTTGTAGGCGTGTCGTCGACTACTACTACTACAGGTCCCATGGAAGCACAGGAGAATGTCCCCGATAGTATAATATTGCTCCAACCAGCCTGTGCCCGTGGCGCGGGCGATTCACCCGAGCAGCCGATACGTTTCCATTGAGTGATGGTCGAAACTCGATGATCCCGTGCCCACTGCTATCGTAACTGACAATGTCGCTGGGTCGACGTGTGGACACGTAGGGGTGGTCTGCTGCGGAGCTCCGTGTTCAACAATTCACGGTAAACGGTGTGCTCCGTAACACTTTTCGTGCACCAGTATCGTGCTCTTTCGGCAGAGATGCCACAAATCACCATCTGTTCCATTTTTCTGTCCTTCTACATCATTCCGTAGGTGCTCCCGACAACAGCGCGTGAACATTCGACCAGCTTCGCCGTTTTCGAGATACTCGCTCACAGGTTCTGCCTAATAATGATCTGCCCTTTGTCAAAGTCGCTTATCTCAATGGATTTCCCCATTTGAAGTCCATATTTTCGCTTGTGTGATTCCCCGTCCCTGTCGGCAACGTTACGGCTGTCGCTGACACCAGCGCCATTTGTTGTCGTCACTGCGCACACGTCCTACAAAACCCATTCGTGTCTGAGATTGGACAGCGCGCAAAATCTTCCATGTATGTGAGCCACCAACATATGAGATTACGTATATCCAAGTCGTAGCCGACTTTTCGCTGTCGTACTTAGTCACCTTTTCCAAACTGGTGACAACAAAAGCAAATGCACTGTGAAATGTATTTCCAGTTGCGAATACGAATAGCCATCAACTTCTGTTACCACGTCACGTGTCTGCAACGCCACCAGGTGGCATCCAATGTCGTGGTGGGCAGTGGTCATAATTGTGGTGTCACCGCCAGCCGCCACACTTGCTAGGTGGTAGCCTTTAAATCGGCCGCGGTTCGTTAGTATACGTCGGACCCGCGTGTCGCCACTATCAGTGATTGCAGACCAAGCGCCGCCACACGGCAGGTCTAGAGAGACTTCCTAGCACTCGCCCCAGTTGTACAACCGACTTTGCTAGCGATGGTTCACTGACAAATTACGCTCTCATTTGCTGAGACGATAGTTAGCATAGCCTTCAGCTACGTCATTTGCTACGACCTAGCAAGGCGCCATTATCAGTTACTATTGATATTGATTCATGTACCGTCAAGACCGACGTTCTTCATTAACGGATTAAAGTTAAGTATTCCACCAGCTACGTCCGTTTTTCTAAATTCTAATTTCCTTGTCCTGTTCCAGACCTCATGCCAGCCTGCGTGAGCTAAAACGCGTGCCTTTCGGCCTCCTTCAAGTAACACGGTGTTGGCTCTCCTGCCAACCAAAACAATAATGTTTTGGATTATCAGTGTATATGTGTCACGATCAAGCCATTAATGCTTATTTTCCCCTGGGCAGCAGGTTTGGTGTTGAGTTGTGGACAAGTGGACGCAAAACGATTGGTGTATATTGACAGGCGTAGTTCACTTAAATGTGCAGTTACGGCCACGCAGAAGAGATCAGGTCGCAAAATTTGTGCCGTACTTGTGGGAAGACAGTTCGATGCAGAGAAAAACAACACATCGATGTGTGTACTTATCGAAGCGCCACATATAAAAAAAATCTGCTCGTATACCGGTTACGCTCTGTATATCCCTAACTGTACAACTTTTTGAACATGACTCTACAAATGAAGAACATACTTATTCAGTTGATGCAGGAGAGACATTTTGTATGTTTAGGGCAGTGTTGTTGGGAAACAGTATTCCCATCATCATAAATACTAAGTCCGGAACACTGGCATATTAACTAACTTGCGAAGAAACCAAACGGTTTGCCAGAGCTGTTATTCTTCTCGATTATAACGACCAACAAGCATGTCGCACCCGGTGTCCTTGTCTACGGAAGGCGTATCCGGTACCGGCGTGGCGCTGCCTGCCTGTGAGACAATCGCTGCAGTCTGCCCGGACCGCTCTGCTTTCTTGTTGGAAGTAAGGAAGGGGGAAAGGGGGGGAGGAGGAGGCAGAGAGGCGACACGCACGAGAGGAAACCATTTGTCAGCTTCACTCCCAGCGTCGGAACAATCTATCCGAGACACGCCCACCGCGACTTGCCTCTGCAGCCACAATAAATCTCCACGTGCAACGACAGCTCCCATAGCCCCTATGGAACACGTGCTGCATTTCGCTGGCACCAGGAAACCGGATATCCTTTTGTATAATCAGTCTGAGTTAAACAACGGCAGCCATTCTTTTAAGGGTATTAGATAATGATGGAATAATCTCAAACGCTTTAGAGCTGCTTCCTGATACGAGGAAAATTCTTTGCTAATTTTCGTAATGTTAATCTGAAGCTAGATTCGGCACAGTAGTGTTATAACGGTTAATTATTAGAGTCGTTGCACCTCCTTGAATGAGCTTTTGGACGAATGGTAGGCCACAGGGTATGTAAAAAATGGCCCACATTCCCACTGGTGGTAGCAGTCACAACATGACGAAACAGTCTTGTAAAGATTTGCCTCGAAACATATACTTGGTCACATATGGGCACTTCCGTCCTGCAATAGCCACCTGTCTGCTGAGATGCGCAGTGTGGTTACCACTCATTATTACACATCGTCCAGTCCTCTTTCTCAAAAAGTCCTGAAAATGCTCCTGGCTGTCTTCATATTTAATCCCACGCATGAGACACACCCTCTTGTAACGTGTACGTGTTGTCGATAGGTGTGCAATACACCAAAGCACTTAACTGTCTCCATAAGCAAAAATATGCGGAATTAACGTCAGGTGAAGGGCAAGATAATGCTCGCGCTGCTGCACGTCCTCAGTCAATTCATTTCTTAGTACGTTTGTTTCAGGAGCATCTTCTATTTCTCGTAAAACTCGCTCCCCCCCACACCCGGCGTGCATAATGTGCGAGGTCTACCGTGATTTGTCATGCTTCTTGCGAAGATCGTTTCTCCGTATGTCACTGGAACAACCTATCCAACACTTCCTCACGCAGACTGCACCGCTGAGCATATAGTTTAGTGCACGTAACATGTGCAAGATGATTAATACCGTTGGCTAAACAGTAGAACGTTATCATGTCTTAGAATTTCCGCTTGGAATAAGAGAACTCAGCTTCATTATTTACGTGTGTAAGACGTGTATATTTCTGTTGTCTATTGTCAAACCACAACTTATGAAAGATGTTTATATTTTATTAATTGGATTAAATGGGAATAATTAATATTTGTTATGTTGGAAATAATTGTGGTAGCAGGGTATGTCTGCACCAAAGTATTGTTGGCAGAAGAGAACGCACTGTGATATAATTTTAAAAACGGCGGGAGAGACCGCGTATGGATACATTTTAAGAAAAGAACGGGAAATACCGCGCACTGATACATTTTGTAATGGTAGCAGGGATTGTCTGCGCCAGAAAGCATTGTTGGCAGGAGAGACCGCACTTTAGCGTTCGTAGGAAGTCAGTAGTAAGCGAGAAGTGAAGCGATACGGTAGCAGGTCTGAAGCGAGAGGTTGAGAGGAGCGGTGTGCCTACCAGCCACTAGCTATGATTTACAAGAGATTATAAACGGATGTACAGAGACATCAGCTAACTATTATAATAAGAGGCACTAATATTATTGAATTATTTTCTTTGCGAAACTCAAGACTAATGAAGGTATGTTTGCGCAATGCTAGTTGTAAGATTATTGTAAAAAGTAAGTCCCATTTCATTACCAACAGTAAATATTTGAAGCGTTTTCAGAATATAATTAATTTTTGCCAGCAATGTTGCATTACTGATTATAATCCATCCCAAAAACCATCAACATAAAACTTTGCAAAAATTTTATTGTTGTCAAGAAAAAGTGTAACTATGAATTCCGTAACTTCAGTCAAATTAATTAGAGAACAACGTCAGCTTTGCTAATAAAGAATAACGTCGCCTTTGATAATAAATACAGCCACTTATTATGACAGCCCACCAGCAGTTAATAGAGTATAGTAAACCAGAGTAAGTATATTCATGTCGCAGTTCGATGTAGCAGTCAGATGGCGATCCAGCAACAGTAAAAAAAGGTAAGGAAGAGTTTTGGGTTATTGCAGATAACGACTGAGGGCCACGACGACAACACATTCTATGTTTTGTCGAAATAATCAGAAAATCACTTTTAATAAGCAGCAGTTAAATTTGTATGCAAAGATTGAGAAATAGAATAAATTTCAAAGGGAAGATTTCATTTGTTATTATTAAGCAAGAGACAGAAATCCTAAGGGAAGGTTACATAGGTTATTGTAAAAGGGAAAGTTATCATTAACAAAAGGGGTATAGAGGAGACGGGAAGGTTTCACGTTGTTCACACTCCACATTCCACGGAATCCCCAGTCTTATTCTGGTTCCATTACACACTCAAAACAATGCGTACGCTGGGCGTCTCATAATAGAAGCGATAAGGAACGGGTGATGTAGAAGAGAGTTGAAACTTCCTGGGGATTAAAACTGTGTGCCGGACCGAGACTCGACCTCTGGACCTTTGCCTTCCGCGGGAAAGTGCTCAACCATATGAGCTACCCAAGCACGACTCACGACCCGTCTTCATAGCTTCAGTTCTGCCAGTACCTCGAAGGTCCCGAGTTCGAGACAGTCTCGGTCCGGCACACAGTTTTAATCTTCCAGGAAGTTTTATATCAGCGCACACTCCGCTGCAGAGTGAAAATTTCATTCTATAAGAGAGCTATAACTGTAAGTGCAACATCACAGCAAAGCATTAAATAAAGAGACAAACACAACTAACAAGAAACGAGAAATGAACATGAACAGCAAAACAGACAGCACCACCGAGAACTGCCAGTTCTCGACACGAGTAAAATGACCAAAATCGCAAGGAGTGTTTCTTGGCATGTGTTAGTATGGCGATTTTTTTCCTTGGTTTAGCAAGTAGCCTCTCCTGCCTGAGTTATCAGGTGGAGATTTGTAGTACTCACCTTGACAGGTCCGGGGTGCAATACACAAAGAAAGCAGCTACTCGGGTAGCAGAGTACTTGTGGAGTGCACATGGCGGTTCTTTAGTTGAATGCGAGTGGTGCCATTTGAGCAAATGCCTTTTTGTTTCTGGCTCAAAGTGATGCACCCAGGTTTTGTAACCTAAATGGACGCATGACAGAAAGGCTCCTCCATTGGTTCCAACTTCTCCAACAATTCAGATCAGAATGGTGTTCTTTGAATTTTGTTGTCTGCCTGAGCGTTCGTGTAACCCATCTTGAGCACACTTTCTAATACCCAAGAGTATCAACCATTGCAAAAGGACTTCTAATGCTTATTGCCAGCTGTAGTCCCAATCGTCTAGCTTTGATGCACCGGTCCACACGGATATTGGCATTAGCGCGACTCACCATGTTGGGAGCAGTGGCTGTGACAGAACGTCCCGAGCGTGGCCGTTCATGGAGCTGAATTTCTGCACTTTCTGAAGCTTTACTTGGTCCAACAGTACCATCAGCTGCGTTATTACCATACACTGCATACATATGTTTATTGATGTCTTTCCGACAAACGTCTCAATCTAAGTATTTCAGAGCTTTTTACTTCGCTTTTTATCCAGATCTCATTCCCAATAATAATTTAAGGTTGAGAACTTTCCTGGAGTGCAGAGAATTAAAGAACATTGTTACGAATACTTCGAGAATTTACTAACAAAATTTTTTCTACAATCATTTTAATAATGATCCAAAACGGTCAACCAATAATTGATAGGCAAATGCGAAGACTCAGAGCAAACTCAAGAACCGTTTCTGACTGGCTCGGTATGATAAGAAAGCAAAGAAATCTTGCTCCAACACGACAATGCACAACCACATAGAAGTCTCAGAACACGGAAACACATCCCCAAATTTTGTTGGACGCCATTCTACGGTCCAGAACGGGCTCCACCGTACTTACATTTGTTTGGGTCATGGCTTCGAAAACAAGACATGACATTTTACCATGAAGGAATACATGTTCTTACACAGATTACCCAAACTTATGTAAGCTCATGGAACATGATCGAGACTGTGTGGAAAAATAGTACATGCGAAAGAAATGTCGATTGATATTGTCACCAAATTCTCTTAAAAATAAGTATGTTATGAGAAAAAAATTATTGGGCACTGCTAATTGGACGTTACTCGTAGACTAGATGTTAAAACCCGTTTGCAACGTGTAACAAGACACTTCACAAATTTTTGGTTTTTCATTCGTGCACCTGAAAGTGTGTAATATTAGTGGCACGGACAACGTCCAGTAGGTATTCAATCTTTATTCGTACGCTGCAGAAACTTCAAGTCGACGTTTTCAAATGCGTTGGGAATACGTGTCTTTGAGTCCCGCAGGTCGCTAACCTTGATTTAGTGCATCTGATAACTTAGAAAATCGCATGGGAATAATAGTGGTGCGAGGTTAGTTGACAGTGTGGGCCACGAAATCGGAGCATCTCGTCCAGTATACGTGTTGAGCCAGTAAAATGTATGGAAGCGTATTCTGTAAGCTCGTACCTTCGCTAACAGTCTGTAGTGGGGTACCGTTCGAATGCTTTTCGGAAATCTAGAAGTATGGAATCCTCCTGTTGCCCTTCGTCTATAGTTAGCAGCATATCGTGTAAGAAAATAGTAAGCTATGTTTCGCACGAGCGATGCTTTCTGAAGCCATGCTGTTTCGTGGTCTTGGGCTTTTTGGACTCTAGGAAATTGATTATATTCGAACTCTCGAACTCAGAATATGCTGTAGAACTCTGCAGCAAACCGATGTTAAGGATATTGGTCAGTAATTTTAGCGTGATCGTCACCTGGTCTTTTTTCAGTCTCTTGGCACTTAACGTTGGTTGAGAGATTCGTGATAAATGCAAACTAAGTAAGGGATCAGAGATGTAGAATACTCTTTGCAAAACCGAATTGGGATTCCAACTCTTGTTTCTCTACGTCATGGAAACTCATTACTATGCCATCCATACGGGACTGTGTGTGATGGTCGAACGAGGGCACCTTTGTACAATTCTCCTGCGTGATCAATTCCTTAAATGAGGAATTTAAAATTCCGGCCTTCCTTTTGCTTTCTTCTGCTGCCAAACCAGACTGATCAACGAGTGACTGAATAGAAGCCTTAGACCCGCTTAGCGTTTTTACATAGGAACAGAATTTTTTTCGGTTTCTCTGCCAGACCTTTAGCCAAAGTACGACGGTGGCAGCTGTTGTATGCTTCGCGCACAGATATTTTCACAGACACAAGAATCTCTACTAATCTTTGCCCGTCCTTAATCCAACTGGGCACATACTTGTCGAGAGCATGATTTATAATCTGTATAAACTTTGTCCAGAACTCCTCTATGGCCATCATTCCGGAACTAATGATTCCAGTTCATTGTCTAAGTCAGATGCGAACAACTGCTTATCTGCTTTTTCTAGCAGAAATACTAGGCCTCTTGACTGATTTATTAACTTTCTTAACTAATGATCACTAATCCCCGTCTCCATACTGACGCCATCAATAAGATCCGGCCTGCCACGTCGTCATACACTGCATACATGCCTTTAGGGATGTTCGCCACGGTTTCTTTTTCCGCGACCAACAATTTAGTTACAGCACATTGCTTGTAACTAGTGTCGTGCATGGCGCCATTTTGATGGTTTTACGGCTCTGTCATCTGATCATAGGATATTATCCTATAAAGGGTGTCTCTCCTAAGAGACGTCAGGCACATTTTCTCTGGTATTTCAGAAGATATTTGCAATTAAGTTTTTTCTTTGTGGAACTGGAGTCAGCCCAAACAAATAGTGATCATCGCTCCTATCATGGGACGCCCAGCGTCGACGGAAAGCGTCACTTTGTTTCCCGTTACAAAAAGAAATTGTTTTAAAGCGGAATTTCACGAGCCCATTTGATAGAGCTGTCCCAGATTAGTCTAATGCAATATTTGTTTTATCGACTTGTATTAACAGGGACAGTAAAACTCGAAGAATAACCAGTACTCAAGCAGTAAGAGCACTGCCCTTACCTAGGCTGACGGCCACCGCCAAGCAAGCAGTGCTACTAGGTGACTGCTGGATCGCTGTTTATTCTTCGAGTTTTGCTGTCGCTGTTAATACACATCGATAAAACAAATAACCCACTACACTATTCTATCAAATTGGCGAGTAAAATTCCGACTCAAAAATCATTTTGTTTGTAACGGGAAAGAAACCGACATTCTCCGTCGACTTTGGGCATCGCATGAAAGAAGCGATGAGCACTATTAGTCTGGGTTGATCCTAGTTTTAAAAAAATGGTTCAAATGGATCCAAGCACTGTGGTTCTTAACACCTGAGGTCATCATTCTCCTTGACTTAGAACTACTTAAACCTAACTAACCTAAGAACATCACACACATCCATGCCAGAGCCAGGATTCGAACCTGCGACCTTAGCAGCAGCAAGCCGGCCGAAGTGGCCGTGCGGTTCTGGGCGCTGCAGTCTGGAACCGAGCGACCGCTACGGTCGCAGGTTCGAATCCTGCCTCGGGCATGGATGTGTGTGATGTCCTTAGGTTAGTTAGGTTTAATTAGTTCTAAGTTCTAGGCGACTGATGACCTCAGAAGTTAAGTCGCATAGTGCTCAGAGCCATTTGAACCATTTTTTAGCAGCAGCGCGGTTCCGGACTGAAGGGCCTAGAACCGCTCGGCCACACCGTCCGGCGATTCCAGTTACACGCCGCAAAAACTAAATTCAAATATGTGTTGAAACAGCAGAGAAAATGTGCCTGACGACTCTTAACAGAGACATCCTGTATAAACTGTCCAGTCACATAAATCTGATCACCCGTCAGAAGCTTGAATAACCACTTTTTCAGTACTGTGAAACGTGCAGAGAGGGTGTTAATGAGAGTCCAGAAGATACCGACAGGAATGAGGAGCCATGCGGACTTCACTGCCGTGGCCAGATGCGCTAGGTTCTCCTTGGACGATCCGTGGTCCGAAAAGCCCGACCAAGTTGGCCCAACATTTATTCTATTGGGTTTCAATCCGGGAAGTTTTGTTGCCATGGGAGTGAGGCAAACTCATTCTGGCGCTCTTTGAACCACGCACTTACACTACAAACTGTGTGACACGTTGCATTGTCCTGCCGGAAGATGCCATCATGCCGAGGAGAAACGTACTACATGGTCCCCAAGGATAATTGTATACTTGTCTTGATCCAGTGTGCCCTCCAGAATGACGAGATCAGACAGGGAGTGCCACGAAAACATTCCCGAGACCATAAACCTCCCTCCTCTGGCATGGACCCTTCCGATGGTTGTTGCGTGGCCGTACACGCAAACGGCCATCTGTCCGATGGAGCACAAAACTCGACTCATCTGAAAAAGCCACTTGTCGCCGCTCAATGGACGTAGAATTGCTGTAATGGCGTGCAAGTTCCACGCGTCTGTTGCAGAAATCCATATGCAGCAGCGTTCGCTGAATGGTCGTTGAGCAGACACTACAACTAGCCCCTTGATTCATCCGGGTTGTTAGTTGCTCGACAATTGCACGTCGTTCTCTTTTGTATACCTGAACAGTTGCCCCGGCGTCGTTTTAGGAGAGCGCCATTGTGCCATTTATTTATTATTGCCAAATTATAAACCTGTTACCTGATGATTAAAACAGGTTGTACATCTTACAATTTTCGTCTTTCATCTTTTTACAGTTTTCTTTTCTTTGGTTTTATCTACAACATTTACAAATAATGATACTTTTCAAAATAACATTGTGCCATGCACGGTATTGTTTAACCACGGCGGCACGCGAACTGTTTACAAATTTTGCCGTATCGGAAATGCTTCTACCCTTGGCCTGAAAGCCAATGATGCTGTCCTTTTGAATGTCACATAAATCGTTCCGTTTTCGTATTGGGAGAACGACTGCACTGTTTTCTTCTGCGGTACACGATACGCTTTGTATACCCTCCACTGCGAATGCTTCCAGCTGCCATCTGTGTGTGCTTATTGCACACTGACGTCTAACATAGGTAGCAGTCACATTATTGTCACTGGACGGCGTATATTATCGGCTACAAAAAATATTGGATTGTTACTTACTGCACGTCCCTCGTAGTTAAGTTACTGAAGTCTAATGTGGTTATGATAATTTATGGTCACCTTGAATTATCCAGTCGACAGTGAAGTGTACTGATACAGTTAGTCCAGTACCAACCATCATGCAAGTGCACTTTTCACTACGTGTGGCTCAACCAGCTATGATGGTTACTACAGCACGCACCTTGTTTGCGAAATGCGTTTGTTTATAAGAGACCAAATTCGACTAATCTGGACAATGAGGTGTGGTGATTTGTTTCAGTGTTTCAGAACAGAAGGCGGATGGCGAGAGAGGAAGTTCTGCTGGCGCCGCTGGTGAAGAGCGCTCACAATGCGACACGGTGCGTTTTTATGCCGCTATAGAGAATACAGACACGTCTGGCGACTCAATGTGCTGCTGCAGCAGCGGAGAAGTCGCGAGAATATACCTCTGGAAGCCTGCTTTTTTATCACAGCAGTCCAATCTGCCTCGCATTCGCCTCTGACAGCCAGCTCTACAATAGCATCCACCCACTCTCCTCACTTCGTCGCTACAACTTGTAACTTTTCAGCAAGGGGAAACTTCTGCTGAAAGAGTTGGCTCATAAGGCTCATATCAACCAACCAAGAACGCAGGCGTTGCGTCAAAACGTGTATCACCCTCTGTTCTTCGTTTCTTATTTGTCTTCCACCTTAACGCGTTCTTTAAATAGAATACATCGTAAAAAAAGAGAAACTAAAGAAAAAGTATATATTTGTGTTTGAACTAGAAAAAGGGGAACCAAGGAAAGACTATATACAGATGTGTTATCTTTCTGTTTTTGAGGACTCTCTTCCTCAGTCACAGTTTTACAAGTTACGTGGGAGCTATTCCATCTTTTATGGGCGTATATTTCGACCTGAGGCACTACGCTTCGTTCAATGCATCTTCAGTAGTCACTGTAACAATTGTGATTTGTTTACATATCGGTTTAACGAGACTATGAACAGTTCTCATGTTTAAATTGTTTACATGTTTATGTCTTTTGGTTCCTACATTATTTCCGTGTCTTATCTTCTACACACAGCCATTCGAGTTTCGGAGCACTGCACTGCACTGCACTAACACACACTCCCAAGTTGGCGCATACCACCGTACTCGCCTCACCTTTCCCCTACTGCCCCTCCGCACGCAGATATGTGCACATACACACACACACACACATATATATATATATATATATATATATATATATATATATATATATATATATATATATATATATATATAACGTAGAGAGCGAGAGAGAGCTGGGGGCTAAGGAGCTGCGAAGGTAGAATAGGATGGGTAGAAACACACAGCGGAATAGCTGACGCCGCCACTACCACAAAAACATTACAAAAGACGATCGCACTCAGAGTGATCAAAAGCAAGTACACAAGGTGATGAAGTGAATGAAGATGTATGAACAAATACAAACGAGAAAATATTTTGTGCCAGTGCAGCGCAGTGTGCATATAATCGAACGGCTGTCTATAGAAGAACGCGTGGAAATAATTAGGAGCCAGAAACTTGAGTAATAAAAGTGATTTTAAACATGCGGACTGTTTATGAACTCGTAACACAGATTTGTAAGTAAAATCACAATTGTTACAGTTACCACTTTTTAGATGCCTTAATTGTAGCGCAACACATCTGGAGCATACCATATACACTATGTGATCAAAAGTATCACACACTCCTAAAAACATATTTTTCTCATATTAGGTGCATTGTGCTACCACCTACTGCCACGTAGTCCATATCAGAGACCTCAGTAGTCATTCGACATGATGAGAGAGCAGAATTGGGCGCTCTGCGGAACACACGGACTTCGAACGCGGTCAGGTGATTGGGTGTCACTTGTGTCATACGTCTGTACGCGAGATTTCCACACTCCTAAACGTCCCTAGGTCCACTGTTTCCGATGTAATAGTGAGGTGGAAACGTGAAGAGACACATACACCTCAAAAACGTACAGGTCGACCTCGTCTGTTCACTGACAGAGACCGCCGACAGTTGAAGAGGGTCGTAATGTGTAATTTGCAGTCATCTATCCAGACCATCACACAGGAATTCCAAACTGCATCAGGATCCATTGCAAGTACTATGACAGTTAGGCAGGAGGTGAGAAAACTTGAATTTCATGGTCGAGCAGCTGCTCATAAGCAGCAAATCATGCCGGTAAATGCCAAACGATGCCTCGCTTTCTGTAAGGGGCGTAAAAATTGACGATTGAACAGTGTAGAAACGTTGTGTGAAGTGACGGTCATGGTACACAATGTGCCGATCCGATGGCAGGGTGTGGGTACAGCGAATGCCCGG
Source organism: Schistocerca piceifrons (assembly GCF_021461385.2). Taxonomy (NCBI): domain Eukaryota; kingdom Metazoa; phylum Arthropoda; class Insecta; order Orthoptera; family Acrididae; genus Schistocerca; species Schistocerca piceifrons. Next base: position 261,213,905 of record NC_060141.1, read on the forward strand.
TGAACGTCATCTGCCAGCATGTGTAGTGCCAACAGTAAAATTCTGAGGCGGTGGTGTTATGGTGTGGCTCTGGCTCTGAGCACTATGGGACTTAACATCTGAGGTCATCAGTCCCCTAGAACTTAGTACTACTTAAACCTAACCAACCTAAGGACATCACACACATCCATGCCCGAGGCAGGATTCGAACCTGCGACCGTTGCGGTCGCGCGGTTCCAGACTGAAGCGCCTAGAACCGCTCGGCTACTCCGGAAGCGGGTTTATGGTTTGATCGTGTTTCTCATGGAGAGGTCTTGCACCCCTTGTTGTTTTGTGTGGCACTATCACAGCACATTCCAACACTGAAGTTTTAAGCACCTTCTTGCTTCCCACTGTTGAAGAAAATTGGAAAATTGTGGTAAGGACTATGTGACCAAACTGCTGAGGTCATCGGTCCCTAGGCTTACGAACTACTCAAACTAATTTAAATTCACTCATCACCCTAAGGACAACACACACCCATGTCCGACGGAGGAGCCGCGCGAACCGTCACAAGCCACCCAAGACCGCACGGCTACCCCGCGTGGCACTGTTGAAGAGCAATTAGGGGATGGCAATTGCATTTTTCAGCACGATCGAACACTTGTTCATAATGCACGGCCTGTGGCGGAGTGGTTTCAAGACAGTAACATCCCTTTAATGGATTGGCCTGCTCAGAGCCATAACCTGAATCCTATAGAACACGGTTTGGTATGTTTTGGAACGCCGACTTCGTGCCAGACCCCACCGACCGACATGGACATCTCTCCTCAGTGCAGCACTCCGTGAAAAATGGACTGCCATTCCCCACGAAACCTTCCAGCACCTGATTGAACGTGTGCCTGCGTGAGTGGAAGCTGTCATCAAGGCTAATGGTGGGCCAACACCATATTGAATTCCAGTATTACCGGTGGAGGGCGCCACGAACTTGTACGTCGTTTTCAGCCAGGCGTTCGGATACTTTTGATCACGTAGTGTATGTACGCTACAAACAGATATTATCTTTATACAGGGTAAACAAGAACTCCACCGACAAACTGTGGTATCACCTCATTTTCAGGCGTCAAAGGTGGCGATGGAACCGCAATTATCTGTCAGACTCCGATAGTAGCCGTGCGGGATCTGGTTGACCCAATGGACCACTCGCGTTGAGCCACGCCTCCTGCAGCTCTGGCCTACGAGCGTCCTCTGCCGCAGCGATGTAGGACGGCTGGCGCCAGCCACACAGTCCACTCGCGCTTCAACCCACTTCACTGTGAAGACGCCGCCTGGTTCTGGCCCCGACATCTACGTTCAAGCTTAGTTCAGAGAGCCTCATCCTTGTTGACATTGTAATAGCTACACACTCTTTCTTTCTGCATTATTTTTAGTCAGTCTTCGTATGCTTGGAGAAATTCAAGTTAAGTAAATCTTTTGTTTACCGTGTTAACTAATCATGTTTGCTCCTGCCCAGCTTTTCTCCAACGATAGTTGCCACACCAGTCTGTAGCCCACCTCCCTTACCGTTGTGTATGTAGCAGAACACAACACAGTCAGAGATTGTTCAGGTATACATCCTGTTTTGGTAAAAGGTTTCCAGCGGCTCTTTACAGATTAATAATACACACATAAAAGAAAGTTTTGCATCTCCTCGGTTCCGAGAGTTCCGAAACCTGTAAAGAAAATTGGAATAGAGATCAACATAAACATCACTTCCGCTCCTTTTTATTGCTCATGAAAACCACACATTGCACGTTGTGCCACCACACAGCGAGATCTTCAGAGGTGGTGGTCCAGACTGTTGTACATACCGTTACCTCTAACACCCAGTAGCACGTCCTCTCGCATTGATGCACACCTGTCGTGTTGTGGGTCACGTCGTCCATAAAACGCCCTTTTCAATTTATCCCAGGCATGAGCGATAGGGTTCATGTCTGGAGAACATGCTGGCTACTCTAGTCGAGCGATGTCGTTATCCTGAAGGAAGTCATTCACAAGTTGTGCACGATAGGGGCGCGAATTGTCGTCCATGAAGACGAATGCCTCGCCAGTATGCTGCCGATATGGTTGCCCTATCGGTAGGAGGATGGCATTCACGTATCGTACAGACGTTACGACACCTTTCGTGACCACCGGATGGCTGCGTCGGCCCCACAAAATGCCACCCCAAAGCAGCAGGGAACCTCCACCTTGCTGCACTCGCTGTATAGTGTGCCTAAGGCGTTCAACCTGACCGGGTTGCCTCCAAACACGTCTTCGACGATTGTCTGGCTGAAGACATATGCGACACTCATCGGTGAAGAGCACTGGATGCTAATCGTGAGCGGTCTATTAGGCATGTTATTGGGCCCGTCTGTACCGCGCTGCATGGTGTCGTGGTTGCAAAGATAGACTTCGGCATGGATGTCGGGAGTGAAGTTGCGCATCATGCAGCCTATTGCGCACAGTTTGAGTCGTAATACGACGTCCTGCACGAAAAGCATTATTCAACATGGTGGCGTTGCTGTCAGGGTTCCTCCGAGCCATAATCGGTAGGTAGTGGTCATCCACTGCAGTAGTAGTCCTTGAGCGGCCTGAGCGAGGCATGTGATCGTCAGTTCCCGTCTCTCTGTATCTCCTCCATGTCCGAACAATTTCGCTTTGGTTCACTCCGAAACGCCTGGACACTTCCCTTGTTGAGAGCCCTTCCTGGCTGATAAGGATCCACGCCGTGCAGCAGTAATCGAAAGGGGGACGGTACTGTAAGCAGTCTCTTTAGTAGATCTATTGCATATTCTAAGTGTTCTGGCATTAAAACACAGTCTTCGCTTCGCCTTCCCCATAGCATTTTCTATGCGTTCTTTCCAAGTGAAGCTGGTCGTAATTGTAATTCCAAGGTATTTAGTTGAATCTGTGGCCTTTAGATCCGATTGATTTATCATGTAACCGTAGTTTAACGAATTCCTTTTCGCACTCATGCGGGTGACCTCATACTTTTCATTATTTGCGATCAGCTGTCTATTTTTGCACCACACAGATAACTTATCTAAATCGTTCTGCAGTTGATTTTGATCTTTTGATGCTTTTACTGGACGATAAACGACAGCATATTCTGCAAACAATGTTAGATGGCTTCTCAGATTTTCTCCTAAATTGTTGTACGGACAAGGAACAGCAGAGGGCCTATAATACCACCTTGGGGAACACCAGATATCACTTCTGTTTTACTCGATTACTTAGTGTCAGTTAATAAGAACTGTGGCCTCTCTGACAGAAAATCACGAATCCAGTCAGATATCTTAGACGAAGTTCCACAAGTAAGCTTTTTGATTATAAGCCGCTTGTGAGGTATGATATGAAATGCCTTCTGTAAATCTAAAAATACGGAATCAATCTGAAATCCTTTGTCGATAGCACTCAGCACTTCGTGTGAGTAAAGAGCTAATTGTGTTTCACAAGAACGATGTTTTCTAAATCCTTATTGACTATGTGTCAACAGACCATTCACTTCGAGGTAATTCATAATCTTCGAACACAATATATGTTCCAGAATCCTGCTGCATATCGACGTTAATTATACGGGCCTGTTATTTAGTGGATTTCTCCTCTTGCCTTTCTTGAATATTCGTGTGATCTGTGCAACCTTCCAGTTTTTGGGTACGGATCGTTCGTCCAGTGAGCGGTTGTATATGATTGTTAAGTATGGAGCTATTGCAGCAGTATAGTCTTAAAGGAACCTAACTGGTATAAGTCTGGACTGGAAGACTTGTTTTTATTAAGTGATTCAAGTCACTTCACTACCATTAGGAAGGCCTATGACACGGTGGCGAGGGTGGGGAGAAAATTGGGCGTCTCATCAGATCAAAACATTCTTCACTTTAAGAATGACGCTCGTATTATATTCTGTAGTCCTTCTCTGGAGCCAGAACAGTTGTACGGTGACAAACGAAAGGTGGTTCATTCAGGTCCATGAGTAATGACGACTTCCAGACGTACTGCTCCAGTGTTATTGGTCTCTGGGCCAGTATATCGAGAAAGGAGAGACGGGCTAGCAGGCTACCCGCCACGCTGCAGCGTGCAGCGGGCGGCAGATTTATAGAGTCGCTGTCCGCTAAAATTCAATCCGCTGTACGCGGTAATGGCGGCCGGCGCTCCAAAATTAGCCTACAATGTACACAAAGGCGATTTATTCGGGTAGATTTATTACCGTTCCGCCGCGATCAGTCCGCTGCCCATCCGGGGCCTGCTTAATTTTCCGTGAGGCTTTCCACACCAAGTGAAAATTTGCTTCCTCCAATAGATTTCCTACTGAATACCACAGACTTGTCAGGTCGATTTTGAAAAATGGATCAAACTGTTGGAAACAGACGCTGAGAGGACAGGAAAAAATGAGGTCTAATGAAAATACCAACGGAAATAAATGGTTTCCATATTGCAGGTGAGTGTATTAATAAAATACAATAACGTGTAATGGATATTCCAGTCCGCAAGAGCTGTCATGTGGCCTATAGGAGGTAGTGAAAGTGCCCGCAGATTGTAATGTACCTGCATGCAGCCGTGAGACTTCACAGGCAAATTGAGTACTCCGTTCTAGTCTGTAGGTCTCACATGGGTTCCGCAGACACGATACTTTTCACATTCTCTCACAGGTAGAAGTTCATAACCGCTGAGGTCCGGCGACCTGACGGATCAAGCAGCATGGCTTCCTCATCCAATCTACCAGCCGTGAGATTGTCCACAGTATCGCAGAACTGCACAAGTGCACAAATTTACCATGTGTAAAGTGAACTGTTTGTACCAATTCACAGACTTAGGTTCTGATCTGATTCTGTTCAGTTACGCGTTGAAGAAATCAACAGTCCGCACCCGACTTTCGATCAGTTTGTTCCCTCTTCATTTTCTCCAACTGCCTCCCTGTCAGCCTTTCCCATCTCAACAATTTTGACAGCCAACTGCTCTAATGTTTTAATGATATGTTCACCCGAAGATGTGGCTTTTAGCGCCACGAAACCGGTAGTGATACAATAACGAAGGACCAAATATAGCTGAAGCTGTTAAGAGAGAACAAGAGGGAGACAGTGATAGCGTCGTAGTATGACAGAAAGAACTTGCAACCTCTTATCTAGTTGTCATAACCAACTATATCCTCACCCACAATGACTTATACTTTGAAGGCATCATCTACAAACAAATCTGGGGTATGGCTGTGGCCACGTGGCACCATTATAAGCCAACCTATTCATAGGCTATCTAGAGGAATCCTTCCTAACCACTCAGAATCCCAAACCCCTCATCTGGTTCAGATTCGTTGATGACACCTTTGTGATCTGGATAGAGGGTGAAGATACAGTATTCACATTCCTCCTGAACCTTAACACGTTCTCCCTGTTTGATTCACCTTGTCCTCTTCAACCCAACAAACCACCTTGCTCGATGTTGACCCCACCTAAAGACTGCTACATAAGTACCTACGTCCGTATCAAATGTACCAACCACCAGCAATACCTTCATTCGACAGTTGCCACCCACTACATACCAAGCCATTCCGTACAGCCTAGTCAGCCATGGCCATTGGTTCTGTAGTGACAAGCAGTCCCCCTCGAAATACATCAAGGATCTCACTGAGGCCTTCAAAGACCGTAATTATCCTCCCAACCGTGTAGAAAAACAGATCTCCCATGCGTTATCTCTCCAGCCACTCACCACCTCCCAAAGTTCCACCACCTGCCCACAAGGTAGTAATCCCTTCGTGATTCAGTACCACCTGGGACTGGAATAACTAAATTACAATTTCTGTGAGGGTTTCGATTACCTCTCATCATGACCTGAAAGTAGGAACGTCGTACCCACTATCCTTCCCACCCCTCCCACAGTGGTATTCCACTGCCCACTGAACCTGCACAACATCCTTCTCGAACCCTACAGGACTCTTGCTCCCACCCACTTGCCTCATAGCTGTTATTGCTGTAATAGATCTAAATGCTAGACCCGTCCACCAACACCTATTCCAGTCTGATCACAAGCATCACCTATCCCATCAAAGGGTGTCTACTTTTGAAACCAGTCATCTCATGTACAAGCTAAGCTGCAACAAGTGTGCTGCATTCTACGAAGGTATGGCAACCAACAAGCTCTTTGTCAGCATGGTTGGACACTGACAAACTGTAGGCAAGGAACAGTTAGACCATGCAGTTGTTGAGCACGCTGCCCAACACCACATTCTTTATTTCAGTGACTGCTTCACAGCCTGTGCCGTCTAGATCCTTCCCACCAACACCATAATTTTTGAATTTCTCAGGTGGGGACTCTCCCTGCAATATATCCTACATTCCTGTAACCGTCCTGGCTTCAACCACCATTTATCGTTGACCTTTAACCACCTATCCCCTTCTCTGTTCCTATTCCAACACTGCACAGCCATCTATTCCATCTAAGCACCCACAGTCTTTCTACTTCTCTCTCTCTTCTGCTGTACCCCACCCACCCCTGCACTATGTGTAACGTCCCAGGTGCACCAATCTGCCCTATCCTCTTCCCACCTCATCTCTGTATGCTTCCACAAGTAGCGCTTTACCATCCCCCACCCAAACCCTGTTATCCCTCCCCCTCCAGAGCCCAGCATCATCCTTACCCCACCACCCAGGTTCCTTCTCCCACTACATGCTGCTGCTCGCAGTCTGGCCATGGCAGCCAGAGACTGTGGTCATGTGTGTGAGAGTTGAGTTTGTGTGTGTGTGTGTGTGTGTGTGTGTGTGTGTGTGTGTGTGTGTTTGTGTGTGTGTTCCCTGATTCTGATGAAGTCCTGTTTGGCAAAAAGCTTTGTTTGACAGTCTTTTTGTTGTGCCTATCTGCGACTCAACATCTCCACTATATGGTAAGTAACAACTATCCTTTTCATAACTTTGTTGCTCCTATCTGCATAATGTGTTCCTCTATTCACCGAAGGTGAAACATCCTTTTTTACTGGGTGTTGGTCATGAATGGGGGTGGGGGAGTTGATAGGCGAGGAGGAGAGAGGGTAAAAAGTCATGTGACTGGTTCGATGTGGCCCATTACAATCTCTTCTATTGTGCTAATCCTGTCATCTGGAAGTGACACCTATATCCATTTTCCTCATTTGGTCAACGTATTCTAATACCTCCCTTCCCACATAATTTTTGCCCTCTATGGCTCCCATTAGCGCTACGGAGGTTATTCCCTAATGACTGAATACATGTTCTATAATCCTGTCCCTAGTTACTGTTTTCCACATGTTGCTTTCCTCACAGTGTCTGTGAAAAACCTTCTCGTTTCTTATCTTATCAGTCACTTAGTTTCAGATTCGTTCTCTAAAACCACATCTCAAAGATATCGATTCTCTTTTCGGTTTTCCCAACATCCGTGATTCGCTTCCATACAATGCTGTATTTCAGAAGTAAATTCTCAGAAATAACCTCATTGCCAGTGATAATCTGCTTCTTACCTCTTCACTTCTTCTGCCAAGCACTGTGCTACCTCCAAATTAGCAAATTACATTGACTTTATTTGCTACGTGATCACCAATTCTGATATTATCTTTGCCGCGTACGTCTGCAAATCCTCATTACTTTTCTCTCTTTTTGATTGCTCTTAAACCATACTCTGTGCTCAATAAATCGTTTATTTCATTTAACATATTCCCTTCCGAAAATTATAACGTATTGCGCCTGTGTACTGCAAGACAACAAAGAGCACGATACTCTGATGCCAATTCTTCAGAAGAATAAAGAAAAAATCGCAAAGTCCAAAACAACGACACAACACCACAACAGCAACGGCACACCAATTACTAAGAACCGTAACTTTTAACAAATCTGGAGGACTGATTCCAAAATAATGTTGTGCGAACTCATACGTCTACAGCTGAGAGGTAATTGAGCCACAGCTAGTTGGAGTGCGTCCACAGAACTCAGAGGTTGACCAGCATGTGCGAGAAAACATTTCCACAGTACTGTAGGGAAAGCAGGCTAGCACGCTTAAACAATACTGTCAATTTACACTGCTAATACCATCAACAATTCGCCCATTGTAGAGGGATGCTGACAGCTTTTCAGGCAAGCAAATGGGAAGTATCGGTACTTAAAATGGAAATCAAAACTTGTAGCTATAGTTCTGACGTCAGCTGATAATGTGTGTAATTTCATATTATGAAACAATGTATGTATAGTGTGTGTAGTACGTCCAGTAACTGGGAGTGAGAAATGAATGATGTAGCACTAGCCTTTCATATTATTAAATAACATTACCGTACTCTGTGGGTAGACCGAATGATGTAGCACATTTTTTTAACACTCTAGCGTTGTACTCGAGAGTGGGGAGACTCCAGTTTCCATCCGGCAATCCTGATTTAGTTTCTCGTGGTTTCTCTAAATCACGCCGGGCAAGTGCCAGAATGGTTCCTCGTATAAGGCCACGGCCGACTATCTGGCTCATACCTGCCAATCTAGACATGTAAGTATTTAATTGCCTGAATACAGGATTTACGATATTTTCTTATCCTTAAACTGTAATATCAGTATACTTGCAAAAGTGATCTACAGATAAATAAAGCTTCTATTACTTTTGCAAGTACTACTACTATAGCCGAACCGCATCTTGGAAAATATCTGTTAGTGGTAAAACTGGAGAATTACGAAGTAACCCATAGCAGTCGCTGACATTTGCGGTAAAGATTCGTTACATATCTATCTTTTACGTCTGTGTGGCAAAGAACAAATTGTTACACGACCATTACTAGTGTCAAAACACGCAATCTACAGCGTGTCCACACCACTCAGAGGGTTAATAGTACTTGTATGTAGGAGCTATAAGAGAAGCAGATAAACAGTCGCCGAATTCCCTTCCACATTCCACTTTTTTTTTCTGAGGATGCACGAAGCAGAGATCAAAATTCGTGGAAATTCCGACCATAGACGCAGTGACTTAGAAATTCCATGTGGGCAAACACCTAAACTGGTTCCTCCTTAAGTAGTAGGTAGTATTTTTTTGTACAGTTGGACGGGGAGTGTTCATCGGAGACAAAGATATCTTCAGGAGTCTCATAGCGAAGGACCGCTCTTACCCTCAATACACATAAATGAACTTACGGATAGGGTAAGCAGCAATCTGCTGCTGTTGCTGATGACGCGGTAGTGTACGAGACAGTGAAGGGCGGAAGACGTTCTTTTCGCGAAACACTGTTCAGAAAATTTAGAGCATCAGCATTTGCGACAGCTTGTACAACTATCCCACTGCCACCAACATACATCCCACGAAGACCAAAAAGGAGATACCGGGCACAGTCTAGTTGGCAGTGATATAATGATCCACCCGCTATGCCCGTATGTTGATATGCACGGTATGAACCTAGATATAGACCATTACGGAATAAGTGACAAAACACAGCCAATGTCGCCAACTGTTCTTAGTGCTTTTCATGGAAGATTCAGAATAACGAGCTTTGAACACAGCCAGCGTCTCTGTGTCCTGCTTCCTCCATTATGCTGAGGATACACTTCTAATCTGGCCACCTGGCAATGAGGAACTGCAGCAGTTTGTCGACCTTATAAACAGCCTGACTACAAACATCAAATTTATAGCGAAGAGGAAGAACATGGCCTTCATTCATGTGCTAGTTGAACGTAATCAAGATGAGCGAATTGGTCATTCTGAGCAGCGAAAGCCGACGCTTACGGACCTGTACATCAGCGGGAGCATCGCTGATCATTCAGCTCAAAAGGAAGCTATGTAGAACACACTAATACACAAACCCATGACATCTTCTGACAATGACTACTTTGGTTCCGAAATGAATCTTCCTCAGAAGAAATGGCTACGCAGCCGATAAAATTAAGTCAGCAGTATCCAGGAAATCAAGACGCAACAGTAATCAAATAAATCAAGAGGACCAACATATTGTCCAGCTCCCATTCTTCGATTCAACAACCAGTAAGGTATAGTGTTAAAGAGGCAAGCAATAATACATGTGTTTCGACCACTCATGACAACTAGTGAAATGTGTAATTTTTGAGAAACGTTTTACAGAATGTTTTCATGATTGTAATAAACTTCGTACATTTTATTCAAACTCTTAGCTCCTTTTTTTATACGTTTTACGCATGACTATCCTGATAGACCCAGTTTGTGCGCAGCGCCTTCTTTCATGCACTATGATGATTGTGTCCTGGGCTAACTAAAAAACGTTATTTTACTCCGCATGGTATTTATTCCTCTTTTATTTCTCCAAGTATTGATTTTAACTTCATGCTTATTGCTATTTTACGGACTTTTCGTGACTATAAACGGCTACAGTCACACTATTTTTAAACTTTTGATAGCTTATGTGTTTGTTTTACGTTTATGACTACTTAGAGGGGCCCATGATGTATTATATCGTAGTGTTGTAACCTATATTTCTGTACATCTGACGTTTTTACACCTATTTTATGGAATGACTGTAAACAACTAAGTTTACAGTTCTTTTAAACTTCAGTTTTCTTACGCTCGTTGTTATATGTCTTTGACTACCTTGGTGAGTCAATGAGATTTTGTCCTATAGGTCTTTTGTTGTAACTTATCTATTTTTCCTTTTTCATTCTTTAGATATTATGTACCCTACTTTACTTGTTATCTTATTAGTTACTTGGTTAATGTCATCTTAGGGATCTGGTACACATTACGACAGTCGTCCTACTTGCACTCCAGTAGTTCGTAACAACTAGTCGCTGTCGTAACTTTGAATTCGGATCCTGTGCAAAGTGCACGTCGTCACGTTCACGCAGCTTCAGTGTTAAACAACAGCGTCGGTCAAGCAGTATCTTCACTGATACTACGATCTAAGAGCAATACCCAAATACTTGCATGCATTTCTACATGTCGACCTGCCTGCCAGTACGTATTTCACATCCAGCCGCTATCGAAGCTAAGAAATTCTCTTCTGCTGGATGGCGCATATCGGTACGACCACGCCGTCTCCGTGGGAACCATTAGCGTGGCCTAACCATCGTCTTTGCTGCCATACAATCTAAGAGTCTGCCATAAATTCCCACAGATAGCTATCGATGTTCTCACAACCGATTATGACTGGTTACCTCTTTCATATATATATTTTCATCACAAATTGACGAAATGCTGTTTATATCAGTTACTTTATATTCTATAAGGTACATATTTCTTGATTTGTTATTAGCTTTCGTGTAACCATTCTGTGTATACTTTATTGTAACAATTGTTTTACGTTCTATATGCCTAGTGGCTATTGCTGATGTAATTCGATGTGCAGTGGACGGAGCATCACTTATTTAAGCAACAGTTGAATTGTTCTCAGTAGCAGTTAGCGTTCGTGGATTCGTAACTCCTGCTCCGTTTACCACCACCGCCTACCATCGTGGCTATAATTTCTTCTTTTATTATTTGTTATGTAATATGTATTTTACATGTCTGTTGACGACATGCCATACAGCTGAAATAAAAACATTTGTGAAAATGTACCGTCAAACTAGCACCGAAAATTTTAAAGCAAAAAAGTGTTGGATTACAACGAGTCTAGAGGTGTTGTGGACACATACGTCACGCTACTTAGCTCAACAGAATGTGTTTCAGAACTCTTAAATGGTTCAAACAACCCTTCTTCGCTCCTTGGACATGTGTATGCTGAATTCCCAAGTTAGCTACGATGTTCTTACCAGAAAGAACATTTCAGCCACTGAATTTTTTTTCGGCCTCATTTGTGAGATGTTAGAAATATACCACCGAGAAAAGAAAGCATCAGGAGGTATTACAGAAAGATACTTTCCAAGCATCGTTGAATTGTCAGAAAAACAACGCGGACCTATAAGAAAATGCCTCACCTGTAGCAAGAAAAACCCAATGGAATTTCGTTACTGCTGTAAAAAATTTGATGTGGGGCTGTGAGTTGTGCCTTGTTTCGAAGTACACTGATGAGCCAAAACATTCTGACCGCTGATTAATAATAATTTATTTGACCATCTTTGGAACGAAATACATCAGTGTTTTGTGTATCAGGGATCCGACAGGTTGTTGGTAGGTTTGTGGAGGTATGTGCCAGTAGATGTCTAAGCACAGGTTATGTAATTCGCGCAAATAATGTGACCTGATTTGCGTGTCCCGATAGCGACCAAGATAGGTTCCACAGGATTTACATCGGGCGAATTTAGTCGCCGAGACATCAACGTGAGTTCACTATAATGCTCCCCAGACTACTGTAGCATGGTTCTGGCTCCGAGACACCGTCAATTACTCGAAGACGACATCGCCTTCGAGGAAAACATCAATCATGAAGGGATGCACAAGGTTCGCAGCTGTTAGCGTGTCTTCGATTACTACTGCAGGTCCCATGCAAGCGCAGGAGAATGTTTACCACAGCTTAATACTGCTCCCACCAGCCTGCGTCCGTGGCGCGCTGCACGTTTCAAGCCGCTGTTCACCTCGATGACGGCGTTTGTGGAGACGACCATCGACCTAGCGTAGCGAAAACGTGATTTACCCGAAGAGCCGACACTTTTCCATTGACCGACAGTCGAATCCCGATTGCCCGTACTCACTCCATTCGTAACTGACGGTGTCGTTTGGTTCAGCGTCTGAACACGTAGGGATGGTCTGCTTCGGGGCTCCATGAACGATATGCTCCGAAGCACTTAAGCGTGTACCAGCATTGTGCTCTTTCGGCAGAGAAGCCTACTTTACGGAGCAGACAAGCCTCCAGACCCCACGTTCTGTGAAGAGTCGTGGACGTCTAACCATACTGTGGTAGTTCCAATGTCCTACCTCTTCCCGTAGATGTTCACGACAGTAACACGTGAACATCCGACCAGCTTCGCCGTGGTCACAGCCTCTGCGTAATAATAATCAGCCCATTGTCAAAGTCGCTTATCTTAATGCTTGTTCACAGACTCTGCGTAATAATAAACTGCCCTTTGTCAGTGTGGCTTATCTCAATGGATTTCTCTGTTTACAGTCCTTATCTTCGCTAGGATGATCCCTCGTCCGTGTCTGCTCAATTTACATATTTTTGTCCCCGTGTCACATGGCCGTATCGCCACCAGGCGGCATCCAACTTCGCTGTTGGATTGGATCATAGTGTTTTGGTTTAACAGCCAAACAAATTGTGATATGTGCTTCTTTGTAATGTTATCTCATTTTATTAATGTGAATATATGTAGAAGAACTTGTTCTGATAATGACTTCTCGCAGCAATCCTCAGCACCGTGAAGAGGATAATATTCTAAGCGTGTGCGGTAGCTGCTATGTAGGGCAGACGAAACGAAGCTTGCCTATAGCTACGCTGAAAGTCAGCGTCGGAAAACCAGTAGCGATCCTGTACGGTCCAATGAATGAACACTAGGCTTCCCACTAATAACACTCTGATTAAGGAAGCCGTGACCAAAGGGTTTTTGCGACAGGTGGCGACACAGGTTGTACACATGGATGGAAGCCGGCATGTGACGAAGACAGCTCACAGAGGAACATTTCACACTCTCGTATTTCACCACCCACGTGTTGCAAGCAGAGGAAAAGTATAAGCGTAGGCTTCCGCGGCCGTTGTCTTCTTCAATAAAATTCTTCAGGGTATCAGACCGCATCGTCATAATTTAAAATGCGCCAACGTTTCGGCCAGCGTTGCAGCTAGCCTTCATCAGGGCCTTACGTTAACGTAAGGCCCTGATGAAGGCTAGCTGCAACGCTGGCCGAAACGTTGGCGCATTTTAAATTATGACGATGCGGTCTGATACCCTGAAGAATTTTATTGAAGAGGAAAAGTAATCTTTGCGCGCAGAGGGCATGAGTTTAGCAGTCGCTTTCTCCGTGACGTAATCAAGTCAATCAGATACCGCTGCCAGGGGCTCGCAAGTTTCACGACAGTCACGCCTACCCAATTACGACGATAATGGAGACAACTCATTGCATCTTGTGATTTTATCGGAATTCTATACGCCAAATTATGTTCAGGATATACTAATCGTGTCAAATGCAGATTGCTTCCACCCTCCAGACAACTAATCATGAAACAGTCATACGGAGTGTATTCGCGGGTATTACGACTGGCTAGACAAATATTTGACTGACAGTATCCAGTACGTTACACAAGTTCAAATGTGTGTGGAATCTTATGGGACTTAACTGCTAAGGTCATCAGTCCCTATGCTTACACACTACTTAACCTAAATTATCCTAAGGACAAACACACACACCATGCCCGAGGGAGGACTCTAACCTCCGCCGGGATCAGCCGCACAGTCCATGACTGCAGCGCCTTAGACCGCTCAGGTTACACAAGTAGGCAATTATTATACAGTAACGTAAGTAACACGGGACGCCCTCAAAGGAATCATAAAAGCAGCTCTCATGTTCTCATCATACGCTGTAAGATTGTACACCGACGATGCAGTTGTACGAAGGAAAATATCATCGTTTGAGGCTCATAAGAAACTGCAGAACTACTCGGACAAAATTTTGAGCCCATATGATGAATGGCAGCTCTTGTTACTCGTGGATAATGCCTATAACAAGGAAGAATAACTCGATGATATCTGATTGCAAGATTAGTGGTGAAAATCTTGAGTGCGCCAAATTGAGTAAGTATTTTTGGTTAATAGGAAGAAGCGATGTTAAATGATACGATCACGTAAAATCAGTATTAGAAGGCGAAAGGAAGATTTAGATTTGTTGTAAGTGTTCTGAGAAAATGCAAAGGCTCTGTAAAGAAAAACGTCTGCAATATGATAGTGCGACCAATTCTAGAGCATTGTTCCTGTGCTGAAGTCGTTATTAAACAGGCACGACAACATCTAGTGAACTCAGAAACACGCTTCTATGACCCTAAGGGGTCGGAGTACCAACAAAGGGGACGTAGTTCTCACGAATCCCTTTGGGTAAATTTATTATATTTATTAAACTATGTCTGAAGAGCAACATACGATTGTGAATTAATTTTCAGCCGTCAGGTGCATAATTGTTAGTGATTTTAAAATTTTCTTATATATGAGATAGATCGTGTTTTATAATTGACATTGGTAGCAGATTAAGATATTGTTGTTTTAAAGGAATTTGTTTATATGCTTGTTAAATAAAACGAGTGATAAAAAGGGTTCCAGTCTTTCCTATTTGTTTTCTCTCTTCCCTAGTAGACCAACGTACCAGATACAACAGTCTATTAAGTTTAATTGTAACCATCCTGTATAACAATCCCCAGTAGTTGAGTGCATAGGGAAATAGCCTTGTATTCGTGAAGTCGTTTATTGGAATATAGATAGAGGTAACATTTTTGATATTTTATTTTAAGTTCTATATTTATTATCAAAAGGAAACATTAATTAACGAATATTAGTCATATTTTTAATGTAGATAACAATTTCCTTTTTAAATGTTGACTGTATGACATGTGTTACCGTTAAAGGGAAAGGACTATATACACCACTAAAACAGTTCAAAAAACATATTTTCTATTTGATGTTTCAAATTTTTGTACCATTTTGTAATGTAGAAGGTGACCCAGACATCCGTTGAAATTTGAAAATGCGCTATTCCGCGGAAGAATGTACGTAGAGAGGTAAAAGTTGACACACATGCCCGAAATGTTATAGGGTTTTATTGAAACCAAAAACGAGCGCCATTGGCGAGAGATGGCTTTGGACAGCAACACGCCAGTGACGACGCATGATAATTGTGTATAAAACGAGCTTTAATGAGAGAGGAAGCCACGTCAGTCAAGTTGGAGCCCTGACAGCGTTTACTTGCGAGCACGTGCGCGTCGTTCGTTACGTGCACCAGTGTTGTTCATCGTTGTTTAGTAGTAGTGTTTGAGTCAACGTTGATTTGCCGTTCGCCTTTTAAAGAAGTGTTGTTTTTTCGTTCGCGTCCCGTTGTGCCGGACATTTACAGGCGACAGGCGTTAGTGTATTTTGTCTACCAGGGCCCTGACTACGTCAGTCAATCCGAGGCAAAGCACGGATACGGCCAAGAAAAGGATTCTGCGGCTAGGCGACTCTTTGGCCGCCCCTTCGCGAAGCAATGCGACACCGGCCGCTCGACGGCCGTCCCGGCAAGCTGCCGGAAGTACAGATACTGACACCACCCAACGAGCTAAGGACCGAGCACATCGTGTCTCCCGCCACAAGTCACCGAGAACCATTGACACTGATAGAAATTCACGTGAAACCTGCCACAGCCTCGTGTGAGGGACCGATCTTCCTCTTCGCCATCCGACGACTCCCACGGCCGCCTGGTGGTAGACCTCTCACCCAGTGATGGTCAAGCCATGTCGGCCCCAAGCTTTGATACAACCGACAGCCACCTGTTCGCCCCATCGGGTGCTGTTTCGTCTACACCGTCTCGTAGGCCCAACGGGCCTTCTGGGGACTCCGACCCTGTCGGTCCGCCCCGTGGTCGAAAATCTAAACGATCTTCCGCTCACGCTCGCCGCAGAAGCCGAGAATCGGATTCAGATGCTTCCACACCTGGAGCAGCCGCAACTGTTGGTGTCGTGGACCAGGACATGGGTCCCCTCTCGACCCCATTTCTCAAAATCCACCGCCATCACCACCACCAAAGAAGGAGAAGATCCCTCCTGCCGTGGTTTTCAATCCCACAAACTATATTAAACTGAACACTTAACTGCATCGCCTCATTGCAGGCCAACGGCGAGTAGTTTATCGGACAGACCACGTCGAGTACTGCTTAACGAGGAGGACGATTATCTCCAAGTCCTCAAATTTCTGAAGAGCTATGAACTACTACAGTCATAGGCTTCTGGCGACAGAAGAAACAAGAATCGTCATCAAAGACCTTCCCTGCGAAGTTATAGAAACAAACGTGAGGGATTTATTACCCCTTGTCAAGTTCTTGGACCTTTTGGTCCACCAATACTACTAGAGGGACCCTGAGACACGGAAATTATTCCCTATGCCCGTCCATGCTGTCTCACTTATTAGGAGAGAAGACGTAGAACGCATTTAACAAATCAAGTATCCCCTGTGCACCAAAGTGCGTACAGAATCATATGAATGTCGCAACGGCCCCTCCATCTGCCATAGGTGTTAACGTTTGCGACACACCGGCAATTAATGCTCACTGCCTTTCGATGTGTCACGTGTGCCGACCCACACGCAGCAGAGGACTGCAAACTCCCGACCTCAGGAACCCCCGCTTGTGCCTGCTGTTTGGGCACCCCTCAATATTCCCACCACCTGGCTTCCTGGAAGAGTTGCCCTATATAATAGAAGGGTATGAAGTCTTCCCGCCCTCCAAGAAGGAAACCAAGGACAAATCAGCCAACCATTTCCCCGCCTTAAGGGGTAAATCCGACGACCATCCCACCCCTGATGCTCAGGTGCCGGACCCATCTGCGACACAGGAGCCCCCTCTGGCTCCATCCCCTATGACCATATTCACTACTGCAGCTTAGTCTCTCCTGCTCATCCGTCTTCTGTGACGCATACCAACGCCCACGAAACTGACAGACTGTCTGGAGTCTCCTTACGTCCTCCTGTTGAAGTGCTACAACCCTCCATTGCGACACCTTCTCCACTAGTCACCACGCCCACTCCTGCGTGCTACAGGGTCAAGCAACCCACCTGTGATATTTCCCCAGTGGTGGAGACAGATGCTTCTTTCTGGGATGACATGAGAGGAATCCCGCAGGTCAACTCTCTTTTCTAGTAGCCTTACACCAGGGCATCATTCGCGAAAAATCTCAAAAGATCCGTCGGTCGGAGGACGGCCTCACCAAGGTCATCGCCTTTGTTGATGGCCTCAGCCAGATTTTATTATAATGGCAAATCACCCACCATACAACCATCAACCCCCACGGATTTTTAATGCTATTGGCATTAAACGTATGATGACTGAACTAAAGACCTTCCTCTACGACCACCATGTTGACATTTTACTTGTCTCAAAAGCTCACTTGAAACCCACCAAAGGTTTTCGTCTCCACAACATGGTTCGCTATCGCACTGATCAACTTCATCTCCAAGGTGGGGCCATGGCAGTGTTCCTACATAAGACATTCGTCCATAATCATAAGACTGTCCAGCCACTAGAACTTGCGGAGGCTACAGCGGTCACTGTTTCTGTCCACCTTGGTGCTATTCCATTTGCTGTGGCGTATTTGAGCTCTAACCTACCACTTCTGGAAGCGGACCTCCGTACTTTAATATCACTTGAAAAATTCATTTTGTGGTAGATTTCAACGTCAAGCATCCAACTTGGCATTCGCGTGTTGCTAACCCCAATGGCAGACTCTTCCTTGACCTGGAAGATCCTCTGGCGCTGTCGATCTATGACCCACACACTCCCACCCATATACCAGTCTGCTCCGACTGCCAGCCGGACGTTCTGGATGTGGCCATTTTCAAGAACATCGCAGTGCAGTTTTCATTGGAAACACTCCACAAAATGGCCTCTGACCACGACCCCGTGCTCCTGCATCCTACCGACGTTGCTCTGTCTGTAGACGTCTGTTCTACATTGATCATCACGGATTGGGACAAATTTTTCAGGATCCTCAACAACACCACTCCGCAACACCTTTGAGTTTCTCTGTCGACGTTACGCGCTTTGCAGGGTCCTGGTTGGTTAGCGTCCTCTATTTAGGATGGCCGCGGCTCGCGAGGTGAGGCTCGGTCGGGGGCAGTGACCGAGACTGTCGGAGCAGTGACGGAAACTCAGTCGGCGGCAGTGACGCAGGGAAGACAGCGCACGGAGCATCGCGAGCAGTCAGTCGGCGCTTTGTGTACTGCGAGGACGCACGGTGTTGACATTCCGGCGCCTGGGTCTGGAGGCGAGCGGAACTGGAGGGTAGAAGCAGTCACCGGTCAACATAGGCCCTGTTTAAAAGTCGTGTCTATCTCGAATCCTGAGGAGAGCGCGAATGGTGCGTGCATGTTAACAGCGAGCTCCTGGACTTACTTAAAATGGTGGCCCATTTTGTGGTGGAACTTTTGGATGTGACTGCTCTGCGTAGCCATCTTGATTTTTGCTAGTCATTCCACAAACCACTTTGACGTGGGTCCGAGATACTTGGTATTGCAAGTCCATGTAGCTGCGCTGTGCCCTGGTTCTATTGCATTTATCTTGAATTACAAGTGTGGCCGATATTCGGCGATTGCTTTTTTTATTATTTTTAATATGTTAAGTGGTCAATTTTATGAATCAAAGTTTATTCTCTGCATGAAACTTCAGCTGCTAATTTAAGTTGGATTTGCAAACTTCTTACTTGTTGACAGCGATAATAGTAACAATTTAGCGCCGTCAGGCGGTACTTTGGAATTTAAGGTTATGTGCGGATTGTCTGGTCATTATCACCTTGAACTAGTTGAGGTTTATAAATTTACGAAGTGAAATTTCACGTCACTGAAGAGTGTTTAAATAACTATTGCTGTAATGGTAACTGCGGTTGTCACACTATAACGTTTAACATCTCTTCCTGCATTTGTCGATACCCAGCACTTGGCTGTTGGTTTTAGTATTTTAGTGAAATGTGTATTAATACTGCGTTTGTGTATTCCAGAAGCCGCTATTGGTGTGCGCAAGCCCCCCTTGCCTTTTGTTGTCACTAGAGCTCCCGAGCACGGAATTCAGACGCGCGTCCGGTGTGAACGCCAAACGTAGAGATTGTGCTGATTGTTGTGTAGATCTTTCAGGCTATCATAACATCATATTGCCAAATGTTTTCCATAATAGTTAATTCACGTGTTTATGAGATCTTTCTATCTGAGCATTTTTGAAATCTAATAGCTTTTACAAATTGTTATTTTTCATATTAACAAGGCCTGATAATTGGTTTAATTTCACAACTAGTGAGCTTAGATCTGCAGTTATGTTGCTGTTATATTTGTGTAAAGTATTTTTTTATTAATTTAAAGTTGGGGCCATAAGACTGTTTTTTTTTCAAATTTTTTTGAATTATTCTGATGGCTTTTATACTATTGAATAATTGGTGTAAATCACTGCAATTTGCAAATGCTAATTAATCATTGAGTTTTTAGCAGTGCTCTGTTTTAATTAACGTGGTGAAAATCAATTTTTGTATCCTAAAATGGGGTCAGAAATCCACTCCAGCAGCCCATGTGCCCTGCTTACCAATCCTCTACCTTACCAACTTTGACCTGACAACGCCTGCCAATCTGGTTGATTACCTAACCACGAAAATCCAGAAGACGATGAAAGCTTCTACTTCCATTGTCCCAAGGGCTTTAACCCCACTGGATGTCTTGCCTCTGCTATTGCGCGAACTCAAATCCCAGAAGAACTACTACCACAGATGGTGAAAGCAGTTTCAAGACCCTCGGGATAAGCATAAGAGGAAGCGTCTTCATCCTGAATTCTGCCACCACCTCACCAATTGGGAAACAGAACAATGGGAGGACAAGATGTCCGCCTTACTCCTCCAGCATAAATCAGAATGGGCTGTTGTCCGAGCCCTATGGCACTCTGCAGTGAAGACCAACCGTCCAATCTGCACAGTGGATGGCTTAAATTATGATGCCCCCTTTGTGTTAGAAACGAGGGGAGGGGTTCGATGTATTTGAGTCACAGAACCAATTGCTCTACCAGAACCTTACGCCTGATGAAGTCCAGAATGAACGTGATATTTGGGCAGCCATTGCCGCTTTCAGACAAAGACTACCTCAGAATGCCCCTCGCCTTACGTACCCAGCGGAAATCCAACGGATCCTCCAGTGGAAGCGTGGGCAGTCGGCTCCAGGTTTGGATGGCATCTTAACCGAATATCTCTGCCAGCTCCCACGTAAGCCACTGGTCATATATACCAGCATCCTGAACTCCTGCCTCACAACTGACCTTTTCTCCCCACAGAGGAAGTAGGCCAAACTGATTGCCATCCCCAAGCCCCTGAAGGATCCCATGGTCCCTGCTAACAACAGGCCCATTAGCATTCTGAATACCATTTCAAAAGTTCTAGGATCTTTGATCCTCCACCACGTGTCCCACTCTCTGGCAGCAGCTGGGATAATCCATCCAGAACAGTTCGGATTTGCTTCCCAACTATCGGCCGAATTCCATGTTCTTAGGATCAAAGAACATGTCATGAAGAGCTTTAACTCCATCATGTTGACGCCAGCGGTTTTCCTGGACCTGCAAAATGCCTAAGACAAGATTTGGCAGGATAATCTTGTGTGCCAAATGCTGGCACAGACGACCATCCCCAACATCTATGCCAAGATCTTAGATAATTTCCTCCACGATAGAACCTTCTTGGTTACTCAGCAAGGAAAATGCTCAAACTTACGTCACATGTCGATGGGTACCCCTCGAGGCTCCTGCGGCGGAGCGGTTCTTTCCGTCCCTTTACGACGAACCTGCACCTACCTGTGAACATTGTCTCAGCATATCATCAGTAGGGAAACCGAGCGAAACCTACTGTACTTCGACGTGAACCATGCTGCAATTAAAGTCACTAATCTACGTTTCGGGAGAAAGTTTTCACACGAAATGAAAGGTTGGAAATTTTGTCCTCCATTAATATATTCTGAAATTTGGGTGAACAAGTATTACTGCCAAGCCCGTGCTAGTCTTAACACAGTCACTCACAATCCCTTTCACTCACGTTAGCAAGTTTATGGTGTTGCATTTCTCTAAAACGTAATAGCTACAAAAATACTGATTGTTTTTGATTGAGAATGCTCGGCAAATATTAAGTCTGTCGGTACCAAATGCAGTCACAGTTTTTAGCCACTCACCTGCTCAATACGCCACGCGGAATATATGTCTTTTCTCGTCACAAAATTCACTTAAAAATTCCGAAATTTCTACACGCCCATCGGAATAAGTACGCCGTCACTTTACCACACTTTTGATTTATGAAACACTGCTAGATCCGGCAACTTATCGTTTCCATCGGAACTACTACTACACACGTCCGAACTGTTTCATGGCTAGGCTTCCACTCTTCTCTAGAATACTCTAAGTCTTCTCTACCAGCAGAGAAAGGCGCGCGAAGAATACTGCTTTACCATTGGTCAGTTTACTCAACAACCAATAGCAAAATAACGCCCTCCCGCGTCAGCCCGCGCTTTTCATCAATAACAAATCGCAAAATAGTAAACCTAACGACTGCAATTTTTATCGACGTAATTATCTAATATGCTGAAGTTTTGTTTATGCATAAAGTTATTTACTATTATTATTTATACCTGAATTAACTTTCCCTTTACCATAAACTTACATTACAAATCTATACTACAAAAATCCCCTTTCTTCATATCCATGTATCTTTGAAATGTTCCCACACTAAATCCCACTACATAACTCCTTAAATAATTATCTTCATATTAACCTTAAACCACACTCATGCATCATTCATACTGCTAAAACACATTTATAACATTTTACATACACAAAAAGACATAATAACACTTTATGAAAATACTAGAACAGTTTATGAAAAACAATCTATTACTTCAGCGCACTCTAGTGGGCACAATCGAAACTAAATCAGTCCCCTATCCAATATTGTCCTCTATCGGCTGATACATAAAATACGTGCGCGTCCAGTCTCGCGTCACCATCTGCCACTATCCAGCTCTGAGACACATCCCCACTTAACCGCCTCCAAGGCAGGCTCGGTATACGGCGCTACGCATTACTCTGTGTCGTCTCCCATCCCCTTTTACGTTTATGTTAACGATATGCCAGTCAACCCACACTGACACATGGTGCAATACACTGATGATACAGCACTCTGTAGGACTGGCCGCAACACGGGCCAGCTCATTGTTCATCTACAGAGGCAAGTGGATGCAACAGTGACCTGGTGTCGTTCAAATAATGCCGCCAAAACTACAGCAGTCTGCTTCACCAAACGGCGCTCAATCTGCTCCACAACATCACTATTGTAGGCGTCTGGGTCCCATGGTGCCCTGATACTAAATGTCTAGGTGTCCGGATGGATAAAAGACTGCTATTACATAGATATGCAGAATATGTCACACAAAAAGGACAGAAACTGACAAAAGAATTGTACCAATGTTCAACAGCAGGGAACTGAACCAAGACATCAAGATCTGATTGTACTGGATGGTTGTCCATCCTTCCCTCACCTATGGCTTCCCTGTGTGGGCCATGATTAGTTCCTCCCGTATGCAGACCCTCCAGAGTCTGCAGAATATGGTGCTTTGGTGCAGCCTGCATGCCCCTCCCGTCACAAGGGTAGTTACCCTCCATGAGGAAACGAACTTGGTAACTCTGAAGACGCCCATTCGAAAGAAGGCAAGGCGTCTCTATGACAAAGTGCATGCCCTGTGCGACACGGTCACTGACTTACAAAACATTGGCACCACGACACCCCAGCACTGGCACCGCCAGTCTGCTCCTCTCACCATCATTGAGGAATCAGATTCGGACCATGACTAACGATAGCACGGTTACGGCCATTAATGACGTGTCAGTCTTGATACAAGCACTTGATATGTGTCGACAACCATACGACCAGTAATATCAGTATGCGTGTAACTGTTTTGCCTATTGACTGCTACCTTGAACCTCCACCATTGAAGAGTGGTGCGGTACTTCAAGCCCTACCGCCACACCTTCAACGTGCACTGCATTGATGTCACTGGAATGAAACCATTGCAGGATAGAACAAATTTACCCTTACGCCAAGACAGTAAGACCGAGATCCACCGGTGATGCTGTACCTCAATATACCACAAAAAAAAGGAGGAAGTCAGACGCGCCAGCAATCGCGGCATGTTGACTTTAGCAGAGAAGGCAGGAGACACATATTGATACACATGTGAAAGATCTGTTGCTCGCATCGTTTAGTGATAATCGCGTGCTGAGCGGTCACTTCCGTCATGCTTGATCTCCCAGATCCGGAGACCTCTGTGTCATTATTGGTTATAGGATTACCTGAAGTCGCAAGTCTACCGCGATTGTTCGACGTCATTAGAGATGCTTAAAGTCAACGTCCGACAGCCATTTCTCGCCATACCCACTGGTACGCTGTACAATACTGTTCACGACATTTTCCTGACTACAAGTGTTGTTGATGAATAACGGCTAATTTCTTGAGCATTATGTCCTAAAGAACGTTGTCTATGCTGAAAATCAATTGTTAAGCCAATTATTGCTTCTTTTTATGTGAATAAAATCCCATGTCTTTTGAAACCCGTGTTTTAAATTTTTACCTCTCTTCTCGTATTATGTCGTAAAACACTGAATTTTCAAATGTTAACAGACTTTTGAGTCACCTTGTATTCCGAACAGTCACGCTATCATACGATTAGTAATCAAAAATAAAAATTTTATTTTTATTAAAAATTATGCTTGAGTTCTTGTTGATCAGCATTTCCATTTGTTGATAAATATTGAATTTACATAACGGTAAATAAAGTTCCTACTATCGTGATTCTAACTGCCGACATTACAATCCCAATGCTCTACCACATGACAGTCGCAAGGGAAACTCCTCATGGCATCCCCCTCAGATCTAGTGCTAAGATGGCCCCGTCAAAACCTGAACATAGGTCAAGCATGAAAACAGGAAGCAGGTCTACTGAACTACGAAAAAAGAAACAAAATAGAAACAATGAACGGCCCAAGCTCAAGATATGCAACATTGAGCGCATTTGCATAGACACGCCATCGTGGTTATGTGGTCACTTTGTTGGACTGCAACGAGGGAGATTCGTTTTCAGATCTCCCTCATGTCCCTTACCTGAAGGAAGTCATAAACAAGATGTGCGCGATGGGGGCGCGAACTGTCGTCGAATAAGACGAATGCCTCGACAATATGCTACCGATATGTTGGACTATCGGGCGGAGGACGGCAATCACGTACCGTACAGCCGTTACGGCGCCTTCCATTAATACCAGCGGCGTACTATGACCCCACATAATGCCGCCCCCAAAACAGCAGGGAACCTCCACCTTATTGCACTAGCTTGACAGTACGTCTAAGCCGTTCAACCTGACCGGGTTGCCTCCAAACACGTCTCCGACGATTGTGTGGTTGAAGGCGTACGCTACACTCATCGGTGAAGAGAACGTCATGCCAGTCCAGAGCGGTCCATTCGGCATCTTATTGGGCCCATCTGTACCACACTGCGTGGTCTCGTGGTTGCAAAGATGGACCTCGCCATGGACGTCGGGAATGAAGGTCCGCATCATGCAGCCTATTGCGCACAGTCTGAGTCGTAACACGATGTCCCCTGGCTGCACGAAAAGCATTATTCAACATGTTGGCGTTGCTGTCAGCCTTCCTCCGAGACATAATCCGTAGGTAGCGGTCATCCACTGCAGTTGTAGCCCTTGGGCGGCCTGAGCGAAGCATGTTATCGACGGTTCTCGTCTCTCTGTATCTCCTCCACTTCCGAACAACATCGCTTTGGTTCACTCCGAGACGCCTGGACACTTCCCTTGTTGAGAGCCCTTCCTGGCACAAAGTAACAGTGCGGACGCGATCGAACCGCGGTATTGACCGTCTAGGCATGGTCGTACTACAGACAATATGAGCCATGTACCTCCTTCCTGTTGGAATGACTGGAACTGATCGGCTGTCGGACCCCCTCCGTCTATTAGGCGCTGCTCGTGGAAGGTTGTTTACATGTTTGGGCGGACTTAGTGACATCTCTGAACAGTCAAAGGAACTGTGTCTGTGATACAATATCCACAGTCAACGTCTATCTTCAGGAGTTTTGGGAAACGGGGTGATGCGAAACTTTTTTTAATGTGTGTATCTTGTTACCAAATGACTCATGCTGTAGAATCGATGTATAGCATGATAATTGCCAAAACTACAGACGGAGGACAGGCACGTGAATGAACGGACAGACAGTTCATAAATTTGTGAAAAAAGGAAGGGGTGGCGACAGATATTTGAATACGTAACTCCTGCTTTGCAGTGCAGCACCACGGCCACACAACGACGACGCCGTGGTTTTTGCAAAAATGGTTCAAATGGTTCTGAGCACTATGGGACTTACTTTCTAAGGTCATCAGTCCCCTAGAACTTAGAACTACTTAAACCTAACGAACCTAAGGACATCACACACATCCATGCCCGAGGCGTGCTTTTTGCAGTTCTCTCGATGTTACACACCGTGAGCTTGGGCCATTCAATGTTTCTGTTTTGTATATCTTTTTCACAGTTCAGTACATCTTTTTCTTGCTTTCATGCTTGATCTATGTTCAGTTTTTGACCAGCTATGTACTGGGTCATTTTACCACTATATCTGAGGTCGCTGCAATGGGGAGTTTTCATTGTCAGGTACCGATACCCATCCCAACGAAACAGAAACGTTTTGTAGTTTACGGCGCTTGAAAATCAAATTTATAGATGATTTTCTCAAGGTGTTTTTTTCAGGATTGCGTCATACTGGTTTTGGAAGTTGATGTCCGGGAACTTATATTCAAATCCTGCTGGCAAGAAAATAGAGGAGGGCCAGTCGCAGCTGCTGGTAAGGTCTATGCGCCTCGGTTAATTTCCGCAGCCGTGCTCCACGTGATCTCTTCCGTTTACAGCGCAGACTGAGTGGGAGGTACCCGGCCGGCCGCCTGCTCTGCTGTGCTGTGGTAGCCTCGCCTCGGCTCGCCTTGCCGCCGGCGCGCGGCTATTGATTGCCCGCGGGACTCGAGGCCCAGACCCGGGACCCGGACACCGGCGCCGCCGACGCCGACGCCGACGCCGACGCCGACGCCCGCGGGGCCGCTCGCACGCCGCCCCAGCTTCCGGCAGCAAATCTTATTAGCAGCGCCTCCCTGTTCCTTTTCTGTCTGGTCCCACTCGTTTTATTTTACAAGGTTATCCGTAAGTACAGAGGTCAATAGATGTACTAGAATAATACACTTAAGAGCCAAAGAAACTGCTACGCCTGCCTAATATCGTGTAGGGCGCCCACGAGCACGCCGAAGTGTCGCAACACGACGTAACGTGAACTCGACTAATGTCTGAAGTAGCGCTGGAGGGGACTGACACCACGAATCCTGCAGAGCTGTCCATAAATCCGTAAAAGTATACGAAGGGGTGGAGATCTCCTCTGAATAGCACGTTGCGAGGAATTCCAGATATGCCCAATAATGTTCGTTTCGGGGGGGGGGGGGGGGGGGTTGTTGGCCAGCGGAAGTATTTAAACCCAGAAGAGTCTTCCTGGAGCCACTCTGTAATATTTATGGACGTGTGTGGTGTCGCATTGTCCTGCTGGAATTGCCCAAGTCTGTCGGAACGCACAATGGACTTGAATGGATGTAGGTGAGCAACAGGAAGCTTTCGTGCATGTCACCTGTCAGAGTCGTATCTAGACGTATCATGGGTCCAGTTCCACCCCAAATGCACATGCCCACACAATTACAAACACTCTATCAGCTTGAACTCCATTAGTAGTGTAGTAGCTTACTCCATTAGTAGTGTAGCGCTTGACACAGTCACGTCGATTAAATATTTGGGCGTAACATTGCAGAGCGATATGATGTGGGACAAGCATGTAATGGCAGTTGTGGGGAAGGCGGATAGTCGGTTCATTGGTCGAATTTTGGGAAGGTCTGGTTCATCTGTAAAGGAGACCGCTTATAAAACACTAATACGACCTATTCTTAGTACTGCTCGAACGTTTAGGATCCCTATCAGGTCGGATTGAGGGAGGACATAGAAGCAATTCAGAATCGGGCTTCTAGATTTGTTCAAATGGCTCTGAGCACTATGGGACTTAACATCTATGGTCATCAGTCCCCTAGAACTTAGAACTACTTAAACCTAACTAACCTAAGGACATCACACAACACCCAGTCATCACGAGGCAGAGAAAATCCCTGGCCCCGCCGGGAATCGAACCCGGGTCTAGATTTGTTACTGGTGGGTTTGATCATCACGCGAGTGTTACGGAAATGCTTCAGGAACTCGGGTGGGAGTCTCTAGATGAAAGGAGGCGTTCTTTTCGTGAATCGCTACTGAGGAAGTTTAGAGAACCAGCATTTGAGGCTGACTGCAGTACAATTTTACTACCGCCAACTTATATTTCGCAGAAAGACCACAAAGATAAGATAAGAGAGATTAGGGTTCGTACAGAGGCATATAGGCAGTCATTTTTCCCTCGTTCTTTTTGGGAGTAGAACAGGGAGAGAAGATGCTAGTTGTGGTACGAGGTACCCTCCGCCACGCACCGTATGGTGGATTGCGGAGTATGTATGTAGATGTAGATGTAGAATAGTCCCCTGTTGCCGCACGGGGTAGCCACATGGTCCAAGGCGCCTTGTCACGGTCCGCGCGGCTCCCTCTGTCAGAGTTCGAGTCCTCCCTCGGGCATGGGTGTGTGTGTTGTCCTTAGCGTAAGTTAAAGTTACATTAAGCAATGAGTAAGCTTAGGAACCGATGACCTCAGCAGTTTGGTCCCCTAAGATCTTACCTCAATTACCAAAATACCAATAGTCCCCTGCTGACATGCAATGTCCAGCGCTTCCTTACCATGAACAAATTGATTAACTGAACAATAGCTTCAACTTTTAACTTCCAAAAACGAAGCATCTGTACGAAATTGCAGATGTCACAAATCAAGACTGGAAGAAGTCGACTATCATCGAAATCACGTCTCAGAATTTACAGTGGATGCGGAGACATAAATATTTACTGAGACAGTGTCACGAAAGAGGACCACTGTAGTCTTCAATAACAAATGGTATTTATGGATTCTTTCGTGGCTTCTTTGTAGAAAAATTTCGTGTCTAACGCTAAAGAACAAACGAACTGGGTTTTTGTTCTGCTAATGTAAGTGAAAAAAGATTGCAGCTCGTTTGTTTTGCAGTCTTACCTATCCTATACTTCAATACACTGCCACAAACAGCGACACTAAATGCTGTCAATGTTGCGGAACGCTATCGATCCGTTCCATTACAGCTGCTCCCTGATTTATGACCAAAGTATTTTTGAACGCCCTTTTCGGCTATGGCTTCATCAGACGGTGGGAAATAGGTGTTCGTAGATGGGATCGTACACAAATTTTAATACAAGAGGATTCTTGAAAAAATGTTAAGAAGAGTGCAGAGAGGCTGGGATTATGAAATAATTATTACTACCAACAGTACAATGATCTAAAGCACACTTCTGAAACTGTGAAGCATTGAATAGCGTACAACGCTCCCCACGCTTTGAGTACACTGCCCCAATTGTCAGATTTAAATCCTATAGGGAACATCTGGAACGAGGACGAAAATCGTGTTAGGAAATATTACATTAGAACTAACGACCACCTGAAATAAATTGTTCAAAGTGGAAAAATACGGATTCTGTAGTCACCAAATAGCATGTACAGTGAATGTCCAAAAGTAAGGGCACTAATTCATTCAGAATGGATGATAACTAAATATTACCTGTTCTCTGTTCGAATACTTATGTCAGGATGCAAACAAACTATTTTTGTTCCTTCTGGTAGTGCAAACACAATGCTTTTATATGTTTAGTAGAATACTCAACATTATTTTGTACCAGTTGTATTTATGTCTACCTTCTTTGCATATCTACAGTCATACTCCGCAAGCCACCTGACGGTTGGTGACGGAGGGTACCTTGAGTACCTCTATCGGTTCTCCCTTCTATTCCAGTCTCGTATTGTTCGTGGAAAGAAAGATTGTCGGTATGCCTCTGTGTGGGCTCTAATCTCTCTGATTTTATCCTCACGGTCTCTTCGCGAGATATACGTAGGAGGGAGCAATATACTGCTTGACTCCTCGGTGAAGGTATGTTCTTGAAACTTCAACAAAAGCCCGTACCGAGCAACTGAGCGTCTCTCTTGCAGAGTCTTCCACTGGAGTTTATCTATCATCTCCGTAAAGCTTTCGCGGTTACTAAATAATCCTGGAACGAAGCGCGCTGCTCTCCGTTGGATCTTCTCTATCTCTTCTATCAACCCTATCTGGTACGGATCCCTCACTGGTGAGCAATATTCAAGCAGTGGGCGAACAAGTGTACTGTAACCTACTTCCTTTGTTTTCGGATTGCATTTCCTTAGGATTCTTCCAATGAATCTCAGTCTGGCATCTGTTTCACCGACGATCAACTTTATATGATCATTCCATTTTAAATCACTCTTAATGCCTACTCCCAGATAATTTATGGAATTAACTGCTTCCAGTTGCTGACCTGCCATATTGTAGCTAAATGATAAAGGATCTTTCTTTCTATGCATTCGCAACACATTACACTTGTCTACATTGAGATTTAATTGTCATTCCCTGCACCATGCGTCAATTCGTTGCACATCCTCCTGCATTTCAGTACAATTTTCCACTGTTACAACCTCTCGATATACTACAATATCATCCGCAAAAAGCCTCAGTGAACTTCCGAAGTTATCCACAATGTCATTTATGTATATTGTGAATAGCAACGGTCCTACGGCACTCGCCTGCGGCACACCTGAAATCACTCTTACTTCGGAAGACTTCTCTCCACTGAGAATGACATGGTGAGTTCTGTATCTAGGAACTCTTCAACCCAATCACACAGTTGGTTTGATAGTCCATATACTCTCACTTTGTTCATTAAACGACTGTGGGAAGTGTATCGAACGCCTTGCGGAAGTCAAGAAACAAGGCATCTACCTGGGAACCCGTGTCTATAGCCCTCTGAGTCTCGTGGACGAATAGCGCGAGCTGGGTTTCACACGATCGTCTTTTTCGAAACGCATCCTGATTCCTACAGAGTAGATTTCTAGTCTTCAGAAAAGTCATGATACTCGAACATAATATGTGTTCCAAAATTCTACAACTGATCGACGTTAGAGATATAGGTCTATAGTACTGCTCATCTGTTCGTCGTCCCTTCTTGAAAACGGGGATGACCTGTGCCCTTTTCCAATCCTTTGGAACGCTACGCTCTTCTAGAGACCTACGGTATACCGCTGCAAGAAGGAGGGCAAGTTCCTTTGCGTACTCTGTGTAAAATCGAACTGGTATTCCATCACGTCCAGCAGCCTTTCCTTTTTTGAGCGATTTTAATTGTTTTTCTATCCCTCTGTGATCTATTTCGATATCTACCATTTTGTCATCTGTGCGACAATCTAGAGAACCTGTAGAAATGATAGAACTAGTAAACATATTCTTCTTCGAATACTTATGTCAGCGTCTGTACCTCCAGTATGTTAGATAATGACTGCACACGAAGTACAAGACATACAAAAGGTAGGCACATATCAGTTGACTGAGCATCTCCCCAATTTTAACTTGCATTACAGGTATTGAATACGGACATAGTTTGTGACGCAGCAACCGTCAATATATCTCTCCAGCTTACTGAAGTCGCTGGTGCTCTTACTACAGCTGCCCACTTTGGAAATCTGTTCACTGGGTTACCCATCTGCACGCGCTACGTGGAAACTAAAGTGGAATTCAAAAATGTTTTATTGGCAACACTTAGCTACACTTTCAAGTTGCTTCTCTACATGGTCGCCGCTCTAACCTAGAAATGTATCGTAGCATTGTATCAACGTTCAGTACTCTCGTCATAAAAGGCAGCCGCCTGTGTTTCCCGCCACTTCTTTGCGCTGGTCTGCAGTCGTTGCCTGCGCCAAAGTGTTGTCGTCAGAGGGAGTGGTTCATTTGAGCAGAGATGAAATTCAGAGGGAGGCCCGTCCGGGCTGTACGGCGGACGATCAAACACTTCCCATAGAAAACGCTACAGGAGCGTCTTTACTGCTCGTGCAATGTCCTGCCAAGAATTGGAATAAAGAAGGAAATGCGTGCAGGCGAAATCTGCGTCCACGGATCTATACTTGGTGGAAGACACTATTTTCTAGACATCTTTAAGTGCCCACTTTGCGCTCAGAACTGAAAAGAGCCACGTCAGACGGCGACGTGCTTTCTAGAGACACTGCGCAACGAATCTGTGCAAAGCTTCATGGGTTTTCACTGTTGGTTTCCATTTCGCACCCGATCGGAATATCCCTCCCACAAGAAGAAGGGGATTATTGAGGCTTCAAAAAAAAAAAAAAAAATCGTTCAAATGGCTCTGAGCACTATCGGACTTAACTTCTTAGGTCATCAGTCCCCTTTAACTTAGAACTACTTAAACCTAACTAACCTAAGGACATCACATACATCCATGCCCGAGGCAGGATTCGAACCTGCGACCGTAGCGGTCGCGCGGTTCCAGACTGTAGCGCCTAGAACCGCTCGGCCACCCCGGCCGGCGCCATCATGCCACCGTGATACTTAGTGATGAACACGAACACTTACAGTCGGCGCTAAGTAGTAATGTTAGTTTGTACATAATACTTTTCTATTTGACATGCCAATGTGTAGTGATCTTTTCGGTTGTGGGAAGTGAATATGCAGTGTGAAACGACTGATGGACAATATGTTGTAAAAATTTTAAAGCATTAAATTTGTTGATGACAGCATAGCTCTCTCGAAAACGGCCATCCAATAAAAAAATTTTACCGATTTTGGCTATTGAAGTTTTCTTGAGTTATTGTTCATCACTCTGTGTTTTAATTACCTGTAACCTCTGCCGCAGACATACAAGTACTCATATGAATTTTATAAACTTTATTTTTTTTTTTTTTTGGAAAAATAACGCTGAATGTAGTTCATCTGTTCGTGAACTGGCCAGGGATAAGTGCTGGGTTTACTCAATTCTTGTTTCGGGTTATTATTGTCGTTATTTGCGTTAGTGTCACTGCAAGGCTTCTCACTGGAAGGCTTCCCTTGTTTTTAACACTCAGTTTCACGTAATTTCTGTATAATATCTCCATCTTTTGTGAACCTTGTTCCGGGCAATGGGCTACATTATATACGAGTCTAAATAGCCTGCAATCTATGATGAGTGTTTATTGTTGCATTAAAACGCGTGCTTTCCCCCATTTTCTCTGATCACGATGCATCTTCCTGTCTATAAAATTAACCTTTTGAGTTTCATCCTGAAAGCATCCTGAAAGTTTCATCCATTCATCTTTAATCCTGGAAATAAGTAGGTGGCAAACGTGTTTCAAACTGAGTGCAAAACACAATAGTGGCGGTAAACGAAATCTCCTGAACGTTGCCGAAGGTAGTATAGTATTGCGTGTTCTTGCATGATTTCATGTAACTAATGTTGTCTGTTTGCATAGGGTACTTAAGTTTGTAGTGTTAAAGGGTTGAAATTTATTAAAAGCTTTAGGAAAAAATCAAAAGTTAAAGTTTGTAATACTTGCAATTTTACCATGCAGTGGTTAACCCTAAGCTTTTGTTAGGATATGAACGTTATGCCACGTGTCAGTCGCATAATGTGCTTAACTACACGCACAGCGTTCCTGTGATGATCGGCCGCATGTGGAACTCGGTACGCAGCACTCACATCGGGATAATACAGGGTTTTATAGTGGCGTGCGCCGTTTGCATTCCTTGCAGGAGGTTGTGGGAACTGCACTATAGTTCTCCCAAGCAAACAGATTTTTGTTAAATCAGTCTTCCGACAAGTTTGATGTGGCCCACCATGATTTTCTCTCTTGTACTAACCGCTCTATCTCAAATCCGCACCTACACCCAACATTGCCAATCAATTGTTCTGTAATTCCAATCTCTGAATTTCCTCACAACTTTTGCCTTCTTTGCCTTCCCCAGTACCACAGGAGGTATTGCCTTGTTTTTCAAGGCACGTCCTATCAATCTGTCTGTCCTTCTTGTCAATGTTTTCCACATATTCCTTACTTTACCGAATCTGCGGAGAACCTCCTCATTTCTTATTCTATCAGTCCATTTAATCCTAGGTATCCTACTGTAATACATTTTAAACGCTTCGATTCTTGTCTTTCCAGGTTTTCTGTACGTACAATGCTGTGTTCTACTTGTATACTCTCAGAAATTTCCCAGCTTGAAGCATTTACTTGGTACTACTAGACTTCATTTAGCGAGAATGCTATCTTTGCCTGTTCTCACGCTATATCCTCCTCGCTCTTTCAGTAACGCTTTATTTTGCAGTACCCCTTCACTCTGTGTTCTACATAGCCCCCACTTTTGATGTCAGTTTTATCGCTGATCTCATATCTTCATACTGTCTCATTAAACTCGGCGCCCAGAAACGAATACTGCTTTGATGTGCCTAAGTGAAAATTAAGGAGGAAGGAATGTTACGGCCCAAACGACTAAGAGGTCGTTAGGGACGCAGAACAATCTCTAAGAGAGTAAGGATGGAGAAGAGAATCGGCTGTGCCCTTTGAAAGGAACCGCCCCGGCATTCGCCTTAAGTGATTGTTGGACGAGATATACTGAGTTCCATATCCTAGCGCAGTAGCTCGCCACAAATTTATAAGACACATTATTCCCACTAAACTGTACAAATCGACTTTTTTTCAACGTCACGTTAGTATTTACTCTAAATTGCCTTCCATATATACATCTACACGTTCCTATGGAGCATCATCAATTGCTGTTGAAGAAGCAACTGTAGATGCTCCATAGTAATGTATAGATGTGTATATGGAAGGGAATTTGGAGTGAATATCATTCACGAATATGAACTTCTTAGTTTTCAAGATCTTACGGACTAATAAATTTTGTATTCTAGTTATTTCAGGATGAACAGTTTTAATTTGCCGGCAACATTCAGAACGATGCACACTCCGCTGAACAACAACACATAGGATGTAGCTAAGCCATTTCCCCGTAATATGCTTTTCCGACAAGACCTGTAAGTGAACTTTGTTAGGAAGGAGAGAGTTACTGTTAGACGTGAAGGACATAAGTCATGCCCGAGTAACAGAGTCGGTGAGACCATTCTCTGCGGAAGTCATGATATCCAGTTCGCATCCCGGTTCGGCACCAGTAATAATCTGTCACTGGGTGTCGGTTTCGGAAGGCCTACCATGATCTTACTTTTTAACTCAGATCCTTGATAGGGAACTGTTTGAGACCTTTGTGTGGATTTATGCGCACTAGAAGTGGAATATTTTATTTCGATTGATGAGCTCGCGTTATGGTTTGCATGGTAAGTAGGTCGCCCTGGCGCAAATATTTCCACGTGGTTAATACATCCACACACGACGCGTGAAAGCTACCGAAGTTGTGAACATGATTTCCAGTGTGGTTATTGAGAACACGGTAACGAGCACATAGGACTTGCTCTCCAACGTTGTCTGCGACTGAAACGATGTCAAGCACCAATTGTCCGCTGCCGCTGGCGCCTTCAACGTAACAGATCTTGATTCTGAAAATAATACTCGTGAAATATCAGCACCAACTTCATTAGTGGTTCTCCAAGACACGCCGAGCATATCCATAAGAACATTCTGTAGGCATTAACGGATTAAAAGATTTTATATTTCTGGCATTCTCAGTATTGGGGCATCTGCAATGTATGGTAGCAGAAGAAATTTTCACACGCCAAGACCGCTAAGAAACAGTTTTTGTTCTTTAGGGCCAGCAGCATAATATGTGTCCGATAACGACATGATTTCTAGAACAGATGCACCAAAATAGCTAGGTATAATAACTAATATTTATTCACGACGGATTGTTTCGGCATTTATCGCCATTGTCAAGTACGTCTAGACTGGTGTGATATCCGTATTAAGTCGTTAGTGAACCGTCTTATAACTGTCACTGTAACTGTAAATGACGTAAATATACTGAAAATAAAATTTTAATTAGGGTTCCATTCTTACGTCCTAAGTACGCGTTATAAGTAGGCAGCCATATTTCTGCAACATCAAGAATCCTTTGAGATCGTAAAACGGTCTGCAACATGATCCTTGAGTACATTTGAGAACTCTCGTTGTCCTAGTTCCCAGCAGTTACTGGCAATTAGCAGCAATTGCATGAGCATCTGCGCCACTGTTTGCGGTAGTAAACACTTCACAAGAAAGAACAGCGAAGCGCCGGCGGGATCCGGAATGCCACGTAGAATGCGTAACGGTGCTACACCACAGCAGCAGGTTATATCTGATCCACTGTACACACCAACTAAAAAAACACTCAGGCACTTCGATAGAAGAAGTACATAATATTTGCAAAAAGGTTCAGATGACTTACAAGACTATATCTTCCATATGAATGAAGATAGAAATTTGGGTTGAATTTTAACCTACATATTGAACATAAAATTAACGCCAGTTGTAAGATGCCAGCCCATGTGGTTGACGGTAGATTCCCCTGGAGCAGCTAGCTCGCTCGCTTATGGCAATTGCTTACCTTGTGTGCGATGCAGATGTGGCGTTCTTGACAACTGCGAGCAAATGTAGAAAATTTCATTTTTCAGCAGGGCAGAGTACCACAGCACTGGCACCTGTGTGTAAGAGCATGTTTTAACAGTTAGCTGTCTCAGCGACGGATCGGGCATAAGAACTCACACCTGCATCTCCATCTGCATCTCCATTTCCATCTACATCATTAACCCGCAATTCACAACTGAGTGCCCGGAAGAGGTTTCATCGAACCACCTTCAAGCTACTTCTCTACCGTTCCAGTCTCGAGCAGCGAGCGGGGGAAACGAACACTTAAATCTTTGTGTGTGGGCTCTCATTACTCTTATTTTATAACGATGATCATTTTTTCCTATATAAATGGTCGCCAACAGACATTTGGTTATTGAAACTTCATGAGAAGCTCCTGCCGCAATGAAAATCGCCTTTATTTTAATGATTGCCACCCCAATTCGTCTAGCATTTCCGTGGCACTCTTTCCCCTATTTGCGAAATTCAAAACGACCTGCCTTTCTTTGACCTTTTTCTAAAATCCTATCTGCTGTGGATCCCACACCGGATCGCAGTGTTCCCGTAGAGGGCGGACAGGCCTAGTGTAAGCCGTCTCTTTAGTAGATCTGTTGCAGTTTCTATGTGTTCTGCCAACATATCGCAGTCTCTGATTTGCTTTCCCATTGCATTACCTATGTTATCGTTCCATTTTTATTCGTAATTGTAATCCCTAAGTACTTTGTTGAATTCACAGCCTCTAGATTTATCGTCTAACCGAAATTTAGCGAATTCCTTTTATTACTCATATGAATGACTTCACACTTTTATTTAGAGCTAAATGCCACTTTTCGCAACATACAGGTACCTTGTCTAAATCATTTTGCAATTCGTTTTGATCGTCTAATGACTTTACAAGATGGTAAATACAGCATTGTCTGCAAAGAACTTAAGAAGGCTGCTCAGATAGATTCCTGAATCGCTTATGTAGATCAGGAAGAGCAGAGATCCTATAACACTTCCTTGGGGAACGTCAGATATTACTTCTGTTTTACTCGACGACTTTCCGTCAGTTATTACAACTGTGACCTTTCTGAGAGGAAATCACGAACCCAGTCACACAAATAAGCCGATACTCTATAGCCACGCTATCTGATTAGAAGTCGCTTGTGGAGAAGCCTTCAGGAAATCTGAAATTATGTGGAATCAGTTTGACATAACCTGTCTATAGCATTCACAACTTCATGAAAATAAAGAGCTAACTGTGTTTCACAATAACAATAGTTTCTGAATCCATTTGCTATTTGTCAGTAATCGTTTTCTTTGAGGTAATTCATAATGTTCGAACACAGCATATGGTCCAAAATCCTACTGCAACTCGACGTTAATGATATGGGCCTCTAATTCGGCGGATTCCTCATATTTTCTTTCGTCGGTATTTTTGTGTCTTTCCTGTGTTTCGGAACAGATCTTTCTACGAGCGTTTATTAAGTGATTTAAGCTAGTTCGTTACACCGAGGATATCTACTTCTACGTTACTCATGTTGACATTTGTTCTTGATTCGAATTCTGGAATATTTACTTCGTCTTTTTTTGTGAAGGAATTACAGAAAACCGTGTTTAGTAACTCTGCTTTAGCGGCACTGTCATCAGTAATATCATCATTGCTAATTCAAAGTGAAGGTATTGATTGCGTATTGTCGCTGGCATAATTTACATAGAACCAGAGTCTTTTTGTGTTTTCTGACAGATTTAGAAAGAGAGTTTCGTCGTGGAAATGTTAAAAGTATATCGCACTGAAGTTCGTGAGAAATTTCGCGCTTCTGTAAAGGTTTGCCGATCTTGAGGATTTTGTGTTCTTTTAAATTTGGCAAGCTTTATTCGTTGCTTCTGCAAAAGTGTTCTGAAGTTTTTTGTGTATGGTGGGAGATCAGGAGCATCTCTCATAAATTTTGTAGTACGTACCTCACAGCTGCCATCGATAGTATTTCTTTGAATTAAAACACCACTGGTCTACGCTTAAGCAATCAGACTGGAAGAAGTGGGGATAGCGTCTTAGGAAGGCATAAAGCGATTTTTTATCTGCATTTTAAATAGCTATAGTTTGTGCTTATTTTTGGTAGGTTTGGATGTTCTGGTGTTCAGTCTCGCTGGAGTAGCCTTGTGGTCATTAATACCTGTATCTGTCATGATCCCTATTTACTCAGGATTATTTGCTGCTAAGTAGGTTTTCACAACCATTTACGCTTCTAGTGAGATCCTGAACAAACTGTTCAAAATGGTTTTATGAGAAACCCCTCTGTACAATTTCGGATGATGTTTCATGCCAACCACCGGCTTTAATCAATTGTTTTCACCAATATATCGAGGGTAGATTGAAGCCACCACCAACTATAATTGTAAGAGTCGAATACGCACTTGAAATAAGAACCGAGTTTTCTTTGAACTGGTCACCAACTGAATCATCTGAGTCTGGGGATCGGTAAAAGAAACGAGTTAATAATTTTTTCCAGTTGTCGAGTATAACCTCCACGCATACTAACTGACAGGATCTCTCTGCGTCAATTTCACTACAAGATGAACTGCTTCTGACAGAAATAAACACTCCATCACCAACTGTATTTAATCTATCCGTTATGAACACGGTTAAGTTCTTTGTAAAAATTTTGTCTGAACTTATTTCCGGATTCAGCCAGATTTCCGTACCTACAACGATTTGAGACACAGTGCTTTCTAATAGCGCTTGTCGCTCTGGTTCTTTCCCAACACAGCTACAATAATTTACAACTATGATACCGACTTCTGCTGGGTCTATCCTCGTCTAGTGTTTGCCCTCCGCCCTTTTAGACTGATGCCCTTCCTGTAGATTCGTAAGTTCCTTTAACCTAAAAAACCGCCCACACCCTTCTACACTGCCCTCTCTAGCCATGTAGCCGCTTCCTGTGTGTGATGGACCCGTTACATTTAGCGGAACCCGAAAACCTACGACCCTGGAAGTCGAAGAATCTGCAGCCATTACTGTCGCAGGACCACCTGAGCTTCCGATTCAGACACTCTAGTCGCCTGTGTTCCAAAGCACAATGGTGAGCTCTGCCTTCATCTCACTTCAGCTAGTCGCTCAAAACCAGACAGAATCTCTTGCTATCCAAAGTGACACACTTCGTAGTATCTTCATGACTCACCACCTGCTGTTGGCTGTACCCTATACTCTTCATGGCATTCCGAAGCACCCGTTCCACAGGTGGAATGTCTTATCTCGTTATGCACACTGTGTACACATTGGATTCCTTCCCCTCCTCGGCAGCCATATCCCTAAGGAGCCCCATTACGCGCCCAGCATAGGAGCTTCCACCTACCAGTAATCCCACCTTCTGTGAATGTGCAGACCTTACTGGTAGAGAGGCTTCCTCTGCAGCAGAGCTAGAAGAATCATCTAGCTCAGGATCTCTGCTAGCCACAGATAGCGCCCGAAACCTGTTTGTCAGATGAACCAGGGAGGCCCTCCTACTGATCCCCCGGAAAGTCTGTGCCACACCTTGGGACGACCACTCACTCGACTAT
Source organism: Schistocerca piceifrons (assembly GCF_021461385.2). Lineage (NCBI taxonomy): Eukaryota > Metazoa > Arthropoda > Insecta > Orthoptera > Acrididae > Schistocerca > Schistocerca piceifrons. Next base: position 261,253,570 of record NC_060141.1, read on the forward strand.
AGGTGAGGAGTCAACGTCAGTGCAAACAGTACCCAGGGTGACCAAAGTAGTGGGCCAGTCGGCGGACAAATGGGACTTGCTGGACGTCCTTCGGATCCCCACGTCTGGTCCCCCACAGTGATGCCCAGTGGCAACAGCATCAAGCTGCGTGACGAAAGCCAACACCACCTGGAGCTATGAGCAAAGGGTTACCACCTCAGCTCACAATCTGGACACAGCAATCACAGTTCCTATCCATACCAAAAACGGCCTGATAAGTAGACAAACACACACGAACTATGGCAGTTTAAGCTCAAGAGCACAGAGGAAATAAAAATAAGCCGCTTCTTACAAGAACCACACAGAACTAAGTATTGTACTCTGATGAGGTGCTGCAATAACAAACGCTACTATGAAACTGCATCATCCGCCTTAAAGGTCGCATGATCTCATGTCAATGGTATCCGACTTTTTTTTCTTTTAGGAAAGTCCTGGGGGCGGTTGCGAGGGAGACTCCGTTTATGTACCTCTCCTTCCAACAAATTCGGGCGAACTGCGACTTTGCATAGCGCCTGCAGTAAATGTGGTAAGCATACGCAACTCGCAAGTTTATTGGGCAGGTTTGATTTTCATCTGAATGTAATTCGTGTGTGTGGCTGAGGACACTTTGAACATTTGTGGAAAGTAAATGAATACGTGATCTCACACATAATTGTGAAAGAACCAAAAGGTTGTATGTGCATGCATGTAGAAGAAATACTCTTACAAAATAGGATAGTTCTTTTGAGATTAAAACAGGTAGAAGGAATTGAACGGCACTTTATATGGGCCATAAGAAGCTTGTACAATGAAAAAAAAATTAATAGAAACGGGGACAGTGAACTAAGAATGACATTGCAACTAATCTAGCAGCTAAACAAAGTTCTTCTAATTTAATTCTATTTTGTATATGAGTGTCATGCTTAAAAAATAGAATAAGAAAACAGAAAACAACACAGCGATAAAACCAGATAAGGATCATTATATAAAAACATTAATGTATGCTGACGATCAGACTATAACAGCCACTTCAGGAGAAATAATACAAAAAAATATTTTTAAATAAAACCAAATTGGTAAAAATTATAATTTCAGTATATCTATAAAAAAGAGAAAGGAATGGCATTCTGAGAAAAACAACACGTGCACTCAAAAATAGTAATGGGAAACAAAACTGTTGATGATTTTGACTACCTTGGCTGCGAAATTTCTTTAGATTATGATAAAGATATAAATAATAAAACAGCAAAATTTCAGGGTGTCAATAGGACAATATAAAGAACATTAAACAAACGACAACTAAAGAAAAGGAACTGCAATTCTATAAAACGATAGCTCTTCCAGTGCTACTTTGCTTGTCAGAATCCTTGATAGGAAACAAGGAAGACATAAATGACGAGAGAAATTAAATTTCTCAGATCATTTAAAGGACATAAATTAAACGGAAGGAAAATAAACGAAGATTATTACAAATGAGCTTAAAATATTTGCTATAAGCAGAAATATTTTATAAAAGTAGAAATGGAAGCAACATGTGGAGACAGAATGCAACAAGGCAGATATTCCAAAACGTTTTGCAGTTTATGCCAAAAGGGGTAGGTACAGTACGTCGGCCCAGGATATGATTAAGCTAAGACGCTGAAGCAGGTTCCTCGAACCTACTCCATGAATGCTAATGACGGTGATGATGATGATAATAAAAACTCTGTAGTTTTTTGCGCCAGTTACTCGAAGTTTCTACCTGCATTCGTGTTGAAGATATAGTTTTGTGAAATTGGATGAGTCTCTCTTGAAACACCCTGCAGACTACCTTATTCACGACCCTGACGTTCCTGAATTATACAGGCATTTAAGATTCCGCTGTCACTTAACGACTTGAGGCTAAGAGGTGCAGTAGTGAAATTACATACTACAAGTAGTCACCCCGATTGCGTCTGCTATCATTAAACATCCTGATAGGGTTCACACGTAGAAGGGTTTGGAAGGAAATTACATGGTCTCACAGACTTTTCAAGTCTCAAACATCTATGATGCACATATTCAGACTGAAGCGACGAAAGAAAATTTGTACCAAAGCTGGGATTCGAACCCAGGTCTCCTCCTCACTAGACAGGTTCGCTAACCACTACGCCACCCTGGCACAGTGGCCATGCACAATTGTACGTACAACCGTAGCAGCCTCCCTCCAGGAGATCCTGGTTCGAATCTCGACCTTTGTAAAAATTTCCATTCGTCGCTTCAGTCTGCACGTATGCGTCATAGAAGAATTCTGCTGAGTTGTACGCCTATTAGATTACATTGAAACGTGTTTGTAGTTGATGTTACAGTAATAATCCCGTGGCTAGCGCCCTTAGCAGAGAAAGAAACAAGACTACGTAACAAGACAAATGTTTGCAATGCTAACAGGGCGGGAATGTTTGCACTCGAGCTCGATAGGGCAGGAGAGTTTGCGCCGTAGCTGGCTCGTCAGCGCCCGGAGTGGTGTTTCCGGCAGAGCGAGAGTGAAAGACGGCCGGAAGGCCAGAGGTCACTGGGTCAGCTCCGGCGTTCCCCGAGGGCCTGGCATTAGCCGCCACCTGGCCACGCCGCCACCGATCTCCCTCGTTAAATCCGCGGCTGGACCTGTCAACGGCCGTACCGTCACACCAGCCGCGTGCTATTTGCGCTTGTCTCCCTGCCAGCTTCTATCCCTCTCCCACTCCGTCTCACTTCTCTCTCTACCTTTCCGTTTTCTCTTTGGACGCAAGCGCGCTTGAGAGCTAAGTGACTCGCTATCTAGAGAGCTATTGAGTCCGAATATTATTTAAGAATTGTAAATTAGATTTTCCGCTGTTTCCTTAAAAAAAATTAAGGCGAAACAGGAAGACTTGCAGATTTTCGACGACGTCGCAGCAGCGGATAATTTAAACCTCAATGTAAGCAGATGATGCAGTGATGAAAATTCATGTGAAGCATTTAATCTATGTCTAAAAAAAAAACTAAACTCCGTCCGAACAGGCCTTGGAAGGCCCAACGGTACCGACCGGCCGCCGTATCATACTCAGCGGATGTGGAGGGGCATGTGATCGGCTCGCCGCTCTCACGGCGCTTGACAGTTTTCGTGACCGGAGCCGCTACTTCTCATCAAGTATCTCCTCAGTTTGCCTCATAAGGGCTGAGTGCACCCCTCTTGCCAACAGCGCTCGGCAGACTGGATGGTCACCCACCGAAGTGCTAGCCCAGCCCGACAGCACTTAACTTCAGTGATGCGACGGGAACTGGCGTTACCACTGCGGCAAGGCCGTTGGCTTAATCTGTGTCTGCATATACCTAATACTCCGAAAGCCACCGTAGAGGTTAAGTGGCGGAGGGTACACTGTACCACTACTAATCATTCACTTCTTTCTTTTTTTGTCAGTTGATGGGGGAGACAGAAGCAAACATGAGTGGGCAGAAGTGCATAGTAGTGTCCGACCTACTCACCACAGAAGAAAAGAAAACTGCATCTCTATTCCTTCATTATTCTCACACACTATATAAATACACAGCAAAATAATTAAATAGAATAACACAAATATGATTAACTACAGAGGAAAGGAATAAAGTATAGCTCAAAGACAAACCAGTGGCAATATCGGCAATACAGAAAAACACAATACACTCCTAGAAGTATACAAATAAACAGTGAACGGTGGTGAACGAAAAAGTGTCCAGCGTAAAATGTAACAAAAAAAGCGTAGTTTTGCAAAGCAGCGTAAAATTATACCACAGGTATTAGTGTCTAAAGAAGAAAGAAACTAAAGACGCGTTAGCAGACGGAATTTCCTGATGTAGGAGAAAAAGCAAGTAGAAATTACCCTGAGTAAAAACTAACAAGCTAACGAACTATTTTTATATCTAAAAACAGATCAAATTGCAAATGTCTTTAATAACAGACCAATGATGATGCTTTACTTCAATAAAGCGAAGCGCGTCTGGTGAGAAATACACGCATTTTCTTGTAGTTGTAGTGACGGAACAAAAATACCCTCAGGAACTGTCTGTACGTCTCGGTGCAAGCCCTAATCACTCTAATCTTATCTTCGTGATCCTTACGCGAAATGTACGTTGGCGGCAATAGAATCGTTCTGCATTAGCTTCAAATGCCATGTCTCTAAATTTCCTCAGTAGCGCTTCTCGAAAAGAACGTCACCTTCCCTCCGGTGATTCCCATTTGAGTTCCCGAATTGTCTCCGTAATATTTCCGTGATGTTCGAACATGTCAGTAACAAGTCTAGCAGCCTGCCTCTGAACTGCTTTGACGACTTCTTTTAACCCGACCTGGAGCGGATCCCAAACACTCGAACAATGTGTCGCACAACTGTCCTATATGCGGTCTCCGTTACAGATGAACCACACTTTCCTAGAATTCTCCCCATAAACCGAAGTTGACCATTCGCCTTCGCTACTACAGTCTTTATACGGTCATTCATTTCATATTGCTCTGCTATGTTACGGCTCAGATATTCCTGCTTATCGAGATCATTCGCTTTAACCATAAGCCAGTCTGAGCAAAATCCTAAATGAGGACAAACTGCAGGAAACGATCCCTGAGACGATAAGGAGCAAAATGGTCACACGGTAATCGTATTTGAAGGTGAAGATCTTTGGCAATGACCGAGTTATCAGCTCCAGGCAGATAACTGGCCAGCGTAGGGTAACCAAAACAACTGTGTGGAACGTTCTCCTCTGCGGCCATTGTCGGTATCGCTTACAACGCGTGCAAGCCATATTACCTGCGGACTTGCCTCCGCAGCGACCGCTTCGCCGCTGCTTCGTCTTATGGGCCATCTTGGTGCACGTATTCCTGTCATCTACTCTCTTCAAAAATGGTTCAAATGGCTCTGAGGACTATGGGACTTAACGTCTGTGGTCATCAGTCCCCTAGAACTTAGAACTACTTAAACCTAAGGACATCACACACATCCATGCCAGAGGCAGGATTCGAACCTGCGACCGTAGCGGTCGCGCGGTTCTAGACTGTAGCGCCTAGAACCGCTCGGCCACTCCGGCCAGCTCTACTCTCTTCACAGATGAGCTAAGGTTACGACGGATGCTATCGTCAACCTACAGGACACCCACTTGTGGGCTGCAAAGAGTCCTCTTGGTACGTAGGGACGGGGATTATTGGCTACCGCCTCGTGGGACCATTCATGCTTTCATAACTTCTCACAGGCGAGGTGTATCTGCACTTTCTGCAGGTAACCCTGCCTCCCTACTGGGAGATGTATCTTTTGTAGTGTGAGACGTAATGTATTCTCTACGCGGCGGTGCTCCAGCTCAGCGCCCTCTTGAGCGTGGAGTTAAAACGGCACTACAGAGGGAACATTCCACTTACGTGGTTTGTCCTCATGTGTGCTTTCAGTTATTGAAATTACAATGCATTTACTAAAAAAAATCACTATAGTCCCGAGTTGCATTTAACACTGCGTTACAGTTTTCTTGGATGTCCTCAGTTGCTTCGCAATGGGGTCCCTTCAGTGCAACTTCAATTTTGGGATAATCAGAAGTCGACTGCCGCCAAATCCGGCGAATACAGTGTGTGATCCAGGACTGCCATCTATTTGCTGGCGAAAAACTAGTGCATACCCATTGCCTTGTTGGCTGGGGTGTCGTCATGGAGTAGCAACGAGGAACCTGCCTCTCAGTATTCGGGCCGGATTAGACGAATTGTCATCCACAAACGCTGGAGGACTCAAAGAAACTTAATCTTGCTTCACTGCTCCATAAAAGTGTCAGATAAGTACTGTTACATCAGCAGCCAGGGTGCCTTCTGTAGCAAGGCAAGCCTTTTGACTCTCTATCCAGCTGTTTTTGAAACTTCAAGGATCGTAATTCTGCAACTCCCCATGACATAGGCACAGCCTCGAGTTCGCGTCTCGGTCCGGCACACAGTTTCAATCTGCCAAGAAGTTTCATATCAGTACACACTTCGCTGTGACGGCGCCGGGAAAAGAGCATCTCCGAATCGTCAAAGCTGGCCAGCTGCCCGTGTGCTACTGTCGCTGTCCTCTGTCTAAAGTGGCTCAAGGATGGTGGACCGACGAATAGATGTTACCTTCTCAAATACTGTTTCCTGCCTCACAAATGCTGAGCGAAATGGAGATTATGTAAACCCAAACAGGCTATTCTCATCTGAAGCACTGACACACTGTTCACCCAAACAAAACCCTACATCCTCCAGTACCGAAGACATAATTCACGGCGAAACAATAGTTCAGCCTAGCAATGACATCATTTATCCATCTCACCGTCAAAGCTGGTTGCATGAAAACCCAGCTACACTTCCATTTCAGCCACCTCAACGTCTCGGATCTTCTTTCACTCCATGTTTCCTATAAGCATGGAATATACGTAGATATTACCCACAACAAAAAAAATTTGCATCACCCCAGTTCCCAGAACTCCTGAAGATAGACGTTGACCGTGGGTATTGTATCACAGGCACAGTCTCTTTGACTGTTAAGAGATGTCACTAAACCCGCCCAAAGATGTAAACAACCATGCAGAGCAGTGCCTATTAGACGGAGGGGGTCCGACAGCCGATCATTTCCAGTCATTCCACCAGGAAGGAGGTACACGGTTCATGTTGTCTGTAGTTCAACCATGCCTAGACAGTCAATACCGCGGTTCGATCGCGTCCGCATTGTTACTTTATGCCAGGAAGGGCTCTCAACAAGGGGAGTGTCCAGGCGTCTCAGAGTGAACCAAAATGGTGTTTTTCGGACATGGAAGAGATAGAAAGAGACAGGAACTGTCAATGAAATGCCACGCCCAGGTCGCCCAAGAGCTACTACTGCAGTCTATGACCGCTACCTATGGATTATGGCTCGGATGAAGCCTGACAGCAACGCCAACATGTTGAATAATGATTTTAGTCCAGCCACAGGACGTCGTATTACGACTCAAATTGTACGCAATAGGCTGCATGATGCGCAACTTCACTCCCGACGTCCATGGCGAGGTCCATCTTTCCAACCACGACACCACGCAGTGTGGTACAGATGGGCCCAACAACATGCCGAATGGACCGCTCAGGATTGGCATCACATTCTCTTCACCGATGAGTGTCGCATATGTCTTCAACCAGACAATCGTCGGGGGCATGTTTGGAGGCAACCCGGTCAAGCTGAACGCAACCCGGTCAGACTGAACGCCTTAGACACACTATCCAGCGAGTGCAGCAAGGTGGAGGTTCCCTACTGTTTTGGGCTGGCATTATGTGGGGCCGACGTACGCCCTTGGTGGTCACGGAAGGTGCCGCAATGGCTGTACGAAACGTGACTGCCATCCTCCGACCGACAGTGCAACCATATCAGCAGCATATTGGCGAGTCATTCGTGCACTCCAAAATGGCGCTATCCAGAACCAGTGCAGAGGCAACTGCACCATAGATGCACCATGTAGGGATGAATGACTGCTACGGAGACGGGTAATGGCTAAGAGAAGTGCACTGTTGGGCAACTGGCTGCTCAGATGAACCGAGGGGCTACCTGCAGTGTCTCCTCAAAGACCGTTTACAGAATGTTGCTTCGAATGAGCCCCCACAGCACGCGCCTGATTCATGCACCCATCCTGAGACGAAGGCTGGAATACACATGCCAATACGACAACTGGACGTCCACTGAGTGAGGCCAGGTGGCCTTTTTTCGACGAATCACGTTTTATGCTCCATCGGACTGACGGCCATTGGCGGAACGGACCAGCAACAATCATCGCAAATGTCCAGACCAGAGGAGGGAGCGTCACGGTTTGGGGCATGTTTTCGTGGCATTGCCTGGGTGATCTCGTCGTTCTGGAAGGCATAAACGGAAGTATATATATCCTTCTTTTGCGACTATGTCCACCCCTAGATGCAGTTTGTTTTTTCCTTGGCACGATCTCCTCTAACATCAGAACAATGCAATGTGTGACACAGTTCGGAGAGTACGTGCTTGTCCCGAAGAGCATGAGGATGAGTTTACCGTACTCCCCTGGACACCAGATTCCTCGGATATAAATCCAATCGAGATTCTGTGGGACCACCTCGGGGCTGTTCGTGCCATGGATTGTCAACCGAGAAAGCTAACGCAGCTGGCCACGGCGCTGGAGTCCGCATGGCTCCACATCCCTGTCGTTGCCTACCAGAACTTCACCACCTGCGCGTCCAGGCTGCAAAAGGTGGTTATTCAGACTTTTAACAGATTGTCACTTTAATTTACCTGCATCGTGTATGTGTGGAGAAGATGGCCACACCATTACTCGAGGAGATGTATTAAGATCTATCAAGTGTGAAATTACTTCTTGATGAAATTGGAGGCACTGACAACATATTCTTACATCTCAACGGCTACGGCTACGCCTCAGTTAAGCCCCAGTCAGGTTTGTAGACACAGCACTCCGCAACTTCATACGTATTACAATCGCCAACATACTACTTAAAATTAACTTTCGCTGCCTTTTTGTCGTATGGAAAATTTTATCCAAGAGAAAAATCCTGTTCCTCGGTCCTGAATTATAAGCCTTATTCATAAGCTTCTTTAATTATTAGCCTAAAAAATTGGTCAAAAATACATTTACGTAATTACTGGCTCAAAATTATATAAAAAGTAATTGCACGTTGCACCTGGTAACTCTCACAGTGAAATTACGATTTATTTTCTGGCACTACACTGCACTTACGTAGATGCTATTATTCTAACAATTTATGATCAGCGTGGTATGAGTGTGAACAAATGGGTACAGTGGGACAGTGCTGACACGACTATAAAAGTAAATGTGCTTCTGCCCTTTTGCTTTTGCTGCAACATTTCATGTGATGTACTACTGCTGCGTTGTGAGTAACTCGGCGTCGTGGATCGGCTTTCCAAATACCTGCGCTCATTTAAATTACATTTTTACAGTGTTTTGCAGCAGTAACGTGGAAAGTCAGGCTTGGTGTCGTGCTCAGGCAGCTTAATTACTAAATTAACTACACACTTTCAGCAGAAATTTTTTCAGTTGTGACCACGCGTTGGTAACATTTCAGGTACAGCACATCCGAATGGTTTGTACTGGTATCATTGATTTGTTGATTTCATCCCCATCAATACATTCGTTTCTTTTCACTTCATTTAATTCACTTCCTATACATATATATCTTGTGCATAAATAGGCTAGAGGATTCATATCCATTCGACTACATAACTAGCGATTAATCACTAGAAACCGTAAAATATCCAAGATTATCCTTACGGAGCCACATAAAGCGTAACGGCCATATAAAATAAGAAATAAGCATGCTTTAGCTTCGGCCGTGAAAGAGAAAGGTGGGCAAATAGCACAAGAAATACAATAGACTTAGAAAAGTCCTTCGTAAGTCGTACACAGATGACTTCTACCTTTACCACTGGAGGGCAGCACTGGACGGCGACTTAAGATGGATGGCCTGTGACTATCCAAAGTTCAATAGTAAGATTGCACCATCAAAAGAGAGGAAAAGGAAGTGGAAGTTATTGGCTGAAACTGGAAGAGAATGCTGGTAAAGAATAGGGATGTGATCTGTTGTATTATTCGTAGTTTGGTTTCATGTGTGGCTATTATTTTTTTCGTATTTGAAGGAAGAAAATTTGCTCCAAAACTAAGTTTGAACATTAAATGTTTTCAGTATATTCACCGATGTGATATAATGACTAACTTAAGTGAATGAAAATTTATTGTTGATGACAGGCAGTTTTTCATATTTTCTGTGATCATTAACATCAAAGAAAAATACGGTGTTGATTAAATTAACAGTGTTAGTTCTGTGGTATTATTTTTCATTTTTTAAAAAAATGGTTCAAGTGGCTCTAAGCACTATGGGACTTAACATCTGAGGTCATCAGTCCCCTATAACTTAGAACTACTTAAACCTAACTAACCTAAGGACATCACACACATCCATGCCCGAGGCAGGATTCGAATCTGCGACCGTAGCAGCAGCGCGGTTCCGAACTGAAGCGCCTAGAACCGCTCGGTCACAACGACCGGCTCATTTTTTAACAACCAGTTTATCACCAAATACAGTTGCTGAACAATGTTGATATCATGGATTATCCACGTTTGGAAGTTTTTGACCGGTAGTTTACTACCAGCAACAATATATTGTAATAATTAAATTTCGAAGCAGTAACACATGTAACCAAGAATACACTGCCTTATAAATTTTATGGGTAATTTGGGGAGCGTGCTAATAATCGATACTATTATCATGCATTATAATGAGAAAATTCTGGAAAGTTCTTAGACATAATATTATCTGGCGGAAGGCGATTTTGTTTTAGAGTTCCTTGTTATCATTATTTAGTGACTGTATGAATATATTTTCATTCTGGATTAATAAAAGTTGGTTTCCGGGTTGGAGTATAGCAAAATTCAATTGATTCCTTTTATCGCCATATATCATACCAAGTCGGTTAAAAATAGTAGACGGACAATTTCGTTATTTGTCTCGTCCCTAGTTAGGACTGAGAGGCAGCAAGTCACTTCAATGAAGCAGATTTACTGTTATTTATCCACCATCAGATGCTTGTACTTTGGAATAACTGATCTGAATTTGTTTGAAGTAATAATGATGAAGGCTTGGTGACGTAACAGATCTAGCTGTAAAATTGTTAAAAGGTACTGTGCGTGGTGATCAGTCAGCTCTAAGAACTTAAACTGCAGCTAGCTTCGTGGACTGGGCATACATTCTCAGTATCTCTCGGCGTAGGGCTGTGAAAGAAAGCGTGAACTCAGCACGTTATATATACTACGCTACATGTTAGAACAAGCAGGCACTCATTGCGAAGTACACTGGAGCTGAGCATTTTGATCCTTCCTAGACAATCTAAAGGCTATTTTTAAGAGTGGATCCAAACTGCAGGAGACAATATCTGAAATAAAAGGAATGAATGAGACAGAATGATTGTGTGTTGGGACCTTAGGGTTTCCTTGCCGTAATCCTTCTGTCCACACTGCGGAACACCTACAGAACACTGTAGTGGGTGACGTGGCACAGAGGGCAGCAGACCAACATCATCTAGACTACAGGCCTTCGCGCACACTTGTGACGTTACATACTGATGGCCGGGTCTGTATCGGAACGCTCCTGCTAAGCACTCTGCAGCTGTACGAACTTAGTCTTAGAGCTGAGACCGCATAAGGATTCTCGTGCTTTCCTCTTCTGCATGGCCTTGTAATGAAAGTATGGAAATTTATATCATTGCGTAAAGTAACTGAACAAAACGGCCCATGTTATTTCAAGATGTAAAATTATTTTGAGGATCTGCCTTAAATACGCGTTTCTAGGATTGAATACAACCTGTAATTTTAAACTCTGTCTTTTACCTCAGGAGCTGCGTTTTCCTGCAGTAAAAAATCGGCAATATGCAACAACAAGCAGACGTTTTCGGTTTTAAAAAAAGCAGCTGGAGTTCCTACAGAATTTAAGAATTTGTTTCCCCGGTTATTTTCGTAAATTTCCCTCTCGACTTCAAAATTTGCTGACCTCACACGAAACTCAGATCATTCGACGAAATGGAGCACCTCCTGACATAATGTTTAATAAATCAAAAAACCCGAAAAAATATTTTATTTCCCTATTTCTCCAGAACTTTAGAACCTTAAACATGAAAAGATTGTTTCTCCTATATCCTTGACTGAAATTCGTGTCACAGAGTGCTGTTAATTTAATCACAATGCACTTACCTCGAAATTCTGCTTTGTATATTGCTTAATGTGTCGAACACTAAATTCATTAAAACAATTTTCTTAGGTAGTTTACTCAAATTGAAATTATTTACGAATAGCTGTATATGTAAAACTGAACAAAATCATTCTGTAGTTCTTCCAAATAAAAGTACTGGAAACTGAATAATCTGGTTGTAATGATTTGGAATACTAAACATTTTCGAGTCACACTAATTAATATAACTATTCTGTGTGACAACAGTCGCAAATATGAGAGACATTTCACAGCCAGCCTTGTATTAACCTCGCAGCAATTATCCAGAATTAAGAAACAAATTATACTGGTACATTACACATAACTGCTTTTAAAAACAATTGGTAAATGTGGTGCAATGGAAACAAATAACACGCTATAAATTTTTTGGCATTTACTTACCCTTGAATGATGCGTAGACAAAAATTCCTATCTGGGAATAGCTGCAACCTAGCGATTTCTCAACTTCACACATATGGGAAATCGAAACATGTGCACTTTCATGCCTTTTTGGGACTTATAATGTAGCTGGCAAAAGGGAACGCAACTCTTGTATCCTATACTTCGAAGAACTGTAGGCGAATATTGTATGAAATCTATATTAGTTTCACGCGGCACACACTTTCAACACAACATACACGTCAACAGAACTGCCGACTAAAGATAAGATGGCCAACAGTTTGTGACGTCACGTGCCAATATGGCCGCTGTCCGTAGGCCTATAATCTGGAAGGCTTTGACTAGAGGCATCTGCGACCGCGTACCCGCATTGTCTGCCACATTCCTTTCCAGTGTAGCATATACATTTTAGCGTCCTCTCACAGGCGGAAATCTATAGCGTTAAGACAATCGAACCTCCTACGCTACTGAACCGCCTCGCCTACTGCATTGACCGCTGATGGAGTCATCGAGATGCCTGGGCGTAGTATCATACAAGTGATTCGTAGTTCTACTATTCTGTAGCGATGTGGCCCTTTGTGCTGCCAAAGTCACTTCCTCCAACAACAGAGACAGTGCGACTCACACGATGTGCACAGGAACGTCTCGCCCGTGATGCAGCGTAGGGCGGAAACGATATAAATGCTACGAGCATCATAAAATGACGGTTGCCCTTAGACCAGAAGTAAATATCTGGCCATTTAAATTGAAATTACATGAAGTGTGCTACATGCTTGTCATTGTAAATCATAATCCACACGTGAAGGCTCCAAGGAGAACAAACGTTACCAGATTGAACTTATCGTCATACTGGTCCAGCCTCAGGCGTTATGTTGTGAAGTATCATTAGCTACACAACACGGTCACCTCTGTTTCGTAAATCCGGTGATTTGGAAAGCAGCCGTTCCATTTCTATATCCTACCTTCGAAGTCTGCATGACTTTATCTTTCAACAACATAATGCAAGACCACATGTTTACCGTGCTGTCCTGACCTACCTCGATACAAACAGTGTTCGTCCACTGAAAATATCTGGCCCAGCGGCTGGCACGCCTCCGCTCACCAGACACTACGATTAGTGAACTTTATTCTAGGCAGCATGGAGTGACGCCCACGTACTTGTAAATCCGAGCTATGATTGACACGTTACGCAGCCACGTTAGAACCGCTGCTGCTTCCAGAAGTAGCACCTCTGGGTGCTAAATTTCGCACCCTGTATGCCTCCAATTCACATAAAAATTTGTGTTCTCCCTACCACACTACATAAGCACAGTAATTGAAATTTCGTACTTTGCTATCCCTTCCGATATTTCAGTTTTAATAGACATCAGTGTAGATGATGTGGATATCAACGATATCGCCCCTCGTAAAGAGAGCCCAATTTGTGTATACGCTGAATTAAAGGAGTGTAATGACATCTGAAGAAAAAAACGACAAAACTTAGTCTAGACAACAAGTCCATAGAGAATAAACCCTACATACATGTGATTAAGTAGACCTTTAGCCGGCCACAGTGGCCGAGCGGTACTAGGCGCTTCAGTCCGGAACCGCGCTGCTGCTACGGCCGCAGGTTCGAATCCTGCCTCGGGCATGGATGTGTGTGATGTCCTTAGGTTAGTTAGGTTTAAGTAGTTCTAAGTCTAGGGAACTGATGACCTCAGATGTTAAGTCCCATAGTGCTTAGAGCCATTTGAACCATTTGATTTTTGAAGACCTTCCCACCGTAATGACGATGATACTCTTCTCGCGTATGTGGCCGGATAATGCACACGTTTTGACACAGCAGTTCAACGAACCAACTGGACGCCATCTTCAGGTGAGTATGCCAATGCACGATCTCGTCGGGCGGTTCTAGGCACTTCAGTCTGGAACCGCGCGTCCGCTACGGTCGCAGGTTTGAATCCTGCCTCGGGCAGGGATGTGTGTGATGTCCTTAGGTTAGTTAGGTTTAAGTAGTTCTAAGTTCTAGGGGACTGATGACCTCAGATGTTAAGTCCCATAGTGCTTAGAGCCATTTGAACCATTTGATTTTTGAAGACATTCCCGCCGTAATGACGATGATACTCTTCTCGCGTATGTGGCCGGATAATGCACACGTTTTGACACAGTAGTTCAACGAACCAACTGGACGTCATCTTCAGGTGAGTATGCCAATGCACGATCTCGTCGGGCGGTTCTAGGCACTTCAGTCTAGAACCGAGCGTCCGCTACGGTCGCAGGTTTGAATCCTACCTCGGGCAAGGATGTGTGTGATGTCCTTAGGTTAGTTAGGTTTAAGTAGTTCTAAGTTCTAGGGGACTGATGACCTCAGACGTTAAGTCCCATAGTGCTCAGAGCCATTAGAACCATTCGATCTTGTCGGAACCGAGTTGGCAGCAGAATCAACGGCTCCTGACGCAAATGATCGCTCCTTCTTCCCACTACTGAGATCGTGTTCTATAGAAATCTATTGAATTTCGATTATCTGATAATATTGTTAACAGGGATAGGGGTTTCCGTTTAAGTTGGACGCGTAATCCTATTTTATCTTATATTAAACAACAGCGGTCTACGTTTTGACCATCGGATTCTTTTAATTAGTGTCCTGCTTCTGCTGCATCGTTTTTCGAGTCTATTTCACTTGCACTTGGGCATAGATGCGCTGTTGCCGGTGCACTCGCGGTGGACCAGCCGCCGTTTGTAAAGGAGCGCCAACTCTGTTGGAAACTCAGAGACTGTGCATCAGCATACTTACCTGAAGATGGCCTGACTGCATACCCTACACACAGTTTAGATGATAAGGATACAACAGTTTCCATGGAGGAAGTTTCAGGCAGTCACCAGGCTTGCTCCACAATTGCGAACGCTTTCGTAGTATATAACTACACTGTTGACCACACGTTGCACCAGCCACATGTAACCAGCCGTTTACTTAAACGTCATTATTTCCTTCAAACGGCGAAGTTGCGATGTCGCCCTAGTTTACGATACGATTTCCACCAGCGAGCGTATTTTCCCTGTTAGAGTTGTGTCGCCGACAAATCATTCCCAGTCTGAATAACGGTATCATCTTCTGCAAAACAGTATGTCAGATCAGTCGGCAGAAGGTATACAGTAATATCAATAAGGGTGGCAATTGCGCTCTCGCTGTATGGAAACTGTACAATTTGAACGTGCTGCATAGTAAACTCGCCAGTATAAACGTTAGCCACCTTATAAGAGCATAATATGACCTGTGGAGTGTTGTAAAATTGGTGTAAGCTAAAAATGTGACTATCATGGCAGTGAAGTCGTGTGTATGTGCCAGACAATTGTATGGAACCAACACAGTATGTTGGAGGCGAATGTCACGACCTGTCAATATAAGCTGTTTCAAACCCGACATTTATTACAGGTCCATCACAACCAGTTTTCAAGCAAACAATGAGAAGAGAACTGCGTAGAATGGACATTGGTACCCCGCAAAAGGCCATTGCTCACACCGGCCCATACAGCTGCTCGTTTTCAATGGACCCAAGACCACATGCATTCGACAAAAGTTGACGAGAGTCGTGTAGTGTATTCCCGTTTCAAACAATGTAAGGTATATAGTACACCGAGTGAGGTGTTTAACCCCCGGAGTATACATGGGTATAGTTCAGGCCAGAGGTATTTCTGCGGTGTTTTCGGGGAGTTTTTCGTATCATGATTTGGGCACACTTATACAAGTTCACGTCAAAGAGAACCATGATGATTCTCCCTCCTCTGAGTCCAAGAGGTACCCAATTTCCTCTATCTTAACAATTACTATGCTGTGTCTACTTCTGTCTTCCAAGATGACGACAGTCGTTTCCACAAGGGTATACACATGCTCTCCTGGTTTGATGAACCCTGGCGCATCCTATCGGACGTCGACTGGCCCGCTATATCATCCAATCTCAATCGCTCTGAAATGCTGGCAGTATTTGGAGCAGTCAACGTTCTTTAACTTAGTAGCTCTACAATATATAGCCACCAAGGAGCTCGATATGGCCTCCCTGACGAAACTTGTGAACGCTCTTCGTAGCCGAATAAATGCCTTTATCATGGTTAGAGTCAGTGTGAAGAAAGGAAGCGTAATAGGACCGCTGCTATTCTCCATTTACATAAACGATTTGGCGGGGAGGGTGGGCAGCAGTCTGCAGTTGTTTGCTGATGATTAGCTGTAAGGCGTCGAAGTTGAGTTACTATAGGAAGATAGAAGAAAGACAAAATTTCCAGTTGGTGTGATGAATTGCAGCTAACCCTAAAGGTGGAAAAATGTAAGTCAATGCGGATGAGTAGGAAGAACAAACCTGTAATGTTCGGATACAGTATTACTAGTATCCTGCTTGACGCAGTCAAGTCGTTTAAATATCTGGGCGTAACATTTCAAAGCGAAATGAAATGGAACGAACATGTGAGAATTGTGATAGGGAAGGCGAATGGTCGACTTCGGTTTATTGGGCAAAGTTTTGCAAAGAGTGGTTCACTTGTGAAGGAGACCTCATGTAACAAGTCGGACTCAAAGAAGAAGTCGAAGCAGTTCAGAGCCGGGCGGCTAAATTTGTTTCCGGTAAGGTTCGAACAACACGTAAGTGTTACGGAGGTGCTTCGGGAACTCTAATGAGAATCCCTGGAGGGAAGGTGAAGTTCTTTCTGAGAAACACTATTGACAAAATTAAGAGAACCGGCATTTGAAGATGACAGCCGAACGATTCTCATGCCTCCAACATATATTGCGCGAAAGGACCGCGAAGATAAGAGAAATTAGGCCTCATTCGGAGGGGTACAGACAGTCGTTTTTCCCTCGATCTATTTGCGAGTGGAACAGGAGGGGCAATGACAAGTAGTTGTGCAGGGTACCCCCCGCCCCGTACCATGGCTTGCGGAGTATATTAATACCTTCACTGCGTGATAACAACGGTGCAGTCACTGATGACAGTACCACTAAAGCAGAGTTATTAAACACGGTTTTCCGAAAATACTTCACCAAATAAGACGAAGTAAATATTCCTGAATTCCAATAAGAACAACTGCCAAGATGAGAAACATACAAGTAGACATCCTCGGTGTAACAAAGCAACTTAAATCACTTAATAAAGGCAAGGCCTCCGGTCCAGATTGTATACCAGTCAGGTTCCTCTCAGAGTATGCTGATAAAATAGCTCCATATTTAGCAATTATATACAACCACTCGCTCACAGAAATATCCGTACCTAAAGACTGAAAAATTGCTCAAGTCACACCAATACCCAAAAAGGGAAGTAGGAGTAATCCGCTGAATTACAGGCCTATATCACTAACGTCGATTTGCAGTAGGGTTTTAGAACATATGTTTTATTCGAACATTATGAAGTACCTCGAAGAAAGCGATTTATTGACATATAGTCAGCACGGATTCAGAAAATATCGTTCTTTTGAAACACAACTAGCTCTTTACACTCATGAAGTAATAAGTGCTATCGACAGGGGATGTCAAACTGATTCCACATTTTTAGATTTCCAGAAGGCTTTCGACACCGTTCCTCACAAGCGTCTTCTAATCAAACTGCGTGCCTACGGAGTATTGCCCCAGCTGTGCAACTAGATTCGTGATTTCCTGTCAGAAAGGTCACAGTTCGTAGTAATAGACTGAAAGTCGTCGAGTAAAACAGAAGTAATATCCTGTGTTCCCCAAGGAAGTGTTATAGGCCCTCTATTGTTCTTGATCTATATTAACGACATAGGAGACAATCTAAGTAGCCGTCTTAGATTGTTTGCAGACGATGCTGTCATTTAACGTCTTGTAAAGTCATCAGATGATCAAAACGACTTGCAACATGATTTAGATAAGATATCTGTATGGTGCGAAAAGTGGCAATTGACCCTGCACAAAAAAAGTGCGAAGTTATTCACATGAGTACTAAAAGAAATCAGCTAAATTTCGATTACGCGATAAGTCACACAAATCTGAGGGCTGTAAATTCAACTAAAGACTTAGGAATTACAATTACAAATAACCTAAATTGGAACGATCACATAGATAATATTGTGGGTAGAGCAAACCAAAGACTGCGATTCATTTGCAGAACACTTAGAAGGTGCAACAGGTCTACCAGTCTACCAAAGAGACTGCTTACACTACGCTTGTCCGCCCTATTCTGGAGTACTGCTGTGCGGTGTGGGATCCGCATCAGGTGGGACTGACGGATGGCATCTAAAAAGTGCAAAGAAGGGCAGCTTGTTTTGTATTATCGCGAAATAGGTGAGGTAGTGTCACAGACATGACACGTGAACTGGAGTGGCAATCATTAAAACAAAGGCGTCTTTCGTTGCGACGGGATCTTCTCATGAAATTTCCATCACCAGTTTTCTCCTCCGATTGCGAAAACATTCTGTTGGCACCCACCTACATTGGGAGAAATGATCATCACGATAAAATAAGAGAAATCAGGGCTCGCACGGAAAAATTTAAGTGCTCGTTTTTCCCGCGTGCCAAATGATCAAATGTGTGTGAAATCCTGTGGGACTTAACTGCTAAGGCCATCAGTCCCTAAGCTTACACACTACTTAACCTAAATTATCCTAAGGACAAACACACAGACCCATGCCCGAGGGAGGACTCGAACCTACGCCGGGACCAGCCGCACAATCCATGATTGCAGCGCCCTAGACCGCTTGGCTTTCCCTTGTGCCGTTCGAGAGTGGAAAGCTAGAGAGACAGCATGAAGGTGGTAGTTGAACCCTCTTCCAGGCACTTTATTGTGAATAGCAATCACGTAGATGTAGATGTATTAGTGTGATATCTCCTGGGATGGCTAATTTTTGGTCTGCCTTCTCGAGTAAAATGTCGTGGAATCGTGTTTGTTATCCTCTCAGTGATCGCATACACGGAGCGTCCCTTAGTTCAAAATTGCCCCGCACCTTGAAAGAGTGGCGCGTGTGGATGGTTGACGCAGCCGGACGACTCGCCTGCGGCAGCTGCAGCCTCCGGAGGCCGGGCCGCCAGCAGGCCGTCTGCCGCAGCAGGCTGGCGCCTCGCCAGCGCGGGACACTTGTGTGACGGACACACCTGCTCCGGACTCGCGACCAGCGTCGCAGCACCTCACCGCCACCTCCTGCAGCCGCCGCCACCCCACTGGCTCTTGGCACCGTCCCAGAGGTCCTCCGTTGTTCCTGCCCCTCGTATACTACACTCCACCGCTGTTCGTCTAAGTACCAGGCCACGGTGAACATCTCTGAGCCCGGGAGCGAAAAAATATGATTTTGCAGGTTAGAGATACACTTATTCTCGACGGAGCTCCCTGTACGGTCGGTACAGGTTGAACGTGAACTCCACCCCCAACTTTCGGATGTATTCCAGGAAGAGTTTCTCATTATTTTAGTATAAAGTATCGACGACCTCTGGTATCCCGTCTGTCGGTTGATTTCTTATCCTCACTTATTTATTCTTGTGTTCACCGAAAATACACCGAAGAGCCAAAGAAACTGGTACACCTGCCTAATATCGAGTAGGGCCCCCGCGAGCAAGCAGAAGTGCCGTAACACGACGTGGCGTGGGCTCGACTAACGTCTTTAGTACTGAGGGAATTGACGCCAAGAATCCTGCAGGACTGTAAGAGTACGAGAGGGTGGAGATCTCTTCTGAACAGCACGTTGCAGTGCATCCCGGATATGCTAAGTAATGCCGGCCGTAGTGGCCGTGCGTTTCTAGGCGCTACAGTCTGGAGCCGAGCGACCGCTACGGTCGCAGGTTCGAATCCTGCCTCGGGCATGGATGTGTGTGATGTCCTTAGGTTCGTTAGGTTTAAGTAGCTGTAAGTTCTAGGGGACTGATGGCCTCGGAAGTTAAGTCGCATAGTGCTCAGAGCCATTTTTTTTTTTTTTTGTTAATTAATGGTCATATCTGGGAGTTTGGTGGACAGCGGAAGTGTCTAAACTCAAAAGACTGGTCCTGGAGCCACTCTGTAGCAATTCGGGACGTGTGGGGTCTCGCATTGTCCTATTGGAATTGCCCAAGTCCGACGGAATGCACAATGGACACGGATAAATGGATGCAGGTTATCAGTAACAGGAAGCTTACATACGTGTCACCTGTCAGAGTCGTATCTAGACGTATCAGGGGTCCCATATCACCCCAACTGCACACGCCCCACATCATTACACAGTCCACCGGCTTGAACAGTCTCCTGCTGAAGCCGGCCGGTGTGGCCGTGCGGTTAAAGGCGCTTCAGTCTGGAACCGCGTGACCGCTCGGGTCGCAGGTTCGAATCCTGCCTCGGGCATGGATGTGTGTGATGTCCTTAGGTTAGTTAGGTTTAAGTAGTTCTAAGTTCTAGGGGACTGATGACCACAGATGTTAAGTCCCATAGTGCTCAGAGCCATTTGAACCATTTTTTCCCCTGCTGATGGTTCAAATGGCTCTAAGGACTATGGAACATAACATCTGAGGTCATCAGTCCCCTAGACTTAGAACTACTTAAACCTAACCAACCTAAGGACATCACACACAACCATTCCCGAGGCAGGATTCGATCCTGCGACCATAGCAGTAGCGCGGTTCCGGACTGAAGCGCCTAGAACTGCTCGGAAACAGCGGCCTGCTCCCTGCTGATACGCAGGGCCCAGGGATTCATGAAGTTGTCTCCAAACCCGTACACGCTCATCCGCTCGATAAAATTTGAAACGAGACTCGTCCGACCAAGCAACATGTTCTAATCATCAACGGTCCAAAGTCGGTGTTAGCGGGCCCAGGCGAGGCGTGAATCTCTGTGCCGTGCAGTCATCAAGGGCATACGAGTGGGCTTTCGGCTCCGAAAGCCCATATCGATGATTTTTCGTTGAATGCCAGGCTCGCTGACACTTGCTGATGGCCCAGCATTGAAATCTGCAGCAGTTTGCGGAAGGGTTGCACTTCTGTCACGTTGAACGATTCTCTTCAGCCGTCGTTGGTCCCGTTCTTGCAGGATCTATTATCCGCCGCAGCGATGTAAGAGATTTGATGTTTTACCGGATTTTCCCTACCTCGGAGATTCTGTGTCCCATCGCTCGTGCACCGATTAACACCACGTTCAAACTCGCTTAAATCTTGGTGACCTGCCATTGTAGCAGCAGTAATCGATCAGACAACTGCGCCATACACTTGTCTTATACAGCAGCGCAGTATTCTGCCTGTTTACATATCTCTGTATTTGAATACGCATGCATATACCAGTTTCTTTGGCGCTTCAGTATATCTCAACTGTGCCCACCGACAGTACTCCTCATTAACAACAATGATCGCTACTTTAATCTTCACCCAGAAGTTAATAATGATACACTGCAGTACGGATAGGTCCACTCATGATAAGCTTCTCCTAAATGCAATGGAACAGCCGCACAATGTGCTGTACTCAGCGGTTGCTGCAGCTACTGTCGCCACGTCACTGTATTTTTACATCTACGAGGTGTGGCTATAAAATAACCGAACTATCAACTAATTGTCAGTCATCACACCACACATCTATACGAGGTGTGGCTGTAAAATAACGAGACTACTGCTGTAAGCAGAAACATGCGTATCTAGTTATTATCACCCTCAGCATACTCCCCTCTTCCATCCCTGAAACACTCCATGCGGATTTTCCGTTGATGGGGCAGTGCAAGAAGTCTTCCTCTGCGAGATCCCTGATGACGCGTGTCGCTTTTTCTTTCACTGTTTCGACAGACTGAAAGCTTGTTACTTTTAATGCAGACTTCACTTGTGGAATAGGTGAAAGCCACATGGTGCTAGGTCAACCGAATAAGATGGCTGGTCTAAGACTGGGATGCTGTACTTCGCTAGAAAGCTCTTAACAAACAATGCGGTATGAGCCGGTTCCTTGTCTTGATGCTAAACCCATGACTTTTTCCACAATTATGGTCATTTTTGCTTATTTTGTCACGGAGTTGAGGAAGATCCTCAGTGAAGTAATATTGATTAATGGCTTGATCCTCAGGAACTTACTGAAGATACACAATTTCAAGAATATAGAAAAAAACGTCATCATCGCTTTGAATCTTGGTTTGCTCATTCAAGGTTTTCTCGCTCTCGTTGAAGTTCGGCCCTTCCATTGCATGGAATGGCGCTTAGTTGCTGTATCATAAGTGAAAACCAAGATTCGTCGTATGTTATCACTCTTTCCAAGAAAGTAGGACCATTTTCGATGGTATTCAAAACGTCAGTATAAACATTATCACCAGCTTCTTTTTGTTCGATAGTGAGAATTTTCAGCATCAGTTTAGAATAAACTTTTCTCTTGTTCAGTCGGTTACATAAAGTTTCCCTTACGCATTCTTTGTCAATTCTTACAGTTTCAGCGATCGATCGAATACTCAACTGACACTCAGATCGCATCAGTTAACTACTTTTTCGGTATTTTCATACATTTTTATGTTGAAGGGCGTCCCAGGTGTGAGTCATCTTCGACGTCTTGAAAACGCTTGAACCACTCAGAGACTCGCATGCGTGAGAAACAGTCTTCACCATTCACTTCATTTGGTGACAGATAGGTTTCGGTTGCATTTTTTCCATGTTTCATTGAAACTTCACGACAGTTCGTTGCTGTATTGTTACACTTATCGTTTTTCCAGCAAAACAAAATAACAGCTCTTGCACAATCAAAGGTTGAGGCTACTCTCATTGGTCTACAGACACCAGGGACGTCGCATTCGACTGAAAAGGCATCACGTTTCACAGCTATTCGTCGTTCGTCTTTGGCACATGAGTACTTACTCTTTATTTTGTAGCCACGCCTCGTATACACAGGTGCCACGAAAAATCGGCTCCTGCAGTGTTACAATAAGACACCGCCCATACGAGGTCCGCCAGAAAACATGATATGGAAGAGAATGTGTAACATACAATTGGTGGGTATTGTGCCACCCGTAGTCGGTACGTTGCACGAGCTACGAACGCAAATCAGACACCTGTTTCGAGGATCTTAAATGAAATACTATTCCGAGAATTTTACATCAATAATAACTGCATGCATATCGTCCGCAAAAGTGCAGTGAAAGATATACAGACAGGGTAAATTAATTCAAGTTTTGTAAGAAAATATTCTATTGAACCAGAGATGGTCAAATGTAGAATCGATTGTGCAGTAGCGTCGCTACTCAACAGTGATCGCTGTTTCAAGGTGTTATGGGTAATGTGTTAGAGCTTTAGACCGCGAGATGTGTGCTAGATGTATGGGCAGTAATGATTTTTTATTTGGAAGATACTGTGACGTTTGCTAACTGTAAAAGGAATCTTAATAGAAGTTGGAAATAATTAAGATATAGAAGGTAATTTCCAAAAATAATTGCCTATCGAAGTCGCTGGGTCCAAACGATAACTATCGAACGTGCGATCGGAAATCGATCATGCGACTCAGGTGGACGTAACGTTAGACGTAACGTTAGCGACAGCCCCGGACGGTGCACAAGTCCCGCCCAATCACCCCCCTCCACACCAATCCATATCCTAAGCTCCGCCCATGGTCTGACGCATGTTCCAACATCAAAGTTGTTCGTATCACAGATACGCCAGTCATAACAAGGGAGAAATTCAGTAGTTAGTACGAAATACAGTTTTTCCGGTACCATTGTGAAAAGAATTAGAAATATGTTCATTGAATATGCGAGTTGAAAAATCATCAATAAGAACGAAAAATAAAAATGGTATCCACACTGTCTTTTTTATTTCATGAGCTTTCATCTGCACTATATCAAAACATCTGATATTTGTTAACTGCAGTGAGCGCAAATTTCCGTCACCTCACGTAGTGTAAGAAATTCTGTTGGGAAATATTAATTGGTAGTATCGCCAAGGATACTGTCCATTATCTCGATTGTCTAAAGTCAGTGTTGTGCATAAACAAGGCAAAGTCGATGTCTTGGTTTGTTTCTGATTACCTCATTAAGACTAAAGAATATAAGAGTGGGATAATGTACAAATGCGTAATGCAAGGGGTCAGATATTTATACAGTGACATTCTTCGTTAATATTTGCCTGTGTAATGGGTGAATTTTTACTTGTGAACTCTTATGACTGCTTGCTTCTAGCAGTCACGAGATTACTTTGAGTTCTTCTTCAGTGTTTGAGAGCTTTGGAGCTGCCTATTGTTAAACATATGTACATAATTTCGTCAGTGTCATTCCAACTCATCGTACTTCAATGTCTGTTCGATATCAGTTTTGACAGCAGTTGCCCACAACAGTCAAGACTAGGTACGTTGTGTATGATAACTTTGTTGAAAGTGCATATCTATGTTTCATTTTGACAGTATTACACAAACTGCTAAGAAGTACTAACAGCACAACACTGCTAGTACGAACAACCACGGTAAAACAAAAAACGACGAACAAAAATACGACAGCGACGAGGACTACCATAGATCATAGGCGTTATGAGCATATTTACGTTGGTTACTACAGCAACGACAAAAGAAGAGCGTTACAAAAATACTCTTGTAATTCTAAAGGAGACGACTTACCCTACTCGTCGTCGGTGTTGTCGTCATGTGAAATGTGGATAATTTGGAAGAGTCGAACCATGTATTCTTCCTGATACTCGTTCGTTTTCCACACAGTCCGCAATGAAATTATAGCGATATTTCAGTATCGAAACTGTTCATACGAAGTTTTACACACTTCGCGCCACCACAGTCTACACAGTCCCTTCTTTCCTCGTCCGCTAGTATTCCGTATTTGCGACAAAAAGGTGAATAATTTTCTTCGCTGGATAAACATTGAATTAGATTTTTCCATTGAGAGAATTCGCCGAAGAAACGTCAAGAACACCAGACATCCCACTCACTAACGACACAAATTATCTGGGTTTCCTTAGCAACTTATAAACAATTCGCGGAGGTATGTAATTTAAAGCAACTAAGGGAACGACGGAAAACAGATAAAAATGACGATCACAAATAATTGATCACAACAGCCACCACCGTAGCTGGATGATGGATTTACGAATGTACGTTCGATATGTATCGTTTGGACCCCGCGACTTCGATAGGCAATCATTCTTGGAAATTACCGAAAATTGTTTTGTTACTAGTACAATGTGCGTATTCGTTAGTGATGATTGAGACACTGTATTGCACTCACATCCAATGATTGTGTAAAACCAACTGTTAATGTATAATCAGTTTATTGAGAGTGTTAATAGTGAGCATTATTAATTTTCAAGGAGTCGAAATACGTTTTAAAGTTAGTGCCATGTTGTTACTTACGCAAGTCAATACCAGTTCCCAGACACATATCATTTTTGATTATCTAAAGTATTTTTCTCGAGAAGTTATTGACTCGGTCATATTCGATTTAACTAACATGTATGTTAAGCAACAACCTTGCAAAATAGCTGTTTGCTAACTATATAATTTAAAGTACTAACAGAGAGCAGTGCGAAGAGCGTTACCATTGCACAGATAAAGGTAAGAAATTTTATTATTTCAGGGATAGCATTCATTAAGCACAGGGGCCATTATTTTCAAATTGATCGAGTTTTGTGTTATTACCAGGGACAATTTCAAATCAACAGTATTGCATTAGATTCAGTTTTTGTGTTACGTAAATTCATGCAGTTTCTGTTTTGTCTAAAGTTACTGATGGTTTACATTCTCGCAGCTAAATTAAATTTATATTCCCGCTGTCAGAAAAGTTCAGCACAGGGCAAAGCGCATAAGCGACGAGATAAAATACATGTTCACATGCCATTCCCCTTTCTAACAGTTGAGTTTCTGACTACTGCCAGTTACGTACTTTTAATCATATTTCAAACGTGTATTTTTCACTTTGCGACAACTTTGTGCAGATCGAAATTCTTTTTTGAATCTTTTGAAATAACACAGTCAGGCTTACGCTCTGCTCTTCGTGTAGTTAGCAATTTTGCACTGCGCATTTAGTAATATGTGTCAGTAACTCCGAACAGGTCTACGGCAAATTGCACTTATTTCTTGTCTATTTGTTTGTTCTTTGATTTTATTTGTGCATCACGCCACATAAAACGATTAATAGTACTACACGTAGCCCAGTCATGGACAATCCGAAAATACTCATTTGCCACTCTGTTGCAATTAATACCAATAATGGTAATACTGCATTGATGACTGTGCATCATACGACAGTCAATGAAAGTGCATCTTCAATGCCTAACAGTCAAAGTATCTTGAATTTTGCTTTATCTACCAATGTCGCAATTAATCAGACGGCACATTCCACAAATGCGGAAGCCGCTGATACACATACATTCCATCTACAAAATTTGCGCTCTGATCATTTAAATTTAGAATCCAATAAAAATGACAATATCCAGATCTGAACAGACATGTCAAAAGCTTACACTGCTGAACAGATTACGAAAAAATTTGAACACTGATGTCAATTATCGAATAATGCCATTATGATGATGTTGCCACAAATCATGGATGGCAATAAAAAGTCACAGGAGAAACAAGACGAACGTTTCGCTCAAATTAGTGACGCGATGAACCAACAGACACAAAAATTCTGTGCCGAAGTTAACAAATTCTCACACAAATGAGAGGAACTAATACACAATATAGAACAACGAATTAACGAATGTTTTGAACAACAAGAAATGCGACTTAATGAACGCCTCAGTCAGCATGTAATAAGTTTCAAAGAGCAAGTTACACTTGCAATCCAGGCGCAAAATAAGACAATTCACCAATAAAAAGATCGAAAAGATACGCGAAACTCTCGTTCACGTACAACATGAAATCAGCAAAAACGTAGTAGCTCACGTAGAAAAATACATAAACAATGCTATACTAAAGCTTTCGGCGATATTAAAACCGCATAAGACACGAACACATAGCTTCAAAGCGATTTTACAGAGCATAAAACACAAAAAGAACAACAAAAAAATACCAAGGAGACATACAACTGTCATCCGCAGACTTGAAAAATTAGAACTTGATACCGATTCTACTGTAGTCAAATCTGACATACGCAAACTTAGCAAGTGTAGAAAGAAACTGCAGAAACAGATCGACGAAGTTGACACCAACAATACTGCTGGAATTTCCTCAACTACGGAAAAACTTGATGACCTTTCGAACAGAGCAGAAATTACAGTAAGTAATACCGACACTAAATTTGAAGACGCATTGCCAGCTCCTTTCATTCAGTCTGAACAATTTCAATCTATGAACCGTGCTGTTAATGAGCTGAGCACACACAGCAATGCGCTCAATCGTAAAGTTAACATTTGCACCATGAAATTTGCCACGTTAAAAGATCAGATATCATACAATGAAGCACATGGTAAGCTCCAATATAACCAGGCAGAACAACTTGACACTACACCGCTAGAGCACAATCTTGGAAGATTACGCTGTGTGAAAGAATTAGACGCGGAACAACGTCCGCAAAACACATTTTTGACAGTAATTAACCTACACAAAATTTCCGAAACTATGGTTTTGATTACAAGCATTTCTTGTCATTACGCCAAGTTCAAAGTATTCCGCAATGATAAAATAGATCTCCATCCCTTAGACTGGGTACAACAGTTCATTTGTAGTTTTTTGTAGGGTGAGCCCCATTGCAAGGTAATGCTACTAATTAAAAGAATTTCAAAATGCCTTTTTGTCAGCTTACTGGTTAGAAACTACACAACAAGAAATTAAATATCAGTTAATCAGTTTACTGTCCTTTGAAACCTATAACTTCCCAACCATTACGCAGTTGTTTGAACACATGGTTCAACAAAATCAGCACCTTACCGAACCATATAGTCAATAAGTATCAATACAGCTATACATCTCTAAATTAACGCGTTCATTAAAAGTCTCCTTGTTTAACGGGGCAACAAAAAGAAATCGTTCTGACTATTCTTTTGTCATTAATAATTTCTCCCAAAATAGCAACAGTAATAACACGTATGAATATCAAAACTAAACAGGAAATTTTAATGACAGACGTAATAAGAGTTTCAGAAATGCCAATAACTTTCAGATTAATTTTCACAGACGTCAAAATATTGATAGTCAGTATTTACAAAACAACAACAGTACCAACAGTTTGGTAGCAACATTCTGATGCATGCACTCTTGAATGCACCGATACCGCCGCACCCTGATCCCACTAAGAACTTTCCGATCGCCACTGACAGTTACAAAACTGCTCTCGATGTACATATTTTCCAAGGGATAGAGGAAGAAGAAGGCATCACTTTTATTAAAAGCATTGCATCTGCGAGCCGCATTCTGTCTGCTGCAGAACACATTTATTCGATTACAGAGCTGGAAACCATTGTCATTTGGGCCTTTCCTAAATTTAAACACTTTTTGTATGGAAGAAACTGATCACCGTGTTCCGAGAAATTTTCTCACGACCGCCTGGGATGATGGAAGTTATATTTTCTTCCCGGTTCTCAAAACGTAGGAGCTGATGCTTTATCCCGTTCTCTTACTACCAGAGAGGCATTGCCACACATTTTTGCCAAACCAGTTACAGTATCTTGTACATACAGCAAGTAGCGTTTGAAAATTTTATTTCTTCATCTCTTAACATCTACACAGCGACAATTGGGTCGTATGTAATACTGAAGATACAGTCAACAAATTAATTTGGTAGACGCACTTAAGTTATGCACATTATGGTTCATGAAAGTGTTTTCTCACTCTCAGACAGAATTGTTACTTTGCAGATATGGAAAAACATGTACGACGTGTACTAGCAACATGCAAGCTTTGTCAGCAAGCGAAATCATCGACGACTTCTTATCTCGCTCCTAATATCCCATAACACCAATTAAATTACGTCACATGCCCACCGTGGATATCTATGGACCATTTCCCAGAAGTAAAAGAGGTTTTTCTTACATTTTCGTAGCAGTAGAGCTAACTTCAAAATTTTAACATTTACACCGTTACGTAATGCTGCAGCCAAAACTGTTTCAGCAGCTTTTACGAAGCATTTCTTATCGATTGTTGGTCATGCACAAAAATTTGTTTTTGGTAATGGAACACAATTCAGATCAGCTATATGGATTTTTTTTTTTGGTCATCAGTCTACTGACTGGTTTCATGCGGCCCGCCACGAATTCCTTTCCTGTGCTAACCTCTTCATCTCAGAGTAGCACTTGCAACCTACGTCCTCAATTATTTGCTTGACGTATTCCAATCTCTGTCTTCCTCTACAGTTTTTGCCCTCTACAGCTCCCTCTAGTACCATGGAAGTCATTCCCTCATGTCTTAGCAGATGTCCTATCATCCTGTTCCTCCTCCTTATCAGTGTTTTCCACATATTCCTTTCCTCTCCGATTCTGCGTAGAACCTCCTCATTCCTTACCTTATCAATCCACCTAATTTTCAACATTCGTCTATAGCACCACATCTCAAATGCTTCGATTCTCTTCTGCTCCGGTTTTCTCACAGTCCATGTTTCACTTCCATACAATGATGTACTCCAGACGTACATCCTCAGAAATTTCTTCCTCAAATTAAGGCCGGTATTTGATATTAGTAGACTTCTCTTGGCCAGAAATGCCTTTTTTGCCATAGCGAGTCTGCTTTTGACGTCCTCCTTGCTCCGTCCGTCATTGGTTATTTTACTGCCTAGGTAGCAGAATTCCTTAACTTCACTGACTTCGTGACCATCAATCCTGATGTTAAGTTTCTCGCTGTTCTCATTTCTACTATTTCTCATTACCTTCGTCTTTCTCCGATTTACTCTCAAACCGTACTGTGTACTCATTAGACTGTTCATTCCGTTCAGCAGATCATTTAATTCTTCTTCACTTTCACTCAGGATAGCAATGTCATCAGCGAATCGTATCATTGATATCCTTTCACCTTGTATTTTAATTCCACTCCTGAACCTTTCTTTTATTTCCATCATTGCTACCTCGATGTACAGATTGAAGAGGAGGGGCGAAAGGCTACAGTCTTACACCCTTCTTAATACGAGCACTTCGTTCTTGATCGTCCACTCTTATTATTCCCTCTTGGTTGTTGTACATATTGTATATGACCCGTCTCTCCC
The DNA here is from genome assembly GCF_021461385.2 of Schistocerca piceifrons. Classification (NCBI taxonomy): domain Eukaryota; kingdom Metazoa; phylum Arthropoda; class Insecta; order Orthoptera; family Acrididae; genus Schistocerca; species Schistocerca piceifrons. The sequence goes on from NC_060141.1 coordinate 261,283,724, forward strand.
TATAGCTTACCCCTACTTTTTTCAGAATCTCGAACAGCTTGCACCATTTTATATTGTCGAACGCTTTTTCCAGGTCGACAAATCCTATGAAAGTGTCTTGATTTTTCTTTAGCCTTGCTTCCATTATTAGCCGTAACGTCAGAATTGCCTCCCTCGTCCCTTTACTTTTCCTAAAGCCAAGCTGATCGTCACCTAGCGCATTCTCAATTTTCTTTTCCATTCTTCTGTATATTATTCTTGTAAGCAGCTTCGATGCATGAGCTGTTAAGCTGATTGTGCGATAATTCTCGCACTTGTCAGCTCTTGCCGTCTTCGGAATTGTGTGGATGATGCTTTTCCGAAAGTCAGATGGTATATCGCCAGACTCATATATTCTACACACCAACGTGAATAGTCGTTTTGTTGCCACTTACCCCAATGATTTTAGAAATTCTGATGGAATGTTATCTATCCCTTCTGCCTTATTTGACCGTAAGTCCTCCAAAGCTCTTTTAAATTCCGATTCTAATACTGGATCCCCTATCTCTTCTAAATCGACTCCTCTTTCTTCTTCTATCACATCAGACAAATCTTCACCCTCATAGAGGCTTTCAATGTATTCTTTCCACCTATCTGCTCTCTCCTCTGCATTTAACAGCGGAATTCCAGTTGCACTCTTAATGTTAGCACCGTTGCTTTTAATGTCACCAAAGGTTGTTTTGACTTTCCTGTATGCTGAGTCTGTCCTTCCGACAATCATATCTTTTTCGACGTCTTCACATTTTTCCTGCAGCCATTTCGTCTTAGCTTCCCTGCACTTCCTATTTATTTCATTCCTCAGCGACTTGTATTTCTGTAATCCTGATTTTCCCGGAACATGTTTGTACTTCCTCCTGTCATCAATCAACTGAAGTATTTCTTCTGTTACCCATGGTTTCTTCGCAGCTACCTTCTTTGTACCTATGTTTTCCTTCCCAACTTTTGTGATGGCCCTTTTTAGAGATGTCCATTCCTCTTCAACTGTACTGCCTACTGCGCTATTCCTTATTGCTGTATCTATAGCGTTAGAGAACTTCAAACGTATCTCGTCATTTCTTAGTACTTCCGTATCCCACTTCTTTGCGTATTGATTCTTTCTGACTAATTTCTTGAACTTCAGCCTACTCTTCATCACTACTATATTGTGATCTGAGTCTATATCTGCTCCTGGGTACGCCTTACAATCCAGTATCTGATTTCGGAATCTCTGTCTGACCATGATGTAATCTAATTGAAATCTTCCCGTATCTCCCGGCCTTTTCCAAGTATACCTCCTCCTCTTGTGATTCTTGAACAGGGTATTCGCTATTACTAGCTGAAACTTGTTACAGAACTCAATTAGTCTTTCTCCTCTTTCATTCCTTGTCCCAAGCCCATATTCTCCTGTAACCTTTTCTTCTACTCCTTCCCCTACAACTGCATTCCAGTCGCCCATGACTATTAGATTTTCGTCCCCCTTTACATACTGCATTACCCTTTCAATATCCTCATGCACTTTCTCTATCTGTTCATCTTCAGCTTGCGACGTCGGCATGTATACCTGAGCTATCGTTGTCGGTGTTGGTCTGCTGTCGATTCTGATTAGAACAACCCAGTCACTGAACTGTTCACAGCAACACACCCTCTGCCCTACCTTCCTATTCATAACGAATCCTACACCTGTTATACCATTTTCTGCTGCTGTTGATATTACCCAATACTCATCTGACCAGAAATCCCTGTCTTCCTTCCACTTCACTTCACTGACCCCTACTATATCTAGATTGAGCCATTGCATTTCCCTTTTCAGATTTTCTAGTTTCCCTACCACGTCCAAGCTTCTGACATTCCACGCCCCGACTCGTAGAACGTTATCCTTTCGGTGATTATTCAATCTTTTTCTCATGGTAACCTCCCCCTTGGCAGTCCCCTCCCGGAGATCCGAATGGGGGACTATTCCGGAATCTTTTGCCAATGGAGAGATCATCATGACACTTCTTCAAATACAGGCCACATATCCTGTGGATACAGCGGTGGTCTAGCGGTTCTTGCGCTGCAGTCCGGAACCGCAGGACTGCTACGGTCGCAGGTTCGAATCCTGCCTCGGGCATGGGTGTGTGTGATGTCCTTAGGTTAGTTAGGTTTAAGTAGTTCTAAGTTCTAAGGGACTTTTGACCTAAGTAGTTGAGTCCCATAGTGCTCAGAGCCAGAGCCTGTGGATACATGTTACGTGTCTTTAATGCAGTGGTTTCCATTGCCTTCTGCATCCTCATGTCGTTGATCATTGCTGATTCTTCCGCCTTAAGGGGCAATTTCCCACCCCTAGGACAAGAGAGTGCCCTGAACCTCTATCCGTTCCTCCGCCCTCTTTGACAAGACCGTTGGCAGAATGAGACTGACTTCTTATGCCGGAAGTCTTCAGCCGCCAATGCTGATTATTTATCAAACTTTATGCAGTGGCGGGGATCGAACCCGGGACCGAAGACGTTTTGATTACGAATCAAAGACGCTACCCCTAGACCACGGGTACGTATTCTGAAAGCTAGGAATATTACACCTATATACATATCCAGTTACCATGCTTCATCAGATCCACCTGACTCATTATGAGAGAAATTGGTAAGCTTTGTCGTGTATACCGTCGTAAGAAACACATCGGTTGGGATAAATACATCTACACATTTCAAGAAATTTTAACTCCATTCCAAAGATTCTACATTGTTGTCTCCGTACATGTTATTAAAGGATGTTGAATCGCCGAACAAAGTTAAGGAATTAGCAGCATTTCCTGTTTCACGACGACTATGTCATCATAAAGTCATCGACATTGCAATCAACAACATTAGGCGTGCAGTTGAACGAAGAAAGAAACAACAGAACAAGGAATTCAATCTCCGCGAATTTAAAATCGGTCAAAAAGTATTGGTACGTCCTCATCATCTTTCCAGCAAAGCAACAAATAGGTGCAAGAAGTTCGACTTGCTGTGGAGTTGTCCGTACAGAATAAGACATATTCCGCATCCAAATGTTGTTCATGTAGAAACTTTGTGAACGAAAATGTCACGAGGGAACCATCATATCACTAATGTAAAACATTTTATTGAATGAAAACGTTTTTTTTTTTTTTCCTGATTGAGACGATATTTGATACTACACTGTCACAACGTGACATAATAATTCCTTTTGCATTTTTCTCTACTGTTAGCATTTTAATTTCCACTATTTGTCTTTTAACTTAGTACCATTATATGTACTACTATGTTTTTACCGATGTCCACCTTTTATGTAGAGACAAGGTTTCCCATGTTTACTGTATATTTTCATCAGTATTTACTCATCGTGATCATTCACTGTTTCAGAACAAGTTGTTACCATGTAATGTAAAATAAAAAGAAGTAACCATATATACATTTTGAAGCATCAAGGATATGCAGCACGATATGAACGAAGGAAGTGCAACAAAGGTCATCCTACGTCATATACCAACTATTTTTTTTTCCTTTCATGTTTTACAGGAAACAACAAAGTATTAACTTTAGGGTTAACATCCGTATACTACAAATTTTTTGTATGCTGTCTCTAATCAGTTCTTTTTTAGCGTGCTACGTGAGTATTACAGCAATACCAAGAAAGCCATGTGCTAACGATTCTTCTATCTATGCTAGATATAGGTTTCAATTTGATTATGACAATATTTTATGAAGTGATAATAATGAAGACACAGTGATGTTGTACTAATGATAATAATGATTATTTGTGAATGATAAGGCAACGAAAAGTGATGACCAGTGGTCGCACTGTTATAATGAGAAATGTTTCATGATAATTTGAAGTTAATGCAAACACAATAATGGATTAATGGGGGTTACAGATACTATTCTTTTAGCTATTGTAGAAGAACGTGACGTTACTTGGTACACACATATATTAATCATTGTGTTACAAAGAAAAGATTTGTTTTTGAATGCTATAATGGTCATGCGTGTTCCACATTTTTCTGAATTACTGGTGCTTTTATATGATATGTAGTTGACAATTACCACCAGCTGATGTGAAGATTCACTTGAGCACTAAAAGAATCCGCTAAATTTTGATTACACGATAAGTCACACAAATCTGAAGGCTGTAAATTCAACTAAATACTTAGGGATTGCAATTACAAATAACCTAAATTGGAATGATCACGTTGATAATGTTGTGCAGAGAGCAAATCAAAGACTGTGATTCACTAGCAGAACACTTAGAAGGTGCAACAGATCTACTAAAGAGACTGCTTACATTTCACTTGTCCGCCCCGTTCTGGAGTACTGCTGTGCGGTATGGGATCCGCATCAAGTGGGACTGAGGGATGACATCTAAAAAGTTCAAAGAAGGGCGAGATAGTGGCACAGATGTGATACGTGAATTGCAGTGGCGATCAATAAAACAAACGCGTTTTTCGTCGCGACGGGATCTTCTCATGAAATTTCAATCATCAGTTTTCTCCTCTGATTGCGAAAACATTCTGTTGGCACCCGCCTACATACGGAGAAATGATCATCACGATAAAATAAGAGAAATCAGGGCTCGCACAGAAAAATTTAAAAGCTCGTTTTTCCCGCGCACCGTTCGAGAGTGGAACGGTAGAGAGCCAGTTTGAAGGTGGTACACTGAACCCTCTGCCAGGCAGAGTGATAACAGAGTAATCATGTAGATGTAGACGTAGAAGGGGATGGGAGGGTGGCGGGGGATAGTGGTGCCGAAAATACTCGTCGCCACACACAGTAAGATGGCTTGCTGAGTATACATGTCGTTGCTAATGTAAATGAGACAACCAGCTGCTAATTTATCGAAACACAAAGATTATTCCTGCCGACTGCCAAATCTGTAGTACAACTTAAGAATTTTTTTGCAAATGTAAGGCTTTGATTTCAATCACTTTCTCAGTAAAATCGGTAGACGCGTTAAGAAGGAAGTTCTTTATTTCCGAAGTATCGCCTTCTCCTTTAAAGAATTGATGTTCATTTTAATTTCAACGATAGCGCTGTTTTGCGACCCACTACGATCCAAAACCGACTACCTTACCTACACACATACTCCACAATCCATCATACGAAGCGTTGTGGAGGATATCCCTTTCCTCTTCCACCGGCAACTATAGCGAGGGAGAAAAGCACAGTCTTCCGTAGGAGTCATGCGTTCTCTTATTTTCTCATCGTGGTTCTTACGCGAGATGTATGCTGGTGGAAAATTGCTTTGAGCACTATGAGACTTAACCTCTGAGGTCATCAGTTCCCTAGAACTTAGAACTACTTAAACCTAACTAACCAAAGGACATCACACACATCCATGCCGAGGCAGGATTCGAACCTGCGACCGTAGTAGTCGCGCGGTTCCGGACTGAAGCGCCTAGAACCGCTCTACCACATCGGCCGGCCTATGCTGGTGAAAAGTCTGTTGCAAATTCCGGTTCTCTAAACTTACTCAATGATATTTCGCGAAAAGAACGTCTGCTTTCCACCAGGGATTCCCATTTGAGTGCACGGAGCTTTTCCGTAATACTCACGTGTTGATCGACCTACAGGTAACAAATATTGCAGCACGCCTCTGATTCGCTTCGATGTCTTCCTTTAAACCGAGTTCGTGTGGATCCCAAACACTGGAGCAATACACAGAAATGGATCGTACAACTGTTCCGAAGGCGGAGTCCTCTATGTATTAGCTAGACTCTCCTAGAATTCTCCCAATGAATCGAATTCGCCTTTCGTACAGCCGTCCCATTGCCATAATCGTTCCATCTGATGTCACCTTGTATTCGAACATTCCAGCACTGCTTTTGTACTCATCTACATTATCTACAGTCATAGAAATCTGCCATACATCACACCAAATTGAAATTCTATCAAAGGTATCCTGTGTCTTGCTGCAGTCACTCAACGACGACAATTTCTCGTACCCTATAGCGTCATCAGTAAACAGTAGCGAATTACAGGTCAGAGTATCCATTAGACAGTTGATGTACACAGAGAATAAGAGGCGTCCTACCACACGCCCCTGGGACATCCCGACGTTCCACCGGCCTCCGATGAACGAAATGGATTCTATTATTTCAAGATTCTTTGAGCGATTCACATATCCGAGAACCTATTCTGTATGCTCTGCCCTTTGTTAACTGTCTGTAGTGTGCCATTGTGTCAAACGCTTTTCGGTATTCTAGGAATATGGAATCTGGCTGTTGGTCGCAGGATATTGTCCGAGGTAAGAGCAAACTCTTGCACGACAGGTGCTTCCCAAATCCATTTTGAATTGTGGATTTAAGCTTTTATTTCTGATGGAAATTTATTGTATTCAAAGTTATAATATGCGTAAGAATCCTGCCGTGAATCGACATAAAATATTTATTTTATTTAAGACACAAATGAATTAAGACATTAGTTCGGAATGGGCATTGATGTAAATCAAGGGGGAAAGTTGAAAATACACCACGTTCAGCCAGCGGAGCCGTGCTCTCAGCACCGCTTGCATCTCAGTCTCGCCCACAAAGGCAGCCGGGAACACAGTCGCCTTCCTGCCTCACCCCGCAAACGACGGCGATAGCGGAGCCGTGGAACGCAGACCTACTGTGCCGCAGCGGCTCGGTTGCTGTTCTCAAACCTCGGTCTAGGCGTCCTGCTCTTTGTCCCCGTGATTTGCTTTGATCACTCAACACAATTTCGGGACCGTTCCTTCAAGTAGTCTACATCGATTTCGTCCACTATTGTTGCGCGAAGCAAGCAGGGGCTCGATCTTTGTTGACAACGCTCCCGACGCCACAATTCAACGTCACAGTTGCACCCTCGGTATTCGTTATGCCTGCAGTCTCCTCAACAACTTCAAAAAAGGACAGACTTCATTTCACCAGGCAGTATGTGAGAATTAATCTGCCAAAACAGAACAAAACCACAATATTAACGAAAAGTGAGACACACAATACAAGAAATTTTGGCATAAAGTATCCCATGCATTGTAACCTCTTATATCGTCGTATCGTTCTCCGTCGCTTCAAAAATCGACTTACCAGATTTTTCTTTTAAATGGCCCAGTATCTCTATTCTTTAAGATATTCACAATTCCTTACAACAGTGAGAAAATTCTAGTCCTTGACAGCAGTCTTGTTTCCCCAATATATCATATTTATATATACTACTGGCCATTAAAATTTCTAACCAAGAAGAAATGCAAATGATATACGGATATTCATTGGACAAATATATTATACTAGAACTGACATGTGATTACATTTTCATGCAATTTGGGTGCATAGAACCTGAGAAATCAGTACCCAGAACAACCACCTCTGGCTGTAATAACGGCCTTGATACGCATGGTCATTGAGTCAAACAGAGCTTGGATGGCGTGTACAGTACAGCTGCCCATGCAGCTTCAACACGATACCACAGTTCATCAAGAGTAGTGACTGGCGTATTGTGACGAGCCAGTTGCTCGGCCACCGTTGACCAGACGTTTCCAATTGGTAAGAGATCTGGAGAATGTGCTAGCCAGGGCAGCAGTCGAACATTTTCTGTATCCAGAAAGGCCCGTACAGGACCTGCAACATATGGTCGTGCATTATCCTGCTGAAATGTAGGGTTTCGCAGGTATCGAATGAAGGGTTGAGCCACGGGTCGTAACACATCTGAAATGTAACGTCCACTGTTGAAAGTGCCGTCAATACGAAAAAGAGGTGACCGAGACGTGTAACCAATGGCACCCCATACAATCACGCCGTAGTATGGCGATGACAAATACACGCTTCCAATGTGTGTTCACCGCGATGTCGCCAAACACGGATGCAACCATCATGATGCTGTAAACAGAAACTGGATTCATCCGAAAAAATGACGTTTTGCCATTCGTGCACCCAGGTTCGTCGTTGAGTACACCATCGTAGCCGCTCCTGTCTGTGATGCAGCGTCAAGGGTAACCGCAGCCATGGCCTCCTAGCTGATAGTCCATGCTGCTGCAAACGTCGTCGAACTGTTCGTGCAGATGGTTGTTGTCTTGCAAACTTCCCCATCTATTGACTCAGGGATCGAGACGTGGCTGCACGATCCGTTACAGCCATGCGAATAAGATGCTTTTGATCTGGGCTGCTAGTGATACGAGGCCGATGGGATCCAGCACGGCGTTCCGTATTACCCTCCTGAACCCACAGATTCCATATTTTGCTAACAGTCATTGGATTTAGACCAACGCGAGCAGCAATGTCGCGATACGATAAACAGCAATCGCGATAGTCTACAATCCGACCTTTATCAAAGTCGGAAACGTGATGGTACGCATTTCTCCTCCTTACACGAGGCATCAGAACAACGTTTCACCAGGCAACGCCGGTCAACTGCTGTTTGTGTATGAGAAATCGGTTGGAAACTTTCCTCATGTCAGCACGTTGTAGGTGTCGCCACCGGCGCCAACCTTGTGTGAATGCTCTGAAAAGCTAATCATTTGCATATCACAGCATCTTCTTCCTGTCGGTTAAATTTCGCGTCTGTAGCACGTCATCTTCGTGGCGTAGCAGTTTTAATGGCCAGTAGTGTATACATACAATGAAGATCAAACAACTTAGAAGAATTTATCCGTGGGTTACCGATGAAGCGTTCTCTCGCAGTACGCAGGCGTTTTGTAACTCTATAGTATCGCCTTTTTCTAGCGCTCAAATATTATTCCCCTTTATAGACCAACATCACCAGGTGCGACTGCCCCAAATGAATGCTGACTATGGAGCTTTCCGTCCGATGTACATATCGTGAAAAAAAGCAAAAATCGACGGACATAGAACAGCCCGTTGATCTGGCACTCGAACACGTGCACCAGCTGTGTACTACCTCAGTGCTGCTTCACTTGTTAGTGAAAATAGGCGCACTCAAAAAACTCTTCGTGTTACGACTATACACGATGGCCAGAAACTGCCTGAAAGGCTTGTAAGGGTGCTTCAGGATGGGTTGTGCTGAGAAGTAATTGTTAAGATAAAAATTGTATATTTGAGTCGTTTCCGAGTTCATTAGCATTGAAGTTAGCCAATCACGCCGCTGTGCGAGCAAATTCAAACGGGCCGACTGATACAGTTATTTTCTGTAATTCCATCTAGTGTATGGAATGGGCTTGCGACTGGTCGAAGACTTCAAGAAAATAGATACCAACAGTCGTGACTTTATTTACTATTTTATTTAGCTACCTGTTTCGGTGCCTCATTGGCACCATCTTCAGGCCCCAGTACACGAAACTAGGTAAATTATCTAGTCATTTGAGCTATTACAGGGACTACTGTATCCATCGGTCACACCTCTAACGACAACTGTTTCGGAATCCTGTTGCACTGAGTGGTCTCTGTAGGAGCACAAACAGCTTGATAAGTTACCTAGTTTCGTGTACTGGGGCCTGAAGATGGTGCCAATGAGGCACCGAAACAGGTAGCTAAATAAAATAGTAAATAAAGTCACGGCTGTTGGTATCTATTTTCTTCGGTATGCAATTAGTATCAGTTGTTCTCATAGCGTAGATGATAGCGTACGAGACTGCTCAGCCTATGACTCGGGTTCGATCTTTACTACCATCCTATGCCCAATTTCTGTATTCCTCTCTTGTCTCTTGTTTCGTTTTAGGAAACCAGACGAAGAACACGATTGCCGATACCGTGTCTGGCGGGCCGCTTGAATATGCGGGTGCAAAAGCCTGACTAGCCAACTTCAATGCTGATAACCTCAGAAACGCCGCAACGTATCGATTTTTTTCCTAACAGTTGTTTCTCGTCACAACTTACCCTGTAACGCCCTTACAAGCTTTCCAGACTGTTTCTGAGCACCCTGTATTTACGTGTTAGTACAGCCTAATGCGAAGTTACTTTCTGAACATCTAGTTACATGGAACTTATTTATCCAACACAAATATATAGTAACTTTATACAGTCATTTACATGAAGTGTTTTGAAAATGATAGTTCCAGGGTCAAATGTATTCAAAGAAATTGATATTTATGCACTAAACATACAACTGTTTTTCACTTTTGAATCCAGAATTATTGGAAATTCAGTTGCTCAGTTATCATTCCATATATCACAAGAACTAAAGACTGGACAGACTCCACGTGGTTCATCCACGGCTAGGCGGCGATCTTTGCGAATAAGACTTTCAAGTTTTTCCTCAAACATGTCAGTTTTGTCCTCTTAAATCTCCCTAGAGAGCAATGCCAATTTATAGCAACGCATCACTGCGCCGTAAAAAGCAAGCGGCGTCAGGTGTCCGCATGCCTCTAAGGATTCCTGAAAGCGAGGTAGAACCACGCAGTCAGCGTTAAGCGTTATCTTTAAAGTCGTCAGGTTCATTTAAGCATCGTTCTGTACTATTCAGTCCTTGTTCTCTGTACTACACAATCCCCTACACATTTGCTACGAAAAAAGCCTTTCGCAATGCAGAGAATTGCAATCTTACCTTCTGAATATGTCTTCATTCAATGAAATACAAGATGTGTGAGAAAAGTAATGAGACTAATTTCTTATCTACCAAAGTTTTTTTTATTTTTTTTCAAATAACAATATTGTCCCCTTCAATGGAGTTTCTTTAGGCAGCTATCCAATGGCGGAGTCGTTGTTCCCAGTGTTGGTAGCAGCACTAAAAGGCTTCAAGTGGTAGGACCCTTAACATGTCGCTCCAGAGTCCCAAAATTACGTCCTTTTAAGATATTTTTCAATTTCGTAAAAAGAAAACAGTCACAAGGGCTCACATCAGGTGATCAGGTGAATATGGGTTAGGGGGCGAAGGCAGGCTGTGGAACAACAGAAGTACCTTCAGAAGTAAAAAATTCCGTGACGGAAATGACCGTGTGATTTGAGGCGTTGTCATGATGCAGCATTCACTTGTCTGCAGGGAACAGTCTCAGTCGATTCACCCTTTCCCGGAGCCTTTCAAAGACATCTTTGTAAAACACTTCGCTGAAGGTTGTCCTCCAGGAACAAATTCTTTATGCACGATTTGACCTACTGTGATAGTGTTTTTATTTTATTTATTTGTTTATTGTTCCGTGGGACCACATTTAGGAGAAGTCTCCATGGTCATGGAACGAGTCAATACATGAAATTATAACACGATTGGAGAAACAGATAAAATGAAATATAAGAAACATATTCAGGCGACAAGTCGTTAGTTTAAATAAAGAAAAACAAGAATGTAACACTGGAATTTGCTTAATTTTTTAGCTCTTCCAGGAGCTCCTCGACAGAATAGAAGGAGTGAGCCATGAGGAAACTCTTCAGTTTAGACTTAAAAGTGTTTGGGCTACTGCTAAGATTTTTGAGTTCTTGTGGTAGCTTATTGAAAATGGAAGCAGCAGAATACTGCACTCCTTTCTGCACAAGAGTCAAGGAAGTGCATTCCACATGCAGATTTGATTTCTGCCTAGTATTAACTGAGTGAAAGCTGCTAACTCTTGGGAATAAGCTAATATTGCTAACAACAAACGACATTAAAGAAAATACATACTGTGAGGGCAATGTCAAAATTCCCAGATTATTGAATAGGGGTCGACAAGAGGTTTTCGAACTTACACCATACATAGCTCGAACAGCCCGTTTTTGAGCCAAAAATACCCTTTTTGAATCAGAAGAATTACCCCAAAAAATAATACCATATGACATAAGCGTATGAAAATATGCGAAGTATACTACTTTTCGTGTTGAAATGTCACTTATTTCAGATACTGTTCTAATGGTAAATAAAGCGGCATTTAGTTTCTGAACAAGATCCTGAACATGGGCTTTCCACAACAGCTTACTATCTATCCGTACGCCTAGGAACTTGAACTGTTCCGTCTCGCTTATAACATGCCCATTCTGTCTGATTAAAATGTCAGTTCTTGTTGAATTGTGGGTTAGAAACTGTAAAAACTGAGTCTTACTGTGATTTAGCATCAAATTATTTTCCACAAGCCATGAACTTATATCATGAACTACATTATTTGATAATGTTTCAATATTGCACACAAGATCCTTCACTACCAAGGTGGTGTCACCAGCAAACAGAAATATTTTTGAATCAACTGTAATACTAGAAGGCATATCATTTACATAAATAAGAAACAGCAGTGGCCCCAGCACCGACCCTTGGGGAACGCCCCATTTAACAGTGCCCCATTGGGACTGAACATCATTACCAATCTCAATATTGCGGAGGATTACCTTCTGCTTTCTGTTCTTAAAGTAGGAGGCGAACCAATTGTAAGCTACTCCCCTTACTCCATAATGTTCCAACTTCTGCAGTAATATTTTGTGGTCAACACAGTCAAAAGCCTTCGTTAAATCAAAGAAAACACCTAACGTTCGCAACCTTTTATTTAATCCGTCCAAAACCTCACAGAGAAAAGAGACTATAGCATTTTCAGTTGTTAAGCCATTTCTAAAACCAAACTGTACATGTGACAGCAAATTATGTGAATTTAAATGCTGCAGTAACCTTGTATATACAACCCTCTCGATAACTTTAGCAAACACCGATGGCATAGAAATAGGTCTATAATTGTCAACATTATCCCTGTCTCCCATTTTATAAAGTGGCTTCACTACCGAGTACTTCAATCGGTCAGGAAAGCGACCACTCCTAAAGGAAAAGTTACAGATATGGCTAAGTACTGAGCTAACATACGTGGAACAATACTTCAGTATTCTGCTAGATACCCCGTCATCTCCATGAGAGTTCTTGGTCTTTAGTGATTTAATTATTAACTCAATCTCCCTCTTGTCAGTATCATGGAGGAGCATTTCAGGTAACAGTCTCGGAACACTTTTTTCTAAGAGCGCTATATGATTCCCTGTTGGGACTAGGTTTCTATTTAGTTCACCTGCTATATTCAGAAAGTGGTTATTAAGTACTGTACATATATGCGACTTATCAGTAACACGGACATCCCCACTATGCACTGATTCTATATTCTCGACCTGTCTCTGCAGACCAGCCACTTCCTTTACGACTGACCATATGGTTTTAATTTTATCCTGAGACTTAGCTATTCTATCTGCATACCACATACTTTTTGCCTTCCTAATAACTTTTTTAAGCACCTTACAATACTGTTTGTAATGGGCTGCTGCATTTAGAGTTTGACTGTTTCTAACGTTTTGATATAATTGCCACTTTGTTCTACAAGATATTCTTATCCCTTTAGTCAGCCACCCAGGCTGCCTGTTTGTGCTAGTACCCTGTTTTGAACGTTCTAACGGAAAGCAACTTTCAAAGAGCACGAGAAAAGTCTTGAGGAAAGCATTATATTTATCGTCTACTGTATCAGCACTATAAACATCTTGTCACTCTTGTTCCTTGATAAGGTTTACGAAAGTCTGTACAGCAACTGGATCAGCTTTCCTAAAAAGTTGGTAACTATATGTAACATGTGTTGCAGCACAAAAATCTTTTAGACTTAAAATTTGTGCATCATGATCTGAAAGGCCATTCACCTTTTTGCTAACAGGTTGCCCTTCTAATAATGACGAATGAACAAAAATATTGTCTATGGTTGTTCTACTGTTCCCTTGCACTCTCGTTGGAAAGAATACGGTTTGCATAAGATTATATGAATTAAGGAGGTCTACCAGCATCCTTTTCCTTGCACAATCACTTATACAATTAATATTGAAGTCACCACATATAACTAACTTTTTGTATTTCCTATAAAGTGAACCAAGAACCTCCTCTAGCTTTAGCAAAAATGTTGTGAAATCGGAGTCTGGGGATCTATAAATAACAACAGTAAGAAGTTTAGCTCCACTAAATTTAACCACACCTGCACAACATTCAAACACCTTTTCAGTGCAGTACTTTGAAACATCAATTGACTCAAATGGGATACCGTTTTTCACATACATGGCTACTCCCCCACACCGCAAAGAGCTCCTAGAAAAGCTACCAGCCAACCTGTATCCCTGTGTTCAGGTTTAATATCGGTCTGATCTCACTGGAGCACGCTCACGTCCGACGTTTTCGTCGGTTTTTAAAGTTGAAGTTCTCTTTGAGCAACGTTCATCTTCAACATGTCCTCACCCTTTCAAAAATAATTTGCTGCAATGAAAAACTTGTGCTCCTGATACCGAGTGTTCCCCATAGGCTTGTTTCACCTTATCGAAGGTCACACTCGAGGATTCCCCGAATTTAACTCAAAACTTGATGGCACAACGTTGCACCAAATTCCGCTACCCCATTTTCGTAATACAAAACAAAAACACAACCTCACTGATGGCGCCCTCAAAATCCACGTGAAAGTTGTACGGAGCTTAAACTCGGACTGAGCATCTGGAAGAGATGAACAGACCGTTGTACACAAGTAGAACAACACAGCTTTGCCAGATCGTTCACAGGGTTGTCAGTCTCATTACGTTTCTCTCACACCTCGTATGTCACTGGTGCTAACTGTAATATTTGCCGTCCGCAGTTCGTGGTCGTGCGGTAGCGTTCTCGCTTCCCGCGCCCGGGTTCCCCGGGTTCGGTTCCCGGCGGGGTCAGGGATTTTCTCTGCCTCGTGATGACTGGGTGTTGTATGATGTCCTTAGGTTAGTTAGGTTTAAGTAGTTCTAAGTTCTAGGGGATCAGTCGTGCTCAGGCACTCGGCCAGTGCACATCGCGCGGTGACGGGCGGTAGCGCGGGCCAGTGTTTACGTCGCGAGCAGTGCTGCGGTGGAGAGCTGCGCAGCGTGTTCGAGCGCTGTTAACGTTTGTTTCTGTACCACTGTTGTAAGTAAGATGTCGACAATTAACAGAGCGAACAGCGTTCAGTGTGTTTTCGATCGTGCTGCCTTGCGACCGACGGCTTTCGAAATCCATGAGTGGATTTTTGAGGATCTGAAATTGCCGGAAGATATAGTCGACACGTTCCAGTTGGACTTTGTGCAGTACTCGTTATTTATCAAATTTATTTCGAGTGACACTTATGAGAAATTCGTTGAGGAGCATGCTGGTGTGAGACCATTTCGTCATAATGATGGCAGTATTAGCAATGTCCAAATCGTGCCTTCGGGATACGGAGTGAGAACCGTCAGGGTATTTAATGTGCCACCTGAGTGCCCTAATGACCTGATAGCACGTTCTCTGTCGCTGTACGGCGCTGTTTTGTCAGTTACCAATGAAAAATGGTCGAGTGCATATCGCTACCAAGTTAACAGCGGGGTGCGAAGTGTACGTGTGGACTTAAAAAAGCATATACCTTCGTATGTTGCCATTGGTGGCTGTCGTGCACAGGTAACTTACATTGGACAACCCCCTACCTGTTCGATCTGCCATTCAACAGAACATCTGCGGATGAACTGTACACGTCGACGTCCATTTCAACTTCCACGGGAACGTCCTGCAGACGGTAGTGAAAAGCTTGTTCCGCTATTGAGTGAGGTAGTCGCGGGGACGGTACCACCACCTCGGCAGCCGGAACGTGTTAGCGAGGCGGAGATGCCAGTTCCGGTGGAATGCAGTGCCCAAGACATTTGCGGTAGGACGGACGTCGATCCGGCACCGTCATCCTCACCGGGGCAGTTACCGCTGGATAACAACGATGCGCCAGCCACCTCTGAAACTAAGCCGTGTGAGATACAGGAGCGGGTGCAGATCAGTTTGCCCGAACCGCCCCTAACGGTAGAGACTGCAGCAGAAACGAAGAAAGGCCGCCGAAGGAGAAGCAAAGGGAATAGTAGCAAAGAGGAAAAGTCGGATGATTTGAGACCCGTACACATGACAGAAAGTGGCAGCGAGACTGAACCTCAATCTTCTTACTCCGTGCGCTGCGAGGACACCGCGAGGCAAGAACGCATTCGTGAACGGACTAAACACCTGAAGGCACTACTGAGCGCTGAGAGGGAACAGAGCACCGTAACGGCTAAGAGGAAGAGCGAACAGAGTAGCGAGCAGCTGCAGCAGCGCTCCCGCAGTAACTCGATGACGTCAGTCGCAGCCCCGCGTGGTGGTCAGGCGGATGCGACCACGTTGACAGACTCAGCCGGCGATGGCGGGCAGGGCGGCGCGCGCACCGCGAAGCACCCCGACAGCAATGAGCCGTGGTGGCAGCAGGACGAGGAGATGCAGCAGTAGCTGCTCTCGCGCATGACCATCGCGCTGCGACATTTCCACTCTCTGAGCACTCCAGACGTTCCCAACGAGTTTGATTCAAAGACGTCGAGAAGGACGATCCAACACAGAGCTCATTGTCCTCTGAACCATCATGTGCGATAGCCAAACCTACAACGTTACCACACTTAACGTCAATAGAATTCAAAGTGCGGTGAAACTCCGTTCGCTAACTGATTTCTTGTATGGTACCAGCGTTGACATTGCCCTCCTACAGGAGGTAGTCACAGTCTTAGAAGTGCCCGGTTACGTTCTCATTGATAACATCAATCTCCAGGATGCTGTAGGCACTGCCATACTTCTGCGCGACGGTATACCATTTACGGATGTGCAGCGGTTGCCTAGTGGTCGTGGCATTTCTCTTCGAGTGAATGGTGTGCAGATTGTTAACGTGTACGCTCCCTCAGGTAGCACTCATAAGAGAGATCGCTCAACATTTTATAAAAACGAGGTTCCCATTCTTCTTAGCACTTATCGTGCACATCTCATCCTCGGTGGTGACTTCAATTGTGTGCTTAAAGACAGAGACCAAACTCCTAACACGAACAGATGTATCGAACTTGAACATTTAATTCATGGCATGCGTCTTCACGATACATGGCAACAACCGCACGGTGAACGGGTAGCGTACACCTTCGTAACCAGTCATTCTGCCAGTCGGTTGGATAGGATCTATGTGTCCGAGGCCCTCCAGCGACACGCTGTGAACTGTGACATAGCTCCTGTCAACATCTCCGACCATTGTGCGTATCAGTGTTACCTTAACCTACACCGCCAGCAAATATACCGCGGGAAAGGCTACTGGAAATTGAACGTCTGCCTTCTGCAGGATGCCCAACTTGAAGAGGAGGTGAACATAACATGGCAACAGCTCCAGCGGCAACGACGTCGTTACGATAGCGCTCTCCAGTGGTGGACTCAGTGTGCTAAGCCTAAATTACGCCTCACCCTCATGAGTTACGCCCGACAAAAAAGCTTTTGGCAGAAACAGACTATTGAGTTTTATTATCGCTGTTTGAGAGACCTGTACAGTCGCGCTAACAATCCTTCTGGCGATATCGACATAAAGATCAAACGATATAAAGCGAAAATCACGGCGATACAACGCCAACGAATGCAAGGCATCATCGTGCGAGCCCACCCCAAGGACGTTGCCGCCACAGAACGGGCCTCTCTGTACCACATCCTGAGAACGACGAAACGGTGTAAAGCCATGTTGATTGAAGCCGTCGTTGATGACGCTGAGAATGCCATCACGAAGCAACGTGACACCATCTCGCACGTCTACGACTATTATAGTCAACTTTACAAGAAGCAAGCCGTTGATGAACACTCGTGCGACGATTTTCTTACGACCTTGAGCTGTCGCTTGTCGCAACAGGATACTGCAAATCTGGAATCTCTTTTCACAGAGGACGAAATCCGACTGGCGGTCCACAGTGCAAAGAAATGGAAGTCACCAGGACCCGACGGTCTCAGCGCTGAGTTTTACCAGCGTTACTGGAACCTCCTCGGTCCGACACTCCTCGAGATAGTGAATGAACTCTGGCACCTGGAAGTTATACCCAAGGCATTTACGGAAGGTATCATCCTGCCCTTACCGAAAAAAGGGAACAGCAGGAAGGTCGAAAACATGCGACCCATCACACTCCTGAATGCCGATTTCAAAATCATCACCAGATCGATTAAGCTAAGGATGCAAACCGTTATGTACAAGGTTTTGGGCAGTTACCAGTACAGTGCAGTGCAAGGCCGAAGTGCAATCTCAGCAGCCTGCGATTTGAGGGACATCATCTGTTCGTATGCTGAAACCCAAGGACAGGGCGCTCTGATCTTTCTAGATTTTGAGAAGGCTTATGACCGTGTACGTCATGACTTCCTCTCTAAATGCATGAAGAAACTAGGTTTTGGACTTCATCTCATAGAATTAATTCGCAAACTTACTACAAACACCTCTTCACGGATTCTCATTAATGGCCATTTTACAAAAGAAGTTTCCATTGAGCAATCCGTCCGCCAAGGATGTCCTCTGTCAATGATTTTGTACGCCATTGCAGTGGAGCCGCTCCTGAACAACTTGGCGCATAGCGGGATCGGACTTAGCGTCGAGTCTGTCACTATCCCATGCATTGCGTATGCTGACGATGTATGCGTCACTGTGTCATCATCGCAACAACTTTTGTCAACGGAAACTCTTTTACAAACATTCACGTTTCTTTCAGGAGCAATACTCAATAGAACTAAAACCACAGCTTTGCAGATCGGTGGCGGTATCGGAGACATATCCCATGTTACCTGGTGCAAGGTCAAGGATTCTCACACAACCCTCGGTGTTACTTTTGAAGCCAAACCAGGCAAATTCCTGACGAAGAACTGGTCACACATGCTTAATAAATTACGTGCTGCTTTGGTACTTCACTCCTACCGTGACTTGAACATACTACAGAATGTTAAGACCATCGAGATCGCCATTACGAGCAAGATTTATTTGGCGCAAATTCTTCCAATCTCCGACCATCTAGCCAAGAGTATACAAGCGTTATGTTGGTTTCTTTTTAGGGGGCACATTTTCAAAGTTCAATTCGATACCTTAACCTTACCTTCGTTCAAAGGTGGCCTTAACCTCATTAAAGTACACAAAAAATATGTCACCCTGCTCCTAAATCGCATCAGGAAGGAGTTCCGTACCCGGAGGACCAGTATCATCACAAACCTCATTCAGCGGTGGAAGCCTCATAGCCTTGACCCACCCGTTAATATCGCCGGCATTCCACTTTCTTACCGACATGTGCGACTGTACTACATGGAAATGAGCTACATTCGACACAACATCGTCGATAACGGAAGCCTGACGAACAGGAAGCTTTATGGCCTTCTCACGACAACAAACCACAGGAATCGTCTCGAAGAAAAACATCCACATACACATTGGAGTATAGTATGGCGGAATGTGCACAGCGACGTGTTACCGTCACGCGTCATAGCCGACTGGTATCTAACAGTCAACGATAAAGTAGCAACGAATGAAAAGCTACATAAAATTGGCCTTCATCCAACGCCCAACTGTGACACATGCGGAAGGGTCGATACGCTTCTTCATAGGTTCACGTGCGGACATGCAGAAGAAATTACTACATTTCTTCGTCAACGATTGTCGGTGATAAACCGTACGACGCCCTGTGGTGTAGATCTTTTAGAGATCATTCAGCCACAAAAACTGAGATATCCACGAGCAAAAAACAACGCTGCAACGTGGATCATGGGCCACACAGCATCGTTTATTATGCAGAATAGGCATGCTACTTTCCTCGACTATTATTCTTACATAGAAATTGAACACTTTAAAATGAGCCAACACTGTGACTACAGGAGGATATTTGGAAATATGCTGAACATCATAATTAACGGTTAAATGCTTCAAATACACTCTTTCGGATCGCAGAGGTTGCCAGTGACCTGTATGTATGAATCCCATTTGCTTCCTGGGACTTTAGTACTTGTCGGAATTTTACGATACTATTCAGATGCTCACCAATGCAGAAGGCATTTTTTCTTTCCCTTTTTCGCTTTCACATTTCCGTTCTCTCGCAGAGCAACCTTCCTTCAATGATGATGTGATAGTCTTTTGTGCACCATAAAAAAATTCTGTTTACTACTTGGCCCAAAAAAAAAACCTCAAGAAGACATTTCATTTCTTATATTGCGCTACGGCAGCCTAGCAATGATATACACTTTGTTCATTCTATTCTTATTACAAATTGGCGCATATGGTAAAAAAAAAACCTCAAGAATCCTTTTCATTTCTTCTATTGCGCTACGGCAGCCTAGCAATGATATACACTTTGTTCATTCTATTCTTATTACAAATTGGCTCATATGGTACAAAAAAAAAATGGTGTAACGGTTAAAAAAAAAAAAAAAAAAAGGGGGGGACTGATGACCATAGATGTTAAGTACCATAGCGCTCAGAGCCATTTGAGTCATTTTGTAATATTTGCCCGCCCAACATGGCTCACAGAAGTTCTAAGAGAGGAGGAAAGTTGGCTCTCCTCTCTAAACAAGTTTATATTACAACTGATTTTCTTATAAATTTAAAACTGTGTGCTGGGACGATAGTTGAACCTCCATCTTGTTTTTGAGGAACAGTCTTATGAGTATCAGACTTCCTGGTTGCCTGGGATCCAAGTAATGAACAGCTAAGTAAATATCTCCTTGCTTGCCTCCACGTGAGACAGCCGGCCGTGTCTCTCAGGATGCGACTGCTACGTCGGTGTACGGCGCTTTTTCCCACCCACAGGACCATGTGCGTCACACGCATGGATGACGTGCGTGCAACCTGAATTCCACCCTCACCCCCTCTGCTAGTTCGCTCGCTACCAGAGAATTACTGGCATATCTCTTCGTTATAACTGAATTCCGCGTGCCGCCCAAATATTCGCAACGTTCGCCCTGAATAACTTGCATTCTTCCGCGTCACCGGACTGGACGCTATGATGACGCTCGGTAACAATGAGTGGTGCCCCTCGAGCCGATTTTCATAGTGGTCACTTCGCTAGTCGAAAAATGTAACGCGGTCAGTCGTACTTCAGTCATGTAAAATCAAAACTTTCAAAATTTAGAGAGCCTACTACAAGAGGACGACCGAACTGCATCCAATCGTGTCTATATTGTAGCGCACTTATCCAGTGGAAAATCATGTTGCCTGATATCGCTACTTTTACTGTAATAACCTACCGATCGAAGTGGGGGCACAACTGCGTAAATATACATCAACTAGCTTAGCGCGCGCAGCTTTGCTCGCGTAGACTGTATGTCTCCACGTTTTTTTAATCGAATTTTTGTGTTGTTCAAAAAACGCAATACCTTCCAAACTTTTGCGCCAATTAAAGCCATAGGATGATCTTTCCAGAGTGTACTTCTGACCATAAAGTAATTCTGGTAACTGGAGTCCAACGGTTTTGTTAATCGTACCTTTTGCGTGCTTGTCACATTTCCAAAGAAACTTTTATCCCCTAACACATATTTCTTTATATCTAACCGAGAAGTGAAATATCAATTTCCATAAATTAAGCTTTAAAAATTTTTTAATGCAATGACATATTTTCTTAAAAATTTTCATCCTCAGTTTCACTCTCTTAGGGATTGAATTTCCATAATCAGTGAAACACTTATTTTTTATTTCTAACACGGAAGCCAACTTTTTATAGATTTAGCTTTGAAAACGCTTTCATAATGAAATGATTTCATAACACCGTTTATCTTCCATTTCACTGCGTTCGGACTTGAATTTTCAAAAACAGTGAAACACGTATTTTTTAAATGGCTAACTGAGAAGTAAACACCGATTATCACCGCTATAACTTTAAAAATGCTCTAGTAGTTTTTTAATAATGGTGTATTTAAAAAAAACTTTCACCCACTATTTTACCCGCTTAGTGGTTCTATTTCCAAAAATGCTGAAACACATTTTTTTGAATTTCTGACTGAGAAACCAAATACCACTTTTCGTTGTTCTACGTTCAGAATTGCCTTAATAGTGACATATTTTCAAAAGGCCATCTATCCCTCTATTTCATCCCATTAGGAATGGAATTTCTCACAGTCCCTCCTTAAACCATGCTTACATTAAAAGATCAACACCCTCTCCAAATTTCAAGTTCCCATCCTTAGCAGTTTGGATTGAACAATAATGAGTCAGTGGATCAGTTTGGCACTGTTTCTCCCCCCTAGGGTTGGACTTTGCAAAAGCAGTGGAACACGTATTTTTTTTCATGTATACCTGAAAAGTCAGATACCTCTTTCCATAGCTTTAAAAATATTTTAGTAGTTATTTCAGAGTGATTTATTTAAGTAAGAGATTTCACCCACTATTTCATCCCCATAGGAGTTAAATTTATAAGAATTCCGAATATATATTTCTTATTTCTGATCGAAAAACCATAAAGCAATTTTCGTAACTTGAGCTTCAAAATTGCCATAGTAGTGACGTATTTTCGAAAAACCTCTGATGCCCTATTTCATCCCCTTATGGGTGGAATTTCGCAATATTCCTGCTTAAAAGACGCCTACAATATAAGCTCAACAACTTCTCCAAGTTTCTATCCTCAGTAGTTTCGGCTGGGCGGTGATAAGGCAGTCAGTCAGTTCATTGACTTCTTTATACAGAGAGGTCCAGAAAAATGTAGACACGCTTGTCTATATTAATGGAACAAAATGTCCGCCCCCGGTAGCTGAGTGGTCAGCGCGACGGAATGTAATACCTAACGGCCCGGGTTCGATTCTCGACTGGGTCGGAGATTTTCTCCGCTCAGGGACTGGGTGTTGTGTTGTCCTTTTCATCGTCTTCTCATCCCCATCGACACGCAAGTCGCCAAAGTGGCTTCAACTCGAAAGACTTGCACCAGGCGAACGATCTACCCGACGGGAGGCCCTATCCGCACTGTATTTCCATTTCCAGTGGAACAAAATGACATACCGTTACAGTTCTTGCACAGGGGGGGAGGTTGTTTTGTGTGTGCAAAGTGACCCCAACTAGCAGCCAAACAACGCCGATGCCACTGAACTGTTGACCGGACTACAGCAGCAGTGTTGCCGGTGTGACGGGCGCACAGGGTGCCTCTGTGGTTTTTCTTAGCCTATCCAGTGTAGCTGGCTTCTCTTGATTAACTGCGTTTTTCAAGGGCTCCCATAGCAAGAAGTCAAGGTGCAAGTCTGGATGGCGTCGTCGGCGCCCAACAGCTCTTCTTCGACCTATCCATCGTCCAGGTAGATTTTCATTCAAGTAAGCTCTGACATCTCTATCTAAGTGAGACGGAACGCCGTTTTCTTACATGGCTAACCGAAAAGTCAAATACTAGTTATCATCGATGTAGCTTTAAAAAAGCTATAGTAGTTCTTTAATAACGGTCTATTTTCAAAACAAAAATACTTCCACCCACTATTTTACCCCTTAGTGGAAGTTAAAAAAATAATAACACTCGGATGGCAGGTAAAATCGATGATTGCATCTTACAAAAATACACATCAGCAGCTATGGTACCTCCAAAGAAGAATGGGCCAATAAATCTGCGCGGTGACAGACCATTCACGGATTAATACCCGGTAGATTAGCACATTTGTCCATGTGAACGTAAGAATTTTCAGGAGCCTTGAACAAGCAGCTGTTGAATTGCGCCTCTTCAGTCCAGGTAACCATCACTGAAAACCGTTCATCTTCGCGATGCATGCCTTCAAACCACTCGCAGTACTCCATCCTTCGATCCCCGTCGCTTCCGTTCATAGCGTGCAGTGATCTTGGAATGTACACTTCCTACTCGCACGTCAACGAATCAGCCGCGTCTACACCGGCGCGAGCATAGCTGCATACCGCGTCGGCGGGAGAACCCAAGAAACGCTTCCGCACTCTTTCATAACTCAGGCTGCTCTGCTGCCTCTCTGTTCGCAACGCGACAGAGACTCTCCATACGCAAAGATAAACAACGGCACAGCTGCTACCATTTCGTCGTTGCTATCGATATATTTCAAAAAAGTTCCCTTGGCTATTGCCCAGCAGTTTACAATATTTTAATTATAATTACAATCAATTATATACAGTCGAAAATAAAAACACTAGTACAGCTATTACGTATTAAATATACAGGGTGTCCGAAAAGTCTTTCCCTGATTACATAAATTGATAACTCAGGCTAGAAGTAAGATACAAATATGAAACTGGTGTCTAATTGTTTACAAACTATCAAAGTTTTTTTCACACATCAGTAAACTTCCACATGAGCACCCTTGGTAGCACGTAGCACATCTAGGCGATATTCAATTTCCGTCCACACATTAGCCAACATCACTGGAGGGATCGATTCAACGACTGTGGTTATCCGTTGCCGCAGGGTTTCAAGATCTGGTACACGTGTTCGGTAGACCTCGTCCTTGACATAACCCCATAAAAAGAATTCTAATGCGGTTATATCAGGAGAGCGTGGAGGCCAAACCGTTGGCCCATCACGACCAATCCATCGCCCAGGAAAGGTCATATCGAGATAGGCACTGACGTCCAAACCCCAATGAGGCGGTGCACCGTCTAGCTGAAAAAAGACATCGGGGTGATACTGAAGCAGCTGAGCAACATCATACAGTTGCAACATGTCCAGATACACTGCAGATGTGATGGTAGCCTCAGCGAAGAAGAATGGCCCGATAATTCGATCGTGCAATAGCGCGCACCAAACAGTCACCTTTGGACTGCCTCTGGTGCACTCCATGACCTCGCCAGGGGGTTGTGAAGACCAAATGCGCACATTATGGCGATTCACTACTCCACTGACAAAAAAGGTCGCTTCGTCGGAAAAGGCAATTCGTCTGAGATAACCGTCATCGTCCTCAATACGTGATAGCATTTCGACCGCGAAGTCATATCGACGTGTACTGTCATTGGGCAACAATGGAAGTGGAAGTTTACCGATGTGTACAAAAAACTTCGATAGTTTGTAAACAATTTGACACCAGTTTCATATCTGTATCTTACTTCTAGCCTGAGTTATCAATTTATGTCATCAGGGAAAGACTTTTCGGACACCCTGTAGTTTCTGTAACACAGCTTACAGCTTCAGGATCGAAACTACAGTGCAAGCTATCAACGGATATTAAACAGTGCAAATTTTGGATGGTGCAGAAGGTATTTTGTCTGCATTTTCGGTGTTTACAAACATTGTGCGAATATTTTCAGATCTAGTTCTGTTGAATGAATATGATGTCACTCTCCACTTGAAAAACAACACAGTCAAGCTGCTGTCACTAGTACTAAATCAATTTTCTTCGTTAAGGCTTACCAATGTACTGAAATATGCTTGATACCAGTCAGGATATGTAGAGGATCACCCGTGACAATTTGAAGTCCTGCTGACTTTTGGTTTACGTTGTCTTCTCTGAGAGCGTACTGTGTACAGCTTATTTTGCAAAAATGGTATTTCAGAAACCAGCTTTTTTATACAGAAATGTATGTGGCTTGAAAGCGTATTCAATTTATGTTTTAACAAAAGTTTTCCTTTTTCTAAATTAATTAATGGTGGTGGTGGGATATTTTGCAAAATTTCAAATTATTACAAAAGTTGATTATACAGATTTCAATAACATTAATTACATAACAACTCTAAACTTAAAATAGCAGCTAATCCTTCGGGGTGCGTTATACCCAGTAAAATCGAAATTGGCCGCAAACAAATAAATACGTATGTCAGTAATTTGCTTCTGCAGATCCACCAAGTTTCATCAAGATCGTTAATTCACACTTGAGACTGTTCCGTTGCAAGAGCAGTACACTCGCCATAACAGCAGTGTTTTAGTCTACTTTTTAATTTTTAGAAATATTTCGTACAACTAAATAAGTATTTCTATCAACATGAATTTCGATATTTGTTATCAAATTGTGTCGAGGATTGCTTTTATCATTCTTTCAGTTTAAATTCTAGTATAGTGTCACACTTAAAATAGCAAACAGTAAGCAACAACTTTTCATCAAATACGTACTACAAAAAAGAAACTAATGGAACTGCTGCCTTTAAAGCCACCAGTGACGAAAACCGATAAAGAAATTACGCTTGATAGCATCGCACGAATCCAAGCGTAATATCCGTGATTCAGTTGTCAGTCCCGCTGAAGTGGGAGTTAATGTTCGGGTACACAGCGCTGGTCATGGATCGATGCCTGATGAACGATAATTAAGCTCAAATGTTACCGCAATGTTGTTAGCAGCCTACGAGTGCGTGAAAGTTGTCGAAATCTTACCAAGTTCAAACCACAAATGTTAATTCTACCAAAAAGCACTATGCTGAACAATGGACTGCAAGTAACATGGCTGCTAATTTCAAAGCGCATTATCAAAACAAAAAAGTTGGATACCGGAGTGAAATTCAGAAAGCTCGAAAGATTTTAGACCTTCCGAGCCACAAAAAAACTTGAATACCTACGTTCGGTATTAAGACCAGCGCAAGAAGGGCCTATACTAATCACGCGGGAAGAACGTATTAAAACTCTGTAATGTCATACAAAAATTTTGTATGAGATCGTGGGCTCTTCAACCGTTATAAATAAGAATGAAATTTCAGTTGCGTCAGTGTGACCCCCTGCGCTGTCTACATAGGCCCCTTGAGGTCAGCTGAGTCCAGCTGCCAGCAGAAAAGAGTCACCACATTTATGGGTAAAATCATCTAAAATTTGCAACGTTTTTATTTCGTGAACACTTTCTGATATCGAAACGAGGGATTTGATTTGCATTGGTAACACGCTTTACTGTTGTATCAGCCGAGATACTGAAGCGGGTACTGCTTTTTTTATGGAACGATCTAATTTTTTAATGGAATACGAAAGCTCTTGAAATTACCAGTACAGCAGTTTAACGCTCTTTAATGGTCATAGGATTTGTCGACCTAAAACAAACATTCCACAATGTAAAAATGATGCAAGATGTCCGAATTCCTGAGAGAACCAGGGATAATCTGTAGAAAAAGTTGCGTAATACTCAATGTGTAGAAGAACTTAGATGGAACAATAAGACTGGAAGATCAAGAAGGAAATGTACAGTTTAAAAATGGTATAAGGCAGGGATGTTCTCATTTGCCACTACTGATAAATCTATGCATCGAAGAAGAAATGACGGAAAAAACAAATTCAAGGTGAAAGGGTAGCAATGATAACATTCGCTAATGATATTGCTATCCTCAAAGAGAGTGATGAAGTATTACAGGAGCTGCTGAAGAGAATGAAAGTCTAATTAATACAGACTATGGATTGGAAGACGAAAGGAATGAGACGTAGTAGAAATGAGATTACAATAGCGAGAAAATTAACATGAAAAATGATGATCACCAAGCAGATGATATTAAAGAATTATACTACGTTGGAAGCAAAATGGCTGATGACGGACAGAGCAAGGAGAACTTCAAAAGCAGACTAGCGCTGGCAAAATGGATATTCCTGGACAAGAGACGTGGTAGTGTCTAACATAGGCTTTAATTTGAGGAATAAATTTCTGAGGATGTACGGTTGGAGCACAGCATTGTATGGTAGTGAAACATGAACTTTGGGAAATTGGGAACAGAAGAGTATCGAAGTATTTCAGATGTGGTGCTGCAGAAGAATGTTGAAAATTACGCCGACTGGTAAGGTAAGGAATAAGGAGTTTCTCTACAGAATCGGCGAGGAAAGGAACATATGGAAAACAATGACAAGAAGAAGGGACAGGATGGTAGACGTCTGTTAACACATCACGGAATAACTTACATGGTACTAGTGGGAGCTGTAGAGGTCATAAATTGTAGAGGAAGACAGAGACTGGAATACATCCAACAATCAACTGACGACGTATGTTGTAAGTGCTGCTCTGAGATGAAAAGCTCGGCACAGCGGAGGAATTCATGGCGGGCCGTATCAGACCAGTTAGAAGACTGATGACTAAAAAGAGAAAAATAACAAAGAAAAAAAAACAATGTTGACATCGTAACATTTTTGAAAACTTACCCGAAAAATATGCTTACAACGAAGGCGACTGGAACCTGCTACTTCAGTGTAAACTCAGGCAAGTGGGACTACCATGTTAGGGTTGTCGTTATGTGCAGTACCAAGAAGGTAGGCTTACGCTACTAAGATAAAGCGTATATTTTTCTTCGCCCTACTTAATACGACACAGTTACTTTCAGAAGTAGAATCATGCTTAATTGTACAACTTTTGTGGAAACATGTTGAATAGCGGAAAGGCTTCAGACAACGCTCAAGTTTTCCATGAAAGCCCCATTTGACGGTATCTGGACGTACTGGTTCAAAAAAGGCTCTGAGCACTATGCGACTTATCTTCTGAGGTCATCAGTCGCCTAGAACTTAGAACTAATTAAACCTAACTAACCTAAGGACATCACACACATCCATGCCCGAGGCAGGATTCGAACCTGCGACCGTAGCGGTCACGCGGCTCCAGACTGAAGCGCCTAGAACCGCTCGGCCACAACGGCCGGCCCTGCTTCTATCATTTCGTACATTTTTTTCAATATTGTTTACATCTCTTCCCGCAACTGTAATAACATGAGCATATGCACGTATCTGACAGGATTTCATCATTGTTGCAGATCCTTGTCTATTTCTTGTGTCAGACTACGCAGTGTCAAGTTAAACAGCACTGAAGAGAGACAGTCACACTGTTTCACTACATCTATAGTCCGCCCCGATACCTGAGTGGTCAGAGTGACGGAATGCCGTCCTACGGGCCCGGGTTCGATTCTTGGCTGGGCTGTGGATTTTCTCTGCTCAGAGACTGGGTGTTGTGCTGTCTTCATCATCTTTTCATCCCCATCCGGCGCGCAGGTCACCCAATGTGGCGTCGAATGTAATAAGAGCTGCACCAAGGCGACGGACCTGCCCCGCAAGGAGCCTCCCGGCTAATGACGCCAAACTCTCATTTCCATTTCCACTTCATCTATAAAGTTAAAGCTACTGGTGATACTGTCGTTCATCTTGAGCAGCAGCGTCATGTAACGATTGCAAATCCTCGCATGTGTGAGAGTGAATTTATCTGAATCAAAACTAATCGTCATACAGATATAACCTTGAAACCCAACGCTGAAATAAATGTAGCAACTGATTGATTAACGCTATGAAAGCTCGTGGCTCTAGTGGTGATTCTTAAGGTGGGGAATTTGCATTTTATCGTTGAAATTTTAACAAATGTGATATGGGAGGAAACATCTACTAGAATCAAAGACGTGATGTAAGTGAACTCTTTTGTTTATTACAAAAGACATTAGAATGGACAAGGATCTATATAAATCATGAAATCACGAGACTTACAAGCCTAGCATATTAACTATGAGAATCAGAAAAGTGAACTATCGGTTGGAAACGTTAGTCGGTGGAGAGCGGAATTACGTATCTGACTTTGCAAAATTGATGTTGACCTGCCTATACATCAATTACAGTGATGGTTTGTCTTCTCAGAAAGCCGGAGAGGCCTATGCAAATAAGAATGTGCTGATAAACATGGTAAAGGGAAACCGATCATGATTTCGCATCTCTAGTTCGTAATGACGCTAACACGAAGGAGCTGCAGGTTATCCTCACCACTATCGTCGGTCCGATATGAACAGGGCGGTGCCAACGTGGCTGGCTGTCACATTAGAATCGTTCTTCCAAGGACTCGAACATACATTGGACCCCACTCTGTTCATGGAGTCTCCTGTTCCAGTTGAGAGTAGTACCACTGTATTCATCTTCGAGCCATTCCCGACAAGAATCTTGGCAACGAATCCTTTTTAAAGTTGTATTGCCCCGCCAATTGCGTGATTGCTTCCCTAACAAAGTATCCCGACAAGAAGAGGCGAAACGTTAAAATAAATCTAGATTTTCGCACCACTTTTCTAAATGAAAAACTTCACGCCACGTTTTATGTCCTCCTGACGTCACGTGAAGTTCACGAATCAGTGCTCTCACAAACAGCAGCTATCAATTCGCATCATAGGCCTTGGGAACAACTAAGAACTGTGCTAGAGGCGAACTGTGAGCTCTGCGGTGTCTTCTGAACCTGTAGTATGTCAGAGCCGCATCGCCGAGAGATGTTTCAAACTGAATGCACTTTTCGTAATGTGGCCCGAACGCCTACCTCCTGCCAGCAAATTCCGTCATCCGGCTGTCCTAAGCAGATACGTGCAATGGACTGCACAATAGACCAGGCGCCAGCATGACGCTGGTAGAAGTGCTTTCCCACTTGCGATTCCTGTCCCGTATCTGCAGTGCTTCTCCCTTCTTAAGAACACCCAGGTAATAAATGGAAATGCCTTGTGGCTAGGGCCTCCCGTCGGGTAGACCGTTCGCCTGGTGCGAGTCTTTCGAGTTGATGTCACTTCGACGACTTGGGCGGCGATGGAGATGAAATGATGATGATAAGGACAACACAACACCCAGTCCCTGAGCGGAGAAAATCTCCGACCCAGCCGGGAATCGAACCCATGCCGTTAGGTATGACATACCGTCGCGCTGACCACTCAGCTGACCCAGGTTAAATTAAGGAATGATAAAAAAAGAGGAAATGAAGTCATCGTATATAACCACTGTAATTTCATTAATCAACATAAACTTTATATTCTCAGACACTGCCTAACTAAACTCCCATACGGTCGAATTACGAGGGACGTTCTATAAGTAATTCAACAATGTTTTTTTTTCTGAAAGCTGGTTGGTTTTATTCACGATTCCATTACACCATTTATTCCCCACTATTTTATCTACAAAAACCTATTTTTCAACATAATCTTCGTTCAAGATGGCGGCCTTTACGCCACCTTACAGGGACGATCTGTTTGCCAGTGTGAGACCACATTACTGTTCGACAGGTGAGCCAACGTCTTGCTGCATCAGTAACCTCCTCATCATCGACGTACTGTTTCCCGCGGTGTGCATCCTTCATGAGGCCAAAGAGATGGAGGTCGGAACGTGGATATCTCGGCTGTAGGAGGAATGAGGAAGAAGGGTCCCATAAAATTTTGTAAGGTCTTCTCGGGTGCGCGGATTTGTGTAAGGCCTTGCTTTGTCGTGGAAAAGGAGAAATATGTTTGTATTATTGTGGTGACGAACTCACTGAAGTCGTTTCTTCAATTTGCTGCGGGTAGTACAATACACTTCCGAGTTGGTCGTTGCATCGCGAGGTAGGACATCAAACAGAACAACCCCTTCAGAGCCACATAAGACCATCGCCATGACTTTGCCGGCTGAGGCTGCGGCTTTGAACTTTTTCTTCGGAGGGGAGGCGGTAAGGCGCCACTTCAAAGATCGCGGTCTTATGTCCGGTTCGAAGTTATAAACCCATGTTTCGTCGCCTGTGACGGGGTTCGACAAAAAATTTGCACGATCAACCTGGTAAGGCGCAAGGAACTTCCCGCAGATGCTCCTTCGTTGCTCTATATGATTTTCTATTAGTCGGCGAGGAGCCCAGCGGGCAAACTCCATTGAGTGTCCCATCTGGTGGACGAGTGTATGGGCACCACCAACAGAGACGTCCAGTTGTGCAGCGAGCTGTTTTTAATCCGCCGATCATCTCGAATGGGAGTGTCTGCACGTTTCAACATTGCAGGAGTCACAGCTGTGTGCGGCCAGCCGGTACGTGGGAGATGCACAGGGTTGAGTGACTTTGTTGCGTTGATGACAGATGCCTCGCCCAACGACTCACCATGCTTTTGTTCACCGCCAGGCTTCCGTAGACATTCTGCAAAGAATATCTGCGATGCTCTGATTTTGGCTAAAAGAAACTCAGTGACAGCTCTGTGCTTGGAACGCATATTTATTACAGACGCCGTTTTGAAGCCTACGTTTAGCGCCGCCAACTCTCGGAACTTCGTGGAGCTGTAGAGGCTAAAGCGGGACTATTCCACGATGTCCTACAACAAATTCCGTAGTTTTTCAACGAAACTGGCCGAGAAAATTTTTTTTGCTTTATTTATTGAACCCCCAGCGTATTTATCGCAAATAAATGAAAATACACGAGCAGAGCGGCTGCCTGTTTTCGGAATAAACTGGAGTGTCGTTAGGCTACTATCTTACCAGTGTCGAACTCTAAAACTCTTCTCCTTATTACATGAGGCGTAACACGATTTATTCACAAACAAATAACACTAAAATTCGATTTGTGAATTATAAACCTTTTGCGTAATCTTCCCTAATATACAGAATGTCGTCGGCGCTACACATAAATACGTTGGTGGTTGCGCTGAAATGATAATCGTTTGCGTATCCCAGCGTGTGGTACATTACATGCTAAACTGACATTTGTTTGTTTTGTACATAATTAGATTGGTTCAAATGGCTCCAAGCACTATGGTACTTAACATCTGAGGTCATCAGTCCCCTAGAACTTAGAACTACTTAAACCTAACTAACCTAAGGACATCACACACATCCATGCCCGAAGCAGTATTCGAACCTGCGACCGTAGCAGGAGCGCAGTTACCGACTGAAGCGCCTAGAACCGCCCGACCACATCCAACGGCGTACATAGTTAGAACCACACATCCTCAAAAAACATGAATTGCGTTTTGTGAGTATTGAAAACAAATTGGTTGACTACGTAACATTTGTGATTTTATGTAAAAAAAGCAATAAATTCTGATGTAAATAGAGTTTACTTACACAAACATAAAAATGTCTATATTATTATTATTGTTATTTTGTATTCTATAGGCTACTCTACATCATGACCAAAGGTAAGAGTTTCTTGTTGTTACTCTTAAGTATGAAACCTTTTTTAAGAACAACAGGAACATGTTTCCTGTAAGCGCGATGAAGTATTGAACAACGTCTGATATGTCTTTCTTTTGCGATTTTTTAATTTTATCTTTCTATTTTTTCATAAAATGTTTATATTAGCGCTATATGATAAACCCATACTGTTATTTTTTTTATTTTTACTAGAGCATCCTGCTGTTTCAAGGTATGTATCAGCAATTTTCGAATAAAACCTGTATTAAATACCGACAAATTCAGTTATGGTATGAACACTGTTCATTTTTAAGGAACAGACAAAAGGGTTACTATGTGGAACAAACATTTTCTATAGGTTACGTGGCCCTTCATATATATATTCACTCAGTTTCTAGACGTCACACCACTTACGGTTTCTATGGGAATGTAGTAAGACACTTATCGGATGAAAACTAAAACAAAGGGATCGAAATGAGATAATGCCAGACAGGTATGCAACACACCGAATTCATAGGTAACGCGGCTACGATCGTAATTGATCAAGGTTACTACTGTAGTCTACCCTTAATTATAATAGTCTACGGTAGCCTACGAGTGAAGCGTTCAGTGAATTCGAAAGTAAAATTCTATGTACCGACTTCGCAGAAAATCCTAGGAAGTTCTGGTCTTACGTTAAATCGGTAAGTGGATCGAAACAGCATATCCAGACACTCTGAGATGATTATGGCATTGAAACAGTTGATGACACGCGTAAAGCTGAAATACTAAACACTTTTTTCCAAAGCTGTTTCACAGAGGAAGACCGCACTGCAGTTCCTTCTCTAAATCCTCGCACGAACGAAAAAATGTCTGACATCGAAATAAGTGTCCAAGGAACAGAGAAGCAACTGAAATCACTCAACAGAGGAAAGTCCACTGTACCTGACGGGATACCAATTCGATTCTACACAGAGTACGCGAAAGAACTTGCCCCCTTTCTAACAGCCGTGTACCGCAAGTCGGTAGAGGAATGGAAGGTTCCAAATGATTGGAAAAGAGCACAGGTAGCCCCAGTTTTCAAGAAGGGTCGTCGAACAGATGCGCAAAACTATAGGCCTATATCTCTGACATCGATCTGTTGTAGAATTTTAGAACATGTTTTTTGCTCGCGTATCATGTCATTTCTGGAAACCCAGAATCTACTCTGTATGAATCAACATGGATTCCGGAAACAGCGATCGTGTGAGACCAAACTCGCTTTATTTGTTCATGAGACCCAGAAAATATTAGATACAGGCTCCCAGGTAGATGCCATTTTTCTTGACTTCCGGAAGGTGTTCGATGGAGTTCCGCACTGTCGCCTGATAAACAAAGTAAGAGCCTACGGAATATCAGACCAGTTGTGTGGCTGGATTGGAGAGTTTTGAGCGAACAGAGCACAGTATGTTGTTCTCAATGGAGAGACGTCTACAGACGTTAAAGTAACCTCTGGCGTGCCACAGGGGAGTGTTATGGGACCATTACTTTTCACAATATATGTAAATGACCTAGTAGATAGTGTCGGAAGTTCCATGCTGCTTTTCGCGTATGATGCTGTAGTGTACAGAGAAGCTGCAGCATTAGAAAATTGTAGCGAAATGCAGGAAGATCTGCAGCGGATAGGCACTTGGTGCAGGGAGTGGCAACTGACCCTTAACATAGACAAATGTAACGTATTGCGAATACATAGAAAGAAGGATCCTTTATTGTATGATTATATGATAGCGGAACGAACACTGGTAGCAGTTACTTCTGGAAAATATCTGGGAGTATGCGTATGGAACGATTTGAAGTGGAACGATCATACAAAATTAATTGTTTGTAAGGCGGGTGCCAGGTTGAGATTCATTGGGAGAATCCTTAGAAAATGTAGTCCATCAACAAAGGAGGTGCGGTGGTCTAGCGGTTCTAGGCGCGCAGTCCGGAACCGCGCGACTGCTACGGTCGCAGGTATGTGTGTGATGTCCTTAGGTTAGTTAGGTTTAAGTAGTTCTAAGTTCTAGGGGACTGATGACCACAGTAGTTAAGTCCCATAGTGCTCAGAGCCATTTGAACCAACAAAGGAGATGGCTTACAAAACACTCGTTCGACCTATACTTGAGTATTGCAGATCAGTGTGGGATCCGGACCAGGTCGGGTTGACAGAGGAGATAGAGAAGATCCAAAGAAGAGCGGCGCGTTTCGTCACAGGGTTATTTGGTAAGCGTGATAGCGTTACGGAGATGTCTAGCATACTCAAGTGGCAGACGCTGTAAGAGAGGCGCTCTGCATCGCGGTGTAGCTTGCTGTCCAGGTTTCGAGAGGGTTCGTTTCTGGATGAGGTATCGAATATATTGCTTCCCCCTACTTATACCTCCCGAGGAGATCACGAATGTAAAATTAGAGAGATTCGAGCGCGCACGTTCTTCCCACGAACCACACGCGACTGGAACAGGAAAGGGAGGTAATGACAGTGGCACGTAAAGTGCCCTCCGCCACACACCGTTGGGTGGCTTGCGGAGTATAAATGTAGATGTAGATGTAGTTTTACAGATCTACTGATAGTATGACGATAATGAGACTCGAGGCGTATTTCCTTGAGACGCGCAGTGTTTAGTTGTGTAGACGCACCTCTGCACGTGATGAAGACGTCTGCTTTATCCCGCAGCTAGTGGGAAAGCTCTCCCGACCGGTGGCATCAAGCTGCCACGTCTCGGGTCACGGCTGCCGACTCTGCGTGGGAGGGGCAGCCGGCGGGCGGCAGGCGGCAGTAAAAGCGACGCCCGGGTCGGCTGTGGAGCTGCGCCGGCGCCCGCGGGGGAGGAGGCGCCGGCCGGCCTGGGGGCGGGGCGGCGCCTCAAAGCAAAACTGCGCTTATGTGGCCGCGGGAAGCTTTGCACGCCGCTCTCCCCGGAGTCCGCTCTCGAACGGAAATAGGGCGCCTTTACAGCGGCCGCGAACGCCTTTGAATAGAGGAAGGAGACATCTGGTGGAGAGCGCGCAGGGACCGACCGAGTGGAAACTAGTTCCCTTCCGACTCGCCGCTTACGATGAATTTTGTTCTGCAAAAGAAAAACGTGCAGGTCAGAGAGACTTGAGGTGGTCTTTCTTACCGATCACGAGTGTCTTTGTTGTTGTGTTCTTTTGATCTTCATTCTGAAGACGAATTTGACGCAACTCTCCATGCTGCTCTATCCTGTGCAAGCATTTTCATCTCCGAATAACTACTGCAGTTTACACCCTCCTGAATGTGCTTACTGTACTCATCTCTTGGTCTCTCTCCACGATTGTTACCCTGCCAGTTTGCCTCCAATACTAAACTCGTGACCGAGTGACGTGGCGCAGTGGTTAGCACACTGGACCCGTATTCGGGAGGACGACGGTTCAATCCCGCGTCTAGCCATCCTGATTTAGGTTTTCCGTGATTTCCCTAAATCGCTCCAGGCAAATGCCGGGATGGTTCCTTTGACAGGGCACGGCCGATTTCCTTCCCCGTACTTCCCCAATGCGATGAGACCGATGACCTCGCTGTTTGGTCTCCTTCCCCAAAACAACCCCCAACTAAACTCGTGATGTCTCAGAATGTGTCCTATCAATTGATCCCCTCTTTTGGTTGAGTTAAGACGCAATTTTCTTGTATGTCCTATTATATTCAGTCCCTCCTCGTTAGCTACGTGATCCACCAATCTAATCTTCAGCATTCTTCTGTAGCACCACATTTTTAAAGCTTCTATTCTCTTCTTGTGCAGGTGACCATGTTTCACTTTCATGTATGGCTACTGTCCAGACAAATGCCTCCAGAAAAGACTTCCTAACACTTAAGTCTATACTCGATCTTAACAGATTTATTTTCTTCAGAAACGCTTTTCTTCCCGTTGCCAATCTACATTTCACATTCTCTCCACCTCGGCCAACGACACTTATTCTACTGCCCACATAACAAAACTCATCCACTTAAGTGTCTCGTTTCCTAATTTAATTCCCTCAGCATCACCTAATTCGACTACTTCCCATTATACATTTTTTTCTTTTATCCGCCTTTCAGTTACTGTCCATTCTGTCCAACTGCTCTTCTAAATCCTTTCCTCTGACAGAATTACAATGTCATCGACAAACCTCAAAGTCTTTATTTAAAAAAAGAATGGTTCAAATGGCTCTGAGCACTATGGGACTCAACATATGAGGTCATCAGTCCCCTAGAACTTAGAACTACTTAAACCTAACCAACCTAAGGACATCACACACATCCTTGCCCGAGGCAGGATTCGAACCTGCGACCGCAGCGGTCGCGCGGTTCCAGACTGAAGCGCCTAGAACCGCTCGGCCACACCGGAAAGTTTTTATTTCTTCCCCCTGGACTTTAATTCCTACTCCAGATTTTCTTTTGTTTCCTTCGGTGCTCAATGCACAGATTAAACAAAACTGGCGGTAGGCTACAACCCTGTCTCAACCACTGGTTCCTTCATGCCCCTAAACGCTTATAAGTGCCGTCTGTAACTGCACAAGCTATAAATAGCCTTTCGCTCCCTGTATTTTACCGCTGCTACCTTCAGAATTTCAAAGAGAGTATTCCAGTCAACATTGTCAAATGTTTTCTCTCAGTTTACAATGGCTACAAACGAATGTTTGGTGTACCAATAACTTCTTTCTGCGTAATTGTTGTGGTGTTGAATTAATTTAGTTACTCCGTGTAAGTCAGTGCAGATTATAACGTGTTGTTTGAAATACCCGCGCAGGAGTCAGTCGCAAACTACAGCGATGCTAATGCAACGTAGCAGTTTAAATTCTGAGTATAGTTTTTGGAACGCCACGTATATTTTTACCGCGAGTAAATGCGTCTTAAATATACGTAGCGTGACTTAATCTCAATACGCAGGCAAAAAGTTATTTATTATTAATGGACAGGTTACGCTCTCTTTCAATGAATGACAACGTAACGTAACCTGAAACTAACCCAGCGATAATATAGAGCATGAAATGATCTCTTTTCCCAGGAGATTAATTTAATGTTACACAGAAAGAAAGAATGGCACAAACACCTGCGTATTTTTTAATAATTGCAAAGAATTTCTTTAACTCTATCTCTTTAAGGACTGAGTTAACATTTAATCCTTTGAACTAACTGAAAATATTTTAACCAGGGGTGCAGTCTCACCTAAGCCTTACGGTGTTAAAACTGAATAAGTTTCGTAATCAAAGATATTAACTAACTTTAATATTGGAAACTGACTGTAAAAATTCATAAATACACTTAAAATAACTTTCCTTTGCGAGTGAAGCTTGTAAACACTGAAATATTTTTTAGTACACGTAATGGCGTATGCAGCGCAACCGAAACAGTCGAAGCCAGATGGTCTATCGACAGCAATTTTATTATTATCTTTACATAAATTTCACGTTGAGAAGAGGTATTTTTGAAAGAAAACTTAAGGTATTTCAATTAACAATATATTCTGACCTTAAAGCTCATACAGATAGCTAGTTATACACACATACATCCATAGGAGAGAGAGAGAGCAAAGAATAGGGGCGAGCAATATGGCTCTTGTGTACATATATTAGATTTGAAGTTTCATGTTTTCATGGAACGTTTTGAAATAATGTGTTCTTTCTGTGAGATTAATGGAGAATATTTACAACATGTGTCACATATTGACTTGTGATATTACAAGCATTGTTTTCTCTTTTTACATTTCATTCATATCAGTTGAATAAATCGCATCATACATTAGATAGGCTTCCAGGTGACGCCACATTCCCTTTCCTTGATCTATCTTCTAAGGTTATTCAAAGTATTAGTATCTCCCCGCGCGTGTTCCTACATTTCTACAGAATCCAAACTGATCTTCCCCTAGGACGGCCTCTACCAGTTTTTTCAAACTTCTGTAAGGAATCCGTGTTAGTATTTGGCAGCAATCGCTTATTAAACTAACAGTTCGGTAATAGTCACACCTATTAGCACCTGGTTTCTTTGCAATTCGAATTATTAAATTCTTGTTAAAGTCTGAGGGTATTTCGCCTGTTTCACACATCTTGCACAACAGATGGAAGAGTTTTGTCATGGCTGGCTGTCAATAGTTCTGATGGAATGTTGTCTACTCGGGGATCATTGTTTCCACTTAGGTCTTTCAGCGCTCTATCAAATTATTCTCGGAGTATCCCACCTTCATCTACGTCCGCTTCCATTTCTATAACACTGCTATACGAAATGTCAATATTTCGTTTCCTGCTGCCTCTATACTAAAACAAAATCAGTTCCCAAAATATTTTGGAGTATGCGTCTGCCACGAAAAACACGGAGCTACCTGAACGGAACCAGAAGAGAGCATACGACAACGAAAACTATGCTCATTAAGTGGAAAATTGCTGTAAATCCCCAATGCGACTGTGGCGCTCCTCAACAAACAGTACAGCACATAGTGACGGTGTGACCACACAGAAAATTCCACGGAACGTTTGACCATCTGATAGCAGCACCATCTGAAGCAAGTGTCATTCCACTATAGCAGATAAACATTGAAAAATGATGTGCTACATAAAATCCAGATTTTAATTAATATGTAGAAACCGTAAGCACCGCCAAACATACACTACGTTTTATACTTTACTTACACACTGCTCAGCCAGAGCATTATAACAACCTACCTAATAACCGATATTTACATCTTTGGCACGGATAACAGCGGCGACGCGTCGTGGCATGGAAGAAATAAATGAGGCCTTGGTAGATCGCTGCAGGGACTTGGCACCACACACACGAGGCAGCGCCTAATTCCCGTACATTCTGGTGTGTGTGTGTGGGGGGGGGGGGGGGGGGGGGGTGATGAGCACTGATTCCACGTTCAATCACATCATAGATGTGTTCGATTAGGTTCAGATCTGGCGAGTTGGAGGCTGATCAATCAACTGGAACTCGCCACCTTGTTCCTGAAACCACTCCATGACACTTTTGGCCTTGTAACATGGCGCATTATCATGTCGAAAAATGCCTAGCCAAGGGGAACCATGACTGTCATGAAGCAGTGTACGTGGTTTGCAACCAATGCACAATACTGCTTGGCCATCATGCTGCATTGCACGAGCTCCACTGGATCCATGGATGCCTACGTGAATGTTCCCCACTGCACAATGGAGCCACCGCCAGCTTGTCTCCATACCGCAGTACAGGTGTCAGGGAGCCGTTCCCCTAGAAGCCGACGTATTTTTGCCCTCTCGTCGACATGATGAAGAAGGAATCGGGATTCATCAGACCATGCAACGCTCTGCCACTGCGTCAACGTCCAGTGATGATGTTCATATGTGCATTTCAGTCGTAGTTGCCGATGTCGTGGTGTTAACATTGGCGCATGAGTGTGTCGTCGGCTGCGGAGGCCCATCGTTAGGAATGTTCGGTGCACTCTGTGTTCAGACACACTTATACTCTGGCCAGGATTAAAGTCTGGTGTTAGCTCCGCCACAGTTCCCAGAGTGTACTGTTTTACCAGTCCGCCAGCCTACGACATCCGACATCTGTAACGAGCGGTGGCCGCCCAAACCCGCAAGACGTATGGACGTGGTTTCACCTTGGTTTCACCACAAGAACCATTTATTTAGACATTGCTTTAAAAGATCACAACCAAACAACAAGGCTGAAGGCACGTACTGAAGACACTGACCACAGCACTTCTTGGACACTCGACATGTTGTGCAGTTTCCGAAATGCTCGTGCTGACCTTCTGGGTCATCACAATCTGCCCTAGGTCAAACTCAGGTAGAGTTCGCCATTCTACACAAGGAAATCAGGCTCACTGATATTACATGCACCGTGCATGTGTCTGTCTAGCAGTCATTGCTCACCAGGTGACGGTTTTATCTGTTACACGGGTTTCTATTGATAGTAGGCAGATGGTTGTAATGTTCTGGCTGGTCAGTGTAACATACGTCTTTTTTTGCCAATGCTGTATAACTCTTAGTGCATTCTATATATCTGAACCAGCTGAGTTCCTGTCAGGCCAACGGCCTTGGTTCAGTAGTCACATCGTGTTCTGTCAGACCATCAAAGTTAAGTGCTTTCGGGCTTGGCTAGCACTTGGATGTGTCACTGACTGGGTCTACTGTTGATAAGCAGGGTGCATTCAGCCGTTGTGAGGCCAATAGAGGAGCTGCTTGATTGAGAAGTAGCAGCACCGAACAGGAAAACTGACAACGGTTGTGAGAGTGGTGTGCTGACCACATGCGCCTTCGTATCCGCATCATCTTGTTATGGGTGAGGGCTGAGGATGACGCGGCGACCGGTCGGTGCCGTTGGGCCTTCAAGGCCTGTTTGAATGGCGTTTGTTTTTGTTTTGAGTACCCGTCGTTGCACAGGTACGCATTTATTTCAGTTATAATAGTCCATTTCCTCCTTCCTCCTCTCTCTGTCCAAGTCTCTCCGCCCCTCTCTCTGTCCATCTGTTATTCTCTCCTTTCTTTATCTATCTGCTCCTCCCCCTTTCTCTGGCTATTTCCCCTTTCCTTTCTACGTCCATCTCCTTTCCCTCCTCTCCCAGTCCATCTCCTCCTCCGCACTCTCTGTTGTACAGTGACATATTTCTGTAGATACATTCACCGTTATATGTGGATACTAAATGTATTGCGAATAGAGTTAGTAGCAATGAAGTAATAAATTTAAACGTCATGAAGTCATGCCTAATGTGACAGTTTTACTGGATGAACAGCTAAAATGTAGTAAGTGATGAGCTCTTTTCCTTTTAGCATTTTGTGAGGTTTGTAAGCGAGAAAAAGTTTCGTAAAGGTTTGAAATTATGTGTAAAGTTTGTTGTAAATCTCTAAGTCCTCTCGTTGTCAAATATTGGACAGCGCACATAGAAGCTATGCATTATGCAACGTTTACATTACGCAACAACTAGTGTGGCACAATGGGTTAAACATATTGACGATTGCATAGCATTGTATTCGTTTCTTTTAACCGTATCACGTAGTACGTATCAATTAAAAAACATCTTCGTAAGTATGATAAAGTTCATAAGTGTACTAGCTTTGCCGGCCGTTGTGGCCGAGCGGTTCTAGGCGCTTCAGTCCGCAACCGCGATGCTGCTACGGTCGCAGGGTCGAATCCTGCATCGGGCATGGATGTGTGTGATGTCCTTAGGTTAGTTAGGTTTAAGTAGTTCTAAGTTCTATGGGACTGATGACCTCAGATGTTAAGTCCCATAGTGCTCACAGCCATTTGAACCATTTTTTGAACTCGCTTTATATGTTCAAATGTGTGTGATTTCGTAAGGGACCAAACTGATGAGGTCATCGGTCCCTAGACTTACACCCTACTTAAACTAATTTATGCTAAGAACAACACACACACCCATGCCCGAG
Organism: Schistocerca piceifrons; assembly: GCF_021461385.2. Taxonomy (NCBI): domain Eukaryota; kingdom Metazoa; phylum Arthropoda; class Insecta; order Orthoptera; family Acrididae; genus Schistocerca; species Schistocerca piceifrons. The sequence goes on from NC_060141.1 coordinate 261,325,405, forward strand.
GGAGGACTCGAACCTCCGGCGGGAGGGGTCGCGCAATCTGTGACACGGAGGCTCAGAGCGCGCGAAGACTACACGCGGCTCGCTTTATATTCTTCATATCAATAAGTATCTTGCGAACTCCATTCTTCTGTGTAAAATAGGTCTACAAACTACCCGACGCGAATTTCAGCATTAAAACACCAGCCAACTTCAACGATCAGGACGTGAACTTTGTCATAGGCGATTTCAACTGCAGAAGCACATCATGGGGATACCCAGATACCGACACAAACGGAACGAGTAATGAAACGTGGGCTGAGGCTAATGACCTACATCTGATCCATGATCCGCAGCTCCCACCTTCTTTTAACAGCGGAGGGTGGAAAAGAGGGTACAACCCAGACAACATCTTTGTTTCTTCAAAGGTAGCTGTACAATGAATGAAGACTGTAGGAGAGCCCATCCCCCGTAGGCAACATAGACCTGTAAAAAGCACTGTAAATCCTGTAGTAGCGACTGAAGAGGTAACTTTCAGGAGGAGGTTTAACTTCAAGAAGGCTGACTGGCAGAAGTTCAGTGAAGAGCTTGACTCAAAAGTAATAAACATTCCACCACAACCTGAAATGTACGAAACCTTCATCAAATGCGTCCAATAAGCTTCGAGGAAAACTGTTCCGAGAGGACGCAGAACTCAGTATGTTCCAGACATGTCCAGCGATGACAAACTGTTGTTCGAAAGATACCAAACTCTCTATGAAGAGGTCACATTTGCAGAAGAAACGATTCCAGCTGGTGAAATACGTCCAAAATTGCTACAGAATGGCTCCAGGAACACACTTCTGAGTTTAAATACTTCCGCTGGCCACCAAACTCCGTAGCCATGAACACTATTGAGCTTATCTGGGATGCCTTGCAACGTGCTGTTCAGAAGAGATCTCCACCCCCTCGTACTCTACGGATTTATGGAAAGTCCTGCAGGATTCCTAATGTCAAGTCTCTCTGTACTAAAGTCATTAGTCGAGTACATACCACGTCGTGTTGCGGCAGTTCTGCGTGCTCGCGGGGCCCTACACTATATTAGGCAGATGTAGCAGTTTCTTTGGCTCTTCAGTATAAAGTGTACAGAACCCCTCACTGTTCTGAAGAAGATAATTGAGTAATGATGTAAACATAGATCCGAAGACGGCGTCATGGATTTGCCGAAACCGGTAATCTGTCTGAATAAATGATTTTAGCGATCTTGACAGATGAAAATTTATCCATTGTTCATAATACTACCGATAGCCCCCACACTGAGTATGTCAGAATTGTATAAACATTTTATAATGACATCTGTTATTCTAAAGAAATGACCACATGGTCATCGACTGCCGAGCCCTTGAGAGAATTCCCTACTAACTGTGTCAAGCGAATTGTACCTTCCCCCACTTTGGGAATTTTGTGAACGCGGCCTCTAATAAGCGCGGGAAAGAGGGCGCATCCGCCGCCGAGTGGCCGCCAGACTGCAGCGACTGGGACCCGGTGGGAGGGTCGTTCGTCGCTGCCTTTTTGCGCTGGCCATCTGCGGGTCTCACGGGCGCGCCCGCACGCTGCCACAGTGCCTGATTAAAGCCGATGTCCGATATCGACGCAGTCCCGACCGCGGGCGGGCTGGCTGGCTGGCTGGCTGGGCCCCTGACCCGCAAATGCAGCCCGCTTTGGCGCAGCAGACCGATGCTAATCGCGAGCCCCGCCCGGCCTGGCTCCGAGCAGATGCGGATAAAAGCTCCTGCGCTGCACGCTAGATTTGTTGGCGAACTGCCAGCAGCAGCGCCGGCGGGCGCTCGGCCCCTAGCGAGGCAAATCTGACATATCCCCGCGCTCTGCTTCCTTCTGTGTGGAGCCCAAACTGCGATGCACTAAATGCACTGTGGGAAAAAAATTGCAACACCAAAAAGGACTGGTGCGACGTAAACGAGAGTTGGTAAGTGCGTGTGGTGTGCATACTGTAAGACCTTCAGTACACACACCATCAGATTAGTTGACTTGTCGCTCTAACGAAGTAGGCGAGTGTCAGAAATATGTCTCGTGGTCTCATCGTGGCGTGTTTATCTTCTGCCGTTAGGTCAGACGATAGAAATGCCACTTGCACGCTTAGAGTAGCAGATTGACGGTGACCAACTTTAAACAGAACTTGATTAATTTTCACACACATTTATTAAAATAATAACACGCATAAAAATTACTTAACTTGGTTCTGGATGCTATTTACAATTGACAATCTGAAGTTCCTTTGGTATTGGTACGTTAATCTTATTCTCACATATATCTCTGATACTTGACAAAAGTGTCTATACATTTATCTTCATACCTATGCACAGGAATATGGTAATCCTATTAGGTGCAGACTGAAACTTGACTATAGACTGGTACAGACAAATGTAGACTGGTACAGACTGGAGCAGACAAATGCAGACTGGTACAGACTGGTGCAGACAAATGCAGACTGACTAATTGGAGGTCTGTACACTCGTTATAATACCTCGCGTGTTCATGTATCACTGCGCGAGTGTGATCCGCGAGGAGAAAAGGTTCTACGTTAGCAGCAATCTCATTGGCTGCATTACATATTAATACGCGGATCGGCGGAAGCAGAATTTGGTCCGTCTCTATGGCAGCGCCATCTCGTAGTGCGGAGATGGACGAGCGCTGAGCCTGCGCTGTTGTGCTTAGTGGAGCGCGCTTTAGTGGGAAAGTTGTGTACGCGTTGACTACGTGGAACTATGTGCACAACAGTGTGTTTCTTAAGGGGGGGGTAGGACATGAAACGGGCCGACTTGGAGCAGGAGAGGCACCACAGGACATTTTCATTTACACTGTGTATACTTTTACAAATAAATTCATAAAACTGTTAGCATGACCAGGAAGGATTCAGGATTCACACTCATAGCAGAGGAAGTTCAAAAACATAACAAAACAATTTTTTTTACATGTGAAATTTCATCATTTTTTCACTTGGTATTAGCTGCATTTGTTGCTGTAGGTACACTTTTCTTCATAAGTAAGAGAGATTCTTCGATGAATTTTGCACAGCATACAAAGCATACTTACAGGTGTATGAAACTCTATAATTTCCCAAATCTGTTAAAAACTGTGGTAAAAATTGAGATAATTAACTATAAAATTCGAGTTTTCTCTAAACACTAAGTTTAAAACTTAACAGCCCATTCATTTTTCCATAGATTAAATAAATTCTACAGTTTCATACACCTGTAAGTATGGTTTGTGAGCTGTGCAAAATTCATCGAAGAATCTCTCTTACTTATGAAGAAAAGTGTACCTATAGCAACAAATGCAGCCAACAGTAAGTGAAAAAAAATCATCAAATTTCACATTTAAAAAACATTATTTTTTCGTGTTTTTGACAATCCACTGCTATGAGTGTGAATCCTAAATCCTTCCTGGTCTTGCTGACAAAGTTTTATGAATTTATTTGTAAAAGTATAGACAGTGCAAATTAAAATGTCCTGTGGTGCCTCTCCTCCTCGAAGTCGGCCCTTTTGACGTCCTACCCCCTTTAATCTGAACGAAAATGTCTATTCAAATTTCGCGCCAGCCGCATAAGAGTGGCACTAGTAGCGCCACTATGAGGATGCAAATCAGGCTTCCTTTACATGCACGCTGTAACGGTCGTGAGCTTTAGGTACCCTTCAGATTGGACGTGGTAAGTTGATGTTAGTCAAGAATGCCTTTAAGGCGCCAAATACTCCATTATCAACACATCACTGAGTTTGAACGACATAGTGTATTAGGTCTACGAGATGCTGGATGTTCCTTCTGTGATATTGCGAAAAGACTTCGCAGGAATGTAGCCACTGTACATGATTTCTGGCACTGGTGGCCACGGGAATGTACTGTAGTAAGAAGACCGGGCTCTGGACGGTCACGTCGCACTCCCGAGTCGGAAGATCATCGTGTCCGGCGTTTATCACTGGCGAATAATACTGCATCTACAGCAGCAACTTGAGTAGCAGTTGGTATCACAGTGGCACGGCGAACTGTTACTTCAAGGGCAGGTCTCAGCCAGACTTCTGTACAGTGCATTCCACTGACGCCAAACCTCACCATTTGCGAGTTCAGTTATGTTAAGTGAGAGCTCATTGGAGGGTTTCCTGTTGAAAGCTGTACTGCTCCTGAGGTGCGTTTTCGTACAACAGGAGCATTCGTCGTTATCCTACGCACCGTGACCGCAAATGTGTACTTTAGTATGGTGATTCGATCTCTTGGTGGTGCAGTGGTTAGCTCACTGGACTCGCATTCGGGAGGACGAAGGTTCAATCCCGAATCCGGCCATCCTGATTTAGGTTTTCCGTGATTTCCCTAAATCACTCCAGGCAAATGCCGGAATGGTTCCTTCGAAAGGGCACGGCCGACTTCCTTCCCCGTCCCTCCCTAATCCGATGAGACCGACGACCTCGCTGTTTGGTCTCTTCTCCCAACCAACCCAACCCAACCAACCCGACCTCTTGGTCTGCTATTCATGAACGGCATTCCATGGATGTTTCCCGACAGGATAACCTTGCGCACATATCACTGTTGTAACCCAGCACGCTCCATAGTGTCATGTTGCCTTGCCCTGCTCGATCGCCAATCAAGTACATATGGGTCATCACCGGACAACTCCAGCCTCGTACACTAACAGCATTGACAGCCTAAGTGCAAAAGGCATGGAAATCCACCCCGCCAACTGACTTCTGGTGCCTATAAGACATAACGCTTGAACGTTTCATGCTTGCGTTCAACTGTCTGACGGTTACACCGGTTATCAACGTACAGGCATTTCACGTTTTCAATAGCTTATCTCGCGATTACATTAACCTATGTTCTTACAATGTTAATCACTTAAATATGTTATCTAGGCAAACGTAATCCCGATGTTTCCTTACACTACATTCTTGCCTTTTTTTCTTTTTTGTTGTTGCGATTTTCTTCCATTAGTGTAGTTCTCCGCCTAACGCAGAGAAAACATGAATGTAGACAATTTTACGACTCACTGGTAAATCACTGTGAAATCAGATACGTACGTATAGTTAACTGTTAGTAGCATAGCCAGTTTGTTTTTTGTTTTTTTATGGTGGCGCGTGGGAAGGTAGAGGGGGGGGGGGCTGCGGCACCAGTCTTCCGATTAGTTTGATTCAGCTCACCCAGACCTGTTCCTCTGAGATGAAGGAGTATCCATCTGACATGAATGCGTGTGACGTGTAGAGCGAGCAGCAGGGAAACATTCCTGCCCCTACCGTATTTACATTCGGTGGCTGCCCATGGTCCGTCACAGAAGTATTGCCCTACCAGCAGACTTCATTGTCAGCCATGTTTTTTCCCGTTCGCCCTTTATGTTCAGCCATTTTCGTTTACAATGAGAGGACAAAAGCCATGGGTTGGCGATTTGCACATATACAGAGTACGATAGTATTGCGTGCATAAGTTGCAAAAGAGCAGTACATTGGCGGAGCTGTCATTTGTACTCAAGTGATTCACAGGAAAAGGTTTCCGAGTGATTATGGCCGCATGACGGAAATTACAGACTTTGAACGCGGAGTGGTAGTTGGAGCTAGACGCAAGGGACGTTCCATTTCGAAAATCGGTAGGGAATGCAATATTGGTAATTCCTCAAGAGTGTGCCAAGTATACCAAATTTCAGGCATTACTTCTCACCACGGATAACACCGTGTCGACGGCCATCACTTAACGACCGAGAGCAGCGGCGTTTGCGTAGCGTTGTCGGTGCTATCAGACACGCAGTATTGTCTCAAATAACCGCAGAAATCAATTCGGAATGTTCGACGAACGTATCCGTTAGGACATGGGGCGAAATTTGTCGTTAATGGGCTATGGCAGCATACGACCGTCGCGAGTGCCCTTGCTAACTGCACGACATCGCCTGCAGCACCTCTCCTGGGCTCGTGACCATATCGGCTGGAACCTAGACGAATGGAAACCGGGTGCTGGTCAGGTGAGTCCAGATTTCAGCCGGTAAGAGATGATGGTAGGGTTCGAGTGCGGCGCAGGTCCCACGAAGCCTTGGACCGAAGCTGTCAACAAGGTGCTGTGCAAGCTCCTGATGACTACACAATGTTTGAGCTGTGTTTACATGGCATGGACTGAGTCCTCGGGTCAAACTGAACCGATCTTTCCCTGGAAATGATTGTGTTCGACTACCTGTAGACCATTTGCAGACATTCATGGACTTCATATCCCCAAACAGCGATGAAAGTTTTATGGATTGCAATGTGTCATGTCACCAGGCCACAATTGTTTGCTCTGGATACTTCGAGTGGATGATTTTCCTTCCAGATCACCCGACGTGAATCTCATAGAACATTTATGGGACATAATCGACAGGTCAGTTCGTAGTCGCTGTACTACGCCGACGAAAAGGGGGTCCGACACAATATCAGGATGTATCCCATGACTTTTTACATCTCAGTGTATTTTTTATTCGCTGAGTACCCAGCGTTACCAGGGTACGTATTTATTCCAGTCTTCTATTATTCCAATTCTTCCTCTAACTCCCCCCCCCCCCCCATGTCTCTGCCCGTCTCCTTTTCTCTTTTCTCTCTCCATCTCCTCCTCCTCCTCCCTTTTGTCTGTGTTATCTCCATCTTTCCCCTCTCTTTCTGTCCTCCTCCGTTCATCTCAGTAGCACGCTGGTGGTTCTTACACCCACAGTACTTCTTTCCATATCGTAACTGATATGTGTACCAAATTTGGTTAAAAGCGTTCTGGGGATTTAGGATGAGTTTTTTATCCGTAGCTTTGCCCGCATACGCGCGAGTCAAATATATCACACATACGCAACATTTATGCATGTTTTTCACCTGTATCCCTAGCTAATTTCACCCTACTGTTTCATGTTCACGCAGCTCAACGTTTATAGAGTTGTAACTCCTGAATTATGTGTCTTACAGTGATATCATGTTGCAGATACATCCAGTGGAATAAGCGTCTACTGCATTTCATATTTGTTGCGAATAGAGTTGGTAGCAAAGAAGTAACAAACTGAAAATTCATGCACGATGAAGCAGTTTCTCACGCATCTCAGTAGTTATGACGTCGTATCTGCTCAACTGTGTGTCGTATAATAGCACAATTTTGCTGCTACATTCACTGATATATGTGAACCCGGTCTGAAAAATGTGGCGCGAATGCAGTTGTTAGTAAAGAGGTAATAAATTAAAGCGTCGTGCAGTTTTCTGCAAGAACAGCGAAAATTTATTAAGCCATAAACTTTTTTCCTTTCACCATTTTGCTGTGGTTGCCAAAGGAAAACAAGTTTCGTAAAGGTTTGAAATTATGTGTAAAAACTGTTGCAAGTCACTAAGTGCTTTCATTCTCAAATAATGGGTGAATAAAGCATGGGTATTCGCGAGCCGTCTGCTACAATGCTTCTTCACCACCACCACCACCACCCCTCCCTTTTTAGGAAAGTGATTCTGACACCCACAGTAACTCTTTCTCCTGAGTGTAAGTGATATGTGTACCTCGTGTGGTTGACGTCAATGCAGTGCTTTAGCAGGAGATGCGGAATCAATTTTTACACTATCCAGTCACGTAAAAGTGGCCATCTGTCAAAATCCCGGGTAACCACCTTTTACAGGGCTGACACGCTTTATGTATCTTCCACTGTTAGTGCGGCCACCTGGCGTCTGTGAGTAGTTATTGCATGTTGACGTCGAACATAGGTGGCGGTCACATTAATGTTACTGGACCGTGTATAATATTTATTGACGTATAGCACCAGTACCACAGAGGGTACCAGTAGTGAAATCATAAATCTCCGTTTTAAGCAAGAGACGAACGATAAAACCGGACCATTTTGATTGAAACGAAAGGTGTATCGAGACGGAAAAATGCATTTCGGTAGTAGCACACAGGGTACAAGTATTATTACATAACTGATACAGTAGCAACTCGTCCGTGTACACACCGGTGGAGACTTTTACTGATATTACGGAACTGTCAGTGCACTGAATTATTTAATGAATTTATGTCGTGCAAAGCTCAAGCTGGTCTCAGTTACAATTACGTAACTGCATCCATGACTCTTTTTTTATTTTTTATAATGGTGCAGGCTCACAGCCAACGACCTCACCTCGTTGAATACATCTCAGGCTTTAACAGACGAGCAGAGCGAATGTGCTGTGAGTTTCTGCCCGCAACACGAGCACGCTCGCCTTGTTTACTTCCTCCTGCCGTCAGTAACGTGACGACGTAGCGCGACAAGATCATGACGAATGAAAACCGAAAATAAACATCGAAATTCGCTTTTATAAACGACTTCGTGATACCAAATAGTTCAAATGCCTCTAAGCACTATGGGACTTAACATCTGAGGTCATCAGTCCCCTAGACTTAGAACTACTTAAACCTAACTAACCTAAGGACATCACACACATCCATGCCCGAGGCAGGATTCGTACCTGCGACCGTAGCAGCAGCGCGCTTCCGAACTGAAGCGCCTAGAACCATTCGACCACAGCGGCCGGTTTCGTGATACCAAAAGCACTAGATGTCGAGCGCTTGTTAAAGGTAGAGGCATCCACTTTTCGATCGCACGTAATACGGTGTATGTGAAACTTTTAAGGACGCCATATGCGACAGGTTTCTCCCAGAGATGAAGCAAGGACTCCGCTTCTGCCACGCAGACGGAAATGTTGGCAACGGTTGACCATGCCCGACTGCGACTGCAGACTATACGCATATTCGAACTACGCTTCAAACTCCTGGCAGCAGACGTCGTGGCGGCGCTCCGCCCCTGTGGTACAATACAAGAGCACGTGTCAGAAAAGTGGACCCAATTTAAGAAATATCCAGCCCTCATAGGAATACTTCACGTGCGAGCTGAACTCTGACGACACGTACCATTATACCTCCCTACAGGAGACTGCCAGGCCATATTTATTTACGGCGTCCAGCCTAAAACGCGATCGGGACGCTGCAAGGAGGGCCACCTACGTTCCGAGTGCTTCTAACGTCGGATTATAACTTCCACCGCAGCACGTAGCACTTCTACCGACGCCGATTATCCTCCCACTAACTTACGTGGCGGCGATAACAATGCCTCTGTCTGTTCCGACGCAACAGACCGACACTGCAGCGCCGGAACAACCCTCCGCCGGCCGACGCTTGCCCGATCAGTCAGCGTATCTAGTGGCAGAACTCCGTACAATGCCATCGATATCACCGAACACTGCAGCCACCTCCGACAGCCGGATGACAATCGATACACTTATTGCACCAACAGAAGCCTCCGGCGAGGAATGATTCAATGCTATCCCCCGACACGGAAGGCCACGTACGAAAACAGCGTTAATCAAAACTCCGAAAGCGACGCTGTAGGACCGTGTCGATACACTGCAGCTCCCACTAGTAGGAGAAAAAAGAATGAATGCAGCAGGACGCCTACCATGAGGCTGACAACTGATCCCACCCCTGGCGAAGTCCTTTGTGGTGAACAGTGTCAGCAGGAAGACTCCTTTTCAGGCTGCGAAGCCGCTCGGTCCCTTCCTGTCAACAATAAAGACCTTATGGAACATGAACATCCCGCATCTCGTGGTCGTGCGGTAGCGTTCTCGCTTCCCACGCCCGGGTTCCCGGGTTCGATTCCCGGCGGGGTCAGGGATTTTCTCTGCCTCGTGATGGCTGGGTGTTGTGTGCTGTCCTTAGGTTAGTTAGGTTTAAGTAGTTCTAAGTTCTAGGGGACTGATGACCATAGATGTTAAGTCCCATAGTGCTCAGAACCATTTGAACCATTTTTGAACATGAACAGACTTCCGCGCCCACATCGTGGGCCGATGAAATCGAGACCGGGCAGCACCCCATGGCCCTCTGAGGTCTGAACAACACCGAGAGGCTCAAATGGCCTCTGAGCACTATGTGACTTAACATCTGAGGTCATCAGTCCCCTAGAACTTAGAACTACTCAAACCTAACTAACCTAAGGACATCACACACATCCATGCTCGAGGCAGGATTCGAACCTGCGACCGTAGCGGTCGCGCGGTTCCAGACTGAAGCGCCTAGAACCGCTCGGCCACTAGCGGCCGGCTCAACACCGAAAGGGCCGCCGTCTGCGTAGTGTGACGTCGCTCGCGATGTCCGCTTCTCTCCGCCACCGCCATGGATAACCCTGCCCAACCGCCGCACCACCAGGCTTACCTCTTGGTCACGATGAATATCATCATGGTTAGTTCCCCTTCCAAGATTCAATTCCTGAGAGAAACAATACGAGTCATCTTTGCAGTCCTGCAAGAAGTGTGAACGGACGCACTTCCAAACTTTTATGATAACGCAACGTACCTGACACCTGGTGGTCCTGCAGACACCGGGATGGTGATTTTATTACGGGACGGTATCGAAGCCGCCGACATTATGCGTCTCCCCTCCACTCGAGTTTTAGTGGTCACAGCACTCGACGCGGGACTCATTAATGTTCATGCACCGTCGGGCACCATCACACGTCGTTACCTGGCAAGTTTCTACTCCGCAGACGTTGTCCCTCTTTCCCTAGGACGGCATGAATACAGCGTCATCGCCGGCCATTTTAATTGCGTCCTTCATCCCAAGGACCAAATCCCGCTCTACACGCCTTGTCCGGAGCTGGGTAAGGAGATTCACGATCTTCACTTGAGCGACACTTGGTATAAAGTGCACGTCGACAGACGTACACATCTTACCAGTCATTCGACTAGCCGACTGTATCGTATATATGGGTCACAAGGCCTTACACAGGGAGTCGGGCTGCCGAACGACGGTCTCTTGTCTTATCTGATCACTGCGGCTATATCTGCACGACGAATCTCCACCAGCAAGTCTGGCTTTTGGATGATGAGCGTAACACACCTCCAGGGCCCGGACTGTCGCTGCAACGTTGGTAAAATGTGAATATCATTCCCGGTAGCAATAGACTTTGACGTGGTGGCTCCTCTGCGACAAATTTGCAGTCCGCAAGACACTTATGCAGTTGGGCAAGGACACGGCTGTGTAGCACCAGCAGACCCTGGACGTTTACTACTCGGCGCTCAGGTATCTCGACGCTCTACCCTCCATCGCTGGACAGACAGGGAGAACGACACAGAATTGAGACTCACATACTACCGTTTACGAAACGTCGATTAGAAGGCGCTATAGTCCGCTAGCAACGACGTGACCGAATGGCCGCAGAGGTACCCAACAAACACCACACTGTGGCGGACACCCGCCAATACCGCCGTCAGTTAATCACACCCCTTAAGTCACAAGACGGTCGCTCCTGTATTACCCAAGCAACCATAGTGAATGCCGTGAAGGATCATTTTCGTCAACCGTTCATGACGCGGCCACTGCAGAAACGTTTCAGCAGGTGGCACACACAATTGACATGGCAACAGTGACGACCATAATGGAAGTCTCGTCTGAGGAGGTGGAGGTTGCCTTGGACAGTGACGCAGTCAATAAATCTCCAGGGCGCTATGGATTACCAATCGAGTTCTACAGGTTCAGATGGTTCAAATGGCTCTAAGCACTATGGGACTTAACATCTGAGGTCATCAGTCCTCTAAAACTTAGAGCTACCTAAACCTAACTAACCTAAGGACATCACACATTCATGCTCGAGGAAGGATTCGAACCTGCGACCATAGCGGTCTCGCGGTGCCAGACTGAAGTGCCTAGAACCGCACGGCCACATCGGCCGGCAGTTCTACAAGACCTGCCGTGATATAAAGCCATCGCTGGGTTACAACGTTACGAGAACTCATATCCCTGAACTGTACCGCCTACTTTCTTGGAAGGACTTCTCAGACCGGTACACAAGCCAGCGGGAAGGCAATCGGTCAACGACTATAGGCCACTTACAATGTTGAGCGCCGACTGCAACATCTTCATCAGGCTTCTGGAAGGACGCATTAACAAGGCATTGTCAATGATCCTCGCCACAGAACAGACGTCGCAGAGGAGACATGCCACCGACGACTGTAGGGACTTAATGGCGATAGTCTCGGGGTGACGCCTGAGAGCAGCGATCGTCCGCCTGAGACTGGCGATCGTATCCATCGATTTCAATCAGGCCTTCGATAGAGTACACTACAACTTCCTTCTGTAGGTGATGGAGCATATCCTCTAGCGTCCCCATTATCAAATGTGTATACAGTCGGGCGATATTTTTTTCTCACAATCAGAAACAATGTTTTGAGTTGGCAGCCGTTCTGTCAGGTGCTATACAGTCTGCGCTTCACTCTCGTCATTTTTCCAAGTTTCTCGCGGTAACGAGAAGGTGGCAGCACTTACGAAAACACAGTGTCTGCGCGCGAACGAAGATGCCACGTGAAAGAAAAGGTAATAAACAGACATAGTATTACCTACTAGGAATAATCGTGATAACTATAACCAAGTAAGTCTAAATACTTACTTCACGTTCTAAGTTTGTGCACGTTTCTACAAGTCTCATGACACGTGTAAATGTACTGTATCAAATGTGATACTATCGGACTTATTGACTACATTTTGCACCTTATCAGGTCAGTTATGTTAAAATTTGTGTGAATGATGTAAAACAGATGAAGTTTGTCTGCTTCATCCGATTTGTTGTAAATGAGAAAATGAATAGTTTCGTAGGCTGTAGACCGAATATTTAACAATTTAAGAGTGTTTGTATTGCAAGTGTACGTGGTTCTTAGGTTTGACGGATTCAGAAATTCTGGGGGTGCTTCTGGAGCCTATCTCCATCGACCCAAATACTTGGGACGAAAGGGAAAGATACGAAGCAAAGAAGCGTAAACCAATACACGCCATCCCACCAGCATGCAAAGGATCAAGTAATGCATTGCATTTGACAGAAATTTACGATGGGAGGCAAAAATATAGATCTAGATGTAGAATGCAAGGTTTCTCCAGTCCTAAGTTCCTGAAATGCCACACTTGTGATGTGCTCCTGTTTTTCGCTTCAAAAAGGAATTGCTTCAAAACTTTCCACACAGTATGAAACAACTTAGAGTCTGGAAGCAAGAATCCTAAGTGCAGATTCTTCTTCATATATACGTAATCAAGTATATTATTACGTAAGAATAAGTCATGAACAAATTTTAGTCTCTGAAACGGTCGTATCTTTGACATTTTTACGTACTGTGCTTTTTATTTTCATGAAAGCCTGGAAAGAATAAATAAGCATTTTATAGATTATTTCAGCTTCCTAGAGACCTGATATGTCACATTTGATACGTGAGCTACGGTTACTTCTGCTTGATGGAGACCTACTGCATTACATACGATCATATGCGGAATGATAATTTTTTTTTACAAATTATTCGGTTTTAGTGCTGCTAAGAAGTGAAATATTATCGAATTTCCTATTATTTCTTTAAAAGTACGGTTTCAGGCCTCTAGCATATGTCGGACTCCCCCAACGTTCAACAACACCCTGTGGAGTCTTATGGCAGCAGCCAGTTCTCTGTTCCAGGTTAGCACATGGCCGGTGAGCCCAATACCAATTAAGAAGGCGCTGCAACAAGGTGTCCACCCGCGGTCTGCAGGTAGCGTCATTGGCAGTCGAAGACTTCCAGCATAAGAAGTCCCCCTCAGTCTGCCAACGACCTTGTCAAAGAGAGCGGAGCAGGGGACAGAAGTTCATGTCACTCTCTGGCCCTTGAGTTGGGAAACTGCCCTAAAGGCGGCATAAGGATCCAGAAGGCCATGGAAACCACTACATGAAAGACACAACGTGTATCCACAGGGCATGTGGCCTGTAATTGAAAAACAGTCGCTCCTTTCCCGATAGTTACTGAATTGAGGTATTTGGGAGTCACGTTTACAAATGATGTGCGTGGAACGGCCACGGCAGACTATCGACTGTTAGCACAGACTGTATGCGTGAACTTGCGCCAGAACGTGCAACAGGACTTCAACCAGCTGCGTCATATGGAATACCTGAATCACCACATGGCATCAAAACTCTATCACCAATCATATAGCACAGGTCCTTTCCTCCCGGCGGTGATAGGTTGCAGACTTCAGGCGGCCTTCACTATTTCCTGTCCACGGGACTCGTATTTAAAGTATGTTATGACGCTGTTATCCACCCTCTGCGCAATGGAGGGCTGGGACTGGTTAACTTCCGAGCATGGCAGCTGTCCTTATATGGGTAATATGTGCAAACGATGGACCAGTCAACACGTCTCCCTCACGGGTCCCCTATTGGAGGTCCTGTTATGGAGTGAAGGCGAATGACACTGTTGATAATGTTGAGGTCGTCAGCCCCCTTGGTGCTATTTGAGAAGAGCACGCTATTTGGCAGGACCGATTTTCATCCTCTCCCTTCTCTAATGATACAACGCAAACATGACATCACATTACACACACCCATTACAGTTATCTCCACGTACCAGATAAACTAAATACACAAATCTCACACTTCACAAAGGAAAGGTACCAGTGTATGCGAAGGATAGGAAAAACGTTTCCAATTAAAGAACTGAACCTGCCCCTTGGGGTTCCGTCCAATCATGCCATACGACTTTGTTTCTTACCAGGTTCACTGTAGCACACATTCTTTCCAGCAGCATACACTACATTCAGTGTCGTCAGTTCTTTCTTCTATATTCTAATTTCTGTCTTCCCTTACACTTGGGATGACAGCATTATTAGCACCAAGGAACGCAGAATGAAATTTTCACTCTGCAGCGGAGTGTGCGCTGATATGAAACTTCCTGGCAGATTAAAACTGTGCCAGACCGAGACTCGAATTCGGGACCTTTGCCTTTCGCGGGCAAATGCTCTACCAACTGAGCGACCCAAGCATGACTCACGACCCGTCCTCACAGTTTTAATTCCGTCAGTACCTCGTCTCCTACCTTCCAAACGTCGCAGAAGCTCTCCTGCATACCTTGCAGAACTAGCACTCCTGGAAGAAACAATATTGCGGAGACATGGCTTAGCCACAGCACTTGCCCGCGAAAGGCAAAGGTACCGAGTTCGAGTCTCGGTCCGGCACACAGTTTTAATCCGCCACGAAGCTTCATATCAGCGCACACTCCGCTGCAGAGTGACAATTTCATTCTGGAAACATCCCCTAGGCTGTGGCTAAGTCATGTCTCCGCAATATCCTTTCTTCCAGGAGTGCTAGTTCTGCAAGGTATGCAGGAGAGCTTCTGCGAAGTTTGGAAGGTGGGAAACGAGGTGCTGGCGGAATTAAAACTGTGAGGACGGGTCGTAAGTCGTGCTCGGGTAGTTCAGTTGGTAGAGCACTTGCCCGCGAAAGGCAAAGTTCCCGAGTTCGAGTCTCGGTCCGCCACACAGTTTTAATCTGCCAGGAAGTTTTATCATGGAACGTGTTTCCAGGTGTCTTTACACAGGTCGCACAATACTATTTCTTCTTCTAACTCCTTCCATATATTTCTTTCCTCGCTGCTTCGAGGCAGAATCTTCTCATTTTTCATTAATTTTCAGCATTAATCGGTAACATCGATCTCAAAAGTTGATATTAAATTCTTTTCCGATTTTCCCACGGTCAGTGCTACGCTACAATGCGATGCTGTACTCACCCGCCCCATAGCCAACATCGCTAACGCACGCCTGTGCGTTGGCTATCCACTCGGGGGTAAGCTGGGTCATATACTGGAGGTTGATGAAATTTTTACTGCCATTATCTGGTCATTAACCGGAGGAGAGGCGGTAGCGGACAGTTTTTGAACAACAATCTGTGCGCCAATATCCTGGATTAAATTCCAAACCCATTCACAGTGTCTCATAAAGTGAAAGTATGCGATACTGTTGATGGCGACGTTAAGCACGACAGCCCCTTGGTGCTATTCGAGAGGATTAGGTTATGTGCCGCCACCAGTTTTCACCCTCTCCCTTCTATCATCTACATCCAACGCGAATCTACGCTAAACAAAGATACCATTAAGGTCATAAGCGAAACACCTACACAAACAGCTCTCACACTTCACAATGGAAATGTGGTTGTGGTCTCGGAGAATAGGAAAAACCTTTCCAACTAGTCGGCCGAACCTTCAGGGTCTCCTAGCCGTTGATGCCACACGACACCTCTTTATTTATTGCTATACACCAGGCATACAGTCGCTCCGTCTCTGACAGAACTCGCGAGAACCCTCGCCTTTTCGTTATTCAGAGCTGCAATGTTTCATTGTCCGATACACATCGTAACAGATAAGGAGAAATGTACTACAAACTTACAGCCAGCCCACATGTGTTCCTTGTGTATCTTACAGCAAACAAAAAATGGGACACCAACTGGAACTAAGTATGCCGTTAACGAAAAACAAATTGTGACCACAAACAGTTTAACAAAAGCGACAATTCTTTTCTGACCTGCCATGAGGAAAGAAAATAGCATCACAACCAGTATAGTGACTTTCCTTGTGATTCGCGCTCTTTTTTATGGCGTGATCTCATTAATGGACTATGTTAATGGATTTTTCGAACTGCTTATAAATGTAAATTTTCTTGTAACGTTTTAATTTCTACACGTCTGATATATTATTCTCTACACCCCTGTTATCGAAGTTTCAATGAACAATACAGCAATAACTCTCAGGATGCTGCAGTTTGGATACATTAGTCAGACATTTCTGACATATTAGAATGAAGCGGTACTTACATCACTACGAAGTTCGTGAGTTATCTGATGGGAAGCAAACTATCGACTGCAACTAGGGCTTCAAATTTCTATTAACTTGATCAAACCAAAATGAGGAGACAGACATTCAGTTTATCGCTAAGCTGCTGGCAATTAAATCTTTAGAGAAGAATGAGACGAAACCATTACGCATACTTATTTATCGAATAAAATACTTCTGTGTCTATATATAACCCGTTTATGTCTAAAGGTTGTTCACACAGTTATGCTAAGATCCAGATAAATTATTCCTCGATGTTCTTGATTGTCAAATATTTAACTAAAACCAACACTACCAACCAGCCCAAGTAATCCTAGATGATTTTGAGGACATGTCTAAAATCCACATTCGCATTTGCTGGCAGAGTCGAATCAACAGCCTGGCTTCTATCCGAGACGGCTTTCGCCTATCCAGTCCGACAGACCAGCACATTAAGCTATGCGGCCACACCAGCGTGAGTCCATAGCCACAGCCGTTTTCGTTTTTCAGATTACCTTAACAAGCCCTCCTCCAAAGATAATTCACATACCGAATACTACTTGCCACTACAGACCCTGTTAACTAATTCGTGCTGCACTGACCCGCTCACTTGACCCATGTCTACGGCACTTATTTGTTGGCAGAACAAACAAGAGAGTTCCTGCCTTACACATTCTGTTACGAAATACTGGAGGCCCAAGAGTTCCACAATATTCAGACCTGCCGTGTGAAAGTTTTCAACCAGTGGCTCTCTAAAATGACAGGATGGCGAGAATTGTTTGTTATGGTAGGTCGCTGGTGGTTTTCTTCAAAATGAACATTTTATTCCTTCTAATTGCCATGACCAGTAGTTTTAACGCTGTTGATGTAGCAACTAAAATATTAATTTCAGTATAAAAAAAATAGAATCAAGCTATAATGCCATTGATTACAATATCTTTATAAACACACTAGCCTTTTTCTCGTGTATTTGGTCGTGCATGCATTCGACACATAATCGTACATTGTGCCCTCTATGTGCCCAATTCTTCTTCCCCCTCTCTCTCCACCTCATCCTCCAGCCTCTATGTATCCACCTCATCTTCCCAACCTTCTCTTTCTCTCCATCTCCTCCTCCCCCTCTCTTTGTCCATCTCCTCCTCCCCTTCGTCCTTTTCCACCTGTCCGCTACTCCTCTACACCTTCCACCTGCCTCTTGCAGCTGCTCCTTCCACTCTCTCTTTCCATCTCCTCTTCCCCCTCTCTCTGTCCGCTTCACACTCCCCCCTCTTGCATTATCCCTCCTCCCCACCCTTCTCACTCTGTCCATCTCCTCTATCCCCCATCCCTCTGTACATCTCATCCTCTTCCACACTCTCTATATCCATCACCTCTCCCATCTTTTTCTGTCCATCTTACACCCACTCTCTTTCTGTCCATCTCCGCCTCTCTCTTTTTCTGTCCATCTCGTCCTCCTCACTCTCTATCTCTCCATTGGCTCGTCCCCCCCCCCTCTTTCAGTCCATCACCTCCTCCCCTCTCCCTGTCTGTCCATCTCCTCCACATCCTTTGCTCTGTTGACCTCATCCTCCACCCTCTCTCATTATCCTTCTTCCCCTCCCCTCTCTGCTCAACTGTGTCCATTCACACATGCGGCTGCTGCAAGGCATGCCAATATTATAGACACAACACATATGTCATGCAGGGCAGCCTAATTGTCAGGGGTAGAAACAAAGCTTTTGCCCATATCTCTGCTCCTATGGGAGCTGGGAGGTCTTAAGGGGACTTTCACGAAAGTGAATCAAAATGTCAATTTTAATTTATTTTTTGTTTATTAGTAAAACTTATGGACAATAAATTCCCAAACTTTCAATGATGAAATCGCATCTGAAGTACCTTAAAATGATTAAATGTGTCACATGACCTTCCTGCCACACCCATTTTTTTTAAGCAACACTTCAACACTTGCTTGGTGAACAACATGGATTACTATCTAGCAAACTTGCATGGGGTATATTTAGAAGACTGAGTCGGACAAACCAAGAAGAGAACATGGTCTAGATTGAGGAAACTTGTCTGTCATATGAAGGGCAAAACGTTGGAAGATGGAAAGGGCAATGGCGGACAAAACCGACTCACGAAGAAGCAGATATACAGTCTTTAACTGTATTATGGTAAGGCTGTCAAACAGACCCCATCCAGTGTAAGTGACAGGGAAGTTGCAGTATGGGCTACATATTTCCACATGGTGTCAACAGATGAACATCCCTTTCATCATCTGTGCCACATTATCTCAGAACGAGAGGTTTCCAAATTGTATCCTGGACGCTGTCAATCCCACTTACAGATTTCTGGCCGATCCTCAACTTCTAAAAAAGTGTGTTCATAGCAAAACCCAGAATCCAAATGAATCTCTGAATTCACTATATGGAAACGACAACCTAAAACCAGATTTTTATCCGCTACAGTTGCGAGAATTGCAATTTATGATTCAATTTATGTATTTAATGATGGAAAAGTAGGGAGGATGAAGGTATTAGACAGAATGGGTTTCAAGACTTCACTCAAGACATCTTGAGGAAAATAGATTTACACGCCTCTCTGCAGCTGAAAAGTCAATTATTGAAGATCTGGTAAAGGAAAGAAGGATAAAAGGAGGGACTGGAAGAGAAGCCTATAAGACAAAAAGGGTCCTGAGTACAAATATGGGATCTTCTGAAGAGAGGACATAAGGGAAAACGTTAGGTTGAACTTTAATTTGCATTTCCTGAAAATTATGTTTTTAGTGACTTTGTACCTTTTTCTCAGAATCTGTAAAGGTCATAATTATGAAATTTTGTAAGCTCATTTCTATTAACCCAATAAATGCTGTCCCAAGAATAAATTTTGAAGTTCTCAGTGTAAAGGGAGTGTGGGGCAAAGTGCTTGGAACTTTCCATGAATTTCATGTTAAACTTAAAGAAATATAATTAAAAATTATTGAAATTCTTCTATTCGATATATTCAAAAAAAATCGTGAGAGAAGCTTACTGTATGCAAAGAGATTAAACATAGCAAATTTTGTAGAAAACTCTTGAATAATTTGTGCAAATATTGTTTGATAAAAATAGAATTTTTGAATTCTATAAAGAAATTAAATATATATAATCCAAGGAACTTAACTGTAAGGTTGTTAGTTTCATGTAAAGCATAATACAAAAATTGCTGTATCTTCAAAATTGTAGATATTGCACATTTTTAATAGCGTTTCTTTTTTTTTTTCATGAACGTCCCACCCTAAACCACACAGTACTGATTATCATACAGCAAGCACTGTGTGTAACACCAAATTTGGCTGAAATCTATCCAATGGTATAGGATGAGGTACTGGACACATTCACACACATGCATACTTATGTACATATATTTAAAAATATGCAATCTTTGTCCATCCAACATTTATTATAGTATCGTTTAAAAATTTGAACTAAATCTGTCAAGAATTCTTCGACATTTTTGCTAAAATTTCGCCTTTTATACATACATATTTCGTCTTACAATTACTGTGAGCTACATTTTTGTTATGTGGTATACACTGTGTATGTCCGTAACATAATAAATATGCATTTCTGCCCATAGGTTCCCTATCTCTGTATAAGCAGATGTGGTCCCACTATCGCCTGTTTCAGTTTGACGCAAAAGATGTGAGAGGCCCTCTATATTAGAATAGATTATAAATGCAATAACCTGTCTTACACCATCGATCAATTCGGAAACGATAGTGCTAATTGTAAGCAGAGAAAAATAAAACTTTGGCTTGCAAGGTACGGTGGTTATTAGTTTTATTAATAGCGCATTTAAAGTGCACTTGTAATATAGGAAAGAATGTTGTAATTTCTAAAACAAGAGTGGCAAACTGAATCCTAGTACTTGTTCATGATTCCCATACGTTAAAACACACAGCTAAATATGTTGTCAATTAATTGTGAACCTTTCTAGCCACAACTAATTGATCTAAAATCTGTACTTTATTGGAATAATTTATGATAATCATACGACAGCATACTGCAATCTTATACTAACACATGAAATAATTTGAAAACAAATGTCAGAGCACTGGGTTTGTTAAAATACAGTATTGTTACGTAGGACCCGCTGACATACCCTTGACCAACAAACTAACATTGGTAGTTCGCATGCTGACCTTTTCTTGCAGATTTCAGATAACAGAAAATCAAATTATGTCCAATAATTATACAACAATTGAAATGGAGTGTCCGTATAGCGTGTGGGGTTACGGTGTATCGACGCTATTCGCATTTAGTTGAGCATTTGCATCCACGGCAGAAATTAAATATGTGTTATTATAACTTGTGCCCACTGATGAATAATGATTGTAATTCGGGATCACAGGTCTAGAGTATCTATTTACTCGCCACCCATTGCAGCACTATCTATCCATCTATATCGCAGTATACATTTACGGCATGACGCTTTGTATAAATGCCACTCCACGGTCCAATTCTTTATTTTTTAGGGTTCTGTGTCTCAATCGGTAAAACTGGAACCCTTGTAAGATCGCTTCTGTCCGACAGTTAAGAACCTTTTTCCTCCGGAACGGGTAGAAGTATCAGTTTGAATTTATGATACATACTTAGCTCTACCGATGTAAAAAGCTGAAACTTATACGTCAGTGCAGTCAAAAGATACAGCCAGTAATGTCGCATATTTTGATACTCGCAAACTCGCTCACGAAAAAATAGAGTGCGTTACTGTGAACAGTTCAATGATAGGGTTATTCACATCAGAATCACACATACAACCAACGCCAACAACAAAAGTCCATGTATACGTGCAAACTCGCAAGCATAAGACAAAGAGACAGAAAAAGTATATGAGGATATGGAAAGGATAATTAAATACGTAAAGGGAGAAGAAAATCTAATAGTCGAGGGGAACTGGAATACAGATGTAGGGGAAGGAGTAGAGTAATGGGTGACGGGAGAATATGGGCTTGTTATTACTAATGGTAGAAGAGAAAGGCTCACTGAGTTCTGCAATAAATTTCAGCTAGTAATAGCGAATACCCTGCACCAGAACTCCAAAAGAAGGAGGTATACTGGGAAATGGTGCAGAGCACAGAAAAACTCCAGCTAGACTACAGCATGGTCAGATAGATATTCCGAAATCGCCTATTTGATTAAAAGGCACACTCAGGAGCAGATACAGACTCGGATCACGATTTACTGATGTTGAAGAGTAGACTGAAGTTTAAGAGAATCATCTTGAAAAATACATGTGAAAAGAAGCGGGACACCGAAGTAGTGAAGAACGATGAAATGCGTTTGAAGTTCTCTAAGGATGTAGATACTGAAATAGTGAATACCACAGCAAGTAGTTCAGTTGAAGAGGAACGGACATGGTTTTAATGTCACCGAAGGTTATTTTGATTTTTCTGTATGCTGAGGCATTCCTTCCGACGACCATTTCTTTTTCATTTGCTTCACATTATTCACATAGCCATTTCACCTTAGCTTTCCTGCGCTCCCTATTTGGTTCATTACTAAGTGGCTGTTATATCTGTATTCCTGAATTTCCCTGAACATTTTTGTACTTCCTTCTTTCATCGATCAGCTGAAGCATTTCTTCTTTTACCCACGGTTTCTTCGCTGTTACTTTCTTTGTATCTATGTTTTTATTTCCAACTTCAGTTGTGGCCCTTTTTAGGGATACCCATTCGTCTTCAACTGAACTGCCTACTGAGCTATCCTTTGTTGCAGTATCTTTCAACTGTATCTCTTCTTTCCTTAGTACTTCCGTATCCCATCTCTTTTTGCATTGATTCTTCCTCACTAGTCTCTTAAACTTCCAGACGACAAAGGAATTACAGACTCAGTCTGCCAGTGGGTATTTATTGAAATCAATGAGGTTTCGAACCTGGCTCTCCTGCTTACTAGATACTCTGACGACTAAGCCAAGTGGACACAGTGGTCATCTCAACTGCAGCCGGTCGTTGTGGCCGAGCGGTTCTAGGCGCTTCAGTCCGGAACCGCGCTGCTGCTACGTTCGCAGGTTCGAATCCTGTCTCGGGCACGGATGTGTGTGATGTCCTTAGGTTAGTTAGGTTTAAGTAGTTCTAATTCTAGGGGACTGATGACCTCAGATGATCCGTCCTATAGTGCTCAGAGCCATTTGAACCATCTCAACTGCACGGACTACCCCAGCACACTCCCCGTCAGACTCAATTCTCAGCTTACCCACACACCACTAATATAGTGCTCCTTGCCCATTATTCCCATTACTCGTGGCATTTCTCTGATCCACGTAAGAGTTATAGCATGTTGTGCATCGCCACTGACGACATTATTGGGCGTTCTCGCCGTAATTATATATATGTGGTGTAGACACCACGTATATATGTTTAACTTCAGCCTACTCTTCATCACTACTTAACTGAAATATGACTCTATATCTTCTCCTGGGTATCTGATTTCTGCATCTCTGCCTGATCATGATGTAATCTAAGTGTAATCTTGCTGTATCTCCCGGCCTTTTCCAAACATACCTACTCCTCTTGTGCTTCCTGAGCACAGTGTTCGCTATTACTAGCTGAATTTTATTGTACAACTAAATTAGTCTTTCTTCTCTCTCATACCTAGTACCAAGCCAATATTCTCTCATAACCCTTTCTTCCATTCCTTCCCCTACATTCACATTCCAATACCTCATGACTATTAGATTTTCATCTCTCTTTAAGTACTGAACTACCCGATCAATATCCTCATTTATTTTATCTATCTCTTCATCTTCGGCTTGCGATGTCGGCAAGTACTAATAATTTCTATTGTTTCACGACACAGTCCGTGATCGTCTTTTGTTCTCTCCTCCTCGTTTTTATATATGTAGTAGTTCAAATAAAAAGAAATTAAAGAAATTATGAAGCAGGAAGGTACCTCAAACACTGTAAATGATGTAGAGAGCAAAATTTGCATCCTTATCTTATTAGTCCATCTAACTTTCAGCATTCGTCTGTAGCACCACATCTCAAATACTTCGATTCTCTTCTGTTCCGGTTTTCCCATGGTCCAAGTTTCACTCCATACAATGCTGTGCTCCAAACGTACATTCTCAGAAATTTCTTCCTCAAATTAAGGCCTATGCTTGATACTAGTAGACTTCTCTTGTCCGGGAATACCGTTTTTGCCAATGCTATATGCTTTTGATATCCTCCTCGCTCCGACCATCATTGGTTATTTTGCCACCTAGGAAGTAGAATTCCTTAATTTCATCTAATTCGTGACAATCAATCCTGATATTAAGTTTCTAGCTGTTCTCATTTCTTTTACTTCTCATTACTTTCGTCTTTCTTCGATTTACTTTCAAACCATATTCTGTACTCATTGGATTGTACGTTCCATTCAGCTGCTCATGTAATTCTTCTTCACTTTCATCATTGACATCCTTTCACCTTGAATTTTAATTCCACTGCTGAACCTTTCTTTTATTTCCATCATTGCTTCTTCCTTGTACAGATTGAACACCAGGGGCGAAAGATTACATCCCTGTCTTACACCCTTTTTAATCCCAACACTCCGTTCTTGTCCGTCCACTCTTATTATTCGCTCTTGACTCTTGTACATATTGTGTATTACTCGTCTCTCCTTCTAGAATGCCCCTGTTTTTGTCAGAATTTCGAATATCTTGCACCATTTTACATTGTCGAACACTTTTTCAAGGTCGACAATCGTATGAACGTATCTTGCTTTTTCTTTAATCTTGCTTCCAACGTTAGAATTGCTACTCTAGTACCTTTACCTTTCCTAAAGCCAAACTGATGATCATCTAATATATCCTCAATTTTCTTTTCGATTCTTCTCTATATTATTCTTGTCACCAATTTGGATGCATGAGCTGTTAAGCTGATTGTGTGATAATTCTCGCACTTGTTAACTCTAGCAATCTTCGGGATTATGTGGAAGATATTTTTCCGAAAATCTGATGGTATGTTGCCAGGCTCATACACTCTGCACACCAACATGAATAGTCGTTTCGTTGTCACTTAAAAAAAATGGTTCAAATGGCTCTGAGCACTATGGGACTTACCTGCTGAGGTCATCAGTCCCCTAGAACTTAGAACTACTTAAACCTAACTTACCTAAGGACATCACAAACATCCATGCCCGAGGCAGGATTCGAACCTGCGACCGTAGCGGTCGCGCGGTTCCAGACTGTAGCGCCTAGAACCGCTCGGCCACTCCGGCCGGCGTTGTCACTTCCCCCAATGATTTAAGAAATTTAGATGGAATGTTATCTATCCCTTCTGCCTTATTTGATCTTAGGTCCTTCAAAGTTCTCTTAAATTCTGATTCTCACCGAGCGAGGTGGCGCAGTGGTTAGCACACTGGACTCGCATTCGGGAGGACGACGGTTCAATCCCGTCTCCAGCCATCCTGGTTTAGGTTTTCCGTGATTTCCCTAAATCGTTTCAGGCAAATGCTGGGATGGTTCCTTTCAAAGGGCACGGCCGATTTCCTTCCCCATCCTTCCCTAACCCGAACTAGCGCTCCGTCTCTAATGACCTCGTTGTCGACGGGACGTTAAACAACACTAACCTAACCTAAATTCTGATTCTAATACTAGATCCCCTATCTCTTCTAAGTCAACTCCTGTTTCTTCTTCTATCACATCAGACAAATCTTTCCCCCCCATAGAGGTCTTCAATGTACTCTTTTCACCTGTTCGCTCTCTCCTCTCCATTTAACAATGGAGTCCTCATTGCACTCTTAATGTTACCACCGCTGTTTTTAATTTCACCGAAGATTTTTTTGACTTTCCTGTATGCTGAGTCAGTCCATCCGACAATCATTTCTTTTTCGATTTTTTCTCATTATTTAGGCAGCCATCTTCTTAGCTCCCCCGCACTTGCTATT
Source organism: Schistocerca piceifrons (assembly GCF_021461385.2). Taxonomy (NCBI): domain Eukaryota; kingdom Metazoa; phylum Arthropoda; class Insecta; order Orthoptera; family Acrididae; genus Schistocerca; species Schistocerca piceifrons. The sequence goes on from NC_060141.1 coordinate 261,350,903, forward strand.
TATTTATTTCCTCTGTGACTTGTGTTTCTGTATTCCTGAATTTCCCTGAACAATTTTTTACTTCCTACTTTCATCGAGCAACTGAAGTATTTCTTCTGTTACCCATGGTTTCTTCTCAGTTACCTTCTATGCGCCTATGTTATTCTTTCCTACTTCCGTGATTGCCCTTTTTAGAGATGTCCATTCCTCTTCAACAGCTATTCCTTATTGCTGTATCTATAGCCTTAGAGAACTTCAAGTGCATCTCGTCATTCCTTAGTACTTCTGTATACCACTTCTTTGCTTATTGACTCTTCCTGACTAATCTCTTAAACTTCAGCCGACTCTTCAGCACTAATATATCTGCTCCTGGTACGCCTTAGAATCCGGTATCTGATTTCGGAATACCTGTCTGACCATGATGTAATCTAATTGAATTACCCGTATCACCCGGCCTTCTCCAAGTATACCTCCTTCTCTTGTGATTCTTGAACAGAGTATTCGCTATTACGAACTGAAATTTATTACAGAACTCAACTGTTCTTTCTCCTGTCTCATTCCTTGTCCCATGCACATATTCTCCTGTAACCAGTTATTCTACTCCTTCCCCTACAACTGGATTCCAGTCAACTATGACTGTTAATTTTCATCTCCCTTTACGTACTGAATTACCTGTTCAATATCCTCACATACTTTATCCTGAACACATGGCACGTAGTCAGAGGAACTGTCATTCGTCAGCGCCATTTACTGTGGCAACGATGTGTTCCTGGTTACAGATTCATAGGACCTTTATTCCTTCGTTTCCAGACAGGAATCCATTCCTGCACTTTGTCGGTCTTAGTAATGTTCACACAGTATATATACAGCAGGGTGTATACTGATCAACCAGAACATTATGACCATCTATCTAACAGCCAGTATGACCATCTTTGGTACGGATAACAGAGGCAACTCGTCGTAGCATGGAAGCAACGAGGCCTTGGTAGGTCTCTGGACGGAGTTGGCGCTATATCTGTACACAGAAGTCACCTTATTCCTGTAAATTCCGGGGAGGGGGACTATGAGCTCTGAGGCCACGTTCAACCACTTCCCACATGTGTTCGATCGGGTTCAGCACATCAACTGGAACTCGCCGCTGTGTTCCTCAAGCCACTCCGTCACACTTCTGACCTTGTAAGATGGCGCATTATCTTGCTGAAAAACGCCGCTGCCGTCGGGAAACATGATCGTCATGAAGGGGTGCACATGGCCTGCAACCGGCGTACGATACCCCTCGGCTGTCATGCTGCCTTGCACGAGATTCTATGAATTCCCACGTGAATGTTCCTCAGAGAATGATAGAGTTGCCACCAGCTTGTCACCATCCCGCAGTACAGCTTTCAAGGAACTGTTCCCCTGGAAGACGACGAATTCGCGCCCTCCCATCGCCATGATGACCATACAATACTCTGTCACTGCGGCAACGGTCACGTTTCAGTCGTAGTTGCCAATGTCATGGTAGTAACATTGGTATATGCATAGATCGGTGGGAGACCCAACATTATGGGTTTTAAGTGCACTGTGTGTTCAGACACACTTGTGCTCTACCCAGCTTTAAAGTCTGAGTTAGTTATGTCACAGTTTGCAGTCTGTCCTATTTTGCGAGTCTGTCCATCCTGTGATGTCTGATATCTGTAATGAGAGGGGGCCACCAAACCCCACAACATCTGGATGTTGTTTCACCTTGGTTTTACCTGGTGTTGAAGACACTCACCACAACACTCCTCGAACACCCAACGAGTCATGCGGGTTCTGAAACGCTCACGCCGAGCCTATGGGCCATCACAATCTGCCGTCGATCATACAGATAGATTGTGCCCCTTCCCCATTCTACTCACGGGCAGCACGCTCACTGACACCACATGCACCTCGCGCTAAGTGACTCTGAAATTGCCTGGCGGTTTTATATCGACAGTAGAGCGGTGGTCATAATGTTCTGGCTGATCAGTGTTGAATGTATGTATGTATGTATGACTGGAGTCTCCTATCAAGTCCCTCGATCTAGTTCAACCAAATTATGCACAGAAACAGCAGTCCTCACAAGTATCAGCGCTGTGAGGTTTAAAAGCTTCTAGCTGCAATAAGAGCGGAAATATGGGCAAAAATGTGTTCTTAAGATTGCCCTGCACGACAGATGTGTCGTCTGAGAATGTATAGGCCAATGTTACTGACCTGCTTTGCAGGGAAATCTGTACGTTTGTGGCAAAAAAAAAAAAAAAAAAAAAAAAAAAAAAAAACGGTTTTATAGTGCCGGAGATGTAGACTCCCAGCATGAAAGGTGTATTGTGGGAGCAGTGTCTACCTGCTTCATCAATACTTTTAGCAGGGCTACGTGTGCGGAAGGGCACAGCTGGGAGAGGGTTGAGATGGATAGAGGAAAGGATGGACAGAGAGAGAGGGGCAGGCAGGATATGTTGAGACGGGTGCCAGAAGGGACTGACACACAGAGAGTGGAAGATGAGGAAGGACAGAGAGGGTGAGGAGGAGATAGATAGTGAGAGGGGTAGGGAGGAGATTGATTAGGCAGTAGGAGATGAAAAAGGAGATGCGGGTAGCAGGAGATGGAGAGAGAAATGGATGGCAGAAGGGGATGGAGAGTGAGAGGACAAGGAGGAGATGGATAAGGAGGGTGATAGACAGAGAGGGGCTAAGAAGAGATTGAAAGAGGGGGTAGGAGGAGATGGGCAGAGACGTAGGGAGCAGGAGAGGGACAGAGAAGGAGGCGAGAAGATGGGCAAAGAGAGGGGTGGGGAGGAGACGTTCAGAGAGAGGGGGAGGAGAAGACAGACCAAGAAATGACTCTAGGAAATATATACTCGTATGTTTTGTATACACATGCGGGCGAAGCTACAGGCCAAAGGCTAGTATGTAAATAAAGTCGAACATTGCGAAACGTAATATATATTACATGAATAGGAAAACCACAGACTGTGTTAAAAACACGGAGATGAAAATAAAGATATTAGCGCGTCCCACGACACGAACGTAATTCCTTCATAAATGCAAGTCACTAACCACGTGACCAAAGTGATCACTTACCTCTCTGAGCTCACCGAAACGCCTTTACCGCTGATCTCTCATTAACTGGCATTTAATTGTTGTTGTTGTTGTGGTCTTCAGTCCTGAGACTGGTTTGATGCAGCTTTCCATGCTACTCTATCCTGTGCAACCTTCTTCATCTCCCTGTAGCTACTGCAACCTACATCCTTCTGAATCTGCTTAGTGTATTCATCTCTTGGTCTCCCTCAACGATTTTTACCCTCCAATGCTAAATTTGTGATCCCTTGATGCCTCAGGACATGTCCTACCAACCTATCCCTTCTTCTAATCAAGTTGTACCAGAAACTTCTCTTCTCCCCAATCCTATTCAATACCTCCTCATTAGTTATGTGATCTACCCACCTAATCTTCAACATTCTTCTGTAGCACCACATTTCGAAAGCTTCTATTCTCTTCTTGTCCAAACTATTTATTCTCCATGTTTCATTTCCATACATGGCTACACTCCATACAAATACTTTCAGAAACGACTTCCTGACACTTAAATCTATACTCGATGTTAACAAATTTCTCTTCTTCAGAAACGCTTTCCTTGCCATTGCCAGTCTACATTTTATATCCTCTCTACTTCGACCATCATCAGTTATTTTGCTCCCCAAATAGCAAAACTCCTTTACTACTTTAAGTGTCTCATTTCCTAATCTAATTCCCTCAGCATCACCCGACTTAATTCGACTACATTCCATTATCCTCGTTTTGCTTTTGTTGATGTTCATCTTATATCCTCCTTTCAAGACACTGTCCATTCCGTTCAACTGCTCTTACAAGTCCTTTGCTGTCTCTGACAGAATTTCAATGTCATCGGCGAACCTCAAAGTTTTTATTTCTTCTTCCTGGACTTTAATACCTGCTCCAAATTTTTCTTTTGTTTCCTTTACTGCTTGCTCAATATACAGACTGAATAACATCTGGGAGAGGCTACAACCCTGTCTCACTCCCTTCCCAATCACTGCTTCCCTTTCGTGCCCCTCGACTCTTATAACTGCCATCTACTTTCTGTAAAAATTGTAAATAGCCTTTCGCTCCCTGTATTTTACCCCTTCCACCTTTAGAATTTGAAAGAGAGTATTCCAGTCAACATTGTCAAAAGCTTTCTCTAAGTCTACAAATGCTAGAAACGTAGGTTTGCCTTTCCTTAATCTTTCTTCTAAGATACGTCGTAAGGTCAGTATTGCCTCACGTATTCCAACATTTCTACGGAATCCAAACTGATCTTCCCGGAGGTCGGCTTCTACCAGTTTTTCCATTCGTCTGTAAATAAATCACATTAGTATTTTGCAGCTGTGACTTATTAAAGTCGGTAATTTTCACATCTGTCAACACCTGCTTTCTTTGGGATTGGAATTATTATATTCTTCTTGAAGTCTGAGGGAATTTCGCCTGTCTCATACATCTTGCTCACCAGATGGTAGAAGTTTGTCAGGACTGGCTCTCCCATGGCCGTCAGTAGTTCTAATGGAATGTTGTCTACTCCCGGGGCCTTGTTTCGACTCAGGTCTTTCAGTGCTCTGTCAAACTCTTCACGCAGTATCGTATCTCCCATTTCATCTTCATCTACATCCCCTTCCATTTCCATAATATTGTCCTCAAGAACATCGCCCTGTATAGACCCTCTATATACTCCTTCCACCTTTCTCCTTTCCCTTCTTTGCTTAGAACTGGGTTTCCATATGAGCTCTTGATATTCATACAAGTGGCTTTCTTTTCTCAAAAGGTCTCCTTAGTTTTCCTGTAGGCAGTATCTATCTTACCCCTAGTGAGATAAGCCGCTACATCCTTACATTTGTCCTCTAGCCATCCCTGCTTAGCCATTTTGCACTTCCTGTCGATCTCATTTTTGAGTCGTTTGTATTCCTTTTTGCCTGCTTCATTTACTGCATTTTTATATTTTCTCCTTTCATCAATTAAATTCAATATTTCTTCTGTTACCCAAGGATTTCTACTAGCCCTCGACTTTTTACCTACTTGATCCTCTGCTGCCTTCACTACTTCATCCCTCAGAGCTACCCACTCTTCTTCTACTGTATTTCTTTCCGCCATTCATGTGAATTGTTTCTTTATGCTCTCCCTGAAACTCTGTACAACCTCTGGTTTAATCAGTTTATCCAGGTCCCATCTCCTTACATTCCCATTTTTTTGCAATTTCTTCAGTTTTAATCTACAGTTCATAACCAATAGATTGTGGTCAGAGTCCACATCTGCCCCTGGAAATGTCATACAATTTAAAACCTGGTTTCTAGATCTCTGTCTTACCATTATATAATCTATCTGATACCTTTTAGTATCTCCAGGATTCTTCCATGTATACAACCTTCTTTTATGATTCTTGAACCAAGTGTTAGCTATGATTAAGTTACGCTCTGTGCAAAATTCTACCAGACGGCTTCCTCTTTAATTTCTTACCCCCAATCCATATTCACCTACTATGTTTCCTTCTCTCCCTTTTACAACTCTCGAATTCCAGTCACCCATGACTATTAAATTTTCGTCTCCCTTCATTACCTGAATAATTTCTTTTATCTCATCATACAGTTCTTCAATTTCTTCGTCATCTGCAGAGCTAGTTGGCATATAAACTTCTACTACTTTAGTAGGCGTGGGCTTCGCATTTAATTATAACGAAACATACTGAGAGTGACGTATTCCTGATAAATGTTCGATCACCGTTGCCTTAGATTGACATACTGTCAAACGTCGCATGGAAACAATGACTCCAACAGGGCGTCTCAAAAATAGCGAGCGACGGACGTCACGGACGTCACGTGACCGATTTCCGATTTCAGCGAAACGCCAGCCACACGCCGTGCTTCCGCAGAGGGAGTCGCCGCAGCCGCGGGCTCGTCACGTGGGGCCGTCCGCTGCCGCGACAGCGTCCGTAAATACCACGGGCCTCACTTGTTCGGAGTCCCTGCTACTCTCTGAAGCCTTCGGCACACGCCATTAATATTTCTTCTTTTCTGTTATCAGTCCTCTGACTGGTCTGATGCGGTCCGCCACGCCTTCTTCTCCTGTGACAATATCTTCGACACAGAGTAGCAATCGCAACCTATGTCCTCAATTATATGCTGGATATATTCCAAACGCTGTCTTCCTCCGCAGTTTTTACCCTCTACAGCTCCCTGATGTCTTAACACACGTCCAATCATCCTGCCCGTTGTACTTGTCAGTGTTTTCCATATGCTTCTTTCCTCACCGATTATGTGGAGCATCTCATCTCAAAAGCTTAGATTCTCTTCTAGTCCGGTTCTGCCACTGTCCGTAATTCACTACCATACAGTGCTGTGTTCTAAACGTACATTTCCAGAAATTTATTCCTCATGCTATGACCTATGTTTAATATTAGTAGAGTTCTCTTGGCCAGGAATGCCCTTTTTCCAGTGCTTGTCTGCTTTTTATGTCCTCCTCGATCCATCCATCGTGGGTTTCTTTGCTGCGGAGTTAGAAGAATTCTTTAAACTCGTATACTTCTCGATCCCAAATTCCGATGTTAGGTTTCTCGCTGTTTCCATTTCCTCTACTTCTCATTACTTTATTCTTCCTTCGCTTTACTCTCAACCCATAGTCTGTACTCATTAGACCGTTCATTCCGTTCAACAGATTCTGTAATTATTCTTCACTTTCACTGAAGATAGCAATGTCATCAGCGAATCTTATCACAGATACCCTTTCACCTTGAATTTTAATCCCGTTTTTGAATCTTTCTTTTATTTCTGTCATTGCCTCTTCGATGTATAGACTGAACAGTAGGGGTGAAAGGCTACATCACTGTCTCATACACGTTTTGAACCATGCACTTCGTTCTTGGTCTTCCAGCCTTATTGTTCCCTCTCGGTTTCAGTTCATGTTGTTTGTTGCCCCTCTTTCCCTCTAGCTTACCCATATTTTTCTCAGAATTTCGAATATCTTGCAACATTTTATACTGGCGAACGCTTTTTCCAGGTGGACCTACGAAAGTATCTTGATTTTCCTTCAGTCTTGCTTCCAAAATTATCAACCTGAACGTCAGGACTGCCCCCCTGGTGCCTTGCCTTCCCTAAAGCCACAGTGATCCTCACCGAATAGAACGTCAGTTTTCTTTACAGTTCTTCTGTATATTATTCTTGCCATCGACTTAGAAGCATGAGTTGCTGTCAAGCTGATAGTGCGGTAGTTTTCGCATTTATCTACCCTTGATATCATCGGAATAGTGTGGATGATGTTGTTCCAAAAGTCTGATGCTATATCGCCTATCTCGCACATTTTACAGACCTACGCGAATAGTCGCTTTGTTGCCACTCTCCGCAATGATTTTAGAAATTCCAGCGGAATGTTATCTGTCCCTTCTGTCTTATTTTATCTTAAGTCTTTCAAAGCCCTTTTAAAAGCCGATTGCAATACTAATTCCTATCTCTTCCATTTTGAATCCTGTTTCTTCTACCTTGTCATCAAACAAATCCTTCCTCTCATACAGGCCTTCAGTGTACTCTTTCCATCCATCCGCCCTGTACTCTGCACTCTGCTTTCTTAATTCTACCGCTCTTGCTTTTAATTTCGGCTGTTTTGACTTTTCCATAGGCCGAGTCATTCCTTCCAACAATCATTGCTTTTTCGATTTCTTTACTTTATTCATGAAGCCATTTAGCGTTAGTTTCCCGTCACTTGCTATTTATTTAATTGCTCAGCGTTTTATTTCTGACCTCCTAAATTTTCCTAAACATTTTTGAACTTCGTTCTTTCAGCGATCTACTGGGGTATTTCTTCTGGTACCCATGGTTTCTTCGCTGTTACCTTCGTACCTACAGTTTTTCTTCCCAACTTCTGTGATTGCCATGTTTAGGGATGTCCATTCAGCTGAATTGCCTCACTGAGCTATTCACTATCGCGGTATGTTTAGCCTGAGAGGTAGTAGAGTGACTGATCTGGCAAGTGTTTACGGTTTACAATTTGTCTGCTCCTTGGACAGTTTGCACACGCTTACGACGACTTTCGCTGCACTCTGTACTTTGTTTCTTGCTAGCCGCTCACTTTGCAATCTCCCCGTCATCGACCACAGGAACCGCCTACTTGTTCCAAACACATATGTTTCTCCGCCAGTGCGAGTGATCATAAACTGTGCTGCACTGAAGCAGAGTAGGATAGAAAAATCACTTGCAGCCCTTCCACCGAACGTAAATCAGCAGTACTTGCAGGAAAAGTACTTTTTTCGGTTCGCAAAACGTAAATTTCATCCATGGAAGGTATTTTAGTACTGACTTTGAACCTAAAAGCTAAAAACCATTCCTGTATATGACCCGCGGAAATTGTTAGCTCCCTCTTTAACATCATATGGTTATTCATTATTTGTCGCCGTTTAATGAGTATCTGTTTAGACTTCCCACGCGAGAAGCCGTATACTTATGGCCCACATCTGAAGAGTCAGCTTACAGGCGCTAAGAATCATTTTGTAAAATTAAAGGGTTTTTTTTCGTTATCATCGTGTTGTGTGAGTAATGAGTCTTAATATTATACTTGAAATACATTTATTTGGCTTCATTTTATTTCTAAGCTGAAGTGCAAAGTGCCTACGTTCAGCAACGATTTCATTTCTTTGACATAGTTATCGATTCAATCACAGAACGTTCGTGACTTATTTATGGAACTCTTGTCTACCAGAGTCTTTACATCTACAATTTAACGCAGGTAGGGGGCTACGGCCAGCCGCTGTGGCCGAGCGGTTCTAGGCGCTTCAGCCCAGAACCGCGTTGCTGCTACGGTCGCAGCTTCGAATCCTGCCTCGGACATGGATGTGTGTGATGTCCTTAGGTTAGTTAGGTTTAAGTAGATTTAATTCTAGGGGACTGATAACCTCAAATGTTAAGTCCCTTAGTGCTTAGAGCCATTTGAACTAATTAGGAGGCTAAAAATTTAGACGGCACGACATATTCTTTGCAAAGTCTTGCTTTGTAGTCGTAGTTTTGCTGTGCTGTTGGCTGCTGAATTGCCTCATATCACATTTGGATAGTCCACAGCTAGTTTGATGCATGATCTATGAATAAGCCTTCAGAGTAATTTGTTAGCGCCGTTTTTGAATCGAGCAGTGGCTCAAATACTTTAAGTGCAATAAAATTCCTTTATGGACTTCTTCTCCGCACTGTTTCACGTTAATATGCTGTCTGCTATAAAGGAATTGGGCACAGCTTATGTGTTGTACGTAATGTTTTTATGGTGGCTGTTTGATAATGATGCGTGGAATCATTTCTTAAAAATATTTTGATAATAAGCGCTAATGGTCTCCTATAGCCTCGTAGCTTTTACCTTTCCGTGAAATGAAGTGAGACAGTGGAAGACAAAATTTTAGTTTGTCTGTTTCGGTGGGCAAGAAACAAGACTACACCATGTGATAAAACGTTAAAAAAGATGTCTCTGCGCTCCGCAAACGTTACGTGCTATGTGCTGCCTCCATGCATATTAAAATCATGCACATCTTCCTACAAATTGATTACTAGTAGCAGCATCCGAAAAAATTGTTGTTCACCCTTAATAATAAACAAAAAAATGGCTCTGAGCACTATGGGACTTAACTTCTGAGGTCATCAGTCCCCTAGAACTTAGAAATACTTAAACCTAACTAACCTAAGGACATCACAAACATCCATGCCCGAGGCAGGATTCGAACCTGCGACCGTAGCGGCAGCGCGGTTCCAGACTGTAGCGCCTAGAACCGCTCGGCCACTCCGGCCGGCTTAATAATAAACAACTAAACACAAGTTTCAGTTCCGCAATGTAAACTGCCTCAGCAAAAACTGTGGAGTATCCACAAGGGGAGAAGGGAAGCCGGCCGGTGTGGCCGAGCGGTTCTAGGCGCTTCGGTCTGGAACCGCGCGACCGCTCGGTAGCAGGTTCGAATCCTGCCTCGGACCTGGATGTGTGTGATGTCCTTAGGTTAGTTAGGTTTAAGTAGTTCCAAGTTCTAGGGGACTGATGACCTCAGATGCTACGTCCCATAGTGCTCAGAGCCATTTGAACCATTTTTTGGAGAAGGGAACGAAATGAAACTTTACTGGCTAGGAGAGTATGTGATGTGTTTTCATTGATTAGAAAAGCGAGTAAAATTTAGAAAGAACTTGGCAACATGAATGCACGTATCAGTACCTTCCTTGAGAAGGAAGCCGGGAGGTGGTCGTGTCCTCTCCTGCGGCACCCTGGTGTTGTAATGATCCTAGGTATCCTGGACCGTGGCACTTGGACGGAGTTGACGTCCAAGATGGTCCCAGTCATGCTCTGTCAGGAACGGATCCGGGGATCTTATGGTCATGGGAGTACCTCATCACACAGACAATTTCCAGACACAGGTGCCACGTGTAAACAAGCATTATCATTTTTTTAAATGACACCACGATACTACTGTATGAGAGGTGACACATGAGGACGTCCGAGGTACTTGACTTTCCACTGTCCCTCAATTAACACCAGCTGTGACCTTATGTCACACCCAAAGGTGCTCCACACTATGAAGTCAGGAGTAACACCACTGTGTCTGTCCAGAACACTGGAAGAGTGGGACCTCCCCTCACGTTGCTACTAAACGCAATGGGATGCCGTTGATCAGCAGTTTATTATTCCCCGTCACAGCACCACGCCGAACATAGCTATTTATGTTATGGCAGCCTGCACATGGGACAGTAATTCCCTAGTTCGCATGCTTCTAGTCTGCGGCAAATTGTGCAAGATGATACAGAATGCTGCAGGGAGCCCATTACATGTTCTCGAATGACAGACACAAATTAGAAAGGGTCACAGTCCGCTTGGTTCACAATAAGGCGATCCTCCATTGTGGTGGCCAGGCGTGATCTTCTGGAATCTTGACGATGAGCATGCCTGCTCTCACTTTCTCATACAGTCCGACATCGGTGCACTGTCGTATTCTAATGCCTCACAATTCTGGACATTGCACGATTCTAACAATCGACCAAATGCAGACCCACAATGAGCCTCTTTCAAATTCTATCACGTGCTGATAACACTGACACACAAAGGTTCGTGGGGTCACCAGGTCCTTCATAGTGATCACTTAACCTCTGCCGCTGTTCAGATGTCTCACATGCCCTGCCAGGCCTGGTAACAATAATAAACACTAATTCACTCTGGTGGCCTTCTGCCTATCAAAGAGTATTGCAGTTCTAATCATTTCCACACCTGCCGATGGTGTGTACATGTGCCAAACTTCATTGACGCCTACATCTACGTACTCCACAATCCACCGTACGGTGCGTGGCGGAGGGTACTCTTTACCACTACTAGTTTCCTTTCCTGTTGCACTCGCAGACAGAGCGAGGGAAAAACGACCGTCTGCATGCCTGCGTACAAGCCCTAATTTCTCTTATCTTCATGGTCCCTACGTGAAATGTATGTTGGCGCCAGTAGGATAGTTCTGCAGTCAGCTTCCAACGCCGGTTCCCTAAACTTTCTCAGAATTGTTCTTCGAAATGAATGATTTCTTCCCTCCAGCGATTCCCGCTTGAGCTCCCGAAGCATATCCTAACACTTCCACGATGTTATTGCTTTGCCTAGAAAGCATTCAATTAAACACATTCAACACGTTAGAATTTTAAACGGTAATAAATTCATTCCAGTAACGAGTGCAGTTACACTGGCTCTAGATTCCTCTGCGTGACAAAATTTCTTGCTGTTCTGTCCACAATTTGTAAATTCAGATACAGCGACCAAATCGCCATTATTGCATAAATTGCAGAAAAACCATTAACTTGTACCATGAACACCGAACGAAAAATGACGCACCGCAGTGATCAGAAAGATCGAAGCCGAACTCCTTGGGAGTTACACATCTTGCAGGACGTTCAGCTAGATATCCACCCTTAAAGAAGGCATACAGAATCATACTGGTGTAAATGGGCGATGAAAATTAATGGAATATGATGGCATGCAACCGAATTCGAAAGAGTGTGTCGTAGAGCTTATAGTGAAACAGGCTATTCTTTAAGACGTAGCTGCAGATAGTGCGATAATACGTCTTAGAGGCACAGAAGAAACAAACACTCGAAGGCTGAATTTGTCCGGTGGTACCAGGTGATTAGAACTGCATTGTCACACATTTTTCAGGAGTATTATTGTTATACGCAGACCAGAGATAAAGCAAAAGCAAGTTTTTTGTCCAGCTATTGACCAAAAGCCGGGCTCATACCATAGCTGTAGTTCCCTTACGCCCATTTTCCCAACTCTTGCTTGCTGTGACGTAAATATTCCTGCTGTCCTTGCAAGATCACGCACACGAGAAAGAATCGGATGGGGCAAAGCACCTCCAACTTCTCGCATCCCGATTAACAATCGGTATAATTGTTTATGAATGTGTTAAGGCATTGATCTTAGTTAATTTGATACAACTCTCTTGGTACGTCTAATATCCAGGGATCCTTCCATATGCATTTCCTCTACAAATCCCTGTTGGTCGGAGTCGGAAACAAATTGCTTACTGAAAGATGGGATAGGTTTGTTTATCTCATCTACAAATTTTCTGTTCATAATTGTTTCTGTACTATGGTGCGAACGATCTTTCATGTTTGTAATTATGTTTCGTAGCCGCTACTTCAACAACGATTGTCCTTTACTGCCTTTCACTGGAGACAGGATCTATGTCTCTCTATCCGGCGAGAATGATGAACTACGTGGCTCGGCACCTGTTTCAATATCACTTTCACCTATTAAGCACATATCGTCGTCACTCCTCATGTACATTGTCCGCACAACCGAGCGCATACATCACACATTCCACTGATTCATTTTACCGAAAAGCAAATGTTTCACCTGCCACTTCTTTCTCACTATGCGTAATTCCTTGGGTTCCTTTCAGTCGTAGTAGATATAATGCAGTGTTTGCTTTGTTTATCGTTGCCATTGTCCTGCTTTGCATCAACACCACTAGCAATGTAGCACTGTTGTGAGCTACTCGTCGTCAAAGCGGTTCAATTACGCTCGGCAGCCTCATGCTGTGCTCACCATTGGCTGCTTCCAGTCCCGTTCCCTGTTGTCATTAGCAGCCAATATTGTGGTTGCTTGATAGACAATGTTTGTCAGTGACGAACAATGTAACCAGAGAATCCGTGGTATTTTTATTGGTGTGCTGAAGTATGTAATGTAATTCTAATGGCTTGGTATTTTGGAGGTTTTGCAATGTTTCGGTACTTACGTTAGCGTTTCTTGTCCGTTTTGGTGGTAGTTCAAATGGCTCTGAGCACTATGGGACTTAACATCTGAGGTCATCAGTCCCCTAGAACTTAGAACTACTGAAACCTAACTAACCTAAGGACATCACACACACCCATGCCCGATGCAGTATTCGAACCTGCAACCGTAGCGGTCGCGCGGTTCCAGACTGTAGCGCCTAGAACCCCTCGGCCATCCCGGCCGGCTTGGTGGTAGCAATTAATAAGATAAATCACTAAACTTGGCTTTTAATAAATATACAGGATTTCCGAAAAAAACAATTTTACATTAGACAGATTTAGGAATTTGTGTATTTTTTTGTTGTCAGGAAACTTTCCGAAGTTTACGTTGGAAGTACTCGCTTTACCTACGTAGCGCCGAGGCTGGAATCTGGCTGGTGGGATGCATTCGTGGTGTCAGCGCCACGGTTTGCTGAGTGTATGTCCTTTATTTCCGTTTAGCCTAAATACCAAAAAAATATATGGTATGCCGATGCTACGAAACTGACGCGTAATGTATGCGCGTTTAATGAACACAATAGTACTGGAAAATAATAAATCGACCGTAATGTCAGACTTCAGTGAAGATAACGTCAAGTGTATTGGCAATACATCCATTCGAGGGCCATATAAACCTCTCACGCCTCTTAGTTCACAGTCTGGTAATCGGAAGTCAACTCTGCGCGACGCGAAGTAGAGTAGTTAAATGACAAAATCGGGAGGCTCTAGTCCCAACTGCCCACCATTAACAGGCAAGCTGGATCTACATCTACATACATACTCCGCAACGCATGGCGGAGGGTACCTTGTATAGCATTTGTAAGTAGGCTGTTTAGGTTTTCTTATTGGTAACGCCACGTAGCGCTCTGTATGAAAATCACTGGCTGTGCTGTGTGCAGTCTGTGGCTAGTTTGCATTGTTATCTGCCATTGTAGTGTTGGGCAGCTGGATGTGAAGAGCGCGTAGCGTTGCGCATTGGAGGTGAGCCGCCAGCAGTGGTGGATGTGGGGAGTGAGATGGCGGAGTTTTGAGATCGGATGATCTGGACAGAGACAGTAAATTTGTAATATTGGATGTCATGAACTGCTATATATAATATGACTTTTGAACAATATTAAGGAAAATACATTGTTTGTTCTCTCTCAAAATCTTTCTTTTGCTAACTGTGCCTATCAGTAGTTAGTGCCTTCAGTAGTTTGAATCTTTTATTTAGCCGGCAGTAGTGGCGCTCGCCGTATTGCAGTAGTTCGAGTAACGAAGATTATTGTGAGGTAAGTGATTTGTGAAACGTATAGGTTAATGTTAGTCAGGGCCACTATTGTGTAGGGATTTTTGAAAGTCAGATTGCGTTGCGCCAAAAATATTGTGTGTCAGTTTAAGCACAGTCATGTATAATTGTTCACATTATTAGCGCTTTCTTATTCCATTCGCAAATGGAGCAAGGGGAAAACGGCCATCTATATACCCAGTACAAGAACAAATTTCTCTTAGCTTATCTTCGTGGCTCTGCGCAAAATGCACGTTGCCGGCAGTAGAATCGTTCTGCAGTCAGCCTCAAATTTTCTCATAGTTCCTCGCGAAAAGAAGGTCAACTTCTCTCCAGGGATTCCCGTTTGAGTACACGAAGTATCTCTGTAATACTCACGTGCTCATCGAACCTACGGGTAACGTACCTAGCAGCACGCCTGTGAATTGCTTCGGTGTTTCCTTTTAAAACGACCTCGTTGGGTATCATTCACTCGAGCAGTACTCAAGAGCAGATCGCACTAGTGTTCTATACGCTACCTCCTTTATAGACGAGCTACACCTTCCTAAAATTCTCCCAACGGACGGAAGTCGACCATTCGCCCTCCCTACTACCGTCCTTAAATGCTCGTTCCATTTCTTATCGCCCTGCAACGTTACGTCTAGATATTTACCAATGGGACTGTGTGAAGCAACACACTGCTAGTGCTGTATTCGAACATGACGGAAGCGTTTTTCCTACCATCACCATTAAATTATATTTTTCTACGTTTATAGCAAGCTGCCTCTCAACACATCAACTAGAAGTTTTGTCTAACTGTAAGTCTCGATGATGGACTGTTATCTATGTGATTTTTCACAGACGACACAGCTTTGTAAGTTAATCATTGCACCAAATCGATACAGATGCCGCACTGGTGTACACAGTGAAAAAAATACATAGATGAATTATCCGTAATTCTCCCGAAGTGCAAGTGTGGCGCTGAGTTGCCTTCGTAGAACATTACAAAATAAAGCAAGAAACTATGGAGAGTTACGTTGGCGTATTACCGCTATTTGCAAATGTTAAAATGTATGTGAATTCCTAAGGGACCAAACTGTTGAGGTCATTGGTCCCTAGACTTACACACTACTTAAACTAAGCTAAGCTAAGACCAACACACACACCCATGCCCGAGGGAGGACTCGAACCTCCGACGGGAGGGGCCGCGCAATACGTGACATGGCGCCTCAAACCGCACGGCCACTCCGCGCGGCCGCTGTTTGCATTACCAATTTAGTCAGAATACGGCGAGTTTATTTTAAGTACGAATTGTGAACCATACCGAACTCCAAATTTCAAATAGTTTGATATAAATAATTTCGTTTATTTCGTGATGTATACTGTGTGTAGAAAAGTAGCTACTGTATGGTCTTGTCCAACCACCAAATGTAGATAGCAACAGAATATAGTTAACATGTGAGCGGAATGGTAATAAATACTTAAATGAACACATAATTCAAAATGTGCTATTTTGTCAATGACTGACACGCTGACACCAGAGGTGTGCCACAGTATGAATTAATTCTTACAATAAACCAAAAATAGCAACTAGTTAACTGTTAATACTGCTGTTTATTAGGAGCAAATAGCGTTATTAATCACTGTTTATGTTTTTACTTAATTGTAAGAATAACCTGTACTTAGAAATGTTTTTAAGACACGTAAAAAAGTTATTGATGGACTAAATTTTATGATTATTTTCAGGGAGCTGTATTCTATGCATCAGGCAGTACACTTATTATTTGTGGATTTAGAAAAAGCGTATGATATTGTACCCATTAACGGACTATGAGAAGCGATTGAGTATATAGGTGTAGAAGCACAACAGATATCCCTAATGCAAAGAACATACCATCAATCGAACGCAGCAGTTAAAGTAGGAAGAAAGTTGAGAGAGACATTCCAAATACCGAAAAGACTTAGACGGGGATACAGTATGTAGTCAACTCTGTTTAAAATATACATGCAGTATTCGTAACAAAGTTCTCGAATTTACTGCCCTCCAGGGAAGTTCTCGCTCTAAAATTACTCTCGGAACCGAGAGATGGCTGAAACCCCAAAGTGGAAAGTTCTTGAGATATTTAGTGGGTCATGGAACTTACATCGCAAATACAGATTAAAGGGGAATTGGAGGGTCAACGCTCATTGCAGTTGCTAAAAATATTGTATCTGTTGAGTTCGAAGTTGAGTGTGACATTGAAGTTACGTGGTCACGTATAACAAGCCTAGGTGAAACCAAGTTAATTGTTAGAAGTTTCTGCTGTGACAGTTCTTGAGTCATTCAAAGGAAGTCTACGGTTACTAGAACGTAAATACTGAAATCATGCAATACTATTTGGAGGCGATTTTAACCTGTCAAGAATAGACTGGGATATCTATGGATTCATTGCACGGGGTACAGTCAGACAGTCGTGCGAAGTACTTTTGAACACGTTTTCTGAAAACTGTGTTGAGTAGCTACTTAGGCAACCAACACGCAATGAAAATATCTAAGACGTTTTAGCTACAAATAGGCCGGAACTTATCGCCAACGTCAGTACGAAAGCCGGGATTAGCGATCATTATTTGATTATAGCAACTATGATTACGAAAGTTAATAAATCAGTCAAGAAGGCAGGGAGATCGTTATCTGCTAGATAGAGCAGATAAGCTTACTACGATCTCACTTAGACAGTGAACTGGCAACACTTAGTTCCAGTAAGATGGGCGTAGAGGAATTATGGGCAAAGTTTAAGCAGATTATAATTTGTGGTCTGGAGAGTTATGTGCACAATAAGTGGATAAAGAATGGAAAAGATCCACCACGAATCAGCATGGCTTTAGGAAGAATCGCTCGTGGGAATCTCAGCTTGACCTTTTCTCACGTGATACACTGCGAACTATGGATGAAAGGCAATAGGTAGACTCGATATTTCTAAATATCCGGAAAGCGTTTGACACAGTGCCCCACTGCAGCTTGTTAAAGAAGACACGTGAGTATGGAATTGGTTTACAGATATGTGAGAGCCTCGAAGACTTCTGAAGTTATGAAACACAATATGCTGTCCCCGACGATGAGTGTTCATAAGAGACAAGGGTATCGTCAGAAGTGCCCCAGGGAAGTGTGATAGGCGCGCTGTTGTTCTCTGTACACGTAACTGATTTGGCGGACAGAGTGGGCAGGAATCTGCGGTTGTTTGCTGATGATGGTGTGGTGTGCGGCGAGGGGCCGAGACTGTAGAAGAATACAATATGACTTAGACAAAATTTCTAGTTGTTGACATAAATGGTAGCGAGGATTAAATCTAAGTTATGCAGATGAGTAGGAAAAACAAACCAGTAAAGTTCGTATACAGCATTAGTCGTCTCCTGCTTGACACAGTCACGTCGTTTAAATATCTGGATGTAACGTTGCAAAGCGATACGAAATGGAACGAGAATGTGAGGACTGTGGTAGGGAAGCGAATGGTCGATTTGGATTTATTTAGAGAATTTTAGGAAAGAGAGTTTCATCTGTAAATGAGACCGCACGTAGGACTCTAGTGCGAACTATTCTTGAGTACTGGTGGAGTGTTTGCTAGATTTTTTACTGATAGGTTCGAACAATTCGCAAGTGTTACGAACTGCTTCGGGAACTCAAGCGGGAATCACTAGACGGAAAGCGACATTCTTTTCGCGGAACACTATTGGGCAAATTTAAATAACCGGCATTTGAAGCTGACTGCAGAACGATTCTACTGTCTCCAACATACACTGCGCGTAGTCGTTTTTCTCTCTATTTGCGAGTGGAGCAGGAAAGGAAATGACTAGTGGTGGTATGGGACACCCTTCGCCATGCGCCGTACGTTGCAAAATGGTTCAAATGGCTCTGAGCACTATGGCACTTAACTTCTAAGGTCATCAGTCCCCTAGAACGCAGAACTACTTAAACCTAACTAACCTAAGGACATCACACACATCCATGCCCGAGGCAGGAGTCGACCCTGCGACCGCAGCGGTCGCTCGGTTCCAGACTGTAGCGCCTAGAACCGCTCAGCCACCCCGGCCGGCCGTACGTTGCAATGCGGAGTATCGATGTAGATGTAGATGTAATCTGGAACGGTGGAATCAGTCATGCGGAGGTATGAGATTTCCTTTCCAGCATGGTACTATCTACAAGTAAAATGCTAAATGAATTTCTGTGCAGCCGGGCAATATCAAAAGAAACAAAGAAGAAGAGTGGAGAACCTGTTAACAGTAAAAGTAAAACTAAGTATTTTCAATAAACTATACGTATTACAGTAAGTAATACTTGCCTTTTTATGCAACTATCATAGAGTTTAATAGGTTTTTTCAGTTTCTGGGAAAAATTAAGAAATCTGTCATTCACTGAAATAAAATGTGGTAACGAAAGAAATTATAGCTGCTTTTCTTCTGTTAAACACAAGCCGTGTAATAAGTTTGTCTCGTCGTTTATCGTAAGTTAATGAGCACCGTTTTTTTACAGTAAATTTAATTTAGAGAACGAGACGAGCAAAAAACAATACACGGTGCAAACTTGAATTTGGCCGTTCTCAACTTAATTGCGCCGGACACGCCGTAACGCGGCAGGAAATTTACTTTAATGCGCTTCATTAACGCAGCCTGCTGCTGAGGGCTCCCCAATTGTAAACAGCTCCGCTCTAAGCGTCGCTTCGCGTCGCCGGGAAATTAGTAACCGAATCTGGAGGCGGCCACAGCTCTGCAGAGGGGGCGCGCAGGCCGCCATCTCTGAGCGCAACTGAGGGTTCGCTGGCGAACTTTCGCAACTCAGGGCCTTTGCCAGGTGTTTCGCCGCACTAGGCTACAAATGAAAAGTGACGCCCTCTGTTTTTTACTGCCATCGGTCTACTCAGTATCCCCCTCCACCACCACCAATGTTCGACGGCACAACAGTGCTAATCCGCTATTATACTTTTGATCATTAACCGTTATTATACTTTTAATCATTAAACTAAGGTGACCTGAAGTCCTCATTTTCTGCGGAGAGTCCTCAGTTTTCACGCCTTGTCCTCAAACGCTTTAAAAATGTGGACAAAAAATGTACACCTTTTCTTATTTTTTATCCTCAGTTTTGAAATTGCCCAAAATGACTGAATAGGGATAATGAGCTCTCAAAAGAGATGAAGCAAGGTAATTTTTATTTCCTTGTCTGTCTCAGTGGCGTCTACTTTAGTTTTGAGGTAGGTAGAAGAAATGTGTTTCCTTAGGTCAAAGTAAGCAAAGACTTAAAAAGTAACTGTTCTGTGTGCTTCTGAAAACAATTTGGTGTTTTAATTTTTTCTCCTTTTTATTTTTTCTCATTTGCTCATTTTTTTCTCAGTTTGATTTGAAATTAATTTTTTCCTTCTTTTGTAGTCCCTAAAATTTTGCCACTCTAGGCGGCAGTTTTCTCTGCCAGAGAGCAGGGGCGAAAGACTACATTCCTATCTTACACCGTTTTTAATCTGAGTGCTTCGTTCATGGTCTTCCATTCTCATCGTTCCCTCTTGCCTCTTCTACATACTTCACATTACCCGTCTTTCTCTGTAGCTTATCCCTATCTTTCTCAGAATTTCGAACATCTTGCATCATTTCACATTGTCGAACGCTTTTCCTGTGTCTTGATTTTCTTTATTGTTGCTGCCATTATCAACCGCAACGTCAAAATTGCCTCTCTGGTGCCTTTACGTTTCATAAAGACAAACTCATAGTCATCTAACACAGCTTCAGTTTTCTTTTACATTCTTCAACAGCTTTGATGCATGAGCTGCCAAGTGGATTGTGGGAGCTATTGCAGTCTCCTGAATTGTGTGGATCACTGTATCGCTAGACTCTACATTCTAGCCGCGTGGTCTCAGGCGCCTTGTCACGGTTCGCGGGGCCTACCGCCCGACGGAGGTTCGAGTCCTCGCTCGGGTATGAGTGTGTGTGTTGTCCTTAGCGTAACTTAGTTTAACTTAGGTTAAGTAGTGTGTAAGCCTAGGAACCGATGACCTCAGCAGTTTGGTCCCATAGGAACCACACAAATTTCCAATTTCATACATTCTATACAGCAAAGTGAATACTCGTTTTGTTGGCACTTAGAATTTCTGATTTCCATCCGTTCCTCCTTATTAGAGTTTAAGTTTTGCAAAGGTCTTTTAAATTCTGATTCTAATGTTGGATTCTCTTATAGCCGGCCGGGGTGGCCGAGCGGTTCTAGGCGCTACAGTCTGGAATCGCGAGTCTGAAGCCGTGCGACCGCTACGGTCGCACGTTCGAATCCTGCCTCGGGCATGGATGTGTGTGATGTCCTTAGGTTAGTTAGGTTTAAGTAGTTCTAAGTCTAGGGGACTGATGACCTCAGAAGTTAAGTCCCATAGTGCTCAGAGCCATTTTTTTACCTCTTATATATCGAATCAGAAAAAATGACGTTATAACAAAGAGATGCATGAAAAACTGTTGCATCGTCCATGACGCTTAAATTTATTATTTCGTTGCTACTAACCCCTTCGCAAAATAATTTGCACACAACATCAGTATATGATGCTGAACATACCTGCAAAATCATTTTATGACTCGTAGTTCAGGAGATACGACATCATAAACATTAAGCATAATGCCACAGGCTGTGTGATATGGGCGTGGACGCACGGCTATAAATAAATACTGGGCAACGCCTTATTTCTTTGCAAGTTGCAAATAAATCAAAAAGACGAAGAAGAATTTTGCTTGAGACAAAGTTATTTGTAATGTCATATGATGGGTCATCCAAATACTTTTTGCAGCAAACGGGAGTGATTTACAAGCTTGATCAAAATTCGTGGACACCCACAATTTGTCGCGTTGAGTATTAATACAACTAATTTAGCGTTTACTGCTCAGAAAATAAATCTCTTATTACTTGCAGTAAACTCATTAACTTTTTACAGTATAGTGCAATGCAATGAGTGAACTGAAATTTTAATTTATGTCATATGATTCAGCTGCCGCTACCACTGTCGTTTTTTGCAGCGCGCATTGTTCATAAACCACCCACGAGATTCTTATATTCTCTAGAACACCATGAGCAAACTATACTACCGGCCATTAAAATTGCTACAACAAGAAGAAATGCAGATGATAAACATGTATTCATTGGACAAATATACTATACTAGAACTGACATGTGATTAATTTTCACGCAGTTTGGGTGCTTAGATCCTAAGAAATCAGTACCCAGAACAACCACCAACGGCCGTAATAACGGCCTTGATACGCCTGGACATTGAGTCAAACAGAGCTTGGATGGCGTGTACAGGTACAGCTGCCCATGCAGTTTCAACACGATCAAGAGTAGTGACTGGCGTATTGTGACGAGCCAGTTGCTCGGCCACCATTGACCAGTCGTTTTCAATTGGTGATAGATCTGGAGAATGTGCTGGCCAGGGCAGCAGTCGAACATATTCTGTATCCAGAAAGGCCCGTACAGGACCTGAAACATGCGGTCGTGCATTATTCTGCTGAAATGTAGGGTTTCGCAGGGATCTAATGAAGGGTAGAGCCACGGGTCGTAACACATCTGAAATTTAACGTCCTTGTTCAAAGTGCGGTCAATGCGAACAAGAAGTGACCGACACGTGTAACCAATGGCACCCCATACCATCACCGTGGGTGATACGTCAGTATGGCGATGACGAATACACGCTTCCAATGTGCGTTCACCGCGATGTCGCCAAACACGGATGCGACCACCATGATGCTGTAAACAGAACCTGGACTCATCCGAAAAAATGACGTTCTGCCATTCGTGCATCCAGGTTCGTCGTTGAGTACATCATCGCAGGCGCTCCCGTCTGTGATGCAGCGTCAAGGGTAACCGCAGCCATGGTCTCCGAGCTGACAGTACATGCTGCTGCAAACGTCGTCGAACTGTTCGTGCAGATGGTTGTTGTCTTGCAAACGTTCCCATCTGTTGACTCAGGGGTCGAGACGTGGCTGCACGATCCGTTACAGCCATGCGGATAAGATGCGTGTCATCTCAACTGCTAGTGATACGAGGCCGTTGGGATCCAGCACTGCGTTCCGTATTACCCTCCTGAACCCACCGATTCCATGTTCTGCTAACAGTCATTGGATCTCGACCAACGCGAGCAGCAATGTCGTGATACGATAAACCGCAATGGTGATAGGCTACAATCCGACCTTTATCAAAGTCGGAAACGTGATGGTACGCATTTCTCCTCCTTACACGAGGCAGCACAACAATTTTTCACGAGGCAACCCCAGTCAACTGCTGTTTGTGTATGAGGAATCGGTAGGAAACTTTCCTCATGTCAGCACGTTGTAGGTGTCGCCACCGGTGCCAACCTTGTGTGAATGCTCTGAAAAGCTAATCATTTGCATATCACAGCATCTTCTTCCTGTCGGTTAAATTTCGCGTCTGTAGCACGTCATCTTCGTGGTGTAGCAATATTAATGGTCAGTAGTGTATTAGTCCTACGGAAAAAATGAACAGCACCTTTTTGTAGGAACTTTAATGTAGTTAACTTTTGTGCTGGGGTACGTTATCGCTAGAGGCCGTATTTTTCGATTGATTGAAGATTAAAGTACGAAACCGACCTTCAAACGCATCCCCACTCCAACACTCAGCCCCCACAGGTCGAGATTTGTGGTATGTTGTTCATGGCATCCCTCGTACCACTGTACAAAAATTTTCGACTACACTAATTATTTCCCATATTCGACCTTTTTTAGTCTTCACTGCGTGGCCTTATTACACCATCGGCTTAGTCGAGCACTTACAAATTGTAAAATTGACGTTCGTGTAAATTTTACCTAACAGTTTTGTGAATTTTAACAGCAAACAATGAACAATTACATCGCTGTATTCGTTTGGCCTTCTGACTACAAAACTACTGTGCTTGCGAGAGTTAAGTTTGGATCGAATAGTCAACGTAGGTAGTTTTAGTGTAACGTTTACAAAAGCCATTTTTCGTTCATTACCCTCACGGGTACTTTTAAGTTAATAATGTTAACGATGTAGCAGATTGTGCTGGTGGCGTAGTAGCCCAATCAATACAGACGAAAAAGGTCGAATATCGAGAGTAGTCCATGTAGTCGGAAATTTTTGTATAGTGGTAGGAGGGAATACTACAAGCAACGCACTAAAAATCATTACTGTTGAGGAATGAGTGAGGAGGTGGTTTTGTATGTTTTTCGTGAACAACTCGAATACCGCGGCCTCCTTGGAAAACGTGTCCCTGCACAAAATTTAACTACACTAAATTTCCTACAAAGAGGTCCTATTTTTTTTTGGTAGGACTAACGATTTTCATGTAGCGAACGAGAGAATATGAAAATCTCGCTCGCGGTTTTCCGCATGCGGGTTGCATAAAACGACATGGGTAGCGACTGTTGAATCACCGTGTATGTGAACAAGAACGTTACTACCTACAGCTGAGGCACGATCTTGCAGTAATTTACCTGAGTGCCTATGGCCTCAGAAGTTCCGTAAAGGCTGCCGGTTTAATAGCGCAAAACCGTTTGCAATCTCGTTATTAGGTAGTCGCGACGATTAAATGTGTCGGAATTATTATGTTAACTCGCAATTATGACCGCATCCGACCCCAAACACCAGTACGTCGCCGCTAAGGTAATCTTCGACTTTCTACAGCTGTATTACTAGACAGAATCTTTCTCCAACACCATTATTTTGTCATGTTTAATTTCTATATTTGTATATCTTCCATGATTTCTTGCGCGTCGTTTTTTTTTTCATATTGGCCAAAACTCTGCCTGCTGATCACTTAACCATTGATTAACGGCAATAATCGGGGTGTAAAAGTAGACTGCCTCCAAGTGGTACACCCCGGGAAATGCCGAAAGGCAGCTAAAAGTCTACTACTATCGTGGCGCTGCACTATGAGTGTGAACTCATCTCGCGGATTAAAATTGCAAATGGAAGCAAACAATAAAATGAATGGGTCTTCTCAAAACCCAATGACAAGAGACCTCGGCCCATCAGTCCGAGTACTGCAAATTAACATAGAAGGTATAAGTAAGACTAAATGTGATATCCTCTCAAGACCAGCACGGGATAACAATATACATGTCATACTGGTCCAAGAAACACATGTAAACCACGAGGCAGATCTCATGAAAAGAGGTCTCATAAGTGGATACACCGTTGCTGGAGCTATTCACCATGAAAACTATGGATCTGCTACATACGTGTGTAGTGACATTGATAACTGGGCTCCAATAAAAATAAGTTCTTCGGATAACATATTTTTAATAGAAACACCAGTAAGTAACCTCACAATAGTCAATGTATATAAGCCTCCTAACGCCCAATGCCCAAAAGAAACACTCCCTGAAACAAAATACCCTACCCTCTTAATGGGCGATTTCAATAGTCGCCACAGTTTATGGGGTTATAGTGAATACGATGATAATGGTCAAGCCCTACTTGAGTGGGCAGATATTGAAGACCTGCAACTAATATATGATGCTAAAGAGAGACACACCTTCTGGTCAGCTAGATGGCAACGCGGTTTCAACCCAGATCTGTGCTTTGTTAGTAGAGACCACAAGGGTAAAGGTTACCCATCAAGCAGGAAAGTATTAACTAACTTCCCACACAGCCAGCATAGACCTGTCATTGTCCACATTGGAATACAAGTCCCTCTTTTAAAATCAGCTCCAAAACGAAGATGGAATTTTGAAAAGGCTGATTGGGAGTCATACGCAAAACGTGCCGATGCCACTGTACGGTGGATAAAGCCAATCATTAACAACTATGAACGATTTTGTAAAGCTCTTACTGCATCAGCTAAGAAAACTATACCACGCGGTTTCAGGAAAGAATATACACCTGCCTGGAATGAAACAACTGAACGCCTCTATAACGAGTTCAAAGAATCTGGAGACAGGGAAGTGGCAGAGGAACTTATCGAGTCACTTGACAGCGCCCGAAGAGAAAAGTGGAAAAAAACCATGGAAGGTATAGACTTTAGAAAGTCCAGTCGAAAAGCGTGGGCCCTACTCAGGAAACTAGGATCTGGTGCATACAATCCCTGTGAAAAAGCAAAAACCACTCCCAATGCAATTGCAGGCCGTATAGCCAATATGTCCATGGCACCTCTTGACACAGAAACCGCCAGAAACATTAAGAAACTAATTAAAACACGGTGGAGACAAGCTACTGAAAGATCACATCCTGCAGCACTTTTCACAGTGGAAGAACTGAAAACAGCTATCTCGAACATCAAAACTAGGAAGGCAGCTGGGCCAGATGAGTTATACCCAGAATTCATTAAGTATAGTGGGAAAAATGTTATCAACTGGCTCGTGAACTTCTATAACAACATCCGTGAAGAAGGCCGAGTGCCTAAGATATTCAAAAGATATTGCCAATATTAAAACCTGTGAAAACACCAGACAAGCCTGAACATCTTAGACCAATCTCTCTCCTGAGCACCTGCTTCAAACTCTTGGAGAGACTCTTGTATAATCGTATTGGGACGACTTTGAATGATAGAATCCACATCGAGCATGCTGGTTTTCGACCACAACGTAACTGTTACGACCAAGTACTGGCTTTAAAAACTTATATCGAGAACGGTTATGAACGGAAACTTAAAACAGCTGTTGCATTTGTAGATTTAACCGCAGCATACGATACTGTATGGAGGCATGGTCTTCTTAGCAAGATACTTGAGATTATCCCTTGCCAGACCTTGTACAAATTACTAAGTGATATGCTCAGCAATAGAACCCTTGAAGTTCATCTAGAAGGAAAGAAGAGTCGAACCATTGTTTCAAACAACGGCTTACCACAAGGTTCTGTATCGGCACCACTACTTTTCAACGTGTACATAAGCGACATACCAACAACAAATGCGCGGAAGTTCTGTTATGCAGATGACAAGGCCCTGGCTGTGCAACATGAAAGTTTTGAACAGTGTGAAAACTCCCTTAACCAAGACCTCGGAGTAATGGGTAAATATTTCAGATCTTGGAGATTAATTCCTAACCCAATAAAGTCAGAAGTTACAGTGTTTTATTTAAACAACCAACAGGCAACCCGATCCCTTGACGTTACCTTTGCTGGTAGAAAGTTAAAGCATAACCCAAACCCAAAATATCTTGGTATTAAATTGGATAGATCGCTTACATTCAAACCACACCTAATATATACTGCTTCTAAGATACGTACAACAGATAATATTATTCAAAAGCTCGCCAATACTAGCTGGGGAACTGATGTACATACTCTGAATATTTCCTCTGTAGCGCTGGTATACTCTGTTGCGGAATATTGCAGCCCTGTTTGGCTTAACAGCAGCCACACGTCTAAAGTGGATACTCAACTAAACAATACCACGAGAACCATAACTGGGACATTAAATCCACACCACTACCTTGGCTCCCTGTTCTCTGCAGTATGGCCCCACCACATCTTAGGCGGCAAACCGCCTTAGTTAATGAATGGCGTAAAATCTCCTCCAATACCAACCTTCCAATCCATCAGGACATTGCCCCAAATCTTTCCCGACTAAGATCTAGAAGACCACCATGGAGAACAGCTCAAAACCTTAGGGCTGCGTCTTACAATGCTATGGATTCATGGAAAAATGAATGGTCTCAGACCGGACTATCACCTGGTGGAAACCTACCTGGTACAGACCTGCCAAGAAGAACTTGGGTTATACTCTGTTGTGTCTAGACAAGACAGCCTAGACACAATGAGAGGAAGCCGAAAGGCACGCGCTAAGCTAAAGCAGGATGGCTTGAGGTCTGAAACAGAATACGTAATGAATGATATAAAGAAAAGTACGTAGCTTCGGGAATACTTAACTTTAATCCATCCTTTTGGTACATCTGGAGATTGTGGCGATACAAGTGAGACTCTTTAGATACATGCAACGTTACTAATGGCGCCTTGCTAGGTCGTAGCCATTGACTTAGCTGAAGGCTATTCTAACTATTGGCTCGGCTAATGAGCAATGCTTCGTCCATGTAGTCCTAGCAAAGTCGTCCGTACAACTGGGACGAGTGCTAGTCCGTATCTCGAGACCTGCCTTGTGGTGGCGCTCGGTCTGCGATCACACAGTGGCGACACGCGGGTCCGACATGTACTAACGGACCGCGGCCGATTTAAAGCTACCACCTAGCAAGTGTGGTGTCTGGCGGTGACACCATATACTCAATAGACTCAGAACTGGTCATGGCAGAAGTGGCGAAATGCTCTGTAGATGGGGCATACGAGATTCACCACAGTGCGATTGTGGACATCCAGAGCAAACGATCCAGCACATCATTCAGGAATGCCCTAAACGTGCGTTTAAAGGATCCATTCGAGAACTTTACGCAGCCTCCCCTGCAGCCGTCGAGTGGATGGAAAACCTAGACATAGAACTTTAAAGAGACTCTATAGATTCCATATATGTGATTGCTGAATGACCTTATAGCAACAATTTCTATGTGATAATTTTATCTTATCTATGACAAGATACCTTATTGTAACAACCTGTGTATGCCTACTTTATCCTTAATTGAATGTCCATAAGACGAGACATTATTTATGTGTTATAATGTATGTTGATTTTATCTTTATCTGTCTGTATGTATTTAAAAATGAAACCATTTGTACTTGAAAACCACATACGCTAAATAAATAAATCGGCAATAACAACACTTTTACCTCATTTCAGTGCTTTCTAATTTATTAAGTGGGTGAACCTTGGAAATCTCTTCATGGTTCTGGGAATAATAGTCGACGCTTTAAGTAGATTTACGCTGTCCTTAATTTTAATCATACTTCCCCATCATCACAGTCTTCAAGCGTGCTTCCAAGGCGAATTATTTCTGCAGTATAAGAAGAGTTTGATGTTTTAGGCAACGCTCGGGACAGCGCGCTGGGATGGCAGAGTACTGATTTTAAGCCACGAAAGAAAAACGCAGGATCCTCTCCCACAAATGCTTGTAACGTTTTCTGTCACGTCATTCTGAAGCAGTTCTTTATTTTCAGTGCGGTATGTACTTTTTAACGCCATGCGAGAGCTCTTTAAAGGAATTGATCTCGTCAGAATATGCACAGTTTCATTTGCAGCGATACTTTTCACGAAAACACATGAAATATGTGCTAAATCCAAGACGAAATTGACGACAGAGTCAACATTAGCTCTCATCATTCGCTGCTTCAATTTATCAGCATTGGCTACATATTTATTTACTAAACGTTACCATGTTACATCTTCACGCATTTTATCAGTGAGCCCCTTTCTCTAGCAAAAATGCTAAATGTTTTACCATTCGTCATGCCCACTCAGCCATCCCCGTAATGGACAGACGATGCGACAGTGTATTAGAGACGATTTCCTTGACAGTCACGACGAAACGAACATAAGGACAACACAACACTCAGTCCCTGAGCGGAGAATCGAACCGGGACCCTTCGGTTAGTACTCTGCTACGCTGACACCGCTGCTACCGAGGGGAGCGCCCGTGACATCTTTCGATAAGGTAACTCAGTACGGTATGTTTCCCGCCTACATCTACATTTACATCTACATTTATACTCCGCAAGCCACCCAACGGTGTGTGGCGGAGGGCACTTTACGTGCCACTGTCATTACCTCCCTTTCCTGTTCCAGTCGCGTATGGTTCGCGGGAAGAACGACTGCAGGAAAGCCTCCGTGCGCGCTCGAATTTCTCTAATTCTACATTCGTGATCTCCTCGGGAGGTATAAGTAGGCGGAAGCAATATATTCGATACCTCATCCAGAAACGCACCCTCTCGAAACCTGGACAGCAAGCCACACCGCGATGCAGAGCACCTCTCTTGCAGAGTCTGCCACTTGAGTTTGCTAAACATCTCCGTAACGCTATAAGGCTTACCAAATAACCCTGTGACGAAACGCGCCGCTCTTCTTTGTATCTTCTCTACCTCCTCTGTCAACCCGACCTGGTACGGATCCCACACTGATCAGCAATACTCAAGCATAGGTCGAACGAGTGTTTTGAAAGTCACCTTCTTTGTTGATGGACTACATTTTCTAATGACTCTCCTAATGAATCTTAACCTGGCACCCGCCTTTCCAACAATTTATTTTATATGATCACTCCACTTCAAATCGTTCCGTACGCATACTCCCAGATATTTTCCAGAAGTAACTGCTACCAGTGTTTGTTCCGCTATCATATAATCATACAATAAAGGATCCTTCTTTCTATGTATTCGCAATACGTTATATTTGTCTATGTTAAGGGTCATTTGCCACTCCCTGCACCAAGTGCCTATCCGCTGCAGATCTTCCTGCATTTCGCTACAATTTTCTAATGTTGCAACTTCTCTGTATACTACAGCATCATCCGCGAAAAGCCGCATGGAACTTCCGACACTATCTACTAGGTCATTTATAAATACTGTTAAAAGCAATGGTCCCATAACACTCCCCTGTGGCACGCCAGAGGTTACTTTAACGTCTGTAGACATCTCTCCATTGAGAACAACATGCTGTGTTCTGTTTGCTAAAAACTCTTCAATCCAGCTACACAGCTGGTCTGATATTCCGTAGGCTCTTACTTTGTTATTAGGCGACAGTGCGGAATTGTATCGAACGCCTTCCGGAAGTCAAGGAAAATGGCGTCTACCTTGGAGCCTGTATCTAATGTGTTCTGTGTCTCACGAACAAATATAGCGAGTTGGGTCTCACACGATCGCTGTTTCCGGAATCCATGTTGATTCCTACAGAGTAGATTCTGGGTTTCCAGAAATTACATGATACGCGAGCAAAAATCATGTTCTAAAATTCTACAACAGATCGCTGTCAGAGATATAGGACTATAGTTTTGCGCATCTGCTCGACGACCCTTCTTGAAAACTGGGACTACCTGTGCTCTTTTCCAATCATTTGGAACCTTCCGTTCCTCTAGAGACTTGCGGTACACGGCTGTTAGAAGTGGGGAAAGTTCTTTCGCGTACTCTGTGTAGAATCGAATTAGTATCCCGTCAGGTCCAGTGGACTTTCCTCTGTTGAGTGATTTCAGTTGCTTTTCTATTGTCAGCCGTTTTTTCGTTCGTGTGAGGATTTAGAGAAGGAACTGCAGTGCGGTCTTCCTCTGTGAAACAGCTTTGGAAAAACGTGTTTAGTATCTCAACTTTACGCGTGTCTTCCTCTGTTTCAATGCCATTATCATCCCAGAGTGTCTGGATATGCTGTTTCGATCCACTTACTCATGCCCTGCCTGCAGAGCGCGTTCGACTGTTGGCCTGGCCAGCGCATTCCTTCGAACTGTAAGGAAATATCTGACTTGGCTTTAATAATGAAGCCATCCTACTGTACGGAATACGTATAGCAAATAAAATTTCATTGTTTGTTCTCTTTCCTGGTGTTGAAATTTTAGAGACACACTGTGGTTTGTACTGAGATAGATCCCGTTCCGGAACCGTCCGTCTCTGCTTATCTAAAAGGTTAAATACGCCTCAATAGCACACAGACTAGCGGCGAAGTGCTTTTTCCTGATAAATCTCAAAAGCAAATAAACGACTGTGTAATATCTCTAAGACAGAACAGAATTTCTTACTACAAAATTCGCCTTACTCGACTAATCTCTCTCTCCTCTGAATGCAGACCAAGACAAGAAACTTCAGGTTTTTAGGCACGATGAGATTCTTCGCTCGACAGACGTACAAAATAACCATAAAAACGAGAAAGATTAGGGCGCGACTAACAGTGGTTTCGATTCGTCTGTCGTATAACAGTGTCTAGCGTAGTATGTGTGCATACACTACGGTGTCAAAAGTCAAGAGACAGCGATAGGCACACATACAGATGGCGGTAGTATAGCGTACACAAGGCTGAAAAGGGCAATGCATTGGCGGAGCTGTCATTTATAATCAGGTGATTCATATGAAACTGTTTCCCACATGATTACGATCGCACGATGGTAATTAATAGACTCTGAACGCGAAATGGTAGTTGGAGCTGGACGCACGGACCTTTCCATTTCGGAAATTGTTAGGGAATTCAATATTCCGAGATCCACAGTCTCAAGAGTGTGCCGAGAATAGCCAATTTTAGGCATTACCTCTCACCATGGACAACGCAGTGGCCAACGGTCTTCACTTGACGCCCGAGAGCAGCAGTATTTGCGTAGAGTTGTCAGTGCTAAAAGACATTCAACGCTGCTTGAAATAACGCAGAAATCAATCTGGGGCGTAAGGCGAACATATCCGTAGGACAGCGTGGCGAAATCTGGCGTCAGATGACCGACGTGAGTGTATGACATCGCCTGCAGCGCCTCCCCTGGGCTTGTGACAATATCAGTTGGACGCTAGACAATTGGAGAATTGTGGGCCGACCAGATGTGTCCCGATTTCAGATGGTAAGAGATGATAGTGGGGTTTGAGTGTGGCACAGACCCCACGAAGCCATGGGCCCAAGTTCAGTCTGGAACCGCGTGACCGCTACGGTCGCAGGTTCGAATCCTGCCTCGGGCATGGATGTGTGTGATGTCCTTAGGTTAGTTACGTTTAAGTAGTTCTGAGTCCTAGGGGACTGATGACCACAGATGTTAAGTCCCATGGAGCTCAGAGCCATTTGAACCATGGGCCCAAGTGGTCAACAAGGCACTGCGCAAGCTGGTGGTGGCTCCATAATGATCTCGGCTGTGTTTAAGTGAAATGGACTGAGTCCTGTGGTCCAATTGAACCAGTCATTGTCCTGTCATTATGTTCGGCTACTTGGAGACAATTTGCAGCCATTCATGGACTTCATGCTCCCAAACAACGACGCACCCCCGTCACCGGGCGACTATCGCTCGCGATTGGTTTGAAGCACAATCTGGACAATTTGAACGAATAATTTGGCCACCCAGATCACCCGACATGAATCCCATCTACCATTTATGGGGTATAATCGATAGGTCAGTTCGTGCACAAAATCCAGCACCGTTAACACTTTCGCAGTTATGGACGGCTTTAGATGCAGCTTGGCTGAATGTTTATGCACGTGAGTTACAACGTCTTGTTGAGTCCGTGCCACGTCGAGTTGCTGCACTACGCCGAGCAAATGGAGATCCGACACGATATTAGGAGGTATCTCATGACGTTTGTCACCTCAGTACACAGGGGACAGGCAGTAGTAATGGGACGGTTGTGTTTGACGGTCAACAACGCAGGTAAGGTACGTATCGCGCTGGACTGCGCGTGTTCAGTACGGACTAGGCATCAGTGCAGATTGTTTAGCAGTAGTGCACACTTTGAATTTGCATTCAGAGGCCGAGGTCAACGTGCAATGAAAGTCCTAACAGATTTCCAAAGAGGCCAGATTGTCGGGGTCCGATTAGCTGGAGTAACGGTAACCGAGACAGCCAATTTATTGAACGTTTCAAGAGCAACTGCTTCATGACAGCCTACACAAAACATGGAAAGACATCAACGTGTAAACGTAATAGTAGGCGCAAATCAAAACCAAATGACAGAGATGGTCGTACGATAACACGAATTGTGTCAGAAGCAAAGCTCACTCAATAGCCATCTTTTGAGACCCCATATCTATCGAGAATGTCCGCCGAGAACTCCATAGCTGCTACACTGAAATCATTAGTGACGACAACCAACGCAAAGAAGCGTAAAATATGGTGTCAGGAGCATAAATCCTCGACGGCTGATCAGTGGAAACACGTCATAAGGTACGACGAGTCAACGTTTTCGTTATCTCCAACATCGGGCTGGGTTTACGTCTGGAGAACGCCAAAAGAAGCGTACAATCCTGATTGCATGATTCCAACGGTTAAAGCACGGAGGTGGAATTGTGATGGTTTATGACATCCTTCTCAAGTGAACCACTGCGTGCATCCAGGCCACAGGAGTGCAAATTCATATTGATAAGGGGACTCATACCGCTACGTTCTTTGTAAATTTGGCTCGATTTTGCAGTCACCGAAATAACGCCGCATATCCTCTCAAGTCGTGAAGTTTCATTTCGTTTCTGCCTCCCCTTCTGGGCGTTTCACTTTTTTGCCAGATAGTGTAATATGCGTAACGACTTTTTGAAATACCATTATGTTTGTCGTAACGAGAAAATATGCCAGGGAGAGCAAAGTGAATAATTACTTTGCTCAGTCACCAGCTCTGGTCTATGGACGACACACCCCTGAATATGAGTTAAATCCAGGAAGCTGATCCATTCTACGATTACTACAATTTTGTATACCAATACTATCGGACAACATTAGATGCTTGCTAGAGCAGATATTGGGCCTGGCCGTTATAGGAGACGTAATGCGTGCAACATCTCATACTTTTATTGAAAGAAGCGAAAATTAGCATAATGAATGTGAAATAATCAGATGATTTGCCGACGCAAACAACACGAAGATTCGGGACAACGACATAACGAACATGGATCATTACTGAACAGCCATCCAGGACAAATAGGGGTGCCTGCGGCTGAAAAATGTAATAAACGGCCCAAAAAAAGTGTTGCGTCGCCGTCGTAGCTTGCACTCTTTTTTTCGCTCTGAAACCTCATTATTAATATTCATTTCATCAAAGTTAATCACAACGTACAGTCAGCTACGTAATGTAATTAAAATTAAGCCTGAATTCTCATTGCAGTTCATTAGGGCGTGATGTATCTCCAGCCATGTACAGGACAATGCATCCTGTCAATATGACTCGATGGTTAAATCAAGCATAGACAGTGGGAGCATTGTAGTTATACGACAAACGTTTTGTCAACACTAGAAGTTGTCCGCCTATAGGTTATACACCACATCCGACTTCATTACAGCATTCAGCCGCTATCGTGAGTCACAAAACATTGAAAATTTGGCTCATAGTGCTCGTCCGCAGTCAACAGCACTAGCTGATAACCGCTACCTACAAATTACAGGTCAAATGTGCGCCAAGAAGAACGAAGCAGAATAGCGCGTTGCACCTCTGAAGACATTGGGAGGACTTTGTCGGCCCAGACAGTACATAATCATCTTAGTCTCTAGACGTTCGTTCATTACGAACTACACCAAAAAACCTTTCAAAATCGTGGTGAGCAAAGAGACCTGGAATAGAACTTGTATCAATGGCGTTTCTTTCTCTTTCTCTTCACCGACGTTTGCCTTAAAGATCGTCCTAGAAAAGTTAACATTTGGCCAGGTCGCACTCATAGAGTTCCATGAGTTCGCCCGGGAGATGAGTTAGGCACGCCTTGGCTTGGTACCATGTACTGATGTCGGACGCCTCCCATCGTTAACAAGGGTGATTCGAGAACCGTGAGGTACCCGGACACTGTTGTCCAGTCTGTCAACAACTATGGCAACAGGATCGTCTTTGGAAATGATAATGGCCGTCCCACGAACATCTTCGTTCAGGAGGTAGTAATCAGCAGAAGGGGACGACCTATGCTATCTTCTGACATTAATCCGACTGAGCGTACCTGGGATCAGTTGAAACTCGTAGTGGGTCGTTACAGAAACACTCGTCACACAGAGGGGGACTGCCGTCGAAGAGTAGAACAGGTGTAAGCAGTGGTGTCTCTGCCATCCTGACAGCTTGCTAAGGAGAATCGAAGCGTGTTACAATGAAGGGAGTATTGAACGTTAGTCAACAACAGAATTCTATTTGATATGTGGGCGGTAATCAACTTCGAACAGGTTGTCTTTATTTGGGTTGCTGTTTTTTTTCACAGTGAAATTACTTTTTTTTAGTTTTATAAAACGTATCCTTTTCTATTCCGCACCTATTGAAACTAAAACTGCACAAGTTCGAAAATGTGTAACACGTTTTTTGAGCGATCTACATGGAAAAGTATGGAAGTCTTTATCCGTCAATGGATGTCATATCGCTGAACAGTTAATTTACTCCGTCTGTAAGTCACATTAGAGTCACGTAGATACTGAGCATCATAGTCATTAATATGAAGTGCAAGTTAACTCTGGCAGGACGAATACAGCACCAGTGCATACTTAAGTAGTAGTAGAACACAAAAAATACACAGAAAGATATAGTGGATAGTGAGTAAACCCAATTTCTCACTGAGATAAAGCCTTGTACTTTACACGGGATGCAAATGTTCCTCACAATCTGAAAACGTATATGCCCTCGCAAGTCTTCACCCACCAATGTCACGATGCCCGAACAAGTTGAGGTGAAGGACTGGCAGACTGAAGTAGAAATTAAGGTTTTGAGGGAACACCAATTTTTTTTTTCTTTTACATCCGATGTCCGGAGTAGCGTGAAGACAGAAGATCTGGCGTCAAAAATGTAATAAATCACCGTTAAGCACACAGCAGCAAATTAACAATTCTTCGTTCCTGGCAATACACAGTACAAGAGCAGTAGGCAGAATAAGAACAACTAGAGGTGATAGATAGTAAGATAATGAATGACCAATCAAACAGTAAAGGAATTTCAGGTTATTCACTACGAAATGCGACATATTTAAATCCAGACATAGCTCGTCAAGAAACTGAATGAAAGCTACATAAACAAGAGCAAATATTTTAGGTGAATTTTTTATTTTCCTATGGTATTCGGTCTGATAGTGTCGTCCAGCTTTCGTGATGTTTCAGCAAGCTGGCTTACACCGTCCTCAAACGGTTCTCATCGCTCAGTTACCAAACGTCTGAAAAACCCCAAAATCACATACTTGAAGCATACAGTTCTTATGATAAGTCACAATGATCTACGAAGGTTTTTCTATGCGTTGGGACGCGTATACTATTATTCTAAAACGCTTTGTTCATTTGCAAATATGCTCCTCTAACAATTGTTCCATAAAAACAATAACTAACTATAAGAAATTTTATACACACAGAATGATGTATTCAAGAGAGTGCCCAAAGCTGAAGTGAGCTAGAAGTGGAATGGTTCCAATAATACTTAGTGATGACAGTACAATTACCTCAAAATTCCCCCTATAAAACTAAACAGAGGATTGTGACAGAATACCTTAGACTCTGTTGCACGTCCGCTAGTCCGAAAGAAATACTTTCTGCAACGTGGCTCCACATAAAAGGAATCCCACAGCCGCCCAACTTGGTTACATTAGATCGACTTTATGTTAGCATAGCCAGTATACCCACAGTCCAGGATAGGAAAAAATAGACTTATCACATAACAGCAAGTAAAATAGCTTCTTAATATCACAGTTTCGACTATATAGCTTTGTAGGATGTTTAGTCGGTTAGCACCACCTACCGTTTCTGCAACTTTCGTTTCTCTAGGAACAGCATGCGCGGTGAAGCAGTATTACGGGAGCAGACTCAAGTTCTCTGTAATATCACACTGAAACATTCACTTACATTTGTGGCCGTATACGTTGCAAGCATTAATAGTCGTTGTTACGATAATAGGATCCGTCTTGAGGTACTGTATGTTTTCGACAATCATCACACGTTCTTCTGTAAAACCTGTCAATTATGCTATATAGCCATTACAATCTTCTTTACTTCTGTTCAATGGACGATTAAGATGAAACGCAGAAAACTTTCATTATTTATTCTTGTGTTCTAGGTGTTTCATGTATTTCAGGTTCAATACGAGGAACTCTAACACTTTGGTAAATTTTCATTTTGTACGCTTATGAAATTGGTGGAAATGGGTAGCAGTACAATTTCGCTACACGTCATACATGCTGTATTGTCATGCCTCATAAGGTACTTAAGATATTATAAATACTTTACACACAGTGGAGAAATAGAAAAGTAAGAGAGTTGATACTTGCAGAATAGATCTGTGTTATAAATAGATGGATTGTTGCCACTTAAGATATATAACCGAAAGGAACTAGTTTCATGGGAATATGTCGTCATCGTGTAAAGACAGTTAACACTAGATAAGTCTGTGAGGTTTCATGGCCGCTGACATCGAAGGCAAAATCTTCTGGGTTGTTACATCGCGTCATATTTCTTATGTATGAGCAGTTAACCATGGACACCATAAGATCCTGAAGAAGATAGCCGGCCGCTGTGGCCGAGCGGTTCTAGGCGCTTCAGTCCGGAACCGCACTGCTGCTACGGCCGCAGGTTCGAATCCTGCCTCGGGCATTGATGTGAGTGATGTCCTTAGGTTAGTTAGGTTTCAGTAGTTCTAAGTTCTAGGGGACTGATGACCTCAGATGTTAAGTCGCATAGTGAAGAAGATACTAAACGGGGGATCGAAACTTTTAGCAGAAAAAAGAAATATGGTGCAGCCTCCCAACCCAAAAGATTTTACCATCAGTTAAAATTGTATACGAAAAAGAGTTTTCTAAAATACACTGATGGAAAAAATCGCAATACCAAGAAAGAGTAGTACGACATAAACGACAGTTGGTAGGCGTTTTTTTACATCTCAAGTTTCGCACCAGTCACACAAGAGTGGCGTTAGTAGCACAACTATGAGGATACAAACCATGTCTGTTTTAAATCCACGCTGTAACGGTCGTGAGGGTAAGTTACCTCTTAGGCTGGACATGGTGAATCAATGTTAATCAAGAACGCCTGTA
Organism: Schistocerca piceifrons; assembly: GCF_021461385.2. NCBI lineage: Eukaryota > Metazoa > Arthropoda > Insecta > Orthoptera > Acrididae > Schistocerca > Schistocerca piceifrons. The sequence goes on from NC_060141.1 coordinate 261,388,885, forward strand.
AAGCGGCAAAGATGCCATTATGAACACCGCATTGAGTTTGAACGATCTCGTGTAATATGACTATTAAAATCTGAACATTCCTTCCGCGATGCTGCAGAAAGAGTTGTCAGAATTGTATGCACTGTGCATGATCGCTGACAGCGGTAGTCACGAGATCGTAGGGTCGCGAGACGACCGGGCTCCGGATCATGACGTGACACTATCGAGAGGGTAGACCGTCGTGCTCGGCGTAGGGTTTTGGCGTATCATACTGCATCTGCAGTACCACAGTGACACGACGAACTCTTACTAATCGGTTACTTCAAGAACAACACTGATCCAGACGCCGTGTAGCGTGCATTCCACTGACCCCGGTGATGTCAAGGGAGAGCTCATTGGAGGGTAGAGTGGAGGTCCGTTGCTTTTTTTCTGATGAAAGCTGGTCGTTCCTCGACGCCAGTATGACCATGTTTTGGTCAGAAGGAGGCCAGTTGGGGGCCTGCAACCAACTCGTCTGCGTGCCAGACGCACTGGAGCTGGAGTTATGGCCTAGGGTGCAGTTTCGTATGACAGCAGAAGCACTGTCGTGCTTATCCCACACACCTTGACTGCAACTTTGTCCGTCAGTCTCGTTATTTGACATGCTGTGCTGTCATTCATGAACAGTATTACAGCGTTATCCTGTTTCCAGCGGGATAACGCTCGCCCACATACCGCTGTTCTAACCCAACATACTCTACAGAGGTCGACGTTGCCCTGGACAGCTCGATCATCAGATCTGCCTGCAGTCGAGAACATATGGGACATCATCGGCCGACAGCTCCACCGTCATCCGCAAACGGCACTAACCGTCCCTGTAAGGAGCGATCAACTGCAACAAGCATGGGTCTCCATCCAACAGACTGACATCCTGCACCTGTACAACAAAATGAAACCCGCATTTTAGCATGCTTGCATTCAACGTACAGCATATCGAGCTACCATCCATCTTACTTAGCAGGTAATTAATCTAGCATGCGAAATAAGACTCATCTGTAATATTCTCAGTTAGTGCCGCTAAACAAATTTTCCAGCGCCTTACAATGTGTGAATACCGTGCAGGTGTTTAAAACAATTATACGTGACGATTTTCTGATATTTTCATTACAGTTTTCCAGACTTAGGCGGAACGCAGACACACAATGAGAGGAGATAAATAGTGTGTGTGTGTGGGCGGGTGGGTGGGTGGGTGAGTGGGTGAGGGGCGCTCAGTGAAGAGATTATCAGCGAGGAGATAGCTTAAAATTCCTGCAAAATGTCTTCTGTAGCAGGGATCAGCTTCAGTGCCACCATCGTCGAGTCGTAGACTTTTTTTTGTTCCTCGAGTGGCCATCTCACCGCAGTATCTGTTGGAACGATTCCGTTTGTAATGGCGAAGTGTTGAAAACAGAGCACAAACACATGGAACTATAAAAAGCGTAGAGTGCAGTACGTCGGTTGTGTGATGTCGTCAGTCATACGACCACACCGCCGCCTGAGAGACCGATCCGCCAGTGGCGATTCTCTCGATAAACGGAACAGAGGAACGACTGTGTTAGCCAAAGAGTACACAGCCAGTCGTAGTACTTATGCTCGCCGCGAGGCGCTGCTAGGCCACTTCATGTGTAGCAGGAGTGTAGTGCATTTGTGCCAGTCTACAGTTAGTAGCCACGCTCAGTGGTCAGCCAGCGCCGATGTTAGTCAGTCACCGTTTGCAGCTCAGTCATTGCTGCCATCAAGTCTTTGTAGCCCAGTTCCATGTTAGTCTTCAAATTCACCGGATTCGACATTCAAGATTACGAGAGATTAATTCGTCACTGCAAGATTTGTGACTTGTAAATTACGTTATTCTACAGACGCTTAGTCTAGTCGCGTCTTCTATAATTGTCAACCAACATATCATGGACTACAATAAAGTTAAGTAATAAATACTTTCTCATTTTGTACTCCTGCTAATTGTGTTTTCCTCTTGTAGCTACCAAGCAGTCTTGGCATAGTAGAACCCACGTTTCCACCTCCTTGGCTACCTCATATTTGCCACCTCATGTTGAAGGACTCGGTTATGGTGGAAGATCGAGAGCCATCAGGTTGTAACCGTTTCCACCGTCAGAAAGAGCTAAGAAGTGCGCTGGCAGATTTTGTGGGGTTCAAAATGACCTGCAGTAATCTGTACCGCTTTACTGTACGACTGGGAAATGATATCACGTAGTGACCATTGAAGGACGGTTCTCTGTAAAATGTGTACACGCCCGAACAATATATTATTTCAAAACATGGGACGCTCAGAAAGCAGACTGATTTCTTTTCCCACTGTTAAAATTAGCACATGAATCCCTATTTTGTTTATTTGAAATGAAAGAAATTTACGGAGAAGATGTTTTTTCTTCTCCCTAAACATGAAATATCACAATACCGGTGGTAATTCTACAGCTGACAAGTAAAGTAAACAGTGGAGTTCTGTTAATTCATTTTTTCTGTTCCATGATAGAACTGTGAAAGGGAGAAAAACATTTTCCGATGCAACGTGGCCAACAGTGACGTGTTCCGTTATTCGTTATGTACGTGATTCAAAACGAAAGCCTTGGTTGATTATTACGTGGCAGGGAATTTTGTTTGATCTAGAGGTTGAAAAACTTTACGATTTACCCCATTATTTTTCCATACAATCCCCAAATGTCCACAGACATACGTCTGAACTTGTCTCTAACTGTTTTGTGGCCTGACGTGAAAATTCCCCCTTGGAGTCATCGGATGACAGGTGTTGTGCGAACACAGCGTTCTATGGTCAGACGATGTTCCACCTTGCTGAACGTACAGCAGTGACGAAGTAAAGCGCCTGGTCTGCGCTTGAACTTTTCTGGACTGCCTCCCAAGTGCCCAGGGTGATGTATTTAGGCGACCTGCGGGTTGGCTACTGCAGGCTCCTGAAAGCTCACAGTGAAAACCATACGGCGTACGGCCCGGATCCTCAGTGTCGTTAACTCTATTTCCAGAACATGATGAAACAACGTGATGGTGGAGAATAATTTTAGAGATTCGACCGGCGCTAGATCCATAGAAGATCGTAACATTAAGGGAAAGCACTGACAGCATAATTGTCTCAGTACATATTTATTTTTAAGATTTTATTCTTTCACATGCCTGTTGCCATCTTGCGACATTTGTCACCTATATCATTGAATCAACAGTGTAAGATGTAACAGATTGAATAACAAAAGTTTGAAATCGGTTCTTGTACTTAGCTTTTCGTTCTGGAATGCTACCACTGTTTTGTGAAAGAAATCAGAAATTTAGTGACCATATCTTTCTGCTGCTATAGAAAATACTCTTAGCTGTAGTCGGTGTCCGCCATATGAAATTCGACGTAACTCTTCCTTCGTCGACACTCGTTGATGGTAGTAAACGAACAATGTTGTAAGTTCAAAATAAATACGTATAAATCATTATCTGACCGACGATACCAACAAAATTTCCATCGTTGTAAGAATTGAAGGTGTCACAAGATAATTTCAAGAAGCAGAGAAAGAGCTTATAAAAAATTACAAACTAGAAAGATCACTTCTTACGAGACGGATGTAATCTGACACATTTCCTTTGCGTTTCTTGAATTACAGAGAGGAAAGGCGCTGCTACATAGGATATTTCTACTGCTCTTGATGGTGACTGTGGCAGCAAGATCGTGTTTGTGTGTCTGCATGGTATTATACTGCATTTCTTCGATCTTTAAATATTTTCTCCTCAGTAGTAATAAAGGATAACCTAATTTCATTATTATTATTTACTTTGGAAGTTAACAGAGCAAAGATCCAGCGTAACGTCATTCACTAAACATTCAGTGCTCTTGTGCTTACAGTTTATCGATACTGAATTGAATTTTAGATACGAAGTACATCTTTTGTTAATTCAACAGAGTCAGAGTTGCGTAAAAAAGATTTGATATTATAGCCTCGTCAGTTGTAGAAAAAAACTCGCCGTTTCGAGAAGCACCTCCATGCTATTCGTCAGTAGTAAAACTAGCTACTGCTGCTGTTATCTGCGGCTACCAACTACATTAGGCGTGCTGTCACAGATCAGTGGCAGAAGGTACACATGAAAGTGGCAGTTGACAGTTTTATTCTTACCGACTAGGGTACCACTTACTTTCAAAACTCGGAGTTACATTTCAGAGCTACGCGTCGACAATATAGGGTGTGCCAAAATTTTAGGGTCAAAATTGTAAGGCGATAGAAGAGCACAAGTGAGTACTTTGAGAGTAGGAACCAATGCTCTGAAAGGAATATATACTTTTTTTATTGACATTAACAACTGATATTTTATAGGAAAGATTTTTTTCATGGTGTTACCCAGTTTCAATGCTGCACGTTGTTACCTGGTTTTCATTAGAGACGTGGCTACCACAGTTACAGAGACTGTACCTCATGTTGTCTGCAAGAGTATGCAGTTTAAACACGACGGGGTGCACCACCTCACTTCGATGTTAATGTCCTTGAGCATCTGAACAATAGATACCCTAGTAGTCGAATTGGAGGGGTGGGGGAGTGTCTTGTCTATGAAATCGTTGGTACATAGAAATCCAGTTGACAGCGAAGAGGAACTTCCTGGTAGGATTGCTAGTTGCATCTCTGAATTTGTGTACACACCCTGCAGACCTCTTTGAAGTACATGGTAGAGGGTATTACACATTGCAGCGCGTATTACGATTTCTTCGCGTTTCATTCGAGTATGGAGCATCGAAAGACTGATTTTAAATGCCTTTGTGAGCGCTGTTGTCAGTATATTCTTGTCTTCATGGTCCCTGTAGGCGCTGGCCCCAGCATATTCTCGTTATACAACAGATAATAGGGTTATTTAAGAGGGTGTAGCAAACTTTTATGTGCCATAGGAGCTGGCCGTAGTATATTCTCGTTATACAACATATAACATGGTTATTTAAGACGGTGTACCAAATTTTTATGCGCTATAGTAACGCATGCATTGAAACTGACATTTGTCGCTTTGGAAAGCTGCTATGAACAATACGAAACTGTATTTTCATATTCGGCCGTTAGTTCCTTACCTCAAAATACTCTATTTGTGTTAAGTAAGCACTTCATTAATATTTTTTCAAGTCGCTAAATAATAAGAATCCACTTGTTATAAAAATTTTATTGGCGCGTTGGGGCGTCGTCAGAATACTAGAACCGAACTTGATATAATGCATCGTATCAAGCAGCAACTCTTGTTTAATTGTCCGCAAAATCGATTTTCGGTCACTTAATGACCGTCCTCAGTGATGTAATATACAATTAAAATTGGTAGGCACTGGTTATAGCTTGAAACCAGTGCCTACCAATTTTAATTGCATATTACAGCACTGAGGATGGTCCCTTAGTGACCGAAAATCGATTTTGCGGACAATAAAACAACAAAATACGGCCAATGCTGATTTTCCTTCCAATTCTATCCACTATTTGGTCGCGGTGCACAGAACACTCCATGGAGTCGCCAATGAAGTAGCAACTCTGCTAACATCGGTAGCAGAGGTATCACCTGAGGCGATTCTTTGTGTAACGTCTTTGTCTGAAATTACGATGCTGAGTCATGTCCGGTATGCAATAAGTGGATTCTAGTTAATTAGCAGTCAGAAGCAGTTTAAAGGCTTCTTGCGTGACCCTGTGTCAGAACTTATACTCCGCTTAGGATGCTCCATTGTCTACGTAATTTTTACACTAAATATTTGGGACACTACGTATTATAAGAGTGACGCTGTGAAAGAATTAATGAATGTGCGTAGTATTATTAATAGCTTGTGGGCTTTTATGGTCCATTCTCGTGAGCTAGAAGATGGAAGAGGGTCCGGAGGGAGAGGGTGTGGGAGCGAGCGACTAGGATAGCGCAAGCTGTAATGGCGCGAGTGCTCAACTCACCGATGGCATGAGCTGGTCGGTGCTGCGGACGCGGGTCACCCGGTTCTTGTACAGGTGCTTCTTGACGAAGCGCTCCACGGGCTGGTTCCACTTCATGAAGGACACGTAGCAGAGGTAGAAGCAGAAGAGGATGAGCGCCTCGTACCAGTGGATGTAGCTGTCGCGGAAGAAGAGGATGAGCGTGATGAGGCTGGCCGAGTAGAAGGTGCAGTCGCGGAACAGCGGCCACCACGTCAGCGTCAGCACGGTGCGGCTGAAGATGGCGCACATGCCGATCACGAACAGGATGTTGAAGACGGCCGAGCCGACGATGGTGCCGATGCCGACGTCGTCGAAGGACACGAAGACGCCGATGACGCTGGTGAAGAGCTCGGGCGCGGAGCCGCCCGCCGCCATGAAGGTGGCGCCCGCCACGTCGTCCTGGATGTCCAGCTTCTCGATGATGACGTCGAGCGCCGGCACGAAGAACTCGTCGCAGACGATGGCGAGCGCGACGAACATGTAGATGACGCCGAGCAGGTGCAGCACGACGGCGCCGCGCCGCCGCTGCTCCAGCGAGAAGAGGTCGCGCGGGAAGAGCGGCGCCTTGACCGGCACCTCGGTGTCGTTGACGAACGTGTCGTTGCCGAGCGCGTCGTCGCCGGCGAGCTCGGCCGCGGCGTCGGCGTCGGCGTCGGAGGCGTCGTCCCCGAGCGCGTAGTAGTCGGCGGCGGCTGCGGCGGCGGCGCCGGCGCGGCGGTCGCAGCGGGCGGCGGCGGCCAGCAGCAGCAGCAGCAGCAGCAGGGCCAGCGGGAGGCTGGCGGGACGCGCCATCGCTGCGGCGTGTGCGCTCGCCTCGGCTGCCGCCGCCTGACTCGGCCGGCCGGCCCGCGCGCCGCCCGGTCGATAGGCAGCCCACGCGCCGCCGCGCCGACGCTGACGACGCCGCCGCCGACGGCGCCACCCCCGCCAGCCGCAGCGCCGCTCCCCCTGCGCTGCCCGGACCCGCGCCAGCGCTGCCCCAGTGCGCGGGACGCTGCCTACCCTACCCTCCGTCCTCCGCCCGTGACGCCGGTCGCCGGGTGTGCCGGCCAAATGAAAGTGTGTCACAGCGGAGAAAACAAACAGAGACGACACCTGCCGTACCGATATATAATTTCGCGGACAAGGGGAGGCCGCCAATTGTGAAATTCAGATTCGATTCATACTGCGCATAATACAAGCTCGTGGCCAGAGGTGTAATGTGGCAAAGCACCAAGATGCACTTCTCAGCCGTTGACGAGAAAATCGACAGTTAAAAGAAACCGTTGCGGTCAAAAACTCTCTACGATTAATAGTTTTGTACAGAGTCGTGGCGCAGCGGTAAGCGCTCGGGTTCGTAATCCGAAAGTCTTCCGGCTCGAATCCCGCGCGATGCATCCTTTTTTTAGTATTTGTTTTTTGTAATTCAAATGTATACACACACATATATATATATATATATATATATATATATATATATATATATATATAAAATTCCCGGCAATCAGTCAGTTGCAACAGTTATGCATATAATAAGTTGTTGAAAGTCGTTTGTCGTGGGAAAACCGCAAACAAAGCTGTATTTCACAAATGTTAATAATTGTCTTCATAATGTTAACCACGTATAGTTAACGGAAGACGTAGAAACGATATTCCGAAACGAATACGTACAGCGTAAGTAAAACCTTCGAATTAGAATAGAGACCCCCACGAACACAAATTTGCTATCGCAGGTATGAAATATAAATTCCGTTACTCGCTCGTTACACTTGAAGGACAGATGTTGAATGGGCCGAAACGAGCCGCCGCATAACAGTGTAGTTGCCTGCTAACTTCGAAAGAAGGTAGATGCGGTCCCTAGTGCAACTTATAACATCGTCGAAAATCAGTGCGGACGTGACAGCTTTGGTACACCCTGTTAAACAAACGGAAAAATGGAGGCGGTACAATTGGAGAGCGATCCGCCTTCACCAACATATATATATATATATATATATATATATATATATATATATGTGTGTGTGTGTGTGTGTGTGTATTTGAATTACAAAAAACTAATAATAAAAAAAACTCGCATGGCGCGATATTCGATCCGGCGACCTTCGGATTGCGAACCCGGGCGCTTACCACTGCGCCACGACGCTGTAGAAAAATATTAATCGTAGAGAGTATTTCACCGCAACGGTTTCTTTTAACCGTCGATTTCCTCGACAACAGCTGAGAAGTGCATCTTGGTGCTTTGCCACATTACACCTCTGGCCATGAGCTTTTATTATGCGCAGTATGAATCGAATCTGAATTTCACAATTGGTGGCCTCCCCATGTGAGCTGTTGTATTGTATGTTAATCGGGGACCTAGAAACGGCGGAGAGACTCCGTCCCTGCCGCAGCCGCAGTGGTCCACAACCCCATAACGACTACCGCAGTCGCCGGCCGCTGTGGTCGAGCGGTTCTAGGCGCTTCAGTTTGGAACCGCGCGACCGCTACGGTCGCAGGTTCGAATCCTGCCTCGAGCATGGATGTGTGTGATATCCTTAGGTTAGTTAGGTTTAAGTAGTTCTAACAAGGGAACCTCCCCATCGCACCTCCCTCAGATTTAGTTATAAGTTGGCACAGTGGGTAGGCCTTGAAAAACTGAACGCAGATAAATCGAGAAAACAGGAAGAAGTTGTGTGGAACTATGAAAAAAATAAGCAAAATATACAAACTGAGTAGTCCATGCGCAAGACAGGCAACATTAAAGATAATGTGCGGTCAGGAGCGCCGTGGTCCCGTGGTTAGCGTGAGCAGCTGCGGAACGAAGGGCGCCGGCACGGTAGCTCAGCGTGTTCGGTCAGAGCGCTAGCTACCCTTTGTAATAAAAAAACTGAGTTAATCGATCGACAACGAACTTAAACGGATGTCTTACGACGTCCGCCCCGGGCAGATTCAACGAACGAAACCGAACAAAATGAGATTAAGCCGGGCTCTTGGTTCAAGTCTTCCCTCGAGTGTAAAATTTAATTTTTTATATAATCAACTTCGCGCTCCAAAATTCCAGGAGATGTTCAGATACACTTGGACATATGCAGGATTTGACGGTCTACACACGGAAAAATTTGAAACCGTTGAAAACATATGTTTTGACAGAGCACACGGAAAACTGTGCGACTGTGAAACTGTTGCATTCATTTGTTGCAGTTTATGTGACAAACTCTTATGTTTTCATCACTTTTTTGGAAGTGATTATCATATCCACAAGAAAACCTAAATCGGGCAAGGTAGAAGAATCTTTTTACCCATTCGCCAAGTGTGCAAGTTAGGTGAGTCGACAACATATTGCTGTCATGTGACGCACATGCCGTCACCAGTTTCGTATAGAATATATCAGACTTGTTTTCCTGTGGAGGAATCGGTTGACCTATCACCTTGCGATCAAACGTTTTCGGTTCCCATTGGAGAGGCACGTCCTTTCGTCTACTAATCGCACGGTTTTGCGGTGCGGTCGCAAAACACAGACACTAAACTTATTACAGTGAACAGAGACGTCAATGAACGAACGGACAGATCATAAATTTGCGGAAATAAAGAAGGTAAACTTTTCACTCGTGGGAAGACTTGAACCACGGACCTCTCGCTTCGTAGCTGCTCACGCTAACCACGGGACCACGGCGCTCCTTTGCTAATACTATCCTCGATGTTGCATACCTTGCACATAGACTACTCAGTTTGCATATTTTGCTTTTTTTTCTCATAGTTCCACACAACTTCTTCCTGTTTTCTCGATTGATCTGTGTTCAGTTTTTCAAGGTCTATCTACTGTGCCAACTTATAACTAAATCTGAGGGTGGTGCGATGGGGAGGTTCCCTTGTAAGTTCTAGGGGACCGATGAACTCAGATGTTAAGTCCCATAGTCCTCAGAGCCATTTGAACCATTTGACTACCGCAGTCCACTTCACCCCTCCGCCGCCCCACACTGAACCCAGGGTTATTGTACGGAGTGTAACCGCTATGTTTGCGTAGTAGAGTAATGTTGGTGTACGCGTACGTGGAGAACTTGTTTGAGCAGCAATCGCCGAAATAGTGTAACTGAGGCGGAATAAGGGGAACAAGCACGCATTCGCCGAGGCAGGTGGAAAACCGGCTAAAAACTATCCAGAGACTGACCAGTTCACAGGACCCCGACACAAATCCGCCGGGCGGATTAGTGCCGGGGACCAGACGCTCCTTCCCTCCCGGAAAGCCGTGCGTTAGACCGCACGGCCAATCGGGCGGGCTTGGTTGAAGTAACTCCAGAATTTCCTGAAAATTACATTCTTGGCTGACCTTTTCCCTAACACGCAATACACTTTCCAAAATGGCAGTGGAATAATGTTTCATTTTTATTTTTTCATACACAGCGAGCTCAAAAGTTATATGGGACACAGAATATCCGATTTGTGCATTATCCATGCAGAATCCAGCAGTTTCTAGAAATACACATGTTTCTACAAAAACGGCTCCAGGATTTCGGGAGACGACTGCGTGAAAACTACACTACTGACCACTAAAATTGCTACAACACGAAGATGACGTGCTACAAACGCGAAATTTAACCGTCAGGAAGAGGATGCTGTGATATGCAAATGATTACCTTTTCAGAGCATTCACACAAGGTTGGCGCCGGTGGCGACACCCAGAACGTGCTGACAAGAGGAAAGTTTCCAACCGATTTCTCACACACAAACAGCAGCTGACCGGCGTTGCCTGGTGAAACGTTGTTGTGATGCCTCGTGTAAGCAGGAGAAATGCGTACCATCACGTGTCCGGCTTTGAAGGTCGGATTGTTGCCTATTGCGATTCCGGTTTATCGTTTCGCGACCTTGCTGCTCGCGTTGGTCGAGATCCAATGACTGTTAGCAGAATATGCAATCGGTGGGGTTAGGAGGGTAATACGGAACGCCGTGCTGGATCCCAACGGCCTCGTATCACAAGCAGTCGAGATGACAGACATCTTATCCGCATGGCTGTAACGGATCGTGCAGCCACGTTTCGATCTCTGAGTCAACAGATGGGGACGTTTGCAAGACAACAACCATCTGCACGAACAGTTCGACGACGTTTGCAGCAGCATGGACTATCAGATCGGAGACCATGGCTGCGTTTAACCTTGACGCTGCATCACAGACAGGAGCGCCTGCGATGGTGTACTCAACGACGAACCTGGGTGCACGAATGGCAAAACGTCATCTTTTAGGATGAATCCAGGTTCTGTTTACGGCATCATGATGGTCGCATCCGTTTTTGGCGATATCGTGGTGAATGCACATTGGAAGCGTGTATTAGTCATAGGCATACTAGCGTATCACCCGGCGTGATGGTATGTGGTGCCATTGCTTACACGTTTCGGTCACCTCTTGTTCGCATTGACGGCACTTTGAACAGTGGACGTTGCATTTCAGATGTGTTACGATCCGTGGCTCTACCCTTCAGTCGATCCTTGCGAAACCCTACATTTCAGCAGGGTAATGCACGACCGCATGTTGCAGGTCATGTACGGGCCTTTCTGGATACAGAAAATGTTCGACTGCTGCCCTGGCCAGCACATTCTCCAGATCTCTCACCAATTGAAAACGTCTGGTCAATGATGGCCGAGCAACTGGCTCGTCACAATACGCCAGTCACTACTCTTGATGAACTGTGGTATCGTGTTGGAGGTGCATGGGCAGTTGTACCTGTACACGCCATCCAAGCTCTGTCTGACTCAATGCCCAGGCGTATCAAGGCCGTTATTACGGCCAGAGGTCGTTGTTCTGGGTACTGATTTCTCACGATCTATGCCCCCAAACTGCATGAAAATATATGTATTTGTCCAATGAATATCCGTTTATCATCTGCATTTCTTCTTCGTGTAGCAATTTTAATGGCCAGTAGTGTACAAGACGTCTAGGAAAATGACGTATATCGGTGGCCTCACTCTTGCCGTGGTTTTGTTCTGCTAGACAGCAGACATGTCATAAAATATATGCAAATCTTCAACTACGTATTACTGCAACGAAACGGCAGCCCAGTTGAGAGGTTTCCATGGGGGCTGCTGTCGGTCCTTCCAGGGCGGAGTTCAGTTATAAGAACTGGAGCACTTAAATACGGCAACAGTAATGGATACTGTCCAATATGCACATTAAGCATGCTATAAAGTAAATCGAGAACATATCTGGAAAGGAGATAAACTGAGGTGACAACAGCGTGGTGTACTGCCTAATATAGTGCCGGACCGCTTCCTGGCCAGCGTAGTGAAGCAGCTTGACGTGGCATAGACTCCACACGTCGTTGCTGCCTCTATAGCCGTCCATAATTAGAACAGTGTTGCCGCTTTAGGATGTCCCATAAATGTTCGATGGGATTCATGTCAAGACTGTAGAACCTAGAACCCCTCGGTCACTGTGGCCGACTCCAGTCAATGATCGGTTCGGTTACATCAGACGACCCAGTCCACTCCATGTAAACACAACCCATACCATAATGGCTTGCACAGCACAATGATGACAGCTTTGGTCTAAGACTTCGTGGTGTCTGCGCCACAGTTAAACCCTACTATCAGTTCTTACCGAATGAATTCGGGACTCATTTGACACGCCACGGGTTTTCAGTCGTCTAAGGCATTCTTTGCCAAGAGAAGTCTGGTAGTAGCAAACATAGGCCTCTGAGGAAGAAATTTCTGAGAAAGTCCGTCTGGAACACAGCACTGTATGGCAGTGAGACGTGGACTGTGCGAAAATCAGAACAAAAGAGAATCTAAGCCTTTGAGATGTGGTGCGACAGAAGAATGTTGAAAATTAGATGGGCTGATAAGGTAAGGAGTGAGAAGATTCTCAGGAGAAACGGCGAGGAAAGGAACATATGGAAAATACTAACAAGAAGAAGGGACAGGGTGATAGGACATCCGTTAAAATATAAAGGGTAGCTTCCATAGTACCTGAGGGAGGTGTAGAGGATAAAAAACTGTAGAAAAAGACAGAGATTGGAATACATCGACCAAATAACTGAGGACGTAGGTTGCAAGTGCTGCTCTGAGATGAAAAGGATGTCACAGGAGGGGAATTCATCTCCAGCCGCATCAAACCAGGAGAGACACTGCAGGCGATATCGAACTGCTAGCGAAGGCACACCCGTCGGTCGTCTGCTGCCATAACCCTTTAACGCCAAATTTCACACTGCCCTAAATAATACGTTCGTCGCAGGTCCCAAATTGATTTCTGCGATCATTTCACACAATGTTGCTTGTCTGTTACCACTGACAATTCTATGCAAACGCCGCTGCTCTCGGTCGCTAAGTGAAGGCCGTAGGCCACTGCGTTGTTTGTAATGCTTGAAACATGGTTTTGACACTGTGGATCTCGGAATGTTCCCTAACGATTTCCCAAATGGCATATCCCATGCTTCTAGCTCCAACTACCATTCCACGTTCTAAGTCTGTTGATTCCCGCCGGCCGGTGTGGCCGTGCGGTTCTAGGCGCTTCAGTCTGGAACTGCGGGACCGCTACGGTCGCAGGTTCGAATCCAGCCTCGGGCATGGATGTGTGTGACGTCCTTAGGTTAGTTAGGTTTAAGTAGTTCTAAGTTCTAGGGGACTGATGACCTCAGATGTTGAGTCCCATAGTGCTCAGAGCCATTTGAACCATTTTGTTGATTCCCGTCATGCGGCCATAATTACATCGTCAATGTTTTCACATGAATCGCCTGAGTACAAATGACAGCTCCGCCAATACAAGGCCCTTTTATAGCTTGTGGACGCTGTATTATTATCATCTGTATGCGTATATATCACTATCCCATGACTTTTGACCCTCAGTGTATAATTAGACTACCTTAATTTGGGATGTGCTCAAGACCGCATTCTTGGACAACCCATTTTCTAACACACAATACATTCTCAAATTCGGCAGTGAAATATGGTTTTTTTAACTCGAAAGTATTTCTGTTTTTTCAACTCGCACTAAGCCCCAAGTTATCTGGGATACAGACTATCCAGTTCATGAGTTATCTTTGCAGAGCTCAGGAAAATATTGAAAACATATATGTTTGTGCAGAAGTATCTCCGTGTTTTCGGAAGACAACTGACTGGATGGAAACTACAAGACGTCCAGATAAATTACATGTATCGCTGAACAGACCACCTCTCCAAGTTTCGACTAGTAATCCATGCCGTGGTATTGTTCCACTAGGGAACAGGCACGTCACAACATCTAGAAAAATCATCCACTATGTACTAACTGGCAACCCAGTCAACAGATTCCAAACCTGGTTACTGTCGCTACTTCCAAGGCAAACCGCAGTTACAGGGCTCTTGAAAGAGACACAGTAGCAGAAAAAAGATTGAGACGGAATTGTTGGCTATTCCCAATATTACGTTGTGCTAACTACAAAAGAAACCAAGGAGGAATCTTCAAGGAAATTAAATCTTAGGGGGAGCAAATAATACGTTTGTGATTTGCCGATGATACTGTGGTTCCGTCGGAGAAGCCAAAGAACATGGAAGACGAGTTGACCAGAATGGGTAGTGTCTTGGAAAATATAAAACAAGGTAAGGCAAGAGTAGCTAAACATAATCGACTGAAATCAGTCAATGTTGTAATTACAAAATTACACAATAACATCTGCTTATATTAATGCCACTGACAGGATATCAATTTCTAACTTAGTTCATAAAATGGACCCAGTTTACAAATTCGCTATGTTATATAAAACTACACTTACATCAACAGAATGAAGTCCTGTGTTGATCTCAGTTCGTATGAGACACACTTAGCAACACTGCTAAATCAGCTGCCTACATGATAACCGTACTTCAACCACAGCTGTTAATCGTACATCGTGGAGACACACTGTTTATTGTCGAAGTTTCGTGTTGTCAAAGTAATGGAAAATAAGGTCTCTAAACTAGTCAAACATCTTCAAAAACTTCTCCAAGCTGCATAACGCTCTTGACATTGCTTACCACAGCAACTAGAAAAACAGCCTGTGGCGTTTCCAGTTGGCGTGGTTTCAAAACGTGTGCTGTCACAGTTATCTTTATAATCAACTACCTGAGAAAAACAGCATTGCCTGCGTGTTTATTTACTCCACTCTTCTCATACTCCATCTTCTTCTCCCTACTCTCTCCATCTCCTCCTCACCCCTCTTCCCTTCCACCTCGTCCTCTCCCCCTTCTCTGCTCTGCCCATCAGTCCGTCATCACCTTCACAGTATTTCGTCCCAGATAGTAAGTAATACGTGTACCACGTTTGGTTGAAATAGATCCAGGGGCTTATGAGATAATGCTGTTTGCATACGTGACGTACATTGAGGTGGCAAAAATCATGTGACACCTCCTAATATCGTGCCGGACCTTCTTTTTCCCGGTATAGTGAAGCTACTCGACGTAGCGTGGACTCCACAAGGCGTTGGAAGTCCCCTACAGAAGTACTGAACCGTGATGCCTCTACAGCCGTTCATAATTTCGAAAATATTGCCGGTGCAGGATTTTGCGCGCTTTCTGACCTCTTTCTCATGTCCCATGGATGTTCGATTGGATTCATGTCAGATGATCTGGGTGGCCAAATCATTCGCTCGAACTGTCCAGCATGTTCTTCAAGACAGTCACGAACAATTGTGGCCCAGTGACACGGCCCATTGTCATCCATAAAAATTCCACCGCTGTTCGGGAACATAACATCCATGAATGGCTGCAAATGGTCTCCAAGTAGCCGAACATAACCTTTTCCACTTATTGATTGTTTAGTGTGATCAGATAACCCAGTCCATTCCATGTAAACACAGCCCACACCATTATGGAACCACCACCAGCTCGCACTGTGCCTTATTGACGACTTCCGACCATGGCTTCATGGGGGCTGTGCTACACTCGAACCCTACCTTCAGTTCTTACCAACATAAATCGGGAGTCACCTGAGCAAGCCATGATTTTCCAGTCGCCTAGGGTCCAAATGATACGTTAAAGAGCCTAGGACAGGCGCTGCAGGCATGTGTCTGCTCTTACCAAAGGCGCTCTCGTCGGTCGTCTGCTGCCATAGCCTATTAAAGCCAAATTTCGCCGCACTGCCCTAACGGATAAGTTCGTTGATTTCTGTGGTCGTTTCACGCAGTGTTGCTTGTCTGTTAGCACTGACAGCTCTACGCAAGCGCTGCTGCTCTCGGTCGTTAAGTGAAGGCCGTCGTCCACTTTGTTGTCCGTGGTGAGAGGTAATGCTTGATACTTGGATTCTTGGCACACTCCTGACACTGCGAATCTCGGAATATTGAATTCTCAAACGATTTCCGATCCATGTGTCTAGCTCCAACTACCATTCCGCGTTCAGAGTCTCTTACTTCCAGTCGTACGGCCATAACAACGTCGGAAACCTTTCCACATGAATCACTTGAGTATAAATGACAGTTTCGCCATTACACTACCCTTTCATACCTTGTGTACGCAATACTACCGCCATCTTTATATGTACATATCGCTATTCCATTACCGTAACTTGCGTTGTCCCTCAAGACTAAGTTCTTGGACCACCGACTTTCTAACATGCAGTAAGCTCTCGAAGGCGCAGTGACATACTGCGTTTTTAGCCCTTTGACACGTGTCTGTACTCGCAAAAACGTATGAGAGGAGTCTCAAGATCCCTGCCTTCAACTAATAGAAGGTATTGATATTAATCGAAACATTATCATACTTGGTGAGACAGAATTGATAAGAAAGCATTTATTATGATACTGTGACCACTATTTTAGTACAATATGAAATACAGCATTATAACTTACTTTGTAACTTTTCTGAGAGTGAATAACTAACTCTCAGTTTTACTGATCCACGTCAGATTTGCTCATAAGAAATAACATTCTTCATAAATAACATCACTCCGTTCTTTGCATATATTTTTCGTGTATTTGTAACATATTTGACCACTTTTTCTATTTAATCGATGTGGGCACATGGACCATGGTCTTTTAGAGATCTTCCATTTTCCGCAATCTTCCCTGTTGGCGAGCTCTTCTGTGACTTGTAGAACAGTCACCTTTCAGTATGAGAGAAATTCTCCCTTTATACAGTGAAGAGCCAAAGAAACTGGTATAGGCATGTGTATTCTAATACGGAGATACACTATGTGATCAGAAGTATCCGGACACTTGGCTGAAAATGACTTACAAATTCGTGGCGCCCTCCATCGGTAATGTTGGAATATGGTTTTGGCCCACCCTTAGCCTTGATGACAGGTTCCACTTTCCCAAGCATACGTTCGATCAGGTGCTGGAAGGTTTCTTGGGTAACGGCAGCCCATTCTTCACGGAGTGCTGCATTGAGGTGAGATATCAATGTCGGTAGGTGATGCCTGGCACGAAATAGGCGTTCCAAAACATTCCAAACGTGTTCTATAGGATTCAGGTCAGGACCCTGCGCAGACCAGTCCATTACATGGATGTTATTGTCGTGTAACCACCCCGCCACAGGCCGTGTATTATGAACATGTACTCGATCGAGTTGAAAACTGCAATCGCCATCCCCGAATTGCTCTTCAATAGTGGGAGGCGAGAAGATTCTTAAAATATCAATGTAGGCCTGTGCTGTGATAGTGCCAAACAGAAAAACAAGGGGTGCAAGCTCCCTCCATGAAAAACAGGACCTCACCATAACACCACAGCCTCCGAATTTTATTGTTGGCATACACCCGCTGGCAGATGACGTTCACCGGGCATTCACCATAAGCACACCCTTCCACCGGATCGCCACATTGTGTACCGTGATCCGTCACTTCACACAACGTTTTTACACTGTTCAATCGTCCAATGTTTATTCTCTTTACAAGTAGCGAGGCGTCGTTTTGAATTTACCGGCGTGATGTGTGGCTTATGAGCAGCCGCTCAACCATGAAATCCAAGTTTTCTCACATCCCGCCTAACTGTCATAGTACTTGCAGTGGATCTTGATGCATTTTGGATTCTTGTGTGATGATCTGGATAGATGTCTGCCTATTACACATTACGATCCTCTTCAACTGTCGGCAGTCTCTGTCAGTCAACAGACGAGGTCGGCCTATACACTTTTGTGATGTACGTGTCCCTTCACGCTTCCACTTCACTATCACATCGGAAACAGTGGACCTAGGAATGTTTAGAAGTGTGGAAATCTTGCGTACAGACGTATGCCACAAGTGACACCCATTCACCTTACCACGTTCGAAGTCCGTGAGTTCCGCGGAGCGCCCCATACTACTCTCTCACGATGTCTAATGACTTCTGAGGTCGCTGATATGGAGTACCTGGCAGTAGGTGGCAACACAGTTCATCTGATATGAAAAATGTATGTTTTTTGGAGTGCCCGGATACTTTTGATCACAAAGTGTATATAAACTGGGAGAATACTGCGTTGTGGTCGGCAACTCCTATATGCGACAAGTGCTTGACGCAGTTGTTAGATCGATTCCTGCCGTTAAAATGGCAGGTTTTCAAGATTTAAGTGTGTTTGAACGAGGTGTCATAGTCGCCGCAAGAGCGATGGGACACAGAATCTCCGAGGTAGCGATGAAGTGGGAATTTTCCCTTACGACCATTTCACGAGTGTACCGTCCGTATCAGGGATCCGGTAAAACATTAAATCACCATTATCACTGTGGCCGGAAAAAGTTCCTGCAAGAAGGGGACCAATGACGACTGAAGAGAATCGTTCAGCGTGACAGAAGTGCAACCATCTCGCAAATTGCCACAGATTTCAATGCTGGGCCATCAATAAGTGCCAGCATGCGAAATATTCAACGAAACATCATCGAATGGGTTTTCGGAGCCGAAGGCTTGCTATGTACGCTTGATGATTGCGCAACACAAAGCTTTACGCCTCGCCTGGGCCCGTCAACACCGACATTGAACTGTTGATGGCTGGAAACATCATGCCTGGTCGAAAAAGTCTCGTTGCAAATTGTATCGAGTGGATGGACGTGTACGGGTATGGAGACAACCTCATGAATCCATGGATCCTGCATGTCAGCAGTGAACTGTTCAAGCTGATGGAGGTTCTGTAATCGTGTGAGATGTATGCAGTTGGAATGATATTACACCTGATACGTCTAGATAAGACTCTGACAGGTGCAATGTACGTAAGCATTCTGTCTGATCACCTTCGTCCATTCATGTCCATTGTGCATTACGACGGCTTGTGCAATTCCAGCAGGACAATCCGATATACCACACGTTCAAAATTGCTACAGAGTGGCTCCAGGAACAATCTTCTGAGTTTAAATACTTCCGCTGACCACCGAACTCCCCAGAAATGAACTTTATTGAGCATAGCTGGGATGCCTTACAACGTGCTGTTCAGAAGAGAAATCCACCCCTCATACTCTTACGCATTTATGGACAGCCCTGCAGGATTCATTGTGTCGATTCCCTCCAGCACTACTTCAGACATTAGTCGAGTCCATGCCACGTGGTATTGGGGCACTTACGTGCTCACTGGGGTCCCACTCGATATTAGGCAGGTGTACCAGTTTCTTTGGCTCTTCAGTGTAGGTGGGAAGCTGCTGTGAAAACAAGCACAAGACAGCTATTGTTAATATATCTAATACGTTCGTCTATAAGACTAAATATCATCTTCTTGACGTCCCTTTCAAGTGCATTTACGTGTTATCTGACCAAGAGAACCAACTCCTGATTTACATTCATTATAGAATGAAACATTGTTTCACTAGATTTTATGTCCATCTTCATTGGTGCTGTGGTGCACGGAAATTAGAAATATCACAATTTTATTTTTCTTGGCCACGTATAAATGTCAAATTCAAACCAAACTGATGACGATCAAACTTCTCTGGACGTGGAAGACATAATTTATAGTGAAATTTTATTTTTGTTTTGTTACATAACCTGTTAATGAATCAGGAGCGATTTTCATAGTATTAGGTACCCTCATTCTGCTCATTGGTGGCAGCGATTTTCTCTGCTGCGTTTCATCGTGACCGATAAGAATATCGCCAAAATTGTAGTCTCTATCGTCTAATTCTTCACTGCTTACTTCACTTGAGGTGCTAGAAAACGCGAGTTGATTATCCTAGAAATCAAAATTGTTTGAATATCTGCTATTCCAGATCAAAGACAGATTCATCTTCAAGCAGTTCAGTAATAGCTGATTCAAATTTTTGATCAGTTATGCTGACTTCAGATGATGTTCTTTTGTGTCTTACAGGTAGTATTGTACCACTGTTCTGCGTAAAGAATAAGTATCTTACATAATTATTCTTTTTGTCAAAGTAAAATATGTTCATCTGAAAGTATTCTGGCAATGGGCAATGCACTTAGCTTCAAGTGAATATTCAGTTTTAGCATTTAAAGTACTTTCCAACTCGAGAATAAAGAGTACAAACTGTGCAGAATTGATAACAGTTATCAGTAAGTTGCTACTTTACCACGCCCCTCAAATCGGTGACAAATGAACTACTGAAAAGAAGGGTTTGTCTGATAACGCGTCTGAAAGATCCCGGTCATGCATTACACATGTAGGATTACAAAATTCACAAAATAAGTAATCTGTCTTACAACGAATCTTATATTTTCCAAACAGTCGATTATATTTACAACGATTACACAGGATATCAAATACAATAAACTAATTTAAGACACTTTTGAGAAAATGAAAGACTACCGGATCTAAAAGACGCCTGTCATCCGAGGATTAAGTCAACAGTACTTTTATTTTTTCAACATACAGCAAGCCCCAAATTATCTGGTGCCCGGTTAACTGGTTTGTGAATTATCCGTGCACAGTTCACCGATTACTGAAAACATACAGGTTTACTCAGAAGTATCTCTGCGGTTGCTGATGACGGAAGCACGATAACTAAAAGACATGCAGAAAAATGGCACGTTTCTATGGATAGACCTTCTTTCCATGTTTCTGTTCGTAATACATGCCATTTTATAATTGCGCTAGCTAGCAGGCACGTCGAAACACACAGGCAATTCACCCTCTCTTTAATGTCGTGTCGAAATGACAACCCAGTTAACAGATTTCCAGGGCAGAGCAGACTGCAGCTATAATAACTGAAGCACCTGAAAGAGGTAAGTAGCAGAACAGGGACTGAGATGGGATTGCGACCCGTCCTCAATGTTATCCAGTCTGTACACTGAACAAGCTATTAAGGAAACCAAAGAAATTTGGAAAACGAATCAAAGCTGAAGGGGAACTAATAATAAATTCGTCGATGAAATTCGTGCTTTGCCGATGGTATTGTAGTTCCATCAAAGAACACAAAGAACTTGGAAGATCAGTTGGCCAGAATCAGTAGTGCTTTCGAAAGAGTTTATAAGATGAACACCAAATAAATTAAAACAATCGTAAATGAACATAAAACATTTAAATCTGTCGACGTTAAAGGATTAGATCAGAAAATTAGGCAAGGAGCACTGATTATACTGGCGTCACTGACTGGAGATTAATTTTGTTCTTAGTTCAGAAAGCAAATCACAAACCCGTTATATCGTATAACACTGCACTGTTATCAACCAAGCGGGATTCAGTGTTGATCTGAATTAGTGCGAGACACGCTTGGCAACACTGCTAAATCAGCTGTCAACATGATTATCGTGCATCAGTCACAGACATTAACCATACGTCGTAGAAACACAGTACTTATTTTTGAAGGTTTCGAGTTGTCAAGGTAGAGGAAAATAAGCGGAGAAAAGTACTCAAACTTCTTCAAGAACTTCTCCAAGTCCCAGACAACTGAATCAGTCAGGTAGCCATAATGTAAACGAAAATAAATCATATAATTCTCTGCCCTTAATGCTCTTGACAACACAACGCTGCTAGAAATTTATCATGTGGCATTTTCAGAAGATGTGGTTTCGAAACGTAGTGCGGACACAATTATCTTTATAACCAAATAGCTGAGAAAACCAACTTTTTCTGGGAATTTATTCATTTCAGTATTCTATTATACCATCTCCTCCCCCCTCCCTGTCTCTCTCTCTCTCTCTTTCGCTGTTCATCTCCTCCTTCTCCTTCTTCTCTCTATCCTACTCCTCAACCCCTCTCGGTCTGCCCACCTCCTCAGCTCCCTTGACCATTTCACTCCCTCCTGCCCCTTCTCTGTCCATCAGCCTTTCATAACTGTCACCGAATTGGGTAACTAGTGATTGGCTTTTATGCCCACAGTATTTCTTACCAAATACATGTACCAAATTTGATTGAAATCGATCCAGGGGCTCAGGTGGAGATAATGACGTTTGCATACGTAACATATATTACACACATATATGTCTCATTCTCTGCTGTTTAACTCCTAAATATACACTCATGGAAATTGAAATAAGAACACCGTGAATTCATTGTCCCAGGAAGGGGAAACTTTATTGACACATTCCTGGGGTCAGATACATCACATGATCACACTGACAGAACCACAGGCACATAGACACAGGCAACAGAGCATGCACAATGTCGGCACTAGTACAGTGTATATCCAACTTTCGCAGCAATGCAGGCTGCTATTCTCCCATGGAGACGATCGTAGAGATGCTGGATGTAGTCCTGTGGAACGGCTTGCCATGCCATTTCCACCTGGCGCCTCAGTTGGACCAGCGTTCGTGCTGGACGTGCAGACCGCGTGAGACGACGCTTCATCCAGTCCCAAACATGCTCAATGGGGGACAGATCCGGAGCTCTTGTTGGCCAGGGTAGTTGACTTACACCTTCTAGAGCACGTTGGGTGGCACGGGATACATGCGGACGTGCATTGTCCTGTTGGAACAGCAAGTTCCCTTGCCGGTCTAGGAATGGTAGAACGATGGGTTCGATGACGGTTTGGATGTACCGTGCACTATTCAGTGTCCCCTCGACGATCACCAGTGGTGTACGGCCAGTGTAGGAGATCGCTCCCCACACCATGATGCCGGGTGTTGGCCCTGTGTGCCTCGGTCGTATGCAGTCCTGATTGTGGCGCTCACCTGCACGGCGCCAAACACGCATACGACCATCATTGGCACCAAGGCAGAAGCGACTCTCATCGCTGAAGACGACACGTCTCCATTCGTCCCTCCATTCACGCCTGTCGCGACACCACTGGAGGCGGGCTGCACGATGTTGGGGCGTGAGCGGAAGACGGCCTAACGGTGTGCGGACCGTAGCCCAGCTTCATGGAGACGGTTGCGAATGGTCCTCGCCGATACCCCAGGAGCAACAGTGTCCCTAATTTGCTGGGAAGTGGCGGTGCGGTCCCCTACGGCACTGCGTAGGATCCTACGGTCTTGGCGTGCATCCGTGCGTCGCTGCGGTCCGGTCCCAGGTCGACGGGCACGTGCACCTTCCGCCGACCACTGGCGACAACATCGATGTACTGTGGAGACATCACGCCCCACGTGTTGAGCAATTCGGCGGTACGTCCACCCGGCCTCCCGCATGCCCACTATACGCCCTCGCTCAAAGTCCGTCAACTGCACATACGGTTCACGTCCACGCTGTCGCGGCATGCTACCAGTGTTAAAGACTGCGATGGAGCTCCGTATGCCACGGCAAACTGGCTGACACTGACGGCGGCGGTGCACAAATGCTGCGCAGCTAGCGCCATTCGACGGCCAACACCGCGGTTCCTGGTGTGTCCGCTGTGCCGTGCGTGTGATCATTGCTTGTACAGCCCTCTCGCAGTGTCCGGAGCAAGTATGGTGGGTCTGACACACCGGTGTCAATGTGTTCTTTTTTCCATTTCCAGGAGTGTATTTGTGATATTCATCTTAGGTCCCGGAACAGTTTGACAAAATTACTGCCTTGCTGCAGTGCTCATTAACGCGACCTGATTGACGTAATGAACAGCACAAACAAGAGACAAACTGCGCTTTATACCTTTAGAAACATTCCAAGACAACTAAACCGTTGTCGAACATCTTTTCCAGCATCCCTTCTCATCCACATCCCATGCCTAACGGTAACTCCCACATATTTACATGCAAATAATAAGTCATGGGTGCAACAAATTTGTTTGAAACGGCTCCAGATATTCCTAAGTTATACTTCAACGTTATCCTCGTTTCATATCCATTCCTATGGGATGTAGGTGGTTCCTAAACCCACAGCGCTTTTTACCAAATGCTAAATAACCCGTCAACCCAGTGTAAAACAGCTTCCAACTTCTGATTGCCTTACAAATGTGATGATGAGTTTAATACTTGATGTGAAGCATGTAGGCGAGAAAAACTTTAGAAAAAAATGGAAATTATATTTCATGTGCTCTCATTATCAAACACTGGACGAATATAGTCTGGGTAATCTGCGCTCCGTTTTAAGAAAATCTAGCCGGCCGGTGTGGCCGTGCGGTTCTAGGCGCTTCAGTCTGGAACCGCGTGACCGCTACGGTCGCAGGTTCGAATCTTGCCTCGGGCATGGATGTGTGTGATGTCCTTAGGTTAGTTAGGTTTCATTAGTTCTAAGTTCTAGGCGACTGATGACCTCAGAAGTTAAGTCGCATAGCGCTCAGAGCCTTTTGAACCAGTAAGAAAATCTAGTTTTCACACATCTCAGTGTTTATGTCGCCACATCTCCTGATCTATGTATCGCACAATGATGTAATCTGGCAAGGACATCGATGTATTTGTGGGTACTGTCTGCAGAGTGTGTTACGAATACAGTTAATAGTAAAGAAGTAACAAATCAAAATGTTGTTCCTGACGTGGCAGTTTTGATGCAAATGCAGCGAAAATGAAGTAAACGATAAAATCTCTTCCTTTCATCATTTTGTGGAGAGTGTAAGTGAGAAGTAGTTTCGTAAGGTCTGAAAATAATGTCTGACGTTTGTTGCAAATCACTAAGTGCTCTCTTTCTGAAACATTGAATGAATATAGTCTGGTTATTTGCGAGCGGTGCTTTGCACTTCTTTTTTACCTCCACCCCCACACTTTTGAGAGGTAGGTGGTTCTTAGCTCCCCACAGTGCTTCCTTCCAGGTAGCAGGTGATTTACGTACCAAGTGAGGTTGAAATCGATACAGTGGTTTAGGAGGAGATGTTGAACATGCACACATACTTTTTGTATAATACGGTATACAGGGTGAGTCACGTAAGACGTGACACCCTTTTGTTTTGTGAACGGTCCCAGATATCGAAAAGAGGTTTTCGGGATATTGTTATACGCTAAGGAGCATGTACATTGGTATGTGATTAAGAGTCTTAACTCTTGTATCGACCGAGAAATTGAAACAAGTACGATTTTTTAAATTGAATGATACACTTTTCAATGGCGTCCGGAAGAGCTCGAAAAGAAGAGTGCGGTGATATAATGCTTGTAAATGTTGAGATTGGAACACTTGGCAAAAGCGTCTGAGAAATATGCTACAATTGAAAGTCGACCGGTAATGGCTTTTGCGTTGTAAATACGCTCATGCCAGGCTACGTCGTTGTGTCAAGCCTGTCGACTGTTTACTCGCCTGCACTACAGAACTAGAAGGAACTGTGTCGCCTTTCAGCAGATTTTGATTATTTAAATAAAATGGTTTGTTTGAATTAAAATAAAGTTATTTTGCTTTAGTAATTTTGCTTACCACTCAACACCATCTCCCTACCGCTTTCAGAAGCAACGTTTAATGAGCACGGTGATGCAAAATCACCTAACCTACACTATTGAGCACCTGAAAATTCACGCTGCCTGCGTCAGATGCAACAGCAACGACCCTAAAGCGTAAACCTATGGTGCGCCATCATAGGAAATTCCACTGTCGTGCCTTACTTCACCTAACTAAAACTGAACTCCGTCCGAACAGGCCATGAAAGCCCAACGGTACCGACCGGCCGCCGTGTCATCCTAAGACTACAGGCATCACTAGATGCGGATATGGAGGAGCACGTGGTCAGCACAGCGTATGTCGGTTTCCGAGACCGGAGCCGCTACTTCTCGATCAAGTAGCTCATCAGTTTGCCTCACAAGGGCTGTGTGCAGCCTGCTTGCCAACAGCGCTCGGCAGACCGGACCTTACTTCATCTAAGCGTAAGGAATGTTAAATGGAAATGCATATGCACACTTTCTTTCGAACTTTCTGCCCGTTCTTCTAGAAGAGGTACCACTAGATAAGCGACAGTGAATATGTTTCTAATAAGACGGTTGCCCAGTTTGCTGTTTCCGTGTTGCAACGCAAATAGTGAATGAAAAATAGCCTGATCGTTGGATAGGACGGGAAGTTGAAGTATAATGGCTGGCCAGGTATCTTGATTTAACTCCTCTTGATTTCTTTCAATGGGGAGCACTGATAGATGCACTCTCTCATGAAGCCCTAACTGCGCCAGACGATATGCGCTGTCGAATCGCCACAGCAAGCAACGCACGTAATCCAATTTACTTTCATATGTTCATCTGTCTCTCCAACGGCGATTGCAAATGTCCCTTGCAGTCGATAGTAAACAATTTGGGCAGTAAAGTGTAAAACTACATTTATTTAACTAAAGAATTTATTTTATGTGTGACACGTCGTCCGTCATTCTGAATAAACTGTTTCGTTTATTTAGAGTGTATTCCTTCTAATTAAAATTTCACGTAGTATTCATAGACACATTTGTCCGACAGCAGATGATTTTCTTTAAGAAGCGTTCAGGCGTCTCCAGGCACAGTCAGGTCAGGTACCTCTTTTTCAAATCTAAGAAAATTAATGGTCACGTTTTCGGTTGAATAGAGCTGTCTATCATTATGAAGTATGAATGACCAACGTTCCTGTTTAGGTTTTGACAAGTAAGAAGCAACGGGGAGCGGGGAAGAGGGGGGGGGCGTGTTGAATGGGAAACTGCTTGAAGAAACGGTAGTTGTTTCCACAAACACCTGGAAACGTACACGCAATTGAAATAGTTTTACTAAGCCCCATCTGATGCGCCACAATCTAGCATATGCCGTAGTTCCATATATGAATATCATATCTGACCCTGTGTCCATGTCGTATAGCGAATAAAATTTTATCTGCTGCATTTAACGACGAAGCCTCGCATGAGAGTTCTGCTTGGCGGTGTCTGCACCGCAGTAACTGAATTTGGTCTCTTTGCTTTCCAATTTTAATACATTTCTGGTATTCTTTTTCAAAGAGTTTCAACCTCAATATTAACAAGCATTGCGGTATCACTGCAGTCGTATTTTCAAGCACTTTCGGATGCCATTAAAAAGTATTTCATCCTATTTTTTAAAAATCATACTTGCTCAATATCTCGATCGATACAAAAGTATACCCAAGTACATGCACCTTAGTTTACTTTCATTTGCCGAAAACCTCGTTTGGATACCTGGAACCGTTCGCGAAATAAAAGGGTGCTACGTTTTACGTGACTCATCTTGCATAGAAGTATCATACAGGATATGTCGTTCGTCTGGGTTTCATACGTTCGCCTAGCATGATGAACACTTACATGTTAAAGACCGTTGTCCATAGAGTAAGGTGGCCTTCTCTGTGAGCGAAAGTTTCTATGATTCGCATGTTTTATGGAATATGTTATTCAGTTTAAGAAAGCTATCTACGCAGAGTGGCAGGGCTATATGTTTGCGTTATCTGCTTAGGTAGAGCCTTCAGCAACCCGCAGTTTGATGTTGCCACTACAGCGCATTGGGCATTGACCTTTTGCAGTTGGTGTACCTTTGCCTTCCTCTTTGAACAGGTTTACCCATCCAGGCTTTTTGCGCTTCAACAAATATTGCCAGACACAAAAGAGGTGCGCCGCCAGGGTGGCCGAGTGGTTGTAGGCGCTACAGTCTGGAACCGCGCGACCACTACGGTCGCAGGTTCGAATCCTGCCTCGGGCATGGCTGTGTGTGATGTCCTTAGGTAAGTTAGGTTTAAGTAGTTCTAAGTTCTAGGAGACTGATGACCTCAGAAGTTAAGTCCCATAGTGCTCAGAGCCAAAAGAGGTGGCAAGTAGGAGAAAATTACGACTCCAGGACTTTTGGACCACAGTCAAGCACGTACACACTGAGCTATCGAGACACTTAATTCGTTATGAATTAGCCGATAAATATGATGTTGCTCATTGGCTTGCATGTGCTTACTGTTTCTGTTTATAAAAGCGTCTGCATGTGTTATGTGATTTTAAAGTACGTATTCGTTACTGAAAAATTTAATGCGAACTGTATAGTTAATGACATTCAAGCCTAGTGAGCATTTTTGTAATAGAAGCTCAATCTTTTTTGTCTGCTGTCGAGCTCCATATGCTGTACTTCACCGTTCACAGTAAATAGTTGGAATTTTCCACTCTTGCTTTGCCGCTAAGTTCCTATAAAATACTTTAAAACTTTACTCTCATTAATGACTAGTCACCTCCAAGAATTCTTGTGGGACCAATTATTACCTACATCTTTTCTGTACTAACTCACATCGCCGATTTTCTCCTTAACCTAACATTACAGATCGAAAAATTTATTTCTGATTTCAGTAGTGTGATAGTGTTAACAACATCTTTAGTATTTACTTCTGTGATAAGATTCCATCCCAAGATTCACTCCATAATTTGGTTGATGGTGGAATAGCTGAGGTGTGACATAAGATGTGCAACGTTTATGTAAAAATAGAACGTCAAAGTGACGTAAACTTTTAGTGATAGTGTTGAAAGGGCGGCACTGTGCTGACGAGAAAATTGTTTATAACAAATACAATAGTTAGTATAAATTTTGTAATGTAATTAATGAAGTGCTGTAGGACTATTCTAGCAGAAAAATATTAAAAATCTTAATTTCAGTGTGATTACTGAACAGCTCATGCACTGTTTCAGCAGAAAAATATTAAATAAAATTTTAGTTTAGGATTTTTTTAATAAATGAACTGGTTTGTGCAATAATCCAACCACCAAAGTTCCTTTAATTTAAAACTAAAACGTTGTACCTTAGACAAAGTCATAAGAAATTGTTTATACAATGATTCTTTTTTAAATTGTGTTAAAATGTTTAAAAAGCTAGTTGGAAGAAACACTGCCTAAGGCAATGACACTTTGATCATTTACTAATTAAAATGATCAAGTTCTGATTGTTTATTGTATATCTATCAATATTTAAATTACCATTTTCTAATATTATTCACTGAAAGAATTGTACAAATTAATTTAGGTGGTCAGCTAAAGATAGAATAATAGAAAATGAGATGAAGAGGTTAGCACAGGAGAGAAATTCGTGGTGGGCCACATCAAACCAAAGAAAAGAACCACTATTAACTATGAAAGCGAATTTAAAAATGCTGGTAGGTTGCCTAACTAACACAGATCCAGATGGTATTGAATCCTTTAATAAATAAAAATCAACATTTGGAGTGCCTGTCCAACTCCATAAAGAAAGTGGCAAAAAAAATGATGTATTGGTTACTAAGGTTGGAAAAAGTTTCCCCTTGTTCTCATTAACAATGCCAATTACATTTCCAAAACAGAAAAAAAAATTTTTTAAGGCAATGAAATCGCACAGGTAAGTGGTCACTTGCGGCTTTTGCTACCGGTGTTAGGAATGCTGTTAATAGTTTTACTATGTTTGTAGATACTAAATGGAAAAAGAAGAGGTTTTTTCTGATGAATCCAAAATGCCACTCTTACGAGCGCAAATCGAGAACCATAAAAAAACCACGCTATTCGCCCTGAAATTAACGCTAGCAATTGTCCAAATTACTTTGTAAATAGCTTTTGAGAAGCTAAAATGAGAGAACCTTTTACATTTCAAAAATTATTCACTGTCAGTAATAGCTTTGAGATGGTACATATTTTACAAAACAGAGCTGAGTATGTACTTTTTATACGCTTTGATATTAAGAATCTTTATACGAATGCTAAATATTTGAAATTATTTATAAAAATTTAATAGATTTCAGAAAAGTAGCTCCCATGTATGCTGCTGAGCTATTGGAGTTAGCAAAATATCCTTATCTTTTAATTATTTCACTTTTAATAAGAAAATATATCACCAGGAAGAAGACCTTGAAATTGGCTTAAGTTATTCAGACATCCTTTCAGAAATTTTTGTAAATATTTTACAGAACAATTTATTTAATACATACCCTACAATATTCAAAAAGATTGCAGTGTATCGCAGGTATGTCGACTAGATTCTCATAATTTGGTCAGACGATGAAAACTGCTTCAAGAGCTAGAAAATATTCTTAATTCCTTACACAGAAATATGGAGTTCATTCATAAGATCGAAGTAGAGGGTTCAATTAATGTTTCAAACTTATAAATCACTGGATACTGTTAAAATTGAGATATATCGTAAGCCAACGGCTACGAATTTGATTATATCACAAGATTCATGCCACCCACCAGCTTAGAAGCGTGCATGGTTACATCAATGTTTTATCTACTCGCTGGGCTAAGTTGCTCTAAAGCTGTGATTGAAAAGGAAATTGAGTTTATTATACACGTCGTACTAATGGCTTCCCTGGAGCAACAGAATGATTGGCAGAAAAATTGTTAACAGAGTAGGAAAGAAAGTTTTGGTTAACACGGAGGCGGAAAAGTATATGCAGTTGTCATACTACGTAATGTACCTACCCCGAGCGCGTGCAACACTGGCCACCCGCGGAAAGCATCTGCAAAACGGGCCCCAGACCGAGTAGGGGTTAACTTTGCCGGTCCCCCGGTGTATGCAAACTCTTACCGGCGGCCACCAGGCAGCCTCACTCGCACCGCCAGAGATCGTGGTATCTGTGGTTCTGCATTTTTCCGCACATTACGTGGTGGGACATAGACAGCAATGTGTTCTGGAGCGGGCTTACTACACAGGGTGTACGTAAAGTCCGGGAACACTCTGAATTTTTTTTTTTTTTTTTTTTTACAACCATTCGATGTGCGGGCCATGAGTGACCCCGCAGACGCTAATCGAATTTTTGCCATACCCGTCCCAGCTCACACTGGGACGTCCGCTTCTCTTTGCCCGGTACAAGCAACCCGTCGTAACGAATTTGTTGTGCCAGTGCTAATTGGCCTTCCTTGTTGGTGGTTTCTTACCGTACTTGATTCTAAAATCCGATGAACAGCTGTAGCGCACATGCTTTTGTCGAACTCCAACACACAGAAAGCTCGCTCCGCACCTGAACTCGCCATGTTTGCGACTAGCGCTGACTATCTGCAAATTACCAAACTACGCTGTGGCGGTATACATGAAAAAAAAAAAATTTCGGGTTTTCTCTTCAAAATGACATATGTATGATATCTGTATAATGTTTGGTTCATGCGCAATAAATAATTGAAAGTGTTCCCGGACTTTATGTACACCCAGTACAGGCCCGCGCCGAGGCGCTGGAGGAGTTCACATAGAGTGAGCCGCTACTGGTAGCAGCCGATGCGCCACGCCGACCCCTGTAAGTCTTCACGTCATCCACATAAAGACGGTTACGTGGTCTCCGACGGTGCTCATCACGGTTTTCGCGAGTAACTGTTTCGTTGATTAGCTTTTACGGTAAAGTCGAACTTCCGCCTTGCTTAGTGGTATTAAGTTGTGTTTGAACTGAAACAAATTTTCTGATTTTATTTCTTTATTGTGGGCCTCAGAAGTGGCTAGTAGAGCAGTTATTTTATGTGTCTGTAGTTTCTTTTTGGTTGGCAGTCAGACTTCTAATATAATCCTTATAAGTGACTTGAAACTTTCTTTTTCTGTATGCAGCCAGTGGACATAGCACTATGGGAACATGTGAGATAGGACAGCAGATGTCTTCCGCAACCATTAGATTATAGTGGGGTTTCTGTAGTGTAGATATCTCCAAGATTTTCTGCGGTTCATGTAAAAAATATTACATTGGGCAAACTGGAAGCGAGTTTCAAATTAGATTTCGTGAACATGAATACAAAAGTAGTGGAAGTGCGTTGGCATGTCATTTAAAGGAGAACCAACATCAGCTTAAAAACACTGAAGAAGACATGTCCATTTCGCATTTTAATAATGAGGGTATAGTACTGGACATTTTAGAAGACACTGAAATACGTGTGGGTAATCAGGTAGACGCTGAACCTATTTATGAGCGAATCTCGAGTTGTCGTAGGTAGTTCTTTGATTTTTTTTCTATGATTTGCCTGTGAGTAGGGAAGAAAGGATAAGGGTTCCCATCCGGCTAGCCTTTCTTTTAACTTTCTCTAAGTTTTATGGAATTCTTAGTGACCACTTCTAATTTTGTTAGTGAATTTTTTTTCGTAAGTGATATTACGAACGTAAAGATGACATGTAACAGTATGTTTGTTTTACGGTACCTGCACTACTGTATTTTATTTTACTGTTGAAAAATGAAATAATTATTTTAAATAATTTTATTTTATTGAATAATAATCATTTTAATTAACGCTGTATCGGATGTGATGCCCTCTACTGAAAATAAAAACGAATCTTACCGAATGAAGTTCCATATGACGTTGTAAAAGGAATGCCATGTACTACACACATCATAAAAAGTTTTGCATCACCCCGGTACCCAGAACTCCTCAAGATAGACGTTGACTGAGGATATTGTATCACAGACACAGTCCCTTTCACTGCTCAGAGATGTTACTAAACCCGCCCAAAGATGTAAACAGCCATGCAACGGCAGCGCCTATTAGACGAAGGGGTCCAACAGCAGATCAGTTCCAGTCATTCCACCACGGAGTAGGTACTCGGCTCGTGTTGTCTGTAGTTCAACCATGCCTAGACGGTCAATACCGCGGTTAGATCGCCTGCGCATTGTTGCTTTGTGTCAGGAAGGGCTCTCAACAAGAGAAATGTCCATGTGTCTCGGAGTGAACCAAAGCGATGTTGTTCGGACATGGAGGAGATACAGAGAGACAAGGACTGTCGATGACAAGCCTTGCTCAGCCCGCCCAAGGGCTACTACTGCAGTGGATGACTGCAACCTACGGATTATGGCTCGGAAGAACCGTGACAGCAACGCCACCATATTGAATAACGCTTTTCATGCAGCCACAGGTCGTCATGTTACGACTCAAACTGTGCACAATAGGCTGCATGATGCGCAACTTCACTCCCGACGTCCATGGCGAGGTCCATGTTTGCAACCACGACACCATGCAGCACGGTACAGATGGGCCCAGCAAAATGCCGAATGGACCGCTCAGGATTGGCATTATCTTCTCTTTACCAATGAGTGTCGCATATGCCTTCAACCACACAATCGTCAGAGATGTGTTTGGTGACAACCCAGTCAGGCTGAATGCCTTAGACACAGTGCCCAGCGAGTGCAGCACGGTGGAGATTCCCTGCTGTTTTGGGGTGGCGTTATGTGGGGCCGACGTACGCCGCTCGTGGTCATGGAAGTCGCCGTAACGGCTGTAAGATACGTGAATGCCATCCTCCGACCGATAGTGCAACCATATCGGTAGCATATTGGTGAGGCATTCATCTTCATGGGCGACAATTCGCGTCCCCATTGTGCACATCTTGTGAATGACTTCCTTAAGGACAACGACATCGCTCGACCAGAGAGGCCAGCATGTTCTCCAGACATGAACCCTATCGAACATGCCTGGGATAGATTGAAAAGAGCTGTTTATGGACGACGTGACCCACCAACCACTCTGAGGGATCTACGCCGAATCTCCGTTGAGGAATGGGACAATCTGGACCAACAGTGCAGTGATGAACTTGTAGATAGTATGCCACGACGAAAACAGGCATGCATCAATGCAAGAGGACGTGCTCCTGGGTATTAGAGGTACTGGCGTGTACAGCAATCTGGACCACCACCTCCGAAGGTCTCGCTGTATGGTGGTACAACATGCAATGTGTGGTTTTCATGAGCAATAAAAAGGGCGGAAATTTTATGTTGATCTCTATTCCAATTTTCTGTACAGGTTCCGGAACTCTCGGAACCGAGGTGATGCAAAACTTTTTTTTGTGTGTGTATGTGAATATAACATATATATTGTTGTATTACACTTATATTAATCGTATGTACGCTCTTTTTCATGAAATACATCCGAGACCGTTCACGAGAAGATGCTTGTAATCCTAAGAGGAAAAGACTAGCCGGAAAATAAATATAATGGTTCAAAATTGTTCAAATGGCTCTGAGCACTATGGGACTTAACTGCCGTGGTCATCAGTCCCCTAGAACTTAGAACTACTTAAGCCTAACTTACCTAAGGACATCATACACATCCATGCCCGAGGCAGGATTCGAACCTGCGACTGCAGCGGTCGTACGGTTCCATACTGTAGCGCCTGGAACCGCTCGGCCACTGCGTCCGGCAATAAATATAATACTATACAACAAATACACGATTAATCGTCAACAAGTGAGACAGCAGCGTAGAATTTCCTGTTGTCGAATAGTTACTAAAGTGAATGTATAGAAGATAGTTTCTGGATATATTAGTATTGCTTGTAGTACTGCAGTACTGAGTCTTTTACTTGTCTTTGTTGCTTATATACAGATTTGGTGTGTTTTGTACCAAATACGTGCTTCATTCGACTGACGAAACATTGTTAGGCCTAGGAAAAACTTATAACAGCAAACTAGCCAAAGCTTGTCTGCACTAGAAACTGTGCTAGGTACTAAAGTAGACAATCTAACAGGACATAGTGAAACCGATACCCAGCAAGGAACCGGAATAATTAGTGAATTGGGTGCGCCATCTTTAAGAGAAAATAATAGGATGGGAGGCAAAGATAGTGAGACGACGAAAAGACAAGCTGTAGAAAAGGAAACAGGTGGGTTTCAAAATAGGCCTATCTGTTCGCCCATACCAGGTCCGTTAGCTGAACTTTTACTTTAGTTAAAAGAACGTGACAAAGAAAGCGATCGCTTGCAAGCAGAACGCGGAAGAGAACGTGATAAGGTATTGGAAGAACGTGAGAAAGAACGCGATCGCTTACAAGTAGCAGGTCCGATACAGCCTGATAGGAAATTAGTCGCTGAAAAGAAAGAAATGAAGGATGAATTTACAAAATTAAAAAGGGCATGCAAGGGTTTACTACAACTGGTGCTGTACTTGTCCACGCAAGTGGAAACGTTACAAGCCGGATCACCTGGCTGTATGAGGAAGAAGTAGCGTCACTAACTGAACAATTTGATAACCTTGCAGTAGATGCAAATAAAAATGTCGAAAAAAAATTTGCTGGGGAAGCAAAGAATAGAGATCACCGATCGGGTAGAAACTCAAGTAAAGTGTGCGATACACCGCCAAACAAGCGAAATCTCGAGCAATTTAATATCGGCAACACGGGTTCCGCTACGGCTAAGTCAGAAGACACAGCGCACAAAAACAGACATGGCAACAGGCTCTGGCAGCGAAGCGCTGCAAAGTGTTTTGAGATGAATCTCAGTCCAATCGGCAGCAACAGGCATATTGTAAACTATCGTGTGACATGTGAAAATAAGTATGGTAACGAGCACAATTTTCCGCGTGCATTCGCGAAGCATTATACATGCACAATAAATAGAGTCCAATCAAAATGGTGTTCAAATGTGTGTGAATTTCTAAGGGACCAAACAGCTGAGGTCATCGGTCCCTAGTCCTACACACTACTTAAACTAACTTATGCTAAGAACAGCACACACATCTATGTCCGAGGGAGGACTCGAACCTCCGGCGGGAGAAGTCCAATCAATAGACAAAGTTCATCAGTTGCAGGAATAGCTCCTCCGGTTTCTAACTTATTGCGTGAAGAAAGTTTTATTAAACATAGGTAGTTTCAACCTTATATTGATCAAAAGAAATCTATTCACCTTGTTGTGTTCATTCGAAGTTTTAGAAATGTATTAAAAATGGTTCAAATGGCTCCAAGCACTATGGGACTTAACATCTGAGGTCATCAGTTCCCTAGACTTAGAACTACTAAAAC
Source organism: Schistocerca piceifrons (assembly GCF_021461385.2). Taxonomy (NCBI): domain Eukaryota; kingdom Metazoa; phylum Arthropoda; class Insecta; order Orthoptera; family Acrididae; genus Schistocerca; species Schistocerca piceifrons. Next base: position 261,424,531 of record NC_060141.1, read on the forward strand.
CTAACTAACCTAAGGACGTCACACACATCCATGCCCGAGGCAGGATTCGAACGTAAGACCGTAGCAGCAGCGCGGTTCTGGACTGAAGCGCCTAGAACCGCTCGGCCACAGCGACCGGGAGAAATGTATTACCTAGTGCTTGGAGTGAGAGGCAGAAAACCCAATTTATTTTGTCTCAGATTTCAGGTGAACCAGCATTATAGGCCACCTTGGTGGTAGAGACTTGTGATACACGAGAACAATTCCAAAAAGCATTTCTAACGAAATTCTGGTCAACCAGTATTCAAGAGCGTTTAGGTAAACATATCTATAGCCCAGAACTATATAACTCAAAACAGGGTTCTTTGAGGAAGTATTTCCATAGTTACATAAATAACACCCCCCCCCCCCCCCCATGAACCATGGACCTTGCCGATGGTGGAGAGGCTTGCGTGCTTCGGCGATACAGACAGCCGTACCGTAGGTGCAACCACAACGGAGGGGTATGTGTTGAGAGGCCAGACAAACGTATGGTTCCTGAAGAAGGGCAGCAGCCTCTTCAGTAGTTGCAGGGGAAACAGTCTGGATGATTGACTGATCTGGCCTTGTAACACTAACCAAAAGGGCTATGCTGTGCTGGTACTGCGAACGGTTGAACGCAAGGGGAAACTACGGCCGTAATTTATCCCGAGGGCATGCAGCTTTATTATATGGTTAAATGATGAGGGCGTCCTCTTGGGTAAAATATTCCGGAGATAAAATAGTCCCCCATTCGGATCTCCGGGCGGGGACTACTCAAGAGGATGTCGTTATCAGGAGAAAGAAAACTGGCGTTCTACGGATCGGAGCGTGGAATGTCAGATCCCTCGGGCAGGTAGGTTAGAAAATTTAAAAATGGAAATGGATACGTTAAAGTTAGATATAGTGGGAATTAGTGAAGTTCGGTGGCAGGAGGAACAAGACTTTTGGTCAGGTGAATACAGGGTTATAAATACAAAATCAAATAGGAGTAATGCAGGAGTAGGTTTAATAATGAATAAAAAAAGGGGAGTGCGGTTAAGCTACTACACACATCATAGTGAACGCATTAATAGTCATGGGTGACAGGAATTCGAGAGTAGGAAAAGGGAGAGAAGGAAAAATAGTAGGGGAATATGGATTGGGGCTAAGAAATGAAAGAGGAAGGCGGCTGGTAGAATTTTGCACAGAGCATAACTTAATCATAGCTAACACTTGGTTCAAGAATCATAAAAGAAGGTTGTATACATGGAAGAATCCTGGAGATACTAGATGGTATCAGATAGATTATATAATGGTAAGACAGAGATTTAGGAACCAGATTTTAAAGTGTAAGACATTTCCAGGGGCAGATCTGGACTCTGACCACAATCTATTGGTTATGAGCTGTAAATAAAAACTGAAGAAACTGCAAAAACGTGGGACTTTAAGGAGATGGGACCTGGATAAACTGACTAACCAGAGGTTGTACAGAGTTTCAGGGAGAGCATAAGGGAACAATTGTCACGAATGGGGGAAAGAAATACAGTAGAAGAAGAATGTGTAGCTCTGAGGATGAAGTTGTGAAGGCAGCAGAGGATCAAGTAGGTAAAAAGACAAGGGCTAGTAGAAATCCTTGGGTAACAGAAGAAATATTGAGTATAATTGATGAAAGGAGAAAATAGAAAAATGCAGTAAATGAAGCAGGCAAAAAGGAATACAAACAACTAAAAATGAGACAGTAAGTGCAAAATTGCTAAGCAGGTGTGGCTAGAGGACAAATGTAAGGATGTAGAGGCTTATCTCACTAGGGGTAAGATAGATACTGCCTACAGGAAAATAAAAGAGACCTTTAAAGAAAAGAGAACCACTTGTATGAATATCAAGAGCTCAGATGGAAACGCAGTTCTAAGCAAAGAAGGGAAAGCAGAAAGGTGGAAGGAGTATATAGGTCTATACAAGGGCGATGTACTTGAGGACAATATTATGGAAATGGACGAGGATGTAGATGAAGATGAATTGGGAGATACGATACTGCGTGAAGAGTTTGACAGAGCAACTGAAAGACCTAAGTCGAAACAAGGCCCCGGGAGTAGACAACATTCCATTAGAACTACTGACGGCCTTGGGAGAGTCAGTCCTGACAAAACTCTACCATCTGGTGAGCAAGATGTATGAGACAGGCGAAATTCCCTCAGACTTCAAGACGAATGTAGTAATTCCAATCCCAAAGAAAGCAGGTGTTGACAGATGTGAAAATTACCGAACTATCAGTTTAATAAGTCACAGCTGCAAAATGCTAACGCGAATTCTTTACAGACGAATGGAAAAACTGGTAGAAGCCGACCGCGGGGAAGATCAGTTTGGATTCCGTAGAAATGTTGGAACACGTGAGGCAATACTGACTCTACGACTTATCTTAGAAGAAAGATTAAGGAAAGGCAAACCCACGTTTCTGGCACTTGTGGACTTAGAGAAAGCTTTTGACAATGTTGACTGGAATACTCTCTTTCAAATTCTAAAGGTGGCAGGGGTAAAATACAGGGAGCGAAAGGCCATTCGCAATTTGTACAGAAACCAAATGGCAGTTATAAGAGCCGAGGGACATGAAAGGGAAGCAGTGGTTGGGAAGGGAGTGAGACAGGGTTTAGCCTCTCCCAGATGTTATTCAATCTGTATATTGAGCAAACAGTAAAGGAAACAAAAGAAAAACTCGGAGTAGGTATTAAAATCCATGGAGAAGAAATAAAAACTTTAAGGTTCGCCGATGACTGTAATTCTGTCAGAGACAGCAAAGGACTTGGAAGAGCGGTTGAACGGAATGGACAGTGTCTTGAAAGGAGGATATAAGATGAACATCAACAAGAGTAAAACGATGATAATGGAATGTAGTCGATTTAAGTCGGGTGATGCTGAGGGAATTAGATTAGGAGATGAGACACTTAAAGTAGTAAAGGAGTTTTGCTATTTGGGGAGCAAAATAACTGATGATGGTCGAAGTAGAGAGGATATCAAATGTAGACTGGCAATGGCAAGGGAAGCGTTTCTGAAGAAGAGAAATTTGTTAACACCGAGTATAGATTTAAGTATCAGGAAGTCGTTTCTGAAAGTATATGTATGGAGAGTAGCCATGTATTTAAGTGAAACATGGACGATAAATAGTTTGGACAAGAAGAGAACAGAAGCTTTCGAAATGTGGTGCTACAGAAGAATGCTGAAGATTAGATGAGTAGATTACATAACTAATGAGGAGGTACTGAACAGAATTGGAGAGAAGAGGAGTTTGTGGCACAACTTGACAAGAAGAAGGGGCGGTTGGTAGAACAAGTTCTGAGGCATCAAGGGATCACAAATTTAGCATTGAAGGTGCAGCGTGGAGGGTAAAAATCGTAGAGGGAGACCAAGAGATGAATGCACTAAGCAGATTCAGAAGGATGTAGGTTGCAGTAAGTATTGGGAGATGAAGAAGCTTGCACAGGATAGAGTAGCATGGAGAGCTGCATCAAACCAGTCTCAGGACTGAAGACAACAACAACAACAACACATAAATAAAACGCGTTACTGGGATGAACCGGTCTCTAATACAGACGTCATTCGCTTATTTATGGCTAGGTTACATCACAATATCAAAGAAAAGTTGAACAATGTACCCGAAAATGATCCTGAGCAACTCATTTTTGTGCTTGATTCCATTGACCTTATGCAGGAAGACACGAGGCCCAGTATTGAGCATGGGAATGGTAACGCATCTCCATCTAAGCGAGATAAACGCGAACATTCGCCTCACAGCAACGGCAATGGAGGTGGTAGGAAGAGTGATCACAATCACAACATCAATAGACTACAAAACGGTCATGGCAATCAGTCATTTAATCGAAAAAGGGGCCCCGAGGAGAGAAACCACTCAAGCTCTAATAATAATGCGAAATGAAGAAATACTGGGACCACCGCCTAGTGATTCGAACATGCAAAGTAATAAGAGACAGTCAATCGCCCACATTGGCGGAATTCTAATGAAAAGATGCGTATAGTGGAGGTAACGGACGGAAATCTGCCCAACCCGTCTGTTCCACTAAACTATACTCGGCCGCAATACGCTCTCCATTGTTTGCCATACGGCGGAGTGAGAACAACATGACTCACACTAATGGTAATAATATATCACTGTTGAGGTACAACGATGGCCTCCACATACAGCAAGATTTTTTAATGAACAACGTTCATGACCGAAGACGGATGGAGAACTTGTGCAGGCCGTAGCAGAAGGGGCCATGTATGGTATACCTGCCAATATAATCATATACACAGGCACTTCTACGAACGTAATGAGTGTAGAATTCCTTAAGAAAATTTCTTGGACCCAAAAACTATAGACATTACCTGTGAAAAACTGTAGGTGGCAGATGCTATTGGCGTACACTCGCAATTGATAAAATATCAGGTTCACTTCGTAATAATGGTAGGAGAGGATGCTATTAAAAGCACCTTTCTCGTAGACAGGACTCTCGGTTGGATGTATCCTGAGTTGCGAGTTTCTCCGGGAGAGGAATGCAAATATTGGCCTCTCCGAAGGTGAAATAAGCTTTATCAAAGAGCGAAGGAGAGTGTCACTGGTAATGATGAGGACAAGGAAAATACATGGATACTACTGCCAAAGGATCAAAATTAGGTGTAGAGCGCCACATATGTCGCATATCTGCAATACGATGTATAATGTGGGATTCTACTACTCGGACACTGAGGAAGATAATTTACCTCAGGTGGAAAGACTGATTACCACGAAAACACGAGAATCAGAGTACCGTACTAGTGGCCAGCAAGTCGAATTAGGCAAACTTCGATGTAAAAACATAGAGGTCTTTTCTGATAAACCAGGTATCATCAAGGGATACAAGTAACAAGTACAACATAGAGGTGAAACCTCACAACACATTTTGTCATGCCACTTCCTCTATACTGTGGGCCAGGAAGCAGTCAGTTACCAATTACGAAAGTGGTTGAACAGGGAATAATAGAATCTTCCTTGACACCATATAGCAGTCGTTAACTGCTGTAGCTAAGGCTGGTGGGAAAATCCGCCTGGTTTTAGACACTAGAGACATAAGTAGAAACATTGTACCAGCTCCCACTGGACTGGAGAACCTGCAAGAAAGACAGAAAAATTCTAACGTCAGCAGATTTAAAACCATCTTACTGGCAGATTCCGTTAACTGAAGCTTCTAAGCAGTATAAAGCACTCATATTTTGTGGTAAAAGCTACCAATTTAGAGTACTACAATTCAGCCTGAACATTAGTGCAAGTGTATTTATAACAGAATTGGATACAGCGCTTGCCCCTGAAATCCTAAATAGAGTATCGTTACACATTGTAAGGCGTCATATTTTATGGACATCTTACATGAATTAATTAAAACAACACTTGTATTTTTAATTGTGGTAAGAGATCGAGTACAAGTTATTTAGAAGACCGACATGTGCAGTTAGTGAGGATGACTTTATTAATAGCCTGTATTCCATGCTCAAGGGATAACTGGCAGTCATAATATGAACAGTGTTTTTGCTCAGAAACCACAGGAAATGAGGATGGGCATTGTGAACTAGCAGGCCGCTCCGTGTTGCGATGCAGGGATGGAATGTCTTTTCTGCATGGGCTGCGTCAGGGCAAGTTTTTTTCTTCTGATGGACCACTGCCAGTTTACTGTATCCCTCGCAGCCTCACACTGACGAATTTTCGCAGAAATTTCGTCGCTGTTAAATATTAAAGGACCCATGCCGACTTCCACCCAAGCGAGTAACGCAGCTACTGTCAGTGTATGGATCTTATCCTGGGAGTCAAGTATCATTTTTCCGATGCAGTGTGTCGCTGTAGGTGGCCGCATTCCGGAGTCAATGGCACAGCAGTGGACGCGGACCTGCGTGCTAAAGCCATATCTTACCAGTACACGTTTACAAGGGCTCGGGCCGTAAGAGTCTGTGTAAGGTGGAGTGAGAAGAGAAGGCTGTTGCGACAAAACGGCTCCATCCCAGCTGGAGTCCAATGGCCACAGCTTAAATCTGAAAGAAAACCAACAGCCATTGGCTTTTCTGAAAAACTAAACAGAAGTAGGAGTTTTGCTGGAAATTTCCACACAACTGCTACGTGGACTAGCACGGACTGGCGGAAGGCTGTATGATTCGAAGTAGGAAGGGGACATTCATTTACAGGTTATCCCTGTGACTGGACAGGGAAGTGCAGTCCTTCTGCTGTTCTTTTGCAATAGTGGAGCTGTTAGTTTTTGGGTGAAGAGCTGCGGACGGAGCCTTCTCCAAGAGCGGAGAGGACGTGTCTCTGTGTGCGCCATCTTGTGCACAATAAGACGTGTCGAAATCTACCCTGAAATTTTTTTACACAGGAAGAAGATAACGAAAGAAATACACTGCCAAAATTTTAGCTGCTAAGAGGCACTGCAAGTATTTCGTACAAAAATGTTGAAGTCACACATTTTTGCTGTGCGAAGAACAGCTTATGACAGTGGTTTGTACAGCCCTGGCCTATTAATGCTGTGTTATTAGTTTTTAGTTTTTGGGCCTAATATTCGGCTTACAAGATATAAATCTATCGAGAAACTTTGCTATTCAGCGAAGATTATTTTACATGGCAAGTGCACTATTCTTGATGGAGTGTGCGAAATGGGGGAGGGAAGGAAGAATTTAAGTCTCTCAATTCGTTTGGATGCGTGACGTGTTTGAAGATCGTGCACGTTACACGGAGTTGCATCTCCATCTCACCTTAGCACTGGTCCAAAATTTTCCTTGTATGTCGGCTGCCATTTTTCCCTGGCTTGTCATTACCGTTGACGGGAAATATTTAAACAGAACACTAATTACCGACATCAAGAATCATCTCAAGAGGTGACACACCTAGAGTTTCCACTGTGCATGTAAGGTCTAATGGTCATATTCTTTTTTTTCTGAAACAAAATTGATCTAGTGGCATAGTGTGCACTTTGTATCCAGAGTCCGCGGAATCAAATCCCATTCAGATCACAACATTTTCACTATGATTTTTAACCGAGCATTCATTTCTCAGGGATATTGGAATGGCCATGAAAGTCATATTTTTCGGATTCCACGTTAAACTGCAGGTCTCCATTATCCAATTAGGTAACTGGGGAAGGTTAGGGGCACATAAGTAGTAGCAGTGGCGTCTAGTTGAAAGACCTGCAAGAGGCCTACCGGGTACTCCAGACAGAATTCTCTTTTGTTCGTCCTTGTTAGCTTGTTTGCTCCGGTGAAAACCTGGCTTAAAGTATAGAAACATTTTTGAATAACTTCGTATCGACAGTTCAATACTTGCACATGTAATTCTGATAAAAATGGCTAGCAGAGCAGTATTTGATGCCACAGACGACTTCCATCATCGAGGACTTGTTTTTGTTGAAATGAAATGTGTCTTGCAGTACTACATTTTATAACAATTCTTGTAGGCCATTCCTTATAATAATGTTTGAATGTTGTACATTCGACTATCAGTGAAACAATTTTTTGTTTATTCCCTGTAGCAGTCACAAAAATGCGAAGTGTCTTTTGAATGACAAAAACAAACATTTTTCTTGCACTGGGCACACCGGACAAAGGAAAAATTGATGTAGTCAGGCACTTTGCAGTAGCCACTTGTTTTATTTAGACGGAACTGGGATGGGTCAGAAATGGTCCCGGCCGTTGTTCTGCATATTGCGCTGCACACCAGACATACTTGATAAAACGCATAAAACGTGGCGAAGAAAACTGGCAATGCACAAATGACTGGAGCTTAAGAATACTATTCTGCTGATAAACCTGAAATGAGAGAGAGGTATCAGAAAGTATGTTGTCTGATAATTTCCTGAAAAAAGCTTTCCACTGTATAAAAATTCTTTATCGAGAGGTTGAATCGTACTGGTAGTTCCAGGCGGAATCCACATGACATCTGTAGATTTTTTGTCGTCATCCACAACAACAGAGGCGTCGTTATGTCTAGACCATGAATTCGACAAAAGCAATGAATTAGTTTCTGAAGCCGGTAGGAATACGTTTCTAACGAAATGTTGAAAACTGTTCTATCCCATTTTTCCAGATTACAATATTTTTGCACTAAACAGTCTATTTTTTATTTTTAATCCTAATTTGCCTTGAGGTTCTTGAAGATAGAGATACAGCTGCGGAAACAGTAAACCACTCAAATTTATCACTGGCATTATCGTATATGAATGTGTGATTGCATTCATTGATTGAGGAATCGACTCTGTCTTCTTTTCACTCCGAAATGATAAAGTGCGGTGTGCATGCAGTTCTTTCACGAAACAGCAGTTGCAGGGATAACAGCAAGTTTCGTCTTTACGTCAGCTATGAATTTCTCTACAGCATTGTCTATCACTGGCAGCTACTCTACACGTTTACGTGGCGTAAATTTGGTAATTTTGCGACTTCCTATTCTGTGCAATTTCTTGAACCTGGGTAGCCAGTCAACGAAGCCTGGAAATTAGCAACGTTAATGTCAGATGCAATTCGGAGGGCCCAGTCTCGTAGATCTCCATTGGTAGCGGTGCATAGCCTCTCATGAGCAGTTCTAGATCTTTCAAACAGTTTTTCATTCATATGGTTTCGGGTTCCCATTTGGCACATATTTCTTACTTCACGTAATTCATTCTTCCATTTGTACAGTCCACGCTCCGATTTTACGAAACGAAAACGCCTTTGCACACTGTGTAACCTCAGCTGAAAGCTGTTGCAGTATTTTTTTTTTTTTTTTTTTTTTTGCCTTCTTCAGAACTGTTACTGACACAACTGACGTCGTCCGAAGAATAGTTCATGGAACCGTAACAGTTATTTCCTGTTTCTTCTAATGTATCCACAATTTCAAACGAAATGTCGATATCATTCAAGTGAATGTCAAGAAAATCAACTAACAAATGACACATATGTGTGTCCTTAGGAGAATTAGGTGATTTCGGTTGGAAAGCACGTTCTTCATATTTCATCTTTGCTAAACTGAGAACGTCAACTGGATTCCACATTACTGTGAAACTGGAAGGGAAAAAAAGACAATATTAGTAGTCATGCCTTACGAAAGCACAACAAATATTAATTCAGCTTTATCTGTATTGTCAATACTACCAATACTGCAAAAAGCAATTGATAATTTGTAATAAATATTACTTGAGTGCCTAATTCGAGAGAATAGTAACTGTGTACTGTAGTGTCAGAGAAACCATCAACGAACGATAACCTGAAACACAAATTACGATTGGATTGTGCCGTGTTTCCTGTTTACAAATCTACCGCCGACCTCGGCTCTGTGTGTGTGTGTGTGTGTGTGTGTGTGTGTGTGTGTGTGTGTGTGTGTGTGTGTGCGTGTGTGTGTGCGTGTCTGGGTGTCCTAGTTGCGCAAGTGCAGTTGCTACAGCGCCAGTAGGGGTGTACATTTCAAAAAAAAAAAAAATAAATGTGTGTGAAATCTTATGGGACTTAACTGCTAAGGTCATCGGTCTCTAAGCTTACACACTACTTAACCTAAATTATCCTAAGGACAAACAAACACACACACCCATGCCCTAGGGAGGACTCGAACCTCCGCCGGAACCAGCCGCACAGTCCATGACTGCAGCGCCATAGACCGCTCGGCTAATCCCGCGCGGCGTGTACATTTCTACAGCCGCCTAGGGCTATACGAATTTGGCGATTTTCAGCTATTTTTTTAATACTTGCAGTGCCTCTTAGCAGTTAAAATTTTGACAGCGCATTTCTTCCGTTGTCTTCTTCCTGTGTAACAAGTTTCAGGGTAGGTTTCGACATGTCTTATTGGACCATTCCCTTGTTAGACTCCGCTAGATTATAATTGATATATTGAGTAGATGTACCAACGATTGAGTAGATGTACCAGCGCGTGTCAGTGACCTGTGTACTCGCCACTCTGTGAGCTCGAAGAGCAATTGAACATTAGAAGCGTTTTTTATACTCATGTGCTTGTAGTGAGACTCTGGCTTTATCTGGCCAGTGGGCAAGCAGCTGATCACACTTGCACTCGGTACGATACCAGGGCAGTTCACAGAGAAGAATATTACAGACACTATTAGTCCAAGTGAGTAGGCAGGTTTTAGAGATGCAGCGAGCGTCTACCCACGGTGTGGGAACAGCAATCTGACGGACAGCAGCAGTTGCTGTCACTGCCGTTTTGGACATGGTGATACCGCAGCTCGGCAGAATGTAGGGCCTTAATTCAATAAATGAGTAGAGTTCCACGCCGTTGTGCTGTATTCAAAAGCTGTCAGATTCATATGGGATTTGGTTACTTTCCTTGCTACAATCGATGACATCCTCTTTGTCAGTATTTAGTTATATCGCGTTGTGCAATTTGTTTAAGAGGGTAACAAGTTTAATATGAGTTAATACCAGGCAACATTCAGAGAGACAGTTAAGAATAGGGGATATTCTTGTCACTCGAAATTTTTAATTGAATCAAAAAATTTATATTGACTAGAAATTTTGTACAAATTTATATGTAATGTTTCTTTTATAATTTCCCACCTACTTCCGTCTTGGCAACCCTGCCAGGATAGTTCAAAAATAGGATATTTTGTATTGCAGTCAGATAGGAAAGAATATACCAGGGGGAAACTGACAGCTTCTGCCACAGCTTTTGTAACCTAAGGAACTCGACAGGCCTTTGGATGAGATTTGAGTGAAGTAAAATTTCGGCTTTTCTTTTCAAGAAAATAATTTACATCAAAAAATTTTTGTGTAGTTTTAAGTGCACTTTGCGATTTTTCTGTTTAATTAAAAGATGTTTCTGTTTCTGTGTGTGTTGTTTTCATAGATTCTCCACCATGTTGATTACAGCATCGCATCAGAGTTGTGAAAATTTTGGAGTGGTTTGTATCGAAATAGATTGTTTTCCGATGGGCGAACTCTGTGAGTAGATAGTGAGCAGTTAGATATTTAAAAAGATTGTGTTTTTGCTGCGTCAATTTAGTGAGTTTGTGCGGTGTTTTTGTATGCTATGTGGGCCCCATGACAGACTACAGAACACATATTTACACGTAGTACGTCGCGAAAACTTCCTGAAGAAATGAGTATGGTAGCTAGTGTAGGCATGGCTGAACAAAACAGAGGTAATTATGATGAGATATGAGTATGGCGTCATCACTGCAAACCAAGCAAATGCGGGCAATGATGAGATAAATTATGAGCGTTTTGGAAATTATATCTCCAAGAATGAAGACGATTTAAGAGAACATGTAGACGCCCAGGTAGCGATCCGAAACTACGGGTCAGTTAGTGCTGATGGCAGACGAAAGCGAAGAAGCAGACCATCGTCAGTTGGGTCAGAACGGACTAGTCCACAAAACAGACGTGGTGATAATGACTATGGGAAACAAGGAGAGCCGCGAAGAGAAAGAGTAGTGGTTGACGGTATGGAACCCATGTATGAACTATTAAAAAACATGAGAAACTAATTCACTAATCATTTCAACAAACAAAATGAAAAAATCACCAGGTAACTCGATAATACACTCCTGGAAATGGAAAAAAGAACACATTGACACCGGTGTGTCAGACCCACCATACTTGCTCCGGACAATGCGAGAGGGCTGTACAAGCAATGATCACACGCACGGCACAGCGGACACACCAGGAACCGCGGTGTTGGTCGTCGAATGGCGCTAGCTGCGCAGCATTTGTGCACCGCCGCCGTGTCAGCCAGTTTGCCGTGGCACACGGAGCTCCATCGCAGTCTTTAACACTGGTAGCATGCCGCGACAGCGTGGACGTGAACCGTACGTGCAGTTGACGGACTTTGAGCGAGGGCGTATAGTGGGCATGCGGGAGGCCGGGTGGACGTACCGCCGAATTGCTCAACACGTGGGGCGTGAGGTCTCCACAGTACATCGATGTTGTCGCCAGTGGTCGGCGGAAGGTGCACGTGCCCGTCGACCTGGGACCGGACCGCAGCGACGCACGGATGCACGCCAAGACCGTAGGATCCTACGCAGTGCCGTAGGGGACCGCACCGCCACTTCCCAGCAAATTAGGGACACTGTTGCTCCTGGGGTATCGGCGAGGACCATTCGCAACCGTCTCCATGAAGCTGGGCTACGGTCCCGCACACCGTTAGGCCGTCTTCCGCTCACGCCCCAACATCGTGCAGCCCGCCTCCAGTGGTGTCGCGACAGGCGTGAATGGAGGGACGAATGGAGACGTGTCGTCTTCAGCGATGAGAGTCGCTTCTGCCTTGGTGCCAATGATGGTCGTATGCGTGTTTGGCGCCGTGCAGGTGAGCGCCACAATCAGGACTGCATACGACTGAGGCACACAGGGCCAACACCCGGCATCATGGGGTGGGGAGCGATCTCCTACACTGGCCGTACACCACTGGTGATCGTCGAGGGGACACTGAATAGTGCACGGTACATCCAAACCGTCATCGAACCCATCGTTCTACCATTCCTAGACCGGCAAGGGAACTTGCTGTTCCAACAGGACAATGCACGTCCGCATGTATCCCGTGCCACCCAACATGCTCTAGAAGGTGTAAGTCAACTACCCTGGCCAGCAAGATCTCCGGATCTGTCCCCCATTGAGCATGTTTGGGACTGGATGAAGCGTCGTCTCACGCGGTCTGCACGTCCAGCACGAACGCTGGTCCAACTGAGGCGCCAGGTGGAAATGGCATGGCAAGCCGTTCCACAGGACTACATCCAGCATCTCTACGATCGTCTCCATGGGAGAATAGCAGCCTGCATTGCTGCGAAAGGTGGATATACACTGTACTAGTGCCGACATTGTGCATGCTCTGTTGCCTGTGTCTATGTGCCTGTGGTTCTGTCGGTGTGATCATGTGATGTATCTGACCCCAGGAATGTGTCAATAAAGTTTCCCCTTCCTGGGACAATGAATTCACGGTGTTCTTATTTCAATTTCCAGGATTGTAGATTAGACAAACTCGAAGTAGATAATAAAGATCTGAAGCAGTAAAACTACGAATGAGCGATTAAGCAAGCTTGAAAGAATAGTCAATGAGCGTTTAGATAAACTAGAAACAGGAGAAAAGGAAATTAATAAGACGCTAATTGAGTTAAAACAGGAGAATGTAATAACACGGAACACTGCCAGACAAGCTAAGATAATAGCTACTAAGTACGAAGCGCGTTGCTGAGCAAGCTAAATCAGTGTCTAATAAGACTTTAGAAAGTGGAAAAGCCGAATTGGTTAAGATCCGAAAAGAGATCAAGGAATTAAAAGAAAGGGGACGTGAGTTGGCATCTTCGTTACAGTCGATCACAGCAGAACAAAGTAGTAGTCGTCAAGAGGCGGAAAGGGAACTAGATGAGAGACTAGTACGCTTTTTAGACGAGAGAGAGTGCTGTTAAATCAGGGTCGGCAGTACAGACTACGAACACTGACATAGTTGCGAACTTGTGTTCAGAAGCAAGATCTGCGCAGACAAGTAGGAATGTGTCGGAGCCGGGAACAATAGCAGACAACGAAGGATGTAATAATTGCAACCCACTGAGAGAATACAACGCGGAAATAATAACTATGCGCGAACCGGAGCACAGAAACGAAATGTGCGAGCAAATGAGGACTGCTCGTATTGCTGGCAATTCCAGCAGTGATGAACATACGGGAAGAGAAGAACGTGGGTTTGATGAAGACCGTTTTTCTTGCTATTGCACAATTCGAACGATACAAACAGGAAAACAACAAGCTTCATCCAAGGACGTTCATAAACCAATTTAAATATGTAATGCCACGAAACTGGCCAGAACAGAAGAAAATGGAGTTTGTATTCATGCATTTGGACGGCGTGGCATAAGACACGATGGCAAAAAATAGCGAATCGCAAAGAACATTCGAAGAATTTACGATGGCGTTTCTGAACAAAAACTGGGTGACTCAAGACAGGATAAAACATCAAATGTTTCTGCAAAAAAATGGCTCCAAGCACTATGGGACTTAACATCTGAGGTCATCGGTCCCCTAGACTTAGAACTACTCAAACCTAACTAACCTAAGGATATCACATACATCCATGCCCAAGGCAGGATTCGAACCTGTGACAGTAGCAGCAGCGAAGTTCCGGACTGAAGAGCCTAGAACCTCTCGGCTACATCGGCCGGTTGTTTCTGCAAACGGACGTGGAATCTGCCGAGTCCAAAACTCCTGTAAAATATCTGGACGAAATGACAAAGAAGAACCAGTATTTTGATGACTCCTGTAGTGATGGCGAAATCGTAGGTCACTGTTTCTCAAAGCTCCCATTACAATGTAACCAAATTATAGTAGGGTGGCTCACGGAAAACTTTGAAGAGTTTACAATTACGTTGCGTGAAATAGGAAGTATTGTCAGAGAAAGCGAAATAGTAACACGAAGAGAAGATAGGATAATAACTAGGACCAAAACCGCAGAAACAATAACAATAACGGGTGATTCAATAGAAATAATAATGGAAACAGGCAGAACAATACACAGCAGTACAGAAGACAAAATGAGACCGGAAGTCGTTGGAATGATAGACGTAACCACGGAGCAGGTAATCAAGGAAACAACAACCCATCATAGAACGATAGGCCGACGGATGCAGGCATGGAGATAAGATCTGCGAACCCTAGAAGAAGGAGGAACGAAAAAAATATATCGCAGTGGCTAGCCTCTTGCGCAGGGCACACTACAGGAATTCCTGCAGACGTTCTCAGATGTAGCCACATACGGGTAATTGAAGACAATGAAGATTGTCAAGAAAGAAAGGAATTTGTAAACAAAGAAGCAACTTCTGAGCAAGAAATGGCGGTTATTTCAAACAGGGACGTAGCATCGGATGACGTAATTTTACAGTAGGATGTACAATTGAATGCAACGTCAGATAAAGAAAGTGTTGTAATTTCTAACAGGCACATTTAGAGTCAGATGATGTAATTTTAGAGAAAGAAGTAAGGAATGTAATTCCAGACATTGAAAGATCGGACGTTGTTGACATAAATGTGGGGTCAGATGAGCCGATTTTGTGTAATGACGTAACGCCTAACCGTCTTGTGTACACTGTTTCAACCGTGATTGTAACATTAGGTGAAGATGAATGGGAGGATATCGCAGATAAAGGTGAAGATGAGAGAAAGGAAACAGATCAATACATGAGTAATTTATTTTCTGTAAATTAGGGGAAGCAAAAATCAGTTCAGAAAGAAAATGGAGCATTACGGAGAGGCCAGTACTAACAATGATAAGAGCACAAAGCAGCACGTAGTTACGAACGAATGGGAAGACGTAACTGACAATGAAGAGAAAGTCATAATAAGCAGTGAATACAAGGATTCGGACATGCTCAGTGCACATGAAAAAGAGAAGAATAAATGTGAATTGATGTCTTATTCGTCAGCTGCGACAATAAAATTGAGTTTATGGATTGATTACGATGACATAGGAGAATTAGTACCACAGGAGGACGAGGACAAGGGAAGCTGTGACTTCTACCTGGTCGCTCAGACAATAATAGGCGAGCTGAAAGTAGATGCAATACTGGATAGCGGCAGTCAGCTATGGGCGGTATCCGAACAATTGTCGCATGAGTATGTGAAGCACGAATAAGTCCCTATGCTCAAGGCACAAAAGACTAACATAAGGGGAGAAATAATGAGAACATGCACGGAAATCAGTAAACACGTGCGATTGGAGTTCTTCTGTCAAGGCCGTCTGCTGGAAGAAAACTTCTTTGTCGCGCGTAATGTTACAACCGGACTCATTATCGGCACGGACTTTAAAACAGAGAGAAAGGCAGTTATGGGTATGGGACGAGGTCACGTAACGTTTGATGATGAGATTGTCAAAGCACAAATCCCCACAAACTGTCGAAAACTACAAAGAACTGACACATGTGAGCAGGTAATGAATGAACATCCTCGATACCGCCAAGAGAAATAGGGTGAAGAACAAGACAGTAGGCCAATGGTTAGGTATATGAGGCTATTAGTAAAAAGTTCACAGAATTGACACGCATACCTGAGCAAGATAAGGTGGAACTGGAAACCATACTGTGGGAAACTGCAGAGGTGTTTTTATCTAAAACGGGTTCAATTAGAGGACTCCAACAAAAATTCGATATTAAGCCTCAAAAACCGTTGGAGTACCTCCCTATCTGATACCAATGTCATATTCTGACAAAATCATACTCGAGCTCAGAAATATGTTGGACGAAGGAATTATCGAGTAGGCTTCATCAACTTATAACAGTCCGTTAAGAGTAGTGGACAAGAGCGATGGAAGTATTCGTCTTGTGCTCGATTCAAGGCAAATAAACACAATTATTGAAGAGGAACCTAATCGACCATAAAAATTGGAAAAATTCTTACGGAAGTTCCATAACATCACAGTGTTTCCCCCAACTGATCTGGGGTCAAGTTTCTGGCAAATCGAGCTCGCGGCACAATGCCGCAAGTAGACGGCTTTCATTGCGTTCGGTCGTTGTGTTCAGTTCGGAAGATTGCCATTCGGATTGCATGTATCGTCGGCAGCTTTCATTTGCGGCCTAGAAAAAATTCTTGATGAAGAATTAAGTGATAGACTTACTTGCTAAGTGGATGATACCTTTAACAGGAGAAAGGATACGAAGCGAACACAATAAGGTGCTAGGGCACTGCTGACAAAGTTAAAAGATCACGGGGTAAGAGCTAACATAAATTAATATTGCATGTGAATTAGGTAAGTGCGTCTCCTAGGCCGTATCATTTCTGGGGAAGGGTTAAGTCGTGATCCTGAGAAACTAGAGGCGGTAGCAAAATTTTAGATCCCTCAAACCTAAAAACAATTACAGGGACTTCTACATGTCGTAAATTTCTACAAAATATTTCTGTATGTAAACGATTTAGCGACACCAAGGCTATGTGCGCTAACAGGAAAGAAAACACCGTTTGTATGGGATGTCGTAGAAAAGAAGAATTCACCTCCCTTAAACATGTATTGTTGTCTGTACCTAAATTATAGCATCCAAATCTTGAGCAGGACTTCTGTATGGCCGCGTGTAGCTCCACGACAGGCCATGGCTTGATTATTTTCCATCAGGACGAAGGAGAGGGACAACTGATACATAAAAGCATTGCCCTTGCTAGCCACGTATTAACGAAATGCGAAAGAAATTATTCCGTAATAGAGTCAGAAGGCCTCACGCTTTTGTAGTGATTCCAAAAGTTCAGGTACTTTTCGTTTGTGCGCAGAACCCGTGTTTACACATTCACAAAGCATTAGAAGTTCTAATGAGTGCGACACTTAGTCATGGCAGGCTTGGGCTCTGGGTCTCAATACTTCAAAAACATATCATTACGACCGGGTAAGTACCTGGACCTACTAACATCATTACAGACGTGTTGTCTTGTCCCCAGTAGGGGTGGACAAGAATGTAGATGAACCAGACAAAGATGAACCTTTCTCTGTCTCTTATATATAGAATTTCATCGCCCTTTCGATGAAAAACATAGAAGCAGAGCAAGACAAGGATCAAAATCAGAAAGATAACGACGAGATAGAGGGACCAGAAGAGACAGAAATCAGGAAACGCTGTTTAGTACGAAAAGGAGTGTTGTTTTCCGGCGAAACGCAGAAAGTACTCTCTAGGTTGTGTGTATACCGGAGGAGCTGATCAACAAATTGATATGATACATGCACCTCAGCTGTGCTCATTTTGGACCATGAAAGTGTTTCATGACGTTAAAGACGATATGCCGCTTTCGTAACATGGAGAGGCGCTTAAGAAGAGTACTCTCCAGTACGCAAAAATTGTCAGAAGGTAAAGTCATCCACAGTGAGAATGCGGGCGCCACTTCATCCCATTCTTCCCAGAAAGTTAAAAGACATTGCAGCATCAGATTTAATGGGGCCCCTCCAGAAAACCACGCGTGGATTTAAAGACGTCTTTGTCGCAATAGAGTTAACCTCAAAGTTCGCGATCCTAATGCCGTTAAAGAGAGCGACAGATTTGACTGTGAGCAAGACTCTCTGCAAAGACTTTTTAACACAAATGGGGCTTGTTGATAAAATATTGATGATATGATTTATGACAGAGGGCGCTAAACAGCAAGATCATCAGCGCGATAAAATATTAATGGACAGTGGTCTGAAATACCGACTGGAAAGGTGGTAGAATACTTTAAGACACAGGAATATCAGACATGTATTCAAGTACCACGCAAGTTCAAATCAGTGCGAGCGAACTATAAAATATGAGGGTAATTTGTGCAGATTTTATCGCGAAAACCGATACGAAACACAATACGTGTACTTGTAGGATCTCCAAGACGCCCTCAATGAGCTTCCGTATGACAATACTGGATTCCCTCCTTTAACAGTATGCAAAGGAAAAGTACCGCCTGATCTCATCAAGGAAACTGTCGACTTTGCGCCGAGAGGACGGATGAACCACAGGGAAATAGTGGTGCGAGCACTGTGGAACTTCGCAACAGCTGGACAGAAGAGGAAAGTTATGGTACACAGAGAAGCGAAAAGAAGAGAATTTAAGATTGGCGAGAAGGTCTCGTGAAGGTTCACAGACTCTCAAGCAAACAAAGAAAGTTCTATCACAAACTGTTCCCAACGTATTTCGGACTGGTATGTTTTCGTCAGACTGTTCATGTCAATGCCCTTGAACTGGAAAGTTTGCATTCGGGGAACTCAATAGGAATGCAGCATGTAAGCAACATGAAGAAATTTGTAGAGGAGGGTAAAACGTAAGATGAAAAATGTGCATTCATTCATTTTGTAAATATTAGGCCACATACCTGTTGCATATTTTATGTTTTTAAGGAAAGGGACACTGAGTTTGCAGGAAGTAAAAGAAATGGTATTACTCGTGTCAGAACAGTGTGCTGAGGAAATTCCTGTGCTCTAGAACTGAGTAATAAAAAACGATTACTGACTGGGATGGCGAACACTGAAATCCTAACACCATTCGAGGAAGGCTTTTACTAATAATATGTTATCAGAGAGTGTGAACAGAGTGTGCCAGTCGAGATATGAAAGTAAAGACTACTAATCAAATGGAGAACAGACTATTTAAGCCGATGATATTTCTCGTGTAAAAAAAAAAAAAGAGAGAGAGAGAGACAGAGAGAGAGAAATCAAATTATATAAGGTGCTGAGGAATCATGGAGTCCTACTGAAAACGGCACATATAGAGTCCAGAGCTATGGGGAACACAAGGTGGTAAAGTTCTGTACTTTAAATATATAAGTGTCCTTTTAGATTGATGTTCAAGTCAATGTGACTTGTTTCTAATATTTGTATTTTTCTACATGCCGAAGTCGGCAAAGAAAGCATGTTTACGGTGATACGATGCCCAACCACAGGCGAGGTGGTGGATTTTTTATGTTGATGTTAGAGCGAGCCGACCGCACGTGCGGGGGTGTATTAATTGAGAATTTGGAGGGCTCAGTGCACGATGCGTGAGCATTATGGAAAAGAAGGGACTAAGTAGTTCACTAGCGAAGAGACAAACGGTTTCTATATGTAAATTCGATGTTTTATTGTTAACGATTTCTAATCATTTGTTAATACTACACAGGAAAACTAACAATGACGATAGTGTATCATTACAGTAAGATGGTGGATACGTTATTGGCACAACGCTGCAACATGTATGAAGAATCACCACCACCTAGAGACAAGGCTGTGGCGCGAAATTCATAGCAGGTCGTGATGTCACTCAAAGCGGGCCACAATTTCGTGTTTAGAAGCGGTTGTGTACCTACACGTTTATTGGATTCTAGTGCTGCATTCGTGCTTAAAACTGGCGACTGTAGTGTTTACTTCTAGTGAATCTACTGTGAATATGGTTTACGAATGTTGTGTACCAAGGTGTCTTACGAATTATTGAACTGGGCCGAAAGTAATGTTGTTTTTCTTTCCGAAAGATTCGAATCTGTGTCGGAAATGGCTTTCAGAGATTCATCGGGACAATTTCCAACCCACTCAGCACACAATCGTAAGTAAAAAACTATCTACTTAGTACAGTTGTTTTTTATTTTATTTTATTTTACTTTTATTTTTTTCTAATGGAATACCTTACAGTTTTGTTGCATTTGACTAAAATTGTGATCAAAAGCTCAGGGTAAATAGTATTGTTTTCAAGTGCCTTTATTTTGATTTTGAAAATGAAAAATAAATTTGTAATTCGTGTTACATTTTATTCGTGTTTAAATTTCTCTGCAATTTGTATTTTGTTACACATTACCGATACATTTTATTCTCTGTTTGTGAGTGGATGTTGTTTTTCTCTCTCGTATTTGTTAGAATGAGTGCTAACGAATGTTGAAACTGCTGTTTTCATGTTTAAAAAGCGATCTCTCTGTATAAAGCATATCCATGTTGTCGTTCTATGTGTTAGTTTTTCCCTTTATTAGGCATTCACAATCATTGGCTTCGCCACCTGACAACCAAATAATCATCTAACTTACACTTCAGGTTACGCTACAGATCAGTGTTATCTGTGAAGGCATTGCTATTTGTATGAGATAAATGATTTTTTTTCTCTTCTGTGGTGTCACCGCCAGACACCACACTTGATAGGTGGTAGCTTAAATCGGCCGCGGTCCATTTAGTACATGTCGGACCCGCGTGTCGCCACCGTGTGATCGCAGACCGAGCGCCACCACAAGGCAGGTCTCGAGATACGGACGAGCACTCGCCCCAGTTGTACGACGACTTTGCTAGCGACTACACTGACGAAGCCTTTCTCTCATTTGCCGAGAGACAGTTAGAATAGCCTTCAGCTAAGTCCATGGCTACGACCTAGCAAGGCGCCATTAGCCTTACATAGTTTGATAGTTATCGTATGAAATGTCTCATCAAGAACGTTGTAAACCAATGACGGATTAAAAGTTAAGTATTCCCAAAGCAACGTACTTTTCTTTATAGCAATTCATTGAGCGTCCTGTTTCAGACTTCAAGATATTCTGCGTGAGCTTATAGCGTGCCTATTGGCCCCCTCAAAATAACACTGTGTCGGCACTTCTGTCGACACATCATCTTCCTTTTTTTCTTTCGTTCTATTTCATATGTATATGCATATTTCCGATGATATAGCATAGTTTTTATTTGTCCTGTGTTTGTTAGAGACAATATGTTTTTGAAATTAATTTTTTATGTGAATAAATCCGTTTCTCTTGTTTATTGAGTAGGTAAAATATTTTGATTCTTTACATATCATTCGCTGAAAATGTCTATTGTGTTAAAATTACAACACACTCTGACATAACAGTTGTGACACTCACTCCTGTAAAAGGTGCTACCATTTGACAGCTGGAGCGACACTACCGCTCCAAGAGGCAAGAAAGGAGAACTTCAGATGCGTCGTAAACATAGTGTTTGTTCTGCATCCCTTTTCTACGTGGTTAACGAAATACTTGAATTATTTTTTTTTGCCTCCAAGAGTTTCTGTAATATCAGAAGACATAGATGTTCCTAAAAATGATTCTGAAATAAACGCAAATAGGGATAAAACTCATGAATCCAGTGACAAGTTACAATACGTTCCTGAAGAAACAACACTTGTGACGTTGGATAGAACTGCTTAGCACGTTGATATAAACGGAATATAAACACATAGATTCACACATAAGAAGCACAGACATGAACCTCTACTTGCAAAAGGAATCGACGTCTCATTTGTCGTTCCATAGGCCTACCGTATTTTAGTCATTGTCACGTGTTGCCACAAGTACGACCTTCATCTTTATATTATTCTAAGTGGGACAAGCAACTTCAATATACTGTGAGTGTAAACTCGAAGTCCTCAAAGCCAATAACACTGTCAGAAGTGCTGTCATATGTTAAATTTGCCATTAGAGGCTTTTCATCCAATGATATATGCACTAGTTTATCAATATCGGAGAAATGCTATACCTTCTGCTTTAAAAGGTGGAACATGTCGTCACTTATCCCACATTTTATTTGTATACCTTCCACATACCCCTGTAATGTACACACTGATGGAAACATAAAAGATTCTGACAAAACCTGTATGCTTGAGTGATTTAATATAATAAATTTAGAGCAAACAGCGTAGTTTTGTCTTTACATCTTGCATATGGCATGCTAATCTGGTTTAACAAGCCATGGCATCGTTTTTTAAAAATTGGGATCTTATAATCTTCAGAATTTGTTTGTCCTTCTTCACTTGATCCTTCTGACAGTTTCTGTTGGTGTCTGTACTTAAAATGATAGGGACTTTCCTTGTCCCAAAACAGTTTTGCACGAAGTGTAGCGATCTGCACATTCTGATACTCCACATGCTTTTTCTAAACACGAGTAACTGCCCTTAATTTTATCACTTCATCGTCAAAGCAGGTCTACGTTAACGGTTCGGATGAATCTGGCACTGATATATGGAGGGTTGAACTGACTCCTTTTGTGCTGTTGGAGTGTTTTACAGCTTTAGACGGATTGTCGAGCCTTTGTGACAGTCTCCTCATCATCATCAGTTGAGGTGGTGTATTTGGAATATAAAACAATGTGGTTAACTTTATTCCACACGAGTTTATCATTGTCTGCATTCATGAACTGGTATTGTTCGATCTATAGCGCACAAAACTTAGCACTATTATAAAGGTGAACAGGGTGTTGGTTTTTTTTCATAATATCTTCTCGTCTGCTATTCACTAGCCATTTTCCACTCCTAAAACAAAACATTTATCACCAATACACATGTAATTTGCAAGCGAATCCTGACGATGCAGTTTAGTAACATGATGGTATATACCGCTCTGGGTCCTTAGGAAACCTAAAAAAAAATACAGAAGTGATATCTTCTTCTTCTCGTTGATGAAATTTATTGCACTGCACTACGTTCCCATTTGTAGAACTCATTGTACAAACCAAAATAAACAATTACTATTCACTTTCGCTTTCGTGAGCGCGCTGAACTCAATAGTTCAACTTACTGGCCGCTTGGCGCGCTGCTGGCGCAGTAAGCAACAAAATCGAGACGAAGTGTCGCGACTGTTATGTTAGACTGTGATTATACTGAGATACTGTATAAACAGAGCGAGAGCTATCTATGAGTATCGATAGTAATCGTCTAACAGTGTGTGTAGAATAGAGATTGGCCAAACGATTATTCTGGAGTAACTGTTATCACGGTTCCAGTTATTTTTTATAACCGTTTTTTAACGGTTATAAATAACTGTCAAGTTAGTTTTCACTACCGAATACTCCGATAGGGTTACAGCTAAATAACGACGTAGGTGGAACCGATCAGTTAAGTTATCAGTAGGCCTATAACTGTGAGTAGTGTGGGACGGTAGGAATGTCGTATGAATCGTGACATAACTTTAGCTAATTAGCTGCGGATGCATTTCAGTTGATGTCTGAACGATTATTAGTGTTTCATATTATAAATGTGTAGGTTATCGGTCGCTATTAGAAATATCCTTGGAGCTGCAACAGAAAGTATGCGGAACTTCGCCACAGCACCGTTTAAGTAAAATACTAACAACATTCGTTTTTAAGTATGAAGTAATATGTAAGCTGAATACAGTGAGTTAAATTCGAAGCTTAATTTCTTGTGCTGTTTACTTAATAGAATAAGTGTATGGCCTTGTAATACAACACAAAAATATATGTAATGTGACAGATTCGTTTACTCCTGTAAAAGATAGTCCCGTCTGGCAATGTGTGAGTACACTAGTCCAAGTTTTATTTGAGGTCTGGAAAACTGCTAGATTTTTCCAGCTACAGCATGTGTATAACAAATGAAGACATGCAGATCGAAAAGGTTGACGGTGTTAAATTTCTAGCATTACAACTCGATAATAAATTAATTTGGGAAGGGCATACCATAGAATTACTGAAGTGGCTAAACACGTCTGTATTTGCAGTTAGAATGATGTCAGATGTAGGAGACATAAATATAAAACAGCTTATATACTTTCATTCTATTATCTCATAAGGGATCATATTCTGGGGAAACTGAGCAAAAGTTTTTAGCATGTAAAACCATGTAATAAAAATCATTTGTGGTATAATTCAAGACCATTATGGAAGTCGCCAGAAGAACACCTGTGGATACACAATGAAACGCAGCATTATTCTGTGGCGGCGAGTGCACAGACAATCTGCTTTACTCTTTGATTTTTATTAGTATTCTTTGTATTGACTTATGTTTTTCAGTTGATTAGTGTTCAAGCTACAGAAAACTACTACGCTGTATCTTTTCAGCAGACGGAGATAAGCTATAGCTGACCAAAGTGGTGGCCCGTATAACGAATTCCGTTGTAGATAAGCAAATGCAGCACCATTTGGTATCGTCTACCACAGGGTCGGCACGTCCGCATGACACACAGAGTACTACGGATCAGCAAGACACTTTGTTGAAATATATCGAAGATTTACGACAAGACATTGAAAAACCCCCAAAATGCTGCTTTGAACTTTTCTATTGCATCAAGGAACAGTCGTTCGGCAAATGACATCCAACAAGCACTACATGGTGAAAAGAGAGGAGATAAGTCACCTTTGGAATTTTGGCGGCACCTGCCTTAGTCGACATTGCAACATGCGTGGCGCGTACAGTTGCCAGAAGCAGTTAGAACAGCTGTGGTGCTTCCCGACACACGCAATACTTCATCGTTGCTCTCACTAGCCGTTAGCTGCAGGGCATACGTCGTCTGTGACGTTCGAACGCAGCAGTACAGATGTTCAGGAAGATGCAGCGATACAACAACGTCAACAAACGGACGTTACTCAATAACTGGACGAACTACGAAATCACATTGACGACTTGTGGCGACAGATATCGACATTGCTGGGAGGCAAAGCAGCCACATACAAGTAGAGCAAGGAAGACAGCAACGTGTCTACGGAATGTATCTGCTGGTACCACCGTCGCTTCGGAAACAAGGCGTCGTGATGCATATCACGCTGCACTCACTCACATGGCGACAGCAGCCGGCGATAGGTGCCGCCGCTTGCGTGTTCGAGCACTAGCACCTACCACTGCGAGGTAAGAGCGTTGACAGGAAGCTACTGGTGAGTAACCTTTCTTCTTTAACTTCGCTGTCCCACCGACTTTTTGTCACAGAAGCTAAATCTGGCCACGCTTATCTAATCGACTCCTGCTCAGACATCAGTGCATTGCCTGTTAAAAGTTGCGATGTGAAGCTTCCTCCATCTCAATCAAAGCTCACAGCAGCAAATCAGACTTCAATAATGACTTATGGAAAATGTCATATAGATGTACATCTCAGTTTCCAAGATCGTTTACCATGGACTTTCGTGATTGCCGATGTGTCAGACGCGGTATGGTGCGGATGTCTTGCTTCATTATGCAGTTGAAGTAGATATTGGCTCGTCGAGCATCCGCTGGGGTAAGCAGAGCATTAGAGGCACCCCAGAACGAGGTTCTCTGCCTATGTTCGATGATAGACAGGACGTGACGCCACAAGTATCACACAGCGAATCCATGCCGTGTGCGCACAACATGGTCCATCACAGCAGGACTACACCCAGTCAACCAGCACCTCAGCACACACGCTGGTTAACTCCTGATTGTATCGCTGCAGCGAAGGCAGAATTCGAAGAACCTTGCGCTCGGAAGTCGTCCGTAGATCCGACAGCCCATGGTCATCACCACTTCATCTAGTAAAGAAGAAAGGCAGGACTAGGAGACCGTGTGGAGACTACCGAGCACGCAATACCCGTACTATTCCCGATCGTTATCCGATACCACACATTAAGCATTATACGCACAAGCTCGCAGGTGCAACATTTTTAGTGTAAGTGATTGCCAGGAAGCATATCCCAGATACCGGTAGCGCCTGCTGATATACCGAAGATGGCTGTCATGTCAGCATTCGGCTTATTCAGATATCTTTGTATGTCGTTTGGTTTGAAAAATGTAGCACAAACTTGGCAACGGTTAGTCAATGAAGTACTAAGAGGTGTACCATAGTGCTTTGCATACCTCAACAATATCCTGGTCTTTTCGGCACCCGAGAAATTGCACGAATTGCATCTAAAGACGATTTACCAATGCATTAAAGCATATGGCATTTCGGCCAATGTCTCAAAGTATTCTTGGAATACTCAGTGACAGCAGCTGGCATCAGCCCACTGCAAGATAAACTTGCCATTATCGAAGAGATTGATTATCATCAACTATGCCAGTTCCTTGGAGCAGTTAATTTCTACAGACAACATCTACCTAATGCGGCAGCCATCCAAGCACATTCGATGTAAGCACTAGCCGGCAAGGACGCAGTGGGCAAACGACCTTTGCAGTGGATACCAGAGATGTTGATGGCATTCGATAAGACCAAGGTATGTCTACATCAGGCAATCATGTTCACAAACCCAGTTCCTCAGGCGTGACTGGCAACTGTTGTGGATTCTAGCCAGCAAGTCATTGGTGCAGCTCTACACCAGCATGTCGAAGGCCACTGGCAGACCCTGGGTTTCTTCTCTCTTAAGCTTACGTCATCACAAGTGAAATGGAGCGCTTATAATAGGGAGTTGCTGGCAATTTATGAAGCTGTCAGATATTTCCAGCCACAAGTGGAAGCCAGACCATTCATGGTTTTCACATTCCACAAGCCGATTACTTTCGCCTTCAGTAGAAACAAGGATGGCTGCTAGCCACAACAGTTTAGACAAATTGAATTCATAGCCCAATTCATGACAGACATGCAGCATATAAAAGGAGCTGAGAAAGTCATGGCGAATTTCCTGTGTCGCTTGGAATCAGTCTCTCAGGCTATTGACTACAACGAGCTAGCTGCTGCGCAAGGGACAGACCAATAACCCGCCGAATTCCTTTGCGACAGTACATCCGGGTTACGTCTGTGATAAATACTACTTCCTGGTAAACGTTGCAAGTTTAGTGCGACGTATCACAAGGAAAACCACGACCTTTTGTACCTAAGAAAATGGGACAGCAATTATTTGACAGCATCCATGGACTGGCTCATAACAAGAATAAATGCCAGCGTCAAACTGATGACGGATAGATTCGTGTGGCCCAATATAAAGAAAGACTGCCGTAGTTGGGCAAAACATGCTTAGATTGTCAGAGGGCCGCGGTTGGACGACATGTGCACAAAACGGTAGGAGACTTCCCACTTATGACACAACGTTTCACACATGTGCACCTGGACATCGTGCGACCTCTTTTGCCATCAGAATGATACCATTACCTCCTCACTGCAGTGGATTTCTTTTGACACTGATCGCACATTTCGGCCACCCTTTACATGTCACCATAGACCAGGGGCATCAATTCGAATCAACGCTGTTCTCAGAACTGGCCAACCTCTGTGGTTTCCACCATCATCATACCACATGTCAAACCTGCACATATGTTACCATGAAGAAGATGTATATGCTGAACACAATGTGTCACCTTGCACACTACTGGACATGGGTCACACTGTCTCGGCACCACAAGAGGAAGTAGAACAGTCACTGCCAGGACCAGAGGCTTAAGAAGTTCAAGCAGTGCCTTCAGTACACACGAGAGCTGGACGTTGGGTGAAATATAAATACCCCTACATTACGGAGCTCTGCTATACCATGGGGTGGTCTGTGTGAGAGTCGCCCGAAGAACATCTATGAATTCACAATGAAACACAGCATTATTCTGTGGCGATGAGCGCACAGACAATCTGCTTTACTGTTTGATTTTTATTAGTATTCTTCGTATTGTCTTACATTTTTCAGTTGATTGGTATTCGAGCTTTAGAAAATAAAAAGGTTATTGCCTGAGTACTACATTGTATCTCTTCAGCAGATGGAGATAAGCTGTAGTTGACCAAAACATCATGTAGAAACCTGTTCAAGGAACTTCATATTCTAACCAGTGCTTGCTAGTATATTCATTACTTAATGAAATTTGTTGCAAGTATTTCCAACCAATATCTCAATGTTGTTGTTGTTGTGGTCTTCAGTCCTGAGACTGGTTTGATGCAGCTCTCCATGCTACTCTATCCTGTGCAAGCTTCTTCACCTCCCAGTACCTACTGCAGCCTACATCCCTCTGAATCTGCTTAGTGTATTCACCTCTTGGTCTCCCTCTACGATTATTACCCTCCACGCTGCCCTCCAATACTAAACTGGTGATCCCTTGATGCCTCAGAACATGTCCTACCAACCGATCGCTTCTTCTAGTCAAGTTGTGCCACAAACTCCTCTTCTCCCCAATCCTATTCAATACCTCCGCATTAGTTATGTGATCTACCCATCTAATCTTCAGCATTCTTCTGTAGCACCACATTTCGAAAGCTTCTATTCTCTTCTTGTCCGAACTATTTATCGTCCATCTTTCACGTCCATACATGGCTACATTCCATACAAATACTTTCAGAAACGACTTCCTGGCACTTAAATCTATACTCGATGTTAACAAATTTCTCTTCTTCAGAGACTCTTTCCTTGCCAGTCTACATTTTATATCCTCTCTACTTCGACTATCATCAGTTATTTTGCTCCCCAAATAGCAAAACTCCTTTACTACTTTAATTGTCTCATTTCCTAATTTAATTCCCTCAGCATCACCCGACTTAATTCGACTACATTCCATTATCCTCGTTTTGCTTTTGTTGATGTTCATCTTATATCCTCCCTTCAAGACACTTTCCATTCGGTTCAGCTGTTCTTGCAAGTCCATTGCTATCTCTGACAGATTTACAATGTCATCGGCGAACCGTAAAGTTTTTATATTTTCTCCATGGATTTTAATACCTACTCCGAATTTTTCTTTTGTTTCCTTTACTGCTTGCTCGACATACAGATTGAATAACATCGTGGAGAGGCTACAACCCTGTCTGACTCCTTTCCCAACCACTGCTTCCCATTCATGCCCCTTGACTCTTATAACTGCCATCTGGTTTCTGTAAAAATTGTAAATAGCTTTTCGCTCCCTGTATTTTACCCCTGCCACCTTTAGAATTTGAAAGAGAGTATTCCAGTCAACATTGTCAAAAGCTTTCTCCAAGTCTACAAATGCTAGAAAACTAGGTTTGCCTTTCCTTAATATAGCTTCTACGATAAGTCGTGGGGTCGGTATTGCCTCACGTGTTCCCATATTTCTACGGAATCCAAACTGATCTTCCCTGAGGTCGGCTTCTAACAGTTTTTCCATTCGTCTGTAAAGAATTCGCGTTAGTATTTTGCAGCTGTGACTTATTAAACTGATAGTTCGGTAATTTTCACATCTGTCAACACCTGCCTTCTTTGGGATTGGAATTACTACATTCTTTTTGAAGTCTGAGGGTATTTCGCCTGTCTCATACATCTTGCTCACCAGATGGTAGAGTTTTGTCAGGACTGGCTCTCCCAAGGCCGTGAGTAGTTCTAATGGAATGTTGTCTGCTCCCGGGGTCTTGTTTCGACTCAGGTCTTTCAGTGCTCTGTCAAACTCTTCACGCAGTATCATATCTCCCATTTCATCTTCATCTACATCCTCTTCCATTTTCATAGTATTGTCCTCAAGTACATCGTCCTTGTATAAACACTCTATATACTCCTTCCACCTTTCTGCTTTCACTTCTTTGCTTAGAACTGGGTTTCCATCTGAGCTCTTGATATTCATACAAGTGGTTCTCTTTTCTCCGAAGGTCTCTTTAATTTTCCTGTAGGCAGTATCTATCTTACCTCTAGTGAGATAAGCCTCTACATCCTTACATTTGTCCTCTAGCCATGCCTGCTTAGCCATTTTGCACTTCCTGTCGATCTCATTTTTGAGACGTTTTATTCCTTTTTGCCCGCTTCATTTACTGCATTTTTATATTTCCTCCTTTCATCAATTAAATCCAGTATTTCTTCTGTCACCCAAGGATTTCTACTAGCCTTCGTCTTTTTACCTACTTGATCCTCTGCTGCCTTCACTACTTCATCCCTGGAAGCTACCCATTCTTCTTCTACTGTATTTCTTTCCCCCATTCTTGTCAATGGTTCCCTTATGCTCTCCCTGAAGCTCTATACAACCACTGGTTTAGTCAGTTTATCCAGGTCCCATCTCCTTAAATTCCCACCTTTTTGCAGTTTTTTCAGTTTTAATCTACAGTTCATAACCAACAGATTGTGGTCAGAGTCAACATCTGCCCCTGGGAATGTCTTACAATTTAAAACCTGGTTCCTAAATCTCTGTCTTACCATTATATAATCTATCTGAAACCTGTCAGTATCTCCAGGCTTCTTCCATGTATACAACCTTCTTTTATGATTCTTGAACCAAGTGTTAGCTATGATTAAGTTGTGCTCTGTGCAAAATTCTACCAGGTGGCTTCCTCTTTTATTTCTTATCCCCAATCCATATTCACCTACTACGTTTCCGTCTCTTCCTTTTCCTACTATCGAATTCCAGTCACCCATGACTATTAAATTTTCGTCTCCCTTCACTATCTGAATAATTTCTTTTATCTCATCATACATTTCTTCAATTTCTTCGTCATCTGCAGAGCTAGTTGGCATATAAACTTGTACTACTGTAGTAGGCATGGGCTTCATGTCTATCTTGGCCACAATAATGCGTTCACTATGCTGTTTGTAGTATCTTACCCGCACTCCAATTTTTTTATTCATTATTAAATCTACTCATGCATTACCCCTATTTGATTTTGTATTTATAACCCTGTATTCACCTGACCAAAAGTCTTGTTCCTCCTGCCACCGAACTTCGCTAATTCCCACTATATCTAACTTTAACGTATCCATTTCCCTTTTTAAATTTTCTAATCTACCTGCCCGATTAAGGGATCTGACATTCCACACTCCGATCCGTAGAACGCCAATATATAATATCAATACTAGGGATAATAACAACAATCTACATAAGGACATAAAATCACTTACCTTGGTCAAAAAGGTGTCCAGCATTCAGGAACACACGTTTTCAATAAATTGCCAGCAAGTCAGTAACCATTAAAAACTTTGTTTCGGATAAAGCACAGTTTACAGAGAGTTTGAAAGACATTTTGATAGGCAACTCCTTCTACTCTATAGATTAATATCTTAGCAGGGACTGTTAGACCAACTTAAGTAAAAATTCTGCTATATTTCAGCTTAGACAGCACTCGTCACAACAGTCAAGATCAGGTATTCTGTGTATAGTGAAAATGCAGTCCTACACTGCTTGACAGAGTGTAGGGGAATGATGCGAGAGACCCGCACTGCCGTACTAGGCAAAGTCCTAACGGAGGTGGTTTGCCATTGCCTTCCTCTGACCGTAATAGGGATGAATGATGATGATTAAGATGACACAGCAACATCCAGTGTTCTCGGGGCAGGTGAAAATCCCTGATCGCACCGGGAAACGAACCCTGGACCCCATGCTTGGGAAGTGATAACGCTACTGTGAGACCACAAGCGGCAGACCTGTATATGATAAATTTATTAACAGTGCATGACTATGTTTTATTCTGGCAGTATATTAATTCTGTAAAAATGAGCAGCTCCAATTTGCTATAATATATACACATATATCAACAATCTCTTGACAAATGATGAGGATAATAAGTATTATATTCAAATGTTTTATGTTATACCTTCTGACATGTTATCTGTCATTCCCTCCCCCCCATCCCCATCCAGGATGGGCTACAGCAGCATAGGCGTCGCTCTTCAGCCGAGAGACAGTACATAACAGGGAGATATTTAAAACAACATAAAGGAGAAAATACAGTGACACAGACATATAAAAAAGGGGGGAACATAATGGGAGGTATCAAACAAAATGGGGTGACTGTAAAAATGGAGATAAACATCTAAAAGGTGTACACAAAAAAACACACACACTATGACAAATAAAAGAACACAAGTCAAAGTACGACCAGAGCATAAAGGTTGCAATGGATGGCATAGCACACAACAATCACAGACAGCAACACTATGTACAAGTCCATCACGCGATGAATCACAACACTTGACGTCACTGTAGAACAGCACCGAACAGAACACTGATGTAGCACAGTGACAATGAGGAACAATCTGAGAGGATCTGCCAGGGGTACAGAGACAAGGGAGAAGGTAAGGAAGAGGGATAGGTGGTGTGAGAGGGGGGAAGAGAAGGGGAGATGGGCAGGGGATACGTAGAAGGGGGCTGGGGAGGGAAGGACAGGAGAGGGAAACAGCCGAGGAAGGGTTGCAGAGACTCAGGGTGAGGAGGAAAAACTGCTCTGGAGGAAGGAGGGGACAGGAAAACAGGGGACCCTGGTGAGGGGGGCGGGGGGGGGGGGGGAACAAGGCCAGGATATAGTTGGTAGGAAGGGCAGATGTAACGGCGAAGATCATTATCCGAGAGGGGAGGGGGAGGTTCTGGAAATTGCTCTGATGAAGGAGACAGTGGGTGTGGAGGTGGAGAGAGGGAGGGCTACAGTGATAGAGGCGTGGCAATTGGTGGGGCGGGGGGTGGAGAGGAAGGAGGACACCAGGGGATGGGGAGGCGGGGGGGGGGGGGATCAAGCCTGCAGAGAGTGTAAGGGATGCAGATATGTCAGAGAAAAATACTGACCTCTGACAGTTATTTCCATAGTTGCTCGAATTCCTTATGGTAACTTTATTTGTACTACCCCCCAAACTAAACGGACAGATAAGGCAATGGTTCAAGAGAACGACCGTACGTGTCAATGCCTGTACTGAAGCTGCTATCAGCCACCGCTCTGACATTAACTTTATTTAACTGTTTGTGCTGAAAGTAACGAAGGCACAAGAAATAGTACACAGTTCTATCAACAGATGGCGTGCAGTCTCACAGTTATTTCCACGACCTATAGAACGCCCCCAATAGTCCAATCCTCTCCTTCATAGCCAGATCTCCGATGAGTTGACGTGAAAGGGTAGTACGATCTAGGAAAACATAAGGTGCGAGACACTGATGGCAGCTACAACTGCCAGTATCAAGTGAGTGGTTATCACAGTAACCGTTACTTTCGAGTACCTGATTATTTCTATCAGTTACGTTATTTTTTGCCACCTCTAGTGTAGGGTCTCTACTAGAGGGTCTGTGGTGGATGGAGGAGACGCAAACACATATGGTGTTATGCCTGTTTTTGCTTTCTTTCTAATCGGTGCAAAGGAAAGTCTTTAATGGTGATATATGTTTCTGTTATTTCTTTACCATATTCTGAAAATGTTGATTGTGGACATAGAAGTTGGTCTGTGTAAAATCGCCAACTGAACTGGGTCACATAACTACGGCAATACAGCCGTGTACAGACGACATTGTAGTTAAAGGTTTTGAGGTGAACCGTGTTTGCTTTTACTGTATTGCATGCACTTTGCAAGTTTCAGAACTTCGATACATGTTTGCGTTGTGGCTGAGAACAGAGTAAATAGTTATTAATTATGCCACAGGCATGTTAAAAACTGTGTACTATGAACGTGCTAATTCTTGCCAAGCGTGTTTTTTTTTTTTTTTTTGTTTTGGTTTTAGGGCGCAAAACTGCTATGGTCATTAGCGCCCGGTCCGTGGCTTAGGAAACAGTAAAAAACGAAAATGGAAACCAGCAGCAATGGGAACGAAACTCAAAAAATTGGAGAAACTAAAAGCAGAAGGAAAGCTTAAAAATCCACTACAGAAAGGGGTTGGTTGTCCCCAAAAAAAGCTTCAAATGACTGACGTCATCTCACTGGCACTAATAAACTCGAGAACGCGATCGGCCGAGCGCGTGTCATCTGCTAAAATGGACGATATATCAGGCGACAGCTGTAGACGGGCGCGTAACGGAGTAAAATAGGGGCACTCAATTAAAAGGTGTCTTACCGTCCACGGCTGAGAGCAGTGGGGACAGAGTGGGGAAGGATCGCCGCTTAAAAGATGTCGATGGCTAGAAAGACAGTGCCCTATCCGGAGTCTAGTTAAAATTACCTCCTCCCGACGACGCGTTCGGGAGGAAGAGGTCCAAGCACAGGGAAGAGCTTTCACGTCCCGCAATTTATTATGGGGAAGTGTCGACCAATGTGCGTGCCATAAAATAACAACACGACGACATAAAACGTTCCGTAGATCGGCGAAGGGAATCGATCGAATAGCTGGCCGAAGAAGAGAGACTGCAGCCTTGGCCGCTATATCGGCCGCCTCATTTCCACAGATACCAACGTGTCCTGGGAGCCAGAGGAACGCCACCGAGACGCCCCCCAGGTGGAGCAAGCGCAGACAGTCCTGAATACGGTGGACCAGAGGGTGGACAGGGTAGAGAGCTTGGAGACTGAGGAGAGAGCTGAGAGAACCTGAACAGATAACATACTGTATCCGCTGATGGCGGCGGATGTATTGGACAGCCTGGAGAACAGCGTAAAGCTCCGCAGTATAAACCGAACACTGCTCGGGAAGCCGAAATCGATTTGGGGTGTCGCCAACAATATAGGCACTCCCTACACCTAACGATGTTTTCGAGCCATCAGTGTAAATAAATGTGGCTTCCTTCATTTGTGCACATAGAGCAGCAAATGCCCGACGCCGGCCGCGGTGGTCTAGCGGTTCAGGCGCTCAGTCCGGAACCGCGCGACTGCTACGGTCGCAGGTTCGAATCCTGCCTCGGGCATGGATGTGTGTGATGTCTTTAGGTTAGTTAGGTTTAAGTAGTTCTAAGTTCTAGGGGACTGATGACCAGAGATGTTAAGTCCCATAGTGCTCAGAGCCATTTTTTTGAAATGCCCGACGATAAACAAGTGAAGGGGTACCATCCTTGGGAAATTGACAACGGTCACGGAGCAGGCAGATCCGGGGACGGAGCCAAGGCGTACCCCAAGTTGTCAGGAAGGTTTTAGGAAAGCGGAAGGAAAGAGAATGGAGCAGTTGACGGAAGCGGACTCCCGGTGGTAGTAGGGAGGAAGGGCGGCCTGCATACCCTACATCCAAGGAGGCGTCGAAAAAAATGTCATGGGCTGGATTAGCAGGCATGGAAGACAGATGGCTAACATAACGACTCAGAAGGACTCCTCGCCGATTGGACAGCAGAGGTTCAGCAGTCTCAGCATAAAGGCTTTCCACAGGGCTGGTGTAAAAAGCTCCAGACACTAAACGTAATCC
The DNA here is from genome assembly GCF_021461385.2 of Schistocerca piceifrons. Classification (NCBI taxonomy): domain Eukaryota; kingdom Metazoa; phylum Arthropoda; class Insecta; order Orthoptera; family Acrididae; genus Schistocerca; species Schistocerca piceifrons. The sequence continues at coordinate 261,459,528 of NC_060141.1, forward strand.
ACGGTGGTGGATAGAGTCGAGACGCCGAAGAATAGACGGCCGAGCAGAGGAGTAGACTATGCTTCCATAGTCCAATTTCGAGCGCACTAAGGCGCGATAGAGGCGGAGAAGGACCACTCGGTCCGCTCCCCAGGAGGTGCCATTCAGGACACGGAGGGTGTTGAGGGATCGCAGACAGTGAGCCGAAAGATAAGAAACGTGGGAGGACCAGCACAGTTTCCTGTCAAACATGAGACCCAAGAATTTAGCGACGTCCGAAAACGGAAGGTTGACAGGTCCCAGATGTAAGGAGGGTGGAAGAAACTCCTTACGTCGCCAAAAATTACACAAACGGTCTTACTGGGAGAAAAACGGAAGCCGGTTTCGAAGCTCCAAGAGTGGAGGCGATCGAGACATCCTTGAAGACGTCGTTCAAGAAGGCTGGTCCGTTGAGAGCTGTAGTAGATCGCAAAATCGTCCACAAAGAGGGAGCCCGAGACATCAGGAAGGAGACAATCCATAGTTGGATTTATGGCAATGGCAAACAGTACAACACTTAGAACGGAGCCCTGGGGTACCCCGTTTTCTTGGGAGAAAGTACGGGAGAGAGTAGTGTTCACCCGCACTCTAAATGTGCGCTCTGCCATAAATTCGCGAAGAAAAAGGGGCAGCCGACCTCGAAAGCCCCAAGAGAACAGGGTGCGGAGGATGCCCGTCCTCCAACGGGTATCGTATGCTCTCTCCAGATCAAAAAATATTGCTACTGTTTGGCGTTTCCGGAGAAAATTGTTCATGATATAAGCGGGAGAGAGCAACAAGATGGTCAACTGCAGAACGATGCTTTCGGAAACCGCATTGGGCAGATGTTAAAAGACTGTGGGACTCCAGCAACTAAGCTAAACGGCAATTCACCGTACGCTCCAGAACCTTACATACACTACTCGTGAGAGAAATGGGGCGATAGCTGGAGGGGAGATGTTTGTCCTTTCCAGGTTTCGGAACAGGAACGACGATAGCTTCCCGCCATCGTCTGGGAAAAGTACTGTCGGTCCAAATTCGATTATAAAGGCGAAAGAGGTAACGCAGACTATGGGTTGATAAATGCAGCAACATTGGGATGTGGATACCATCCGGTCCTGGGGCGGAGGAGCGAGAAGAAGAGAGTGCATGTTGGAGTTCCCGCATGGAGAAAACAGTATTATAGCTTTCGCGACTTTGAGAGAAGAAAGCAAGAGGTTGCACTTCCGCTGCACGTTTCGTAGGGAGAAACGCTGGCGGGTAATTTGAAGAGCTCGAAATCCCAGCAAAGTGTTGACCCAATAAGTTAGAAATTGCGACGGGGTCCACTAACGTATCACGCGCGACAGTGAGCCCAGAGACCGGGGAGAAGCTAGACGCGCCTGATAACCGTTGAATCCGACTCCAAACTTCCGAGGAGGGAGTGAAGGTGGTAAATGAGCTAATAAAGAATTTCCGGCTTGCCTTCTTGCTATCGCGGATGACGCGACGGCATCGCGCACGAAACTGCTCATAGCGGATACAGTTGGCCGAAGTAGGATGGTGGCGGAAAACGCGAAGAAGCACGTCGCCGCTCACGTATTGCGTCACGGCATGCCTCGTTCCACCAAGGAACTGAGGGGGACGCCGGCGCAATTCGGAGGTGCGTGGTATTGAACGTTCCGCAGCTGTAAGAATAATGTCTGTAATATGTGTGACCTCATCGTCGACGCTAGGAAAGTGACGGTCATCGAATGTCGCTAGAGACGAAAAAAGTGTCCATTCGGCTTGGGCAAACTTCCAGCGTCGCGGGCGCATATATGGCAGTTGAGACTGCACTCTAAGGACACATGGAAAGTGGTCGCTCGAGTGTGTATCATCAAGGGCGAACCATACGAAGCGCCGAGCTAGCGGAACAGTACCTACCGAAAGGTCCAAATGAGAGAAATTTGTCGTGGAGGCAGACAAAAATGTAGGGACCCCAGTGTTGAGGCAAACTAGATCCGCTTGGTGGAAGACGTCTAGCAATAGTGAGCCACGTGGACAAGGATGTGGAGATCCCCAAAGCGGGTAGTGGGCATTGACGTCCCCAACCAGCAAATAGGGGTGTGGAAACTGACCAAGAAGATGAAGGAGATCAGCTCGTGCCATTGGTGTGGACGATGGAATGTATACAGTACAAGAGAAAATGTATATCCAGAAAGGGAAAGACGGATAGCGACAGCTTGGAAGGAAGTGTAAGGGGATTGGGTGATAATGGAGAGTATCATGGAGAAGAATCATGAGTCCTCCATGGGCTGGAGTGCCTTCAACAGAGGGGAGATCAAATCGGACGGAATGAAAATGAGGGAGAACAAAGTGGTCATGGGGACGCAGCTTTGTTTCCTGAAGACAGAAGATGACCGGCGAGTAGGATCGTAAGAGGATCGACAATTCATCCCCATTGGCTCGAATGCCGAAGATATTCCAGTGGATAATGGACATAGGGTGAACAGAAAATGGAGGAATGTGACCAAGGTTGCCGTCAACTCAACGACTGCTCAGAGCTTGCGACCGACAGCATGGAACGGCATTTAGCCGAAGGCAGAAGATCCTGATCCATAGGTTGGTCAGGAGCAGCTCCTGCCACCAGCGATCGGCCCGTTGATCAGCCGCCAGCAGTGCGCCTCGGCGACACAGAAGACGGCCGAGGGCGATTTCCCCCAGGTGGTGCTCTAGATGAGACACGCCTTGGCGGAGAAGGAGATGAACTGGGTTTCTTGTTAGCCTTCTTGGAAACATGATGTTTAGATGAAGGAGGAACCGATGGTTGTGAAGTTGGGGTACGTAAAAAATCTTCACGAGTATGCTCTTTTTTCGAAGTCCTGGTGTCTGACTTTTGGGCTCGAGATTTAGCAGAACCCGATGAAGGGTGGGCCATAGAGTGGGCAGGCGAAAGTGGTGAGGTTGAACGGGCGATCTTTGCGCTGGCCGATCTGACGGCCGTGGCACTAAAGGTGAAGTCGCAAGTCTGCGTGGCCGCCTCCTTTGTTGGCTGAGGAGAAGCAAGGACAGTGCTGTATTTTCCTGTCTGAGGCACGGTGAGCTGTCGACTGGCGAATAATTTTCGAGCAGTAAAGGTCGACACCTTTTCCTCACTCTGATTTCCTGAATGAGCTTTTCGTCTTATAAAATGGGGCAATCTCGAGAGGAAGCAGCGTGGTCACCCATACAGTTGATGCAACGAGGGGATGGAGGTGGACAAGCACCCTCATGGGCATACTTGCCACACGTAAGACATTTGGCTGGATTGGAACAGGACTGGCTGGTGTGATTGAACCGCTGACACCCATAGCAACGCATAGAGTTTGGGATGTAAGGGCAAACGGAAATTATTTCATACCCTGCTTTGATTTTCGATGGGAGTTGAACTTTGTCAAATGTCAAGAAGACAGTGCGGGTTGGAATGATGTTCGTGTCAACCTTTTTCATAACTCTATGAACAACCGTTATGCCCTGGTCAGACAGGTAGTGCTGAATTTCTTCGTCAGACAATCCGTCGAGGGAGCGTGTATAAACGACTCCACGTGAGGAATTTAAAGTGCAGTGCGCTTCAAACCGGACAGGGAAAGTGTGGAGCAGTGAAGTACGCAGCAATTTTTGTGCCTGGAGGGCACTGACTGTTTCTAACAACAAGGTGCCATTCCGTAATCTGGTTGGTTGGTTGGTTTGGGGAAGGAGACCAGACAGCAAGGTCATCGGTCTCATTGGATTAGGGAAGGACGGGGAAGGAAGTCGGCCATGCCCTTTGAAAAGGACCATCCCGGCATTTGCCTGGAGCGATTTCGGGAAATCACGGAAAACCTAAATCAGGATGGCCGGACGCGGGATTGAACCGTCGTCCTCCCGGATGCGAGTCCAGTGTCTAACCACTGCACCACCTCGCTCGGTCCCGTAATCTGGAACAAGACTTTACAGGATCTGCAATTGCGTCGACACCTTTCTGAATAATGAAAGGGTTGTCCGTGGAGAAGTCGTGACCTTCGTCAGACCGAGAAACAACAAGGAACTGTGGCAACGATGGAAGAACTGTCTGTGGCTGAGACTCAGTGAACTTACGCTTGTGAGCAGACGTAGTGGAAAATGAGGAAACCATTGCGGAAGAATCCCTCATGATTACCGGCGTCTCTGATGGCGCGCTCCTCCCTTGTGGGGGCCCTCTCTGAGGGCACTCCCGCCTTAGGTGATTGTTCACACCTCAGGTCACACCTCCCGACAAACGGACGGAGGGACCAATCGGCACTTTCGGAAGGTATCAGCTCGGGTAATCACCACTCCCTGGGCCTGGCCATTACCAGGGGGTACGTACGTGTCCTACTTGTCTACCCGGGGCGGGGAATTTCGCATTACCCCGTCACCGGCTACACGCGAAAATGCGTTGATCGGCCTTCAGACACGCGCAAGTAGGAAGAAAGAGAAAGGGAAAACCAAAGAAAGGGAAAGGAAAGAAGAGAGGTCTCAAACGCCGCAGTGGAGAAAAGGGTAAAGAGAAGAGGTAAGGAAAAGGAAAAGGGAAGGACAAAGGAAGGATGAAGACATACAAGCAGAGAAGGTGAAGAATGCGTTACGTTTACGAGCGTCCGTCTCTGAACGTAGGCACAAACCATACTCCCAGAGGGGGAGAAAGGGAAGGAAAGAGCCAAAGGTGAGGGGAGGGGGGGGCGAAGATGGGGGATAGGGAATGATGCGGAAAAGGAAGGTATGCAGCCCGGAAAGGAAGGAGGGCCACATTAGCTCGGGGTCCCGTGCTCGCTACACATATATCCACAAAAGAGTTGTGGACCCCCTGGGGGGGCCAAGCGTGGTGATTTTGCGGTTGTGGTTTTCGCGTAACTAATTAATTGTATTTCCGCGATCAGAAAACTTTGAAACTGTGTAACGAACAGTGCTACTGCAAATCTTGTGTTTGATAGACGTGAAATCATGTGGACACGTCAGTCTGAGTGTTAGTAACAACAACAATGTACAGTCTGCCAGTGGCCTATAATACGCCACTGACATCAGCTTTGCTGGATGAGATACTTTGCTACATGAGTAGATCATCAGCAGTCTTTAGTCAATTAACAAAGCTGATCCAACACGCCACCTGCTCCGAAGAGTTACTGTAACATCATCTTCAACATCACAACACACTGTCATCATCTCAACACATCAGCAACAAAAAGATAAGACGCAGTGCTTTGCGCTCTCCCTACTGAAAGACTAAACAGTAATTCAGCGGATGAACTTGAGAATTCACTTATTTCCATTTAAAAACCATAATTTTGTTTAACTTGGCTTATGGTAATAAAACTACTTTTATTGAACTGTTAGCTTTCATTGTAGGTATCGTTGACGTGCCATTATTTATAAGCAGTTTTCTCTCAGTTAAACTGTATTTCATATTAAGTTAACGCTGCTGCATTTGCTTGTATTTTTGTGTGCCTTTTGGAGGGAAGTGATATAAATGTGAGTATAGTATTAATCGAAAAGTAAGTAGGCAAAGTTTATTATGTGGTACGTCCGCGCGCGTAAATCGTGGTGTCCGCCTTTAGTTTCTGGGCACCGACCGATAGGATGAAAGCTAGTTATTCTCTATTGGAGCAAGCGAGGGTAAAATTGAATGTGACAGCTGTCAGACCACATCCTTCAAAGTCTACAGTCTACAGTCCGTCTGTCGGCCGCGGCTGTTACTGTTGTACGTCTGTACCTACCTGCCTGTTAGCCGCCGCCGTCTGGGGCTCGCCGCCGCCGCCGCCACCACCACCACCCGAGGCTCCTGGGCCACCCCCTTTTGCTGTCATTGTCCAGGGGCTGCCGCTCCCTCTCACTGAAAGCTCCCTCATCGCCGCCGACAACGTTGCCATCCCCACCACCGCCAGCCTTCGCCACCGCCACTATCCTCGCTGCCGCTGCCGTTTCTCGCCCTTGCCGCTGTCGCCGTCACCACCGTCACCGTCCTCACCCCCCATTTGCACACCACCACCATGTCCCAACCCACCACCTCCATCATTTTCACTTCCCCCATGGCTGCTCCAACCATCATCACATGGAGCTCATCTGCTGCCCCCATCCCTGTCCTCCCTTCCCTCCCTGTCCACCCCACTCCTGCGCTGTTCTCGGCCGTCACTTCCCCCGACTCTCCCTCACCCTTAGCTGTCGCCCCATTGCCATCTTCAGACTTCCCACTCTCACAGCACCTCCTAAGATAGGCTCCCAGCTGGCACAGATTTCTGCCCACCACACCACAGTCTCTGTGACACCCATGCCCCCAACCCCTGCATCACCTGCCCCTCAGAGAGGACCTGCCCCCCACCACCTCCCCCTGCAACCCATCTCCCATCCCCCTCCCCACCCTGCCCTGTCCAAGAAACCTGCTAAACGCCCTAACTTTGACCCCGCCCCCACCATCTCCACAAAGAAAACCTCTGATCCCCGTGACCCATTGGTGGAAAATGAATGAGTGTCCAGTGTTTTTTACTTTCACATACAGAGACAAATTTCTAGATTATGCTGTATACTGTACTGACTCACACTACTTTGTTGTCTGTTTCTGAACTTCACTTCACCGAATTTGACATCTGCCAGCATATGGAATGTTATGATAAAGTGAAAGGCACAAACCTTGCAGTCACGCTTTCAAGATCAAGACTTAGAGAGGGTGCTGTTCCATCAGTGTTACCAGGCTGCCCCAGCTATTTGTCTACTCCATCCACCAGCTCTAGAGAAAGCGCAGAGGAAAGGCAAGCTACACCCATGTTCATAAATTAAGAAAAACTGCAGAATGTGGTGCCACACAACATGGCACTACACAAAACTGGCGCTAATAGCATAGGCACATAGGGAACACACACGACACAGATCAGTAAGTCCACAGTATTCGTGATAAATTGAGAAAACTGTCCCGAAACACATGCTACAAAACGCCACTGTTTCCTGTGCATATACCCCAACATCAATATGGGATATGATCACCATGCACATGTGCACAGGCCGCACAACGGTTTGGCATGCTCTGGATCAGGTGTTCGAGCAGCTGCTGGAGTGCAGCCTCCCATTCTTGCACCAGTGCCTGTCGGAGCTTCTGAAATGTCGTAGTGGTTTGAAGACATGCAGCGATACGTCGACCGAGAGCATCCCAGACGTGCTCAATGGGGTTTAGGTCTGGAGAACAGGCCACTCCATTCACCCGGTATCTGCTGTTTCAAGGTACTCCTCAATGATGGCAGCTCGGTGGGGCCGCGCATGATCATCTATCAGGAGGAAGGTGGGACCCACTGCACCCTTGAAAAGGCGGACATATTGGTACAAAATGACATCCCAATACACCTAACCTGTTACTGTTCCTCTGTCAAAGACATGTGTGGGTGTACGTGCGCCAATCATAATCCCACCCCACACCATCAAACCACGACCTCCATACAGGTCCCTTTCCAGGACATTATGGGGTTGGTATCTGATTCCTGGTTCACGCCAGATGAAAACCAGTGAGAATCACTGTTCAGACTGTACCTGGCCTCGTCCGTGAACATAACGTGGGACCACTGTTCCAATGACCATGTACCGTGTACTTGACAACAGGCTTTACAGGCCCTCCTGTGACCAGGGATCGGTGGAATGCACCTTGCAGGTCTCTGGGCGAGTAAACCATGTCTGTTCAGTCGTCTGTTGACTGTGTGTCAGGAGACAACTGTTCCAGTGGCTGCGGTAAGGTCCCGAGCAAGGCTACTTGCAGTACTCTGTGGCCGTCTGTGTGCACTGATGGTGAGATACCAGTCTTCTTGTAGTGTTGTACACTGTGGATGTCCAGTACTGTAGCTCCTGGACACGTTTCCTGTCTACTGGAATCGTTGCCATAATCTTGAGGTCACACTTTATGGCACACAGAGGGCCCATGCTACGACCTGCTGTGTTTGACCAGCCTCCAGTCGCACTAGTATTCTACCCCTCGTAACATCATCAATGTGTGTTCTTTGAGCCATTATCAACACACAGGCACCATTACCATGCCTGCACACTTACTCGCTGCACCATACTCTGACATGCACCAACACACCTCTGCGTATGTGGATTGCTACCAGCACCACCGTACGATGACCGCAGGTCAAATGCACCGCATGGTCATACCCCAAGGTGATTTAAACCCGGAAACCGCCCACCAGAGCGTTGTTTCACCATGTATCAGCATTATCCTTAGTTTATGATTATGAGTGTAGATTATACAATGAACGTCTCCTAAAAGCAATTACAGATAGTGTAATAACCAAAGCAGAGTATGTTTCGAGGAAGTTATTTTCTACTTTTGAAGCATTTCTGCAGTGCTTACAAAGAGAAACTATTCCCAGAGAGTGGACTATTATTGCAAGAAGTGACTGTGTCCTATTTCTATTGCTTACTGTATTACCTGCTCCAACTGTGTCTGTATCCGTTATAGTGACGAGTTGCAATTGTCTGCCTATCGAAGTAACACTGAAATAAGAAAGATAGGCAACAGCAAATGTTCAGACAAACTTTTGAATATCAATGATTTGTTTACGGTATGAGACAAAGTGAAACAATTAGTCAGTGCAAAAGAAAATGCAATAAAAATCCAATGCCTTCACATACAGGACATTTTAAATTATGTGTTTGCTTCTGCAGATGAAGGAAAACAGAAGAATTTCAGTTCTTACGTGAGCATGTTAAGTTGCTATGTAGCAGTGAGGAAAACTATAGGTTTAATCCTCACTTTTCTGTATTTTTTTGTATTCTGCATTCTATCTCCCCTCATGCCTACAAATTTTTCAAGTCTTCTGGCAATCTAAATCTTCCTCATCCAAGAACTTTACAGAAAATATGTTCCTTATACAGTAATGGTCCTCGTATTGAACAGAATGAAGGTGGTATGCTCCTGTATGTTAAGTAAAGATTTAAATCTTTGCAGGGAAGTGATTGTACCATTTCTGTAATAACAAATGAAATTGATATTAAACCTTATTTTGATTACAAGGGAGGAAACATTGTGGGGGCAGCATATGATACTGACAAGGCTGCTACTACAGCATGTCTTTATGATACAATCATTGCTGTCTTCTTTTAAAGAAGTAGTGCATGTCCTTCCAGTGAGAAACCTCGTAGCTGAACAGTTATATGTGTATGTGAAGAAAATATTACGAGGCCTCCATAACATTGGTTTCACAGTTATTTGTGTAGCAAGTGACAACAATGCTATAAATAGGAAATCTGTGGTACCTTTTAGCTCACCTCCAAAACTCAGTGTAGTTTACAGTATACTCAGCTAATCCAACTCAGCCACTATTTTTCATAACTGATTCTGTCCATATCCTTAGGTGTGTATGTAATGACTGGATCAACACTTTCGCTACGGCATCGGTGCAGGCGCGCAACTCTCCAGTGCGGCCCGGCAACGTGCGAGTGCGGGCCGGTAACGCTCGAGTGCGGACCCGTAACACTTCGAAATAGCAGGTACCGCTCGGAGCCAAAGCTCCTAAGCATACCTGATCTACAGGCTGACTTCAAGACCTTGTAAGATCTTTAGGATCATGTTCTATACTGACTTAATGATGACACCTTAGATGCATTACTTCAAATAAGCTTCGACTGTTTATGGTCATGTTTTAAAGTCTGTTTGCTGTCTGACACCTATAGGAGTCACAGGCGTCATTCAGATGTTCCTGATTTGTTGATAATGTATCAAAAAACACAATTCAAACAAGCAACAAATCCACTGCATTCAGGGAAAATTTGGATTCCAAAACGCAAAATTCTTAAGAAGGACAAAAAGGAAAAAGGAAACGGGATTTATTTGAAATTACATTTACTCCAAATGCGCATTTTTAAGATTGACTCTGATAGAGGTCGTTAATTTAGTAGAATTTTTGCTCCTGGCATGAGAGAATTAGCCGTCTACATTTATCATAGACGCCCAGGAGACGCCCGGATGTGTAGAAATCAGTAAGCGAAACACACCCTACGCGGAGGCTTCTCTCGTGTCCCCCATCACTTCAATTGCGGTGATATTAAAACAAATTTAGCACAACAAATTCTTTCGCTGAAAACTGAAGTGAATGCTTTACAACGCAGTAAGAAATAAGTCGACTTAACACAAAAGAAAACCTCGTTTTCTGAGTACTCGTGAAAAAAAAGTTCTAACCTTTCACGTCATAAAAAGAAACTATGCAATGTCAAAAGAAATAAAAGAAGCTGTCTTTGATAATCGGAATTTCCCCGATATTATCTTGTTTTTACTACTTATGGGAAATTATACAGCAGTTCAAGAAGTATCCAGGTTTATCTGGGCAGGTTGTACATTCGTATGGTGTATCAGTGCGCTTGTCTTATTCCGCGCAATTAAACCGCTTCCTCATATCTTGCTTCTTCCCCGCAGTAGCTTCCCGCTTTTGCACGAAGTGTCTTTGTTTGTGATGTTTCTTGCTCACATTTCGTGGAACGTCCATTGGTGGAAGGAAGCCCTTTATAATCATCATTCTGAATGGTACAACGTCATTTTACTTCCTGAGTGTTTGTTGTACAGATATAGAGAATTGAAAACTAGCATGTCAATTACACGAAAGAATAGCTGTTCCGGTCAGCGGACAGTCTTTCGTTCACATAAATAATACGATAACATCTGATCTTGTTTACCAGTCCCAGACATACAGGCATTGTACCTAATAATATGGAAAGGTTTCGTGACTATTTGCTGGCGCGCATTCGTCACTTGCTCCATTACATTTAGATGTTGTGTGGAAATGTAGAAAACCTCTCGTCGATCCTTCCATTTTCCAATCATAACTCCGTTAGAATACCGCGCAAGTGTCTCTCCTATCCCAAGTTTTGCCGATACAATGTCTTCGGGGGTATATTTCCTATTTAATTTCAGAGTACCTGTGGAAAGTGTTTTTAGGTTCAACAGAGTTGTAGCTAAATGAAAACTGTTATAATAATTGTCCAAGTAAATGTGATGACCAATATGCAGCTTTTCTGCCATCAAATACAAAACGACCTTTTCAGCGTTACCTTTTCCCCCCATATCTCCACTACTTCCCGTGTACACAGCGCACTTATTTATGAAACCGTCTGAATTGTTGAGCATGTACATCTTAATGCCATATTTATTACGTTTGCTTTTTATGTATTGTATAAATGACAATCTTCCCCGCCAAAGAATCATTGATTCATCTATTGATAAATCTCTTCCCGGGTAGTACACTTGAGGCAATCTCGTGTTAAAATAATCCCATATAGGTCGTATCTTATATAAACGATCGTCTGGTTTCTGGTTTCCTGGAAGTGGGTTTTTTGCAAACTGCAGTGAGCGTAATACGATGAAATATCGGTCTCTGTTTATACTCATCGCTATTCCTCTATTCTCAAACAGTAGTCTTATAATCGCGGATATTTAACGTTACCCATATGTAACGAAATACCCAGGAAAACTAGTAATTCGCCTATACTTACAGGTTTCCATCTACAGACCTTCGATTCCTCTTTTGTATTTTCGCTCAGCAATATGTTGACTGCGTTATCGTTCGTTTCGTCAACTACAAGTTGCAACAATTCGTCTGTTACCAATAATCTGAAGAAATCTATAGGAGAATTGCCAGCAGGATGAATTTGCAAAACTTCTACCTTCGTAAATGGGTGATACTGCATATTATGTGGTTTTTTATGATGGGACTCACCTAGATTATCTCCGTGTGAGAGGTCGGGTTCTTTTTCGTCGTCGCTATCCACACAATCGTCGTGATCCGCATCGTCAGATTCGGAACTGTCACGAAACACATTCGAAAGCTGTGCTTCCACGCTATCATCACTCTGCAGGTCTTCTGCAGCCTCTAAATGGCAATCTCCGTGGTATGCCTCGTCCTCACTACACAGAAAATCACTGTCGTCTAATACACTAAGTAACTGTTTCTCTGTCAATTTAACACGTTTACTGCTCCTTTTCACATTGGAAGGTCCAGGTGTCTGTTCATTAGCCGCCATTACGAACAGTATACGTTCGATAACTGACCACACAAAACAAAGTTTACACGCTTTGATGCTCGCTTAGACGCTGCAACTAGACTGAGTAACCCGACAGTGAGTGCGGACGCTCATCAGCGTCAGCCGCACTGGCTCGTGGCTTGTTGTGACGCTTATAAGCGTCAGCCGCAGAGAAAGTGTTAATCAATAGGATTCTCAAGCTTTGCTCAAATATCCACAATTCGATGGAAGCAGTGATGACGTGTCAGGTGCTAATGGCATCGTTTGAAGCATTGAGTCAGTTTCATAAGATTGAATGTAATGGTCTACATTGAATGTAATGGTCTACTTAAGCACTCTTGTGGCCTTACTTTGAAGTCTCATTATCCATTTTCACTTGAGAAGCAGAGTGTGAGCCTCGTTTTGCAGGTATTCAATGAATTTACAGCTGAAGCCGTTTCAACTACATGGGAACAGAAAAACTTATTACGATACCAACCAACTGCAGAATTTATTAAAATTATACTTATACGGTGCAAATTTGTAAATGTTAAGACGGTTCACAAGGGTGTTCGACTAAATGATCCTTTCCAGTGTCCTATTTAAGTAATAATGATGAAAAATTAGTATTTCTGGAAAAGTTTCTTGAGTGGCTTGATAGGTGGGAGGACTTAGGCCTGAAAAATAATACCCTTTCAAAGGAAACACACACAACTTAAGGTTTGATTGAGGTGGCAAGGTACTGTACTAAAGAGCTCGGTTTCACTACTTTTTTTGCATGGGAAAAATCGAACTGATTCTCTGGAAGCAAGGTTTAGCAGTTACCTATCAATCACTCAGTATCCTGTATCTATGAGGCAGATTTTTGAGGTGGAAGCCAAGATGAGGATGCAGAACTCGTAACGACTCATGTTGAATTCAAGTACTTTTTTGGTAAACTGCCTGTTGCTGAAGAGTTACCTTTGATTGTAATGATGACACAAAAGAGACTATACAAATAGACTGAGTTTATGGTTGACATTATGTATTTGGCAGAAGATTTCAGGCAGGCAGAAACATACCTTAGAAAATTAAGATATTTAGCAGGAAATTGTGTTTGCGGTGCACTGAAGAAACAGCAGTGTGAGCTGTGCAGCAAATACCTTCTCCTAGACAAAGAAATGTGCCTGCATAGTGACCTACATCTTAGTTTTAATTAAAAATTTGGTCAGGGGTGGTCTGTTTTTCCCTGAGCCTGATGATGTGAATGTTGTTATTTACAATTACATTACTGTACAGAAGTTAATATCTGTCCATAATGAAAAGAAATTTTTGTCACCCAACAGTTTCAAATGGCTCTGAGCACTATGGGACTCAACATCTTAGGTCATAAGTCCCCTAGAACTTAGAACTACTTAAACCTAACTAACCTAAGGACGTCACACACACCCATGCCCGAGGCAGGATTCGAACCTGCGACCGTAGCAGTCCCGCGGTTCCGGACTGCAGCGCCAGAACACCCAACAGTCGAAGAATGCTTATTCACAATGTAACCATAAATGCTGTTCTGGAGAAAAGTTTCTTCTTAATAGACTTTGTTTGCCGTAACTGTCATTCAACAGACAAAATACTGAAGTTGTTAGTTAAAGCATCCACCAATGCATTATTAAACAATTATATTAAGAAAAAGAATGACACCTTTCCTGCTTCTTTTAAGAAACGGAAGCTTAGCATATTTTAATTTACATGCAGTTTACATGCTAAGACATTTATCAAATGTCACAGGAAATTTCTGCTAACAAGGGAACCTCCCCATCGCACCCCCCTCAGATTTAGTTATAAATTGACACAGTGGATAGGCCTTGAATAACTGAATACAGATCAATCGCGAAAACAGGAAGAAGTTGTGTGGAAATATGAAAAAATAAGCAAAATATGCAAACTGAGTAGTCCATGCGCAACATAGGTAACATCAAGGACAAATCGAGCCGAGTAGCACCGTGGTCCCGTGGTTGGCGTGAGCAGCTGCAGAATGAGAGGTCCTTGGTTCGAGTCTTCCCTCGAGCGAAAATTTTACTTTCTTTATTTTTGCAAAATTACGATTTGTCCGTTCATTCATTGACGTCTCTGTTCACTGTAATAAGTTTAGTGTCTGTGTTTTGCGACCGCACCGCAAAACCGTGCGATTAGTAGACGAAAGGACGTGCCTCTCCAATAGGAACCGAAAACATTTCATCGCAAGGTCATAGGTCAACCGATTCCTCCACAGGAAAGCACGTCTGATAAATTCTATACAACACTGGTGACGGCATGTGCGTCACATGAGAGGAATGTGTTGTCGACCCACCTAACTTGCACACTTGGCGAATGGGTAAAAAGATTCTTCTACCTTGCCCGATGAAAACATAAGAGTTTGTCACATAAACTGCAACAAATGAATGCAACAGTTTCACAGTCGCACAGTTTTCCCTGTGCTCTGTCAAAACATATGTTTTTTACGTTTTCAAATGTTTCCGTGTGAAGACCGTCAAATCATGCACATGTCCAAGCAAATCTGAAAATGTCCTGGAATTTTGGAGAGCGAAGTTGATCATGTGTGAGTGCCTGAACTTTGGTAATTGTCTGAAAATAAAAAAAATTCCACTCGAGAGAAGACTTGAACCAAGGATCTGTCATTCAGCAGCTACTCACGCTAACCACGGGACCACGGCGCTCGTAACTTCCCATTCTCCTTGATGTTGCCTACATTTCGCATGGACTACTCAGTTCGTATATTTTACTTATATTTTTCGTAGTTCCACACAACTTCTTCCTGTTTTCTCGATTGATCTGTGTTCAGCTTTTCAAGGCCTATCCACTGTGCCAACTTATAACTAAATCTGAGGGGGGTGCGATGGGGAGGTTCCCTTGTAAGTGTCACACATTCATTTAAACTGTGTTTGGTCCAGTGAAAGCAGAGGAAGCTTATATGATCCATATTGGTGTACTACCTTCAAATGAATGCACACTAATAGTCATTTGGTCCATATAGCCTGTAGTTTTAGGATACTTTGCTTTCAAATGTCACAAAGTCGTAACTGTTTCCATGCAGGCTATTCAGCTGAAGTAAATGCTTTGTCCAGCACTACTGGCTAGTTTCAACCTCATCAGTATCAAATGTTATAAGATTGTGTACACATTCATCAGTGCACTTGATATTGGCCTAAGGTTGAAACTGGGCCAGTTTTTCCTAGTAAAGTCTTTATGTCTGCCAGCTATTCTGTGCACAAATATTTATATCTTCCTTTCAGTTTGTTGAATCTATGTTGCTCAACATGAAGAAATCTGTTAAAGTAATTCTGTATTAAACCTCATGTAGTTCATTGTAAATATGCAAGTAATTAGAGGTTGTTGTTATTTTGATATGCATACATATAAAACTCCCCCATGAACCATGGGCCTTGCCGTTGGTGTGGAGGCTCGTGTGCCTCAACGATACAGATAGCCGTATCGTAGGTGCAACCACAACGGAGGGGTATCTGTTGAGAGGCCAGACAAACGTGTGGTTCCTGAAGAGGGGCAGCAGCCTTTTCAGTAGTTGCAGGGGCAACAGTCTGGATGATTGACTGATCTGGCCTTGTAACACTAACCAAAACGGCCTTGCTGTTGTGGTACTGCGAACGGCTGAAAGCAAGGGGAAACTACAGCCATAATTTTTCCCGAGGGCATGCAGCTTTACTGTATGGTTAAATGATGATGGCGTCCTCTTGGGTAAAATATTCCGGAGATAAAATAGTCCCCCATTTGGATCTCCGGGCGGGGACTACTCAAGAGGACGTCGTTATCAGCAGAAAGAAAACTGGCATTCTACGGATCGGAGCGTGGAATGTCAGATCCCTTAATTGGGCAGGTAGGTTAGAAAATTTAAAAAGGGAAATGGATAGGTTAAAGTTAGATATAGTGGGAATTAGTGAAGTTCGGTGGCAGGAGGAACAAGACTTTTGGTCAGGTGAATACAGAGTTATAAATACAAAATCAAATAGGGATAATGCAGGAGTAGGTTTAATAATGAATAAAAAATAGGAGTGCGGGTAAGATACTACAAACAGCATAGTGAATGTATTATAGTGGCCAAGATAGACACGAAGCCCATGCCTACTACAGTAGTACAAGTTTATATGCCAACTAGCTCTGCAGATGACGAAGAAATTGAAGAAATGTGTGATGAGATAAAAGAAAATATTCAGGTAATGAAGGGAGACGAAAATTTAATAGTCATGGGTGACTGGAATTCGACAGTAGGAAAATGGAGAGAAGGAAACATAGTAGGTGAATATGGATTGAGGCTAAGAAATGAAAGAAGAAGACGCCTGGTAGAATTTTGCACAGAGCATAACTTAATCATAGCTAACACTTGGTTCAAGAATCATAAAAGAAGGTTGTATACATGGAAGAATCCTGGAGATACTAAAAGGTACCAGATAGATTATATAATGGTAAGACAGAGATTTAGGAACCAGGTTTTAAATTGTAGGACATTTCCAGGGGCAGATGTGGACTCTGACCACAATCTATTGGTTATGAACTGTAGATTAAAACTGAAGAAATTGCAAAAAGGTGGGAATTTAAGGAGATGGGACCTGGATAAACTGACTGAACCAGAGGTTGTACAGAGTTTCAGGGAGAGCATAAGGGAACAATTTACAGGAATGGGGGAAAGAAATACAGTAGAAGAAGAATGGGTAGCTTTGAGGAATGAAATAGTGAAGGCAGCAGAGGATCAAGTAGGTAAAATGACGAGGGCTGGTAGAAATCCTTGGGTAACAGAAGAAATATTGAATTTAATTGATGAAAGGAGAAAATATAAAAATGCAATAAATGAAGCAGGCAAAAAGGAATACAAACGTGTCAAAAATGAGATCGACAGGAAGTGCAAAATGGCTAAGCAGGGATGGCTAGAGGACAAATTTAAGGGTGTAGAGGCTTATCTCACTAGGGGTAAGATAGATAGAGCCTACAGGAAAATTAAAGAGACCTTTGGAAAAAAGAGATCCACTTGTATGAATATCAAGAGCTCAGATGGGAACCCAGTTCTAAGCAAAGAGGGGAAAGCAGAAAGGTGGAAGGAATATATAGAGTGTTTATACAAGGGCGATGTACTTGAGGACAATATTATGGAAATGGATAAGGATTCAGATGAAGATGAAATGGGAGATATGATACTGCGTTTGACAGAGCACTGAAAGACCTGAGTCGAAACAAGGCCCCGGGAGTAGACAACATTCCATTAGAACTACTGACAGCCCTGGGAGAGCCAGTCCTGACAAAACACTACTATCTGGTGAGAAAAATGTATGTGACATGCGAAATTCCCTCAGACTTCAAGAAGAACATAATAATTCCAATCCCAAAGAAAGCAGGTGTTGACAGATGTGACAATTACTGAACTATCAGTTTAATAAGTCACAGCTTCAAAATACTAACGTGAATTATTTACAGACGAATGGAAAAACTGGTAGTAGCCGGCCGCGGGGAAGATCAGTATGGATTCCGTGGAAATGTTGTAACATGTGAGGCGATACTGACATTAAGACTTATCTTAGGTGAAAGATTAAGGAAAGGCAAACCTACGTTTCTAGCATTTGTAGACTTAGATAAAGCTTTTGACAATGTTATCTGGAATACTCTCTTTCAAATTCTGAAGGTGGCAGGGGTAAAATACAGGGACCGAAGGGCTATTTACAATTTGTACAGAAACCAGATGGCAGTTATAAGAGTCGAGGGGCATGAAAGTGTGCAGGGAGGAGACCCCCCAAGAGGGATCATTGCCGACAAAATTTTATTAAATTAAATTTTTTCACGCATAATGTTCGGCCGTAGCCGGCTTGGGCATACTGTGGTGGAAGGTGCTGGCCGTAAGACCATGGTCGGCACATTCCTGCCACGTGCTCCTCGGTCAGACTCAAGTCCCACGGGTTGGTTGCGCTGACGGGGGTACGCTACTAGCAAGGTGCGTTGGCGGAATCAATCCTCCAATCAGAGACTAATCGTGTGATCACGTGGGGACGCGGCCGGGAGCGGCGAGGGCGCCTTGGAAACAGCTCCGCGCTCTCTTAGCTTCTGACCTCGGCCCCGAGTAGTCGCTCCTCTAGCCTCTGCCTCTCTGATGAGCAGACGGCAACCCCTCTTGGGGCTGCTCGGCCCTACGTAGGCACCACTGTACCATCATTACAAGAATAAACTGGGTCCATTCCACTCAATTAATTTTCATTTTACAACGCCCTCCGCTCCTGACTTCTATCCTGACAAACAAATGGTGTCAGAAGTGGGATGCGACCCACCTTACGGTTGTAAAATCAACCCATCAGTTGAGTATGAGTACTACAAAGGGGCCGAGGCTGAGCAAGTAAAGGAAACTAGACCGAACGTGGCGAGGCTGCAGCGCGCCATGCACGTGCCGGCCGGTCGCCTGCGTTGCAGAATGTGCGTGGCCGCGCACTAGCGCGCCACAAGCGTGACGCAGTTCGCCGCTGGACGCGAGCCGAGCAGGGTCCGCGATGCAGTCACGCTCGCCGACGCCGCCGCCGCTATCCGCAGCTGCCACGGGTCACCGCCTACGCCAGGGTCCGGGGTGCGGCCCTCGCGCCGCCCCGCCGTCGCAGCTGTCTGTGCTGTCGCCCGCCGCCTGCTGCGCCCGCGCGTGATCAACGCGCCTGCCGCCGCTCGTCGACACCGCCGCCGTCCGTCGTCTGCACGCCACCAAATAATGTAAGTCGCTCGCGACGCTACGGTGGTGTAGATGCCCATACTATTGCAACACCAGGCAGCAATTGGAGGCAGGAGCAGCCGGAGCGGATGAAGATCCCCTCTTGGCGCTGCAGTCCCAGTTAAATCAATTAATTCTAACTAACGCGGAGCTTAAGCTACAGACAGATGATCTTAAAATGGCTTCTCCGCAGTCTAATGTTGCTAAGCCAGTGCTAGTGGAAGAACAGCCGAAGCAGGTGATTCCACCACTCACTAGTGCAGAATCACCTGTGGCAGTAGCCACCTCCACTTTGGTGCAGAGCTTCCCAGCAGTAGCGTTTATTCCGGCGTTCGCTGGAAATCCGCACGAGGATATTCAAACGCTTGTCCAGAATATCCAGGACATTGGAAAGCCTTGCGGTTGGCCAGATGAATTTCTCTTAAACGTGATGAAAATGAAACTCATCGGCGAAGCGCGGAACTACGTGCAGTCGGTCGAGAGCTTGAAAAATGCCCCTACCTTCCAGTCCCTTGCAACAGGGTTGATTGAAAGGTATACAGACAAACGTGGTACTAGTTACTATCGCGATTTGCTTTCCACCCTGAAGCAAAAAACGGGTGAAGATTTAGAAGCATTCGCGGACAGGATTAGAAGCGTCGCATGCCACATGTACGCACTAAGTGCCAGTTCTGCTCGTAACGAGGTTCTGTTGGAAGAATCAGAATGTCGTGCGATAGACGTGTTTATTCGCGGCATAAACCCTCAAATAGGGGGCGAAATCAAGGTAGCTTCCCCCCGCACCTTACACGAAGCCGTGCGATTAGCACTCTTGAGAGAGGAGGCGAGCCGATTTTTGGCCGTCTCCGCACGGCAAAGCGAACCCCGACGTGTCTTTTCGAACGATACTAAGTGTGGGCGCTGTAATAGACAAGGACATGTGGCAGAGCAATGTCGCGTGCCATATTGTCATCCGTGCAGGAACATGGGTCACCAAAGCGTGCATTGTCCAAATAGTAGGCCACAACCGCCTGCAAATTCCAGGCGAAATGCAAACCAACCACAGAATTCGGGAAACGGCCGCGGGGCAGGAAGTGCCACCCCTCCCGGCCCCCGTTAAAAATAGTGACCCCCCTAGTTGATAAGGGAATCACGCAGGTGGCAAGCGTGGTTGTCGATGGTGTTAGAGGCCGCAAACCAATACGCGTGCTAATTGGCACAGGCGCACAGATCAGCTTGGCATTTTTATCGAAGAGAGATAAAAGAACATTGCAACCGCCGCGGTACCATATCGGTGGTATTGGTCCCGGCATAGTGAAACCTGATGGCAGCTGTTGCGTTGAGTTCATGTTGGACTCCACGGAATATGCTTTTACGATGGAGGTTGTACGAAACAGGCGCACGGATTACGACATCATCCTGGGAAGTGACTTTCTGCGTCATTTTCAGGGGGTTATTGACTATAGGTTAAATACCGTCCAATTCGGTGACAACGTGCATCGTTTTGGACGTGACTGCACGTTGCGGGCGAGCGGAGCTGGGAAAAAAGGATCCGTTTCCCAAGTTTCGGAATCTCCCGTAACGATGCTAAAAGCCGATAATCCCGTGGAGATACCAGAAGGCACAGGAAAGATCCTTTGGGTGCCTGTCGGGATACGTGAATCCGAAGAGGTTCATTTCTTTGTAGATCCACTCTGCCAGAATGAAACTCTTGACCAGATGCAGGTCCACGTAAAACGTCGCCTGTGCAAAGCGCAGCAAGTACAGAAAGAAAATTGCGTACCCGTGTGTTTAGACAATTTTAGTCACAAGCAAGCTTTAATACCGTGTGGTACAGTATTAGCCAGCTTGCAGGTTATCACAGAAGATGAGTTGCCAATGAGAACCCCTACTCTGAAAAAGAAAAAGACTGCTGCCGCCTCTCAACACCTTTTGACAATCACGTCACATCTGACAGATAAGTTTAAAGCTAAGCTTAGTCACCTCCCATTGCATGAACAAAAGCTAATAAATGAAGTATTGAATGAGTATTCATGGTTGTTTGAAGACAGGAAATATTTACCAGCAACAGATCTAATCCAACATGAGATTCCAACCAGAAATGCTAGGCCAATAGCTCAAAAAGGGTACCGAATTCCCTACCATCTTCAGTCAGTGGTAGAGGAAACTATACAACAGCAACTAGAAGCAGGAATAATACAACCCTCTTCTAGTGCGTGGTCTAGCCCAATTGTAGTCGTTCCAAAGAAATCTATAGACGGAGAAAAATCCTATCGCCTCTGTGTAGACATGCGAGCAGTAAACAAAGTTACTACTCCAGATCATTATCCATTACCCCGGATCGATGAAACACTCGATGGTCTGGGCAATTGCCAGTACTTCACAACATTAGACATGCGCAGTGGGTATCATCAAATTCCAATTGCTCCTCAAGATCGAGCTAAGACAGCTTTTGTAGTTCCTGGTGGCTTATATGAATTCTTAAGGATGCCTTTCGGGCTTCGCAACGCACCAGCAACCTTTCAGTGATTTGCAGATCTGCTATTACGTGGGTTGAAACCTACTATGTGCCTTGTGTATCTTGATGATATAATTATATTTTCAAAATCCATTGCTGAACATGCTGAACATTTACGCAGTGTACTGTTGCGCTTGCAAAATGCTAATTTAAGCTTAAAATTAGAAAAATGTTCTTTTGCTCAATCACAAGTGCAGTATTTAGGTCATGTCATCAGTTCTAGCGGAGTCAAGCCAGATCCACGATTAACTGAAGCAGTAGACACTTTTCCTATTCCAACAAATTTAAAGGAATTACAATCCTTCCTTGGTCTTGCAAATTATTACCGCCGTTTTGTTAAAGATTATGCTACTATTACCAAACCACTTACTAAATTGTTGAAAAAGGATACTCCTTTTGTTTGGACGGATGAATGTTCGACTGCCTTTCAAACAGTGAAAACTACAGGGTGATTCAAAAAGAATACCACAACTTTAGGAATTTAAAACTCTGCAACGACAAAAGGCAGAGCTAAGCACTATCTGTCGGCGAATTAAGGGAGCTATAAAGTTTCATTTAGTTGTACATTTGTTTGCTTGAGGCGCTGTTGACTAGGCGTCAGCGTCAGTTGATGCTAAGATGGCGAACGCTCAACAGAAAGCTTTTTGTGTTATTGAGTACGGCAGAAGTGGGGCACTGAGAGTCCGCGGGAAACAACTCAGTATGAACGTGACTCGCCTAAGGTGAACGTTTTCTGTGCCATTTCAGCCAATAAAGTTTTTGGTCCCTTTTTCTTCGAAGGTGCTACTGTAACTGGACTACAGTATCTGGAGATGTTAGAGAACTGGCTGTTCCCTCAGCTCGAACAAGAAGCACAACAATTCATATTTCAGCAGGATGGAGCGCCATCACATTGGCACTTATCTGTCCGTAACTGCCTGAACGTCAACTACCCGAGGCGATGGATCGGCCGCCAGGCAGCCCGTGACAGAGCACTTCATCACTGGCCTCCAAGAAGCCCTGATCTTACCCCCTGCGATTTTTTCTTATGGGGGTATGTTAAGGATATGGTGTTTCAGCCACCTCTCCCAGCCACCATTGATGATTTGAAACGAGAAATAACAGCAGCTATCCAAACTGTTACGCCTGATATGCTACAGAGAGTGTGGAACGAGTTGGAGTATCGGGTTGATATTGCTCGTATGTCTGGAGGGGGCCATATTGAACATCTCTGAACTTGTTTTTGAGTGAAAAAAAACCTTTTTAAATACTCTTTGTAATGATGTATAACAGAAGGTTATATTATGTTTCTTTCATTAAATACACATTTTTAAAGTTGTGGTATTCTTTTTGAATCACCCTGTATTTTAACTAGTTCACCTCTACTTGTTTACCCAGACTTCGCTGAACCTTTTATTTTATCATGTGACGCATCTGATTTTGCTGTAGGATGTGTCCTAAGCCAAGTGCAAGATGGTGAGGAAAAACCCGTTGGGTATGCCTCTCGTCAACTGAATAAAGCAGAAACTAATTACAGTACTACAGAAAAGGAATTGCTTGCCCTTCTTTTTGGAATTAATTATTTTAGATGTTACCTTTATGGTCGCAAGTTTACAGTTCTTACCGATCACTCTGCTCTGCAGTGGTTATTGAATCTTAAAGACCCTAGCAGCAAACTTATGCGCTGGGCCATGAAACTGTCAGAATATGATTTTGAAGTTCGGCACAAGCCTGGTCGGTTGCATGAAAATGCTGATACGTTAAGTAGAAAAGTGCGTGTCATTCAATCAGATGAGGTATCAATTGAAGAGTTAAAAGAATCACAGCAGGTGGACGTTCAATGTCAAAGATACGCCACCTTGCCAGAATTTGAAGTAATAGACGACCTTTTGTATCGAAGAACTCCCCATGGAAATCGTTTGGTAATACCGGAATGCTTGCAGCAACGTATAATACGGCAATGCCATGATACGATCCAAGCTTGTCACAGCGGAAAACGCGCTACGAATGCTCGAATTGCGACACGTTATTGGTGGCAATACCGACAACGTGACGTGCACAGGTATGTAAGATCTTGCCTGCCGTGTGCACAACGAGCACAAAATAGGCATCCGCGAGTGCCGCTGCAAACACTTCCTCAGGCATCTTCACCCTTCGAAATTCTTGCTTTAGATTTCCAAGGTCCTTTTCCACAGTCGCAACAAGGTAACAAACACATTTTGTCTGTTATTGATCACTTTTCACGTTATCTAATTTTGGTTCCCCTCCCCGACATGACAGCTGAAACTGTGGCGAGAGAGTTTGTAAATCGTGTGATACTACCTTTTGGAAGTCCTGATGCCATTTTAACGGATCAAGGAACCAATTTCATGTCTGCTTTATTTGTACAAGTTTGTAAATTGCTAAGAATCAAAAAATGGCGTACAACTCCCTTCCATCCTAAAGCCAACGGTCGCGTTGAACGCGTACATCGTACAATTTGTAAAATGTTATCCTATTATGTTGCAAAAACGCACGCTGATTGGGACAGATATGTACCGTATATTTCTTCTGCATACAACACCCGAATACATGAATCCACGGGGTATACCCCTTACGAAGCTGTGTTTGGACAGCCAATGAATTCGCCGTTCGAAATAGACAAACTACCTCAAGGTGTAGAAATAAAGGAAGTAAAAGGTTTAGCCCGCCGGCTAAAAGCGATCTGGTATAAGGTAAAGAGGAATAATATCAAAGCTACTAATAAACAGTTGCACAGGCAGAACAAAGGTGTAGAAATAAAGGAAGTAAAAGGTTTAGCCCGCCGGCTAAAAGCGATCTGGTATAAGGTAAAGAGGAATAATATCAAAGCTACTAATAAACAGTTGCACAGGCAGAACAAAAATGCTGTTTTACCGACTTATCAAACAGGTGATTTAGTGTTACTACGAAACCCGGCAATCAAAAAGGGACGAACTACAAAGTTCTCTCCCCGCTTTGAAGGTCCGTATCGGATTGTACGGTTGACCTCATCAGTCAATGCAGAACTGCAATTAACCGATCGTACGGTGATAGTGCACTTTGACCGCCTGCAACCTTACCACGGTTGGGCTGTGTCACCACAACAGGTCGCAGCCCCCGATCCGCCTGTGTCACCTCCACCTCAAGTAGAACAAAGACGAAAGAAAAGACGGAAGAGATTACCTCCACAGGGTTGTAGATACCCTTTGCGGAATCGACACCCTTATGGGTTGAGGTCGCGTGATTAATCACGCCTAATTAGACTTTTATGTTATGTTTTATTGCAGCTTAGTTTAAGTCATTTTCTCCAGGGACTTGGAAGCAAGACGTGCCTGGCCACCACGGAGTTCCCAGCCATTCTCAATTGTCAATTTCCGGTCCTGTCATGTATTTTTGCTCATTTTCATATGTATGATTATGTTTTATGTTTTGCAAGCAATGCCACGCATTAGACGTCACGCAACTGACTTGCTTCAAATGCAACCATTACACTTGGTGTTGGCAGAACCGCGGCTGCTAACTCCGAATAATATTCTTCAATGTCCTCTATTGCCATCTATTTGGCAAAAGCAGTACATGTGGAGTATTTTTACTCCGAGCTTTTCTTAATACTTGTTACGTTGACGTCTAGTGTATTGTACTACATGTCGTAGTTCTGTATTTGCTGCAGCTAATCGTAAGTAATCGGAACAGATAAAGCCAGGACTTGAAATGCATACGCCTCGTACGCTTTGTTTACGGGACCAGCTGTTGGCGGGGCAACACATCAGCTGTCGCCTCCCCTCCTCTCTTCAGCGCTGTCCCTTCTCCTCGCCAAGAACTGGCCAGCGGCCATCATTTTTTCTCAGCCAGTAACAGCGCTCCGCGCGATGACGTATCTTATCACCACGTGCGCTGCTGCCGCCAGCGTCTCAACACGCGGCGCGTCCTAGTAGTTACAAAAACAAACCGCAAATTACTGCCCTATCCTCCGTGTATGACAGACTACAATATATTTACCATCATTTTATATAACTAACAGCCTTTTTTAAAAAAACTCTTATTCTAGATAATTAGCAATTTCTAATTCATCGATATTTCTGGTACACACTAAGCGCGTGATATTTGTCGCTGCAGTAGCGGCCGGTCTCTCGCGGCTACACGCCGTCTCACATAACCGCTGACGTGCCGGTGCCTACTCCGCACCTACGCGTGCGCTGCGCGCTCGCTAACAGCTCCAGGCTGGTTTCTTTCATGCAGCCGGAAGACACGACAAACAAAATTCATTCAAACATCCCAATAAATCTTAACATAAATATTAAGTAGATGTGATTCATTGTTTAAATCCTTTTCCTTGTTTTGTTTCACATTAGCTGGATAAATCACACGAAGTTCTTAACGATTTACATTATTCTGCATACCTTAGTCTGCCAATCCTATAAGTGAAGTTTCACTACTGCTTTTTTTCATTGTATAAGCTATAAACTACAGCCCTAACCCTCTTACACATCGAACTATGAGGACATTTAACGTTATCTTCCTTGGGCAAGGCCAGATATGGGCAAACCAATGCAATGCCACGGGTTTTTCACGCTACTGACGAGGCACAAACGACCAATCGTCCGGGCTGCCATATATCGGTGGGCGATTGTTCCTTGGTTGCTACGCAGTTATTTTTGCCCTCCCCATTGATTTTACTCTACCGCCGTGGTCATTGTTCTATCCTGTTTTCCTTCTTCTGTCGATGAGGAGGCCCCTACAACATGTTAGGTACCCTCTTCCGACAGTACCGGTCTTTTAATCTTACCACCCATTTACACCGAGATATTGCTCTCCTTTGTTGCAGTCTTGCCCCAAAATATCAGCCGATGATCCATTGTGAGATACGTACTTTGCCTCTAATTAGCCGGTGATGTAAGCCTACGGGAACTGTGCCTAGTTGTCCTTTCAGTTCAATTTGTTATCGTCAGTTTTAAAACTAACACACACGCAGCCTAGCAGCCAGCCCCAGGTAGCCAGTGTTACATGTTAACGTTGAGCGTTCCGACTACTTACAGCGTTATTATTATACATCATTGTGTTTTTATTTTCCTGTCAATATATGTCATTGTGTTTAATTATGTCATTATGCTAGCGCTAGTGATTTATAGTTCATGATTTTCATTTTATGTAGTGTTATGTACTGCGCGCACAAAAAGTGACGCTATTTATGCATGTATGCTATTCTAGCTTCAGAGCTATTTTTATTGCTTGAACAGTCGACATTTTCCTAGTACAGCAGGTTGCTAATAACGCCGCTGATACTTTTATTACATGTATCACAGGAAACCCATGTGCCTACACTAATTCTTATTAAGTCAGACGGACGCCCTTAGGCCCGCTGAACCACGGTATCGCAGATAGCTCCAAGGCACTGCCTACCCCTCAATTATTAGACAGCTTGCCTTAGCACTGTCCGCAGGTTGCTCCATTGTCCTGCAAATTATATAACCATCAATCCAAGTCTGCAGATTGCACTAATGCACTGCTGAACTTAATAGTCGAGTCACTCGCAGGTAGCTCATACGCACCGCGAACTTGTACTTACACGTCACCGAATCCTAGGCTCCTCGGTTGACCACAAAACAATTCATACATCAATTACCGTGAGACAATTTGCACTCACACTACGCCTTTGGCACTCAACCACAAATGAACTGAGCCCCAGACGCTCTTTTATTACTGTGGTGTCACCGCCAGACACCACACTTGCTAGATGGTAGCTTTAAATCGGCCGCAGTCCATTAGTACATGTCGGACCCGCGTGTCGCCACTGTGTGATCGCAGACCGAGCGCCACCACAAGGCAGGTCTCGAGATACGGACTAGCACTCGTCCCAGTTGTACGGACGACTTTGCTAGCGACTACATGGACGAAGCATTGCTCATTAGCCGAGCCGATAGTTAGAATAGCCTTCAGCTGAGTCAATGGCTACGACCTAGCAAGGCGCCATTAGTAACATTGCATGTATCTAAAGAGTCTCACTTGTATCGCCACAATCTCCAGATGTACCAAAAGGATGGATTAAAGTTAAGTATTCCAGAAGCTACGTATTTTTCTTTATAGCATTCATTACGTGTCCTGTTTCAGACCTCACGCACCCTGCTTTGGCTTAGCGCGTGCCTTTCGGCTTCCTCTCATTGTGTCTAGGCTTTCTTGTCTAGACACAACAATTACATTTTATACAACGCCACTTTCTTCTAGATGGCAATTCCATTGCAAAATCATCGGATTCTGCCAAAGATTCAGATACCGTTCCCCAGATGGCAGCCTTTTCCGTTGCTGAACGGATTAGTTGCTTTTCACCATCTGACAGTGCAAACTCCACTTTTAAGAACAATGTTGTTATATACACACACTGTCGGATTCTAATGACGTAGTCCCTTATGCACTTCGTCAACCGACTAAAAAAACAACATCTGCTGACGGATTTCGTATCCGATTCGGAAGTTTATGTTCGGGAAATATTCTCTTTATTTTATTTCTTGTCAATTATTATTACTTCAATGTCATGTTTTATTGTTATCAATTTATAGTTATGATTACTGGTAGTATACTTTATGGTTATACGCTATTTTTGTGTCATATTCGGTATTCCCTTTTAACTTTCATTGTTTCTGGACTGGAAGTATCTCTGATAGCACCTATTGGCCTTCAATTCGTATCCGCCATCAGCTACCATTAGTAACACATTTACACAACACTTCATTCGCCCAATAACAACTTTCAACACACTCACACTGTTCATATCCACACTACTTTGGTGTAACTTGTTGGTGTTACCAGACCTCTATTGTCATATACTAAGTACATGAACAAGGCTTTTATCGTTTATGCCCTCCGCTCTTCGGAAGGGGAAAGGGAAGTACGTACGTACGTACGTACGTACGTACGTACGTTAGGTTCAGTAGCAGTTTCTTTTAATCAACGACGTAATCAATTTACCTGTTGAACACTTAAGTTGCTCTGTTAAAATGGAATCAAACGTCTTTGTGACATCAGCTATTCGTTTATTATTGCTTTTCAATAAACTGTTACTTTTAAGTTGCACTTACAATGTCTTAGTCTCGGACGCAGAGCCACTAGCGCTCTCCGACGCTGTTATCTGAGCTCAGCCCTCTGCCGGCTCAGCGCTGATAAAGCTGCGCTGCGCCGCCTCCGCTGCTTCACGCCCAGCCTCTGTATTTACGAGCAACAGACTCGCTCTCGTTAACATTCATTTCCGACTTCAGTACAGTTAATCACTCTATTGACCACTTCTGTAAGTAAAGATCCTATGATTATTGAGTTAACTTGAGTTGTCCTACCCTCATTCGGGTTTTCTACAGCTAAAAAACCACTCAGTATTATTTCTGAAATTTATGAAGTACTTCACCTGTCTTGCCGTGTCGAGCCTTAGCGGGGTGGGTGCCCCTGCGTAGTGGCCAATGCGTGGGAGGTGCCTAGGCTGTGCAGGTTTGCACCGCGATCACAGGATTCCTTCTCATTTTATTCATTAAAAAAATAAAAAATAAAATATAAAAAACATTTTTCGTACAAAATCTCAAATTAATTAACGACACTTGGCCTTCGTCCCATAGCAGGTTGAAAAATTTTTCCAGCGAGTTACGCTTGGTCTGCGCTGCGTAGTACTGCCTCCGCGTTCAGCGTCTTTTTTTGCTGACGCGTGATTGATCAGCGGATACTCAGTGTTGAATTACACCATTGTCTTGCCGCCTTGCTACCCCCACGGCTGCCAAACTGTTGGTTGCCTGCCGTGATTCTACTTCGTGGCCTTCTTCATCAGTAAGCGTGACTGAACGGGTCCATCGTCGCTACTTGCCAGGTAATTATTGCTACAACGTTGTACCCCCTCTGTCATCTCTGAATTATTCATCAAGTAAGCCAGGAAATTTTTACTTCTAGGGTCACTAATACTTTCTCTCGCAGTCGACCGTTATCAACATTGGAAGCTGAAAGCAACCTCCGTTCAAACGGCTGTCAATTTATCATCCGCAATGGGAAGCATGTTAATCTCAATGGTTGTCGTCGTCGCCGTTAAGGTGCCTCCATTTCACGTCTACCCTTCCACATCTGGCGTGCTTTTTGGACGTCGTCACAATCTGGTGCATACTCCACATTATGCTATTGTGTTAGCTGACGTCAACTTAACATTATTAGAAGAGGAAGACCGTGCTTTATATGATACAGCTCAGCAATTGTCAAAATATGAAACCTTCTTGACGCAGACGAAGGAACATGAGTTTCTCCGATCTTTGTGGGAAGTGACTAGAATTATTTCAACCCTTCGAAGTCAATTGAACAGTATTAGGGATGCAGTACCACTGCCTCGTTTCAAACGAGCCTGGTTGCCCGTTGGAGGTACATTATTAAAATCTGTCTTTGGGACTCCTGACGAAACAGACGCAAAACGCTGGGATTTGGACACACATCAAGCGCTTTCGGAAATACAAGTTAATCACGAAGTGTTGGTACATCAACAGGTGCGCCTGACACATCTTGAGAATAACCTGTTAGCCACAACTAGACTAATACAAGTTGTAGCCGACAGACTAACACGACACTATGGTGCACTTGAACAATCCTTTAACCAAGAGTGGACTCATCTTCGCTCGGGATTACGTAATCTGACAATCACATTGGACATTATGAAGACCACGCAGATTCTTTTATTTAATATACACACAGCACAGTTACACGTGCACATGTTACACTCGGCCATTCAACTCGGACTGCAAGGAAAGCTCAGTCCACATCTGTTACCCTCAGAGCCCTTCTTGCACATCCTACACAATGTGTCGTCGCAAATTTTGGCCCCTAAACAAATGCTTTATGCCGTGCGGGAAAGCAACCTCCCCTTTTACTATGCTGCGTTGGAGGTCCGACTTACCCGTAATTCGGACGGTATTCGGATGCGAAAGAGGTTGCCAATCACGTGCGCAAATTACGAATACGAGTCCTATCAAATATACACTTTTCCAGTCTCTTGGGCTACCCTTCACCACCATGTTGTTTGGCAGACTCAAGAATTTCTAATAGTTAGTCGGGATCGACAAACTCACGCCACTCTCTCTCGCGCTGAACTATCCAGTTGCTTCCATACAACACATTACTTATGCTCCACGCTAATTTTACACACTAACACTACTGAGTGCGAGATGTCACTGTTTTTAGCTGAAACTACTACACCTCCATGTCCTCGTGTTCTAGTCTCACTTCGTCAACCAATAATTCAGCCTGTTGGCAACAGTTTTCTGTTCGCTGTTCCACAGACCGTCACCGCCACCCTGGTGTGCCACCGTTCAATGTCAGAGACTGAATCATACCGGGTAACACAAAATAATAGTGGCCTAGTGTATAATAGTTCAAGATGTGACGTATGAGGATATCAGCTCAATTGCACTCCACCTTTCATGTCACCATTCCCACATTTACCTTATACCTTCCTGAACTCTCTTTTAAACTCCATCGCCATGATAAGCTAAAGAATTTACCGAATACCAATGATTCAGATCTACTCCAATCGATCAATCATCTCCTTACCCAGGAACACAACCAAGTTGCTCTTGACCGAGTGGCCTCACATATTGCTGATTGGCACCAAACCAAGCGATTAACCACCGTTGTATTACCCATCGCTGGTTTGGTATTAATCATTGTAATGATTCTGATTATAGTATCCTGGATACTCTGTAAAAGAGGGTTTTGCAAATGTTTCACTTCCTTCCGAGAAGTAGTACCACCTCCACAACCTGAAGGTGAATATCACACCTGAAACTACCTGCCAACCTTGGTGCATGTGATGAGGCATGACCCCCCCCCCCCCCCTTAGAATTAAGTTGTAGTCTAGGTGTCAGGTCAATGAACTAATTTTGTAATGGATTTGTATTTCTATGTAAAATCTATGGAATCATAATTTAACTGTCGAGTTTTAACCCTCATGTAAGTCATTTTGTTTTCTCTTTAAATTTTTGTCATTTTGTAATGTTCTCATTCACCCACTTGGGCAATTACGATTGTAATCCTAGATTTAAGAACTCAAAGTAATATTACGGGGAAAAACCCCCTTGTGACTGTTAGGCCTGGGAGCATTCTCTCACCCCCACGAGGGTGGAGTGTTTCAGTGTGCTGTGCTCCGGTGCCCCTCATCATCACCTGCGTACCCACCACCACTGATACCGCCGACACACACTCACAGCATGGTGCCGCCCCCACTGCCGTCGCACCAACTTCACAAGTTTGTTATTCAAGAGCCTTCCTTCAGGCCCTTCAGGCCCTTCAGGCCCTTCAGGCCCTTCAGGCCACTTTGTAACTTTTGCACATATTGATATCACTGTGTTATTTCTGGGACCCTTCATAATGATCATATATTTTTTAAATGGAATAATCAATTAGAATAAGCTCATTCATTTTCATCCAGAGAGCCTTCTTTGGAAGGGGAAAGGATGTGCAGGGAGGAGACCCCCAAGAGGGATCATTGCCGACAAAATTTTATTAAATTAAATTTTTCCACGCATAATGTTCGGCCGTAGCCGGCTTGGGCATACTGTGGTGGAAGGTCCTGGCCAGAAGACCATGGTCGGCACATTCCTGCCACGTGCTCCTCGGTCAGACTCAAGTCCCACGGGTTGGTTGCGCTGACGGGGATACGCTACTAGCAAGGCGCATTGGCGGAATCAATCCTCCAATCAGAGACTAATCGTGTGATCACGTGGGGACGCGGCCGGGAGCGGCAAGGGTGGCTTGGAAACAGCTCCGCGCTCTCTTAGCTTCTGACCTCGGCCCCGAGTAGTCGCTCCTCTAGCCTCTGCCTCTCTGATGAGCAGACGGCAACCCCTCTTGGGGCTGCTCGGCCCTACGTAGGCACCACTGTACCATCATTACAAGAATAAACTGGGTCCATTCCACTCAATTTTCTTTTTACAACGCCCTCCGCTCCTGACTTCTATCCTGACGAACAAAAGGGAAGCAGTGGTTGGGAAGGGAGTGAGACAGGGTCGTAACCTCTCCCCGATGTTAGTCAATCTGTATATTGAGCAAGCAGTAAAGGTAAAAAAAGAAAAGTTCGGAGTAGGTATTAAAATCCAGGGAGAAGAAATAAGAACTTTGATGTTCGCCGATGACATTGTAATTCTGTCAGAGACAGCAAAGGACTTGGAAGAGTTGTTGAACGGAATGGACAGTGTCTTGAAAGGAGGATATAAGATGAACATCAACAAAAGCAAAACAAGGATAATGGAATGTAGTCTAATTAAGTCGGGTGATGCTAAGGGAATTAGATTAGGAAATCAGACACTTAAAGTAGTAAAGTAGTTTTGCTATTTGGGGAGCAAAATAACTGATGATGTTCGAAGTAGAGAGGATATCAAATGTAGACTGGCAATGGCAAGGAAAGCATTTCTGAAGAAGAGAAATTTTTTATCATCGAGTATTGATTTAAGTGTCAGGAAGTCGTTTCTGAATGTATTTGTATGGAGTGTAGCCATGTATGGAAGTGAAACATGGACGATAAATAGTTTGGACAAGAAGAGAATAGAAGCTTTCGAAATGTGGTGCTACAGAAGAATGCTGAAGATTAGATGGGTAGATCACATAACTAGTGAGGAGGTATTGAATAGAATTGGGGAGGAGTTCGTGGCACAACTTGACTAGAAGAAGGGATTGGTTGGTAGGACATGTTCTGAGGCATCAAGGGATCACCAATTTAGTACTGGAGGGCAGCATGGAGGGTAAAAATCGTAGAGGGAGACCAAGACATCAATACACTAAGCAGATTCAGAAGGATGTAGGCTGCAGTAGGTACTGGGAGATGAAGAAGCTTGCACAGGATAGATTAGCATGGAGAGCTGCATCAAACCAGTCTCAGGACTGAAGACCACCACAACAACAACAACAACATATAAAACTTACAGTATTGTATTACAATACTACACAGGGAATGCCAAAAGATGGATTGCTACCATTTTCCTAAATCAGAATGACACCAGGATGTTTCCTAATGTAGTTACTTGTCACGACAGCTGTCCATCTAAATTTTGATACAGGCTGTCAATATTGTATATGTGCAACAATTAGTTATTGCTTTGCCTATGTTATTTTACTGAGACACGGTTAAATTCTAGCAGTTTCTTATTCCACTCACATTTTATTTATTTATTTATTTCGTGTTCCAGTGGTCCATGTGGTGGCAATACTGCAGGATACTTGTTAGAAATCTATGGTAGCCCATAAAAACAAACAAAATGATTTCATAATACAATAACCAGTAACTTAGGTTCTACTACAGAAAATCAGTTTTGAGAGATAAATACATATTATAAAAAAATAGTGTTACAGAAAATAAATATTGTGAAGCATGTGTTTACAATAAAGAATAGTCAAGATTGCAAATGTAGAGTTGGGCATATATTTTCAGTTAACAATACAAAAAATGCTAAACAGTGTAGTTCAGGTACTCTCCTATTGTATAAAATCATCCTTGTAATAGGAACTGCCTTAAGGTTGGTTTTTTTTAACAAGACCTCATCTTCTACCAAACTCTTAATTCTTGAAGGGAGGGTGTTAAAAATCTTATACCCAGTGAAATGTACTCCTTTCTGTACCATACTTAGATTTGCCTGTTCATAATGGATATCATGATTTCTTCTCATCTTATTACTTTGATACTATTCAGCTTAAAAATGGATTTTTTTCCCTTCTCTTTGGAAAATATATATTACACAGTGGATGTAAGGATTCCAAGTTTCTTAAAAAGATTCCTGCATGTGGCTCTAGCATGGACTTCGCACATGCTCCTTATGGCTCTTTCTTGAGCGCACACTACTTTTTCAGCCAGTGACTGATTTCCCCAAAATATAATTCCATATGCCATAATGGCATGAAAAAAACAATAGTACGCTGACTTCATGATTTCGATACCTCTATAAGGAGAAACAGTGCATAATACGTACGTTGTTGAACTCAGTCTTTCGCATAGGTCCAGGATGTGGTTTGAACAGTTCATTTTGCTGTCAATATGCTCACGTATTTTTACTGCTGTAAATGTTGTGAGAACTGAAAATAGTTTTTTTAGGGTAATTTAAAAACAGGCCATTAATGTTATACTAGTTCACTGTTTCACTTAAAACTGTATTTGCTGTTTCTTCGAGTTTATCTACTGAATTATCAATAAGTAGTGTAGTGTCGTCAGCAAACATGGTGAATCTACATTATTCCGTACAGAGAGGCAGATCATTTATAAAGATAATAAAAAATAGGAGGCGCAGAACTGAGCCTTGAGGCACTCCACATGTGGTGGTACCCCTTTCAGAAGATAATGGGACCCCATTTTGACTATTCACTAGAACTTTTTTCCTGTTTGACAGGTACAAGTCAAGCCATTTCCCTGATGAAACGCTTATACCGAGACGTACAGCTTTTTGTAAAAGAACCTGGTGACTGACGCGAACACTTTTGTTGGCTCACAAAAAGTCACAACCACCTTCAGCTTTTTATTGATAGATTCCAAGATTTTGTCAGCAAATACAAATACTGCATCTTCTGCTGACAAACCTTTCTGAAATCCAAACTGACTTTCACTGGGGATATTTTGATCCATGAGATACTTAATGCAGTAGCCACCAGAAAAATCACGGGAGGCACAACATTGGCACGGCATGGCGTGTCACGGACAGTAGTTGCTGCAAGTAAAGTCTCGTCCACCAGAGAGCACGCGAGAATTTGGCCGCGCCCTCTGCCGGCGGAACAACAACAACAACTCAGGCAGCACGGGCCGTGCCCAGTCAGTTTTACATCGGGCATGCCTAGCAGACAGTTCCCGGTCTACACTATGTGAAGTGCGACGGACAACGTGAATTGTGTTAATACACAATTGGCGACGAGTAGGATCGTTCTTTCGCATGTTGCGTCGTCGCTCCGGTTTAGCAGCTTATTCACGGCATGGAGAATTTAGTGCGGGTTTTGGTTGAGCAGCAGACGGAGCTCATGGCAACAATGAAACAAACGCTTCTGGAGTTCCTCTCCACGCGGTCTGCTCCAGCGCCATTCCCTCCTCCCTTTCCCCCATATGACAAGACAGCGGAGGGTTGGGATGCATATGAACATAGCCTTCGGCTGGGATGCATACGAACATAGCCTTCGGCAGCATTTCCAGGCGTTTCATGCTGCCGATGCGGAGGTATGTCGTGCTCTTTTCTTGTCTTGGATATCTCCCTCGCTGTATCAAGTTTTGCGGCAGCTAGCGCTGTTGTAGGAACCCTCGTTCTTGTCTTTTGACGCATTGTGTTCATTGCTGTCTTCATATTATCGCTGCCGCACGCATGTTGTGGCGGCTAGGGTGGAGTTCAATCAATGGAAGAAACAGCCCCATCAGTCTTACCGGGCAAGGGCCGCTACCCTGCACGGTCTTTAGTCGCAAGTGTCATGTTGTCACGGAGCAGTCACGAGAGTCGTATGCCCACGTTATGGTGCGAGACGTCATTGTTCATTCGGCCCCCGATAGGGAGGTCCAGACCCTTCCCTTGAGGAAGTCCTGTCCATTGCTCAATCGTATGAAGTCTCTCACGCCGCAGGTCAACAGTTGGAAGCGTCGTGCGATGTCGCAGCGGTTCAGGATAGTGCGGCCGCAACCACTGCGTCCGGGGTGGACAATGTGCGAGCGGTACAATCCGGCCGTTACGGCCGCTCCCGCACGGCGTGTAAACAGAGTTCCGGCTGCCGGTCCCTGTTACCGTCCTGTGCATCGTGCTATATACATCTTAATCGGTCAGAGTGCCCTCAGCATTGGGCCGTTTGCCGCAAATGTAATAATAAAGGACACATTGCTAAAGTTTGCCACTCAGCCTCAAAAGAATCGAAGGAAGCAGGTACAGAGGACATGAACATTGACATTCAAGAAGATTAATCGGGCCAGGCTCCCGATGCATCAGCACATAAACTCTTTATCAAGGTGTTGTTTCGGTCATGCTGATTACAACTGCAAGTAGATATGGGTGCAGCAGTTTCCTTGGTGAATGCACAAACTT
Source organism: Schistocerca piceifrons (assembly GCF_021461385.2). Classification (NCBI taxonomy): domain Eukaryota; kingdom Metazoa; phylum Arthropoda; class Insecta; order Orthoptera; family Acrididae; genus Schistocerca; species Schistocerca piceifrons. The sequence continues at coordinate 261,495,730 of NC_060141.1, forward strand.
ACTCCGACCTTCGCTCGCCCCCGTTGGCACCCGTTTACTGGTGTCTCCGCGGTTATCGTACACAGTTCATTCCCCTACTGGGTCAATTCACTACCAACGTTACTTACAAATCAGTCACTCGGCCTCTTACTTTTATCGTTGTCAGTGATGCAAGCTCCGCTAACCTTTTGGGATTGGATGCCTTTCAAGCTTTCGGTTTTTCTACCGCAGACACCATAGAGTTGGTCTCCGAAGACGTTCCCTATCAATCATCGGAATCTTTGAGTCCTGACTCTAAGGATATCTTTGAGGAGGGCCTGTGGCGTGTTTCAGACATTGAAGCTCACTTAACGTTGAAGGCGTCGGCTTGCCCGCGTTTTCTACGCACAAGGCAGATCCCCTTGGCTCTCCGACCTCAGGTAAAAGCAGAGCTAGACTGGCTGACAGCCCTCACGGTCGTTCTTCCCATTTCTTCTAGTGAGTGGGCTTTACCCCTTGTTATTGTCAAGAAACCCTCAGGAAAATTACGTCTTTGTGGCGATTTCAAGGCTACCATTAATTCCCAATTGGTGGTGGACACCTATCCCTCGCCTCGTTCTGATGAATTGTTCTCCGATGTGGCGGGAGGCCAATATTTTTCGAAAATCGATCTTTCGGAGGCTTATCATCAGATACCACTTGATTACGACTCCAAACGGCTGGCGGTTGTCAACACCCCGTTTGGCCTTTACCAATACCAGCTGTTGGCCTTCGGAATATCCAGTGCCCCGGCGATATTTCAGCATTATCTTGAGCATGTCACGTCGACAATCCCTCATTGTATTAATTACCTGGACGACGTAATTGTCACAGGCCACAGTACGGAGGAACACTTGCACAACCTTCAAACCCTCTTTCTCAAATTCAGGTCTGTGGGCCTCCGTAAGTCAAACTTCTTCCAACCGTCCATTGAGTATGTGGGCTCACCATCTCTCGGCACGGCGTCCAGCCGCTAGGAAGTTTGGCCCAAGGTATCGTCGACCTTCCGCGGCCCGCTTCACTGAAGGAGTTACAAGCTTTTTTAGGTAAGATTGCCTATTACCACCAGTTCATTCCCAGGGCTTCCGCCATAGCCCGCCCCCTGTACTGCCTTCTGCGCAAGGGTGTTCCTTTTGATTGGTCGCCTGCATGTGAGCGAGCGTTCACCTCGTTGAAGGGCCTCCTCACGTCAGCGCCTTGTTTGGCTACTTTTGACCCCAATAAGCCGTTGGTCCTGGCTACAGATGCTTCACAGTATGGAGTGGTGGTGGTCCTGGCCCATCGCAACGCGGATGGCTCCGAGCAGCCACTGGCATTTGCGTCTAAAACTCTTAGTCCTGCGCACACCCATTACTCCCAGGTGGAAAAAGAGGCTTTGCCCATTGTCTACGCTGTTACCAAGTTTCGCCCTTTCGTGTACGGCACGAAGTTTCAGTTAATCACTGACCATAAGCCATTAATATCGTTATTTGGCCCCGCCTCTCAGATTCCGGATAGGGTGGCCCACAGACTGCAGCACTGAGCCTTGTTCCTCTCCAAGTACCATTATGACATTCATTTTCACCCTACCGGACAGCATGCCAACGCCGACGCTCTTTACTGTCTTCCGGTGGGCCCAGATCCTAAGTTCGATCGGGAGGAGATTGTGTGTTTTCATTTGGATGTGGCGTCCTGCCAAGCGGTTGATGGCTTCCCGATCACTAGTTCTAGAGTCGCCAGGGAAACGGCAGCTGACCCGGTTCTCCGGCAAGTAGTTCGCCTCGTTCAGCAGGGGTGGTCGTCCCGACCTCCAGGCTGGGCCTCGGACCCTCTTCGTAATTATTTTGTTCTACGAGACGGCCTCTCAGTCTTGGAAGGAGTTCTCCTTCTGGCTACCGATAATACAGCTCCTCGCGTGGTTGTTCCTGCAAGTTTGCGAAGGGAGGCCCTCACGTTATTACATGGGGGGCACTGGGGTGTTTCCCGTACTAAAACTTTGGCTTGCAGACATGTGTACTGGCCCGGTATTGACAGAGAAATTGAGCACTTGGTGACTGCATTTTCCCAGTGTGCGAGCCAACAGGCGTCTCCCAGGTCAGCGTTCTCTTCATGGCCGCCTGCAACCGAGGCATGGGAACGTGCCCTCACAGGCCCGGTTTCTCAGGAGGCTGGTTCACCTGTGGTCGTGCCTTCCCCATCGTCCCCGCCACTGGGTCTTGCCCCTCCCGAGGTGGAACGGTGTCCGGAGTTCGATAGCTTGTCGCCCGTTCTGTCCCGGGCTCCGGTGTGGGACAACGGGGGCCTCTTTGTGTGGGTCACTTCTAACCGTATTCGAAGGTTCCGGCTCGAGGGTTGGCAGATGCCCCCCGACTCCAGCATTCCAATGGACATGGAGGTAATCGCTACTGCACGACGTTCCACCTCCCGACGCAGTGGCTCACAGTGGCAAAGGACTTTACTTACATGACTGCAGCAGTATTTTAATAATTTGTTAGAAATATTGTCAATTCCAGTACAGTTTTTACTTTTCAGGGATTTAATAACTGAATTTCTTGAATGGTCATTGTTGTTACCTTCATGTGCTACACTGAGCTAGGTACTCTGGCTTTCAAAAGATTGATGGCTTGGTTCATGGAACCTTGTAAACCAATTTTTTCTGTTACTGTTAAATGTTTAATGTGTCTGCAAACTATTTGTGGATTGCTACCAAGATGGCTCTCACTTTTTATTTGGTTATTTTCACTACAAACTGCATCTTTCCTTGTTTCCTTTTCTATAAAATTCCAAATAGTTTTTACTTTAGTGCTCAAGTAATCAATTTCTGCCTTCAAGCAAATGTTCTTTGCTGCTTGTATGGTCTTATTCAGAATTTTATTGTTGAGTTTATAGTGCTTACTCCTACTGGGATCATTTGATATCTTCACTGCTGCATATAGGTCTCTTGTTTTACAGGAAATTTTAACGTCTGTAGTAATCCAGGGCTTGTTTCCAGATTTTAACAGGTTTTCCCTCATTGAGGTTTTTGGAATGCTTTCTTCGAAAAGACTTGTAACTTCATTGATAAATATATTAAATTTTGAATTAACATCACTTGCAGCATACACAGGAGACCAGTCCACTAGCTGTAATTGCTAGGACTAAAGCTGTCAATGGTGTATTTGTTTATAATACTAAAGTTTTTCCAAATGAAATTTTGTTTCCTTTGTAGATTTATTTGGTTTTGAGTGAGGAATTGCCCTTCATGATCAAAGAGACCATTTATAATATTTTCCACGGTTAAATTATTGTAAATATACTTATCTACAAATACATTATCTATGCTACCTGTGCTGTTACTGTAAAGTCCACATTGAAGTCACCCATAACAATGGTTGATTTAGTTTTCCTACATAGGTGGTACAGAAGTGATTCTGTTTGTCTCAGAGAAACATTCAGATTTCCAACAGATGCCCTGTAAACAGCCAGTACAGCAACTGTTGCATTGTCTGTTGTTAACTCAATGCCACACACCTCAAAATGTGTCCATCACAGTATTTGCTTAAATCAAGAGATTTATACACTAAGTTGTTTTGTTTTTTTTTTTTATATATAAATATTGCAACTCCATCTTTTCTCATAGTAGATCTACAGTAATGTGCAGCTAAACTAAAGTTCTCAATTTGTAGCATGTGGATTCCACCCATAACGTGATGTTCAGAGAAACACAGTACATCAGGCTCACTTTCACACTCGTTTCTATTTTTATTAGCAACTGGTCTATTTTATTCTTGAGACTACATATATTTTGGTGGAATAATGACTAAGTTTGATTTTTTCTCACCCCTGCATTTGCATGGTTCGTACACTGCCCAAAAGGTGGGAGGAAGTAGTGGCCAGCAATGGAAAATACTTTGAATGCTACATGTGTAACCAATTTGTTTCATTAAAGCCTCAAATGTTGGGGAAGAAACGGCAGAAGCAAAGTTGTACACCTTGTAATATGTTTTCCATTAAAGCCAAATAAATACTTTAAGAATCCTAGCAGTTCTTCTTCCATATGTTTGTAATTAGTACACAATTTATATTTGTTTATAAGTCAACAATAGAATCTAAGTCACGAAACAATTACTGATTTCACCCTATAACAAGGGTATTAACCAGAAATAGTCAAAATAAATTACAAAATTAATTACATACACAAAACTAAAAACAAAATTAAACCTGGTGCTATATTCCTTAAGACTGAGAATCAACCTTTATTTTATGGAAATACAGATTATACTCATGCATGTTAATGGTAATTAGGCAAAAATGAATAATTTTAATTTAAGGAGGCAGATGGCAAAAGAAGATCGGAAGTAAAGAGATCCCAACTTGCTTCGTCACTAAGTGTTAAGTCCAGAAGGGCAGGTAAAATGTGATGTGGAGGTATAACAAGGTTTTGGTGACAGGTGAATCTTTTTGTAATTGGATTACTGAAGTGTTTGGTCCTTCAGTGAAAAAATATTTGCTTAAAATGAATCTGCCACTTCATGTCTTTATTATTATGAACAGTGCTCCTGTCCATTCTCCAGGCCTATAAAACCACCTCCTTGAAGAATTTCAGTTCATCAAGATCCAATTTATGCCTCCCAACACCATTCTGCCACTCCAGCCTATGGATTAGCAGGTTATTTCTAACTTTAAAAAGTTCTACACTAAAGCACTCTTTGAGCATTGCTTTCTTTGAGTTGATTGAAGCTACCAATCTCATACTCCTAGCGTTTTGGAAATACCACTTCAACATCATTGCCTGCATGAAGATGATCGAAAAGGCATGGGAGAGGGTTACTAAGACAACTCTCACTTCTGCTTGAGTGCGTTGTCGAACGCGACTGAGGCATTTGTGTCCGTACTTCTGGAGAGGGTAGTCAACAAGACTGTGTCTTGGGCAAGAGAAAGGGACTTGAAGTGGATAACAGTGATATTGATGAGCTTATGGAAGATCACAGCCATGAAACTACCACCGAAGAGCTTATTGAGTTGCAGTGTGTTTTACTGAAGTTGTGGAGAGTAGTTTCTTGGAGGAAGAGGCAGCGACGGTAACAGCATAGTAGCAATCCTCTGCTGCAGTAACGCAAATGCTGGAAGCATGGGAATCAGTCGAATCCTGTATTGAAAATAATCACCCCAAATGAAGCAGTGGCTATGCATGCTACAAATTTGACAATGCAGTGTCGCATTTTCGCAAAGTGTTGAAGCATCGGCAGAAACAAATTACTACAGATAGCTTCTTAACAAAACAGAATTAGTTATGTATCATGTATAATAAAGTACATAACACTGTATAATTTTCTTTGAATAAATGGCCTGAAGAGGATACAACTTTCAGTACTCTTCCTGCATGGAATGCTTCATCATATTTTACATTACTTTATATGGGATAAATGGTTTCAATTAACTAGTGTTTTGCACTCTGAGTAAGATTCTGGAATCAATTATGTCGTTATCTGAGGTTCCACTGAATTTATGTCACAGCAAACTAAAAGTGGGAAAATAAACCAAAGAACTACAACTACGGTACGAGCACTGCTTTTGGCCAATAGCTGGTCAAAATAACTTACTTTCACTCAATTCCTGGTCTGCGTATAAAAATCTTAATCTTCAGAGCAAACTATTCCTTCTGATAAGTGTGTAACATTGAAATTCAAATGGGTTCAAATGGCTTTGAGCACTATGGGACTTAACTTCTAAGGTCATTAGTCCCTAGAACTTGGAATTACTTAAACCTAACCAACCTAAGGACAGCATACACATCCATGCCCGAGGCAAGATTCGAACCTGCGACCGTATCGGTCGCGCGGTTCCAGACGGTAGTGCCTTGAACCATTGGCCACCCTGGCCGGCTAATGTTTAAATTCATACCACCTGGAACCACTGGACAAATTCATCCTCTGCACGTTTTTTTTCTGTGTCTATAGATATATTGTTGCACTATTTGCAGCTACGCCTTAAAGGATAGCCGGTACCACGATAAGCTCCACAACAGACTCACATTAGGTTGCATGCCGTCACATTCCAGCAGTTCTTGTCACGATGTTACTCCAATATGATTCTACACGCTTTCTTTAAGAGTGGATACCTAGCTGAACATCCTGCACAGTTTGTAACTCTCAAGGTCTTCACCTTCGATCTTGACAGTGTAGACCTTTGTGATCACTGGAGGACCATTTTTCATTCAGTGTTCATGGCGCAAGTTAATGGTTTGTTCTGAACATTTCTTGAATGTCAACAGTAGCGGTTTTGTGAAATAAATAGCTTCTGTTTTTCTGAAGGTCTCTCCAGTTTCCTTATGGGCTGCATCTATCTTTCTCCTAGTCATGCATGCTATTACAGCATTGCAATTTTTCTCTGACCATTCCTGCTTAACATTTTGCACTCTCCATCAATCCCCATTCGAGATCTGTATTCCCTTTTGCCTACTTAATTTGCTTTATTTTAGTTTTTCCAATTCAGAATCTTCAGTACTATCAAAGGATATTTTTAGGAGTACATAAAAAGGTAGGCCAGAATCAGAAACCTGTATTTCACTGAAGAAAAAAATGGCCAACATGATATACAGATGTACTGAAGGCAACTCTGCATGATGGCCAAAAACTTTCTTTGGGTTTGATACTGTGATATACACTTGCAGAGTACAGATTTCGGTGAAAATTCTATCTTCCAAAACGACAGTGGTACTAATCATAACTGCTAAGAAAACAATGCGATTCTTGCATAGCACTTTAAATAGCTGAAACTATCCTCATCCCCCGATTTATATCTGTTGAAAATTTGTGAAACATCCTCGAATCCTATACTAAAAGCAGTGATGTTGCAAACAAAAGCACTATCATCAAGCCACTTCTGTAAGCATAGCAGAAAAATAGAGGCAATGGAGAAATCAAAACTGACAGAATCAAGTAATATAGGCTTCTAAAATATTCTTATGCAAATGAAACAATTTTATGCTCATACTTCAGATGCAGTGTATGCTGTGTGTTTCTGTTTTCTGTCCCAGCCTTGTAAAGATAAATCACAGTTTTGAATTTTTACTCTTCCCTATAAATTGATACTTTAGAGTTATCACTACTTTTTTGAGCATTAAAACAGTTAAATAAGCCATAAGCAGCCAGGGGGCACCAAGGCACTGGCCTGCATTTGCAGTAAGAGGGCTGTTTATGCATTTCAAGGTGGGACAAGCCAAGCACTGCAGTCCTACCAATGCAGCAGGAGACAGGCCTCTCGCAAGATGGACCAAGCAGTTTCTACACCATCAAGTCACAGATTACTTATTTGTACATGGGTGGAAGCATCACATCAAAAATAACAGAGCTTCAAACCAGTATAAATTATTGTTATGTCTAGACAAGACAGCCTAGACACAATGAGAGGAAGCCGAAAGGCACGCGCTAAGCTAAAGCCGGATGGCGTGAGGTCTGAAACAGGATACGTAATGAATGCTATAAAGAAAAGTACGTAGCTTCTGGAATACTTAACTTTAATCCACCCTTTTGGTACATCTGGAGATTGTGGCGATACAAGTGAGACTCTTTAGATACATGTAATGTTACTAATGGCGCCTTGCTAGGTCGTAGCCATTGACTTAGCTGAAGGCTAGTCTAACTATCTGCTCTGCAAATGAGCGAGGCTTCGTCAGTGTGCATCGCTAGCTACGTCGTCCGTGCAACTGGGGCGAGTGCTAGTCCGTATCTCGAGACCTGCCTTGTGGTGGCGCTCGGTCTGCGATCACACAGTGGCGACACGCGGGTCCGACATGTACTAATGGACCGCGGCCGATTTAAAACTACCACCTAGCAAGTGTGGTGTCTGGCGGTGACACCACAATTATCACCAATTCTAGCAGAGGTATTCACAGTACAGCAACACCTATCACAGCAAAGGACTCAGACTGGTGCCAGAACACTATAGGTCAGCAAGCAGGCACAGGCACCACAAGACTGGGCCTCTGCCATCAGCATACCACCTTTTAGCACAGAGTTGTCTTCCCTGGACTTGGCATTTCTACTGGCAGGATGGCTTGAGACTCACTTCAGCAGAAGTGGTGTAATGTCTTCTCAGTCTCCTGCCTTGAGGCAGCAGACTGTAAATGGGGCGGTACAGCTGCCACCCTCCTGGCTGGCGCGTGTGGGCGCGCGTGTGGGCGCGCGTGTGGGCGCGCGTGTGGGCGCGCGTGTGGGCGCGCGTGTGGGCGCGCGTGTGGGCGCGCGTGTGGGCGCGCGTGTGGGCGCGCGTGTGGGCGCGCGTGTGGGCGCGCGTGTGGGCGCGCGTGTGGGCGCGCGTGTGGGCGCGCGTGTGGGCGCGCGTGTGGGCGCGCGTGTGGGCGCGCGTGTGGGCGCGCGTGTGGGCGCGCGTGTGGGCGCGCGTGTGGGCGCGCGTGTGGGCGCGCGTGTGGGCGCGCGTGTGGGCGCGCGTGTGGGCGCGCGTGTGGGCGCGCGTGTGGGCGCGCGTGTGGGCGCGCGTGTGGGCGCGCGTGTGGGCGCGCGTGTGGGCGCGCGTGTGGGCGCGCGTGTGGGCGCGCGTGTGGGCGCGCGTGTGGGCGCGCGTGTGGGCGCGCGTGTGGGCGCGCGTGTGGGCGCGCGTGTGGGCGCGCGTGTGGGCGCGCGTGTGGGCGCGCGTGTGGGCGCGCGTGTGGGCGCGCGTGTGGGCGCGCGTGTGGGCGCGCGTGTGGGCGCGCGTGTGGGCGCGCGTGTGGGCGCGCGTGTGGGCGCGCGTGTGGGCGCGCGTGTGGGCGCGCGTGTGGGCGCGCGTGTGGGCGCGCGTGTGGGCGCGCGTGTGGGCGCGCGTGTGGGCGCGCGTGTGGGCGCGCGTGTGGGCGCGCGTGTGGGCGCGCGTGTGGGCGCGCGTGTGGGCGCGCGTGTGGGCGCGCGTGTGGGCGCGCGTGTGGGCGCGCGTGTGGGCGCGCGTGTGGGCGCGCGTGTGGGCGCGCGTGTGGAGGGAGTGACCTGGTGCCTTGCATCTGTCACAGGGACGAGATCCACTCCCGAAGGCTGTCATCTCCTAACAGAGTTCCGAAATCTGCTGCAATGAGCTAGCTATATACGAAGGGCATCCACAAAGTAAGTTCCATTTCTATTTCTATCTGTGGCAGCACTACAATCGAAGTTCCAAGCATGCGCTGCACTTACTCTGACTCAAGGAGAAGACGTGTACGCCATTTTCAGATCTCTGCTGGTGATGTGTGCTTTGTTGTGCTTCTTTTTAATATCAGCTGTAATTTAAAATGCCACTGCATGTGAAATAAGATTTGTGATTAGTTTTCTAAATGCTAAGAAAGTTAAACCAAAGGAAATTCATCGGCAAATCTGTGAGGTTTACGGACAAAATGCTATGAATGATTCAATGGTTAGAGGATGGGTCAGACTGTTCAATGAAGAACGTGATCAAGTGCATGATTAAGAACGAAGTGGACGCCCATCTGCGGGTAATTTCACTGGGATGCATTTGATCATCCTCCGTATAGCCTGGACCTCGCTGCTAGTGACTCATCTCTTCTTACACCTAAAATCTGTCTTTGGTGGTCAACACTTCCACGATGACGATGAGCTGAAAGAACATTTTACCACATGGTCGAATACACAGGTGGCAACCTTCTATGAAGAAGGCATACAAAAACTTGTGCCACACTGTGACAAGTGCCTCCAAAATTTCAGAAGCTATGTAGAAAAGTAGTTTAACAGTTTTAGATTTTTGTACAATAAATATTTTTCTGTATCTGTACAAGTTTGTTTTATATAACTAAACGGAACTTACTTTGTTGACATACGTCGTATATTAAACAACATGTGGAGAGTACCATGATGGCACGACTAGTGAGAGGTGGAAGATGCTAGCCATCTTGCACTGTATTTTATGAGGAACAGTTAATTGGTAGTGGAAGTTTTCACATGTTGGTTGTAAGTTAAGGTTTCAGGGAAGTTATTGAGTAAATGTGAACAATGAACCAGAGGGCTAATGCTGCAGGACAAATTTATAGTGTTTGAACCTTGTAGTTCAAGCCCATAGCACTGAGGAAGGAAACTAAATATAGTACATTGTTGTACAAGTATGGCGAGTTTTGTTCATGTCCAGGGAGCCATGTCTCCTGGAGGAGGGAAATATTTACCACTACACCACTACTTTTTTGTAATTACTGTGGAAAATGCCAGCTCAGCCACAGCAGTTAAGGCCTTGAGAAGCTAGCAGGCACCAAGGCATCAGTATGGCAGTTGCAGCAACAGGAGTGTTTATGCATTCTGAGGTGAGCCAACCTGAGTACCACACTTGTCCATGCAGCAGAAAGATGGGGCTCTTGCAGCATGAGCCACAGATTTGTTACTCTGTATATAGCTGGAACCAGTAAACTAATACAACTAATGAGGTAATAACCAGCAATAATAACCATCACTTCTAGCAAATGTATTTTCTGTCCCACAGCATGTACTAAGAAGAGAGGACTACAATGGATGCCAGAATGCTATGAGTCAGCGAGTAACTGCCATGGAGTTGGTAATTCACCACCACTGTGCCATCTTCTAGTACCAAGTCATCCTCCCTGTATTTGGTGCCTTTTAACTGGAGGGCCACCTTCAGGTCTACTTCAGCAGCAGCCATACTTCTGCCCAGGGAAGCACCAGATTGTGACCCGGGTGGTACAGCTACCGCCCTCCTATGCTGGTGGGAGTGTCCAGGCCCTCACACCTTCATTCATGGTACAAGTTCCACTCCTAGGGGCTTTCATCCCCTAAAGGAGTTCTGGCAGGCTTCCGTAGCACTAGTGCCACACCACACCCAACTGGAATATGTGCTGCTAAGTGGCCCTCCTGGGTGTCAGCATTCCCAGACAATGTGATGGCAGACTTCTTGACAAAGCTGGTCACAGCCGTGCACCCCAAGTCAACTGTGCCATGTGCTACAGGGGATGTGGCACAGCACTACAAGTGTAGTAGTAGTAGTAGTAGTAGTAGTAGTAGTAATCTCAATAAAACTAACTTTTTGATATTTTTCTGAGATACCAATGTCTTCCACACTCTACGATTCACTGCTGCAAACCACCCTTGCACCGAAGTGGCTTGTTACCCCAGGCCACTTCCATTGTATCGCAATATAATTTATCCTCATACGACCTTCAACATCAAATTACATTTGTGGCTGAATACTAAGTTTCACACACAGCCAACAGACTGTAGAATCAGAATTTGTGTATCTAAAATAGCTGACCGTTTAAAGTTTCTAATCACCCAAACAAGTTCAGGTTTGTATCATTTCATTAAATCATATTAGGAAATAACATGTTTGTTCCTTAGGAAGGACCATATCTGATCTCATCCACTGTCCAATCTGAGCTTTTACTCTAATGACATCAATAGGAAGTTAAACCTCAATGTTGTTTTCCTTCTTAGAAATGTACCTGGAATACAAATATTATTTTGGCATCCTTCGGCACGTATATACTGGATTATGGAAGGTTATTGGAAAGCATTTTTCTTCCAGTTTCGTGATCCAGTAGCAATGCTTTTGCTACTGTTACCTCAAATCTTTCATTTAAAGACTGGTCCACTAATTTTATTTGTAGTACTTGCAGGTTTTACTTCTGAAGCAAACCATGTTCCTATGCCTATATTTTTAGGCCACTGACTTAAAATGTGGGAAGCCTGATCCACCAATGCAACATCCATTTGTTAAGTACATTTGGATAAACATCTACATTAAATCTCAGAATTTTTCTTGGTGTTATTAATTGATGGTATATTAACAGTACTCAGAATTCTCACAGTTAATATTTCACTGGCCCTGGTTACAATCATCAGGTTGAAACAGCACAAGCTAGAAACTTTCCATCTGCACTTTTTGCACTAATATCTATTTTTTCCACCTAAATTTAGTTACCCATGTCCTGTATGTCTAGTATGTTGTGTCCAAAAATTATTCAGATCATAATACCACGCAAATTTAGTATTCATAGGAAAACTTTCAACGTGTCTATTACAAGAAAGAATTTAGTTTTACTGTAAACCTTGTTAATTGAAAGTAGTGAGTAACAACCTTTTATAATGACATTAAATGATAGATTTTGAGTGAGCTAATGAGTAGTTTTGGCTGTACTGACACTACTATTAGAAAGCCAAGACTTCAGAATTTACAATAACACGTTTTAATTTTTTGGACACTAAATTAAAAGGTAATTGGTATTTATGTCTGGATTGTCAGCTTTTATGCTCTATACTTTTGTTGCCTGAATTTTTCTGGTCAAATGAACTACTTTGGTTCTTGCAAATAGTAACTGTTTACTCCATCTACAAGTAGTGGATGTGGACTGAGAAGCAGTGCCACACAAAATGTTTGTGACAACTTTAATAATGAATTGTGGGCAACTGCGTTTTTATAAAGTGTGATTTATGAGATGAGGAGATTCATAAGAAGTATTGCCACTGAAGCTGACTGGGTGGTGTAGCCTGGTTGTTATGACATGTGAATAGAAGTGTTAGACTTAATCATCCAACAAGTGAATTATTTATAATTCAGCATTAAAAATAACATTTAGCATATACTGCTCACAGAAATTCAACAAAAAATATTGTAAAATCTTTTGGAAATCCTCAAGCAATACAAGGATGATTACACGTAACCCATACCTATTATGCAACAGTAGAACTGCTGTCTGAAAAGAAAACACACCCATTTCCTGAATAAATGCACCAGATCCACAAAAAATTTGATGAATGTTGAAAGTCTCAATATATTTATTTTTAAATAAATTTTTAAAAAGTGTTACTACAAATGGAGAAAATTAATGAACACATGTAACAAATAAATAGCCTTAAAAACACAAGAAAGAATAATACCTACATAATAATATGTATATTCCTTACAAGCTAAATTTAGATCTATATTCACATACTAAGGTATTTCGGAACACATGTGATAAAGTGTTTGTATAATTAACAATTCCTTTAGTAGATTTACTTCGTTGAGCAAAGAAATGCTTACTTTTAAGAAAAATATTATCAAAAATATCAACATACAAAATAAGTTGCATAATTCCATTTTTTCACAATTAAATCCTTTTCATTAAGAACATGAGAGTTACTATTCCAACAACACATGTTGTTAAAGTAATAATGTAGGACGATTTTTTCGGAGAAACTGCAACCTGCAAAAAAAAAAAATTATATATAAATAAAAAATAAAAAAATAAAGATGGTTGTAAATTTGAGGGAAGAAAACCATCACTGCCAGCACTTTTACACAGATCTGCTCATGGGTCACAAGAAACCCAGTTCTCATTTGCCATTTCTAAATAGTACTACACTAAATGCCGAGCCCAATGACAAAATTAGGATCTATAATTTAGGTGAGAGATTCATTCTAGATAGCACAGAGTTTAATTGAATCTTAAATGGATTAACACACACTTCCACCACCACAAAGCCAGTGAATGACCCAACAGCTCATTAAACAAAGCTCTGAAAATACAACAGTTCAAAAAACTTATCAACTGATCAATAAATTAATGCAGTGATGTCAGGTCAACAGGGGCTGTGGCACAGTTTTTGGTGTACTTACAAAAATGTAACATATTAAATGGTTTAGCATTTCCATACACACAGACAAAACATGACAACCTTGAGAATCTTTTTTCAGAACTGAAATAAAATAACATCCAAGCAACTACCTTTCGCCCCGTGCAGTGCAGCAACTACCTTTCGCCCCGTGCAGTGCAGCAACTACCTTTCGCCCCGTGCAGTGCAGCAACTACCTTTCGCCCCGTGCAGTGCAGCAACTACCTTTCGCCCCGTGCAGTGCAGCAACTACCTTTCGCCCCGTGCAGTGCAGCAACTACCTTTCGCCCCGTGCAGTGCAGCAACTACCTTTCGCCCCGTGCAGTGCAGCAACTACCTTTCGCCCCGTGCAGTGCAGCAACTACCTTTCGCCCCGTGCAGTGCAGCAACTACCTTTCGCCCCGTGCAGTGCAGCAACTACCTTTCGCCACGTGCAGTGCAGCAACTACCTTTCGCCACGTGCAGTGCAGCAACTACCTTTCGCCACGTGCAGTGCAGCAACTACCTTTCGCCACGTGCAGTGCAGCAACTACCTTTCGCCACGTGCAGTGCAGCAATTATGTGGCATGGATTCATTAAGTTCCTGCGATTCCCCTGCAGAAATACTGATGCAGGATTTGTGCACAAACTGAACTTTCAATTATGTTCCCTATATGTTTGATGAGATTCGTGTCAGACAATCTCAGTGGCCAAATTATTTCCTACTATCGTCCACAATGTTTCTCAATGTAACTGAACAATTGTGGCCCGAGACATAGTGCACTGTTATCCATAAAAATTTCTTTTTTTTGGGAATGTGAAGCCCATGACTGGCTGCAAAGAGTCTCCAAGTAACTGAACATAACCATTTCCAGTCAAAAATCTGCTTCACTTGGAGCAGAGGACCCTGTCCACTCCAGGTAAACACAGCCCATGACAGCACCACCACCTTGCACATTGCCTTGAGAACTTGGACCCATGGCTTCGTGGGGGGCTGTGCCCAACACTTCCTCTACCATCTGCTCTTACCAACTAAAATCTGGACTCATCTGACCAGGCCACAGTCGTCTACAATCCAACCAATATAGTCAATGACACAGAACAGGCGCTGCAGGTGACACTGTACGTTACCAAAGGCAGTGGCAGTGGTAATCTGCTGCCATAGCGTATTATGCCAAATTTTGCCACACGGTCCTGATAAGATACGTTCATTGTACATCCTACATTGGTTTCTGTTATTTCATGCAGTATTGCTGGTCTGTTAGAACTGAACTCTACACATTAGCCACTGCTCTTGGTCGTGAAGTGAAGTCCAAAGGCCACTGTTGTCCATGGTGAAAGGTACTGCCTGAAATTTGATTTTCTCAGCACACTCTTGACAATGTGGATCCCTGAACACAATTCCATAATGATTTCTGAAATGGAACTGCCATGCATCTAACTCCAACTAGCACTCCACACTGAAAGTCTTAATTCCTGTCGTGTGGCCACAATCACGTCTGAATCCTTTCCACATGAATCACTTTAGCTCAAATGACAGCTCCACAACTGCACTGACTTTTTATACCTTGTGTACACAATACTACCACTATCTTTGTATGTGCACATCACTATCCCATGAATTTATTATCTCAGTGTATTTAAAATGTAACTGGCATAACAGTTAATACACTTACCACTGTGAGAAATACCTACATGGATAAATGTTATCAAGTTATCCATTAAACCACGACCGTACCTAGGAATGCGCCTCTGCCTGAAGAAGACAGGAGAAATCATGACTGCATGGAGAATTTGTAAGGGCTCCCCATCAAAACTTCTGCAGCATAGCTGAAAACCTAGGCAACATGTGGGGCCACCCATTGTTTCGAGTAGATAGCAGAAATTTTACTGGGAAGCCCTTGCACATCTTTCATACGGTAATGTCTCTCACCATGTGATTTCCATATTTTTGGAGCCCTGAAGAAAAACATCTGTGGCTGTCGATTTGCTCTGGAAGAAGTGCACACTTTGTCACTATCTTCATGCAAAATTGTTTATAGTTGCTTACAGAACCATCTTGTCTAACAAGGATGTCAGTGTATTAACATTTATGGGTTTCCTTTTGAAATATATGGTTTCATTTTCTTCTTCTCATTTGACTGCCCCTTATAGCTATCTTAACTAAGAATCTGAGTTACTTCCATAACCCTTCACACAGTCCATAAGTACCCTTCACTAAGCCGCAACTGAAACATCTGTTTTGTTTGTCAGGTCTGATGCTAATGGTGAGAGGCATGCAGTTTTACAGGCAATGTCTGATTTATCAGTGGAATTGTGGAAAGGAGTAGCAGAACTCCAAGTATATTTTAGATCAAAGTTATTCCACCTTTTCTCTCAGTTGCTCGTCACAAAGAGTGAATTTACTCTAATGCTTCACAAACCTTGTTTTTCTCTAACCTTTACCACAACACAAGTTCCACAGTGTCAGCAGAAGAACGCAACATTTTTTATTGTATTGGACATTTGAGTCATTGTGTGTTAGTGAAATTTTGGTGCAGCTTGAAAGATGAATATCCTCTATTGCTGCAAAATGTCTATTTGGTGCTTTCACCATTTTCAAGTACATAATACATATGTACAACAGATTTCCCAGCATGTGTGTCAACAGCAGTAAGTACTACAACCTGAAGAACTTGTCATGAGAATTCAATATTCATCTTTAAACCTAGTATTGAGTACATCTGCGAAAGTAAGAACCAGTGCCACTAATTAAACTTTCAATCCCCATTTGTGCTATTTTATATACAAATTTTAACAACTTACAAGTTAATTTTGAAATTACTTTTTGAAACTCATATGTATAAATTATTTGTGTTGCAAATAATCTATTTACAGAAAGTTGCATTTGTAACACTACCGAAACGAACTAGAGGTTCCAAAACGAAATGAGCTTTAAAAACGGTTCCTCATATAAAAAAGAAGTAACTCTGCCCTACAGTGATCTCTAGTATAACCAAAGAATCGAGCTATGATTTTCTTGGAAGAGCTTTGCAAATGAACCAGTTTTAGTGGTTTTGGCTCCTCTTTGAATACCCACACAGTGTAGTGCTGCCGGGTTTGTAGCTCGTACAAATATGCCTAATAGTTAAGTTTCATCTCTTAATATGGTAGATATACAATTTTCATTTTCTCAGACAAATTTTTTTTAGCATTTTCTTGCGCCAACTAACATGAGCATGCTTTTGAGTTTCAGTGAAATTGGGCAGAATCCACTGGAAAAATACTATATTCATAGCTAAATGTTCAAGGAAAATCAAATGTACTGCAATCAACAATATGGCTATCTCGCCCACAAGGCAGAAACCTATCACTTCAGTCAAGTTGTGCAAAGAATCAGTATTATTTGGAACAACAACCTACTTTGGAGCTACACAAAACTTGTCACTGACAGTTGCTCAACCATGACTGAATTCGGCAAACCAGATGTAAACAACTTGCAGTTCTCTCACGATATCCTATTCCTAGATTTCTGAAAAAGCATTTGACACAGTGCCCCACTGTGTACATAATGAAAGTGAGCATATGGGATAGGTTCCCACATATGTGAGTGGCACACAGACTTCTTAAGTAAGAGATCCCTTTATGTTGTCTTCCACGTTGATTGTTCAATGGAGACAAAGGTGCTATCAGTAGTGGTCCAGGGAAGTGTGATAGTGCCACTATTATTTTCTATATACAGAACATAAATTATGTAGCAGATACAGTGAGCAGCACTCTTCAGTCGTTTACTGATGATGCTGTTGTATACGGCAATGTGTCATTGTAGTCACTGCAGGAGGATACATGATGACTGACAAAATTTCTTGTTTGTCACGAATGGCACCTGGCTCTAAAAGCAGAAAAAGGTAAGCTAATGCAAATGAGTATATAAAATAATCCTGTAATCCAATAATATTCAAATACAGCATTAGTAGGGTGCTAGCCAACACAGTCACATTGATTAAATATCTAGGCTTGACGCAGGGTGGTCCATTGATAGTGACTCGACCAAATACCTCGCGAAATAAGCATCAAACGAAGAAACTACAAAGAACGAAACTCTTCTAGCTTGAAGGGGGAAACCAGATGGCGCTATGGTTGGCCTGCTACATGGCACTGCCATACGTCAAACGGATATCAACTGCATTTTTTAAAATAGGAACCCCCATTTTTTAATACATATTCGTGTAGTACGTAAAAAAATATGAATGTTTTAGTTGGACCACTTTTTCGCTTTGTGATAGATGGCACTGTAATAGAAAGTATAAGTACGTGGTATCACCTAACATTCCACCAATGCGGACGGTATTTGCTTCGTGATACATTACCCGTGTTAAAATGGACCATTTACCAATTGCAGAAAGGGTCGATACCGTGTTGATGTATGGCTATTGTGATCAAAATTTTCAACGGGCCTGTGCTATGTATGCTGCTCGGTGTTCTCGACGATACCATTCAAATGTCCGGACCATTCGCCGGATAGTTACTTTATTTAAGGAAACAGGAAGTGTTCAGCCACATGTGAAACGTCAACCACGACCTGCAACTAATGATGATGCCGAAGTAGGTGTTCTAGCTGCTGTCGCGGCTAATCCGCACATCAGCAGCAGACAAAATGCGCGAGAATCGGGAATCTCGGAAACGTCCGTGTTGAGAATGATACATCAACATCGACTGCACCTGTACCATATTTCTATGCACCAGGAATTGCATGGCGACGACTTTGAATGTCGTCTACAGTCCTGCCACTGGGCAGAAGAGAAATTATGGGACGATGACAGACTTTTACACGTGTTCTATTTAGCGACGAAGCATCATTCACCAACAGCAGCATAATATGCACATTTGGGCAATGGAAAGTCCACAATGGCTGCAACAAGTGGAACATCAGCGACCTTAGTGGCAATCTAAATGGTGCAATGTATGTCGATTTCCTACGTAATGTCCTACCAACAAGATATTTCACTGCATGACAGAATAGCGATGTACTTCCATCATGATGGATGTCTGGCACATAGCTCACGTGTGGTTGAAGCGGTACTGAATAGCGTATTTCATGACAGGTTGGTTGGTTGGTTGTCTAAGCAACCTACCGTGGCCCACACGTTCACCGTATCTGACGTCCCTGAATTTCTTTCTGTGGGGAAAGTTGAAGGATATATGCTATCGTGATCCACCGACAATGCCAATACATGATTTGTCTCTAATCACCATTTGTGCCTGAAATGCTATGTAAAACTATTTGACCGTATTCAAAACCTCTTCCACCCCAGCACAAAAGCCACCATTAAGCTGATGACACAAACTTGTGTGGCCCAGCATTAAAAAAGAATGTCATTTGAGAACGAGTTGCATGTCAGAAGTGCAATGTGATGCTAAGGACAGATGCAGTGTACCCACAGTTACAACCAGGAAACCATCATCATCTGCTTCTTTCCAAATACTCTAACACAATAAACGTATGGTGAAAATAATGGAACAGCAAACCACTACTAGAATCACTGGAACTGGTCAAACCATCATATTTGCTGACACCAAATGCCCCTTTCCACAAGCAGGAAACTTGGGACTTAACATCAGCTGCTTCAAACCAACCAAGCAGTTGGCATAATCACAACCTCAGGGTTACCCTCACCTATGTAAACAAGTCCACAGAAATAACTCGACACACCAGTAGTTTCCACTATAGTAGGCTAAGGGATGCATAACAAATACCCACACATTCCTGGAGTTGCACTCTACCATGGTGCGCAGCAGGGGCTGTGCGGAAAGCGACGTCTGGACAATGATTAAAAGTGTAAACACTGTTCTTTGGGCTAGCAACTAAACTTTGCCAACATTATGTTCTCTCTGTTTTCCTTTTTGATGGTTGGTTTGTTTTCTGTTGCCAAGGTGTATTTTTGTAATCATCTGACTAAAATCATTTTACTTTATTACATGCATATTACAGGATTATTGCCCCTTGTATTATGGAAGGCTCCTGTAAGATCACCAGTACAATTAACTCTATTCTCTCAGTCATATCAAGAGTCCATGCAGAGGAGAAAAACTGATCTATGTACACAATGAACACTGGGTGACATTCAGCTTGATGTTGCAATTGCATTAGGTACTATGCTGTGCCCTATCAGCCAAAATCAGATGAAGTCCAAGGAAGTCAACCTGCTGATTTTTAATAAGATTTAGATGTAATATCACAGTCAAGGCCCGTGTAAGAGTAGCAATTATGTTTTGAACCCATAAGCCAGTGAAGGCTTAACTGAGCAGAGAACCGATCTTAAATGTTCAAGTTCACCACAAAAATGGTAGGGATCCTAGAATCTATAAATGTTGTTAGTAGTTTCTGATGTGCGTTTAGAATTATGATGTACTCCCACAGCAAGAGCGCATACTTCAATCATTCATACATCATTAACCTGAGATTTATTAGCTCTCTAGAGAGCATATTATATTACTTTAAGATAAAACAGTACTAATAATTGACAATATTATTGTTTTAACTTTTTACTTTCCCATACTGTCAACACAGTTCTAGTGAGGAATACACTTGCAGATACCTCTAACCCAGAGAATGATATTGGTGTTTACAAAATTACTTTGTTCAGAGTTCAACAGCTTATTTTACACAGTGAGGTATCCTTGACAATGCAACTATCATTGGAGTCAGAAATGTGGATTTACTTCAGCTTACCGTCTCCAGTTTAAACAACTGTGAAATAAAGTAATGTGACTTCACTTCCTTCCCTCTTTCACAGTTAAGGTTACTTCCACTACAATCGAAACCTCTATGTTGTTTGTAATGACAACAGTCACATACAACTTGGGTTGTATGTAACAGGACTGTGTACAAAGTTCATTTCATTGCTAATAGAAACCGTTCTTGTTTTATTACACCCACTAATCTACTGTAATTACTGAATGTTGTAATTTTTAAGTCTTTTTCTAATGCTAACACAAATCTTTTTTACTATGCAACTACGTTCAGTATTTCTAGGTTTTCAGTTCTACAGTACTTTTCAATGAGGAGGAACAACAGATAGCGGATCTGAAGTTTGGAAGTAGCAGAAGTTTTGGAATAATCTGATGATAAAAGTAACATAGCAGAACTTGATGCATCAGAATACAAACACTATCTTGTTCATCTAAAGCTGCAGCAAGTGTAGAAATGTGTTTCCTATATAGGAACCAACCAGCCATTGACTTTTGCCACTTTACAGTTGCCATATTTACCTGATTATAAGACAAGATTTTATCCCAAATTTGCAATTAAAAAAAATTGCAGGGTCATCATATTCACATATGAAACTATTGTTGCTGAGGTCAACATTTTTACATTGTTTAGTTGAATATATCAGTCTAACATTTATAGCAGTTATCTTACATTTAGAGATGAAGCTTTGGTTGTTGTGGCTATTAGAAGAATTCTGAACGGCAGGGCTCAGCAAACAATATTCGCATTCCAACAGGCTCGAGATTTCCTGATACGAAGAAGTGCTGATACAATATCTAAGTTACTCGAATTCTCATGTGCCAAAACACTAGCACAAGAGATACACGAGGAACTATAAACGAGCCACTACAACAATGTATTATAATTTGACAACTTCGTGAAACACAGGAGGAAATAGCTTTCAAAAACAGAAATGAGTTGCCAGCATTTAATCAGCTTTAGAACATAACAGTGACATTCAGTTGAAACAAGAACGAAAAAAATCCAGAATTAAATGTTTAACAGAGGAAGTAAATCGTATTAAAGTAACTTTTATCATGAGAATAAGCTAAAGCAGGAAGACCCGTCATGGAGATAGTACCAAGAGATGTCACTAGATCACAGAACAAGGAACATGTAGATACTGGGACTGAATTTGGAATTGTGAGCTTTCACTTGTTGGTGTTGTTACAAATGACCTGCACACTAGAAGATATTGTGATCCGTTTTTCAGTTGCTCAAGCCCAGCACTACAAAAGGATTGGAAGGGGAACAGTGACACCAGCTTGGCTGAGAGCCATGGAGATTGCAGGGAGGGGATCGGTAAGCAAGCAGTAAATTTCATTGTGTTACCAACCATGAGAATCTATACCACATATCTTTGCCTTTTTATGAATTTCTACCACCTTTTAACTGCAGTTTGTCTGAATCTTTTTGTAGTCAGAATCAAACTGAAATGAAAATTTAGCTAATACTATGGTTGAGTATTCATTTCTGCAGGAGATGGTCCATGTCCAGATAGGGTCCAGTGGCATACATGTGTGTCTTCTGCTACAATCTTGTCAACACTCACCAAGATTTATGATGAGAATGGAAGGGCTTGGGCCAGCTGGTTCTACACAGCCAATGAGAGACAGGCAGGTGGACGATACGATCGGGATCAATGTAGATTGTAATATTCTCATATCAGTACAGAAGTAAAATCAGATATGTATTTAAAAGAAACGTGTGCTCTCAGGTCCCACCACAACAACCTCAGAAATTCCAACATATTTGGAAGGAACAGCCAAATATTTATTACAAAGACAAATATCACATTTGTTCTAGCAGGATGATAATGATTAAGAACAGTGATACCACTGGCAACACTGCTATTAAGCAAAAATGGCAGAAAAGAAAACAGTCCAAAACTTAATGTAAACCATTTCTTTTGTTTATTTTATTTCTTAGTATTATCAAAAGGTAGACAATTAAGCCATAAGTTTGTTAACTATTTAGCAGATACTTTTTGTCAGTGAAACAGTTTATAATTTTCATTAGTCACAACATGGTAAAAAATTTTGCTCGTGGGGCCTCTAAAAAAAAAAAAAAAGGGTAATTTTATATTCAGGGTTGTCTTACATTTGTGTAGATACAATAATTATAGTAAGTCTGACACTAATTACATTACAGTCTCTCTTCAAAACTTTAGTATTAATAGATCGTTTTATAAAATATATAAGCCAAAGAGTGTAATACCTGCACAAAGTAGCAAAACTTATGGTAAATAATCTGTAAATGAGTAAAAATGCTAAAAATGAGAGTTTTAAAAAATTAAATGCTTGCCATACTAATAACAAATTCTTCAGTAAGGTTGTGAAGTTTCCATCTATTGCAGACAAAATATTGCCAAGCACATATCACCCCCATCTAAAAATTCAGTCCCTATTCTTTGACATGATACCACGAACTGACCTTTACAATTAGCTGAATAAACCTTGAAGGTTAAGTAGAATTGTTCAGAACACTTCACAGCTGGAAGCCTAAAGAATATGTAGAGTAAACAATAAATATAACAAATTGACTATAATAATGGTGATGTCAATGGCAGCAGCTGTAGCAGCACCACAAATGAAGGATAAAAAAATGCACAAAACTGTATGGTTGCTTGCCTGCATTAAAAATAACTTACCAGAGAATCACTCCTTCGCAAATAAAATACGGTCCACGACACTATTTCATGAAAGAGCGCAACATTGCCCTCACAAAGCGCTCTTATAGCCAAATCGGCACAAAAAAAGAACAATGTCACTATTCTTTCGAGACCTGGAGTTCCCTGTAAATAAGAAGTTCAATATGTCACCTAAAATCTTTTACGTGATGTTCACATTGAGAAAATCAAAATTTCAGTCAACTAGAAGTAAAAAGTAGTAACAGGTATTTAAAATTTAACAATTTACTGATATCTATCTGTGCATTTTTAAGCAAAATAAAGCCAGGGAAACCTTCTCTTACATATCACTTATTGCCAAAAAAAATTTACAAATGTTGTGACAGTATCATTTGCAATTAAAGGACTATTAGACAATGATTATTAATATTAGGGTATTAACAACTTTGAAAATATGAATGTAACAGCAGGAACTCACGAAATGGTGATAAAGTGGTAGCAAAAGGAAAAGGGTAGTGTCAAAGATTTGCAGATGCTTTATTTTAATAGCAATAATAACAAGAAAGTTTAGTTTATCTAAATGGGAGTTTGCTAATGGATATTAATTGCATTCTGGATAGTAAAGCAGTGCCCAAAATGCTACCAAGGAAATATTTGTCTACAATGCAATTGCGTGTGACAGTACTCACATCCAGGAAAACTGTGACTGCACACAACAACACTGTTCAACACAAAATGTTATGGAAATTAAATGAGCTCAAGTTCTTTTTTTTGCGCAGTTTAAATCAAAACTGATGTTGACATTCTCACACACACATTACCTCCATATGAATTTTAACCGTTAAGTGACTGACTGACTGACTGGTTGAGGTGGAGTATGGGACTAAATGGTGAGGTCATCAGCCGCCAGATTCAAAAATTACTTGCATAAGACAGTGGTATCTGATGAAAGTGGGCAAATCCAGTCTGAGGGATCATACCATAAAGAGAGGAAGCTGAAGAATACACAGTAGAGGGCATAACAGGGTAGGCCAAATCTAAAAACTAGAAAAACAGAGGGCTAAAAGCAGTCTTTGCAAGGGGAGTGGTCATGGGTCCTAGACACAGGAAACTAAGAGACCCCAACCACAACCACCCTGCTGCTCCAAGACAAACAAAATCTCTTAACTGAAAATAAAATCTACTTTCACATAGGAAACTCAGGACCAGGGCAACCATCTGTGAACCGTCTGTCAATATTAAAGGCAAGGAATCTGGAAGGCTATACTTAGTATGAAGGACAAAAAGACTGGGGGCGTTCTACCAATATATGGGATACTGTCAGTCTGTCTCCACAGCCACACTGTGGGGGTGGCTTGTTACACAAGAGAAAACAGTGTATGAGCCTAGTACGACCATTATGCAGCGGTATAAGACAGTGGACTTCTTCCCAAAAGAGTGGAAGGAAGAGTTTATTACTGAGAGCAGTAGAGCACCAGAGGTCATTCCACTATTGAGCAAAGAGAAGTTTGATGTGTATCCATATATTTGCACCTGGAATCATGAAAGGAAACAGCAGGTAAGTGTCTGCCTCTCTAACCAAACTGTCAGTCAGTCCATTCCCTGGGATGCCCACATGACTCAAGACCCAGAAAAAGACAACTGAGCAGGCAGTGTAGAGAGAAGTTCATGGATAGCAGAGATCAAAGTGAGGAGAGTAGCATCAATCTATAACCTACAGGCTGCTCCCTGAGTCTATACACATTAAAACACTGGAGGCAGGCCTGAGTAACAAAATGGAGGATCCTGCTAATGGCTAGCAGCTCTACTGTGAACACACTACATGATCCCAGCAGGAAATTGCGTACCATGCCAGTAGGAGACAAAATAATATCCCATTTTATCCATCATTTTAGAACCATCTGTGTAAAAAATGGTAGCACCCCAGAACTCTTCAAGGATGGAGCATAGCAGATGCTGGAATACTGTAGGAGCGACAGAAACCTTAGGATCCTGGGATAGGTCGGTCCTAATCAATGGAGCATACACCACCTGAGGAGAAGAGGTGTGTGTGTGTGTGTGTGTGTGTGTGTGTGTGTGTGTGTGTGTGTGTGTGTGTGTGTTTGGGAGGGGGAGGGGGGGGGAGGGAGTGAGACGTATTCCAACCGGCAATCCCACCCTAGGACGGTATCAGCAGAGACACCCATCATTTGCAATAAGGCGATTGCATAAGAAACCAGGAGTGGGCTCCACCATATTTGTAGAAAAACTGTCGATATGTAATGCCAGGGTACCCAGAGGCCCATTGATGGTGACGAGGAACAGTATTACACCTAACAGAACCATGTGGGATACCGTTCTCCTGAACTCTAGAGGTGCTGAGAGAAGTGCCAACTCTTTTGGGTTAGAGCTGGTGGGGTAAAAAATCATGGATAAAAACCTGAAGAGGGCAGCAAAAGACAGTCACGGGAGGGGGGGCTGTAACTAAAATGTGACGGTACCAAGCCGTGTCGTATGCCTTGGTCAAAGAAGAGTTGAGTAACCAACATAATTTGAAGCTAACCATCCTCTCAAGCAGTTTATAAAGTAAGTTGGTCAGGCTAATCGGTTGGTAGCTGTCTAGAGACATTGGGTTCTTCTCGGGCTTAAGTATGGGCATAACTATGCTGTCTCACCATTGCAAGTGGAAGACACCTATGAGCCAAATGTGGTTGAAAACCCTGAGTCAATGTTTTGTTTTGTTATGTTATGTTATGCTTTAAGGCAAAAAAGCAACTGGGGTCATACATGCCCAAGTCAAAACTATAGAACACAAAGACAGAGAGGAGTTTAAAGATGACTATATATCAGTCTCAACTGATGTAATAGAAAACAGCTAAAAACAGACTTGTGGAAAAAAGGCTAAGAAAGACACCATACAGAAATCGAGGTCCAAAAATAAAAATTAAATGGCCATCACCATATTGCTTTGGCAGATAAAAAGTAAAATGCGGTCAATAGCCTGTGCTTTATTTGCTAAAACAGGCGATAACTCTGAAGGCAAACCCAAACAGGAATGTAAGAGGTTAAAAAATGGATGTTCCATCAGGAAGTGGCAGACAGTTAAAACTTGGGTGCAATGTGTACAAAGTGGTGGGGCAGCTCCACTTAGCAAATGACAATGGCTAAAAAGGCAGTGCCCAATACATACAGTTAAAATAACCTCCACCTGCCAGGAGGGCCGAGAGGAGGTCGTCCAAGCTACTGGGAGAGGCTTGATAAGCTGGAGCTTATTCTGGTGAAGGGAGGACCATTGGTGATGCCAAAAGGACACCACCACCTGACAGACGGGACACACATCATCTGAGTGAACATAGGTACTCGTGGGCTGAGGTACTAGTACTGCAGCTTTGGAAGCAGCATCAGCAGCCTCATTTCCTGGCAGACCAACATGACCAGAAACCCACACAAACATCACACTGGCTCAACCAAAAGTGAGCAATTGACAGTTTTCCTAGACCTACTCCACTAAGGGATGGGCCGTGTACAGCACCCATACTTTGAAGGGCACTCAGGGAGTCGGAGAAGAGGACAATTGAAATGGCTATGTCACAGGATGTACTCCGTGGCCTGATACAAGGGAAGAGCTCGGCTGTGAATACTAAGGAGTGTGCCGGAAGCCGGTATCTAAAGACACGGGCGCCAATGAAAGGCACACCTGACCACACAGTCAGTCCGAGAGTCATCAGTGTATACAAAGATACTATCGTGAAGTACCATGCGAAGATCATGAAACTGCATGTGATAGACCAAGGCTGGGAGTAGGGTCCTTAGGAAGTGAATGAAGGCCAAGGTTAACATGGGCCACTTTATGATGCCAAGGTGGTGAAGGGTTCACACCCACAGAGGGAGTTCCAGGTAGCGTGAAGTTAAATCACCATAGTAAGCGCTGAAAGCGAACTCCAGGAGGTAACAGAACAAGGCCAACCCCCATACTGATGATCAAAGGGATCATCGAAGGAGGAGGCATAGGATGGGTGGCCACACATGGCAAATGGCATGCATACCTGTTGAGGAGAAAGTCACAGCAGTAGGACAAGGGTAGTTCAGCAACTTCAGCATGCAGACACTCAACCAGGCTGGTGTAAAATGCACACACGGCCAAATGAATGGCCAATGGTAGATAGTGTTGAGAGTGTTGAGATGGCATAAGAGGGAAGGGCACGCAGATGCATAAACAAAGCATCCATAGCTGAGTTTCAAACAGACATGGGACTGGTACAAACTGAGGAGGGTGGTTCGATCGGCACCCCAGGAAGTGCAATAGAGGACACATAGGACACTGAGGAACCACATACAGCGGGCTGCCAGTTAAGATACATGGGAGGACTAAGGGAGTTTCCTATTGAGCAAGAGCCAAGAAATTTTGTAGTTTCAACAAACGAAAGAGCAGCAGGCCCAAGATTTAAAGATTGTGGGAGAAACCACTTGCGTCACCAGAAATTCATACAGATGCTTTTGTCAGTGGAAAAGCAAAAGCCATTGCTGATGCTCCAGGGGTAAAGACACCACTGAAGAAGCAACTCACTGAGACAGGTCCGTGGAGAACTGCAGTAGATGGCAAACTTTTCAACAAAAAGGGAGCTGGAGACGCCCAGTGGGAGACAAGCCATTATAGGGTTAATGGCAATAGCAAAGAGGACGACACTCAGGACAGAACCCTGAGGCATACCGTTTTCCTGGATAAAGGGGTCCAACAAGGCAGAACCCGCATGCACCCTGAAAACTATCTTTTAAAAATGCCTGAAGGAAACAGGGCAGGAGACCACAGAAGCCCCACACGTAAAGAGTACGGAGGATACCAGTTCTCCAGCATGTGTCGTAGGCTTTCTCCAAATTTAAAAAACAGTGCTACAGTCTGGGATTTCAACAGAAAACCGTTCATAACATGGGTGGACAAAGTAACGAGATGGTCAACTGAAGAACTCCGCACACTCAATCCACAAGGGACGATTTCACAACCTCAGATCTGCATGTAGGTAGCCTGTCTGCATGACCATGTCCTTCACGGAGCGAGGGGCAACAAGAACAGAACTATAGGTACCAGACAGGAGAACACAGGGTATGCGACTAGCCAGTAACTTGCAAGTGACTGGGTAAGGCGCCTTTTCCTTTACCCAGATCTCTTTAACAGTCTGCTCATCAACATACATGGGACAACCCCAAGAGGAGGTGGCATAGCTGCCATTGCAGTTGACACAGCAGTGAGGAAGTGGACACACACTCGTGTGCATCCCTACCACAGGTGACATTTGGCTGTGGTGTCGACAAGACGTCTTAGTGTGGTTGAAATGATGACACTGTTGGCAGCGCATCAGGTTTGGACTGTACAGCCAGACAATGATTATTTCATAGCCTGCTTTGAGCTTGAACGGAAGCACCAACATCAAAGGTGAGGAAAAGAGTGCGGGTGAGCACAACGTAGGAATCAACCTTTTTCATTACACGATGGATGCCAATGACACCCTGATCAGAGAGGTAAGATCAGATTTCGGCCTCAGACCGTCTAGCAGCCTGGTGTAAATTACACCACAGAAAGAATTCCAAGTTCTATGGGCCTCGACACAAGCGGGTAGCCATGGAGAAGCGAGGCAGCAAGCAATTGTGCTTAAGAATCAGAAGTGGTCTCCAAAAGAAAAAGTGCCATTTCATAAACGAGAGCACGATTTCACAGGGCCAGCAATTGCTTCAACACCTTTCTGAATAATAAACAGATTTACTGTGTGGAAGGACTGACCATCTTCAGTATGTGAGACCATGAGGAACCGTGGTGCAGTGGGGTCTGTGACTCATCAGCCTCATTACATTACGTTTAGTAGCTGTTGAGTGGGAAGATGATTGACTCACCGTGAGGAAATCCCCATGATTGCCAGCGTCTCCAATGGTGCGCTCCTTCCATCTGGATGCCCCTTTCACAAGAGTGCACACCCGCCTTAGGTGATTGTTCACACCTCAGGTCACACCCCCCGAACACCTGACAGGGACCAATCGGCAATTTGGGAAGGTTGCAGCTCAGGCAGTCATCCTCCTTGGGCCTGGCCTGTACCAGGGGGTATGTGCGAACCCTACCTGTCGACGCAGGGCTGGGAATTACGCATTAGCCAGTCACCCGTTACGCGTCACACACATGGGCCGGCCTTCAGGAGCACACTGGGAGGAAGAAGAAAAAAAAGAGGATCCTCAAATGCCGAAGCAGAGGAACGAGAGAAGAGAAACAAAGAAAGGAAAAGGGAGTGAAAAACCAAAGGTGAGATTGTTCACACATCAGTGAAAGAACGCAGAACATTCCTAATAATACCCCTGACATGTTCCCCAAGGGAGAGGGAAAAGAATAGCAAGAGGATAGACATTCAGCATGCAAGGGAAAAATACTGCAAAGTCTTGGCGGTGGTAGCCAAGCACAAACCCATTAACGAGTGGCATGCCCCATGGGGGGCTGAGTAGATGTCTCTGGGTAATGTCCAAAGTGTGGATCGTCTGGTTGCAGATGTAAATAGGGTCTGGGGCCAAGACACGTGAGAGGTAAGAGCCTCCAAGAATTCCTGTTCACTTAAGTGTTCATTATAGGCTTCATCTTGGCAGGGGTTTAAACAGAGGGTGGTTTCTTCAACTCATTGTTGGTTGGTTTAGAAGAGGGAGAGGGGGGAGGGGGGAACAAACTGTGTGGTCATCTGTCCCTTGTACCAATAAAATAATTACATAAGGGGGTGGGGAGAGAAAAGAAGAGACACAGCAAAACATGAGAAAGGGAGAACCAGAAGAATAACGGAATGACAACCAACACTACTATGGACAAAACGGGGAAAGAAAACCACATAGAGAAGCAAGAAACAAGTAGAAGAGGTAAAAACAAGAGCGCAGATGACTGGCTGGCCGACCACGAGAATAAAAGGCAAAGCCAGCAATTCTGCAACAACACATTAAAAACATCCAAAAAGCATTAAGAGTGGAGAACACAAAGGGACAGAGGACATGCGCTACAACTTACATAGAATGATAAAACCCACCGTCACATATAAAACGTAAAACTAAATTAGCTGATGAGGTGTTGTCAGCTAAAATAAATGGCAACAAGTCCAGTAACTGAAGAGTGTCTCAGGGCAGCCAAAGGAGGGCAGATCACCAAGATACGGGCCACTGTCAGCCGGGCACCGCACCGACACTGAAGCAGGTCATTCGAGCACAGGAGGTAGCCTAAGTCACAAAAAGCAGAGAACCCACAGATTCCAGGCGAGAGGTCTGCATGGAGGTCTTCCACACATTCGTCGTCTCCTTACTGGCATGCAGTCTGTTGTGTGTACTGAGATTATGCCATTCCGTCTCCCAAAACCACAAAACCTTGCAGTGTAGTACTGAAGACAGGTCAGTTGCAAACAAGCCAGTCTCCATAAGCGGTTTCCGCGTAGCCTGTTGCTAAGTTTGTTGCCTGGGGTTCCAACATAACCTAGGGTCCAGACAACCACTACTGAACGACTGGACTGTTTGAGAATACAGGATGACTCCTGGATGGTTGTTATCAAAGAATGACAAGGGTAGCACTGGTTGATAGCTTGTAGGCTGCTCAAGGAGTCAGTACACAGAAGAAATTACACCCCAGGGCATGAACAGATGTGCTGAAGAGCACGAGTGTAACCCCCAGCTCAGCAGTGAAAGCACTGCAGCCAATGGGCAAGGAATGCTGTTCAATATGTCCTCCACGGACATACATGAAGCCGAAGTGATCATCAGCCATTGAGCTGTCTGTGTAAACTACTTCGTGGCCTCGGTACACGTCAAGAATCTAGAGGAAGTGGCAGCAGAGAGCTGCGGGGCTAACAGACCTTAGGTTCACGTGACAGGTCCAGGCGAAGCCATGGCCTAGGTGCACACTATTGAGGTGTATGTGAATGGACCTCAAGTATAGGCGATAAAGGCAAGGACTCCAGTTAGGAAAGAAGGGATCGGACACAAACTGCAATTGGAAGCCCACACCTGGGCCACCGATGCAGGAGATGAACTGCCGTGGGTGGGAACAGAAGACTGATTCGGATATGCAGAACTACATACACGTGCAACATAACTCGCCAGCAGTTGTGCACTTCTAACCTGCAATAGAGGGACTCCAGCCTCCACAAGGACACTGGTCACCGGACTCGTCCTAGAAGCTCCTGTCGCTAGGCGAATGCCACAGTGGTGCACTGGGTCGAATAAACACAATGCAGAGGGCACCTTTGAACCATAAACCAGACTTCCATAGTAAAGGTGGGATTGAACAAGGGCTCTGTAGAGCTGCAACAGATACAGAGATCTGCACCCCAGTTGGTGTTGCTCCGGCAGTGGAGGGCATTGAGGTGCTGCCAGCACTTCCGCTTCTGATGAAGGTGAGGTAGCCATGTCAACCGGGCACTGAAATCCAGTTCTAAGAATCAATATGTCTCCACTACAAGGAGTGGATGGTCATGAAGGCAAAGTACTGGTTCCGGATTAACAGTACAATGCCGACAGAAGTGTGTAACACACGACTTTGCAGCCGAAAACTGGAATCCGTGGGCTACAGCCAATGACTGCACCATGTGGATGGCTTCCTGTAGGCGGTGCTCAGCAACACCAGTACTGGTGAAGCAGTACGAGAAGCTGAAGTCATCTGCATACAGGGATGGTGAGACGAATGGCCTTACGGCTGCTGCTAGACCATTAATGGTCACTAGAAATAGAGAGAGACTCAATACAGAGCCCTGCGGGACCCCATTCTCCTGGATATGGGGGAACTATGGGAGGCACCAACTTTGACACAAAGTATGAGAGACGAAATTTTGGATAAAAATCAGGAGCGGGCCTCTGAGACTCCACTCCTATAATGTGACAAGGACATTATGTCGCAAGGTGGTGTCGCACGCTTTTCGTAAATCAAAAAGACAGTAACCATGCGGTGGCATCTGGAAAATGCTGTTCAGATGGCAGACTCGAGGGACTAAATTGATCCCCAGCCACACAGTTTCTGCAGCTAATACTTGTCCATTCAAAAAGATAGAGGTTCTTAAAAACAAAATTAGCAGTGGTACAGCAACCCTGGCAGAAGTGGCCGTGACATGGAGCCAGTAGGCCACCTGACTCCAGGACCCAGCCCAACTGCCAACACACCATACGTTCCAGCAGCTTACAAAGAACATTGGTGACACTGAGGGGCCAATAACTATCCACATCAAGCAGGTTTTGACTAGGTTTGAGCACCGAAATGATGATACTCTCCCACCATTGCGATGGAAAGAAGCCATCCCACTAGATCCGGTTGAAGATGACAAGGTGTTGCTAGTAGTCAGATGAGAGATGTTTAATCATCTGACTGTGGATCCGATCTGGCCCAGGAGCTGTATTGGGGCAATGTGCAAGGGCACTGAGGAGCTCCCACTCTGTAAATGGGGCTTTATAGGATTCAGTGTGGAGTCTAGTGAATGAGAGGACATTCCAAGGCCAAGATGAAGGCACCGGTGGCAACCTGATTATCCCTCATATCCTGATGGACATGCCGGATAAAATTAACACCTCACCACTCTAAATTGGCACGCAGCTCATCGTCAGACTGCAAAAGAAGATCCCTGTGGAATACAATACCCTGTACCATATTTAATCTCTTCTGGGACATGATGGTAACAGAAAAATCCCCCAACTTGTCACAAGTGAGTAATGTCTGACTGGGCAGAGGATGCTGTCTTTATCAAGACCGATCCAGAGCACATTTTGGACAAGCCCTCCAGCTCCCCAAACTTGTCCTCCAAACGCTCCGCAAAAAACTGAGGTTTCGTGGACATTAAAGATTCTCCATCAACTCTCGTACATACGAGGTACCAGGGCGAGTAAGCTTCACTGCCATCCTTAGCCTGACATTCCTCCCATGGTGTGGCCAGAGGGGGAACGAATTGGGGTCATTTTTTGGCATTGAAGTTAGACTTTGCCCATTTAGAGACTGCTGGCAGTGGACCATCAGCAAGAGATGATGTACTACGCTTCATGGTCTGTCATCCACCCTGATGCCACCCACTACGACCAGGAGCCCTTCCCACAGACACCACCCAGCCTCAGCAAGGGCCACCTGGCAGGATGGCCATTGCCCAGGGCGATGGGCATCTACTCCATGGCATATATGGGGAGTTAACAGTGGAGACATCAGCAGAGTGATCCCTGTGTTGCCAGGGGGCTACAACCAACAGGGTACATGGTGGCACCACCACAACGGACTGGCTACCGTTTGGGTATAAGGTGCTAAGAACTCCATGGTCATCGTTGCTGCAGAAAGTAATAGAGCATGGTGGCAAACACACCCAGGAAGATGTCCTTGCCCAACAGATGGAGAATTAGCAGGACTGCAATGCAACGATGACAAAGTATATCTGAACACTTCTTAAATAAGGAGATAATTCAGAGGCTTCCTTTACCAGGATACAGGTTGGCTGGCAGCTTTTCTAGGAGCTCTTTGCGGTGTGGGGGAGTAGCCATGTATGTGAGAAACGGTATCCCATTTGAGTCAATTGATGTTTCAAAGTACTGCACTGAAAAGGTGTTTGAATGTTGTGCAGGTGTGGTTAAATTTAGTGGAGCTAAACTTCTTACTGTTGTTATTTATAGATCCCCAGACTCCGATTTCACAACATTTTTGCTAAAGCTAGAGGAGGTTCTTGGTTCACTTTATAGGAAATACAAAAAGTTAGTTATATGTGGTGACTTCAATATTAATTGTATAAGTGACTGTGCAAGGAAAAGGATGCTGGTAGACCTCCTTAATTCATACAATCTTATGCAAACCGTATTCTTTCCAACGAGGGTGCAAGGGAACAGTAGAACAACCATAGACAATATTTTTGTTCATTCGTCATTATTAGAAGGGCATTCTGTTAGCAAAAAGGTGAATGGCCTTTCAGATCATGATGCACAAATTTTAAGTCTAAAAGATTTTTGTGCTTCAACACATGTTAAATATAGTTACCAACTTTTTAGGAAAGCTGATCCAGTTGCTGTACAGACTTTTGTAAACCTTATCAAGGAACAAGATTGGCAAGATGTTTATAGTGCTGATACAGTAGACGATAAATATAATGCTTTCCTCAAGACTTTTCTCGTGCTCTTTGAAAGTTGCTTTCCGTTAGAACGTTTAAAACAGGGTACTAGCACAAACAGGCAGCCTGGGTGGCTGACTAAAGGGATAAGAATATCTTGTAGAACAAAGTGGCAATTATATCAAAACGTTAGAAACAGTCAAAATCTAAATGCAGCAGCCCATTACAAACAGTATTGTAAGGTGCTTAAAAAAGTTATTAGGAAGGCAAAAAGTATGTGGTATGCAGATAGAATAGCTAAGTCTCAGGATAAAATTAAAACCATATGGTCAGTCGTAAAGGAAGTGGCTGGTCTGCAGAGACAGGTCGAGGATATAGAATCAGTGCGTAGTGGGGATGTCCGTGTTGCTGATAAGTCGCATATATGTACAGTACTTAATAATCACTTTCTGAATATAGCAGGTGAACTAAATAGAAACCTAGTCCCAACAGGGAATCATATAGCGCTCTTAGAAAAAAGTGTTCCGAGACTGTTACCTGAAATGCTCCTCCATGATACTGACAAGAGGGAGATTGAGTTAATAATTAAATCACTAAAGACCAAGAACTCTCATGGATATGACGGGGTATCTAGCAGAATACTGAAGTATTGTTCCACGTATATTAGCTCAGTACTTAGCCATATCTGTAACTTTTCCTTTAGCAGTGGTCGGTTTCCTGACCGATTAAAGTACTCGGTAGTGAAGCCACTTTATAAAAAGGGAGACAGGGATAATGTTGACAATTATAGACCTATTTCTATGCCATCGGTGTTTGCTAAAGTTATCGAGAGGCTTGTATATACAAGGTTACTGCAGCATTTAAATTCACATAATTTGCTGTCAAATGTACAGTTTGGTTTTAGAAATGGCTTAACAACTGAAAATGCTATATTCTCTTTTCTCTGTGAGGTTTTGGACGGATTAAATAAAAGGTTGAGAACGTTAGGTGTTTTCTTTGATTTAACGAAGGCTTTTGACTGTGTTGACCACAAAATATTACTGCAGAAGTTGGAACATTATGGAGTAAGGGGAGTAGCTTACAATTGGTTCGCCTCCTACTTTAAGAACAGAAAGCAGAAGGTAATCCTCCGCAATATTGAGAGTGGTAATGATGTTCAGTCCCAATGGGGCACTGTTAATGGGGCGTTCCCCAAGGGTCGGTGCTGGGGCCACTGCTGTTCCTTATTTATGTAAATGATATGCCTTCTAGTATTACAGGTGATTCAAAAATATTTCTGTTTGCTGATGACACCACCTTGGTAGTGAAGGATCTTGTGTGTAATATTGAAACATTATCAAATAATGTAGTTCATGAAGTAAGTTCGTGGCTTGTGGAAAATAATTTGATGCTAAATCACAGTAAGACTCAGTTTTTACAGTTTCTAACCCACAATTCAACAAGAACTGACATTTTAATCAGACAGAATGGGCATGTTATAAGCGAGACGGAACAGTTCAAGTTCCTAGGCGTACGGATAGATAGTAAGCTGTTGTGGAAAGCCCATGTTCAGGATCTTGTTCAGAAACTAAATGCCGCTTTATTTACCATTAGAACAGTATCTGAAATAAGTGACATTTCAACACGAAAAGTAGTATACTTCGCATATTTTCA
Source organism: Schistocerca piceifrons (assembly GCF_021461385.2). Classification (NCBI taxonomy): domain Eukaryota; kingdom Metazoa; phylum Arthropoda; class Insecta; order Orthoptera; family Acrididae; genus Schistocerca; species Schistocerca piceifrons. The sequence continues at coordinate 261,531,325 of NC_060141.1, forward strand.
TACGCTTATGTCATATGGTATTATTTTTTGGGGTAATTCTTCTGATTCAAAAAGGGTATTTTTGGCTCAAAAACGGGCTGTTCGAGCTATGTATGGTGTAAGTTCGAAAACCTCTTGTCGACCCCTATTCAATAGTCTGGGAATTTTGACATTGCCCTCACAGTATGTATTTTCTTTAATGTCGTTTGTTGTTAGCAATATTAGCTTATTCCCAAGAGTTAGCAGCTTTCACTCAGTTAATACTAGGCAGAAATCAAATCTGCATGTGGAATGCACTTCCTTGACTCTTGTGCAGAAAGGAGTGCAGTATTCTGCTGCATCCATTTTCAATAAGCTACCACAAGAACTCAAAAATCTTAGCAGTAGCCCAAACACTTTTAAGTCTAAACTGAAGAGTTTCCTCATGGCTCACTCCTTCTATTCTGTCGAGGAGCTCCTGGAAGAGATAAAAAATTAAGCAAATTCCAGTGTTACATTCTTGATTTTCTTTATTTAAACTAACGACTTGTTTCATTTTATGTGTTTCTACAATCGTGTTATAATTTCATGTATTGACTCGTTCCATGACCATGGAGACTTCTCCTAAATGTGGTCCCACGGAACAATAAATAAATAAATAAATAAATAAATAAAAAAGTGGACTAAAGATCTCAATGCACAATGGACACGATGCACCATGTAAGGCACCCTTACCCAATTGGCCCTCTCTCTGCGAAAATTTAGAAAGATGGAGGTCAAACCCAACACAGGACCATCACAAAGGCCGAAACGTGTGTAACTCCTTTTAGTTGCCTCTTATTACAGACAGGAATACCTTAGGCCTATTCTAACTCCAGACCTGCAGGGGGACAACTCCATGTTTCTGCCAGAGAAATGATGTAGGATAGGAAGAGGACACCGACTGTCACAAAGCATGTTGCGAGGCTTTGTTGCAAAGACCAATGGATTAGTACGCAGAGCACCCTGTAGGCTAATATCCTGAACAGTTGATTGTTGCTGGTGGCCCGGAAGGCTACAGAGCTTTGACAAAACCTGCAATGAGATGGCATACATCCCCCAGGGAGTAAACATAGTGCCCCAGCATTCATTTTTACTCTACTTAGCAAGGTTGCAACCCTTAGCATGGAGACAAGCGGTAAGGTTAGTCCGTGAAGGCTGTCTTTTACATCATTGCAACACTCATCAGTGGTCCTGGATAGCAACTGCTATGTCCTTGGTCCATCACAGCACCAGTCAATGGTGAGTGGGACCTGTGAATAGTAGCATAGCAGTGCCAGTAGCATTAAGAATAGTGTGACATCTCACAAGACCACATCAATGCAATCCAAGAGAGATGTTGAGGTACACAGCAGACCTATATAATAGCCAACTGGTTCTGCAGAATACCCAATGTGAGAGCCTATCTGCCTGGCGGTGGCAGGCAAATGATACAATCACCGGAAAGTGGTCACTGTCACAAAGACCATCATGGGGTGACCAGTGTAGTGGATTCATGAGAGCAGGGGAGAAGATCATGAGATTGATGGCAGAGAATGTGCCATGAGCGGCATTGAAGTGTGTAGGAGAACCGTCATTGAACGGACACAAAACATATGTAGTAAGTTGGAAGCCCCCCTACCTGACTAAGTGGCACTCCCCTCACCAACAGAGGGTGGTGTGCATTGCAGTCCCCAAAGGGAAGGTACAGGGCAAGAGTTTCCATTTTAGGTTGGCAGTTCAGTATAAGATGAACATCAACAAAAGCGAAACGAAGATAATGGAATGTAGTCGAATTAAGTCGGGTGATGTTGAGGGAATTAGATTAGGAAATGAGAGACTTAAAGCAGTAAAGGAGTTTTGCTATTTGGGGAGCAAAATAACTGATGATGGTCGAAGTAGAGAGGATATAAAATGTAGACTGGCAATGGCAAGGAAAGCGTTTCTGAAGAAGAGAAATTTGTTAACATCGAGTATAGATTTAAGTGTCAGGAAGTCGTTTCTGAAAGTATTTGCATGGAGTGTAGCCACGTATGGAAGTGAAACATGGACAATAAATAGTTTGGACAAGAAGAGAATAGCAGCTTTCGAAATGTGGTGCTACAGAAGAATGCTGAAGATTAGATGGATAGATCACATAACTAATGAGGAGGTATTGAATAGAATTGGGGAGAAGAGGAGCTTGTGGCACAACTTGACTAGGAGAAGCGATCGGTTGGTAGGACATGTTCTGAGACATCGAGGGATCACCAATTTAGTATTGGGGGGCAGCATGGAGGGTAAAAATCATAGAGGGAGACCAAGAGATGAATACACTAAGCAGATTCAGAAGGATGTAGGCTGCAGTAGGTACTGGGAGATGATGAAGCTTGCACAGGATAGAGTAGCATGGAGAGCTGCATCAAACCAGTCTCAGGACTGAAGACCACAACAACAACAACAACAACAACACAGTTCAAAATAAGGATGTGGCCTACCTGGATGGAGGTAGACATAGCAAATGGTTATGGCTGGGGTCATTCACACTCTTACTGCTGTTGCTTACTGGTTGGTATAAAGAGGGATCCTGTCACTAATGGCGTCAGTGCGAATCAAAGCGCAGACCCCTCCAGATGCTATCTCTGGGCAGGCACAATTCTGACAGACACCCAATAACCACAAAACATTAGGGAGTGGTCATCACAGAAGTGAGTTTCTTGATGAGAAAGTCAAAATGCAGAACAAGAGAAAACAAGTTTATTTCCACTGCAATTCCACTGGATTATCATGTGATGAGAGTCCAGGATGGACATGAAGCAGCCACGAGGTGGTCATATCATCAGGTCAGTAGTCGTCGTCAATAAGGATGGGACGATTTATGAGATAGGTCATGTTTGTGACTTGACTGGAGTAGGTGTTGCTGGTAGGATGTATGTGACATGTCTTCCATCTACGTCTATTACAGGGGTATGAGCCATGAGGTAAGGGGTTGGGAGCAGGGTTGTGTCGAGATGGACGAGTATATTGTGTAGGTTCAGTGGATTTGTCATGCTGAGTTACGAGGGGAATGCTACTCTGTGGCTGGACGGTGGTACTTTTGGGGTTGGTTGATGACTCTGAAGGTAAGGCACTAGAGATTTGTTTTTGTACAAGGTTGGGAGGATAATTACCGTCTGTGAAGGCTTTCGTGAGATCCTCTGTATGTTACAAGGAGGACCACTCATCACTGCAGATGTGACAACCACAGGTGGATAGGCTGTATGGAAGGAACTTCTTGGTACAGAATGGGTGGCAGCTGTCACAGTGGAGGTATTGCTGGTGGTTACTATATGTTTGATATGGACAGAGGTGGTGATGTAGGCATCTTTGAGGTGGAGGTCAACATACAGAATGGCGGCTCGTTGGGCTGAATAGGACCAGGTCAAGCAAATGGGGGGAGAAGTAGTTGAGGTTCTGGAGGGATGTGGATAGGGTATCCTCACCATTGATCCACAGATCCACATTGTGAGTAAGTCATCAGTGAATCTGAACCACCAGGTAAGGGGTTTAGCATTCTGGGTGTATAAGAAGGCCTCTAGATGGCCCATGAATAGGTTGGCATAGGATGGTGCCATGAAAGTGCCAACAGCTATACCTCTGATTTGTTTGTGGGTAATGTCTTCAAAGGAGAAGTACGCAGTGTGTACGCGTACAAGGAAAAAAATTCTGATTTCCCAAGTGAAAATACATTTTTTTGGTGTTAAGTGACTGTATACTTTCCCTTGGGAGTGGGAAACTTATCAATCCTTTGAATGGTTAGGGTTTTATACAGCAATGTAAAACTCTTAACATTTTACAAAATGAAAAATGGCAAAAAAAATAAAGTTTTGAAAGATGTTTATGTGCAGCAACATGTACCCTGCATATTTTCGTATTATGAACATATAAACTCAATTCCACCAAAAACAGCATGTTAGTTTCCGAAGCATTGAAACCAAGATTGCGATGTGCTTTTGTAAGTCCACCACAGCTGATGTCATGTCATTTCGCCAGGCGATGACAGCAGATATTCAGAGCATACAACATATGACGTAGTAAGCCAGTAGCAACACCACTGTTTAGTAGTGGAAATGCAAAAATAGGAAAAGTTAATGATTTAAATTAATAAACATAGTGTCACTACAAGCAAAGTTATTCTTTCACATTTTTTTTTTGTTTGCATCTGTTACACTTAAAGATAGATCACACAAAAGTGGCAGTAAAATTTAAATAAGGACATAAATGTATGGTCTTCTGGGCTCAGAATTCTTTTAAGTGGCTGGTTCTGTAAGTACTAAATTGTAAATGAAAATCAAATGCTCTGATTTAAGAAATTCATCACTCATGCTCACACATAATTCATCTTGCATGAAAGGAAGTTTACCTTCAAAATAATGCTTTTCAAACCACCATTCACAAAATTTTCCTGCAACATGTCAGAAATAATTTTGTTTCAACCGTTGCCAGTGCATGCCAGGAAACGAGCGTTACTGCGCGTGCACAGCTACAATCACATAGGAAACACTTATGTTTGAATATATAAAGCATTAAAATTGTACATTATGCCATAAAAGAAACAGGACATTAGAGGATACTGCAGGAGCATCGCAATTTTGTGATGCATACTTAAATGCATAATTCAGCTTAAAGTGTACATTCATATGTTAAGATTCACAATCAAGTAGGACCCAACATAAGCTTTTCAGTGTGGTTTTCGGGACTTACATTTTCTTGGAGTCCAGTACTTTATTAGCTCATGTTTGGTTCTTTATCTTGGCATAATGCCATACATGCCAGAATATCAAAACGTGTATTTGAAATTCAGCAAACAGTTGAAACTAGCCAATACTGTGCAATGAAACACTTTCAAATAAATTTGACTGCCTCAACAAAAGAGATTAGTAAAAGCCAATTTTCTTTAGCAAACCAACAAAGTAACTTCCATGTCCTGCAAGGCAATTCATGCTCTACTGCCAAAAACATGGAAATAACAAAATCAGAAAACTGATTAACATATTTTAGCCTTCCCTAATTATGTGAATATTTTAATTCACGTGATAGTTCCCGGCCTTAGAAATCTGTTTTGTTTTCATTTGATGTTAGAGCTGTAAACAAAGCGGGCAACAAAATCACAAACATGGATCACATGGAGACTACCCCCCTCCCTCCCTCTCCCCACTACAACACAGATGGCTCTGCCTAAGCGTGAATATGATAGCTAGAGCATGCCAGGAAAAATTTTCCTGAGTATCATCTGGCTTGCATGAGCCCACTGGCAAATGCTAGTGTGAAGTTGTGACATCACACTCATCGCAAACAGCTGGTTGTTATGAAGTATTGCATAGTCTTTGTCCTAAAGCCTTTGACATATTTTATGTTGGCAGACGTTTGTGTGTGCACTGTGTTTTGTTGTTGTAAATGGCACATTTCCTTCGCAATTTAAGTTTTTTTCTCTTGTTTTACTGCTGCAGTATCACTCTGCAGTAGCAGGATACAGTTACATTCTTTCTTGCAGTATCAGTTCTTACCAGTCAAAATTACAAAAATTTATATGAAAACTAAAACAATGAAAAATTATAGGAATTTAATAAATTCCCAGGTTTTTCCCAGATTTCCCAGGGCGTATACACCCTGAAGTAATTGTGGGTGAAGATATAGTTGGTCATAGCGACTAAGAAGGAGGTGGTTGGTCTGGAATCCGTTGGGCATTAGGAAGGCTAGTGTTCAGTATCAGCAATGCCATGGGCATTAAGGACATTAGTGTAAAGGGAGATGGCATCAACAGCAACAAGCAAGGCACTGTGTGGTAAAGGGACAGGAACTGTGGGGAGTCAGTGGAGGAAATGGTTGTTGCCCTTTATATAGGAGGGTAGGATCTGGGTAGTAGCTTGAAGCTGTTTGTCTAAGAATGCAGAGATTTTCTCGGTGGGGGCACAGTAATGCCACAATGGGGTATCTTGCATGATGGGTTTATGGAATTTAGGAAGCATGTAGAAGGTAGGAGTGTGGGAAGTGGTAGGGGTGAGCAGAGACTGACTCTGGGGAGAGGCGAGGATTTGAGAGTGAGCGGAGATCCTGCCGGATTTCTGGAATGGGGTCACTGTGCCAAGGTTTGCAGGTGGATGTTTGACAGCTGGTGGAGTTGTCCTACCAGGTAATCCTTGTGGTTCAAAAGAACAGTGGTGGAGCCTTTGTCTGCAGGTAGGATTACAAGGTAGGGATCAGTTTTTAGATGGTGGACTGCGTTTTTCTCTGGATGGAAGGTTAGTTTGCATGTTGAAGGATTTGGAGAATGATGGTGACAAGGTTTGAGGCTAAGAAATTCTGGGAAGTTAATGGAGTGATTCGTAGGCAGTGGGGGTGGATCACGGTTGGATGCAGGAGCGAATTGAGTTAGACATGGTTCAACATTGGTCTTTGGTTGAGTCTGACTGGTAGGACTGGTGGTGAAAAAAATTGTCCATTGTAGGGACTTGGAGGAGGATAGAAGGTTTCTAACAAAATCCTGCATGATTGAATTTGGGAGTGGGATAGAAGGTGAGGTCTTTGAGAAGGACTGATATTTCTGTGGGGCTAAGGCTACTGGAAGAAAGGTACACGACTGTGTATCAGGTTTGTTTAGGTTCTGGATTCTGGGTGGTGGTGGGAGAAAGTTTTGGTGGGTTGGATAAATGTAGTAGGTCTGAAAGACAGGGTTTGTCAGCTACGTGGGGACAAGGTGGACAGTGGTACTTCAAGGTGAGAGTAGGAAGTGAGCAGGGTAAAGAGCTTTTTGAGGTGGCATTGTGAATGTTGCTCTAGTTCTTGGAGAGCAAGAAATGCAATGTATGTTAAGGGTTCCAGGAATTTGGGATTGCATAGCAAGAGAATTTTGGGGATGGAGAGAAGCTACTGCAGCAGCTGGCACCCATTGCCACATTTTCGGTCAAGGGTTACCTATTGGCTAATAATAATAATAATAATAATAATAACAAGACAAAACAAGACAAAAGCTATAAATACCTATGCCATACCAATATTGACCTACTCATTTGGAGTAGTGAAATGGAGTAACACAGACCTAGAAGCACTCAATACACTAACACGATCACAATGCCACAAATATAGAATACATCACATACATTCAGCAACTGAAAGATTCACATTAAGCAGAAAGGAAGGAGGAAGGGGATTTATCGACATAAAAACCTACATTATGGACAGGTAGACAATTTAACAAAATTCTTTCTAGAACGAGCAGAAACTAGCAAAATACATAAGGCAATCACTCATATAAATACATCGGCTACACCACTGCAATTTCATAACCACTTCTACAACCCTTTAGATCACATAACATCAACAGACATGAAGAAAGTAAATTGGAAAATGAAAACACTACATGGCAAGCACCCGTATCATCTAACACAGCCACACATCGATCAAGACGCATCCAACACATGGCTAAGAAAAGGCAATATATACAGTGAGACAGAAGGATTCATGATTGCAATACAGGATCAAACAATAAACACCAGGTATTACAGCAAGCATATTATTAAAGATCCCAATACCACAACGGATAAATGCAGACTTTGTAAACAACAAATAGAAACAGTAGATCACATCACAAGCGGATGTACAATACTAGCAAATACAGAATACCCCAGAAGACATGACAATGTAGCAAAAATAATACATCAACAGCTTGCATTACAACAAACTTATAAAACAACACGTTCCCACATACAAGTATGCACCACAAAGTGTACTGGAGAATGATGAATTCAAATTATACTGGAACAGAACCATTATAACAGATAAAACAACACCACATAACAAACCTGGCATCATACTCACCAATAAAAGACGAAATTAACACAACTAATTGAAATATCCATACCCAATACAACAAATATACAAAAGAAAACAGGAGAAAAAAATGAAAAATACATCCAACTGGCTGAGGAAGTCAAGGACATGTGGCATCAGGATAAAGTTGACATTATACCAATTATACTATCAACTACAGGAGTCATACCACACAATATCCACCAGTACATCAATGCAATACAGCTACATCCAAACTTATATATACAACTACAGAAATCTGTAATTGACACTTGTTCAATTACTCGAAAGTTCCTAAATGCAAAATAACATATACCGTACAGTTAAAAGGAAGTCACGCTTGATCAAGGTCCGCGTCACCTTCCATTTTTAACCTGACATAACGTCTGAGACAAGAAAGAAATAATAATAAACCAACAACAACAACAGCAACAACAACCTCCTATGAAGTCGATATTTTACATTTCATTAACAAACCTAGCATTTTACGTTAATGCATCATCATCATCACCATCACCACCACCACCACCACCACCACCACCACCACCACCACCACCATCGAACTGGAAAACAGAGGCCCTTAAATTTACAAAGTATCAGACAATAATTAGGGATTGAATCGAAAGGTTTATTCCCTTGAGAAAACTAAAATTACGAAGACGCAATGTGGTTGACATGTACTTACTTATAGGAGTTGGAAAGTTTCCCCTCACCCTTAAAGTAAGTTGGTTCCACACATCCTGGAGTCTGAATAACCTGACCCTCCTTTCTGACCTTCCCAACTGACCCTTCTTTCCTCCCTGGAGAAGAAAATAAGATTTCTTCTTTATTTTTAGGGTTTCGTATCTCTCTCAGTAAAAACTGAACACTTATAGGGTCATTTTGTTGCTCATCTGTATGTGTTTCCCATACAGATTTCGGGGAAAGGCAAAAACCATAAAGATTCTCGATTCCCAGAATGGATGAACTATCTATAAACACAATTAAATTTGAAATAAATGTTGTAGCCCCGTCTTAAGTTCAACTGAAAAGAATCCTTTTTTCACAGTGGTGCCTAGTTTCGGAAACCTGTGTGTATTTTTAAACCTTCCATATTGTAAGTGTAATGGTTGGTTGGTTGGTTGGTTGGTTGAGGTTAAAGGGACCAAACAGCAAGGTCATCAGTCCCTTGTTTCAAATAGACTCCATTCTGCTAACGGGACATCTCAGAAAAGTCAGAAAAATAAAACGGATAAAGGGGAAACGTAAAAGGGCAGTCACGTTGTCATTAGTAAAAACAAATGAGGGAAGTTGGCAAGAGAACGAACCCAACACTATGCTGAAACAGCATAGGCAAGACCACCTGTGACTTAAAAGGTACAACTGCTATAATGCAGAAAGTACGTATGGGAATAGAAAAACTAACCAAGCCTTAAAAAGAAGGGGTAAAAACAGAGTAAAAGGGAAAGAAAAGAGGATTCTGGTCAGGGAGGTGAATCGGGAATCTCTGAACACTGCCTACAGTGGGAGACACCCAAACACTCACCGCCCTGCCCCAACACCAGAGGGAGATTAAAAACTTTAAAACTGAGAATAAAAACCACTCTCCCGGAGGAAACCTAGAACCAGAGAGACCATCCGGGAATCGTCAGCCAACATCAAAGGTAAAGTGTGGGGGAGTCTGTACTTAGCACGCAGAGTCAAAAGAAGGGGGCATTCAACCAAAATGTGGGCCACTGACTGGAAGGCTCCACAACCACATAGCGGGGGTGGCTCATCACGCAAAAGGAAACCATGGGTCAGCCTGGTATGGCCAATGCGGAGACGACACAGTGTGGTCGAGTCCTTGCGGGAGAGGCTAAAGGAAGAACGCCATGGGCCTGTATTCACCTTAATGGCACGAAGTTTATTAGACAGTGGAGTAGCCTCCCAAGAATTGGCCCATGACTGTGCAAAGTGGGATTTGATGTGAAGCCGTAAATCCGCTGCAGGAGGGGTTACAGAAAACGGGGGGGTAAGTAACTGCTCCCCCAGCCAAACGATCAGCGAGCTCATTACCCGGGATACCCACATGGCCCGGGACCCATAAGAAGTCAATGGAACAAGCAGCACGGTGAAGATCAGCGAGATGGTCATGGATGGCAGAGACCAAGGGATGGCGCGAAAAACTCCGGTCAATAGCAAGAAGGCCACTCATCGAGTCCGTACATAACAAAACGCGGTTGTGTTGGGATTGTTTAATAAAGGTAAGGGCCCGGGAAATTGCCATCAATTCCGCAGTAAACACCCCACATGAGGGTGGCAGTAGATGATTTTCCGTTCCAACGAAGGACGTGAAGGCATACCCAACATGATCAGCAGATTTAGAGCCATCAGTGTAAAAAACAACAGCATCCCGAAACTCCCATAAAATTTGGCGGAAAAAGGAACGGAACACCACCGGGGGGATGGAATCTTTCGGACCGCGGCGGAGATCCATCCGAATTCGAGGCCGAGGAACTAACCAAGGAGGGGTGGAGGGGAGGGAGCGAGGAAGACAGGACAAAGAAGGAAGCCGAAAATCACGGGTAAGAGACGCAAGGCGCAGCCCAACCGGTAAACCCGCCCGAGGGCGGGAGTCAGGCGGGCGACGTCCATGGTCTGGGAATAGGATAGAATAGGAAGGATGAGCGGGAGAAGAACGGATAGTAAGGGCATAAGACACCAGAAGCTGGGACCGCCGAACAGAAAGGGGGGGGATCCCAGCTTCAACCAGGAGACTATCAACAGGGCTAGTAGGGAAGGCACCGGTGGCCAAACGGATACCACGATGGTGGACTGGATCCAGCACGTGCAGCGTGGAAGGAGCAGCTGAACCATAAACTTGACAACCATAGTCCAAACGTGACAGAACTAGAGCACGATAAAGACGGAGGAGGAGGGAACGGTCCGCACCCCAGGAGGAGTGGGCAAGGAAGCGAAGGACATTGAGTTTACGGAAACATCCTACCTTCAGGAGTCTGATATGGGGCAGCCAAGTGAGCTTGTTGTCGAAAAGAAGACCTAGGAAACGAAACTGTGGAACCACAGGCAATCTTTGTGCAGCGAGATAGAGCTCTGGATCAGGGTGGACCGTAGTACGGCGACAGAAGTGGACCACCCGCGATTTTAAAGGAGAGAATTGAAACCCGTGGGAGAGGGTCCATGCAGAAGCACGCCGTATAGCCACCTGGAGCTGCCGTTCTGCAGATGGCATCGAGGAGGAACTAACCCAAATGCAGAAATCATCCACATACAGGGCAGGGGCGACCAAGGGACCGACAGAGGCCACAAGTCCATCGATAGCAATGAGGAAAAGAAGGACACTCAAGACAGAACCCTGTGGGATGCCCGTCTCCTGGGTCCGTGGAGAACTAAAAGCAGTACCAACTCGAACTCTGAATGACCGATGGATCAGGAACTGGCGGATAAAAATCGGGAGTGGGCCCCGAAGACCCCACTGATGAAGGGTTAGTAAGATGTGATGGCGCCAGGCCGTGTCATAGGCCTTGCGAAGGTCAAAAAACACTGCAACCAAATGGCGGCGCTGGGAAAAAGCCTGCCGAACTGCGGATTCCAAGCGAAGCAAATGATCGATTGGAGATCGTCCCTCTCGAAAGCCACACTGGTAAGGGGACAATAGATCCCGAGATTCGAGGACCCAAGTGAGCCGACGGGCTACCAGCCGTTCAAGTAACTTACAACCAACATTGGTCAAACTAATTGGCCGATAGCTGTCAACAGATAGGGGGTTCTGACCAGGCTTAAGGACAGGAACCACAATGCTATCCCTCCACTGAGAAGGGAAGTCACCCTGGAGCCAGATACGGTTAAACACCCGAAGAAGATGGTGCCGTTGTGGAGCACTGAGATGTTGAAGCAGCTGGTTATGAATGGAATCTGGGCCAGGAGCCGTATCATGAGAAGCAGATAGAGCAGAAAGAAATTCCCATTCAGTGAAAGGTTCGTTGTAAGATTCTGACTCACAAGTGGTGAAACATAAGGTGACAGCTTCAGCCTGCTGTTTTTGATGAAGGAAAGCAGCTGGATAGGAGGCCGACGCTGATGCCACTGCAAAATGGGTCGCAAGATGTTCTGCAAGAACTAATGGGTCCGTACAAATGCCATCTGGGAGGTGAAGGCCTGGGAGGGTGGACTGCCGATGGCAACCTTGGAGAGAGCGAAGTGTAGCCCATACCCGTGACAGAGGGACAGTGGAACCAAGGGAAGAAACGAATCGTTCCCAACATATCCGCTTGCTCTGTTTGATTAAATAACGGGCTTTAGAGCGAAGGCGCTTAAAGGTAGAAAGGCTGGCTACGGATGGGTGCCTCTTAAAGTGTTGCAAAGCTCGACGGCGATCACGGATGGCAATGGCAATGGCCGTACTCCACCACGGGACTTGCCGACGACGAAATTGTCCAGATGAGCGCGGGACAGCAAGGTTAGCAGCGCGAACAATCGCGTCAGACACGTCACGTAGGACGTCATCAATACAACCCGACAAAGAGGGAGAAAACTCGACCTGTGCAGTATATAGAGGCCAATCGGCGCGGTGGAAAGACCAACGAGGTAACCTCTCCATCGGGTAGCGGGAAGGGAGCGTGATAATCAACGGGAAATGGTCACTATCACAAAGGTCGTCGTGTGGCGACCAGTGTAATGAAGGGAGGAGAGAGGGAGAAGAAAGAGAAAGATCAATGGCAGAAAAGGTACCATGACCAGCACTGAAATGAGTAGGGGAGCCATCATTAAGAAGGCACAGGTCGTGGTCTGCAATAAATTGGTCGATAAGAAGACCTCGTCTAGATGGAAAGGCACTGCCCCACAAAGGATGATGAGCATTAAAATCCCCAAGGAGGAGGAAGGGAGGAGGAAGTTGCTGAAGAAGGGTGGTTAAGGCAGCAGGTGTAAGAGTCCTGTCAGGAGGGAGATAAAGATTGCATACTGTGACTGCAGAGTCTAAGTGGACCCTAACAGCAACTGCTTCCAATGTAGTTTGGAGAGGAATCCACGTGCTAGCAATGTCTGTACGGACCAACGTACAAACGCCACCAGAAGCCCGCAAGGGTCCGACCCGATTTCGACAGAAAACACGGAACCCACGGAGGGTCGGTGAGTGAGCATCAGTAAAATGAGATTCCTGGAGAACCACACAAGCTGCTGAGTAGGACGAAAGAAGGGATTTCAATTCCGGAAGGTGACGATAGTAGCCATTACAATTCCATTGGAGAACCACAGAACGATGGTTTAAATGAGGGCTGAACACGCTAAATCCAGTCATACCGCCGGGTCCCCACCCGTCACCGACAAGGAGGGGGCGACATCCATCAACGACAGGTCAGAATCCGGTTGTGAAGCCGGGGAAGGGACCTCCGGTAACACCAGAGGCTCTTTGTCCCGGGACTTATGTTTCTTCTTCTTTTCAGGCTGAGATCGAGGAGGGCTGTGTGGCATAATGGAGCCAGCTGCAGCAAGATCAGGAACAGAAAGAGACCGGGCGACCTGGGGGCCGATAGACCGCGGCTCTCGCGGTCGCCGCGCTGCAGCAGACCTTTGACCTGGAAGGTGCCGGGAAGGGGCATCCCGGGAGAGGCGCCCTTGACCGGCAGACGCCGAAGGAGTGGGACACTTCTCCGGCTGGGGAGGGGGAGCGGCGCCCAGAGGAGAAGGTGTGGGAGCCACAGGGGAGGGGGAAGGAGAGGGGTCCGGGACGGGGGTAAGGAAGGGGGAGGAAGGGATGAAGATGTAACCAAGGCGTAACTAGATGTCATGGACACAGGGTGCAATCGTGCATATTTCTTACGGGCCTCTGTAGCTTAAACGATCAAGAGACTTATACTCCTGTATCTTTTTTTCTTTCTTATAGACTGGGCAATCTGCTGAACGTGGAGAATGACTACCATGACAATTTACACATACAGGAGGGGGAACACAGGGACTCCCCTCATGGAGTGGACGTCCACAGTCACCACAGAGAGGGTCCTGGGTACAGCGAGAAGACATGTGGCCAAAACGCAAGCACTTGAAACACCGCATAGGAGGTGGGATGTACGGCTTCACATCACAGCGATAGACCATAATCTTAACTTTCTCAGGAAGGGTATCCCCTTCAAAGGCCAGGATAAAGGCACCAGTATCAATACGATTATCTTTAGGACCCTTCTGAACACGCCGAACAAAGTGAACACCCCGCCGTCCGAGATTGTCCCGAAGTTCCTCATCAGTTTGAAGGATGAGGTCTCTGTGAAAAATCACACCTTGTACCATATTTAGAGACTGGTGAGGGGTAATGGACACGGGAATTGTGCCAAGATGGGTACAGGCACGAAGGGCCGCAGATTGGGCAGCCGAAGCAGTTTTTATCAGTAACGAACCCGACCGCATCTTGCTCAGGGAGTCCACTTCGCCGAACTTGTCTTCAATGTGTTCCACAAAGAATAAAGGTTTGACACTGGTGAAAGTATCTCCATCAGTCCTGGTGCAAACTAGATAACGGGGGAAAGGTTTTGCCCCTAGCCGACGGGCCTGACCCTCTTCCCAGGGGGTAGCCACGGAAGGGAAGGCCGAAGGGGCAAGAGAAGCAGCACTTGAGGAATCAGTACCACGCAGAGAGACGGCCGCAGAAGAGCGGCCAGAGGTTTGGACCCTTATGCGTTTCATCTGCATAGCGTCCGCCCTGATACCACCCACTCCGATCAGGGGCTCTCCTCACGGGCGCCACCCAGCCACAGCAAGGGCCGTCTGGCACGGCGGCCATTGCCGGGAGTTCCGATGCTCCAGGATGACGAGCAACCACTCCAAGGCATGCATGAGGAGGTCACAGCTCAGGTATCAGAAGTGTGATCCCTGTGTGTTCAGGGGGCTCAACCAAAAGGGTACATAGCGACCCCACCACACAGGCTGGCTACCGTGCTGGCTATGCACCCTAGCATCAGACAACGACGTAGAAGAAAAGGTGGAATATACTAGGAGGGCACACGCCGGAGACACTAGGTAAGGTGCTCTTCCCCAAATGGCTCACACTACGGAAGAGAAAGTTTGGAATGGAGGTCAAACCCCAGAGGGGGACCAAGGAATGCCAAAAGGAGGAGATGATTACGCAACAAAGCCAGAGTGTAAAACCAACAGAACCAGGAGGATAGCGGGGGCCAACATAAGCAAGGACACCAATAGAGGGAGAGGAGAGGGCGAGGGGAAAGGGGTATGGAGGGGAAAGGAGGGGAAGGGAAAGGAAATGCAGCCCGGGAGAGAAAGAAGGCTGCAATGACTCGGGGCCCCGTGCTCGCCACGCACGTATCCACGAAAGAGTTGTGGACCCCCTGGGGGGGGTAAGTGTAATAAATACAGGTGACAGTCTACAATCGAAAACTGTCCCATAGTGCCACTTTCATCATTACTGCAGGGGCAGTTTTTGTACATAGGCTGCCTCCTATTATCGCATGTACAATACAGATGGTTTGAAAATGAACACATGTCCAAAAGTAGTCGCCATCAGAAACTAAGAAAGTGCACTTTTCAGTGCAACTTATGACAGAGCTACAGCCATGTATTTCAATTATAAGATAAGTTGCAGACTTTTTCCACCTGCAGCACACAATAAGTTAATAATATGAATGGTGAAGTCCATATCAATTCAGGCAGGTTAGGAGAAAACCTTACCTTCATAGTCTCGTATGTTACTGAATGTAGCATATGTTAAAATGAAGGACTAAGTAAGGAACATGTATTTTAAAAAAAATTGTGCTCCGAGATACAGCTCTCCAAAGATGACACTGCGCATACAATTTTGAAGATGCGAATTTTGGAAAAATTTTAAAATGCTGTATCTCTGGAACAGTGTTAGATATTTTGTTCGGATTTTTTTTTTATTTGCAAGATAATTGCTTTATGATTACAAAGACATCCTCCATTTGGATTTATCTGTCAAAATTCATTTACTATAGTGTTCTGAACTTCGATTTGTACTACTGATTAGTACCCTATAGGTCCACATTCCCTAAAAACTAGAGCTTCCACTTTTAGGTTGAACAAGTTTTATAAACAATTGACATTTTTGCATACATAAAACCTGTTTTATTACTACATTATCACATAACAGGCTCATAAAAATCAAACCCTAGCCCTATTTAACATAATTTTATGTTTTGAAAGACAAGAGACTCATTTTTGACGTATTTTAAATGGTTACAAAATGAATGTGAAAGGTCCAAAGACTTTAAGGTTTCAATTTACACAACTTCTGTGCACACTGTTTTGTACTGAAATTAGCCAGCCAATGAACTAAAAATGTGTTACACTGCTTCAGTTTCTTCCTTTGACATAGATTGATGCCTTTGTGTTGAACCAATATGCACTGGAGCACTTACAATTTTCAGAACATTATGATCAGGAAGTGAGCACTGATGGCATTTTTGCTGTCCTTCAGCTGGAAACCTATACCCACCAGCTGCTCCATGTAGTAGCATAAAGTTCATTAGAATTTTGTTTAACTCTTAACTGGTGTCACTTCAGCAGGCCTCCTGCACCATCACGAGGTCCCTTCCCGTGACCAGTAGCACTGTACATCCAGTCAACTGGTGCATGCGACTTAATTCAAACAGCTGCTAATGATTTTTAAAATGATTAGGAGCACCATCTGAAATATTGATCTACTCTGTCCCTGTTTGCAGTTGAATTTTGCGCACTGTTAGCAAATCATGTGCCAAGTCATGTCCTGTGTCATCATTTATAACTGCAACACTTGTGGTCTTATTTTGAAAATATGTCACTCCTGTAAAAACAAACCTGGTCATTACTCCAATAATAACCTTGTATCTCTTGTGGGAGAATTACAGACCAGTTCTCAATAAAATCACAGTGCAGACCCAAATAGTTCTTCAGCCTGTACACACCCTTTCACTTCTGAAATGTGGCGGTGTTGCAATTTCTTCAGAGGCTGGTGTGTTACTGCTTTCACTGACCACTTCCGAAGTCCATCAATGGAACTGTCAAAGGCAACAGTTTTCTTTACCAGTTTATTTGCCTCCCTTGTCGCATATGTAATTTCTGCAGTTATCTGCTTCATCTTCCAGGCCAAGACAGTCCTCACTTTCCAGGGCAGTCACCACATTCTTAAAACAAACAAGTCTCACTTTACATAACAGACTACTAATGACTCCACACACCCAACAAAGGTGCCATGTGTCACATGCTCCAGTAGGTTCTTCAAAGTTACCATACAAAGTCAAAATTCGCACAGTACACACAGACATCTCTAGGTGGGTGTGGAACTACCCACTTAGGTCGTAGTGCATAAAATTTTGAGCTTCCAATATTTAAAGTTGTATAGTTGCTCTTATTAATGCAACAGTTTCTTTAATACTGCGAGCTATGTGCCTCTTCACTTTCACAACTTTTTGACCTTAAATTGTTACAGTTATAGTGTATTTTTTGTTGGCACTCTGGTGGCAACAGTCCCACTTATCTTCCAGATAAAATGACTGCTCTATTTGAACTTTAGCTGCTTCTACAGGATGACCATAAGAGGGCTCTGGTCTACCAAAGACTCCATTTACAGACCTCACATTTCTTGATTTGTCTACCATGTACTTCAATACTGGAGAGAATGTGGTTCAAAATTGTTTTCTTTGAAAATGTCTCTGGAATAATAGTTAAAACTTGCACCTTTTCACTGTAGGATGCACAATATTCAACAGCTGAATTGATATTTCTGATAAATTTCTGTCAAGAGGCGCTTTAGTTCATTTTCTTCTGAAGGTGGAATTTCTACATTCAAGAGTGTGGTCAGTTTTGCTGTAGTGTATTTATCCGTAGCTTTAGTAATTTCTCTGCACTTTCTTGATGCATAGAGCTTATAACTCTACTTCACTGACCACGGTTTCGTAACAGGACTAACACCTACCTCTGTAGGTGACTGATTCAGGGTATTTAATTCTTCCTCTATCGATGCAAAATCTGCACTATGGAAGGCTTCACCTTGTCCAGATACTATCTGTTGTTATTCTGTCAAAACATTTAGAACACAAAACGTCATCACTGGAAACATCTTAACTTTGAAACAGTCTTCAAATGAGAGCACTTATTCCCAACTGAACAAGTCTTTTGTTTGTCTTATATATCACTGTTATGGATTTGCAAATAGTCAGCCACTTCACACTTCTTTGGCCTCAGTCAGAAGACATTTCAAACAATCCTTTTCACAAAACACACTGCAACTGTGTAATTAGCAAATTCCTCAAGAACACAGAACTCACTGGAAGGTCTCAGATTTCATAGAAGTCTCTTCAGTAAACAAATTAGCACTGAACAACTACAATACAGAAACCTGCAATCAACCACAACAAAGAAACTGACAAGAAACAACAAAGTTTATAAAATATCTGCAATAATGAAAGTGGAAAGAAAACTGCAACAAAGAGAATAGAAATAAACACTGTAACAAAGGAATTAGAAAGAAACAGCTTCATTTGAAGACATACATTACCCCTGAAAGTTAAAAAATAATTTAAAATAAAACCTGTCGAACTTCAAAGTGGAAGCTCTCCTTAACAGAGGATATAGTACATGGTACTAATCAACAGATAAGAAGTCTTAACGTTTCTGGATTGGCATCTTTGAAACAAAAAAAAAATCAGTAAATTATAAAAAATTTACAAGGCAGCAGTAAAAGAAGTGACATGTCCAAACAGAGAATAGCATTCTAATCATAAAGCAATTATCTTTCAAATCACAAAACTAGCAAAATATCTACAACTTTTACAGAAATACAGCATTTAAAAAACTTTCCGTAATTCCGATCTTCAAAATGGTGTTCGCAGTGTCATGTTTGGAGGCCTGTATCTCTAGGCACGAATTTTTTTGGAGAGAAAAAAAAATAGATGTCTCTTCCTTACTCCTGGAATTTAACATATGCTAAATTCAATAACATCTGATACGAAGAAGGTTACCCCCCTGCCCAAAGTTATACAGACTATGCTGAATGAAGTGTGCACGAGACCCTTGATGTGCAGCTCCCACTTGCACTTATCTGGATTTTAAATGCACATGACAGTATTGGAATTTTACCTCCTGAAGATACGTACTATCCACACATTATGTCTCTGAAAATAAGAAACCAATTAGAATAGTCTGTTTATCAAGTCTATTTCTTTCTTACTGGCAATCTGGACGTCTAATTTCTTCTCCCTTTATTTTTGACTAAACAGAGGATCCTTACATCTGTCTGCATTTTATTTCCTTCACCTTTTATCTTTTTTATGTTTCCTCTTTGTTCTGCCTCTTGCCTTTATCTCCCATTCTAATTTGAATCACATGATTTTGTATCATATTTTGTTGGTATCACTGAAGTATAATGCAAGTTAGGAAAGCTAAAAATTCAATGTGTTTTCCATTGAAAACTGTGCAGTTCATTTGAATTATGTTCCAGATGTCCTGTTATCTAATTTGTTAAAAGGTAATCTTTCTATTTAGTCACTAGAACTTATAATTATGAAGAATTTTCATAGAAAATCAAATATAGACATAATGGACACAATATGAAATAAAAGTTACGGATCTAGACTAGCATACAAAGATCACAAAATGCTGCCCTCTAACTGCTGCTCTGATGAAGGCTACAGTTCAATACCAATGTGAGACACACATTGGTAACGTGTGTAACCCGATTTTGGTGACTAACTTTTTACTATAATTGAAGTTCTGAAACTTACTTTATTCCATCCATCAACAATTGCGAAAAAAGACCTCCAATCAAGAGGAAACTGAACCCTCAGCACTAGATACGAAATCATGTCTCGCTCCAACGATGATGAAAACCGTTCAATTAAGTATATGAGTGATGGCGGCAAGTCACCACTTTGGTCTATGTCCCTGTACCTGTGAAGTATAAAAATGGATCATTAATGCATATATTCTGCGTAATTGCTATGTTAACTGATCATGGTAGGTGGGAATTTGTATGAAGTAAAAGGAGGAAGGAGGCGGAGCTGAATTTATTGTATTCTGAAATTCACGCGAATATATGTGCATTGTGTATTTTTTTTATTTATCATCTGCTTCACAAAAAAACTTATCACAGAATGCCTCACATAGTACAATGTCGCCAATAAAGTTCACAATATTGAATGTATCAATTTTTCAGTTAGCATTTATTTTATGGAATGGGTTCTTTACAAAAAAATTTAATTTTCTTTCATATGCAATTTTCCTACCTCAAATACCTTTTTTTCTTAAATAAATGAAGACATAGGAGCACACTTGATTAACATTTGTGAAACTGGTATAATATGCACCTGTCTACAACAACATCTATAATGAACAGACATCATGCAGGGCCTGTTACCTTTGGTAAACACATGTAGAGATTTCCTTATCCAACAAGACTTGCATAAAACTGTGACGATGTGTACAGCTGGTTTGTTACACTCTCAGTCACTAAACATTTTACAACAGCCAACAGTAGTCTACGGTATTCTTTACCTGGATAACAAATGACTGGTGGCTACTGTTTTGGAGTACAGATGCTACTTTGATTAATGAAATGCACCTGAAGGGTACAGGAAAAACTTCAGGAAGGCACTAATCAGGAAAAATTGCAAAACAAAAGTACTATAGAATGTTTGAGGTTGGAGGTTAGAGGTTCAGTGATAATGTATGTTTATTCCTAAATTAAGCCACTCAAGAAGCTATGACAAAGTCATTAATTCATGTTGTGCTAAACAGTAAAGTAGGCATGAATAAATGAGAAATGGAAAGCTTGGCCAAAGAAGTTGATACAACACAACCTGATGCATCAAGGAACTGTCACTTTGGAAATGAAGGGAAGCCCGAGAGGTAAAACGTGTAGAGACTGTCCAAGTTCTGACTATTGGAAGCAGATTCAATTGGATGTACTCTGCCAACAGTAATGCATAGCTGAAGAGGTTTGTTTGTTGGTTTAAAAGAGCAAGTGTGTGTGTGTGTGTGTGTGTGTGTGTGTGTGTGTGTGTGTGTGTGTGTGTGTGTAGGGAGGGGGAAATGCGAGGTCATCGGTCCCTTGTTCCCAGTAACATTACACAAGAGAAAGAAGGAAAGAAAGGACATGTACAGCACAATAACAGAGGAAAGGAAGAACCAGAAGGGCAACCAACACCACTATAGACAAAACAGGAAAAGAGAACCACAGGGAGAAGCAAGAAACAGGTAGTAGGGATAAAAACAAAAGAGCAGATGACCATGGCTGGCTGACCACAAGAATAAAAGGAAAAGCCAGCCACTCTGCAACACATTAAATCATCCACCCTAAAAGCATTAAGAGTGGAGAACACAAAGGGACAAAGGACACGTGCTAAAACTGATATAGAATGATAAAACCCACTCTCAAGTACAAAACATAAAACTAAATTAACCGATGAGGTGTTGTCAGCTAAAATAAATGGCAACAAGTCCACTAACTGAGAAGTACATCCCTGGACAGCCAAAGAAGTACAGATCACCAAGATACGAGCCATTGTCAGCCGGGCACTGCACCAACACTGAGGAGAGTCATCCGAGCACAGGAGGTAGCTCTGTGTCACCCAAACATGGCCAATGCGAAGCCGACACAGAACCCACAGATTCCTGGCGAGGCACCTGCATGGAGGTCTTCCATACATTCGTTGTCTCCTTAATGACATGCAGTTTGTTGTGTGTACTGAGATTATGCCATTTCGTCTCCCAAAACCACAAAACCTTGCAGCGTAGTACTGAACACAGGTCAGTTGCAGAGAAGCCAATCTCCATCAGCAGTTTCCGTGTAGCCTGTTGGCAAGTTCATTTCCTGGGATGCCAACATGACCTGGGTCTCACAAACACCACTCAACAACTGGACTGTTCCAGGGCATAGATGGACTCCTGGATGGTCGCTACTAAAGGATGACGAGATTAGCACTGGCCAATAGCCTGCAGGCTGCTCAAGGAGTCTGTCCACAAAAGAAACGACTCCCCAGTGCATGAACAGATGTGCCCAAGAGCACGGGATTTAGCCACCAGCCAACTTGGACACGGGAAGTACGAAGCAACAAGAAATGTTGGACAAAAATCTGGAGTGGGCCTCGGAGACCCCACTCGTATAATGTGGCAAGGATATGATGTCACCAGGTCTTGTCATACGCTTTTAGTGAATCAAAGAAGACGGCAACCAGATGTTAGCATCTGGAAATTGCTGTTTGGATGGCAGACTCCATGGACATAAGATTATCAGTGGCAGAGCAACCATGGCGGAAGCCACACCGACTTGGAACCAATGGGCCATGTCATTCCAGAACCCAACCCAATCGCAGACACACTATGTTCCAGCAGCTTACAAAGAAAGTTCGTGAGGCTGATGGGCCAGTAGCTGTCCACATCAAGCGGGTTGTGAGCGAGTTTGAGCACTGGAATGATGGCGCCCTCCCACCATTACGATGGAAAGACGCCATCACACCAGACCCAGTTGAAGATGGCGAGGAGATGACGCTTTTAGTCAGATGAGAGGTGTTTAATCATCTGATTATGGATCTGATCTGGCCCAGGAGCTGTGTCGGGGCAGCGTGCTAGGGCACTGAGGAAGTCCCACTCTGTAAATGGGGCATTATAGGATTCACTGTGGTGTATAGTGAATGATAGCTGAAGAGGCTTGTACAAGACAGTGTCAGAGCTGCACAAAATTAGTCCTCATGCTGAAAATAATTACACAGATTCAAATCACAAATTTTTGACTGTCCTTAATGGATAACATTTACTGATAACTATATGGACTACTAAGAGAACATAGATATCCAATAGGTGTACATGAGTATGGGACGAGTGATTTCATCATTGTTCACAGATTGTGGTAATAGGATCATGTCTTTCCAAAAAATGTTCCATTTTAAATGGATCGCACATTTAGATTGGGTAGTTTGGGGGAGGAGACCACACAGAGGTCATCCGTCTCATCGGATTAGGGGAGGACAGGGAAGGAAATCGACCGTGCCCTTTCAAAGGAACCATCCCGGCATTTGCCTGGAGCGATTTAGGGAAATCATGGAAAATCTAAATCAGGATGGCCAGACATGGGTTTGAACCATCATCCTCCCGAATGAGAGTCCAGTGTGCTAACCACTGCGCCACCTCTCGGTCATACATTTAGACTTCTATATTGCAATCTGCAGACTGCAGTCATGATACAATTGCACCACAGGTTCACAACATTAGCAGGAAGTCTGGTTTTTCAGAAAGCCAATAAATAATTTTTCTGCCTATTCAAGAAAAAGATAAAAAGTACTTTGTACAACCTATGTTACCAATATCTGACATTTCGGTATGTCCTCCACAAAAATAAAAATACTTAAGTTAGGTGCCATAAAACATTTTGGACATTTCACAGAAATAAAAGGGTTCATATTATTTGTTAGGTAGTGCAGTATGCATTAAGTTTCATGCACAAATAGTACTCAGCTTTCCAGTTATCAAAAATCAACTGTCTCTTAATATATCAAATGAGCAACTTACATGTCATCAGGAAATTGCAGGCCTTGGCGATCGATCTCAGATGCCAAAAATCTCATGAAAAATTCAGGTCCCGCAGCAGACACAGCTTGTTGCAAGTACCTATCTGCCCGGAAATTTTCATTCCAAAACAGAAACAAATGGCTAAAACTTAAGGACGTTGGACGAGCATTGGTGTAACCAAATGTGCCGCTCTCTGGGTTATGATAGTCACGAATATAGTTCTGAGGAAACGAATTTCTTCTGTTTATATTCAAATTTTGGAGTGAAAGGCGTCTATTAAGATGGAAGCAACAACTATGCCTCACATTAGGATTAATGTGACAGCATGGCACAGAATGCCTTTGAGCAATGTTGTTATTGTTAATTCCAGATGATTGTTGAGCGTTACTTGGATTACAGTCACTTATTGAATGCCTACGACCATTCCTTATCCTGTTGATATATGGATTTGAAATCCTTAGGTCCCTCATATCAACCTGGCTTAGTCTTCTTTCATTTGAGGGCACAAAGCCTACAGCGCCTCGTGCATAATTTTGTAAGCCATATGGTAGTTCATTTAAGTGACCTGTGCTGCTAGTCACATTTCCATCTAGAGACTCTGGTGAGTCGGTTTCTGCACCTGACTCAACAGGCCATGCCATTTTTCTGTAGATTAAGAATTCCTTTCACCTGAAAACAAAAAAGGAAAAGTTCAGAAAGAATCTTTTATAATGTTAGCAATGGGAAACATGTTTCTACATTACACACAATATATTTCACAACTCTTCACTGAACTTTCTATCTTTAATCACTCTTATTTCTAATTTATCTAGAAACTGTCATACATAGATAAATATTAGTGATGAAGGTGTTAATGCAGTTTTGTAAGGAACGTTCCTTGTAGGCGTCCCTCATGCTGCTGTGGGTGGTAACTCCCTAGACAAACCTTTACTGACAACAAGAACTCTGACAGGCAGATAATCTAGTACCATGCCATATAGTCTGCTAATGATATGCTTCCCCCAGCAAGACTGAACTCATTATCAGTCCACATAGAACAGTTCGCTGGTACAACTATTTTGTTATGTCTTATGTATCCTTAATTCTTATTTGTTTATCCTCTTACATATTTTATATTACAACCCTTTATTCAAGAAACTTTTACACAAACTGTCAGCCACACTTTATGGCCTACTGAAATCTGTTGAGCTAAACATTTTAAACTAATGCTTTAACTTTATCTACATATTTAGTCTCAAAGGTGTGACGAAATCTGGAACGAAACACCAAACTACAGAAACAAAAATCTGGAAACTGCTTCTCCAGGAGTCATGCACGATGTCTGCACTAAATCCAAAGTACTTTCGTATCTAACATAACATTCAACTATTTGAAAACTGTTTTGTGAACCAACACATTATCTATGACAGGATCTTTCATCGCTCCTACAATGTAACTTGGTTAACCATCATCCACAAGGACAGTAGCTAGCTTTCCATCAGGACTGGTAAACCAAAATTTAGTTCGTACGTACATTCTGAAGGATGCAATCCCTCTACATCTGGGGAACCAGTTTGAGATTGTTGTGCGATCTGTCAAAATAGGTTCGATGCCATCTGGATAACTTCCTGCAGGGATGAATACAAAGACACCTTGAAGGTAACACAGACACCAGTCTCCTCTGCATGTAATGTGCTACCAAGTGTTATTTAACTATTTATTTATTTATTTATTTTACTCACACCCATTCACAACTAACTGGAAACTTTGCCAATTTAATAACCGGCATTCCACATAATGTGCCCTACCATATGAGAACTCCAGTACATTATTCAGTGTAGACAGAAAAATCTTATTTCATTGCAACAAATTATTAATCACCCCAACGTTCACTGAAAAGGATCAATTATAAAATTCTACAAATTATCATTTTCTTTGTTCACTAGCATATATGTTCCTGTGCGAAACTACCTCTGAATGCGATTTCAAGAGGGGAATGTGGTATCAAAAGTAGGTATCTTACTATTTGAATAACGTATTTTGGTGCTTAGTGAAGAGTGTCACTGGGGAGTGACTTACTGTAAGCTTTTTTTTTAATCAAAGTTTTGTAGAGTACAAAATTATTAGGAGTCTCAATAACATTTTATCATGTCTCTTAGAGCTTATCCATGTCTCGTGTTCATAAGCACTTTACACTATGAATCACATATTTCTGAATCTTTCAAATTATTACAACGAACAGTCTATTACAAACGTTATGTCATGAAAAGAAGCTAAGCCGAAAAACTCGTTTACTAGTCAGTCCAATCAGAGACCTATTGGTGACAGCAAAACTCTCGAAAGGTGAATTCTGGCTTGGGCACAGTCTAGTCAAATGTTTTTAGGTAAAATTAGCATATATCGGACGTACTCACTAGCAAGGGCCTACGGTAACAAATACTAAGTGGATCTTTTAGAGAACTGTTTACATAGGAACCACGCAGATACACGGGCCATCCAGACATTAGGCCAAAGAAAACTAATTTTGCAGGATTTTGGAATCCACGTAAATGTAGCGACGGGTGGTCTTAGAACAGTCACACTATTTAAGTATATTAGAAGCACACAGCGGTGGCGAAATGATTTCTCCGTTACTGACGCCAATTCGTAACCTTACCAAACCAACAGCTTAGATTCGACGACCATGTCAAATACGGATTCGCCTAACAAATAAGGTCAGTTCATTTTACAACTAACGTCATCGTAAAATTGATAATTACAGCAAAATATGAAAAGTTTTATACACAGCTTAAAGGGAGTTTGAAGTTCACGACTAACAACAGATAATATGTCTTTAACGACACCCGTGCCAGCACACGAATGCAACGTCTGGGTAAAACAGTCACCTCCCCCTTTTGGCAAACAACTCCAAACTTTCATCACAAAAATATTCGAAATGTTGTACCGTAATAATTTACAATACTGTACCCCTATCCACTTACTGTTTTCAAGTGATGTTGCTCTCCACACACGAGAGATTTCGTATACTATTTCTATAAACCTGTTGCGCGCTGTGACATACGACCAAACACACTACACAGACAACTGCGTCCCACCGAACTAAATGTATCATTCCTAATGATTCTTGTCACAACCCGCCAATCCAAAATCCGCACTTTGGATGTTCGAAGATTTACCAAATATCGATGTTGGGAATCTAAATATCGATGTTTCATTTATCGATACCGAAGTATGAAACATCGTAAAGCCGCCTCCCCCACCCCCCCTTCACACCTCCGCCCCCGGGAAACGAATATTTTTGTCAAATATTTGACCGTGTGCGGCTTTGTTTGACACATTTGTCCAGCATACAGTATATTAGACACTTTTTACAGAAGTTTTGATTGACGGCAGACTTGATAAAATAGCGGATGTTGTCCCATCCTTGACATAAAGTATGAAAATGCCTGTATGTATGAATTACATTATTTTGTTGTTATTAAAAGAATAATACCTAGACATGCATAGCATCCATGCAAAAATGATGTTCCGCTGAATAAAGCTACTATAGTGCATTTAAAATTAGTTGCTACAGCAGACGTTTGGTTCACCGGCGGAGAGCGACGCCGTTGCCGAGGTAACATCAATGGCGAACTGGCTTTTCCTACTGCGCCGCTAGCTGTTCGGTTGGTAAAGCGCTACTATTGCCACTCCGTGGATAAACAGTACAACGTGGTGTCACCCAACAGATGCGTCGACTTTCAGCTCTCGTTGTAAAATAGTATTTTCTGGCGTTGATGTAAGCTGCTGTTATCAGGTATTGTGAACAAATATTTTGTGTTGGCGCTGCATTAACCCTAGGATGCAGATACAGGGCCTCCGAGGCCCTTGCATGTCTTTATTTTTAAAAACATTTTGTAATTTTTTTATTTCAAACTGCTTTCCAGTACTCTTTCACTAACACTGTGACATTCCTCCTATCAAGTCTGATCGAGATACCTTTTTAAGTTTTTTGTATAATTCAATACGCTTACCCGTACACCGTGAATGCATAAGCAGGGCTTCAGAAGCCCTCACACATTTATAAATGTTCTGTAGCCTATATTGTCTTCAACATTTGTTTGGGAGCACTTATTAATTCAACTATAACTGTAGTGGTATTTCCAGCAACAGGAGTGCCAACAGCAGCAGTAGCTGTAGTAGTAATAGTATAACTAAAAAATAATACACACTACTTTCGGTGTATTATTGATGTTTTTGCTATCAAATGTTTTATTATTGCATAGTATTGTTATCCTGTGCTGCTCTTGTCAGCCTCATTGTTAGTGTAGTTTGTTTGTTGCTGCAAGGCCCATATTGTTACGAGTATGACTCGTTTAGTGCTGCACAAGCTGCTGTTCGAGAGACACGCCTTTTGCTATGGCTTCGAGACGCAAATCAGTACGTGCAAATGCAGCTAATTTTGAAAGTTTTGTGCCTCAGTGGTTTGAAGAAGATGATTCTTGCGAGGAAGGAAATATTTTTGAAGATGCAAGTAGTGAAGAATCAGCCAATGAACCCGCAGATGTGAATATTGAGGCAGATGACAGTCTTTCCGATAATATTACTTCATCAGAGTCTGAAAATGAAGAACTACCACAAAAAGGTATAGAAGACCACACATACATTAATCGGAATGGAACGATTTGGAAATTAGATCCTCCTGCAACTTTTCGTTCTCCTGTCCATAATATCGTAAAGAAGGCACCTGGTCCAGCCCGTGGTTTGAAAACCTGTAAACCTAAGGATGCCTGCGACTATTTCATCTCCAAGGAAATACTAGAGGAAATCATCAACTGCACAAATATTGAAGGCAGAAGCGTGGCTGCTTTACGTGGTAAAACGTGGAAAAACGTTTCACTTGCTGAAATGGAGGGTTTCCTTGGTCTTTACTGCTTTCTGGTGTTGAGAAGAGTTGGGATGTCCCAATTAGAGGATTATTCTTGGATGAAAAGGCAAATCCTACATATAAGCCACCATGTCAGTAAATAGATTCGAGGATATAAGGAGAATGATTAGATTTTATGACAGGCGTACCCGTGAGGCTCGATCTGCAGATGACAAACTTGCAGCTGTTCACTATGTATGGGAACTATTTATTGACAAGTGTAGAAACAGAATGATTCCCTCACAGTTGACGAACAGCTAGTCCCATTCCGTGGAAGATGCAGCTTCACCCAGTATATGCCCTGTAAACCAGCCAAGTAGGGCATAAAAATATTTTGGTTATGTGATGCTACATCTGCACATGCTTTAGACGGAATTTTTTACACGGGAAGGAAGCCCCATGAACCTATTCAGAAAAATCTTGGATTGAATGTTGTGAAATATCTTGCTAAAAGCATTGAAGGATCATCAAAAAATATTACTGTTGACAACTTCTTTACTAGTGTGCAGCTGGCAGAAGAGATGCTTCAGAAGCAAATTACAGTGGTGGGAACAATCAAACAAAATAAACCAGAAATTCCTAATGAGATGAAACCATCTGCCTCAAGAGCTATTCATTCCTCTTTGTTTGCATTTGGAGGTGACATTACAATGGTGAGTTATGTTCCCAAAAAGAAAAAGTCTGTAGTTCTCATTAGCACAATGCATCACAACAAACATTGATGAAACTCATGCAAAAAAGAAACCAGATATAATAAAGTTCTATAACTCCATGAAGGGTGGAGTAGATGAAATGGGCCAGAAAATACGTTATTACACCTGCAAGAGACAAACAAGAAGATGGCCATTTGCATTATGGATGAATAATGAATATGATAGACGTCGCAGCAATGCACAGTGAAATTCTATTTTCCACCCAACATCTAACATACCATAGTTGAAGAAGTGATAAAAGGCGTTTGTTCCTAAGAGATTTAGCGGAGGAAATGGTAAGACCACTAATGGAACTTTGTATTCAGATCCCTAATCTTCCAAAGAAAATCGTTGATGGCATGCAAAGATGTGGTGTTCAAAAAGATGTCATATTGCCAAACCAACTACCTGTTCCAGGAAAAAGAAGAAGATGCTATTATTGTCCATATAATAAACACAGGGAAAGTGCTATGACATCTATTAAGTGTAAAACCAACATTTGTAAGGAACATAGTGGCGTTCTTTGTGCTTTTTGTTTGTCACATGTTAAAAACTAAGAAAAATGCAATTTTATGTGAACAATGAATAATAATTTTTTGTCAAAATATTGCCTATATACATAATACTGTGAATAATAAGTATGTTTTAATTGAAGAAATTGGTTGTAATAAATGTTATAAAATGTAAACTGCAACTTATAAGTGAATTAATAAAATTATTTGTATACGTTGTATGTAAATGGGTGTAACTAATAAAAATTCACTCTTAGAGTTTTTCTAAAAAAAATCATAAAATGTTAATCAGGCCCACCAGATCCTCTTACTGTATCTTAGGAATCTTTCAATATGACAATAAATTTGACAGATATAAATTTAACTCCAAAGAATGATTAAATGAGAGGAGGAAAATTTTAAATTAGGGCAGGGCCTTGGAGGCCCTGCATATGCATTCATCTGTGTTTTCGGCACCATGCATCCTAGGGTTAATAACAACAGTGCAGCACACCTGTACATGAGATTCGAATATTTTTTTATGGCTGCAAGGAGATGTTCCACTGAATAATGTTCAACCTAGTACAGCGATGTTAATCGAACTTGTAGTGCTCTACAACCCAAAAACTCCAAGCTAAGAGGTCGACAAACTGTCTGACGCTAAAGAGCATAATTTTAAATCAGGATTCCTCCATACCACACTCATTTAAATCCGACTGAAATATAAGGGGCCTAGGCGAAAACTAATGTGGCAAAAACTAGTAGTAGTTTTCGCTCAGTGAGGTTGAAATGCTGACAATAGAAAATTTGCAAGTGTTACACCATAAGTCAGGTCTCGAGATGTCAACCATACCAAGAAGGTAGCTGAGGAGACGTGGATTCAAGGACTGTGGCGAGTTTTGTGTAATATGTAACTTCTCTTGTAGGTATGTTAAAGGTTACAATTTTGGTAAACATTTTTGGAAAACAGTGATCAATTAATTATTATATTTTGACTAAAGTTCAGTCTTGATCACACCATTATCATTAAAACATAAATGGTGTGATCAAAACTGAACTTTAGTCAAAATATAATGTTAAAGGTTGTTTCTTTCGCCAAAATACAGCATGCTTTACAATCATCTGACTAATATTCTAATGCAATTCAAATGCAGTATAGTATTACTAGGTCGACAACGATGCTTCCGCTGTTTTTCCTCGAAGTTCGAGACTTTATTGTGAAAAACTAGCAAAAAATTTAAGATTCAAAGTATTGGCCATCGTTAACCACTGCTTTCTTCTAGCTTCAGGGCAGCATATGAATGCCATAGTGTATAAACTGGGCATCTTTTGAGGAGAGCCATGAATCGGTTCAATTTTGCCCTTGTTCTTACCACTGCAAGCGCTAGTCAGCAGATCGTGTGTCACAGATCGAGGAAAGTGGTTGTTAGAGGGAGGAATATCTGGAGAACACAGCAGGTGCGGAAGGAATTACCATTTCAACGTTTCCAAGTATGTTTTGACGGGATTTTCGACATGGGGTCGTACACGGTCATGCTGCAAAATCATTTTTTTACCTCTGTCGCTGTAGTGTGGCCGTTTATCTTTCGGTGCTTGGCTCACACACATCAATTGCTTTCGATAACGATCTCCTGCGATTGTTCCCGTCTGTTGCAGTATCATCGAAGGCTTTCTCTCTTTCACAATCATGCCAGACTTCAACGTCAAAATCACCATTCTTGAAGCATGGAAACCATTTTCTGCGAAGTTCTGTCACTAACAGGCGTCTCACCATTGGTCTTACCCAGCTTTTTATGAGCCTCAGCCGCAGATTTCTTCATATCAAAGCAGAAAATGAAAACATCCCGCAGATGACAAGAATTGGGCTCATAAGTTGACGTATTCAGTCGGGAATTCCTTTGATTCAATCAAAAATCGACTGATATTTTGATGGTGTTATGTTCTCAAATGCCTAAGCTTACTGTATGACACGACAAACGACTTGCCTCACTGCTTTCCACTACTGCCGTTCATTGCAAAACGGCGGAAGCAAAGTTTTAGACCTAATGTATTAGCAACTGAGGCCAAAAAGCTCAACAGTTTGTGAAAAACTCCATTCTCAGAATAAAAATAAACATGCAACTTCGGTTATGTTGTTGCAAAACCCACAGCATTTATCGTTTCACCAGCTATCGATGGTCCTTGAAAATTACATTATTTCTCTGAAAAGAATATTTAGTTGCCTGACTATTGCAGTAGATATGGAAGTTTCGCTTATTAATCATATGGCAAAACAGCTTCCCTTTGTGTGCTGTCATTTGGCAAAATTTTGTTTAAATATCTCAAACCATTTGTGAGATATGAGGGATTTGTGAATATTTCATTCTGACTGTTTTCGCTGGCGCATCAGTTTGTGGTGGAACAGTTCACATACTTTCTGAAGTGAGACAGCGATATCGTTCCAAGTTTAGTCATTTAATATGTTGCGTACATTTTACACACAGCAACATATGACCTAACATGCACCAAACGTTATTCATAGCGACTCCTATTTTTTACTGCAAACTTTAAGAATATATTGCAGTAGTTTGCCGAATACCGAAGTATTACAATAACTATGAGCGTTAACGAAATGATGGGCAGTTCATCAGTAATCTAATGAATTAAGCTATAATACGTTCAAGAATCACTGTTTATTAGTAATTTCTTTAAAATCGTTTGAAAATGATTGGAGATCGGCCAGCTTGCGCAACTTGCATTACACAGCCAAGATAGCCTGACAGATGGGCCTGGTACTATCTTCTGCTGACACGCTCAGCACGCACTGGCAACTACGCTTCCTTCCACTCACTCCATACTGAACCGCCAAAAATGGCAACTAATTTTAAACGCACTATAACACCAACAATTCAGTTGATGTCGGAGAAGCTACCATACTTTAAATCACGTTCTTATGCTGAACATGTTTAGCAGAAAATAGCTGCATTACAATTTATCTTACTGTATCGCGAGTTTGCACAGGTGGAGCTTCGATGTTAGTAAATAATACAGACTACTTGTAGTTATGGACAATAATTCTTTCGGTATATCAATGAATCCTCCCTCTAAAATATCTCATAAGATTCGTTTGAGCATTTGTCAGTAGGCTCACATGCATATTCAGAGCTTAAGTCATGCATGAGCAGTGCTTTCTCCTGCATCAGACAGCTTTAATTGTGAGCTGTAACAGCAAGCAGACAGATGTCTGGGGCGTCCCAGGTGCTATATTTACACATACGCAGAGTATGACGTCCTATGGCCCACATTAGGCAAACTATTAATCCTTTACTTTTTCACGATATTAAGCAATTACATTTGGCATATGCAAAAAAAACTATACTGAAAATCAAGGAATAATGCTATTGCAAAGAAAAACTATTATCTGTAATACAAGTATTATTATTATCTTTGTTCTTATTGGTAACGACGTGAAACAGAAAACTCCACACACTCTTGCTTGTTCTTGTTCGTCTAGGACGCCATTGTGCGCAAGCTTAATAAGGTGTGTACATGTTTTATTTGAGCAGTGATCTCCAATACACGTATAAAATATCTCCGTTGTAAATTTTAACTGTAACCTGCGCCACATATCCTGTTTGCTTGTGCCATCATTTCTAAAAGAATTTCGGACGCTGCGCTGGCAGCAAGCTGAACATCGCTGGACTGCGACAATTGACCGCCATTAAGCGGCAATTTCAAATTATCGTAATTATTAGCCAGTTCTTTCCACAGGCGACGCTAGAGATCGGCGATTTTATTTATCTCATTCATCATATATAGGAAACTGACATTTTCAAAGTACTTATCGAAGAAGTCAGACGATTTATGTTACGTGCAATAGGATACAGATTTGGCCTGCACTAAGACGTAATTAAATCACATGAAGGTCCTTACATAAGTGGCAATTTCAAATTATCATAATTATTAGCCAGTTCTTTCCACAGTCGACGCTGGAGATCGGTGATTTTATTTATTTCATTCCTCATATATAGGAAACTGACATTTTCAAAGTACTTATCGAATAAGTGAGACGATTTATGTTATGTGCAATAGGATACAGATTTGGCCTGCACTAAGACGTAATTAAATCACATGTAGGTCCTTACGTATTGAAAATGATGAAATATTTTTTTGTATGTGTATATAGCTAATAATGATGAACTGTTTTTGAGCATGGATTCGTCTAAGTAATTTCAGTAATTATACGGCATCCCAAGCTACATTTTTGTCAGGAAAATCTAAAAACGATTCTTGCCTTGCATATCTTTGCAGTGGAACCATCATCATCATCATCATTTAAGACTGATTATGCCTTTCAGCGTTCAGTCTGGAGCATAGTCCCCCTTCTGATGTTAAGCCTATTATTTCAAAATCATTCTTAACCGAATCCAGGTACCTTCTCCTTGGTCTGCCCCGACACCTCCTACCCTCTGCTGCTGAACCCATGAGTCTCTTGGGTAACCTTGCTTCTCCCATGCGTGTAACATGACCCCACCATCTAAGCCTGTTCGCCCTGACTACTACATCTTTAGAGTTCATTCCCAGTTTTTCTTTGATTTCCTCATTGTGGACACCCTCCTGCCATTGTTCCCATCTACTAGTACCTGCAATCATCCTAGCTACTTTCATATCCGTAACCTCAACCTTGTTGATAAGGTAACCTGAATCCACCCAGCTTTCGCTCCCATACAACAAAGTTGGTCGAAAGATTGAACGGTGCACAGATAACTTAGTTTTGGTACTGACTTCCTTCTTGCAGAAGAGAGTAGATCGTAGATGAGCACTCACTGCATTAGCTTTGCTACACCTCGCTTCCAGTTCTTTCACTATGTTGCCATCCTGTGAGAATATGCATCCTATGTATTTGAAACCGTCCACCTGTTCTAACTTTGTTCCTCACATTTGGCACTCAATCTGTTTATATCTCTTTCCCACTGACATTACTTTTGTTTTGAAGATGCTAATCTTCATGCCATAGTCCTTACATTTCTGATCTAGCTCTGAAATATTACTTTGCAAACTTTCAATCTAATCTGCCATCACAATTAAGTCATCTGCATATGCAAGACTGCTTATTTTGTGTACACATATCTTAATCTCACCCAGCCAGTCTATTGTTTTCAACATATGATCCATAAATAATATGAACAACAGTGGAGACAGGTTGCAGCCTTGTCTTACCCCTGAAACTACTTTGAACCATGAACTCAATTTACCGTCAACTCTAACTGCTGCCTGACTATCCATGTAAAGACCTTTAATTGCTTGCAAAAGTTTGCCTCCTATTCCATAATCTTGTAGAACAGACAATAACTTCCTCCTAGGAACCCGGTCATATGCCTTTTCTAGATCTATAAAGCATAGATACAATTCCCTGTTCCATTCATAACTCTTCTCCATTATTTGCCATACCATAAGCTAAAGATCTGGTCCTGACATCCTCTAAGAGACCTAAACCCACACTGATTTTCATCCAATTGGTTCTCAACTAATACTCGCACTTTCCTTTCAACAATACCTGAGAAGATTTTACCCACAATGCTGATAAAAGAGATACCTCTGTAGTTGTTACACTCTTTTATGTTTCCATGTTTAAAGATTGGTGTGATTACTGTTTTTGTCCAGTTTGATGGAACCTGTCCCGACTCCCAGGCCATTTCAATTATCCTGTGTAGCCATTTAAGACCTGACATTCCACTGTATTTGATGAGTTCCGACTTAATTTCATCCACCCCAACTGCTTTATTGCACTGCAATCTATTGACCATTTTCTCCACTTCCCCAAATGTGATCCTATTTCCATCATCATTCCTATCCCATTGTGCCTCGAAATCTGAAACATTACTGATCGTATTTTCACCTACATTGAGCAACTCTTCAAAATATTCCCTCCATCTGCCCAAGGAATCCACAGGATTCACCAACAGTTTTCCTGACCTGTCCAAAATACTTGTCATTTCCTTCTTACCTCCCTTTCGAAGACTGCTAATTACACTCCAGAATGGTTTTCCAGCAGCTTGACCCAAAGTCTCCAACCTGTTTCCAAAGTCTTCCCAAGATTTCTTCTTGGATGCTGCAGTTATCTATTTGGCTTTGTTTCTTCTTCAACATACCTGAGTTCTAGTATGTAGCCATTTTTGATACGCCTTCTTTTTCCTTTTACAGGCTGCCTTGACTGTGTCATTCCACCGAGCTGTTTGCTTCATCCTACCTTTACACACTACTATACCAAGACATTCTTTAGCCACTTCTAGTACTGTATCCCTGTACCTTGTCCATTCCTTTTCCAATGACTGTAATTGACTACATTCAAGTAACTGGTACCTTTCTGAGATCACTGTTATGTACTTGTGCCTGATTTCCTTATCCTGAAGTTAGTCCACTCTTATCCTCCTACATATGAACCAAAGTCAAATTAATAATATAAAATATATATTAAATTAAAATAACACCACACACATTAGTAGGTTATATAGATAAGCTACAAGAGCTCTCTGATTTGGAGTGGGAAGAAGCATAGCCCACTTTACACAACACTGGGGTGAACTCGTATAAGGACTTCTGGTAATACGACCTTGATTCGCTGCCAGGCCACTTGGCAATTAATAGTAAAATATGAAATATAAAGTAAATTAAATAAAATAATAAAACATGCACATTAAGCAGATACACAACTACTAGCGTCCTTTGTCTGTGGGGCCAGAATAATAGAAAATAGACATAATTTCAAATAAAATTTCTTAGTGATATTTGTATTTTTTGGATTTTATGTGTGTATTTGTGTACATAATTTGCATACTAACCAGAGCCCAGATTTCTTTCACATGAAAATTACGAGTATCTAATGAATGTTTTATGGAGGTTAAGAAAACCGATCCTGAGGTGAGAGAGAGAGAAAGAGAGAGAGAGAGAGAGAGAGAGAGAGAGAGACAGAGAGAGAGCTGCCAAGCTGAAAATGCAGACAAAATAAACCAATACCGAATACACTAATAAAGATAAGGACTACCATAAATACTATCCTGTTGTTGCGCTGAAGTTTAACATGCACTGTTAAACTGTGACTCATGGTAAGGCAGAAATTCATTTCAAGTTACAATTTTCGAACAATTACTGATATAAAGACCATGTAATACTATTGAGTTTAACTTTCACTTAGCCACAACAATGAAGGTTAACATTGTGCGTTTATAATACTATTTGCTTTTAACTTGAGTGATAGTAAGTGTATATGTACTGCGTCTAAGTGTGTGCAGACGTGTTACAATTGCAAAATCAAACTAAGATTTTCTTCAGCATGATAACGTGCTGGGCATGAGTAGATTTGTTGATGATAATACAGCCACTGCCTCAGTAGGTGAGATGCTGGGGGCAGCTGGCAGTAGTCAGGTGGAACACCTGACACCAACAAAAATGTTGGATGTAGCGGATGTCAGAACATTTAATAGAAAATGTTTTGACACTGAACAGGTTAGTGGAGAGAATTTCTATGTCACCTGTGTGCTCTCCACTGCCCCATCCATTTGCTGCTCCACTACGCAAATTGGAAGAACGTGATAAGGAACGTGGTTGGTTACAAACGGAGAGAGATTGTTGGAAAGAGGTGAGAAGTTAAAACGAAAATTAGAACGTGATCGAGTAAAAGCTGAGAGGGATAGGCAACTGTTATCACAGTTACCTGAGCGAGATGACGAGGTCTCATACTCCAAGGAGTGTAAGGGACGATGCGGGAGACCTGCACCTCTGTACTAGGCGAGGTCCTAGTGGAGGTGGTGTGCCATTGCCTTCCCCGACCGTAATGGGGATGAAAGTTGATGATGCAGACGACGCAACACCCAGTCATCTCGAGGCAGGAAAATCCCTGACCTCGCCGGGAACTGAACCAGGAATCCCCCGTGCGGGAAGCGAGAATGCTACCACAAGACCACGAGCTGCGGACAACTGAGCGAGAACAGACTAATGAAAACATTTTATCAGATAACCTTGAGAAAATTTCCTCGGAGGTAAATGAATTAAAGAATTCCTATCAGGGGCTGCCTGATTTAGTCAGCAACTTAGCTTTGGAGTTAGAGGAGGTAGTTTGTCACCACTCGCATGGAGCAACTAAAAGTTTCATAGCGAGAGTTTATTGAAAATAACATAGCCGATCAGACTGACAAATCCAGAAAGAATTCCAGGAATGAGTGGAATCGAAAGAACAAACAATAGTACAACAGGTAGGCGAAAAAGTAAACAGTACGATACAGCGTGTGACTAGGGGCATTGACCTTGCTAACAACAGAGTAACGGAAGCGCCGCTAACGGAAGTCGCACAGGCGCAAATTGAGACTCGTATAGCACGTGTGATGTGACACGACTCTAGAGCGCGACACGCACGTGCCGCACGAGTCGCGCGGGTGCAGCGCATATTGCGACGCGTACACCATACTTCGCACGCGCCGTCTGGCGACGCTCTGCGCTGACAGAACCGAAGCCCGTGAAACGTGTTATCCTCCTCAAACGATTTTACAGAAACTATTCACTGAAAACATATGATTTTTGCCTTACTTGCAGCGTTG
The DNA here is from genome assembly GCF_021461385.2 of Schistocerca piceifrons. Classification (NCBI taxonomy): domain Eukaryota; kingdom Metazoa; phylum Arthropoda; class Insecta; order Orthoptera; family Acrididae; genus Schistocerca; species Schistocerca piceifrons. Next base: position 261,569,258 of record NC_060141.1, read on the forward strand.
TATGTCAGCTTCGTGGCGAAGTGCCCATCACCTCGCTAATGACCATTATTATTGTGATGTACACATTTCAGTAAGACACTACTCAAAACTCAAAAAGTTTGCAACGAAAATTAGGGGTCGCTATGATTTTGCGTTTGGTGCGTATTACACCATATGCTGCCGCGTATGAAATTCAGCTAACATGCTGAATTTTTTATTAGACTTGGGAGGAGGTCTCTGTCTGCCTCCGCTCTCGAGAAAATGGATCCCATGTAGCGCGCTCACTTCCGATCTCACGCCTGCAAGAATGAATACTCGCAACATCTCTTATATCTCCTAAACCACTCGAGACATCGAAACGAAAGTTTGGCGAATGATAGTACACAAGGAGGAGAGTGTTTTGCCAATTCTTAAACATACGGAACTTTCTTATATATGGCGATATATCAGTACTTACACTTCAAAACGTTCAAATGTGTGTGAAATCTAATGGGACTTAACTGCTAAGGTCATCAGTCCCTAAGCTTACACACTACTTAACCTAAATTATTCTAAGGACAAACACACACACCCATGTCCGAGGGAGGATTTGAACCTCCGCCGCGACCAGCCGCAACTTACACTTCCCTTTTTATTTATTTCACTCCAGTGACTGCAATTTTTTAAGAGTTATCGACAGCTAGCAAAACAAGAGCTTCCTAGTATGAAAATAAACATGAAATTTCTTCTTTTATGATACTGCAAACCGACACTACGAGGTTTTTCGTAAGCTATTGAGCTCTGTGATTGCCAATTACTTGTTTAATGTCCGCAGCTCATGGTCTTGCGGTAGTGTTGTTGCTTCCCGCGCACGGGGTCCCGGGTTCGTCTCCCGGCGGGTCAGGGATTTTTCTCTGGCTCGTGATGACTGGGTGTTGTGTGTTCTTCATCATCGTTGACTCGCAAGTCGCCGAAGTGGCGTTAACTAAAAGGGACTTGCAATACGGCGGCCGAACTTCCCCGCATGGGGCCTCCCGGCCAACAATGCCATTCAATCATTTCATTTCACTTGTTTAATGAGGCTCTCCGTTTCGGAATTCTGTCTCAATAGCTGCTGTGAGATGAGTTTGAAAATTACACTGTGACAAAGGAAGTACAATTAAACAGAATGTGGCCGTTACTGAAAAACGGTGATGTTTCTTCGAATGACAAAAGGTTAATAACTCGCACAAAAAAAAGATTGCCAATTCTGTTGAAATTTTGGTGGAATCCCCATAAACCATCGTATTTTTAACACTGAGCGACTGGAACGGAAACTTACCAAATGATTTCATTCCTTCTTTTGATTTGAGCAGTATTAAAATAATGACAAGCGTTCCTTCAGGCGGAATGATAGGCACATACCAGATACTGGTTACTCACCTACGGCTTGCCAAACAGACAATGTGTGATCACGAATAAAATAGTTGTTATTGAGAAAAATAAACAATTGCTCTGTCGCACAACACAATGGTCATTGTATTTTCAGCAGCGAAGGATAATGCGCGTGACAGGAATGCACAAGCTAGCCATGTGTGCCTTGTGAGATGGAGTTCGAAAAACATTGTCATGAAAGTAGATCTGCCTTTGTCAGCAGCACATTTCAACAAATTAAATATATCTAATCACAACGCCGCGCGACCTGGCGCAGACGCGTGTCGCGTCCCAGTCGCGTCGCGTCGCAATTTTGCGCGGCCCCATATGAACTTGCGATGTTACAAAAACGCGCGCTGCGCTGCGTCGCGCCGCACGCGCTATACGCGTCTCAATTTGCGCCTAGCCTAGGCTAGGCCAGGCCGCGCGGCGCGGCGTTGTGGTTGAGGCACAGTTTCTCGCGCCGCGCGTCGCGCGTGCCTCGCTAGCACCGTGGGAAATTTGAGGCGGGGGGCGGAAAAGTAGCCCGGCCATATTCTCACATCGGAACGGCGCGTGTGAGCAATGGTAGTATTGCCCAAACGATAAATTTTGCCTTACTGTGTACTAAATGTTATTGCCTTTGGGTAGTGTTTCGTGTTTCGCCATTTAAGCGCTCCAGCTCTCTTCGTTAGTACATTATACTTTTCTGTTATTAATATCTGTATAGTTTTGTTTTGTTTTTTCTTCTGTCAAGAAAAATGCATACTTCAGTAACTGATGATCCATTGGCCGCTGGAATTGCATCATATGCCTCCACGATGTTTTCAGATCGCAACAACTGACAGACAGTAGTGATAAGGAAGCAAGAAACATTATAAAATCATGTGATTAAGAATCAAGGTAGGAAAGTAAAACAAGGTTATCTTCTCGCTGCCTAGTACGACCTGTTACAAAAATTTAGAAAGGGATAATCACAGGTGTGATCTCTTTGTACTCCTGGTAAAAAGAGTCAGAGTCTGAAGTATAGAAGTCTCACTGTGATTACTCTGATATGGATGTAATAATGTAATACGACACACTGTACTACATGCATGTGAACATCACATTTCCACTGCAAGCTAGAAACAGTCGAAAAGCAGTTACAAATAACAATGTTTTAATTGGTTCGCTGTGATGAGAAAAAGCATTTCAATTGTTGTATGCAGATTATCAGCATTAATAAACTAATTATACAACAGGCTACACAAATGAAGAAAATGGTCGGTATTATTACGAAAGTAGGAATATCCTAAAAGAGTGTTATGATTAGATATATTTAATTTGTTGAAATGTGCTGCGGATCTACTTTCGTGACAATGTTTTTCGAACTGCACCTCAGAGGGTACACATGGTTAGCTTGTGCATTGCTGTCGCGTGCATTATCCTCCACTACTGTTAATACACTGACCATTGTGTTGTGCGACAGATCAATTGTTTATTTTTCTCAATAACAACTATTTTATTCGTGATCACACATTGTCAGTTTGGCAAGCTGTAGGTGAGTAACCAGTATCTGGCATGTGCCTATCATTCCACCTGAAGGAACGCTTGTCATTATTTTAATACTGCTCAGATCAAGAGAAGGAATAAAATCCTTTGGTAAGTTTCCATTCCAGTCGCTCAGTGTTAAAAATACGATGGGTCACAGGGATTCCACCAAAATTCCAACAGAATTGGCAATCTATTTTTGTGTGAGTTGTTAACCTTTTCTCATTCGAAGAACCATCACCGTTTGTGAGTAACGGCCACATTTCTCTTGGTGACTGGTTTAGTTGTACTTTCTTTCTCACAGTGTACTTTGCCAAACTCATATCACAGCAGCTATTGAGACAGGATTCCGAAACAGAGTGCCTTATTAAACAAGTTATTGGCAATCACCGAGCTCAACAGCTTATGACAAACCTCATAGTGTCGGTTTGCAGTAACATAAAATAAGAAATTTCATGTTTATTTTCATACGCGGAAGCTCTTGTTTCGCTAGCTGTCGATAACTCTTAAAAAATTAGTCACTGGAGTGAAATAAATAAAAAGCGAAGTATAAGTACTGATATATCGCCATAGAAAAGAAAGTTCCGTGTGATTAATAATTGGCAAAAGACTCTCCTCCTTGTGTACTATCATTCGACAAACTTTCATTTCGATGTCTCGAGCGGTTTAGGATATACAGGTATGAGATAAGTTACGAGTATTACATTCTCGCGGGCGTGAGATCGGAAGTGAGCGCGCTACGTGGGATCCATTTTCTCGATATCGGACGCAGAGACCTCCTCCCAAGTCTAAACAAAAATTCAGCATGTTAGCTAAATTTCACACGCAGCAACATATGGAGTAATACGCACCAAACGCAAAATCATAGTGACCCCTAATTTTCGTTGCCAACTTTTTGAGTTTTGCGTAGTGTCTTACTAAAATGTGTACATCACAATAAGAATGGTCATTATCGAGGTATGAGCACTTCGCCACGAAGCTGACATACGCTACAAGTAAGGCAAAAATCGTATATTTTCAGTGAATAGTTTCTGTAAAATCGTTTGAGAAAGATAACAGGTTGCGCGCGCTTCGGTTCTGTCAGCGCAGAGCGTCGCCTGTCGGTGCGTGCGAAGTAAAGTTAGGCTAGGCGCAAATTGAGAAGCGTACAGCACGTGTGACGTGACACGACACTACAGCGCGACACGCACGTGCCGCACTGGTCGTGCGGGTGCAGCGCATATTGCGACGCGTACACCATACTTCGCACGCGCCGACTGGCGAAGCTCTGCGCTGACTGAACCGAAGCACGAACAACCTATTATCTTTCTCAAACCATTTTACAGAAAGTATTCTCTGAAAATATATGATTTTGCCTTACTTGTAGCGATATATGTCAGCTTCGTGGCGAAGTGCCCATCACCTCGCTAATGACCATTTTAGTAAGACACTACGCAAAACTCAAAAAGTTTGCAACGAAAATTACGGGTCGCTATGATTTTGCGTTTGGTGCGTATTACACCATATGTTGCTGCATATGAAATTTAGCTAACATGCTGAATTCTTGATTAGACTTGGGAGGAGATATCTATCTGCCTCCAATCTCAAGAAAATGGGTCCCATGTAGCGCACTCACTTCCGAACTTACGCCCGCGAGAATGACATACTCGCAACATCTCTCGTATCTCCTAAACCGCTCGAGACATCGAAACGAAAGTTTGGCGAATGGAGGAGAGTGTTTTGCCAATTATTAATCACACGGAACTTTCTTTTCTATGGCGATATATCACTACTTATATGGCGATATATCACTACTTATACATCTTTTTTTATTTATTTCACTCCAGTGACTAATTTTTTAAGAGTCATCGACAGCTAGCGAAACAAGAGCTTTCTAGTATGAAAATAAATATGAAATTTCTTCCTTTATGTTACTGCAAACCGACACTATGAGGTTTTTCGTAAGCTATTGAGCTCTGTGATTGCCAATTACTTGTTTAATGAGGCTCTCCGTTTCGGAATTCTGTCTCAATAGCTGCTGCGAGATGAGTTTCACAAATTACATTGTGACAAAGGAAGTGCAGTTAAACCAGTCACCAAGAGAAATGTGGCCTTTACTCACAAACGGTGATGGTTCTTCGAATGAGAAAAGGTTAACAACTCACACAAAAATAGATTGCCAATTCTGTTGGAATTTTGGTGGAATCCCTGTAACCCATCGTATTTTTAACGTTGAGCGACTAGAATGGAAAATTACCAAATGATTTTATTCCTTCTCTTGATCTGAACAGTATTAAAATAAAGACGAGCATTCCTTCAGGCGGAATGATAGGCACATGCCAGATACTGGTTACTCACCTACGGCTTGCCAAACTGACAATGCGTGATCGCGAATAAAATAGTTGTTATTGCGAAAAATAAACAATTGATCTGTCGCACAACACAATGGTCAGTGTATTGTCAGCAGCGAAGGATAATGCGCGCGACAGGAATGCACAAGCTAGCCATGTGTGCCTTGTGAGATGGAGTTCGAAAAACATTGTCATGAAAGTAGATCTGCCTTTGTCAGCAGCACATTTCAACAAATTAAATATATCTAATCATAACACTCTTTTAGGATATTCCTACTTTCGTAATAATACCGACCATTTTCTTCATTTGTGTAGCCTGTTGTTGTATAATTAGTTTATTAATGCTGATAATGTCCATGCAACAATTGAAATGCTTTTTCTCATCACGGCGAACGAATTAAAACACTGTTATTTGTGACTGCTTTTCGACTGTTTCTAGCTGGCAGTGGAAATATGTTGTTCACATGCATGTAGTACAGTGTGTAGTATTACATTATTACATCCATATCAGAGTAATCACAGTGAAACTTCTATACTTCAGATCTTGGACGCTTTTTACCACAAGAACAAAGGGATCACACCTGTGGAGATTATCCCTTTCTAAATTTTTGTAACCGATCATACAGATACACTAGCTTACTAGGCAGTGAGAATATAACCTTGCTTTACTTTCCTGCCTTGATTCTTAATCACATGATTTTATAATATTCCTTGCTTCCTTATTCACTACCCTCTGTCCCTTCTTGCTATCTGAAAACATCGCAAAGGCATATGGTGCAATTCCAGTGGCCAATGGCTCATCAGTTGCTGAAGCATACATTTTTCTTGACAGAAGAAAAACAAAACAAAACTATGCAGATATAAATAACAGAAAAGTATAACGTGCTAACGAAGAAAGCTGGAGCGTTTAAATGGCGAAAAACGAAACACTACCCAATGGCATTAAAATTCAGTACAGAGTATAAGGCAATATTTATCGTATGGGCAGTGTTTTCACTGCTCATATGCGCCGTGCCGAAGTGAGCATATGGTCGGGCTACTTTCTCGCTCCCCGCCTCAAATTTCCCACGGTGCTAGCGAGGCAAGCGCGACGTGCGGCGCGAGAAACTGTGCCTCAACCACAACGCCGCGCGACCTGGCGCAGGCGCGTGTCGAGTCCCAGTCGCGTCGCGTCGCAATTTGCGCGGTCCCATTTGAACCTGTGATGTTACAAAAGCGCGCGCTGCGCTGCGTCGCGCCACATGCGCTATACGCGTCTCAATTTGCGCCTAGCCTTACACCCAGATCTGCCACACTGGCAGCGCGAAGTGATAGCGTATTGCCAACGTAGAGCGCGAGGCGTTTGGCTGTCAAAACATTGGAGAAAGTATTATGCCTACTCGTAAAGTGTATGCTAATGCACCGAGTATGGTTACTAATTATGATGAGCCATATGATAATGGCCGTAACAGCCACAGTCCTAATAGTGTACCGACATTGCTACATTTCGGGGCGGCGGTATTGGCAATGAACCTGATGGTAGAAGACAGCCAACTTAAACATAGGCAATTCCAAATTTTTAATAATGAAATGAAATCGGTTCACCCAATCATTTTCATTAAAAATTTTAGGAATATCTTGCCCAGCATGTGGACAGAAAAGCAAAAAGTTCAGTTTATTATATATCATATACTGGACTTTGGGCAAATGAGACAATGGATAGGTGTCACAATACTGAGCAATTTGAAAAAGCTTTCTTAGGCAAGTACTGGTCACCGAATGTTCAGAAGAGATTAAGAAATGAAGTCTACTGCCCAGAAATGTACAATCCCAGACACGGTAGTCTAAGGAAATATTTTGAGACATGCATTAATAAGACCAGTATAACGATATGTTTACGTAATGTGTATACATAAACATACAGTTATAAATGTCCCCGTTCGTAGCCGCTAGTTATAACAATATGTTTACTTTTGTGCTGTAACATATAGCTATAATCAGCGGTGGAAACATATTTGCGAACGCCGACCGTGTGCGGCTGTTTCTTGTTGGATCGTCTGATCAGTCGGAAGTTGCATTGCGGAAGAGAGTAAATGCCTATTCAAAATATAATTATTTTTTGATAGCTCAACATGAATTTCCTAAGGGACCGTAGTTTATCATGCATTTACCAATAGAACATGGCGCGGAGAAAATATTTCGCCGCATACAACTTCCGTCCGATTTCGACGAAAGAATTCGTGACTGTGAACTCTCTATTTGGCAGAAACATAAAGAAAATTAAATAACTTCATGAAGGAGTGAGACATAGATTCTATATTAAATAAATAGTCCATACACCAGTTCCATTTAAATCTGAATTTATGGCAATTAATAGACGAACTTACACTGCAATGAAGGATTTAACATGGATGCCGTTTTGACTGGCACTTCTCGTAATGAAAACAATTCCTTCGACGTTTTCACATACACGTCGCACAATAAATCTACTGCTAGGCACTTTTAGTATTACACATTTACTTTACACTAGAACAATATTATTTTTAACAATAATAATACGGCGGCAAGACACGCGCGTCCGACACACGTTACAGGAGACAAGAGAAGAATGAGTAGCTGTTCATCGAGAATATCTCGTACATCAAAAAAAAAAAAAAATGTGTAAAAAAGTGTTCTTCTTCTGTCCGTTTTTCGCGCCGCGGTTTTCAAAGTCAATAACTCACAGCATCTCTGACGGCGCTTCGACAATAAACAAGTTACGTCACAGGTCGTTCACCTTTTACATTCTCGCAACATTATTTGCTAACTGTAGCTGTTGCCGAGCGACTGCTCGATTAGTGAATGATTTAAAATGATAAGGCAATCACATAATGTTACACCAGGTACTGGGATGAGCCAATGGCTAGTAAAGATGTGATCTGGCTACTTAAGTTATGGCTGCCCAGACATATCAAAGAGAAGTTAATTAATGTTGATGAGGAAGATTTAGACAAATACCTATCAGTATTAGACAAGAATGATTTGGCATTAGAGGAGACGAAGGCAGAAAAAAGTGATACAAATCATTCGCCTTCTCAGAAAATGACAATAGAAGAAACAAACAAGACCACAATAATAACAATGGTAAAGGGTATGATCAGCCAGCCAGTAATGGAAGGCAAGCGAATGGCGAAGATTATCCGCAACTGAATAGAAAAAGAAAGTGGGATAACAAACTCACCACTGGATACCTAAGCAATTCGAAGCGGCGAATAGCAACAGTCACAACCAACATCAGTGGTAGGGTAATTTCTCGTCACAGTGGAATCAAAACAGAGGTCCCCCACCAGGACCGAACAGTCAACAAAGAAATGAAATTCGTGGAGAAAACGTAAATCAACAACATTGGGTAGCACAGCAATCCAATGTTAGGATAGTAGAGGTGCCAGACCTCTCAGAGACAGCAAATTAGTTCCGACCGCAATAAGCTCCCCATTGTTGGTCGACGGGCGAAGTGGGGCACACCAAAACAGACTCGAGCAAACGTTGACCTGCTGCGGTATAATGTCGATATCGCAGTGCAGGATGAATTATTAAATGAACCTAGTAAGTGCAAAAGTAACAATCTACAACAGATACAAGCTGTGATTAAAACACAGATAGAAGACATTCCAGTCGATGCGTACATTGATACTGGCGCGACTAATAGTGCTCAGAGTTTGGAACTGTATAATGCATTATGTAAGACAAATAAAATACCGACTTATCCAGTACAAAACTGTCAGATGTCTGAAGCTATTGGGGCACAGGCACAAATAGTTAAAATCCATGTACAGGTTGACCTGAAATTTAGGGAAGGAGAGATCAAATGCACTTTCCTAGTAGTAAAAGTTTTGTCAGTAGCTTGTATCAAATGGTTCAAATGGCTCTGAGCACTACAGCACTCAACTGCCGTGGTCATCAGTCCCCTAGAACGTAGAATTAATTAAAACTAACCAACCTAAGGACATCACACTCATCCATGCCCGAGGCAGGATTCGAACCTGCGACCGTAGCAGCAGCGCGGCTCCGGACTGGAGCGCCTAGAACTGCACGACCACCGCAGCCGGCTACCTTGTATCCTGGGTTGTGAGTTCCTGAGGAGCAGGAAGGTAAATACTGACCTTTCCACAAGGGAAATTAATTTACTGTATGGTGGGAGGAGAATTGTACTGGATATGGTCAGAAAGAAGTAAGTACATGGCAAGTATTGCCAGAGTTTTCAAATCACATGCTGCAGTTTAAAGATTGTAGAAGTTAACTGTGATTTAAAAGGGAAGGAATACCACTATCCTGAACAGGGAATAGAGAACACTACGGAAACACAGGAAATGGTTTACAACAAGGTTAAGGAATATGACTGTTTGAACAGTAGCCAGCAACATAAGCTCACTTGTTTGCTGTCAAATCATTTAAATGTTTTTTCGGAGAAACCTGGAGTAATAAAGGGTTACAAACACAACATAGTGTTGCCCCATGAAACCTTCTGTCACACCAGATCATCAAACTATATAAAATGATTCATAATGACAATGTAGATATAAGAATTTCTTTAGGTTTTTGGTGTATTTTTCATGTGTATAGTAGTGTAGAAATGTTTTCCATACTATATTTTTCTGTATTTAGGAAATAGAAAATTTCATCCATGTCAGTGTACTTGACAAAAGAACAATATTACCTGCTTTTCAAAGAGTCATAGGAAAGACATTAGTTACAGAACAGTGTTATGAAGGAACACAAGTTTCTGAAATTGAAGTAGAGTAGTGGATATAAAGTGATACCTGTTTTAATGAACATTTGATTTAATCCCACACTGTAATGTAAAGGTAAGAGTATCATATCATTGGAAGATTCAGCTTGTGAAAGATTTAGTAGAGATGTAAGTTTAATTTTCTCAAATATATAATACCCATTTATTTGGTAACATTTAAACTACTAGAGTAAGAAGAAAGATGACCATAAATAAAACCCATGTCAAAGAGAAACATCATTGGTTATCAGCAAAGCAGATTTCGAAGAAACAATTTTAGAATCAGTTGAGCAAGAATGTCATGCAATTTTACCGCATGACTTTGCTAGATTTCTGGATCCATAGCTAAGCTTAGATGCGGCTTGAGAAACGCTTAGTAGACACCATGTAACACAGGAACATGCACGGCAGTCCTGCGGAAATATAAAAATATAACCAGTTTGTTGAGTATAATATGGTAAAGCCATTATTATTGTAAAGTCAGGCCAGAGTCCGAGTACAAGCCTTGATGATCTATTGGTCAGACAAACGTGACATGGGGTGCAGGTATATAAGGAATGAATTGTGTAATTCACAAATTGTAATAACTGCCTCAAAACGAAAGAATAGATAATGTGACAGTATCTGTGATTAAGTTATTCTGTGGAGAAAATTAGTGTAGTCACAGAGACGATGAAAACCGTAACTTGAACTATATGAAACTGTGTAAGACGCAATCTGTATTATGTGAAAGTGTTAAGTGAACGATCGCCGTACTTTGTACAGACTTTGGCGGACGTCCATAATGAACAAATGTTATTACGTGCACACAGTGTGATGAGTATGGAAAAACTGTAATTTCATCTCGTGCGAACGATGTATTTGGAATAGACAGCGTTTCACGCACGACAACGATCAACATTCCAAAGCGAAACGGACACTTGGTCGGCGAGTGACATGCTGCGCTTGGAGTGATGTTTTTAGAACAGGTTATAAACAGTGAACAGTCATCGTTTCTAACACATGGTGAACTGTAGAACCAAGACCACCTACAATAAATCAGACCTTAAGGCAGGTGTGTGTGTGTGTGTGTGTGTGTGTGTGTGTGTGCGTGTGTGTGTGTGTGTGTGTGTGTAAAATTGTGTATGTGACGTTCAAGAGAAGCGAAAGCATTTATTACTAGCTGTTATTTATGCTATGTGCTGTGAATGTGCTATCTAGTATTTATTTTGTAGATTCTGTAGGAAGTTCGGCATAATTTAAAGTGTCAACTGTTCTTGCGATGTCGTAGCTGTTGTGTACCAGGATGTAAATCCAATTACAGCAAAACATACGATACCTCAACATTTAAGTTTCCCAAAGAAACAGCATTGAGGAACAAATGGATTAAACTAATTCATAGAGATAATTTTGAAGTGAACGATAAAGCTGTGGTATGCATTAAGTATTTTGAACCTAAGTTTGTGGTTAGGGGAGACACTTTTCCTGTGGAAAATAGTGAACGAATACGTATGCCACGAAAAATACCGTAACTAACAAATGATGCAATTCCGACTATCTTTCCTAATCAACCTTCTTATCACACAGTACCAGTTCCTAAGGAAAGGAAGAATCCTGAAGATGGTGTTCAACAGCTACTGGAACGTGATGAATGTAGTTTCAGTAAGTGTTGCGAAATTGACAATATACCCGACTTTTAGCATTTTAAAAGCGAAGTGCAGAAAAGGAATGTTTGTCTGTATACACTTTTAGCAAAGGATGATTACGTATCTTTCATTAAATTAAAGGATAATTCAGTCAGTGATGTGCCATTAGTTTCAGTGTGCTTCAAGATATCAAGTTCCTTGGAAGTAAAAGTGTTTCACAAGAATGTGTGTTTGCCTACAGAAACCTTGAAATGGATATTACGGTCTGGGCTGGAAGAGAACTTGAAATGTGACAAGTGAACGAAATATGACACTCTAGTGAGTCACCTAAATGGTTTCACCCGATAACTCTATTGGCGCCATTGAAAAGATTGTAATTTTAGTCAATATTCTCAAACAAGCACTGAAAGCTGGTAGTGATTTTGACGCTGAAATAACACATAAAATAGAATTTGTTTTGGAGCAAAGTAGATACTCTCCTGAGCTTTTGATATGGGCAGCAACCATTTGCTATTAATTTCCTGGTGCCTACCATCACTTGAGAAAAACAAATGTGTTAACATTACCTCATCCTGTCTATTTAAGGCAGTTTATATGGAAAATGGGTCCAAATAAACCTTGTATCGCCCATCACAGGTAGCTTTTTTGAGGGAAAAAAATAAATTTCTTCAGGAAAGTGACAAAGTAATTTCAGTGATGCTAGATGAAGCTCATGTTAACTCAAAATTCTCGTATAACGCAGGAAAGATACTTGGTGTTGCTGAGAATACTTCAGGTACAACAACAGCAGGTACAATGCAGGTTTTCATGGCATCATCCTTACATTCTGATTATAAAGAAGTAATAGCTCTCTTTCCTGTAAAAAATGTTAATTCTGATACACTGCTGAAAATGGCAATTGATCTATTAAAGTTAATGCATGAGCTTGGATTTGATGTTATATGTCCGGTAACAGATAACCATGGCACTAATAGGAAAATGTATCAGCTTATGTGTGGTGGAACTTCACAGCCGTGTAATACATATCCAGTCGCCCCATCCAAATTTCTCTTTTTCTGTTTGACAGTGTGCGCTTGCTTAAGTGTATCAGAAATATCTGGTTGAATGGAAAAAACGAATCCTTCATAATGCAAAATATTGAGGATACGTTTGCTTTCATCAATACCTTTCTACGCAATGATAAGGGAATGCTGCATGTGAATATACGGTCAGTGAAGCAAAGTTTTCAGATTTGAGGAACCTATTTCATTCTGAGAAAAATAAACTGTTTAAACTTGCCCCAAAGTTAGTCAGAAAGGCAGTATATCCAACTTCTATTGAGAGACAGAATGTTACTCTTTGTCTCAGTGTTTTTGATTCTAAAAATGTGGCAGCACTAGAAATTTTGAAAAGTCAGGGGATTGAGATTTCTGATGGCACTATTCAGTTTTTAAAATTAATCAGTAAATGGTGGACAGTTTCTAATGTGCATCATCCCGTGAAAGGCAAATACACATCAGATACTTCCTGGCAGAGTAAAACTTCTGTAAAGTTTGGAAGGTAGGAGACGAGGTACTGGCAGAAGTAAAGCTGCGAGTACCGGGCGTGAGTCATGCTTCAGTAGCTCAGTTGGTAGAGCACTTGCCCGCGAAAGGCAAAGGTCCCGAGTTCGAGTCTCGGTCGGGCACACAGTTTTAATCCGCCAGGAAGTTTCATATCAGCGCACACTCCGCTGCAGAGTGAAAATCTCATTCTGGAAACATCCCCCAGGCTGTGGCTAAGCCATGTCTCCGCAATATCCTTTCTTTCAGGAGTGCTAGTCCTGCATGGTTCGCAGGAGAGCTTCTGTAAAGTTTGGAAGGTAGGAGATGAGGTACTGGCAGAAGTAAAGCTGTGAGTACCGGGCGTGAGTAGTGCTTCAGTAGCTCACTTGGTAGAGCACTTGCCCGCGAAAGGCAAAGGTCCCGAGTTCGAGTCTCGGTCGGGCACACAGTTTTATTCTGCCATGAAGTTTAATATCAGTGCACACTCGCTGCAGAGTGAAAATCTCAATCTGGACACATCAGATGATAATTCTAGCCTTATCACTGGACCTACTGACTCCAAACTTCTGTTTCTTGAAAATTTGAAAACATGTCTTGATATGTGCATTGCCTACTCATGGAAAATTTCCCAATGAAACATATACTGCTTTCTCTCACACAATTGCAACAACAGTTCAGTTATGCAGACACATTTTTAACACTTACAACTGGTCCTACATTCTTATAGCAACATTACACCCTGATGCTTTAGAAGCAAGATTTGGAGCTTATACAAGGCTAAGTGGCTGCACATATAATGTTTCAGTCGAGCAAATCTGGGAATCTGAGAGGAAACTCAAAGTAATAAGTCTACTAAGGGTAAGATCTACTAAACATGGTGAATTTACATTAAATGATTTTGCAGCAAAAGTAAATTACAGCGTAAAACACCAAGCGTATGAAAATTTAGATAAATTAGAACCTGCTTAGAGGAACTAGCAAACACTCCAATGATGGATGAAGATTTGAAAGTCTTGGTTTGTATTGCTAGCTTCACCAGCAAAACAGTGCTTGAAAAGCTGAGAAAAGGTGGAAAATGTTCAGGCTGTGAAGAAATGTTACAGACAGAGGATGAAATGTTGTTGCAGTTGAAACCAAAGAACTCCTTTCCTATTTCAACCAACTTAATCTTGGGGGATTGGTGTCTTTCTTCTATAATTTCCTTGTGTTGTAATATGTATAAACTTTTTCAAGTTCCAATTAGCAGCACATATGAACCAGAACTTCTCAAACTTGAAAATCAAAGAGATGCAGTACTTGCCTCATGAACTGAATTGTGTAAAAATGCCGTTAGTAACCTCAGTGATGTGTGCAAATGTGGCATTCCTTTAAAGACAATAATCAAGAAAAGTATTAAAGTGCTTTCAAATATTTTTATTAATAATTACATAAAACTGCCGAATGAAAAGTGTGTTTCAAAGGAAATTGTTCGAACATGAGTCAAACAAAAAAGAGGAACACTCATGAAGACATTGCAGCAAAAATAACAAAACGAAAAGTGGCCAAACTGAGCAGCAAATAAATCCAATAGGTACTCAAAATCAAACCACTTCTAGCATATTACATAATGACAGTGACTAGAATCAACTGCATATTGTTTAATACAATTTTGAGCTTTAGTTACACGCTTCACTTATTATTGCTATGTAGCTTCTATTTTGCAAATTATTATTAGTGTCCAAATATGACATTTACATGTGTTGTGTAGTAGTTGTTTGGATTTGATTTTGAGTTGCATCTCCAAATTTTACTTCGTCATAGTACTTATTACGTAGTTTGTGACTTTAGTGACAACTTTTTATTTAAGTTTGAATATAGAAAAATACATAACAATACGATATTACTTACGCAATTTAGAATCTAGTTTCCATGTATGAAGGTTGTAAATAATTCGTATTACGGTACCACTGAAATACTTGGCCTAAGACTTCCGCCATCTTGGTTTCTGTATTGTGGTTTGATGTATTGTAGGTGGTCTTGGTAGAGGGTGTGACGACTTTAGGACGCTTATATACCGCGAAACATTAAGAATATCATAAAGTGAAAAAGGCAGCCATGTTTGCTGGACTATGCAATTACTGGAATTATGCACGTGAGGTGTAATAGATAGTTACAGAGCTGGCCCTGACATATACAACAGCAGTGACTAATAATGTGTGCATTTTTTCCCATAGTGAATTCCCATCTGCGTGTTAAACAAATAATCCTGCATAATCGAACTTGTTTCATGGTCACCCCTTGACATTATGAGCAGTTTGGTGAGACAACGCAGGAGGTGACGCCGATGCAGCCTTTGTGGACGGTAGCGTGATTAAATGTCAACGTGGGGAGTAGTGCCTGCCTCCACGCTGGCGCTACGTACGTTCCCACCGGGTGTATCCATGCTGACTCAGCATCGAGTACGCAACGCCGTACCTGCAACGTCCCACGAACATCGGACGGCCGACGAAGGCTCCTACCAGCTGGCGACACCGCCGACCAGCGGCATCGACATACAACTGTCAAATTATCTAAACAGAGAAAGATGGATAGTCTGTTTCGCTCCACCCAGGTTTTCTCCGGCTTCCCTTAGGGCCCTCGGCCGAATGGAGAGCGATAAGTAAATGTCCTCAGCTTCAGTTAATAAGACTCTTTCTGATAAAATATATTGCTTAAATACATGAATATGAACCAAAGATGTTGAAATTTTGTAACCTTATTGAACGATGTAAAGTGTATTGATGTGAAATAAAGGTCTCAGTCATAGAAATCTGACTGGAATTATGTTAAATATTGCGATGCGACGTGAAAACTTTAGTGAAAGTGCTTCATGTGATGTAATGTGGAATGCCATGCCCAGACATCAGAACATGTGACCATGGCATTCCAAGGAGCCTTATGACGTCCCTTGCCCCAGATTAGGCAAACTATAAATCATTAAATATTTTTCCATGATATTGAGCAATTATATTTGTCATGCGTAAAAGAAACTATACTGAAATTCAAGGAATAATGCGATTACAAACATAAACTATTATCTGTAACGTAAGTATTATCTTTCTTGTTAGTATCGGCGTAAAACAAAAAGCGCCACACACTCTTGCTTGTTCTTGTTCGTAAAGGACGCCATTGTGCGCAATCTCAATAAGGTGTGTACATGTTTTATTATTTGAGCAGTGAGCTCCAATATACGCATAAAATATCGCACCACATATTCCGTTTGCTCGTGCCATCATTTTTAAAAGAATTTCAGAGGTCGCGCTGGTAGCAAATTGAACATCGCTGGACGGCGACAATTGGCCGCCATTAAGAGGCAGTTTCAATTTATCGTAATTATTATCCCATTCTTTCCACAGCTGACGCTAGAGATCGGCGATTTTATTTCGTTCATGATATATAGGAAACTGACATATCAGAGTACTTATTGAATAATTCAGACGATTTTTGTTACGTGCAATAGGACACAGATTGGCCTGCACTAAGACTTAGATAAATCACATGTAGGTCCTTACGTATTGAAAATGGTGAAACGCACACAAAAAAGTATATAGCCTATAATTAACTGTTTTTGGACATGGATTCGTCCAAGTAATTTCAATAATTGTGCAGGATCCAACGCTACATTTTTGTCAGTAAAATCTAAGAACAATCCGTGCCTTGCATATCTCTGCAGTGGAACCAAAATCAAATTAATAATAAAATATAAATTAAATCAAAATAATAAAACACACATTAATAGGTTATATAGATACGCTACAAGAGCTCTCTGATTTGGAGTGGGAAGTAGCATAGCCCACTACACAGAGTGGGGTGAAACTCATATAAGGACTTCTGGTAACACAACGTTGATTTGCTGCCAGGCCACTTGGCAGTGCAAGTTTAGCAATCAATCATCTCGCTTTCTTATTGGCTGTGTTTCCAGCCTTGAATGCTTGTTTTCTCTCGTAGTTAACGTTGGTGCTACCACATTGTGCTTCCAATTACCTCTCGTGTATATTTCACCCTTTAAATTGTGTTGTATAGGTGTTGCTCGTATTCTGGTTGTGTTCTGCTCAAATATGTAATATTGGGTGGGGTAAATAATTCCATATTTGCTTTTTCCCCCCATATAAAACAGAAGCTGCTTTCATTGTGTGGTGTTCTGTGGACTTACGTATATTTGTTGTTGCTTACGAATGTCTCTCAACTGCTCAGTGTAAACCCATTGTTAGTATATTGCCTTTATTCTGCTTTATTTTTGTATGCATCTGTTTTCCATAGTTCGTCGCATTTAAGGGAGAATTGCACATTAGCAGGTTTTGTCAGTATTGCTATTCAACTTGATTACATCTTTTCACGGAATGAGTATGTAATTCTGCTTTGAATAGTATTGCGTTTTCCTACAGGCTGGGAGTGGCATGCATTTGGCAGTGGCTTGCAGAGTATGGATGTATATCAGGAATCGAGCATCAAGATCTAAATGAGTACGCTTTGTAATTTTGGTGACTAGAGCATTCTTCCTTGCAATCCCCCTGCGGGTCCGGGGTAAGAATAGGCCCGAGGTATTCCTGCCTGTCGTAAGATGCGACTAAAAGGAGTTTCAACCATTTCGGCCTCCAATGTGATGGTGCCCATTTGGGTTTGACCTACATTTTTCAAAATTTTACAGAAGTAAGAGACTTTTGGGGAAGGACACCTTATGTGGTGTATCACCGGTCCTCAGTGCACTAAGACCTTGGTACTCATCATCGTAACAGCGTCGTAACTGCACCCACTGTTCATCAATTTGGGCCTAAACACCTGATGGGTTGCACAAGTTCCGCCCATAGTGCGTCCCCATCTGCACCTACGATCATGATGGACTGTCCATGGCACTCGAAATCCAGCACGGTAGCCAGCCCGTTGTGGTGGGGTTGTCATGTACCCTCTAGGTTGTAGGCCCCTGACAACACAGGGAGCGTACTGATGATACCTGAGCTGCACCCTCCCCACGTCAGCCAAGGAGTAGATACCCGTCTACCTGGGGCATCAAGACTCCTGGCAACGGTCATCCTGCCAGGTGGCCCTTGCTGAGACTGGGTGGCGCCCGTGGGGAGAGCCTTGGTTGGAAAGGGTGGTATCGGGGTGGACGTTTGGCAGATGAAACATCAACATGCATCAGGTTGCTCTGCGGCCGCATCTTCTAAGAGGAAAGGTCCTGTCTCTGTCTCTGGTACTTCTGCCATCTCACCCTTGGCCACTCCCTGGGAGGACGGACAGGCCCACTGGCTTTGGGCGAGATACTTCCCCCATTATTTAGTCTGTTCTCAGACCGATGAGGGGACGTTCGCCACCTCCAAGCCCATGTTTTTTATACAGCATATCGAGGATATCTTCAGAGAAATTGAGGCTCTTAGTAAAATGGGTTCGGGGTCGATTCTCATAAAGACCACCTCCGCTAGACAGTTGGCGACGCTCCAGGCATGCAACCGGCTAAGGGACATCCCAGTGTCCATTGCCCCACATCTGGCGCTCAATAGGATGCAGGTGATTATTTTCCATCTGGACCTCCTGCTGCAATCTGATGAGGAGCTCAGGGCCAACCTGGAGCGCCGTGGCGTGCATTTCGTCCGGCGAGTCCAGCGCAGCCCCAAAGACTGTCGAGTCGACACTGGGGCCTTTATCCTCTCCTTCGAGGGGGATGTTCTCCCAGAGAAGGTAAAGGTGATGTGCTAATGTTGCGACGTGCGACCTTACGTCCCGCCTCCTATGCGATGCTTTCGATGTTTGCACTTCGGGCACATGTTGTCACGGTGTGAAGCTGAGCCCCTTTGTGGCGATTGTGGACGTCCTGTTTGTGAGGGACTTACATGCACCCCACCACCTCAGTGTGTCAATTGTCCTGGCCTCCACTCGCCTAGATCTTTCGACTACCTTGCATACCAGGAGGAGAAGAAGATACAACAAATGAAAACCTTGGACCGTCTGTCTTATTCTGAGGCTAGGAAGAAATATGACCGCCTCCATTCTGTGATGTTGACAATGTCGTTTGCTTCGGTCGTGTCCACTGCTTCTGCAGTATCCTCAACCCTATCCTGTCCCCTCTCCACCTCCTCACCCCATCCGGGGTCTATGCCTCCGCCTCCCAAATCCCTCCTTTCCAAATCCTCCTCCCTTGCAGCCCATGCCCCCTCTGCCCCAGGGGCCACCCTTGCTCCTCCTCCGCTGCCACCTGAGAAGCGATCCTCTTCTCAGGCGTCCATCGGGGAAACGTTATGGACCCCGGCTTCAGAGGTCCGGCGTTCCAAAAAGGACCCCGAGCGTGAGGACTTTCTTCGGGTCCAGCCCCCACAGCCCACCATCCCTGTGACTCATCGGTCTTCCAAGAAGGCCTCAAAGAAGGAATCTTTATTCCCCTCTCCACCCCGGCGCGTTTTGTCTGATGCTCCATCTGACAGTCGCTGCTCCCGGCCGTCCTCAGTTTTGCCAGGACGCTCTGCTGCCAGGCGCTCAGCTGACCTGTCGTCGGCGGACGATGCTGCCCCTCCTGGGCAACCCAGGAATGTGGCCACAGCTGGCGACGACTCGATGGAACAGGATCCGCCTCCCGACGGTTGTAGCGATGTTCCCTCAAAACCTGGCCCTCTGCG
This sequence comes from Schistocerca piceifrons, assembly GCF_021461385.2. NCBI lineage: Eukaryota > Metazoa > Arthropoda > Insecta > Orthoptera > Acrididae > Schistocerca > Schistocerca piceifrons. The sequence goes on from NC_060141.1 coordinate 261,588,989, forward strand.
GCCATCGAGGTGACCAGCTCTTCACCTGTTTCGTTCCCCCTTTCTCTGATTCGCGATGGCTCTGTTACATTGGAACATAAGAGGTATTCGATCTAATCGGGAGGAATTAAAACTGCTCCTCCACCTGCACTGTCAACTTGTCATTGGTCTCCAGGAAACGAAGTTACGCCCAACTGACTGTATTGCTTTTACCCACTATACCTCCGAGCGATCTGACCTAACCCCTGTGGACGGTATTCCAGCTCATGGTGGGGTCATGTTGCTCGTTCAGGACGATGTCTATTACCATCCCATCCCATTGCTCACCCCACTCCAAGCAAGAGCTGTCCGTATTAGTCTTTCTGCCTTTACTTTTTCTGTTTGTACTGTCTACACTCCGTCATCCACAGTTAGTTGAGCTGACATGATGCACCTCATTGCTCAGCTTCCTCCGCCGTTTTTATTGTTTGGCGCCCATCATCCCCTTTGGGGTTCTCCTGCATCCTGTCAGAGAGGCTCCCTCTTGGTGGATGTTTTCAACCATCTCAATCTTGTCTGACTCAATACTGGCGCCCTGACTTTCCTCTCAGACTCTACTCGTATCATACCTACTCCCACTTGGACCTCTCGATCTTTTCTACCACTCGTGCCCGTCGGTTCGAGTGGTATGTCCTTTTTGACACCTATTCGAGCGACTATTTCCCCTGTGTCGTTCGTCTCCTGCACCACACCCCATCCCCACGTCCCTCGAGCTGGAACATACCGAAAGCTGACTAGGGACTTTACTCCTCCCTGGCGACCTTTCCGGACCAAGATTTTCTCAGCTGTGACAGTCAGGTCAGATAACCCACGGCTGTTATCATCAATGCTGCCAAACGTTCCATTCCTCATACTACCTCTTCTTCACATCGCGTTTCAGTCCCCTGGTGGGATGAGGTTTGCAGAGACGCTATCAGTGCTCGACGACGCGCTTTACACACCTTTCGCCGCCATCCTACACTGGCGAATCGTATTGATTACAAACGACTCCGAACGCAATGTCGTCGAGTCATCAAAGACAGCAAAAAAGCTTGTTGGGCCTCTTTCACAAGCTCCTTTAACAGTTTTACTCCCTCTTGTGTCGTGGGGTGGCCTGCGCTGGCTGTTGGGCATTAAGGCCCACTCCTTGATACCTGGCCTGACTTCAGGTAATGAGGTACTTGTGGATCCTGTGGATGTCTCCAACGCCTTCGGCCGCTTTTTCGCGGAGGTTTCAAGCTCCGCCCATTACCACCGTGCCTTCCTTCCCAGAAAAGAGGCAGAAGAGGCTCGGCGACCTTCCTTCCACTCGCTGAATCTGGAAGATTATAATGCCCCCTTTACCATGCAGGAACTGGAACGTGCACTTGCACTGTCCCGGTCCTCTGCTCCGGGGCCAGATGTCATTCACGTTCAGATGCTGACACACCTTTCTCCGGCAGGAAAATGCTTTCTTCTTCGTACCTATAATCATGCCTGGACCGAAGGTCAGGTCCCCATGCGTTGGCGTGAGGCAGTCGTTGTTCTCATACCCAAACCCAGGAAGGATAGACACCTTCCTTCTAGTTAATGCCCAATTTCTCTTACAATCTGTGTCTGTAAGGTGATGGAACGCATGGTTAACACTTGGTTGGTTTGGATTCTTGAATCTCGACAGTTACTTACCAATGTTCAATGCGGCTTTCGTCGACGCCGCTCCGCTGTTGACCACCTTGTGACCTTCTCGACATTCATCATGAACAACTTTTTGCGAAAGCGCCAAACAGTAGCTGTGTTCTTTGATTTGGAGAAGGCTTAAGATACCTGTTGGAGAGGAGGTATCCTCCGCACTATGCATAGGTGGGGCCTACGTGGTCGCCTGCCCCTTTTTATTGATTCATTTTTAAGAGATCGAATGTTCAGGATAGGTGTGGGTTCCATATTGTCAGACGTCTTCCCCCAGGAGAACGGAGTGCCTCAGGGCTCCATTTTGAGCGTAGCCCTTTTTGCCATAGCGATCAATCCAGTTATGGATTGCATTCCACCTAACGTCTCAGGCTCTCTTTTCGTCGATGACTTCGCAATCTACTGCAGTGCCCAGAGAATACGCCTCCTGGAGCGGTGCCTTCAGCGTTGTCTTGACAGCCTACACTCATGGAGTGTGGCTAATGGCTTCCGGTTCTCTGAAGAGAAGACGGTTTGCATCAACTTTTGGTGATTAAAGCATTCCTTCCACCATCCTTACATCTCGGTCCCGTTGTTCTCCCATTCATGGAGACATCGAAGTTTCTAGGGCTCACACTGGACAGGAAACTTTGTGGGTCTTCACATGTCTCTTATTTGGTGGCCCGTTGTATACGTTCCCTTAATGTCCTCCGTGTTCTTAGCGGTTAATCTAGGGGAGTGGATCGCACTGTCCTGCTTCGCTTATATCGGTCCATAGTCCAATCAAAGCTGGATTATGGGAGCCTCGTGTGCTCGGCCGTCTCTCTTACGCCGTCTCAACTCCATCCATCATCGGGGGTTACGTCTTGCGACTGGAGCATTCTATACTAGTCCCGTCGAGAGTCTTTATGCTGAAGCTTCCGAATTACCATTGACCTACCGGCGCGATGTACTGCTTTGTTGGTATGCCTGCCGGCTGTTGTAAATGTCTGACCACCCCTCTTATCAGTCCTTCTTCGCCGATTCTCTCGACCATCAGTATGGGTTGTGTGTGTCTGCCCTGCTGCCCCCTGGAGTCCGCTTTCGTCGCCTGCTTCTACAATTGGATTTTGCCCTCCCTACCACCTTCAGAGATGGTGAGATCCCGACACCACCTTGGCTCCAGGCTCTGGTTCACATTCATCTTTACCTCAGCTCGCTCCCGTAGGAGGGTACTCCGGATGCAGTGTATTGCTCACGATTTGTCGAACTTCGTGCGCGACTTGCCAGTAACACCTTTATTTACACTGATGGCTCCAAAACTGACGATGGTGTCGGCTGTGCCTTTGTCATTGGGGATGTCACCTTTAAATACTGGCTCCTCGACCAGTGTTCATCTTTACCTCAGCTCGCTCCCGTAGGAGGGTACTCCGGATGCAGTGTATTGCTCACGATTTGTCGAACTTCGTGCGCGACTTGCCAGTAACACCTTTATTTACACTGATGGCTCCAAAACTGACGATGGTGTCGGCTGTGCCTTTGTCGTTGGGGATGTCACCTATAAATACTGGCTCCTCGACCAGTGTTCCAGCTTCATGGCCGAGCTTTTTCCTCTCAATCAGGCCGTTCAGTATGTCCGCCGCCACCGCCATTCTCTGTATGTACTCTGCTCTGATTCACTCAGTGCTCTCCAGAGCCTTGGAGCTCCATATCCGGTCCATCCCTTGGTGTAACGGATCCAGCAATCCCCCCATTCTTTTGCTGATGATGGCTCTCCTGTTAGCTTTATGTGGGTTCCAGGCCATGTAGGAGTGCCTGGGAATGATGCTGCTGATGCTGTGGCCAAGGCTGCAGTCCTCCTGCCTCAGCCAGCCTCCCTTTGTGTCCCATCATCTGACATTAGTGGGGTTCTTTGTAAGAGGCTTGTGCCATTATGGTGGATCACTTCAAGAAAATGAGCTCCAGGCCATAAAACCGTTCCCAACAGCTTAGACAACCTCCTCTCGACCATCTCGGTGAGAGGAGGTCCTTTTGGCCAGGTTGCGGATTGGGCATTGCCAGTTTAGCCACTGCTACCTGCTATCCGGTGACCCCACACCGCAGTTCCCTTGTGGTCAGTGTTGACAGTGCGCCATGTTTTACTGTCGTTGTTGTTGTTGTTGTGGTCTTCAGTCCTGAGACTGGTTTGATGCAGCTCTCCATGCTACTCTATCCTGTGCAAGCTTCTTCATCTGCCAGTACCTACTGCAACCTACATCCTTCTGAATCTGCTTAGTGTATTGATCTCTTGATCTCCATCTACTATTTTTACCCTCCACGCTGCCCTCCAATGCCAAATTTGTGATCCCTTGATGCCTCAAAACATGTCCTACCAACCGATCCCTTCTTCTAGTCAAGTTGTGCCACAAACCTCTCTTCACCCCAATCCTATTCAATACCTCCTCATTAGTTACGTGATCTACCCACCTTATCTTCACCATTCTTCTGTAGCACCACATTTCGAAAGCTTTGTTGTCGTGTCCCCGTTTTAATCAATCTCGTGTTGTCCTGTCTCTGCCATCTGTTTTCCAGGAATTTTTAGCTGATGACGCTCGAGCAGCTGCTCGTGTTCTTCGTTTTATTACTTTGACAGACTTGTCCAAAGACATCTAACTCTTTTAATTATTTTATCTGCGTCTTTGTAAGAACTTTCTGGTGTTCCCGCCCCCCTTGAGTTTTACCAGATTCTATGTGCACTTACATTTGTGACTGGGCGCTAATGACCTCAGTAGTTAAGCGCTCTCAAACCCCACAAAAAAATCTTCCTTGCAAATGCTAAAAAGACAGGAGTAGTTATGCAAATGTTTTGCCACTTTATTAATAGGTACTACAAACAGTACGTTTTAGCAGAATTCAATGAAACGTTTGGTTGCCTCCATTAAATGTGAGAGTAAGAAAAATGGCTGGGAACAAATGTAATGAAGAATATGAGCAATATACTTACAATGCAATTAAACAAAGCATCTTGCACACGGATTGGTAAGCAGTAACAGACATGAATCCACTGAATACCATGTGATGAAACCAGCTTCTGTTTCATAAGAAACAAAAACAAATATGGAATCATCTACCCCACCCAATATTATGAATGAGAGCGAAAATTCAGCAGAATATGAGCAATATATTTGCAAAAAAAAAAATCAGAGTGTGATATACACAATAAGGTGGTAACAGCCATATGGCTGAAATCGAAATATTGGGTTTCACAAATAAATAAACTTCATCAGACCACCCATAAACAATAAATGAAAATATTATCCTCTAGTACCCATATTGCACCATATTTTTCCAAATTTGAAGTTCACTGCCATGCCACTTGAAGCACCACTGTTGCTCTGTTTTCATAGCATAACATGAGACTTGCACTTGTATTGTTTTGGTATTCTGTGTTACACACGCTGGAGTCATGAGATCTGGTACTTTTGTTAAACTACTCTTGAATCCAAAGGTCACTAGCCTGTCTATAAATGTGAGTTTTCTGACTGCTATGTTTTTATAGAAATGAAATGTAAATATTACGTAGAGCGTGAAGCCCTATGGTCAGCATGGTAGTGAAGAGTATTAAAATTAATTTAGTGACTTTTTTTCTCAAATGCCAGACAAGTTTTGCGTCCCAGGATGCTCAGGAAGTTACCTTTCCAGTGGTGGCAAAAGCTACATCATAGTGTTCTAGTTCCCAGCAGATAGTGATACACACCATGAACCATGAATGGTTGAGAGCCACGCCAAGAAAAGACTGGTCACCTTCCAAGAAAATACGTCGTCAGTGCTAATCCTTTCAAAGAAGAGGATGTAGAGGCCTTGAATGATGCTACATGTAGCAAATTAATCAATCACATTACTACACTACAGTAACTTTATTATCTCTCTCAATAATTTACAATTGTCAGAGCTGAACAAACAAAGAATAACCTCAGCTCCAAGGAGCTAACGTAATGTATAAACAGTCTCGGTTCCAAAACAGAAAAAATCACTTCGCAGGTTACTTTCTGGTGGCGATTCCAACACAGCCACCCGTGGTAGAACAGAGCTCCCAGAATGCCTAGGCATTTGAAACACACTCGTTGCCATGCTCTGAAGTGAGTTAGTAGAGTCTTTGATGTTATCCGTTGGCTTGTCCGGAGCAGTGGTAGCTGTGTTACCACTGTTTGCTACTCTTCTTCTTCAGTCTGTGGGCATAGTAGTGCTGGTTCTGTCCGGTCCTCTTGAACTATTTCATTGTCTCGTGTTGGGATAAAAACAGGTTTTATTCATTCGATGGATACCATCTGCTGCTTGCCATTACATTGTATGCACATGGTTTTTTCATTCTGTTGTAACACTTTGTATGGTCCAATGTACAGTGCTTGCAAAGGGGGACGTATCACTTTGGCCCTTGACATTGTGTGTGAGCATGTTCACAAGTTCTTGCATATGAAAATATTGTGATCCCCATACCATCATGCTGGAGTTGGTCATAGCTTCACAACTCCCAATTGCTGAATCAGTCTGGGTCATGTCAAATAGCTCTGATGGTAGGCATAAATTGTGTCCATATACCACTTGTGCTATGAAAACCCTGATGTTTGGTTTGTAGATGGTTCAGAGGCCCAATAAAAGCAACAGCACACTTCCAGGTCCAACTGTTTAAATGGCACGTGAACATGGCCTCTAATGTTCTGTCCCAACACTTCACATGATGGGTGGTAGCTAGTGGTATGCTTGGGTCGAAACCTGCACAGATTGGCAACTCAGGGAATGAGACTGAGACAAAATGCCAGCCTTGATCTGTGGCGCTGAACGATGGGCAGTGGAACTGTGCTAACAAAGTTGACAAAAAGGTTATTGCTGCTATTTCCGCTGATATGTCTGCAATCAGAGAGCGGGTATGTCTGTTGGTGGCAGTTATTACAATATAAAAACTAAACAGTAACTCATATGACTCCATTAAAAAGCAACAGAATATAACATGCATAAAAACAAAGAGAAAACGTAAGTCACTGACTGTACCAAAGATAATAATTAAAAATGGTTCTAACTTTCAACTAGCATTACACAACACGTGACACTGCACTTCACCGCTACCCCCTTATTGTCACATTATTTTCTGTTGAATCGGACTTGTCATGTGGACCAGGTAACAATGGACTGTGCACAGGCTGCTGATGACACATTATAGGTTGCCTCCGATTTCGATTGTGGGCTGATCCGTAATCGGCAGCAGAGTGGCTGGAGTATTTTTCGAGTTCTTGGTGTATGAAGGTGAGTCATACCAATATAGGGTGTGCAGAAAGCTGGTTTAAGCCAGTCAACAGTGAAGGTGATTAGCATATCCATCACATCAACTTTGAATGTCTCATCTTCCCTATTGATGGCACAGTGAGGTCAATCGTAGGATGGCTGCAGTGGCTTGCATATTGCGTCATGCCATATGAAGACATGATGGTACTTCCATAGCTCATAAAAAATAAAACGGCAATGACTCTGCTGCTCATTTGGAGCAATGGCGCAGAGTTACCAGATTTGTGACCATAACGTCTGCACAAAATCTAATGGATCTGGCACATTGGCAAAGAACTTGTCAGGTAATCATATTGGCGGGCCATAAACAAGTTCTGCAGTCATGGCTTTCAGGTCTTCTGTCAGTGACACACAGAGACTCATGATGCCGATGGGCAATGTCTCTGTCCACTGCTCTGAGTCGTGACATCAAAGCAACACTTCCAGTTGGCAGTGCATACGTTCAACTAAATCATTCGCTGTCAGGTGGTAAGCTGTAGTTCTAATCCGCCTTGTGCCTATTAAGATGGTGAGTGCTTTGAACAAATACGACTCAAATTGTCTTTGCAGGTTCCTGGAAGAACGCAGTCACAACAGTTTCGGAGGTAATGTCTCCAATCGGGAACACCTCGTGCCAGCGTGTAAAATAAGATGGCTATAAGGCGGTTGGTGTACCCTTCTGTTGGTGAGAGGTCGTACGAGGTCAAGGTGGACATGTTTAAATAGATGGTTCAGAGGAAGAAACATGCCAAGAGTGACCTAATGTGCCAGCTGCATTTATTTCGGTGACAGGCCACACCGTGTCGCACGTATTGCTTGCAATCTTTGCCCATGTGTAGCCAAACAAAAGCTCACTTCACTGTGTTGGTAGTGGTTCACACTCCTTGATGCGACATGTTGGCGAAAGTCACATTGTCGAAGTTTGTTAGTGGCAATGTCACAATGCATGCAGCGTGGTTGACGTTGGCAGCGTAATAGAACGGAGTTGTAGGCTTTATGGGCTAACAAATCTCGTCAACTCACTATCTGATTGTTGCTCTGCGTCGAGAACTTCAAACTCGACTACACCAGTGATCGCTTCAATCCAAGAGAGAGAGTCAGTTGGCACATTTAGTTATCTAATAACGTGAATATCATGGGTAGTGAACTGTCTGGTATAGTCGAGATGTCACATCTGACCAAGTGACGCTTTCTTAGGATGCTGGCAGAAAGGATATGGTAGTGGCTTGTGATCTGTGGTGAGTGAATTGCTGTCCCTCCAACATGTGACGAAATTTCTTGATAGCAACATAGGCAGCATGTAGTTCACAATCGTATGTGGACTACCTCTGTTGAGATGGCAATAACATTTCACTGGAAAAGGCTAAGGGATGCCAGTGCTCATCTATTTGCTGTTGCAGTGCAGCACCAATTGCAGTGACACACACATCATCCATCTGGGCGAGATGTGCCTGTGGAACTGCGTGTGCTAACAGTGTAGCTGTTGCGATGGCAGTTTATAGCTTGGTAAATGCCATCTCGGTCTCATTATTCCACTGGAGTTTGTCCTTTGGCTTTGGTGAACGATACAAGAATTTATTCATTGGTGCATCTAGGAGGGCGCGAACAAACCGACGGTAAAAATTAGTTACACCAAGAAATCGTCGTAATTCTTTAACTGTCATAAGCTGTGGAAATTAGTTATAGCTTCTATTTTCCATTGCGGTGTTTGTATTCCTTGCATGTTTATAGTGTAGCCTAGGAAATGTACTTCAGCTGTCCCACAGACACACTTCCATATGATGAGTAGGTCAAATGCACATAGACGAGTGAATATCTGTTGTAAGTCTGACATGTTTTGCCTCTGAGTTTGACTTGATCAGGACGTCGATATATACATAACAAATATCTAAGATACGTCTGACTTCATCCATGAACGTTGAAATGTTTGGGCAACATTACTAAGTCCGAAAGGTATCCAGGTAAACTCAAATAGTCTGAGCAGAGTGCAGATGGCGATCTTACCAACGTCGTCCGGTGCCATAGGTATCTGGTAGTATGCACGAACTAAGTCCAACATAGAAAAGATATGCTTGCCATGGACATTGGACACAAAATCTTCGATATGTGGTGCTGGATATTGATCTGGAATGGTTCTAGCATTCAGCTGTCTATAACCGCCACATGCACCCAATCCACTGTTCTTTTATGTGACCATGTGAAGTGAAGATGACCAACTACTGCTTGATGGCCAACAGATTCCTTGTGTAAGTATTGACGAGAATTCCTGTTAGACTGTCTTCAGTTTCTGGGTGTCAAGCGGCGCGCTCGAGCATAAGGTGGTGGTCCAGATGTAGTCAACATATAGTGCACCGTCTGCCACACAGGTTCCAGTATGGGAGTCTGGCATGTGATCACCAGTTCCTGTCTGAGGGCATCTATTAATGGAGAATCACCAGTAATCATCCGTACAGCTGTGTGTTCCACACGACACACTCTGCCTTGGCTAAATAGGTTGGTAGTAGTGTCGAGGAGAAGTCAGTGACTGAGGTGTAGGAGGAGTCCATTGAATGATAAAAAGTCCACTCCAAGTATGGTGTGCGTCACATCTGCTGCAACTAACTGTCGTTCAAATTTGCTCCATGGGTCTAAGTTCAACACTAATCTGACACAACCCTGTGTTGCGATTGTAGAACCATTGACGGTGAAAAGGTGGCAGTCATCACAGCTGCGACGTGTTAGACAGGCAGATGGATAGACTAACCTGACCTGTGTCTACCAAAAACCATACCTTTGTGCCATGTTCCATTGCAAACAGCTGCCATCAGGAGAGCCAATGATCATCTTCACTGACTTCCTGCTGAGATTCCCTATTCGCAGAGTGGGCTACACTTCTGTGCCTCACAACTATACCATCAGTGGTTCCAACAAACTCTTTCTGACGAAGATGAGTGGCTGCACTTTCCCGGTGAGTGGTGGTCATGAGATCGGCGAATGGCTGCAGAAACTTGCATGGTGAGCACAGCGTTTGTGTTACCTACCTGAGGCTGTGGGCAAACAGTTGCTACACATGTGGATGGATTCATTTCTGCTCCAAACCGAGGTTTGTGCAAATGCATCTAAAGTCTATTCACAGAGAGCTGGGACGAAACATAGTGTCACATGAGCGACTACGCTCGTTTCCAGAGAAAGCATTCGGTGTTCACGTGATACGTAGGGGTGTGGAAAAACCTTGGCGCACGCTTTGCAACTGGGGGTGTTCGGCTGGCTACCGAACTGTCACAGCGGACCGTGAGAAAACTGGGCAACAATGTACGAAATAAATTTAACAATGTTAAACTGAGTGGATTCTGTAGAAGCAGATTTATTTTCATTTCGGCTGCTAACAAAACGCTCCATTCAAACACAATTGTTAATTTTAATAACAATACCAGTAATAATAATGATAAAGGACGAAACAAGGTTCACTCTGTTGAACTTGAACTGTTTTCATTGAGGTTTATAACAAACCGCTCCTCTCTCTCCTCTATAATGCAGTCTAATTTCCACATTTGAATTTCCACTTTTTCTTCGACATGGAAGACGCAGTCACTGTTGTTACTGCTTCTTCTAGCAGTACTTTAAGTTCCGGCATTTTGTATGTTTTGTTTTTCGCTGTAACATAGCCTTTGATTCTGGCCCACACTAACTCTATGGCGTTTAATTCAGTGGTACGGAGGAATTCTGAGAACAGTTTTCTCTGCATTCTTCGCCATTTCGTCTATTGCGTATTCGTTATGCGCTTTTCTGTGATTTTTAACTATATCTTAAAGTTCTTTCTTCAATATACTGTCTTCGAAATCGATGTTTTTTGATTTTAGCCACTCTGATATTTCGTGCTTATTGGAATTCGCATTGGGAACTTTTCTTTTCTCCGAGAATGGTGCGGCTCGTTATCAAGAACAATAACTGCATTTTCCTGAAGCCGAGGAAGAACATCTTGAAACCACTTCTCGAAGGTTTTGGCGTACATTTCACGATAATCTCCACTTGTCTTGGATTCGAAAGTCCATAAGCATCCTTCAATGAACCCTGCTTTGCTGCCAATGTGTGCGATAATCAGACGTTTCCCTTTACCCGATGGGCCCTTGCTTCCGGTGGATAATCAGGACAGAAACGCTTGTTTTGAGGAATTTAGAGTGTCATCTACCCAGACGTAACTTCAGGTATGTCCTGCGTTCACCCACGTCTCGTCGAAATAGTAAATGGGTCTGCCTTCATCTCTCAACCATTTAATGGTTCGAAGATAACGCTGCCTCCATAAAATGTCATCCCTGTCTATTAGCATGCTATCGCGCCCACGCCGGACATATTTGAAATTCATTTCCGTCAATAACTTATAAAATGTAGTTCTCCGAAAACTGCCCAGATCTGCATCTTGGTTCACGACTGTAAGCACTTTGTCAATCGTTGGCAATTCGTTACGAAAAAAAAAGTCGTGTACTTTCCTTCGTATCGCATTTCTATCGAAGTCATCAACACTTTCAGAAAGTTTCTGACGTAATTTTCCTTTCTTGGGAGACTTCAAAGAGTGTGTGGCCTTGTACTCACTTATCACACAATACACTGAAGAACGTCTAACACCTGTAGCTGCAGCTGTTTTCGAAACAATGTCACTCATCGACTGCTCTGGATGTAACAGTTCCGTTTTATACACATTAAGCACCATGTGCTTCTCAGAAGAACTTAATGATTTCTTCTTTGCTCACTTCTTTGGTGGACTCAGAACTGACACGTTGACTTCGCTTGCTGAATCTGTGGATGACATAATGAGGACAGCCGTATGTGATGCTAATGAAATAAGTGAATATATAAAATAAGGAACCATGCGATGCTATTGGATGTGCACATAAAAAGTGAATGCTCATCGTGACTACAAACACATATACTTACTCTAATAATCAACAACGAGTCTTTCAAGCGTCTTTACAGACGAACTTAAGATATCCTGAAATAGCCGCTGTACAACACCCACTAACGAGCTCACACCTGCAACTGAGAAGGCCACACTGACTGAGAGCCGCGCCTGCGAACCGCACAATGCATCGCTCATAAAGGACAAACGGTTGCACTCATCGCATTCGAACAAACTACAAAATTAAATTCAAACCTTTCTGAAACGTTTCTCGCTTACACTCCCACAAAAAAATTTAAAGGGGAAAAGTTTGTCTCTTACTATATTTCGGACGATGATTTGGTAAAAGTTCTGCATCAGACGTGAGATTTTAATTTATTACTCACTATTATGACTCTATTGGGCAGAAAATTTGCAGACGTCATCAACATATAGTACTGAAGGCAATTACAAAATTATTTTGCTGTGTGACACACAGTTTAGGAGATATGGCGTGATAAATATAGAGTAACGCGAAAATACAACTTTTCCTGAAAGCTTAAATATTTCTCTTTTTCATTGACAATAAATTTTAATGTAATGTAAATAAAGGTGTCGGAATGTAGTTCTCGGATCACTTTATCATGTTCAGGTGCCAAATTATAAAAAACATGACTTTCATTTTTAATTTCTGGCGCCCTGCCTTGTACACCCCTCGACGGCAGCGCTGTGGTCACGCGCCTTGCCGTGTTTACAGTACGCCTCTTGTTCCGGTGAATGCCTTATAGATCCATGGAGGAGTTGTCATGACGTCTCAAACTTGAAGCTGATCCAAGTGAAGATCCGCCATCTTAGCTACCCCAAAACATTCGCTTCTGGTCGTTTGATTCCATGTAGTCGTGAAGTGTTTTGATAAAAAATGCTGGCTTCCATCGCTTACGGGTGTACTAATCATTCTGATTGTAGTCTAAAGTTTAAAAAAATCACATTTCATTCGTAAGTGGACTTATTTAAGCGCTATTTTCTTATATATACTTGAAATTCTGATGCACTGTAAAGTTTTACAGTATGGTTTTATTTCTGTGATTTGACGTTAGATTTCCTATCAATCCAATGCGAAGAGCTATCTGGAGGTGAGCAATACACTTAGTTTTCCTTGTTTGGTTATTCACAAGTAACTGAAACGTCCTGGCAAGAAATATCCTGGAAATGGGGACTAATGTTCTAAGATGCAATAATTTAGTATAAAAGTAAGGTAACTACGTGTAGTTAATTAAATCTTCAATAAAATGAGTGGAACACTTCTTATAGTGGCTAAATTATAAGCACTTAAAGGGTTACATATGTGTTAAAGCAAAGTTCTGTATCTAAGTAAAGGCTATTTAGATCATTACATTAATCACTGTGTTCTCGTGTTACCCTGTAAATTGCTGTTATCTGCCACACTGAATGTCACTTGGTAGGTACAATTTAAAAACAAAGCAGATGTGTAAACTACAATGGGTCTGACAATCTTAAATTCACTTCTTTTCCTTCGTAATTTAAAGAATCTTTCACTTTGTTGACGTGACAGCTGACTTGTTTATATCATCCCTGCATACATCTATGGGACACCAAAGGAAATCAGGTAAGTTTCTTGCAAACTTTAACATTTAAAATTTACATTTGACTTAAAAATGCAACGAATACAAATCAGTGCCTCTAAACTATGTATCATTGCTCTCGGAGTTCTGGCTTTATCAATTATCGACACAAACACAATGAAAGTGAATAGAAATGGATTACGAAAGCACGCTTTTCGTAGCACATACTTCTGTTCCCGATTATTCAATGTGTATAAAGAAAAAGGCATTACAGTACTGAGGCCAGAAGCGTCATATTTTCGTGTCGTATTACTGTATCGAATACGCATTTAAGACCAGAAAAACGTTTGAAGTTGCGTTCCTTATGCTGTGTTTTTCACTAAAACAGTGTAACATTTACTATATAAAACAAATATCGCGTGCACGCGAGAGAAGTAACGAAAAAGAAGCAATTTTTAACACTTGTCTGCTAATGTTTTGGGGAATCCAAGATGGCGGCAGGCCCCGCCCACTAGCTTCAAAACAACGTACACAGCGGAAGTCTGTAGCGCCGTCTCCCCTTATTCTACCTCCATGTATAGATCGCAGGCCCACACTGTCAATATCTTCTGGACATCGGGTGGCAGGCGGAGTAACCAAATATTCCGGACAATGTCGTCATTGATTGTCTTACTCGATAACGTTCAGTCAGCGTAAAGGCTGTGATGGGGTGCAATCGCATAGCTCTTTGGTACGAAGTAGTTTCTCCAATCTCTTCGCCCTAGACTGCGAGAGCTGGATAATCAGGACGTTCTCGATGTTTAAGTAACGATCACTATTCGGTGGTGGCGGCAGAAGGTCTTGCACATCTGTGACCACATTGTCACTGAGCTCAGCAACTACACAACTGTACTTTGTGTCGTCTGCAGTTACATGTGCTAGCACAAACTGACGTTCTAGTTCCGCAAACTGCAGCAAGGGATTCTTTTGCCAAAACAGTGGTGGATTTACTGTCACGTGATTAATTTCTGCACCAGTAGACATGTGTACAGTTGGTAGTGGGTCTGACATAGTGGAGTTACAGTGAACTAGGCGGCAGAAGTTGAGCGACGTGGGTGACGCAGATGTTCGTACTTAGCACAGTGTGGCAGGATGCGAAGCATTAGTGATTATCGAATTTCGCGTCAGTGACTGTCAGAGAACGGGTCACCAACTATTGCAGAACTGGGTAATTAGCTTTATTGCAACATAAAAACTAAGCCATAACTCATGTGACTAGTTAAAGAGCACATGTAACAACAGAATAGAACACATACCAAACCAAGAGAAAATGTTAATCAATGACCACATCAAAAATAATCATTAAAAACGATCACTACTCGTGCAACGCATTACACAGAACATAGCGATGCCCTTAAGATCCAAACGAAAGCAAAGTCAATATCTTGGTAAAAGAAATGAAGAGTGGCTTACAGAAGGTTTTATTAAAAGTTTTACAGACTTGTGAGAAAACGAAATGTGTGAAGTGACATGTAGCGCTATACTGTAATCAACAATTTTCTGTGTTTCTATAGAATATCAGTGGAAGGCATTCTGAAAATTCAAGGTAGTGTAAAGATTGACAGTTGTATGTGTGTTGAAGTATGTGTTGGCAATAATATTGTTAAGTACTCATGATATGCAATGGATAGAGCCTCTAAACTTGAAAATAACTGTGTCACATCTAAAGAACATTCTGCAATAGAAGTTGTGCATTATTGTGTCACAAAACTAAAAATCTGTGTTGCATATTTGGAGGAAACTTTTACTGAAGACAATGGAAATAGCACTTGTGTCAGTCTCTTGTATGAACAGATTGTGTTATGTAGAATGAAAAAGAAAAGGTATTTCATCAATATGTTGCTATATTTTTTCTTAATATTTCAACAGTATGGTGCAGCATACACTGCTCTTCGTTCAAAGTGTCTTCGATATGTACCACAACCAAAGGAAATACGAAAACTTATTGCTTCCTTAAACATTTCAGTACAAAATAAGTCAAGTAAATGTCATTTTATTATTACTGTGGTAGTCATATTGTCTTAAGAGGAAAGAATATGTATTTTACAGTAGGACGAGATTTGTATTAATTCAAAATTTCAGTTCAAAGGAACTGTTGGTGAGAATTCATTAAGAACTTAAGTCACAGCAGTACAGCTTTTTTATATCATCTGCATTTGCCAGCCATGAAGGAAATTGTTTCATTACATCCAATGAAAAACATCCTATTGCAGGAATTACATGAAAAAACACTAAGTTTTGCAACTTACAATGTCTTGTGGACTTAAAGTCAAAACTATAATTTGTGACAATCGTACAGTAAATAGAAACTTGTGTATAAAATTGACAGAAAACTGTGAAAGCAGTGATTACTTCTATTTTTCATGTAAAGGTAACAAGACATTTACATTCCCTTCATTTGATAGGAATTGTGATAAGGTTTTAAAAACTATGTTTTCTGATGTGGTGAAATTATACAGGGCAGATACACCCCTATTATAACAGGAGCTCCCAAACTCAATATCAAAAGTGTATATCCCATTGTCATTCAGCATCAAAATGTAAACTTGTCAAACAATGTTCTTCATAACAGCTGTTCCTCATCTGATATGTTTCAAAGTGCACAGTGAGATACATCTCAGCTTGTACAAATAATTACAGGTTGGAGGAAGACGGTGAATTTGAGAAAACCAGTTCACACATCTGTTTGTAATGATTCTAGTCTACAGTTTCTGGAAAGTTCTAAATGTTTGTTAAACAGGTCGCAGTTGTTAAATGTAAAGAGTATTATCCCTTTCAAGAGAAATACACAAAGTTTTGTGCAAACAGACCCCTCATGCAGCACATGAGCCATGCCAGCACACCAGCTGACACAGCTACAATAATGCAATACACATACTCGATATTGTAAAGTACACCTTAGCTCTAGCAGATTAGAGACTCTTGATGTCTACTTCTTGTTCAGCCCTGGTCACGATTCATTTGATCCGTAGACTTATATGACAATTTTAATTTCATAAAGCACATTTATTGTTGATTAGGAAGAGTAAACTCTATCATGAATGAGCAGTAAGAAAACTGTTAGGTCACTCCATTCCTTTTCCCTTGCTTTAAAAACATTTGTCAACCAATTAAATTCATTTTTGTTCTTTAATAATTCTTCCATATATTTATCATCAGTCAGCAGTGCCACTGAAACGTGTTCAATGCACCCCTTTTTGGTTTGTTCAAAGTAAATGAAATTCATTAAATATAGTACCTTTCCTTAAAGTAACTATTGCCAGCCATCATTTATATCTGTATGTGATTCTTAAGGGTGAAAGAGTCATTAATTCAATTTCATGTAATTATTTTGGTCAGTTGCATAATTTTTTAGTAAGTATGAAGGAAGAGATTATTCATATCTCAAAATTCCCAACCGTCAGGGGTAATTTATTTCCCTTGTTATCCAGTATCCTTTGTATAATTTTCTTAGGCATTTAACTTGTAGTGTGGTATTTCACATACACTCATAGAATTCGAAAAAAACTCGAATAAAGTACACTCATGGGGTCATGCATAAAAATGACGACCCAGACAGGATTCGGAATCTCATAGATCTCCTGAAAAACTGTCTCCAAAATTAGCTTTGAATATGCATTCAGATTTGAAATATAGATGTTCAAAATTAACTTCAGTTTCACAACCTTAGTATTGGAGTTATTGCGCATTTGCTTATCATTTGTGTTCTTTTCAGCTTGGTTTTGTAGATTCTGTCCTAGATCCTCTTGTATGTAATTCTTCGCTGTAAACTGTTGGTGACAAATATTTGTATAACATGTAAGATAGAAGGGATTTCGGTACAATATGAAATAGTCATAACAGTTTTTGTGTCAATGCAGAGTGAAATACTGAACAGCTATTTTTACATTTTTATGTTTGTCATAAATTGATTGTTAACTCGAAGTAAGACAAGGCTCCAGAAAGCTAAATGAGTTGGTAGTTCAGAAAACGTCTTGGAACAATCTCTGGACAATGCAGAAATTTAAATGAGAGAGCAGAAATTACTTGTCCCAGCAGGCCAGCCAAATTCTAGGGCTTTAGAAATGGGAACATCTCATGTCAAAACGTTGGAAGTAGAAAATGCGAATTGTGTGGACAGTTCTAAATCCATGAATACAATTCCATCACATGAAGATGCGATAGTAACAATCCAAAGTTTCAGGGGTGATGAAGATTAAAGGGTAGCCACATAAATGTTCATAAAGGGTGACAATTATTGAACTATATGAGAAAAACACAAATTAGTTACAAACTATGGCGTGCACACACTTCATTCAACATATAAACAAATGCCACTACAGATATTCAGATTTATGTTATGAGATGTTCGATATGCCTGCCATCATTGGCGATTATGTAGTGCAGACGAATAGTGAAATTCTGCATGACTCAGTAAAGTGTCGGGATGTCGATGACTTCCTGAATTGCTGTTTTCCGCTCGTCAATGGTTTTGGGCTTATTGTTGTACACCTTGTCTTTAATATATCCTCACAAAAAGGAGTCGCATGTGTTCAGATCGGGAGAATTTGGTGGCCAATCAAGGCTCATGTCAAACCTGCACGCACCGTTTGGTATTCACTCTGCCATCAAGGAATATTCCGTGACTGAACATTGCACACCGCCCAGTCACCCGTTAAGGGACTACTCGATCGCGAAACACGGATTCTCAGTCCCCCAAAGGGCACCAATTTTTGCTTATTGACGAACCCATCCAAATGAAAGTGGACTTCGTCACTAAACCAAACCATAAATGTGCATACTAATTCCAATCGTGCTCTGCAGCCCAGCATGCAGTTTGAACGTCCTAACGCAAACCGTTCGGAAGTTGTGACGATTTTATTTCATATACGAGTAGTTCAATAATTGTCACCCTGTATGATCTCATATGGCTTTTCACCAGTCAAGAGGACTGGTAGTGCACTAAATGAGAACAATATATTCCAAACGTTTTTTGATTTCATGAAACACTCCATTAAGGACCTCAGTGAACAGAGCAAATGTGTAACCAGTCAAATCGAATGCATAAACACGAAAATAGTAAAGGATCTAGGAGAGCAGATAAAAGATGTAAAGGAGATATGCAAGAATGGGTGAAAAGTATTTCGATGAACAAAAAAGAAAAGCAGTAATAAATGTGGTACAAATAGTAAGAATATCAGACATTTAACCAACACGATGTCTGCAGTGGAATTACAGACAGATTGGATTCCAGCGGTCAAGAAGGCCGGTAGTCAGTTACAGGAAGGGCAGCCATGTCACTAACAACACATTAACGCAAAGGAAAATAAAATTTACCAGACTGAAGAACACACTGAAACCAGAATATGTGAGACAACAGAACAGTCAACATTAAACAATCGTTGTATTTTGGAGCGAGAGTTTTGCAAGGTGCCAGAAGGCTCAGATATCACTAATCCACTACCGGTAGGCGAAACAGAAGAAGACCAAGATCTGAGGGCATTTAAAATGTTAGGGAAAGTGCATAGTAAATGACAAGAAGACTTTATAAAATGTTTCGAGGAACGCATAGCAAACTTGCAGGCCAGGAGTCCTCAAGTGAGGGGCAAGAGTGTAGAAGAATGCATGGCAAACAACTGTACACCATTGCAAAGGTCTGCTGGCGGAATACAAACAGCTTTTGAATTAAATGAGTCACGGAGTTCTCATTCTGTAGTACGACTAGGCGCAAATAATTAAAGACGCAGTGCTGCAACTAAACAAACAGGGGACTTCGACTTAAAACATTTCGTGCCAGTGCAAAACATACAAAATTACAAAGGCTGTGGAAATGCACTGCATCCGAAGGTTTGTTCTATAATGAACATACCAAGCTCAACGAATATCATTGGTTATGCCTTATTCAGATCCCCTGTTGGATTGATAGGTACAATGCGTGAAGATGTGGAAGAAAACAATTTCTTCTACCTGCGAGAGGTGGCATTTGAAAACTTTGTAACAGGCTCTATCCGAGCCATAGCAAAGGAAGACCGAGATCCAGTCTTATGCTCACACAAGCAAAAGTGGAATGACAGAAGTGAAGTGATGACTCAGCAATTTTTATCCTGTACGAAGAAAAATTTTACATTACAACAGGAATGCAGAAGACTCTGTATGGGTCCTCTACATCCATGAAGATCTGATAAACTCATATGATACATTAATTTGAGCTAGGCACATTTTGACCCACGAAAGCGTTTCTTAAAATAAAAACGTTATACCAGTTTAAAAATATGTAAAGGAGCATCACGAACGTCCTTTCCATCTGCACGACTTGCCAAAAGACGAAACACAACAATCAAAACTATCACGGACCTCTTTTCTGAACATCCCACATAAATTGAAACAGCTTGGAGTTCCCATTTCCAGGACAAGGAGAGGGTACAACAATGTTCTCAAAGCTATAGAACAAACATCTAAATTCGTGACATCAACAACGTTGTGGAAAGATATAGCACTATCAGTATCCATGCACCCTGCAAGGACTTTTTGGTGCAAGTAGAGCGCGTTGAGAGTATATTTACTGACACACTTCCTCTCTCAGAGATTGGTAGCTACTTCGAAGAGACCTAAGGTTAAACCTATCTTCGTTTCTTCAGTTAATCTTGCGTCGAATCCCGCAGCATGGGCTATGAAGGATCTAGGCAACTTACGCAGAGTGTATTGTGCAAAACAGCACTTGAACTGGGACATCTTTCTGTCTGATTTCCAGCAATCAATGAATTAGTTGTCACATGACGCAACCAAGCTTCCACCAATTACAGTGTTAAGAAATAGACCACATAAGGATGAGATCAGGGGTGAATCACCATTCTTGACCAGAAATTCTTTAGGTATCATCTCTGCTCTTTTGCTTATATAGTCTTAATGAAATAATGTTCCTAAGCCCAAGAACTTCCCTTGATTTTGGATAGAGTAAGTGATATGCATTAGGATATTCCACAGTCTTGAAAGGGCCGGAGAATATATCAAAGAACTTTTCTAGTTTACTAGATAATAGTTCTGACTTTTCATGTGATTTGATCAGAGTGTACTCTCTGATTTTAAATTTTGTTGTTTTGAACTTAGTATTATGCCTCATCTTCCTCAGTCCCCCTGTTGCTTCATCGTATCTTTGACACTTGTTTCACATTCTTGTGCTAGCTTTCCATAGTGGAAATTCTGCTAGTTCAGATATTAAATTTTCTGGTCTTTGGTGAAAACCAATCTCGAAAGGTGAAAACCCTGTAGGGCTGTGTTGCAGACTGTTCATCATGTCTTCAAAATTCTGTATCCTGACATGCCATGTAAGATGCTTATGACTAGAATATATGTGACATAAACGACGAATTTCACGCAGTATCTTTGTGCCAGATTTGATAATGGATTGTATACAGATCTTTCTGTGAGTAATTTCCAGTTTTTAGACAGAAACTGTGAGCCATTGGCTGATAAAGATAGCTTTTGGTTTCCCAACATGCTTCAAATAATCCTTTTAAATTTTTGAAATAATTTCTTTACTTGTGGCTTTCCTGAGTGGATACAATTTAATCAATTTAGAGAAAACTTCTATCATGAGAAAAATAAAGCAGTGTCCACCTCTACTTTTCGGCAAAGAACCACAAAAATCAACAGTGACCAAGTCCATAGGATGCTCAAGAGTAATGTTTTGCATTTCATCTTGATATGATCTGTTACTTAGCTTGACTTTCTGACATTTATCATAGGCTGACAACTTTTTCTTACTTCCTTGGTCATATCGCAAAGATAGACATATTCCTGTAATTTAGAATGCTTTTTTGGATACAACAATTAACATAACTCTTGTGTATGTACGTGAAACGGAGCAAGTCATTTAGACTTGATTTTGTTTCACTTTAAGATCATAATCAGGTTATCGCACGCTATTATGGGATAAGTTAATACAGTAATTAATTGTGCTACACCATTAAGTGCATATCTTAAAAGTTATTGACGATGGTTGATTTCTGGATTTGATTGTGAATGAAGATGAAATCGTTTGCTGGGATTAGCAGTGGGACAAATATAGGTATTTTGCCTCACCAGGGCGAGAAAAGCATTAACAACCCCTAATGGCGTTACTGTAGCCAGTAGAGATGGGCAAACTGAAACACGTAACTGTTTCGAAACAAATGAAACGGTACAATGTAATGTTTCGATACGCTGTTTCGAAACAGTGAAACAGTTTGTGGTTTGTAATTTAATAAACCTATACATTTTATCATCTTGAATGTCTACTGTATAAGTATGTCCATATAAACACGAATGAGATGCGAGAGCGCTAATCATATCGCAGAAAGTATGAAACTATCACTTAAGCGTCTTGGCAATTTCGTATTTCATGCAGCAAATGCGCTGCTTTCGTGTCGTGTGACTTTCATACTTTTCAATTGGCTGAGGACAGCCATAGCTAAAGACAGAAGAACCACCACGAACGGAACTGGAGGTGGGAGCAAACTGCAGAAACAACGGATATGCTACTGGGGTTCCCACATTCCGTTAGTATGGTTAATATACCCATCCTGCTAATTTCCATGCACACAAAGGGAATCATTGTGGATAATAGGCACAGTGACTATAGCCTTACAAATAATGCCAAATAATTCGAATAAATAACAAAATATAACAGAAAAAAAATTTGTCTTTCAAAATGTTTCGAACCGTTACTATAAATTCACCATGCTTCCCAGCCCTTCCCGTTCACCATTACACTATCAGTGATATGTCAAACAGATTGCTTGCAATTATACCTACATCAAATTTGTATATATGTCTAATAACTGTCACTCTACGCCTTTTTTTTATTCACAATGTTGTAGGCTTACTTGCGTTTCTTAATATGACTACTGTACATGAACAGAGAAGCGTATGTTATAAAAAAAGTGTAATTTAACTGAATGATTTTCACATATTTATTATTTTGAATGTAAATAGTATGCGTTGTTTTATTGTTTGGTTAGTGTTTATAAAGCAGATGTTACGCCATTTCGGGATAGGACAGTCAGCTAGAAACGAAGCTTTATTTTCGGATATCTTAAGCTTCATGCTATTGCTTGTCAAAAAGATTTCGACACTCTTGAAAGTGTTTCACGAAGTGGTATATTGTGTTTCAGTACCTGTGCCGAGCCCGAATCTCGTCCGACACAGAGCGGAATGAAACATCACTGTTTCGATACAATTAGTCCGTTCCAAGCACAGGTGGACTGAAACAGCCTTATTTTGAAACAACGATACAGTTTCTGTGTCTGGTTCGAGATCGAATCTGGTCCGGTTATCCGAGACAGGGGCGGAATGAAACACCACTGTTTCGAAACAGTGAACCACAGCCGTTCCAAAACACTGAAACAGTTCCACGTATCGATACACTGTATCGAAACATAGAAACAGTGGCCAAGTCTAGTAGCCAGGTACCGGAACGCCACCGGCTGCACACATTCTAAAAGCAACAGGGGTTCACTGGACGGAAGGTTGCGAGCAGGTGTTGCGTCTAGCACATTATGAGGTCTGCAATAATGTGGCGCCTTTCAGGCAGGTACTGCAATGCGAAGTTATTCTGTTGTGTTGGGCGGATTTTATCAAACGTAGCCTGGGACACAGGTAGAGAGCCGCCAGCGAAATTTTAAGCGGTTAATACATGACGATCCGCTGCAGCGGTAGAACGGGTGAAACTACGAAAATTGGCAGAATAGAGCAGTTCTAAACTGTCGTCAATCCACGCATGCGCAATAGGCAGCGATAACTCGCGCATGCGCAGAAGGGTGTACTACAGTGCTTTTTGCTTGTTGTTTGGGTATTGTTAGACGTTTAACCTAACCTAACCAGGGGCTAATTTCATATTTTCGTGTTGAGGATTTTTCGCGTTGGGGATCTTCTGCATTTTTTTTTTTCAGTAAGCAGATTTCATAAATGCAGCAAAGAAACTTTTTTTGTAGTTGACTCTTTTATACTAGCTGTTTGTGAAAGGATTTTTTTTCTGTTGATAGCTTCACATTCTAGAAACGAAATGGAGCAATGAGGCGTTACGCGTCTTAATTCAGGCATAGAGGAAGGAAAGCCGTACATGTGACTCGCTGTATCATAATCGTCGGCAATCGTTTCTTTCTGAGTGATATGCATATAACGCCACACGGTGCTTTTCGATATGTATCGTAATGCCTTAGCTTACGAAAGTTCTTGTTTGTTTTGATTGCATCTCTCATTTATTTCAGTATGCCAGAAAAGAGAAACTGGCAGTGATTGGCGACAAAGTCCGTACAGTTTCACCCACTGCGGTAGTCTACATTCAAAACTTGGAGAAATAACACAAGTACACCTTTAAGTATTGGTCCTTTCAAGTGCTGCAAATGGTAGTGCATACTTACACAACTTTTGAAATGGTGGGCTGTACTATTCTGTGGCTAAAAGCCAGACTCTGAAAAATTTCCCCATTCGCCAGGAAACGTATTGTTAACAACCAGCCTGCAACATAACAGGGCGTTCATCAGTGATCTTGGCTGGTATGGTCACAAAACGTATGAACACAAAATTCTTACATTCACGAAGGTTAGATAGCCTCCCTCATGACTGTGTCACACTTGCCGATTCCATCTTATCATAGACTGCAGCTTCTCGAAGCAGGCCATGCCCATCCTAACAAAGCTCCGAAATTCTTGCGGATCTACGGGCCTCAGTTCTTTCATTGACAGTGGTTATATTCCTCTGCCTTCGCCCCTTCTTTTCAGCCACGGTTGAACCCAACAACGTCTGACTTTTGGTTTTCGTCGCCGTACTGTCCTAATCCGAAGATATACTGTCACTGCTAGGGCAATAGCTACGAAAGAAGTGGATCCTCCACGTGCAATATGCTGTGTAAATGTAAATTTCGATATACATGTACCTGTGTAACCAAGTGTCGTAATATAAAATTGTTGAGTCTGTAATTCAGAACAGTATTAACCTATATACGAGAAAAACAGTTACTTAATAAATAATGTTAAAAAACTATTTGTTATTAAATAGGTTACTTGAGCTCACAGAAATAATTTGAACGTATGACGTTTAGTATATCATACAGTCGCCCTTGAGTTGTGTACGGTAGAATGAACGACTTTACAAGACATCAAACAGATTTTTTTTTGTAACCAAGTGTCGTAATATAAAATTGTTGAGTCTGTAATTCAGAACAGTATTAACCTATATACGAGAAAAACAGTTACTTAATAAATAATGCTAAAAAACTATTTGTTATTAAATAGGATACTTGAGCTCACAGAAATAATTTGAACGTATGACGTTTAGTATATCATACAGTCGCCCTTGAGTTGTGTACGGTAGAATGAACGACTTTACAAGACATCAAAGAGATTTTTTTTTTGTTTTTTGTTTTTTTTTCCGCGCGTATCGTATACTGCTGCGCATGTGCGCTAGGTATATCCTGCGTGGGTTGTGTAATAGGTCGGAAGTGAACCAGTCTGTAGTTACAGGTATGCACGTTTAGGGCGCTGGAGCATAGGTGTACGGGCTTTATTGTCTGAACAGAGGGTGAACATTCCTAAAGTGAAACGACGACGCCACATCCTGTTCCCTTAGCTGCGCAACTGCTCACGACAAGAAACTCTGTTAAAAGGGAAGTGAATGCAGGTTAGAGAGGTGTGAGGCACTCTGTGGCGTCCGCTGCGCGAATTGCCGGCTAGAAGAATTTTTATGACAGTGTCGGCTCTCGCCAGCGTTCCTCTCGGACTATGCTATGTTAGAAGACATGCTTCTGAATTGTACACTTGGGGATTTTCTGATGCTAGAACGCATGCAATTTGAGCAGAGACGCGGAACAACATTCGCATTGGTGTTCTAACATATTCTTCAGACTGCTCCACATGCAGTAGTGTCGAAATTTTATGGAGCGAACATAGAGTCGTCGTTACTCGGTCGTACACACTCTCTCATTCATTGTCCACCTACCTCAGTATGGCTTCCTTGACTCTGCAGTAGTAGATACTCACTAGGCCGCGTAAAGCAGCGTTGATGAAACCACGACCTAATACCTACCACACTGGGGCCGCGTAAATCAAGTTGCGAATCAGTTCCTGTAAGTTAATTTTAACAAATTCCGGGTGGTGGGTAAATGCAGTTTCCCTGCAGTAAGCCTTCGGAAATTTTAGTAAACTGGTTTTTATTCTTAAGGAAGCACATAAAATTGTTATAAAATCAGAATTTACTAGTTTTAACTGCTGTACTGTTCTCATCGCACAGTCAGTACAAAATGTTCTCGCACGAAAAAAAGCAGCCAGAATATCTACCAGTCCGACCCGATTAATGTTCGATCCGACAGTTACTGACCCACTACCATAGCGAGTTGAAATTTCTGTCGTATCAGTGGTCTTCAAAGTTAGAAATGCTCGCCCAAGTATTCCATAAAGTATACGGAATATGCCACGCGGAATTTCACTAAGGCCGAAATATCACACGCTCATAAAACATCAATTAATCAATCAAATTGTCCTCACACTGTTCGTAACTTAAACTGCCTAAGTCACGACACATCCTCAACAGCAATGAACTGAACAGTTCTTCATTTTACAAGTTATTTTCTCTGCGACATTTAGCATGATGTTACACGGACGAAGGTTGACTAGCGACTCTCTTGATGCCACCCCAATCTAAGCCTATCTTAACTTTCTGCGCGCGGGAACAGCTTAATTCTGATTGGCTAATGGTCTGAATGACCAATCAGAATGATCCTTCTAGATCGTTCTCGCGGCAAAACTTGTCTGAGCCAATGACTAATCAGAAAATCATTTACGTCATTTACCCATCCAATTTCTAATACAATATTTAATAAAGTAGACCGAAATGTAAAGTAATCTTTAAATTAATTTAGAAACTTATTCCACTTCCGACGTCTATTCTAGCTGCTCTCTTACAAAAGCAAGCACACATCGGCATACGTCATCAGCTTCGTGGTTGCAAATGGAGATTTGTGGTAAGGACTATGGGACCAAACTGCTGAGGTCATCGGTCCGACACTACTTAATGTAACTTAAACTAACTTACGCTAAGGACAACACACACACCCATGCCCGAGGGAGGACTCGAACCTCCGATGGAGGGAGCCACGCGAACCATGACAAGACGCCATAGACCGCACGGCTACCTCGCGCGGCTTTCGTAGTTGCACCACAATTTTCCCACGATTCAATTTCATAAGTTTTTACATAAAATTGTATTAAGTTTTTATGTATGTCCCCCAGACACTCTTTCATTCACTCCTATGTATACACACAACAAAATAATAAGCAAATAATAATTTTAAATGATTTTTACACTACGAAATTGCACCGTAATTAAAGTTTTGAAAAGACAGTTCCAATTAAATGATTTTATACACTGAGAAATCTGTTTAGGACTTTAGATGATAATAAAAGACAAACTGCTATTGTTCCTAGCTGAGTTTTGAAACACAAGTGTCGGTTTTTGGACTAGGTAATTTTCTCAGTCTCCGGAACTACATAAGATAAAAATCTGAAATTTTGACAGGATTCTTTTCTTAACACCAAAAGATGGTATACCAATCTTGAACAAAATCGGTAGATAATTACTATGGTTTATTTAGATTCGTAGGAGGCATGAATTTACGTTCCTACTAGATGGCACTTGAGACCGTTCTCACGGCTAGAAGTTGTAAGTAGGCTGTTTAGGCTTTTTTTATTGGTAACGCCACCTCTGTATGAAAATCACTGGCTGTGCTGTGTGCAGTCTGTGTCTAGTTTGCATTGTTGTCTGCCATTGTAGTGTTGGGCAGCGGCAGCTGGATGTGAACAGCGCGTAGCGTTGCGCAGTTGGAGGTGAGCCGCCAGCAGTGGTGGATGTGGGGAGAGAGATGGCGGAGTTTTGTAATTTGTCATGAACTGCTATATATATTATGACTATTAAGGTAAATACATTGTTTGTTCTCTATTAAAATCTTTCATTTGCTAACTATCCCTATCAGTAGTTAGTGCCTTCCATAGTTTGAATCTTTTATTTAGCTGGCAGTAGTGGCGCCAGCTGTATTGCAGTAGTTCGAGTAACCAAGATTTTTGTGAGGTAAGCGATTTGTGAAACGCATAGGTTAATGTTAGTCAGGGCCATTCTTTTGTAGGGAATTCTGAAAGTCAGATTGCGTTGCGCTAAAAAATATTGTGTGTCAGTATAAGCACAGTCTTGTATAATTGTTCAAAAAGGGGACGTTTCATATGTCGACCCTTACCCGAGGATACCTCACTGGAATCTTCTGATTTTTTCTTGTAGTTTGTGTAATTAGTGTAGCTATTGTTTATTGCTGGCGCGTAATTGTAGAGAGAATCTCCTTTGTAGTTGTAGTTTTTCATTGTTGTACAGTAAAACAGTTGTGGCATGCATGTAAATTTGCACCAAGTATTTCGCAGCTGCGCTTGCAATTAACTAGATATTATTTTCAGTGCTATGTTAATGTGTTCTCTTATTTTTGCTCTTCAAATTGTGCTTTTCTGTGTTATCGTGTGAAATATTGTGACAATAATGGCGTGTGAAAAACGTAACACTAGACTCCAAAGTAAACTGAGAAATAATAGTGACGACGAGCGTAGCTTGCCAGCACCACTGTCTAATGAATTAACAGACGTTCAAAGTAGTAATTTGGTAACTGTGCATAGGGAAATGGAGCGGGCTACAAACAATGGCGTAGACAGTGAAACAGGTAGTGAACAGGGAAGCATTATCGATCGATCGCTCGGCAACAGCTCGCCTCAGGAATCCGAAATGACAGGATACAATTTTGCAAATACTGTAGATTCAGGTTTTGCGTCCTCACCGTTTTCTCAAATGAGTCAAGACACATTTTCCGCTTGTCAAAATGTGAATGTTGCCTGAGCAAATTCAAT
This sequence comes from Schistocerca piceifrons, assembly GCF_021461385.2. Classification (NCBI taxonomy): domain Eukaryota; kingdom Metazoa; phylum Arthropoda; class Insecta; order Orthoptera; family Acrididae; genus Schistocerca; species Schistocerca piceifrons. The sequence continues at coordinate 261,617,275 of NC_060141.1, forward strand.
GCCGAAAAGCACAGAGGAACATGTTTCAGACACCAGTGCATTGTTATTACAATTAATGCAACAAATGGGACAAAAGCTTGAAAAGTTAGACACAATGGAACAAAATCAGAGACAAACACAGCAACAGTTAGACACAATGGAACAAAATCAGAGACAAACACAGCAAAAACTTCAAAAGTTAGACACAATGGAACAAAATCAGAGACAAACACAGCAAAAGCTTCAAAAGTTAGACACAGTGGAACAAAATCTTAAAAAGTTAGACACGACACTTGAACAAACACGTGAAGATTTAACTACTGAGTTACATAACATCGAATCGAAATGTCAAAAAGTCTGTAATGACGTAAAAACACAAATTTGTGAGCATTTCCAACCTATTTTTTCGCGTCATGAAAATGCATTACAGAATCACGAAGCAGCCATAAAAGAACTGCAAACTATTGTTCATGAAAATCATGAGACCTTGCAAGCCAAATTTGACTCAGTTGCATCTACCGATTCGGTTAAACAACTTGCAAAAACTCAGGAAAACTTAAAGGACACAGTAGATACTCTGAAACTTGGTTCAGAAAAACACACTGAGGAAATAAGTACACTATCGGAGAAAGTAGCTGAACTTTCGGATCAGTTCACTAATTTATCTACGAAGGTAGATGATAATCTGAATGACACAAAACCGGTAGTCTTTAATGACACAGAAGAGTGCGAACAATTTAGGAAATTCAATCAAAATCAAATCAATATACAGTACAAAAGAGAAATCCGGGAAGTACAAGATCAGTTGGCACAAGTAATACCAAAATTACAAATTTCAGAGGACACGGAAAAGACGCAAAATAATAACACAGGGCATTTCGGAAGTTATGAAAGAAACTGGCAATGTGCACCGAATTTTGAGATGGAACCGCCGACACGACCAAACAATGACCGATATGTGACTCGCCGACACGATGATTTTGACTATAAGCTGTTCATTACTACACGTAAATTCAAAACATTTAAGAATTCTGGCAACGACATTCATCCACAAGCGTGACTTCATCAATTCTCTCATTGTTTTCCTCCCAACTGGTCATTGGAGCACAGGTTAGAATTTATGTGTGGCTACTTGGAGAATGAACCAGCTGTAAGAATACGGTCGGTCATTCACGATTGTCACAGTGAAGGAGAATTTTATCATGCCTTCCTCTCAGCGTATTGGTCTCAAGCTACACAAGACCGAGTAAAACATAGCATCATTATGATGAAACGTTTCGAACAATCTGATTTTTCCAGTCTTATGAAATATTTTAAAGACATGTTGCATAAGAATCAGTATCTTTCAAACCCATACAGCCCCTCAGAACTCATCCGCATTTGCTTAATCAAATTACCTGAACATTTACGGCATATTATTTTGGCAGGACGTTGCAAAGGCGACATTGAAGCTTTTCAGGGACTCTTACAAGAACTGGAAATTGACACTGACAATCGCGGAACGCGCAAACAGGAGCACAACAATTACAGGTCACATCCGTCACAATTCCGTGACGACAGAAACAATAACTGGACACGACAAGCCTATTCTTACAACGTAAATCGTGACCAAAACAGACACCACCCGTATGACAACCGATGGCAGAGTAGTAATAATTACAGGGAAAGATCACCTCTCCGCAGTAATGACTATCACAGAGACAATCAGAGAAACAGACAATATGGGAACCAAAATAATTATTATTACGGGAGACAGAATAACTTTAGACACAACGGTCCAGCAAGCAGTTACGATTCAGGGAGAAATTCTCCACCACTTAACCGACAAGAAAGAAACTACAGGAACTACCGACATGACGACAGACCTGAATTGCATCAGAACTGGCGGGATTCAAACAGAGCAGGGCCCTCTCGACAAAGTGAATTTGTAGAAGTTAGGTCTCCAAACCCCAGTAACGGCGCGCGCCAACAAAGAGACAATAGGCAATGACTCATACCGCTGGCAGCCACGAAACGTACGTATGAAACTGACGACGCAGCTGCCGTAGCTAGTAATTACGTAAAAATGGAAGACATTAGGGACATCTTACTCCAGGAACACCACGTAAAATATAACAACATTGCATATCCTGTGATTCACATTACTGTAAATGACGTAAAATTTACGGCCGTACTTGACTCTGGCAGTCCCATTTCAGTAATTAGTGAAACAGGTTTTAGAAAATGCAACATATCGAACGATTGCCCCACACTTCCGTTACGTAAGATTAAATTACAAGGTGCAATCTTTGGAAAAAGTGTAGATGTACGCCAACAAACCAATTTAGAATTATTTTGCCAAAGCCACAGCTTGTCTATGAACTTTCTTATTGTTCCATTATTGTCGACAGAAATTATATTGGGAGTAGACTTTTTGAATGAATAGAAAGCAATCTTAAACTTTCACGATGCGGAAATAAGTTTAGAGAAGGAAGGTAAGTCAATAGCTTTGAAATTTGAAGATTGGCTCTCAAACCATGACGAGGAAATTAATCGGCTTTACCTTCTGTTAGACAACAGTTCGGAATTTTCTACGGAACTAGACACTAACAATCACTCTGCAAGTACTGACAGGGATGATATCGACGGCATATTTGAAACTAATGAGTTAATTCACAATAAAATTCAAACAATTGAGAATTGCAATGACACTGATAGGCAGGACCTTTTTGAGATTTTACAAGCACATTCCACAGTTTTTACTCACAAAACAGGAACAATCAAGGGATTTCAATACCAATTTCGTGTTCGTGAGCATACTAAATTTTGTGTTAGACCATACGTAATTCCAGCACATTATAGAGACCGTGTTAGAACAGAAATACAATCTATGCTTGACGAGGGCATTATTGAGCCTGCAGTAAGCTCATACAACAATCCATTACATGTTGTTGAGAAGAAAAATGGATCGATCAGGCTTGTCTTAGATTCGAGACAAATCAATACTATCATTATTCCTGAAACAGACAGGCCGCAAACGTTGGAAGAACTTCTTCAAAATTTTAATGGTGTAAAAGTGTTGTCTTCCATTGATCTCAGATCCAGCTTTTATCAGATCGAACTTCATCCAGAATGTAGAAAATACACAGCTTTCCTTTGTTTCGGCGTTTGTTATCAGTTTCGGAAACTTCGCTTTGGTTTGAACATTTCTTCAGCAGCATTCATTTGCGGGCTAAATTCCATATTACCTGAGTTCTTAAAACGTCACCTCACCTTATATGTGGACGATATTCTAATAGCAGAAGCTTCATCTCCCATCGTGCTCCGCTGTTTCCTATCATTCCTTCTAAATTAAAAGAATTTGCTGCTGTTGATCTCTTGGGACCGCTTGTCAGAACATCTAATGGATTTTCGTACGTTCTAGTCGCTGTTGAACTTACTTCAAAATTTGTTTCTTTCACTCCGTTACGTAAAGCCACTGGACGGTCTGTATCCAACGCCTTTGTTAAAAATTTCTTACGTGAAGTTGGACACGTTAGTAAAGTCATTTCAGATAACAGACCGCAATTCAGATCTGCTGTTTGGTCACGCATGCTTCGCAATCATAAAATCAAACCTGTTTTTATTTCATTGTATTCACCACATTGTAACCCCTCCGAACGGATTATGAAAGAAATCAATAAGCTTTGCAGACTTTATTGTCACAGAAAGCATCAGCATTGGGACAGATATTTACACTTATTTCAAAACGTGCTGAATGAAACGCCTCATGATTCCACTGCTTTACCACCTACTCTTGTATTGAAGAATGAAGAACCACCGAACAGAATCAGAGAGCTTGTACCTTTCCCGAATACACGTAAACTTCGACACAAAGACATAATTGATTTGGCTCTTAAAAATATAAAATCTGCAGCAGACAAAAGGAGAGAACTACACGGTAAAGCAAATGCAAAGAAATTGTATATTGTTCAGAAAGTTCTCATTAAAGCTCATTCATTGTCACATAAGAAGAAACACTTGAGTCACAAATTCTTTCTAGTTTACAGTGGACCTTACAGAATCCGACATATACCACATGATAATTGCGTTGAAGTTGAAACTCTGCGTACTAGGAAGAGTAAAGGTTTACATCACATTTCACATGTAAAACCGTTTATTGAAAGATAATCTGCTTTTTAACTTTGTCTTTGCCACAAAATTTTTCACTTCACATTTCTAGTATGCTTTGTCAGACTTAGAATCTGCTAACATGCAACAATGTTTGAAGTTAAATATCCAGTCAAGAACCAAGAGAACTTATTTAAACAGAAATTACGAATGCATTGTTATAGTGAACAGATTTGTACATTCTTGCTTGTTAGTTGCACGATTACGTAACGACTATCAGGCTTACATGCATAGAATATGTACTGGTACTGCTAATGAGATTTTAGTGCAAGATTTTGGTTTACTTGAAAATACATTATGGATTCAAGGTGCTTTCTGAGAGATACCAGATGACACAGTGGTTAGTTTATTTGACAGCTACACAACTATATCACGACGCTACTAATGTGTGACACAATTTACCTTGTTGCTTTTGTGGTGTATCTGTCTTATATCTGCACAGTTTTTCTGAATTCTTCTGGAAAGTAAAACATGTTTCAGTAGTAACTTTTGTGGTATAGCAACAATGAGACAGCCTTTTTCGTGGCACAACAATACGTTACAGCACAGTACTTTCTTCATCACGGCAATAAGCGTAATAACTAAGATATCTATACGCAAAGCATTTCACTTTTGTTTATCATGAGGTAAGTACATTGACTTCTGCAGAACTTAGCTTTCGGAGGACAATAACTACGACACTTCCACAGAGATTATCTTACAGCAAGACGCACGTATTTGAGTGATTAATTTTGTACTTAAAACATTTATTTTTAAAGATATTTGAAGTACAATGATACAAAGGATTTTCGTGATACATTTCATTCCATTGCTGTACTCTGTAACACCTGAGGGTATAATTACATTAATCCTCAGGGGGGTACACGCCTACTTTGTGTACCATGTGTTTGGCAAGCACAAGGAGCCCTAGCTAATATGGTATTTGCTTATACAACTTTACACATCGGTACCATATTTCTCTAACACACAAATTACACAGCTATCTGATCATTTAACTGAGAGATAAACATTTTTTTTACTACATCAGTGACAGATGTTTACGTAATTACACAGTTGGGTAACTTCACACTTATGATATTGTATTTTGTCTGTACTTTGTGAAATGCTCATATTGTTCGGAACCATTGTGATACTATGAGAGCTTTGAATGATGTATTTGGTATGGGATTATGATTTTTAAAGTGCATTTGAGGCAGATGACACTTTTGACATGAGCAGAGAATTTTTTTAGGTTTTGAAATTATTGGAGGAAGCTACGACGATTTTGAGAGTTAACTGAGGTGTTATGATGTTATTATTACGATGACTATGTGTATTATGCTGTTGCGGTATGTTTATGATTAATAAGCTGATGCTATATGAGTTCTTTGAGTATACTACGTATCTATTATCATGAAATATTGAAGAAGTGTCGACGAATAAGGTAAGGAATAAAGAGTAGTGGTTAGGGACTCTGGTTTGTGAAAAAGGTTGTTGGAAACCAAGAATCGTACTTTAAGAGTTATGAAATGTGTGTATATGCGTGAATGTATCACAATGCTGGCAAAAATTTTTTGGACGCTGTTATATTTATGGGATTTTGTTTCTACAGATGTGTAACCCAAATTCTTGACCTGTGAAATATTTTTAAATGAGACAGTCACTGTGGCGGAAACTGCCGTCGTAAATATTTCAGCAAGAAAGGTAAGTGACCTTGGCGTAATGCGTTTTGGGCGCCCAGCTGCGAGGTAGTTGTCTGACAAAAGAAAGCCATTAGGTGGAGAGAAAAAAAAAGGAGGCCATTAACCTCGCTTCTGACATTCCTTTGTAGAAAGCATCGCAAATACGACACACTCATTACTTGGAAACATATCATACTTTCTGATATTTACTGAAATGCCTAATGAAATGACAAGAAATAGTTTGTCTACACACCTGATTATGACTACTGTCTTTCTAGATGAGAGATTTTTTTACTACTTACGAAATGCCACATGGCTATTGAACGATGATCTTATGCTTTACTTTGTACATAGTTGCTTATTTCATTTGATATCTGGTTTCCAGCTGTCTTGCAGCATTGGTTTCATAAAATAAAATTAAATGCATTTGCTAATGTGAACACTTTCTGTCAACAGATCTATTAAATAATTATTTTATGACCCACATTCTTCGAAAAAGGAGCGCTTGGAATGAAAAGAGCAATAAGAAGGGACTAATAACAGTAACTGCATATATCATTTTCTTTTCAAGTACTTGGTAATTTCTTTTGTAGAAATAGTTGTGGTGCACCACTTTAATCACATAGACATTAAGATGCAATTATACATTTCCTTTATCTGCATTGTTGTCTTTAGTGTACTATTTTTTCTGCTTGAGCTTTGTCATGCTTAGGTATACGTTATAGCATTTACTGCTGCTGTTTGCCAGGCATAGTGTTACTGAATTTGACTTTGTATTACTCTGTTAAGCCAGTTTTACAACTGATTTATTTTTCTTGTTTGCTGCACAGTGCCTTATATTAGTTGTAATTTATGCTGCTTGCTTTGCCTTTTGTATTTTTTATCATTGCTGTTTGTGTTAATTGTTTTGTGCTGCTGCATTGCCTCGTCCCTTAGTTTAGCATCTGAGCTCAGTAGTTTTAAGTTAGCTTAAGAAGGGGTAGACTATATAAGAAACTAACTATGATGAATTGGAAGAAATGCATTGAGAAGATATAAAAAAATGGTTTGGCCAAAAAAAAGTAGTGTACAGTGGAGAAAAACTATTTTGAAAGAGGATGTGAACAGAATACAGAAAGCAGGCTTAGATAGTACTTTTGGGAATAGTGATGAACGAAGGGAGAGCTCCAAGAAAAAAAAACGTTTTTTTTTGCAAAATACTGCAGCACCAAATGTTACACTGAAAACAAACCCTGTCCTTTCCCCCTGTGTTATTCTGCTATGTGTTTGTGTACTCTTGTGTATTTGTGTTTTTCCTGTCTTTATGTGTTTAGCTGATGAGAGCTATGTTGTAGAATGTTTCCAATACAATGTTATTTACTTTGTAATGATGTTGAGACATTATTTATTCTGTTTTGTTGCTCATATGTGAAGGTGATGTTTCGAAAGTTAGTCAGACCTTTTATGTATTTACTTATGTCATAATTCCTGTAACATTGATGTATATGTTTATTTCTATTCTGTTGTAAAACCTGTACTACAAATGTTATCTGTATTGTTATGTTCTTTAATGATGTATTTTGTACCTTTGTAATTCTATTCTTATGTTATAAAATTGTAATTGACACCAGTTCATCAAATTAAGTAACTTGTAAGTTCCATTTCACTGCACACGTTTCTGTTGGTCATAGTATATGGACAATATGTGAGAAGTAGGGACTGATAGTGTTTGCACGTGTGTTAATGATTCAGCAAGGGACTGGATAACAGCATTGCTGATTCTAAGGACAATTCCAGAAACTTTGTGAGCGCACAAGAGGTGGTTTATGGACTTGCTATATTGTCCGCAAGACTCTTCGATGGTGATTGTGCACCTGCACATTTGCAACAGATGGCTGCTGGCCGTCGCTACAAGGACTACAGTGGGTCTGCGTCTTTGCTGACTCACCAGTACCATTATTTCTACAAGGACTACAGTGGGTCTACACCTTTGATGATTCATCAGTACCATTATTTCTACAAGGACTGTAGTGGATCTGCACCTTTGGTGGCCCACCTATACCATACTCTCTACCATGACTACAGTGGGTCTACTCTGTGAAGACCTACCTACCAATATTCTTCAAAACTTCGACTGACTCTGCTGTGGGTTTGCTCTGTTGTGGCCCATTACCTGTCAGCATGTCAAGAGTCAGCACTGTCTTTCCATTGGAAGGACATCACTACTTCTTCAAGACTGCATGGAAATCCACTACTTCCGTGTGCATTGTCTTTTACTGCTCAGACTTTGAGAAAAGAAACGGCAGTTTTACTGCAATGAATGATCAGGACTGTCTTTATGGACTGTGGAAAAATTTTAGCTTTTGACCAACATTGTATCAATAAGTGTGTGCATTTACTATCTTTGTTATTGTAATTATGAAAAATTTTATCAAATAATTATTGGCCACTGTCCAAAACAATTTGTAAAATTTTTTGTGGGGAGCATGGGGGCTATGTAAGTAGGCTGTTTAGGTTTTTTTATTGGTAACGCCACCTCTGTATGAAAATCACTGGCTGTGCTGTGTGCAGTCTGTGTCCAGTTTGCATTGTTGTCTGCCATTGTAGTGTTGGGCAGCGGCAGCTGGATGTGAACAGCACGTAGCATTGCACAGTTGGAGGTGAGCCGCCAGCAGTGGTGGATGTGGGGAGAGAGATGGCGGAGTCTTGTAATTTGTCATGAACTGCTACATATATTATGACTATTAAGGTAAATACATTGTTTGTTCTCTATTAAAATCTTTCATTTGCTAACTATCCCTATCAGTAGTTAGTGCCTTCCATAGTTTGAATCTTTTATTTAGCTGGCAGTAGTGGCGCCAGCTGTATTGCAGTAGTTCGAGTAACCAAGATTTTTGTGAGGTAAGCGATTTGTGAAACGCATAGGTTAATGTTAGTCAGGGCCATTCTTTTGTAAGGAATTCTGAAAGTCAGATTGCGTTGCGCTAAAAAATATTGTGTGTCAGTATAAGCACAGTCTTGTATAATTGTTCAAAAAGGGGACGTTTCATATGATCCTGGCAGGGTCGCCATATGAAATATCCCCTTTTTGAACAATTATACAAGACTGTGCTTATACTGACACACAATATTTTTTAGCGCAACGCAATCTGACTTTCAGAATTCCCTACAAAAGAATGGCCCTGACTAACATTAATCTATGCGTTTCACAAATCGCTTACCTCACAAAAATCTTGGTTACTCGAACTACTGCAATACAGCTGGCGCCACTACTGCCAGCTAAATAAAAGATTCAAACTATGGAAGGCACTAACTACTGATAGGGATAGTTAGCAAATGAAAGATTTTAATAGAGAACAAACAATGTATTTACCTTAATAGTCATAATATATATAGCAGTTTGTGACAAATTACAAAACTCCGCCATCTCTCTCCCCACATCCACCACTGCTGGTGGCTCACCTCCAACTGCGCAACGCTACGTGCTGTTCACATCCAGCTGCCACTGCCCAACACTACAATGGCAAACAAAAATGCAAACTAGACACAGACTGCACACAGCACAGCCAGTGATTTTCATACAGAGGTGGTGTTACCAATAAAAAAACCTAAACAGCCTACTTAGAAAGTGTCAGCTGTGCTGTGAGTCATACCGAAGAGACAACCCTGCAGGCACCGGGTTACACGGGTTCATGTTTTACTGCAATGAACATTATCCCATAATAACTTGCTACGTTACAACTTCATCTGTGGACGACATGCAGTGAACATACTACGGCCATGGGAGTTGGAGAGTAAGGACTTCGCCTGTGGACGCTGTAGAAAAGGAGACTTCAGCCAGTAGAGCTGTTCATCAAAGACACTGGCTATAGGAGCCTATTTGGACAAGTTCCAAAGCAGACGAGAATCCATTCAAGGTTACTTCTGAAACAACGCACTGAACATTGTATCAACTATCTTACAGCTTGTGTTGGGTGCAGGTAAAAATGGTTCAAATGGCTCTGAGCACTATGGGACTTAAACTTCTGAGGTCATCAGTCCCCTAGAACTTAGAACTACTTAAACCTAACTAACCTAGGGACATCACACACATCCATGCCCGAGACAGGATTCGAACCTGCGAGCGTAGCGGTCGCGCGGTTCCAGACTGACGCGCCTAGAACCTGTCGGCCACCCCGGCCGGCAGGTGCGGGTAATATCGTCACTCCATAGGCGCAGTAATTTCACACAGGAGTTTGTTTACACATAAAGTTGAGCCGTTTTTAACAGCGCGAGTCATGGTACTTGCAAGTTTAGGGGGCCACCAATCAGTGAGGTTCAGCCATTTACTTTTGCATTGATTTGTTAGAGTCCATTAATCTTTCATTTCATCAAGAGGAAACTCGTGGATATCTTTCCTCCACTTCGCCAATCCTAATTAATTATACTCAGTGTATGGTAATTAAGTTAACCAATTTCCAAACTTGTCTTTGATTGGAAATAAACATTTTCATGATCCTTAGTATGTTCTATAATTCAAGTAGATGATATCCTGATATCATTGTTTTTGAGATGTAATGTTATTGTGGGAAATAATTTGATTAATTTGATAATCAGACAGAGAGATATGAAGAACTCCAATCAGTGAGCCTGGTCATATAACAATTTGCATGCACATAGATTATATGTCGTTGTTTGGTGGGTGTTTTTCTGTGCCTATGCAAATTTTGGGACAGAAATTTATGGTAGGCACTCCTCACGCCACTTCATAAATACCGCACTTCCTATAAATTGACGACCCTACTACGATTTAGAGCCTTAGAATCTTTCAAGGCGACGCCAGACATTATTTTTAATCTATTATAGAATTTTGTGTCGCATTTCTTAACATGTGTAAATTTTTTTTTCAGCTTCAGTTGAAAGTGTTTGGGTCTGTGGTTACTGTGACACTCTTGATTAATGTGTTCACTTCATCGCTAATAGCACTGATCATTTTGGTTGGAATGATATTTTGTGTTGTTATTGAAGTTTTAGAATATTTTGTGTAGATTAACAAGTGATTACTGTATGATTTTAGTTATTGCATGTATTTGAATGAATATTAACAGGGAGTCAGGCACGCTTCGCATGGGAATGGCGTGAGAATAGAGTCGTTCTCGAAATAAATCAAGATTCGATTAGCAAGTTTAACATGACTGACAACGAAATTAATTTCCGACGAAAACGGTCAAGGAGTCTGATTCAGAGGAAGAAGAACCAGCGAGGCAGATGGCTACGAGTACTGATGATAAAGCGCTAGCTTCGAAACATGTAGATGCTGTAGTTCACGTCAGAAATATTTCCGACGAAGACAATGACAAGTTCCACAACAGCAAAGATGCAGTATGCAAAGTTCTCATGCTGGGACACAGCTGGGGATACAATTAATAACAGAAGGATACATACAGGTTCGAAGTAGTAGTTGTTAGCTGGGGAGGAGAAAAGGGAGAAATAGGAAAAAAGGAATGCTAAATGTGAAAAAGAATGGAAGAAATTTGAAGAATCGATAATAGAAAATATTAACAAGATTATGGATGAGATCGCAAAATGATTTCATGCGACCCGGAAGTTGTAGCGAAAGAGGCGAGTAAAGAGGCAAGATTAGCTAGAAAGGAAGTGGTAGGTGCAATAAAGGAGAGGAACTTGTAGCGAAGAGGCAGGCTAAAATAGCCAGGTGTGCCGTGACACAAACAAAAAAGGTTTTAGTGATTCCATGAGCATGGAAAGAAGATCGTACTGGAAATGGAGAAAAAAATTTCGCGAATTCAGAAAGGATAGAGTGTTTGGAAGAGGAACGGGAAAACCAGACACAATTAACCGGAGACCAGACGTGCATTATTGCTCAAAACTAAGAGATTCTCAAAGATATCAGATCGACAGAGGAACGTATCAAGAGCATTAAAATCCAATATGGTAGACCGATACATACGGATGAGGAAGTACAAACTAGAGGAGTATATTTGTACATGATGGAGCCTTTAAAGACACATTTGCAGGATGGGTATTGATATAAGTTGAGAATATAAATAAAAAATTACTTAAGATATTAAGTACTACAAGCAGTTGTATCGATTGTGGTGTACAACTGCTGAAACATTAGAATAATTAGGCATTTAGTTGTCTTGCCCAGAAGACGGCACCTTTTCTGCTCTTTTAGCGGCCCAGATTGGACGCATATCTGCCATCGCTGCAGATTATTATTTGGCACACCGCCATTATTCTATTTCATTGAGACGCAGTCTCACTAGACGTACACGTAGATACACATAGCAACAGAATTAATGTAAGTATCTATGTAATTTAATTTAGTGTAATATATTGTGAATACAGTGACATTATTTACTCTTTTGTTTCATTTCCGAGGGGCGTTTGAAAAGTCCTTGCAAAAACAAAAACAACTTACGTGTGTGTGGGTAAACTTTTTTTATTTTTAGACATAGTCTCCTTTTATACTTATACAGTTCGTCCAAAGCTGTTCTAATTTGTTGATCCCTTCCCAATAATAGGAATTGTCCAAGTCTGCAAAATAGTCACCTCGTCGTTTGAAGAAAATCTTTGCCCCACTAGCCATTTCTTCAAATTGGGGAACAAATAGCAGTCCAAGGGAGCCAAGTCTGGAGAATAGGGGGGATGTAGAACGAGCTGGAATCCTATTTCCATTAATTTTGCGACCGCAACTGCTGAGGTGTGTGCTGCTGTATTGTCGTGATGGAAAAGGACTTTTTGCCTTCCAATCGACAGCGTTTTTCTTGCAGCTCGGTTTTCAAACGGTCCATCAAAGATGAATAATATGCACCTGTAATAGCTTTACCCTTTTCCAGATAGTCGATTAGGATTATCTCTTGCGAAGAGGTGGAATGGTCTTCGCCTTTTTCGGTGCAGATTCTCCCTTGGTAACCCGTTGTTTAGATTGTTCTTTGGTCTCAGGAGTATAGTGATGTATCCATGTTTCTCCACAGTGATGAAACGATGCTTAAAGTCATGCAGATTCTTCGTGAACAGCTGCAAACCGTCCTTGCAACACTTCACACGATTCTGTTTTTGGTCAAGCGTGGGCAATTGCGGAACCCATCTTGCGGATAGCGCTCTCATGTCCAAATGTTTATGCAAAATATTATGTACCCATTCATTTGAGATGCCCACAGCACTAGCAATCTCACTCACCTTAACTCTTCCGTCATCCATCACCGTATCATGGATTTTATCAATGATATCTGGAGTCATTGCCTCCACAGGGTGTCCAGAACGTTCAGCATCATTTGTGCCCATATGTGCACTCCGAAAATTTTGAAACCACATATAAACTGTTCTAATCGAAAGTGCAGAGTCACCGTAATGTTTATCAAGCTTCTCTTTAGTCTCCTGAGGCGTTTTGCCTTTCATAAAATAATGCTTAATCACCACACGAAATTCTTTTTCGTCCATTTATAGATAATCACTCGACTTTCTTGATTCACACGAATGTCAAACACAAAGAAATTGACCAATATGGCTGAAACTTGGAGTGTGTTCATTCCAAAGATGCCACTAACTAAACATGACCTTGATATGTGCCGGTGGTGCCATCTCTCGTACTTTTCAAACGGCCCTCGTATGTTTCAGGCTATTGTTCCAATTAAACGGCTTTCTGGCGTGGCTAAAGGTTCCGTATTACATACCTTATGAACGGTCCAGCACAAGCCAAAACTCTGGATTTATTCAATCTATGAAGTCTGATAAAGTAATATTTTAACCACTCACTGTTAAACTTAAAATGAACAGACCTTATGCAAAAATCCACGGTCAAGTGCCCAAAGTTTATATTACCCACCATTAGAAATCTATACTCTGATCACATACTATTATCATTATTTATTATTATTTGTTTGTTGTCTGATATACTCAAACCAGATCGGAAATGTCGATAAATCAAACTGGCGACTTTGTGTCTGGACTTTTTATTTTGTTTCCTACAATGTTTTTCTTTGTTGCATGGATAATGAAATCATGTCTGATGAGCCATTGCCATTGAATATTTGTAATGACCAAACAAAAAGACGAACCATTGGAATTGTTAATGAAAGCTGGAATCTACGCTGCATACTTGGATCGAAGGTAAGACACCGCATTTTTACATTAGCACGCTAGTTCAAGCGCTTTCAGTAATTTTAGCTTGCTTCCCAGCTTTGTCAAAATTTTTCGTAACCGAGGCAGTCATTTTTGCGCAATATCGCGTGTTCCAAATTATTTATAACATGCAGTTTATTACAACAATACAGTCATACCATTCCACAAAATGGCCGAATTGCGTCATGTGCGATGTAAACTGGGAAGCAGCCATTAATGTTAATTATTTCACCATTAATTGGAATTCTTACTCAGTTAAGCCAACATTGTTGCCATTCGAAATGAATTTCATGAATTCATTCTCAAACAAGTTTCAACATTTTTCTTACAGTATACATTACTAAAAGGTATCAGATAGATTATATAATGGTAAGACAGAGATTTAGGAACCAGGTTTTAAATTGTAAGACATTTCCAGGGGCAGATGTGGACTCTGACCACAATCTATTGGTTATGACCTGTAGATTAAAACTGAAGAAACTGCAAAAAGGTGGGAATTTAAGGAGATGGGACCTGGATAAACTGAAAGAACCAGAGGTTGTACAGAGATTCAGGGAGAGCATAAGGGAACAATTGACAGGAATGGGGGAAATAAATACAGTAGAAGAAGAATGGGTAGCTTTGAGGGATGAAGTAGTGAAGGCAGCAGAGGATCAAGTAGGTAAAAAGACGAGGGCTAGTAGAAATCCTCGGGTAACAGAAGAAATATTGAATTTAATTGATGAAAGGAGAAAATATAAAAATGCAGTAAGTGAAACAGGCAAAAAGGAATACAAACGTCTCAAAAATGAGATCGACAGGAAGTGCAAAATGGCTAAGCAGGGATGGCTAGAGGACAAATGTAAGGATGTAGAGGCCTATCTCACTAGGGGTAAGATAGATACCGCCTACAGGAAAATTAAAGAGACCTTTGGAGATAAGAGAACGACTTGTATGAATATCAAGAGCTCAGATGGAAACCCAGTTCTAAGCAAAGAAGGGAAAGCAGAAAGGTGGAAGGAGTATATAGAGGGTCTATACAAGGGCGATGTACTTGAGGACAATATTATGGAAATGGAAGAGGATGTAGATGAAGATGAAATGGGAGATATGATACTGCGTGAAGAGTTTGACAGAGCACTGAAAGACCTGAGTCGAAACAAAGCCCCCGGAGTAGACAATATTCCATTGGAACTACTGACGGCCGTGGGAGAGCCAGTCCTGACAAAACTCTACCATCTGGTGAGGAAGATGTATGAGACAGGCGAAATACCCTCAGACTTCAAGAAGAATATAATAATTCCAATCCCAAAGAAAGCAGGTGTTGACAGATGTGAAAATTACCGAACTATCAGCTTAATAAGTCACAGCTGCAAAATACTAACACGAATTCTTTACAGACGAATGGAAAAACTAGTAGAAGCCAACCTCGAAGAAGATCAGTTTGGATTCCGTAGAAACACTGGAACACGTGAGGCAATACTGACCTTACGACTTATCTTAGAAGAAAGATTAAGGAAAGGCAAACCTACGTTTCTAGCATTTGTAGACTTAGAGAAAGCTTTTGACAATGTTGACTGGAATACTCTCTTTCAAATTCTAAAGGTGGCAGGGGTAAAATACAGGGAGCGAAAGGCTATTTACAATTTGTACAGAAACCAGATGGCAGTTATAAGAGTCGAGGGACATGAAAGGGAAGCAGTGGTTGGGAAGGGAGTAAGACAGGGTTGTAGCCTCTCCCCGATGTTGTTCAATCTGTATATTGAGCAAGCAGTAAAGGAAACAAAAGAAAAATTCGGAGTAGGTATTAAAATTCATGGAGAAGAAATAAAAACTTTGAGGTTCGCCAATGACATTGTAATTCTGTCCGAGACAGCAAAGGACTTGGAAGAGCAGTTGAATGGAATGGACAGTGTCTTGAAAGGAGGATATAAGATGAACATCAACAAAAGCA
This sequence comes from Schistocerca piceifrons, assembly GCF_021461385.2. Taxonomy (NCBI): domain Eukaryota; kingdom Metazoa; phylum Arthropoda; class Insecta; order Orthoptera; family Acrididae; genus Schistocerca; species Schistocerca piceifrons. The sequence goes on from NC_060141.1 coordinate 261,633,100, forward strand.
AAACAAGGATAATGGAATGTAGCCTAATTAAGTCGGGTGATGCTGAGGGAATTAGATTAGGAAATGAGGCACTTAAAGTAGTAAAGGAGTTTTGCTATTTGGGGAGCAAAGTAACTGATAATGGTCGAAGTAGAGAGGATATAAAATGTAGGCTGGCAATGGCAAGGAAAGCTTTTCTGAAGAAGAGAAATTTGTTAACATCCAGTATTGATTTAAGTGTCAGGAAGTCATTTCTGAAAGTATTCGTATGGAGTGTAGCCATGTATGGAAGTGAAACATGGACGATAAATAGTTTGGACAAGAAGAGAATAGAAGCTTTCGAATTGTGGTGCTACAGAAGAATGCTGAAGATTAGATGGGTAGATCACATAACTAATGAGGAAGTATTGAATAGGATTGGGGAGAAGAGAAGTTTGTGGCACAACTTGACCAGAAGAAGGGATCGGTTGGTAGGACATGTTCTGAGGCATCAAGGGATCACCAATTTAGTATTGGAGGGCAGCGTGGAGGGTAAAAATCGTAGAGGGAGACCAAGAGATGAATACACTAAGCAGATTCAGAAGGATGTAGGTTGCAGTAGGTACTGGGAGATGAAAAAGCTTGCACAGGATAGAGTAGCATGGAGAGCTGCATCAAACCAGTCTCAGGACTGAAGACCACAACAACAACAACATACATTACATGAAGCATGGTGGTAACACATAAACAATTAGCAAAAATGGAACATGACAGACAACAAATGCAAACTGAATCTGACATTGAACAAAACATTGACAATGACTCCAGAGTTGACTCCAATAGTAACGATCAGTCAGCAGTTAACATGCCTAGTGACGGAAATTTCGTAAATAGTCAGATCACTAGTCAAATAGCTAAATCCAGCTCAGAGCCCATTCTTGTCCGTGATGTCATGTCGAACGACGTGGTGGGGGCAGAGCAGTTTCAGTTGGCAAATCCTGCCAGAACATTTGACGCTATTATGAATCAAATGACTGAAAACAAAAATTACATGTCATCAATACAAAAATCAGATGATTGAAAACAAAAAAGACATTGACAAACATATGACAGTTTTAAAACGTGACATGACGAGATTAAGGATGAACTAAGAGCACTAAAAACTTGTAAATACTCTTTGTGTGAAAGGTTATACGAGATTAACACGAGACTGAGCGGCCAAGTGTCCAAACTTGACTCAAAATTTCCGGAATTGAACTTAACAGCAGGAAAAAACCACAAAAGACGTAAAAGATATTCAGATTGAAGTCATACATTTAAACGGCACATGCGAAGCTGTTGCCACTCAAGTCAAATCTTATCCGTCAGTTCATGACTCAATAAAAACACATATTACTTTAATTGACGGCAAAGTTAACACTATGCATAAACAACTTATAAACTGCAATTACATACTGACAACCATTTAGCCTACATAAATAACAATTGTATGACTGGGTTGATCAGAAAAATAAATCTTTTCACCAATGTATAGAGGAAAAATTACCGACGGTTATGCACGACACCGAAGCCGAGTTTGTCAAAAATAATAAACATGTCATAGCTGAGGCAGTTCAATGCAACACAGCACAACAGAAACAACTAAACGATGGCATACGACTGAAGTGTAGTAATGCTAATAATCAAAATGCTCGCTTTGGTAATGAAAACAGATGCATTCATGGTACATATCCTCAATACACAACACACACCTCTCAACACAACAGTACACACCCGTACACATGACACCTCATTACAATCGTGACATTTATGGGCAGTACATTCCTTTCCATTCACCAGCCGCTCACTACAATAATTACAGTAAAAGCAACAGACATTACAGTGCCAAAGAAGAAGGAAGTCTGAATAAACGACGGCAATTTCAATCTTTCGTCCCAGAAAACCGTACTGTACATCCTGTAATTTTTCTGAAAGCGTTTAGAAATGTGTTCCCAAGAGTACGAAGTGACCAAAAGATAATTTCTTACATTGTAGGTTACATCCAAAGTGACGCCGCTGTCTGAGCATATAATGAAGTCGACAGGTGCGTGACATATGAGCAATTTGAAAGAGCTTTGTGGCCAAATTTTGGTAGCAGTCGGTACAAGAACGTCTTAGGAAACAGATTGCGGACCACAACCTTTCAATGCTAAAAGTGGCAATTTGCGCCAGTATTTTCAGAAAATTTTGTATATGGGACACTTGTATATGGGACATTGATGAACCTGCAGCTACGCGCGATATATTCCGCGCACTGAAAGCCCGATTGCCTTTTAATATTAAAGGGAAGTTACTACACATTCCAGACAATGATGCAAAATATTTTCTGACTGTGCTTGATTCCGTTGGTATGTTATATGAGGATCAACGTTCCACTCAAAAAAACAGCTACCACAATGTTTACGTCAGTGGCATGCAAAATGTGCAGGCTAACCAACTTAATCTTGGCGTGCCAGCCGCTGTCGGTTACTTAGCGCAACAGAATCAACAGCTTTCTTCTGCGAACCAATACACGTAGCAAAATCGGCAGACACACCCCAGTGTGAACAATAGGCCTAATCATATCATACAAAACACTCAGAAACCAACAACAATAATGGAAATAACAGAAACGGAAACAACAAGAACCGGAAGAAAAACAGAAATAATTATCAACTGTACAAAATAAACAGCAAAACTAGAACAATAACTTCGCTAATGCGTGCCAAAATACTGGTCCACCACTCAGTACATCATCAACACAGGTCCGTGGCAAATGCCGCCATAGCTTATACAAAATCAAAATTGGACTTTACCCACCAATCAGCAGGTAAATCAAGGTGCTCAAGCACAAAAGCCACAATAGATTGGAGAGTGGGATACACATTACCCCAATGTAAACATAACAGAAGTGTCAAGTTAAACTCCGCCTCCGCCTGCACCACTTACAGCAACGCCAAACTAAAGACAGCCACTAGTGTGCCCCAGGTCGTGGCTGAAGAAGGTTTATGGGGCAAGTTCAACATCAAATCACTGTTTGATACCCCCGCTGATGAAAAACACAATGATTTTGTAGCTAATAGTTTTAAGCAGCAACTACTGTTGTTTATACGCTACATTTATGATGAGAGCTTATCTGATGAGCTATTGCAGGCAAATACACAATTTCGTTCGTCTAGCAATGAAATAGGTTTAGCTACAACTATTGCTATAGTAGGAGGTATTCCAACCAGTATTGTTTTGGACATGGGAGCAGCTGTGAATGTTTTGTTGTATAATTTCTATAAGAAAATGACCGAATTTGAACCTGTACCAGAGTTTCCTGTTGAATAGTGCAAGATTTTCACTGCCATAGGTAGTAAGTCTAGTAGAGTTACGAAACAGGTTTTGTGACTATTATGATGGTAATGGATTGATGCAATGGCCATTCCTCGTGGTCCAGAATCTAGTTACTAATTGTATTACAGGTTTAGATATGTTGTGTGAGGACAGTATTATTGACTTCCCGAAAATTAAGCTCAGATTAGATTAGTACTTGTTTCATACATAGTGAATACTCCACTTCGTAATGATGTGGAACGACTCAGGTTACTAAAAGGTGTCTATACAACTTATTACATTACATTACACTTAATTTCTTTTTGGGTGGGGGGTGGGGAAATTACCCACTTACTATATACAAAAATTCATCTAATGAGTAGAAGGAGTTGCCATTCATAAATTCTTTTAATTTCCTTTTAAATACTATATGGCTGTCTGTCACACTTTTGGTGCTACTAGGTAAGTGACCAAAGACATTCGTGGCAGCATAATTTACCCCTTTTTGAGCTGAAGTTAGATTTAACTTTGAGTAGTGAAGATAACCCCCCCCCCCCATGAACCGCTACAGTCGCAGGTTCGAATCCTGCCTCGGGCATGGATGTGTGTGATGTCCTTAGGTTAGTTAGGTTTAAGTAGTTCTAAGTTCTAGGGGACTGATGACCACAGCTGTTAAGTCCCATAGTGCTCAGAGCCATTTGAACCATTTGAACCCCCATGAACCATGGAACTTGCCGCTGGTGGGGAGGCTTGCGTGCCTCAGCGATACAGATAGCCATACCGCAGGTGCAACCACAATGAAGGGGTATCTGTTGAGAGGCTAGACAAACGTGTAATTCCTGAAGAGAGGCAGCAGCCTTTTCAGTAGTTGCAGAGGCAACAGTATGGATGATTGACTGATATGGCCTTGTAGCACTAACCAAAACAGCCTTGCTGTGCAAGGCTGAAAGCAAGGGAAAACTACAGCCGTAACTGTTCAACAAGGGCATGCAGCTGTATTGTATGGTTAAATGATTATGGCGCCTCTTGGGTAAAATATTCGGTAGGTAAAATAGTCCCCCATTCGTATCACCGGGTGGGGACTACTCAGGAGAACGTTGTTATCAGGAAAAAGAAAACGTGTTCTACGGATTGGAGTGTTGAATGTCAGATCCCTTAATTGGGTAGGTAGGTTAGAAAATTTAAAAAGGGAAATGGATAGGTTAGTGTTAGACATAGTGGGAATTAGTGAAGTTCGGTGGCAGGAGGAACAATACTTCTGGTCAGGTGAATACAGGGTTATAAATACAAAATGAAATAGGGGTAATGCAGGAGTAGGTTTAATAATGAATAGGAAAATAGGAATGTGGGTAAGCTTCTACAAACAGATCAAAGAAATTACTCAGATAGTGAAGGGAGACGAAAATTTAATAGTCATGGGTGACTGGCACTCGATAGTAGGAAAAGGAAGAGAAGGAAGCGTAGTAGGTGAATATGGAATGGGAGTAAGGAATGGAAAAGGAAGTCCCCCAGGGGGTCCTCAACTCTTTTGTGGATACGTGCATAGCGAGCACGGGACCCCGAGCTAATGTGGCCCTCCTTCCTTTCGAGGCTGCATACCTTCCTTTTCTGCATCCTTCCCTATCGCCCATCTTCGCCCCCCCCCCTCCCCTCACCTCTGGCTCTTTCCTTCCCTTTCTCCCCCTCTGGGAGTATGTTTTGTGCCTACGTCCGGAGACGGACGCTCGAAAATGTAACACATTCTTCACATTCTCTGCTTGCACGTCTTCATCCTTCCTTTGTCCTTCTCTTTTCCTTACCTCTTCTCTTTACTTTTTTCTCTGCTACGGCGTTTGAGACTTCTCTTCTTTCCTTTCCCTTTCTTTGTTTTTCCCTTTCTCTTTTTTCCTCCCTGTGTGTGTCTGAAGGCCGACCCACGCATTTTCATGCGTAGCGGGTGATGGGGTAACGTGCAATTCCCCACCCCGGGTAGACAGGTAGGACACGTACGTACCCCCTGGTAACGGCCAGGCCCAGGGAGGGGTGATTACCCGAGCTGGTACCTTCCGAAACTGCCGATTGGTCCCTCCGTCCGTTTCTCGGGAGGTGTGACCTGAGGTGTGAACAATCACCTAAGGCGGGAGTGCCCTCAGAGAGGGCCCCCACAAGGGAGGAGCGCGCCATCGGAGACGCCGGTAATCATGGGGGATTCTTCCACAATGGTTTCCTCATCTTCCACTATGTCTGCTCACAAGCGTAAGTTCACTGAGTCTCAGCCACAGACAGTTCTTCCATCGTTGCCACAGTGCCTTGTTGTTTCTCGGTCTGACGAAGGTCACGACTTCTCCACGGTCAACACTTTCATTATTTAGAAAGGTGTCGACGCAATTGCAGGTCCTGTAAAGTCTTGTTCCAAATTACGGAATGGCGTCTTGTTGTTAGAAACAGTCAGTGCCCTCCAGGCACAAAAATTGCTGTGTACTTCACTGCTCCACACCTTGACACAGAAATCGTTCCAACCCGTACTGTCTTCTTGACATTTGACAGAGTTGAACTTCCATCGAAAATAAAAGCAGGCTATGAGATAATTTCCGTTCGCCCTATGTCCCAAACCCTACGCATTGCTATCGGTGCCAGCGCTTCAATCATACCAGCCAGTCCTGTTCCAACCCGGCCAAATGTGTTACGTGGGGCAAGGATGCCCATGAGGGTGCTTGTCCACGTCCATCCCCTCGTTGCATCAGCTGTATGGATGACCACGCTGCTTCCTCTCGAGATTGTCCCATTTTTAAAGACGAAAAGCTCATTCAGGAAATCAGAGCGAAGGAAAAGGTGTCGACCTTTGCTGCTCGAAAATTATTCGCCAGTCGAAAGACCACTGTGCCTCAGACAGGAAAATACAGCACTGTCCTTGCTTCTCCTCGGCCAACAAAGGCTCACCTTTAGTGACACGGTCGTCAGATCGGCCAGCGCAAAGATCGCCCGTTCAACCTCCCCACTTTCGCCTGCTCACTCTATGGCTCACCCTTCATCGGGTTCTGCTAAATCTCGATCCCAAAGTCAGACACCCGGACTTCCAAAAAAGAGCATACTCGTGAAGATTTCGTACGTACCCCAACTTCACAACCATCAGTTCCTCCTTCATCTAAACACCATGTTTCCAAGAAGGCTAATAAGAAATCCAGTTCCACTCCTTCTCTGCCACGGCGTGTCTCATCTACAGTACCACCTGGCGATCACCGCCCTCGGCCGTCTTCTGTGTCGCCGAAGCGCACTGCTGGCGGCCGATCAACTGGCCGATCGCTGGTGGCAGGAGCTGCTCCTGAACAACCTACGGATCAGGATCTTCTGCCTTCGGCTGAGTGTCGTTCCACGCTGTCGGTCGGAAGCTCTGAGCAGTCATTGAGTTGGCGGCAACCTTGGTCACATTCTTCCATTTTCTGTCGACCCTATGTCCATTATCCATTGGAATATCCGCGGCATTCGAGCCAATCGGGATGAATTGACGATCCTTTTACGATCCTACTCGCCGGTCATCTTCTGTCTTCAGGAAACAAATCTGCATCCCCATGACCGCTTTGTTTTCCCCCATTTTCAGTCAGTCCGATTTTATCTCCCCTCTGTTGAAGGCACTCCAGCACATGGAGGACTCATGATTCTTCTCCATAATACTCTCCATTATCACCCAATCCCCTTAAACACTTCCTTCCAAGCAGTCGCTGTCTGTATTTCCCTTTTTGGATACACCTTCTCTCTTTGTACTGTATAGATTCCATCGTCCACATCAATGGCACGAGCTGATCTCCTTCATCTTCTTGGTCAGCTTCCACCCCCCTATTTGCTGGTTGGGGACTTCAATGACCGCCACCCACTTTGGGGATCTCCACATCGTTGTCCGCGTGGCTCACTATTGCTAGACGTCTTCCACCAAGCCGATCTTATTTGCCTCAACACTGGGGACCCTACATTTTTGTCTGCCTCCACGACAAATTTCTCTCATTTGGACCTTCCGGTCGGTACTGTTCCGCTAGCTCGGCGCTTCGAATGGTTCGCCCTTGCTGATACACACTCGAGTGACCACTTTCCATGTGTCCTTCGATTGCAGCCAAACCTGCCATATATGCGCCCGAGACGCTGGAAGTTTGCCCAAGCCGATTGGACACTTTTTTCGTCTCTAGCGACATTCGATGACCGTCACTTTCCTAGCGTCGACGATGAGGTCACACATATTACAGACGTTATTCTTACAGCTGCGGAACGTTCAACACCTTGCACCTCCGAATTGCCCCGGCGCCCCCCAGTTCCTTGGTGGAACGAGGCATACCGTGACGCAATACGTGAGCGGCGACGTGCTCTTCGCGTTTTCAGACACCACCCTACATTGGCCAACTGTACCCGCTATGAGCATTTCCGTGCGCGATGCCGTCGCGTCATTCGCGATAGCAAGAAGGCAAGCTGGGACTTCTTTACTAGCTCATTTAACACCTTCACTCCCTCCTCGGAAGTTTGGAGTCGGATTCGACGGTTATCAGGCACGCCTAGTTTCTCCCCGGTCTCTGGGCTCACTGTCGCGCATGATACATTAGTGGACCCCGTCGCAATTTATAACTCATTGGGTCAACACATTGCTGAGATTTCGAGCTCTTCTAATTACCCGCCAGCGTTTCTCCCAAAGAAAAGTGCAGCAGAAGTGCGACCTCTTGCTTTCTCCTCTCAAAATCGCGAAAGCTACTATACTGTTTCCTCCATGCGGGAACTCCAACATGCACTCTCTTCTTCTCGCTCCTCCGCCCCAGGACCGGATGGTATCCACTTTCCCCAGACGATGGCGGGAAGCTATCGTCGTTCCTGTTCCGAAACCTGGAAAGGACAAACATCTCGCCTCTAGCTATCGCCCCATTTCTCTCACGAGTAGTGTATGTAAGATTTTGGAGCGTATGGTGAATTGCCGTTTAGCTTGGTGGCTGGAGTCCCGCAGTCTTTTAACACCTGCCCAATGCGGTTTCCGAAAGCATCGTTCGGCAGTTGACCATCTTGTTGCTCTCTCCACTTACATCATGAACAATTTTCTCCGGAAACGCCAAACAGTAGCAATATTTTTTGATCTGGAGAGAGCATACGATACCTGTTGGAGGACAGGCATCCTCTGCACACTGTTCTCTTGGGGCTTTCGCGGTCGGTTGCCCCTTTTTCTTCGCGAATTTATGGCAGAGCGCACATTTAAAGTGCGGGTGAACACTACTCTCTCCCGTACTTTCTCCCAAGTAAACGGGGTACCCAAGGGCTCCGTGCTAAGTGTTGTACTGTTTGCCATTGCCATAAATCCAATTATGGATTGTCTCCTTCCTGATGTCTCAGGGTCCCTCTTTGTGGACGATTTTGCGACCTACTACAGCTCTCAACGGACCAGCCTTCTTGAACGACGTCTTTAAGGCTGTCTCGATCGCCTCCACTCTTGGAGCATCGAAACAGGCTTCCGCTTTTCTCCCAGTAAGACCGTTTGTGTTAATTTTTGGCGTCGTACGGAGTTTCTTCCACCTTCCTTACATCTAGGACCTGTCAACCTTCCGTTTTCGGACGTCGCTAAATTATTGGGTCTTATGTTTGACAGAAAACTGTGCTGGTCCTCCCACGTTTCCTATCTGTCGGCTCACTGTCTGCGATCCCTCAACACCCTCCGTGTCCTGAATGGTACCTCCTGGGGAGCGGACCGAGTGGTCCTTCTCCGCCTCTATCGCGCCTTAGTGCGCTCGAAATTGGACTATGGAAGCATAGTTTACTTCTATGCTCGGCCGTCTATTCTTCGGCGTCTCGACTCTATCCATCACCGTGGATTACGTTTAGTGTCTGGAGCTTTTTACACCAGCCCTGTGGAAAGCCTTTATGCTGAGACTGCTGAACCTCCGCTGTCCAATCGGCGAGCAGTCCTTCTGAGTCGTTATGCTAGCCATTTGTCTTCCATGACTGCTAATCCGGCCCATGACATTTTTTTCGACGCCTCCTTGAATTTAGGGTATGCAGGCCACCCTTCCTCCCTACTACCACCGGGAGTCCGCTTCCGCCAACTGCTCCATTCTCTTTCCTTCCGCTTTCCTAAAACTTTCTTGACAACTTGGGGTACAGCACCGCCTTGGCTCCGTCCCCGGACCTGCCTGCTCCGTGATCTTTGTCAGTTTCCCAACGATGGTAGCCCTTCACTTGTTTATCGTCGGGCATTTTCTGCTCTATGCGCACAAATGAAGGAAGCCACATTTATTTACACTGATGGCTCGAAAACATCGTTTGGTGTAGGGAGTACCTATATTGTTGGCGACACCCCAAATCGATTACGGCTTCCCAACCAGTGTTCGGTTTATACTGCGGAGCTTTACGCTGTTCTCCAGGCTGTCCAATACATCCGTCGCCATCAGCGGATACAGTATGTTATCTGTTCAGGTTCTCTCAGCTCTCTCCTCAGTCTCCAAGCTCTCTACCCTGTCCACCCTCTGGTCCACCGGATTCAGGACTGCCTACGCTTGCTCCACTTGGGGTGCGTCTCGGTAGCGTTCCTCTGGATCCCAGGACACGTTGGTATCAGTGGAAACGAGGCGGCCGATATAGCGGCCAAGGCTGCAGTCTCTCTTCTTCGGCCAGCTATTCGGGTTCTGCTAAATCTCGATCCCAAAGTCAGACACCCGGACTTCCAAAAAAGAGCATACTCGTGAAGATTTCGTACGTACCCCAACTTCACAACCATCGGTTCCTCCTTCATCTAAACACCATGTTTCCAAGAAGGCTAATAAGAAATCCAGTTCCACTCCTTCTCTGCCACGGCGTGTCTCATCTACAGTACCACCTGGCGATCACCGCCCTCGGCCGTCTTCTGTGTCGCCGAAGCGCACTGCTGGCGGCCGATCAACTGGCCGATCGCTGGTGGCAGGAGCTGCTCCTGAACAACCTACGGATCAGGATCTTCTGCCTTCGGCTGAGTGTCGTTCCACGCTGTCGGTCGGAAGCTCTGAGCAGTCATTGAGTTGGCGGCAACCTTGGTCACATTCTTCCATTTTCTGTCGACCCTATGTCCATTATCCATTGGAATATCCGCGGCATTCGAGCCAATCGGGATGAATTGACGATCCTTTTACGATCCTACTCGCCGGTCATCTTCTGTCTTCAGGAAACAAATCTGCATCCCCATGACCGCTTTGTTTTCCCCCATTTTCAGTCAGTCCGATTTTATCTCCCCTCTGTTGAAGGCACTCCAGCACATGGAGGACTCATGATTCTTCTCCATAATACTCTCCATTATCACCCAATCCCCTTAAACACTTCCTTCCAAGCAGTCGCTGTCTGTATTTCCCTTTTTGGATACACCTTCTCTCTTTGTACTGTATAGATTCCATCGTCCACATCAATGGCACGAGCTGATCTCCTTCATCTTCTTGGTCAGCTTCCACCCCCCTATTTGCTGGTTGGGGACTTCAATGACCGCCACCCACTTTGGGGATCTCCACATCGTTGTCCGCGTGGCTCACTATTGCTAGACGTCTTCCACCAAGCCGATCTTATTTGCCTCAACACTGGGGACCCTACATTTTTGTCTGCCTCCACGACAAATTTCTCTCATTTGGACCTTCCGGTCGGTACTGTTCCGCTAGCTCGGCGCTTCGAATGGTTCGCCCTTGCTGATACACACTCGAGTGACCACTTTCCATGTGTCCTTCGATTGCAGCCAAACCTGCCATATATGCGCCCGAGACGCTGGAAGTTTGCCCAAGCCGATTGGACACTTTTTTCGTCTCTAGCGACATTCGATGACCGTCACTTTCCTAGCGTCGACGATGAGGTCACACATATTACAGACGTTATTCTTACAGCTGCGGAACGTTCAACACCTTGCACCTCCGAATTGCCCCGGCGCCCCCCAGTTCCTTGGTGGAACGAGGCATACCGTGACGCAATACGTGAGCGGCGACGTGCTCTTCGCGTTTTCAGACACCACCCTACATTGGCCAACTGTACCCGCTATGAGCATTTCCGTGCGCGATGCCGTCGCGTCATTCGCGATAGCAAGAAGGCAAGCTGGGACTTCTTTACTAGCTCATTTAACACCTTCACTCCCTCCTCGGAAGTTTGGAGTCGGATTCGACGGTTATCAGGCACGCCTAGTTTCTCCCCGGTCTCTGGGCTCACTGTCGCGCATGATACATTAGTGGACCCCGTCGCAATTTATAACTCATTGGGTCAACACATTGCTGAGATTTCGAGCTCTTCTAATTACCCGCCAGCGTTTCTCCCAAAGAAAAGTGCAGCAGAAGTGCGACCTCTTGCTTTCTCCTCTCAAAATCGCGAAAGCTACTATACTGTTTCCTCCATGCGGGAACTCCAACATGCACTCTCTTCTTCTCGCTCCTCCGCCCCAGGACCGGATGGTATCCACTTTCCCCAGACGATGGCGGGAAGCTATCGTCGTTCCTGTTCCGAAACCTGGAAAGGACAAACATCTCGCCTCTAGCTATCGCCCCATTTCTCTCACGAGTAGTGTATGTAAGATTTTGGAGCGTATGGTGAATTGCCGTTTAGCTTGGTGGCTGGAGTCCCGCAGTCTTTTAACACCTGCCCAATGCGGTTTCCGAAAGCATCGTTCGGCAGTTGACCATCTTGTTGCTCTCTCCACTTACATCATGAACAATTTTCTCCGGAAACGCCAAACAGTAGCAATATTTTTTGATCTGGAGAGAGCATACGATACCTGTTGGAGGACAGGCATCCTCTGCACACTGTTCTCTTGGGGCTTTCGCGGTCGGTTGCCCCTTTTTCTTCGCGAATTTATGGCAGAGCGCACATTTAAAGTGCGGGTGAACACTACTCTCTCCCGTACTTTCTCCCAAGTAAACGGGGTACCCAAGGGCTCCGTGCCAAGTGTTGTACTGTTTGCCATTGCCATAAATCCAATTATGGATTGTCTCCTTCCTGATGTCTCAGGGTCCCTCTTTGTGGACGATTTTGCGACCTACTACAGCTCTCAACGGACCAGCCTTCTTGAACGACGTCTTTAAGGCTGTCTCGATCGCCTCCACTCTTGGAGCATCGAAACAGGCTTCCGCTTTTCTCCCAGTAAGACCGTTTGTGTTAATTTTTGGCGTCGTACGGAGTTTCTTCCACCTTCCTTACATCTAGGACCTGTCAACCTTCCGTTTTCGGACGTCGCTAAATTATTGGGTCTTATGTTTGACAGAAAACTGTGCTGGTCCTCCCACGTTTCCTATCTGTCGGCTCACTGTCTGCGATCCCTCAACACCCTCCGTGTCCTGAATGGTACCTCCTGGGGAGCGGACCGAGTGGTCCTTCTCCGCCTCTATCGCGCCTTAGTGCGCTCGAAATTGGACTATGGAAGCATAGTTTACTTCTATGCTCGGCCGTCTATTCTTCGGCGTCTCGACTCTATCCATCACCGTGGATTACGTTTAGTGTCTGGAGCTTTTTACACCAGCCCTGTGGAAAGCCTTTATGCTGAGACTGCTGAACCTCCGCTGTCCAATCGGCGAGCAGTCCTTCTGAGTCGTTATGCTAGCCATTTGTCTTCCATGACTGCTAATCCGGCCCATGACATTTTTTTCGACGCCTCCTTGAATTTAGGGTATGCAGGCCACCCTTCCTCCCTACTACCACCGGGAGTCCGCTTCCGCCAACTGCTCCATTCTCTTTCCTTCCGCTTTCCTAAAACTTTCTTGACAACTTGGGGTACAGCACCGCCTTGGCTCCGTCCCCGGACCTGCCTGCTCCGTGATCTTTGTCAGTTTCCCAACGATGGTAGCCCTTCACTTGTTTATCGTCGGGCATTTTCTGCTCTATGCGCACAAATGAAGGAAGCCACATTTATTTACACTGATGGCTCGAAAACATCGTTTGGTGTAGGGAGTACCTATATTGTTGGCGACACCCCAAATCGATTACGGCTTCCCGACCAGTGTTCGGTTTATACTGCGGAGCTTTACGCTGTTCTCCAGGCTGTCCAATACATCCGTCGCCATCAGCGGATACAGTATGTTATCTGTTCAGGTTCTCTCAGCTCTCTCCTCAGTCTCCAAGCTCTCTACCCTGTCCACCCTCTGGTCCACCGGATTCAGGACTGCCTACGCTTGCTCCACTTGGGGTGCGTCTCGGTAGCGTTCCTCTGGATCCCAGGACACGTTGGTATCAGTGGAAACGAGGCGGCCGATATAGCGGCCAAGGCTGCAGTCTCTCTTCTTCGGCCAGCTATTCGCACGATTCCCTTCGCCGATCTACGGAGTGTTTTATGTCGTCGTGTTGTTCTTTTATGGCATGCACTTTGGTCGACACTTCCCCATAACAAATTGCGGGACGTGAAAGCTCTTCCCTGTGCTTGGACCTCTTCCTCCCGAACGCTTCGTCGGGAGGAGGTAATTTTAACTAGACTCCGGATAGGGCACTGTCTTTTTAGCCATCGACATCTTTTAAGGGGCGATCCTCCCCCACTCTGTCCCCGCTGCTCTCAGCTGTGGACGGTAAGACACCTTTTACTTGAGTGCCCCTATTTTACTCCGTTACGGGCCTGTCTACGGCTGTCGCCTGAAATATCGTCGATTTTAGCAGATGACACGCGCTCAGCCGATTGCGTTCTCGAGTTTATTAGTGCCAGTGAGATGACGTCAGTCATTTGAAGCTCTTTTTGGGGACAACCAACCCCTTTCTGTAGTGGTTTTTTAAGCTTTCCTCCTGCTTTTAGTTTCTCCAATTTTTTGAGTTTCGTTCCCATTGCTGCTGGTTTCCATTTTCGTTTTTTACCTTTTCCTAAGTCACAGACCGGGCGCTAAAGACCATAGCAGTTTTGCGCCCTAAAACCAAAACAAACAAAAAAAAATAAGAAAGAGGAAGCCACCTGGTACAATTTTGTACAGAGCACAACTTAATCATAGTTAACACTTGGTTCAAGAATCATAAAAGAAGGTTGCATACATAGAAGAAGCCTGAAGATACTAGAAGATCTCAAATAGATTATATAATGGTAAAACAGAGATTCAGGAACCAGGTTTTAAATTGTAAGACATTTCCAGGGGCAGATGTGGACTCTGACCACATTCAAATGGTTCAAATGGTTCTGAGCACTATGGGACTTAAGTTCTGAGGTCATCAGTCCCCTAGAACTTAGAACTACTTAAACCTAACTAACCTAAGGACATCACACACATCCATGCCCGAGGCAGGATTCGAACCTGCGACCGTAGCGGTCACGCGGTTCCAGACTGTAGCGCCTAGAACCGCACGACCACCCCGGCCGGCTGACCACAATTTGTTGGTTATGAACTGTAGATTAAAACTGAAGAAACTGCAGAATGGTGGGAATTTGAGTAGATGGGCCCTAGATAAACTGAAAGAACCAGAGGTTGTAGAGAGCTTCAGGGAGAGCATTAGGGAACGATTGACAAGATAGAGGGAAAGAAATACAGTAGAAGAAGAATGGGCAGCTTTGAGAGATGAAATACTGAAGGCAGCAGAGGATCATGTAGGTAAAAAGACGAGGGCTAGTAGAAATCCATGGGTAACAAAAGAGATATTAAATTTAATTGATGAAAGGAGAAAATATAAGAAGTGCAGTAAATGAAGCAGGCAAAAAGGAACACAAACGTCTCAAAAATGAGATCCACAGGAAGTGCAAAATGGCTAAGCAGGGATGGCTAAAGGACAAATGTAAAGATGTTGAGGCGCATGTCACTAGGGGTAAGATAGGTACTGCCTACAGAAAAGTTAAAGAGACCTTTGGAGAAAAGAGAACCACTTGCATGAATATCAAGAGCTCTGATGGAAACCCAGTGCTAAGCAAAGAAGGGAAAGCAGAAAGGTGGAAGGAGTATATAGAGGGTCTGTACAAGGGCGATGTACTCAAGGACAATATTATAGAAATGGACGAGAATATAGATGAAGATGAAATAGCATATATGATACTGCGTGAAGCGTTTGACAGAGCACTGAAAGACCTAAGTCGAGACAAGGCCCCGGGAGTAGACAACATTCCATTAGAACTGCTGACAGCCTTGGGAGAGCCAGCCCTGACAGAACTCTACGGTCTGATGAGCAAGGTGTAAGAGAAAGACAAAATACCCTCAGACTTCAAGAAGAATACAATAATTGCAATCCCAAAGAAAGCAGGTGTTGACAGATGTGAAAATTAGCGAACTATCAGTTTAATAAGCCACGGCTGCAAAATACTGAAATGAGTTCTTTACAGACGAGTGGAAAAACTGGTAGAAGCCGACCTCAGGGAAGATCAGTTTTGATTCAGTAGAAACGTTGTAACACCTGAGGCAGTTCTGACCCTAAGACTTACCTTAGACAATAGATCATGGAAAGGCAAACCTATGTTCCTAGCATTTGTAGACTTACAGAAGGCTTTTGACAATGTTGACTGGAATAAAATGGTTCAAATGGCTCAGAGCACTATGGGACTTAACATCTGAGGTCATCAGTCCCCTAGAACTTAGAACTACTTAACCCTAACCAACTATGTACATCACACACATCCATGCCCGAGGCAGGATTCGAACCTGCGACCGTAGCGGTCGCGCGGTTCCAGACTGAATACTCTCTTTCAAATTCTGAAGGTGGCAGGGGTAAAATACAGGGAGTGAAAGGCTATTTACAATTTGCACAGAAACCTGATGGCAGTTATGAGTTGAGGGGCATGAAAGGGAGACAGTGGTTGGGAAGGGAGTGAGACAGGGTTGTAGCCTATCCCCAATGTTATTCAATCTGTGTATTGAGCAAGCAGTAAAGGAAACAAAAGAAAAATTTGGAGTAGGAATTAACATCCATGGAGAAGAAATAAAAATTTTGAGGTTCACCGATGACATTGTAATTCTGTCAGAGGTAGCAAAGGACCTCGAAGAGCAGGTGAACGGAATGGACAGTGTCTCGAGAGGAGGATAAAGATGAACATCAACAAAAACATAACGAGGATAATGGAATGTAGTCGCAGTAAATTCGGGTGATGCTGCGGGAATTAGATTAGGAGATGAGACGTTTAAAGTAGTAAATGAGTTTAGCTATTTTGGGAGCCAAATAACTGATGATGTTCGAAGTAGAGAGGACATAAAATGTAGACTGGCAATGGCAAGGAAAGCGTTTCTGAAGAAGAGAAATTTGTTAACATCGAGTATAGATTTAAGTGTCAGGAAGTCGTTTCTGAAAGTATTTGTATAGAGTGTAGCCATGTATGGAAGTGAAACGTGGACGATAAATAGTTTAGACAAGAAGAGAATAGAAGCTTTCGAAATGTGGTGCTACAGAAGAATGCTGAAGATTAGAGGGCTAGATCACATAACTAATGAGGAAGTATTGAATAGAATTGGAGAGAAGAGAAATTTGTGGCACAACTTGACTAGAAGAAGGGATCGGTTGGTAGGGCATATTCTGAGGCATCAAGGGATCACCAAATTAGTATTGGAGGGCAGTGTGGAGGGTAAAAACCGTAGAGGGAGACCAAGAGATGAATACACTTAACAGATTCAGAAGGATGTTGGCTCCAGTAGGTACTGGGAGATGATGAAGCTTGCACAGGATAGAGTAGAATGGAGAGCTGCATCAAACCAGTCTCTGGACTGAAGACCACAACAACAACAACAACAACAACAATAACAACAGTGAAGAGCATCCTTTCTCCTAGTGTTGTAGCTACGTACACTGCTATTACTTTTGAATCCGTTCGGATTGTTAATAACAAATTTCATAAGTGAATATGTAAATTGTGAGGCTACAGTTTAGGTCCCTATCTCTGTAAATAAGTGTCCACAGGATGATCTTGGATGAGCTCCAGCAATTATTCTGATTACACGCTTTTGTGCAATGAACACTCTTTTACCCAATGATATGTTACCCCAGAATATGATGCCATACGAATGCAGAGAATGAAAATAGGCGTGGCAAGTTAATTTATTTACATGTATATGACAAAAATTTGCAATGACCCTGAACTCAGTCGTTTCAGCAGATCCTCAGTGTGTTTTTTTCAGTTCAACCCCTCATCAATGCATACACCTAGAAATTTTGAATATTCTATCTTAGCTACCGATTTTTGATCAAAGCCTATATTTATTAATGGTGTCATTCCATTTACTGTGTGGTTCTGTATATACTGTGTTTTGTCAAAGTTTAATGAGAGCCCATTTGCAGAGAACCACTTAATTATTTTCTGAAAAACATCATTTACAATTTCATCAGTTAATTCTTGTCTGTTGGGTGTGATACCTATACTTGTATCGTCGGCAAAAGGCACAAGCTTTGCATTTTGATGAATATATAAAGGCAAATCATTAATATATATCATGAACAGCAGAGGACCCAAGACTGAACCTTGCGGCACCCCATTCTTGATTGTTCCCCAGTTTGACAAATCACCAGTTTTTTGCATATTATGTGAACTGCTTATTTCAACTTCCTGCACTCTTCCAGTTAGATATGATTTAAACCATTCGAGCACTGTCTTATTCACACTACAGTACTTGAGCTTATCTGGAAGTATTCCATGATTTACACAATCAAAATCCTTTGAGAGATCAGAAAAAATCCCAATGGGTGACTTCTGGTTACTCAGAGTATTTAATATGTCATTAGTGAAAGTATATATAGCATTTTCCGTTGAAAAACCTTTCTGGGAACCAAACTGACATTTCCTTAAAACTTTATTTTTACGAAGGTGTGAAGCTACTGTACAATACGCTACTTTTTCAAGAATTCTGGATAAGGCAGTCAGAAGAGAGATTGGGCAGTAGTTGTTGACATCAGACGTTACCCTTTTTTATGCAGTGGTTTAACAATGGCATACTTCAATCTATCTGGGAAAATACCCTGCTTCAGAGAGCTATTATATATGTGGCTAAGAATACCACTTATCTCTTGGGAACAAGCTTTTATTATCCTCCTGGAAGTGCCATCAATTCCATGTGAGCTTGTATTCTTGAGCGAGTTTATTATCTTCCTAATTTCAGAAGGAGAGGTGAGTGGAATTTCAATTGTATCCTATTGTGTGGATAAGGTCCCTACCATTAACTGCCTTGCTTCTTCTACTGAACATTTAGATCCTGTTTTCTCTGCAACATTTAAAAAATGATTATTCAAAATGTTTTCGACTTCCAGCTTGTTGATTGTCAGGTTTCCATTCGCTTTGATGGTAGTGCCATCGTCCTGTACTCCTGGTTGCCCTGTCTCTCTTGTAATAATATTGTAAATTGTTTTGATTTTGTTATCAGAGGTATTATCTCAGACATGAAGCACATGCTTCTGGACTTTTTAATAACCTTTCTTAATGTAGCACAGTAGGTTTTATATTATTCGGCTGTTTCTGCGTCAATACTCTTTCTTGTTGTTAGATACAGTTCCCTTTTGTGGTTAAAAGATATTTTTATTCCTTTAGTAAGCCAAGGTTTTTTGCAAGGTTTCTTATAATTTGATTTAACTACTTTCTTGGGGAAACAGTTTTCAAATTATCTTACAAGTGTATCATGAAACAAGTTATATTTTAAATTAGCATCGGTTCCTTGTACATCTCATCCCAGTCTAACTGATTAAGATTTTCCCTGAACTTTCTAATTGTTGAGTCATTCATTGAATGCACAATTTTGGAGGGTAGTTTTGAATTACTGAATGGAAATATGTCATATACTGTAACTAGCTGAGCACCATGATCAGAAATGCCGTTCTCAACAGGACAAGAATTTATGTTTTTAAACTTATCTTGGTCTATAAAAGTGTTATCTATCAATGTGCTGCTGTCCTTTACTACCCGAGTAGGAAAATCAGTGACAGATGTCAAACTGAAAGAACTGAAAAAGACTTCCAGGTCATTCTTCCTATTACACTCTTTCAGTGAATCAACATTGAAGTCCCCACAAATAATAATTTGCTTTCCCCTATTTGACAGATAGCACAACAAGGCATCCAAATTTTCCAGGAAGAAATGAAAGTTTCCTGAAGGGGACCTACATACTGTTACAATTATAAAAGAGCGCTCCTTCAATTTAAGTTGACAGGCACATGCTTCTATATGTTGCTCTAGACAAAACTTTTTTGTATCTAAGCTTTTTACACAGTGATAACTTTTGACATATATGACAACTCCTCCTCTCGCCTTATTCTCTCTACTCATATGTGCAACTAGTTTGTAACCACTGATATTTACCTTCTCCATATCAGACACAATGTGATGCTCAGACAGGCATAGTATAACTATTACATTATCAGATTCAATGTCATCTAAACAAACCAGGAGCTCATCTACTTTATTCTTCAGTCCCAGAATATTTTGGTGAAAAATGGTAACAATATTTTTATTTTACTTTTGTGAGAGTTTGCTTTTTTCTTTAATCCAGCAAT
This sequence comes from Schistocerca piceifrons, assembly GCF_021461385.2. Taxonomy (NCBI): domain Eukaryota; kingdom Metazoa; phylum Arthropoda; class Insecta; order Orthoptera; family Acrididae; genus Schistocerca; species Schistocerca piceifrons. The sequence continues at coordinate 261,652,741 of NC_060141.1, forward strand.
ATTTTGGTTAAATATGGTAACATTATTATTTACTTTACTGTTGTGAGAGTAAGGGCAGTGAAATCACCACTGACTTGGATACCAGCACTCTCAAACATGACAAATATTGTACTGTCTACAAAATTCAATTTTTGCAAGAGGGCGAGGAAACACACAGACACTCGCACCACAAGCAAAACATGATGATCTGAAAAAGCAGATGAGCCATAAGTTAAATGAAACCAATTCTATTACTGGTGATGAACGCAACGAGCTTTATCAAGTACTATCTAAGTATATACAGGTCTTTACTAAACGATGAAGTGTTATTAAGAGATGTGTTTATAAATTTGAGGTCAAGCCTCAACAAATTTAAATCACAAAACCTATAATGTACCACTATCTCAACGACATGTGGTGTGGCAAGAACTTAACCATATGTTACAGTGGAAGATCATCAAACCTTCCACATCTCCCTACTGTAGTCCATTACTTGTTGTCAAGAAACCTAACAGAAATATTAGAGTGGTGTTGGATGCACATGCCATAAATGAAATTATGCTACCAGGATGCACCAAACCAGAAAATTTAGAGAAACAATTACAGAAATTTTTAGATCTAGGTACTTTTTCATGACCGACTTGAGAAATTCGTTTTGGCAAGTGGCAGTCACTACTGATTCCAGAAAATATATTGCTTTCATATTCAGGGGGCCAACATATCAATTCTGTTTTTTCCTTTCGGATTGAGCGTCAGTTCAGGCGTATTTATTACTGGTTTGGATACTGTTCTTGGTGACAAGTTAGTTGCGACTGTTGCACATTATGTTGATGATCTTTTGATAGCCACTAACACTTGGAATGAACATCTTGACACCCTTGAAAAGATTCTGGATAAATTTGCACAATCTGGGGTAGTAGCTAACCCAAAGAAATCAAAATTTGCTTGTAGTGAGATTAAGGTGTCTTGACACATAATTAATGTGCAAGGTATACGCCCTGATCCAGTTAAGCTGGACGCTAAAAAACAACTGAAGTCATTTCAAAGACTCTATTCTTTCTTTCGACGTTTCCTGTCACAACAACTATTGAGCAGTAAGCATCTCCTAGACTTACTCAAGAAGAATGAAGTATGTATCTGGTCTGAGCAGTGCCAGCAAGATTTTGATAACATCAAGCACACATTGGTGAATGCAAACATTTTAGACCATCCAGATTTTAGTTTAGACTTTTTTATGATGTGTGACGCGTTGCGCAGTGGCTTGGGTTGTTGCCTATTTCAAGTAGTTCACAACAGAGAAGAGGAACAGGTAAAAATCGTTGGATTTGCAAGTTGTACTTTAAATGAATATACTTATTCAACCGCTGAACTTTAAGCTGTTTCTATTGCCTGGGCTTTCAGAAAGTTTAACTACATACATCAAAAAAAGTTTTGCATCATCTCGGTTCCGAGAGTTCTGGAACCTGTACCGAAAACTGGAACAGAGATAAACATAAACATCATTCCTGACCTTTTTGTTGCTCATGGAAACAACACATAGCATGTTGTACCACCATACAGCTAGACCTTCAGAGGAGGTGGTCCAGATTGCTGTACGCAACGATGCCTCTAATACCCAGTAACACGTCCTCTTGCATTGATGCGTGCCTGTATTCGTCGTGGAATACTATCCACAAGTCCATCAAGGCACTGTTGGTCCATATTGTCCCACTCCTCAACGGCGATACGGCGTAGATCGCTCTGAGTAGTTGGTGGGTGACGTCATCCATAAGCAGCCCTTTTCAGTCTATCCCAGGCATGCTTGATAGCGTTCATGTCTGGAGAACATGCTGGACATTCTAGTCGAGAGATGTCGTTATCGTGAAGGAAGTCATTCACAAGATGTGCACGATGGGGGCGGGAACTGGCGTCCATGAAGACGAATGCCTCGCCATTATGCTGCTGATATGGTTGCACTTTCGGTCGGAGGATAGTATCCACGTATTGTACAGCCGTTACGGCGCCTCCCATGACCAGCAGCGGCTTACGTCGGCCCCACATAATGCCGCCCCAAAACAGCAGGGAACCTCCACCTTGCTGCACTCGTTGGACAGTGTGTTTACGGCGTTCTGCCTGACTGGATTGCCTCCAAACACATAACCGACGATTGTATAGTTGACGGCATATGCGACATTCATCAGTGAAGAGCACGTGATGCCAACCCTGAGCGGTCCATTCGTCATCTTGTTGGGCCCATCTGCACCGCACTGCTTGGTGTCGTAGCTGCAAAGATGGATTTCGCCATGGACGTCGGGAGTGAAGTTGCGCATCATGCAGCCTATTGCGCACAGTTTGATTCGTAACATGACGTCCAGTGGCTGCACGAAATGCATTATTCAACATGGTGGCGTTGCTATCAGGGTTCCTCCGAGCCATAAGCGGTCATGCATTGCAGTAGTAGCTCTTGGGCAACCTGGGCCAGGCATGTCATACAGTTCTTGTCTCTCTGTATCTCCTCCATGCCCGAAGAACATCTTTGGTTCACTCCCGGACGCCTGTACACTTCCCTTGTTGAGAGCCCTTCCTGGCACAAAGTAAGAATGCGGACGCAATCGAACCGCGGTATTGACCGTCTAGGCATGGCTGAACTACAGACAACACGAGCCGTGTTCCTCCTTCCTCGTGGAATGACTGGAACTGATCGGTTGTCGGACTCCCTCCGTCTAATAGGCGCTGCTCATACATGGTTGCTTACATCTTTGGGTGGGTTTAGCGACATCTCTGAACAGTCAAAGGGACTGCGTCTGTGATACAATATCGACAATCAAAGTTAATCTTCAGGTGTTCTGGAAACCAGGGTGATGCAAAACTTTTTTTGATGTGTGTGTTATTTGTATGGTAACCACACGAAATTTTACACAGATCACCAAGCTCTGACATTTTTGTTAACATGTAAGTTAGTTCATCCTACTTTATCCCGCTGGGCTTTATCTCTCCAGAATTACTCATATGAGATTTTATACATTAAGGGTAAAGACAACATCGTTGCTGATGCTTTGTCTCGTATTCCACAAGGTATTAATAATTGTAACACTGATCTTGATTATGTGAACGACTAAAGAATACTCCTAATGCAGGATAAACAATATTACATCGATTTGTGTAGAAATATGGCGGCTTTACAAAAATCTGATCCGCACTGGAACAAGGTAACAACTTTAGTCGTACATCAACCTGACCATCCACTATCTAGCCGTTATCTGATACATAAGGATGTGTTATTCTATTGTCGTCATCCTGATGGCTCTAACTGGTGTGTATGTATTCCCAAGGACTCTAAACACAACTTAATCTGGCACACACAGTTAGGTTCGGGACATTATGGAACGAAGAAGTGCCTTGGAAAACTTAGCACATGTTGTTATTTTGCTAATATGAGACTAAAGATTCACAATGTACTTAAAACATGCATATCTCGTCAGAAATGTAAACCTTAGAACCTATCTTCCATACTACCCAGAAAAACTCTGGAGACTGTAAGTACGGACATCAGTGGTCCAAATCCAAGAAGTAGTGGTGGTGTGAAGTATATTTTAGCGTTTCATGACATATTTTCTAGACATGTTAAGCTGTACACCATAAAATCTGCAACTGATAACGCAATCATCAGACGATTCTCACGTGACTACATTCCTCACATGGGAAAACCCAAGGCATATCTGACAACGCCACCTACTACACAGGGTACAGAGGGCGTAAATTCGTAAAGGACAATAGCATTAAGATCATCTTTATCTCGAAGTTTAGCCCATAATCTAATCCTACTGAATAAATTTTCAGAGAACTGAACAGATTAATGAGGACATACAAACCTACACAGCATTCTAATCAGGTAAGTTATTTGTCGCTATTTGAAGTAGTTCACAACAACCTGAACATATATATATACAAGGTGTTGCAAAAAGGTACGGCCAAACTTTCAGGAAACATTCCTCACACACAAATAAAGAAAAGATGTTATGTGGACATGTGTCCGGAAACGCTTAATTTCCATGCTAGAGCTCATTTTACTTTCGTCCACCTACGCTCAGTGGAGTACGTTATCATGATTTGATACGGGATACTCTACCTGTGCTGCTAGAACATGTGCCTTTACAAATACGACACAACATGTGGTTCATGCACGATGGAGCTCCTGCACATTTCAGTCGAAGTGTTCGTACGCTTCTCAACAACAGATTCGGTGACCGATGGATTGGTAGAGGTGGGCCAATTCCATGGCCTCCACGCTCTCCTGCCCTCGACTTTCATTTATGGGGGCATTTGAAAGCTCTTGTCTATGCAACCCCGGTACCAAATGTAGAGACTCTTCGTGCTCGTATTGTGAACGGCTGTGATACAATACGCCATTCTCCAGGGCTGCATCAGCGCATCAGGGATTCGATGCGACGGAGGGTGGATGCGTGTATCCTCGCTAACGGAGGACATTTTGAACATTTCCTGTAACAAAGTGTTTGAAGTCACGCTGGTACGTTCTGTTGCTGTGTGTATCCATTCCATGATTAATGTGATTTGAAGAGAAGTAATAAAATGAGCTTTAACATGGAAAGTAAGCGTTTCTGGACACATGTCCACATAACATATTTTCTTTCTTTGTGTGTGAGGAATGTTTCCTGAAAGTTTGGCCGTATCTTTTTGTAACACCGTATATATATATACACTCCTGGAAATGGAAAAAAGAACACATTGACACCGGTGTGTCAGACCCACCATACTTGCTCCGGACACTGCGAGAGGGCTGTACAAGCAATGATCACACGCACGGCACAGCGGACACACCAGGAACCGCGGTGTTGGCCGTCGAATGGCGCTAGCTGCGCAGCATTTGTGCACCGCCGCCGTCAGTGTCAGCCAGTTTGCCGTGGCATACGGAGCTCCATCGCAGTCTTTAACACTGGTAGCATGCCGCGACAGCGTGGACGTGAACCGTATGTGCAGTTGACGGACTTTGAGCGAGGGCGTATAGTGGGCATGCGGGAGGCCGGGTGGACGTACCGCCGAATTCCTCAACACGTGGGGCGTGAGGTCTCCACAGTACATCGATGTTGTCGCCAGTGGTCGGCGGAAGGTGCACGTGCCCGTCCACCTGGGACCGGACCGCAGCGACGCACGGATGCACGCCAAGACTGTAGGATCCTACGCAGTGCCGTAGGGGACCGCACCGCCACTTCCCAGCAAATTAGGGACACTGTTGCTCCTGGGGTATCGGCGAGGACCATTCGCAACCGTCTCCATGAAGCTGGGCTACGGTCCCGCACACCGTTAGGCCGTCTTCCGCTCACGCCCCAACATCGTGCAGCCCGCCTCCAGTGGTGTCGCGACAGGCGTGAATGGAGGGACGAATGGAGACGTGTCGTCTTCAGCGATGAGAGTCGCTTCTGCCTTGGTGCCAATGATGGTCGTATGCGTATTTGGCGCCGTGCAGGTGAGCGCCACAATCAGGACTGCATACGACCGAGGCACACAGGGCCAACACCCGGCATCATGGTGTGGGGAGCGATCTCCTACACTGGCCGTACACCACTGGTGATCGTCGAGGGGACACTGAATAATGCACGGTACATCCAAACCGTCATCGAACCCATCGTTCTACCATTCCTAGACCAGCAAGGGAACTTGCTGTTCCAACAGGACAATGCACGTCCGCATGTATCCCGTGCCACCCAACGTGCTCTAGAAGTTGTAAGTCAACTACCCTGGCCAGCAAGATCTCTGGATGTGTCCCCCATTGAGCATGTTTGGGACTGGATGAAGCGTCGTCTCACGCGGTCTGCACGTCCAGCACGAACGCTGGTCCAACTGAGGCGCCAGGTGGAAATGGCATGGCAAGCCATTCCACAGGACTACATCTAGCATCTCTACGATCGTCTCCATGGGAGAATAGCAGCCTGCATTGCTGCGAAAGGTGGATATACACTGTACTAGTGCCGACATTGTGCATGCTCTGTTGCCTGTGTCTATGTGCCTGTGGTTCTGTCAGTGTGATCATGTGATGTATCTGACCCCAGGAATGTGTCAATAAAGTTTCCCCTTCCTGGGACAATGAATTCACGGTGTTCTTATTTCAATTTCCAGGAGTGTATATATATATATATATATATATATATATATATATATATATATATATATATATCCTATACACCTAACGAACTAGTGTTCGACCGGAAAGAATCAAATGAGTGGAGTGATCCGTTGCCGAAGTTTTTATCTTAGCAACTGTCGAATGATGAAGTAAGAGAAGTACTAACCATGCTGATGCAGCATGCTAATGCAAGAAACAGATACTACTCTAATACTATTAGGGGAAAGCAGGAATTCAAGGTAGGCAGGCAAGTAAGATTGCGTACTCAACACAATCTTCTGCACTAAAGCGGCGCAACGCGAAGTGGCGTCTGCTGTACGACGGTCCGTATGTAATTGTCAACATATCGCTTCTTCGTGCATACCTGTTGCAGAACCCAAAAACAAATAGAACCATTGGGCCTTACTCTCATCAAGACTTAAGAGTATTTCATTCTAAGCAGTAAACACATATCTCTAAGTAATGAGTAAGTGAACTGTATGTTTATAAAACACACGCCCCTCTCAGTACTACTGCAAGGAAATAGTATAAGAAATTTTGTTTCAGCTGAACCAGCCAGCAGCAGCAGCAGAAGAAGAAAGAAGAGATTTCGACTTCACCGAACGTACAAAAACATCAGCCTAAATTTTAACGCAAATGTTATGTTCATGCTAGTGTGATGAAAATATTTTTGAGACAAAATAATTGACTAACTGTAGCGTCAGTCAAAGACTATTCATGACTGACTGACGTGTACACAAAACCACGACAACCAAACACTATTACCTAGGAATGGATTAGATGCACTTCATGCTGCATAACACATGTTTATGTGAAGATAGGGCCACATACACACTCTACCCACACTCGTAAAGCGAAAGTTCTGTACGTTTGATTTTAATGTGTTGCTTTACACATTTGTCCATTAGTATAGCTGCGCTTTGGCTTGTTTGCTGATGTATCCAGATATTATGTCTAATCTTTCCAATTTCAGGTGACAGCATTCGCGAATGCAAAATTTGCTTGAAAAATCTGTAATGTTATGAAGATTATGTAAATACTTGTATTCCAGACAAAGTCAAAATGTAATATACTTACGTGTAATAATCTAAACTGATGTAAAGCAAAATCTAATATGTTGGTACGTAAATGTGATCAGAATTTGTAATACGTATCAAAATGTGTAAAACCACGAGATTCATACGAAAGAGACTGCTTTAAAGACATTCTACATACATCTCAACGCCTGTAACCGCTATGAAGTATGTGTGCAAGGTTGTTAAAAACTATTCTTCATATATCGCTATGAGAATGATCGCGATGAAATATTTATGTAAAAATTTGTTAACAAACGTTCTTGGTATATCCCCAGATAAACTGTGAGCGCGATGAAACTGTGCAAGCGAAGTGCTATAACATATGTAGTGCACCGCCTAATGACATTTACCGCGATGAAACTGCACAAAACAAGGAATTGGTAAACCACTGGATCTACGGTCGCGACGCACAAAAGCATTGAAGACAACTCCAAGGGTGGAGGAATTTTGGATGGGACTTCAGGGAATGTAATGTTCTCGGAATAAGACGGCCACCTGCACAAATCGAGGATCGATGCCAACATTTTGTCGTCCGAAGTCTTGCAGCCATGCCTTCACGGAACTTGTGTTGCGGAATGGAAATCAACTGGTCTTCAGTCAAGCAACGCGTGACCTAGGAAGAACAGCATTATCAGTGAAAATAAACAGTGCAACGAGTGAACATGCCCACATATTGGTTGTTAAATCTGTGAACAGTGACGTCGACATGCAATAACATTTACGTTGTGCAAATTATCAAAACAATGCTTATCTTTGCGTTATTATTGCATGCGTTACGAATATTAACTGCAAAGGTCGACACGTCGTGCAAAACAGCCAACCTGAAATAGAAAGACATTAAAAATGGAATACTATTCATGGGGGACAATGACCAATAATGAAATGTTTGTTGCTTTAACACACCTAGTAGTTTTAGTATTATTGTACCCGTTTTAGATGTTAGTGCATATTTTGTGTAAAAACTTCATGGAGTGTCCTGTCACATACGAACCGCATATAAATTGTGATCAGAGTCGCGAGGTCAGCTGACTCTCTAACGGCTACTGCCACGCTGAAATGCGCGCGACTGCGCATGCGTGGCAACTGCAGTCTTTAGGGTGAACTGCTCGCCTGCAGGTGCGTCTTTTCGCCTCGCAATTAAGGGGGTAATTTAAAGGCACATTTGCAGAATGGGTATTGATACACTGCAAAAACGTAGATATAAGTTGAAAATATAGATAAAGAATTACTTAAGATATTAATTAGTATAAGCGGTAGTCGATTGTGGCGTGCAACCGCTGAAACATTAGCATAATTACGCGTTCAATTGTCTTGCCCAGAAGACGGCACCTTTTTTGTTCTTGTAGTGGTCCGGATTGGACGCATTCTGCCATTATTTGGCACACCGCCATTATTCAAATGGTTCAAATGGCTCTGAGCATTATGGGACTTAACATCTGAGGTCATCAGTCCCCTAGAACTTAGAACTACTTAAACCTAACTAACCTAAGGACATCACACACATCCATGCCCGAGGCAGGATTTGAACCTGCGACCGTAGCGGTCACGCGGTTCCAGACTGAAGCGCCTAGAACCGCACGGCCACACTGGCCGGCACACCGCCATTATTCTATGTTATTGAGACGCAATATTACTAAGCGCACTCATAGTTACACACAGCGGCAGAATTAATGTAAGTGTCTATGTAATTTAATTTAGTATAATATTGTGTGAATACAATGATATTGAATCGTGTTTTTCATTTATGTTGCACGCTATTGTTCCAATTAAATGGTGTCCTGACGTGGCTAAAGGTTCCGTGTTACAAACCTTATGAATGGTCCAGCATGATCCAAAACTTTGGAGTTATTCAATCTACATCGTCCGATAAAGAAATATTTTCAGAGGAGCCACTCATGGTCAAACTTTCAATGAACGGACCTTACGCAAAAATCCATTGTCAAGCGCCCAAAGTTTGTATTACCAACCATTAGAAATCTATACTCTGATCACCTACTATTATCATTATCTATTATTATTTGCCTGCTGTCTGACATACTCAAACCATGCCGGAAACGCCGATAAATCAAAAGCCCGTGCATATGGCACATGCGCCGGCTTATAGATCAACTCCTGTGAGTTCCGTACCGAACAGTGAAGCACCCGTACAACACAGAGACCGCGCCTGTGCGTAATTGCGTCCCACTGAGGAGACAGGGAGTGACAGGGTGTCACAAAAGGTGTACTCATAGTACAGAAGTGTGTGTCTCGTAACATAGAGAACGAGTAAATGCGAACCAAGACTTGATTTTAGTGCACTAACAATTTTTGTTACTCCAAAACTTCCAGACGTACCGAGACACGGGGAGCTATTACATGCCAATCCTTGGATAGGTCTATTCGGCCAATCTTTGCCGCCGTCATTGTTGTTAGAGTACAAAGTAGAATTTGTCTGTGTTAACACGGAAGATTTGGTCGCAGAGAGGATGTGACAAACAAATCATTGTATTGTACCAAACAAACAAATTGTAGTATGTACCAAGAATTTAGAAACGCTTTCCTCACTAATTATTGCTCTGAAGAGAAACATCAAAGGATAAAGCAAGAGAGAATGTTTTGTAGAGACTTGGAATCATTGAATTTCAAGAGCCCTTTGAAACTGTTTAAATCAGCCGTTTAGAAAAACCAGTTTCTCGATGCACACTGAAGTGCAAGTGAATTGATACTTTTCTGTTAGATTAAACTAGCATCTCACTATCAGTAAATATTGGCTGAGAGATGCGGCGATAACACTGAAGCGTTTAAGAGTATTCTCAGATAGCTTGATTTCGCTTATGAAGCACATAATGCACGAAAAAGAAGAGGAGATGAAGAAATCATAGCGAACAGCCAAACAGAAATCACGACAGAAGAAACAGTTCTCAAAGTGAGAATTCAGGAGTCACGGTTATGACAGGTAACGTGGAGACGGTCCACGAGCTGATAGGAGACACAAGTGGAATAAGTTTTCGGAAAACAACAACCAACAATGTTTCGAAAGAAACTTGCATGAACCAGATGTGAACCGAAAGCTAGTTGAGATTACTGAAGTACGATCGCATAACCCAACGGTAAAACACCATGTTGCTAGCTTGATTCGAAATTGACTATTTGTCACTGCGGGTTCAGCTCGTAATAGATTTGTAGTCGTGACGTGTATATGGTTGTACATTTGAATATTACATACGTAATAAGGTTTGGTCGACCAACTGCGAATCACTTAGGTATTAAGAGGAATCATGTCACCTACTAGAGCGTATGATAATTCTGTAAGTGTCGTGATATTCGAAAGTAGACGAATGAAATTGACTAATGAGACAACTACTGTAATCGATACGTCACTATTGGGATTAAAATCAGTGTACTGCTATAAACCTCATCTCAAAAATATTGGTTCAAATGGCTCTGAGCACTATGGGACTTAACTACTGAGGTCATCAGTCCCCTAGAACTTAGAACTACTTAAACCTAACTAACGTAAGGACATCACACACATCCATGCCCGAGGCAGGATTCGAACCTGCGACCGTAGCGGTCACGCGGTTACAAACTGACGCGCTTAGAACCGCACGGCCACACCGGCCGGCTTCTTAAAAAGAGCTTATTTTAGTTTGGAAGAACTGTATGTGGGTGAATTTCAAGTCTTGGTCCTCTATTTCGCCAGGGTAAGGTGTATACTCCATTGATAGTACTGGTCATTCCAGTTCTGAGTCTCTTTCGTTGGAGTTTGGTAGCGTGCACCCTATAGGTACGTACGACGCTTTATTGTGTCAGTAATGGAACCCGTTTTCATTAGAGTCGCCCCGACGTCATAGTACGATCGGATGGCAATCGATTAGAGTCTTCTCTGGAATAGACCTGACGTCATAGTATAGTCTTGTGGCATTCAATTGAAGTCTTCGTTGGTGTAGCCCGACGTCATCGGAACTGGAAGAGACGTTCGATTTGCAATTATATTAGAAGTGCCACGTACATCGCACGCAGAGTGCACGTCGTGATCACGTGGCGATCAGATAAACCAAAGGAGGCAGTTGACCAAGCAGCAGATTGAAAAACAACCACATAGTTTCTCGAGATTGAAATTTATTAACATCAGATAAAATATCACAAGGAAGTGCATAAAAAGGAGCTTATACAGTTACTGTAAAGTTTACCCTTAAGTTTCAGCAAGAAGCAGACGTAAGGAAGACGATCAGTACAGACGACCAAAATTACCAGAGGTAACACAACCAGCCAGACAATGCGGCGACTGGGCAACACATGTTAACCAAAGACATAACGACCTGCGTGGCAGGGTAGGTATGCTACAACAGCGGCAGCAGTAAGATTGAAACAATATTTGAAAAGCGTCGAGCGCTAGGCCATTATTTTATAGCGTATTTTGTTATATATGAGAGTGTTTAAGATTTGTGAGTGGAAATTGTCAGCGCAGCGTGAATGTCGTTGGGTTCGCTGGCTGGGGGAGAGACAGTGTTTACGCCCGCATCTCGTGGTAGTGCGGTAGCGTTCTCGCTTCCCACGCCCGGTTTTCCGGGTTCGATTCCCGGCGGGGTCAGGGATTTTCTCTGCCTCGTGATGGCTGGGTGTTGTGTGCTGTCCTTAGGTTAGTTAGGTTTAAGTAGTTCTAAGTTCTAGGGGACTGATGACCATAGATGTTAAGTCCCATAGTGCTCAGAGCCATCAGACAGTGTTTACATGTCGAGTTGGAGATGCAGGGGAGGATAGAGATCTGAGCTATTCAGGAATCCATTTGTGCAGTGTATGTGGTTAGACAATAGCTGGAGAGCAGGTATAGAGAGAGCCCACTTCGGCATGCTGGTCCTGGGGCTGAGTGGACGGCTGTTTAGATGGACAGATATGTGGCTTTGAAATGCCGCCGACGGCGCTTGGATTTCCGGCGAATGGTCACGGCAAGGTCCTGTTGCAGTAAATGAGGTCGTTCTGTTTCTAAACAGACTGCAGAAGGTAATGGATATGTCTTTCTCGGACTTAAATTACAAGTATCAGATGTGCAAAGATCTAGAAATGGGATCAGCTGAACGATGTGTAGGGTGTGACTAAAGCCAAGTTGGAATTTTACTGTAGCATGCAGGTTTGGGAAAGGTGACACGTTTTGCACTGGGCGCAGCCATCTTGAATAACGGTAATTGCGTAATCAACTGACGTGATAATAGAGCGCTCTGGTGGTTGTGATAGGAGCTAAACACAGTTGAACTTGGAGCCATTTTTGTCAGGTAAACGAATTGTATGATCTTCCGCCAAAATTCAAACTCCCTACCAAAATCGGACATCTTGAATGAGGCCCTCTGCTGGTGGCGATGTGTACTAACCCAGTTGGACTCCGGACCTCGTGGCGAACACACATGCATGATATAAATAATAATAAATATTAATATATGATCATAAATGATAATAAATTATAATAAATGACTGGAGCAGCTGTCCGAATGCAGAGACCTGTTGGAGTGTATCGATCTGTAAGAGTTGACTGTGATGTCCTCTAGACGACCGAATAGCGAAGTAATAGTATGTGTTGGTCGGCTTTGGTGATCAAGTCAGAATTTGAGATGATGATTGATTTGGGTTGGAGTGTTATTCGATGGGATGTAGATTGTTTGGCTGACTACTTCTGCACATTTGCTTCCTTTATTTAGTTGAGTGAAGATCGATTGTGGTGTGTTGGATACACACTTGTCGGTTCTATAGACCTGGGACAGACCTTAGTTGACGTGTAAATTATAGCCAAGATCTCGAATATGTTACATGACTGAGAGCAGTATTCGAGAGTGGAAATATCATTTTGCGTATGTTTCTTTCTAGTTAGTCAGTGGTTTACAGCATGCTGCACATAGATGAAGTTCGGCGTTTATAGATAATTAATTTGAAGTCTATATCTTGGGAATTATGATGAACTAGTGATCGGTAGGGTGTAGCCTAGTGCATGATATTGAGAAGTACACCTAAAATCGTGTAATATTATGGAGAAAGTACATGTGTTCTTGCAGTCTATGAGTCTGAGGTTGTTTGTAGAAAAGCGAACAGGCAAGGAAGGAGAGACAGTAAAGCGTTTGTGCTGAGGAGGGGACGATAATGAATTTGTGAAAAGAGTTCTGAGGGTGCCGTAGGTCTGCTGATGTAAGAGGGAAGATTAGCTCTGAGTGTCGGATCTGTAGAGAGAAAGAGCAGGTTGACGGTGCTTTCCTAGGATTGGAGAGCATTGGGGTATATAGACGCTGTAGGAATATGAATTTTTTTTCGCATGCTGTAGAGATATACTGGATAAGTGCACTGTTTTGTGTCAAATGTGTATATACTGTATTGTAAAGTTAATGTGGTTTACATTGTGTAGCGTTTGTATATATTGCATTGTAAAGTTAATATTGTTTATGTTATGTGATGAGTAGAGGAAGTGGTAAGGATGGTAGAGATATTTCCAGAGTAACAGGGGTCAAGAGAGTATATTTCCAATACTTCGCTCATTGTCAAATGCCGATCAATTGAGACCGTGATCGTAACATTTAACTGTAAGTATAATGAGATCAACGACTTCGGTATTCGAGAGTGAGAATATCATTTTTTGGTCTGTTTGTTTCTAGTTACTCAGTGGTTTGCAGGATGCTGTACTTCGAAAAATTTTGGTATGTTCTTGTAGTCCATGAGTCTGGAGATGTTCGTATAAAAAAAGCGAGAAGGCAAGGAAGAAGAGAAAGTAAGGCATTTGTGTTGAGGGGAAGCGATCGCCGAAATTGTGGAACAATTCTGAGAGGGACTTCTGTCCATTGATGTAGAAGGGCTGATTACCGCCGAGTGTCACACGCGCAGAAAGAAAGAAAGAACAGGTTCACAGCGCTTCCTTAGGAATGGAGAGCATTGGGGCATATATTCGGTATTGTAAAGTTACTGTGGCTTACATTGTATAGGGTTTGTATATAATGGATTGTAAAGTTAGTATTGCTTATGTTGTGGGATGAGTAGAGAGGATGACTGTGTGTGTTTGTGTGTGTGTGTGTGTGTGTGTGTGTGTGTAAATTGAGGGGGCTGTGGAGGTAATTTAGCGATCTCTGTAAAAGTAAGCACAGAAAGCCTCAGAAAGAAAAGCAGGGTGGTACTTCGATAACAGGTCCTTAGGAAATTAGGCCTGTAAATTCGATAAGAAGGAATAAGAATAATTAATCGGTTGTTCTGGGATATAGGAGGGTTCAGAACATTTGCGTATGTTGAGAGCTCGAGGGGTAGGAGGTTAGGAGCGCATTCAGTATTATTTTCGTGAACAAGTTCGGTTAGGGAAACAATTTGAATTTACAAATAAGCTGAGAAAACACGAAAGCTAGCGTTAACTATTTCTGGGGGGCACTATACAATTTCGGAGAGGTTGACTGGGTTCTTATTTTTTTTTTTTAACGTAGTACGATGATCGTTTTAGATTGTGAGGGAAGGGTAGCACTGGGATGTGTGCGGATGCGGACGGTGAGTGTGTGTGTGAACTTGCTCTCGGCTATTCTGACAACAGACGTGAAGGTGGAGATGTGTCGCAAATAGGCCGGCAAGCAATCGAATGCTTCCTTAACATGTGTGTTGGACCTCACTAAGTTAGGACGGTGACAGACGACGCGCGCGGCCTGACTTGGATAGTCATGTTCGGCGTCTAGGTGATATGAATTTCTCAGGTGTTAGGTGTGAATGCGGCTGTCATCAAATCATGTTTGAGGGGTCGAACAGAGACCTTTGCGTGAATTGAGAGTTGTCGGACGTGTGACCCGAATACTGTTATTCAATACACACAGTCTAGGACATGGCCAGGGGGGGACAGGTTCATTGCGTGCGTCTGTTGAGTTATTTTGCTATGTGTTATTTGGACAGATTACGAGTACTGATGGTGTTTACAGTTATGTGTACTGCATTATTTAGGAGCAGTTTGATGTTGTGCACTGAAATTAGGAGCTGTTTGCGTGTCTGCCGACTGTGCAGCATGACACCAGGTACATCAGGGAGAGTGTTTTTTGTACGAGAGTGATAGATATACTCGATGCATAAATAAAATGTACTTTAAGTATTTGTGGGACGATATATAATATGAGAGAGTTCGAGTTGGTTATTATTGTTTCTACTTGGAGGTTTTGTTAGATCGAATTGCTGAGGCAAGTAGCTACGAGAGCGCGAGGGATGTGATTGCAGCATATCTCCGTCTCTCAGCGGTTAACTACAGGTGGGGCAAGCGATGTTCTCGGCTTAGGTACTTGGGGTGTGCTCTGGCCATGTCCTAGACTGTGTGTATTGAATAACAGTATTCGGGTCATAGTTTAGCTAGAATATTTACAGAGGAGTATGTCCGACGTGAGTATAAAGGTCCAGGCTGTGACCTGGGCGGACTCGCGCTCGTGGTGTGTGAGAGAGGCACAGCGGACGATTTTGAATCATCACAGGTGACTTAGGTTAGTGGCTTGGTTTGCCACAATTTTCTTGTGTTGGTAGCGAAACACGAACTGACCATCAGAAGTCAAACTTGGCTTATTTGTATAGACAAAATGTGATATAGGTTAATGTAGGTTAGTATACGTTAGTGCACGTTAGTAAACGTCAGTACACATTAAAACATGTTAGCCAACGAACATGGGTCGGTAAGGGGACGTGGTGGTCGGTAGGGGCTTTCATTCCAAGTCCAGGTGGGCGTGGCACTGGCGAAAATTGATTCCAAGTCTAGGTGGACGTGGCACTTTTCTGCACCAGAGAGGTTAGTTAATTGATCAATTTAATTAAGTAGTCATGCGAACTTTGTTACATTCACTTGTGGAGATACTAATGTTTTAGCGTGTCACGTGATAGAACTTCCCAAACATCTCGGGCGGTTGTGTGAGGTAGGTATCGGCAGATTCGAACCTGTTCAGAAAACTAAATTTGGGGTGTAACGTGTCCTTTGTCTGGCAAATGGTCGACAGGTTCCATCCTGTTCAGCATTAAGTGGTCGTGGCCGCGCTCCGCGAAAACATGTTTACGTAGGTGGACTCTGCGACACCGGTGGGGGAGCGCGAAGCGGCCCGGCGACTGGACTCCAACCGCCCAGGAGCAGCTGCGGGCTAACGGTGATCGGGGAAGCCTCCTCTACAGGTGACGATATGAACTAGGTCAGTCGGAGCGTGGACCTCGTGCCGAGTGCAATGGGTGTTGCCGCGATCTCGAGGATGTGTACAAACTCTGTTGGAGAACAAGTGGTGACGGTACTGTTTGAAATAAAGACTTCAGTCTTTTTCCCACGAATTCACAGGAGGTGACTTACGTTAGTAAAAGTGCACTTTATTTCTATTTGACGCGGTTTTCATAGCTTGGGAGCGAAACAATAAGTGAGGGCGAAAAATTGAAACTTCGTAGGATGAAGTAGACTTAGGTTAGTGCACATGGCCCAATTGGTCTCTTTTTTTTCGTAGGTGTGACAGATTATCGTGTTTGAATTTGAATTTGTGAGAGATTTTTTGCTATGGAAGAAAGGGAATTGGCTTTCTTGCCGCAAAAATAGACCATCTTGAATACATAATAATAAATGCTAATAATTAATAGTTAATGATAATAATAATAAATAGAAGTACGGTATTCCAGAGATTATGGAGTGAGAATTTGAACATGGCGCGATTTTCTACGTTAGTGGAGGTAGGCCAATAGTAATAAATAATAACAAATGATAATAAATGATAATAAATAATTAATGATAATAAATAATGCTTTACTGTATGATTAAATGATGATGGCGTCATCTCGGGTAAAATATTCCGGAGGTAAAATAGTCCCCCATTTGAATCTCCAGGTAGGACTACTCAAAAGGACGTCGGTATCAGGAGGAAGAAAACTGGCGTTCTACGGATCGGAGTGTGGAATGTCAGATCCCTTAATCGGGCAGGTAGGTTAGAAAATTTAAAAAGGGAAATGGATAGGTGAAAGTTAGATACAGTGGGAATTAGTGAAGTTCGGTGGCAGGAGGAACAAGACTTTTGGTCAGGTGAATACAGGGTTATAAATACAAAATCAAATAGGGGTAATGCAGGATTAGGTTTAATAATGAATAAAAAATAGGAGTACGGGTAAGCTACTACAAACAGCATAGTGAACACATTATTGTGGCCAAGATAGACACAAAGCCCATGCCTACTACAGTAGTACAAGTTTATATGCCAACTACCTCTGCAGATGGCGAAGAAATTGATGAAATGTATCTAAAAGAAATTATTCAGGTAGTGAAGGGAGAAGAAAATTTAATAGCCATGGGTGACTGAAATTCGAGAGTAGGAAAGGGGAGAGAAGGAAACATAGTAGATGAATATGGATTGGGGCTAAGAAATGAAAGATGAAGTCATCTGGTAGAATTTTGCGCAGAGCGTAACTTAATCATAGCTAACACTTGGTTCAAGAATCACGAAAGAAGGTTGTATACATGGAAGAATCCTGGAGATACTGACAGATTTCAGATAGATTATATAATGGTAAGACAGAGATTTAGGAACCAGGTTTTAAACTGTAAGACATTTCCAGGGGCAGATGTCGATTCCGACCACAATCTATTGGATATGAACTGTAGATTAAAACTGAAGAAACTGCAAAAAGGTGGGAATATAAGGAGATGGGACCTAGATAAACTGAAAGAACCAGAGGTTGTACAGAGTTTCAGAGAGAGCATAAGGGAACAATTGACAGGAATGGGGGTAAGAAATACAGTAGAAAAAGAAGGGTTAGCTTTGAGGGATGAAATAATGAAGGCAGCAGAAAATCAAATAGGTAAAAGGACGAGAGCTAGTAGAAACCCTTGGGTAACAGAAGAAATATTGAATTTAATTGATGAAAGGAGAAAATATAAAAATGCAGTAAATGAAGCAGGCTAATAGGAATACAAACATGTCAAAAATGAGATCGACAGGAAGTGCAAAATGGCTAAGCAGGGATGGCTAGAGGACAAATGTAAGGATGTAGAGGCTTATCTCACTAGTGGTAAGATAGATACTGCCTATAGGAAAATTAAAGAGACCTTTGGAGAAAGGAGAACCACTTGCATGATTATCAAGAGCTTTGATGGAAACCCCATTCTAAGCAAAGAAGGGAAAGCACAGAGGTGGAAGGAGTATATAGAGGGTCTATACAAGGGCGATGCTCTTGAGGACAATATTATGGAAATGGAAGAGGATGTAGATGAAGATGAAATGGGAGATATGATACTGCGTGAAGAGTTTGACAGAGCACTGAAAGACCTGAGTCGCAACAAGGCCCTGGGAGTAGACAACATTCCATTAGAACTACTGACAGCCTTGGGAGAGCCAGTCCTGACAAAACTCTAGCATCTGGCGAGCAAGATGTATGAGACAGGCGAAATACCCTCAGACTTCAAGAAGAATATAATAATTCCAATCCCAAAGAAAGCAGGCGTTGACAGATGTGAAAATTACCGAACTATCAGTTTAATAAGTCAGAGCAGCAAAATACTAACGCAAATTCTTTACAGACGAATGGAAAGACTAATAGAAGCCGATCTCGGGGAAGATCAGCTTGGATTCCGTAGAAATGTTGCAACACGTGAGGCAATACTGACCCTCCGACTTATCTTAGAAAATAGATTAAGGAAAGGCAAACCTACATTTCTAGCATTTGTAGACTTAGAGAAAGCTTTTGTTAATGTTGATTGGAATACTCTCTTTCAAAAATCTGAAGGTGGCAGGGGTAAAACACAGGTAGTGAAAGGCTATTTACAATTTGTACAGAAACCAGATGGCAGTTATAAGAGTCGAGGGACACAAAAGGGAAGTAGTGGTTGGGAAGGGAGTGAGACAGGGTTGTAGCCTATCCCCGATGCTGTTCAATCTGTATATTGAGCAAGCAGTAAAGGAAACAAAAGAAAAGTTCGGGGTAGGCATTAAAATCCGTGGAGAAGAAATGAAAACTTTGAGGTTCGCCGATGACATTGTAATTCTGTCAGAGACACCAAATGACTTGGAAGAGCAGTTGAATGGAATGGACAGTGTCTTGAAAGGAGGGTATAAGATAAACATCAAGAAAAGCAAAACGAGGATAATGGAATGTAGTCGAATTAAGTCGGGTGATCCTGAGGGAATTAGATTAGGAAATTAGACACTCAAAGTAGTAACGGAGTTTCGCTATTTGGGGAGCAAAGTAACTGATGATGGTCGAAATAGAGAGAATATAAAATGTAGACTGACAATGGCAACGAAAGCGTTTCTGAAGAAGAGAAATTTGTTAACATCGAGTATAGATTTAAATGTCAGGAAGTCGTTTCTGAAAGTATTTGTATGGAGTGTAGCCATGTATGGAAGTGAAACGTGGACAATAAATAGTTTAGACAAGAAGAGAATAGAAGCTTTCGAAATGTGGTGCTACAGAAGAATGCTGAAGATTAGATGGGTAGATCACATAGCTAATGAGGAGGTATTGAATAGAATTGGGGAGAAGAGGAGCTTGACAACTTGCCTAGAAGAAGGGATCGGTTGGTAGGACATGTTCTGAGACATCGAGGGATCACCAATTTAGTATTGGAGGGCAGCGTGGAGGGCAAAAATCGTAGACGGAGACCAAGAGACGAATACACTAAGCAGATTCAGAAGGATGTAGGCTGCAGTGGGTACTGGGAGATGATGAAGCTTGCACAGGATCGAGTCGCATGGAAAGGTGCATCAAACCAGTCTCAGGACTGAAGACCACAACAACAACAACAATAAATAATGATAATAAATAATAATAAATGATGAATGATAATGAATAATAATAAAGACAAATATGGTTTCGCAGCCATTATCGGTTTGGAATGTGAATTTGGGGTGAATTTTCTTGTGGATAATATGAGAATGAGAATAAATGATAATGAATGATAATGAATGATGATAAATGATAATGAATGTTAATAAATGATAACCAATAATAATGAATAATAATAAAGACAAGTATGGTTTGGCATGCATTATCCTGTTGGAATTCAGAATTCCCGCCATTTTTTCTTCTGGGGGATTAGGTTAGTGGACATAGCAGAATCGGTCTATTTTCCCGCCGAAATTCAAAATTCCCGCCATTTTTTTTGGAGGTTAGGTTAGTGGACATAGCACAATTGGCCTATTTACCTGCCAAAATCCACCATCTTGGATGATATCATGTACTGTTGCCAACTCTACATGCCGCTATCTTGGATGACGTCATCGCCGCCATCTTGAATAAATTAGGCAACAATGCAGAGTGCACTGACACGAACCTTGCTCTATTACTGACGTGACCCACCAACCACTCTGAGGGATCTACGCCGAATCGCCGTTGAGAAGACAATCTGGACCAACGTTGGCTTTATGAACTTGTGGATAGTATGCCACGACGAATACAGGCATGCATCAACGCAAGAGGGCGTGCTACTGGGAATTAGAGGCATAGGTGTGTACAGCAATCTGGACCACCACCTCTGAAGGTCTCACTGTATGGTGGTACTACATGCTATGTGTGGTTTTCATGAGCATTAAAAAGGGCTGAAATGATGTTTATGTTGATCTCTGTTCCATTTTTCGGCACAGGTTCCGAAACTCTCGGAACCGAGGTGATCCAAAACTTTTTTTGGTATGTCTAATTAAACTTTTTGAAAGCTCAGACAATAGAAACAGTTACAAGTTCAATGGTTGAATAAGTATATTCACTTAAAGTACAGCTTGCAAATCCAATGATTTTTACCTGTTCCTCTTCTCCATTCTTAACAGCTTGAAATAGGCAACAACGCGACACTGCTTGATGCGTCACACATCATACAAAAGTCTAAGCTATAGTTTGGATGGTCTAAACTGTTTGCATTCACCAATGTGTACTTAATGTTATCAAAATCTTGCTGGCATTGCTCAGACTAGATCCGTACTTCATTATTCTTAAGTAAATCTATGAGATGCTTACTGCTCAATAGTTTTTGGTGACAGGAAATGTCGACAGAAAGAACAGAGTCCTTGAAATGACTTCAGTTGTTTTTTAGTGTGACGGCAAGGAAAATTCCTATTAGCGTCCAACTTTTTCTGGATCATGGCGTATACCTTGTACATTAACTGTGTGTCCAAGATACCAAATCTCAGTACAAGAAAATTTTGACTTCCTCAGGTTAGCTGCTACCACAGATTGTGAAAATTTACCCAGGATCTTTTCAAGGGTGTCAAGATGTTCATTCCAAGTCTTAGTGGCTACCAAAAGATCATTGACGTAATGTGTAACAGTCTCAACTAACGTGTCACCAGTACAATATCCAAACCAGTAATAAATACGCCCTGAACTGACGCTCAATCTGGAAGGAAGAACGCAGAATTGATTAGTTGGCCCCCCAAATAAGAAATATTTTCTAGAATCAGTAGTGACTGCCACTTGCCAAAATGAATTTGTCAAGTCGCTCGTGGAAAAGTACCTAGCATCTAAGAATTTCTGTAACTGTTTCTCTAAATTTTCTGGTTTAGTGCGTACAGGTAGTATAATTTCATTTATGACACGTGCGTCCAACATCACTCTAAAAGTTCCGTTAGGTTTCTTGACAACAAATAATCTATCTTTTCAAATCATCGTATTTTCTTGTGGTGTAAGTGTCTGTATGTTTCCTCGCTCTCTTGCAAAGATTGAATTTTGTAACCAGTACAATACATGTCTTGTTTGAGAGTCCTGGTATCCAAGTCAATCGTGATTTCACTGCCCTGATGTCTAAGGAAACATTTACATTTCGAGAAGTCAGTAATACTGTCCTTCTTACATAACATATCTAAACTTACAATGCAATTAGTAACTAGATTCTGGACCACGCGGAATGGCCATTGTATTTTTCCATTACCTATCTTAATGTTCGCAAAACCTGTTTCGTAACTCTACTAGACTTAGTACCTATGGCAGTTAAAATCTTATACTTTTGGACAGGAAACTCTGGTACAGGTTTAATTTGGTCATTTTCTTATGTAAATTATACGACAAAACACTCACAGCCAATACCGTGTTCAAACCAATACTGGTTGGAATACCTCCTACTACAGCAATAGTTGTAGCTAACGTTATTTCATTGCTAGATGAACGAAAATGTGTATTTGCTGCAATAGTTCATCAAGTAAGCTCTCATCATGATTGTAGCGTATAAATAACAGTAACTGCTGCTTAAAACTATTAACTACATAATCATTGTGTTGTTTATCAGTGGGTGTATGAAACAGTGATGTGATATTGAAGTCGCCCCACGAACCTCCTTCAGCCACGACCTCAGGCATGCTAGTGTCTGTCTTTAGTATGACATTGCTGTAATTGGTACAGGTGTTGACACAAGTGGAGGCGGAGTTTCACTTTACACTTCTATTCTGTTTACATTAGGGTATTGTGTATTCCACACAGGTCGAGGCAGAGTTTCACTTGACACTTCTATTCTGTTTACATTAGGGTATTGTGTATTCCACTCTCCAATCTGTTGCGCTTTTGTGGCTGAGCACCTTGATTTACCTGCTGATTGGTGGGTAAAGTCCAATCTTGATTTTGTACAAGCTGTGGCGGCATTTGCCACGGACCTGTGTTGATGCTGTATTGAGGTGGTGAACCAGTATTGTGGTATGCATTACCGTAGTTATTGCTCCAGTTTTGTTGTTGATTTTGTACTGGCTGATAATTATTCCTTTTTTTGTTCCAGTTCTTGTTGTTTCTGTTTCTGTTATTTCCATTACTGTTGTTGCAGCGCCTCTTGTGTGGATTTCTGTGTGTTTTGTATGATATGTTATGATTATTATTCATACTGGTGTGTGTCTGCTGGTTTTGGTAAGTGTGTTGGTTCGCCGAAGGAAACTGTTGATTCTGTTGCACTTTGTAACCCACAGCAACCTGCGCGCCAGGATTAAGTTGGCTAGCCTGCACGTTTTGCAAGCCACTGATGTAAACAATACGGCAGCTGTAAAGCCATGTGGAACATTGATCCTCGTATAACATATCAACAGAATCAAGCACAGTCAGAAAATAATCTGCCTCATTGTCTGGAATGTGTAGTAGCTTCCCTTTAATATTAAAAGGCAACCTGGCTTTCAGTGCTCGGAGTATACCGTGCGTTACTACAGGTTCATCAAGAAAGTGTCCCGTATTAAATTTTTCTCAAAATACCGGCGCAAATTGTCAAGTTTAGCACTGAAATGTTCTGGTCCACGGTCTGTTTCCTAAGAAGTTGTTGTACTGACTGCGACCTAAATTTGGCCACAAAGCTCTTTCAAATTGCTCATATCTCACGCACCTGTCGAATTCATTGTATGCCCAAACAGCTGCGACACCCTGGATGTAACCTACAATGTACGAAATTCTCTTTCGGTCACTCCGGGTCACTCCGGATGTACAGTACGTTTTTCTGGGACGAAAGGTTGAAACTGCCGTCGTTTATTCAGACTTCCTTCTTCTTTGGCACTGTAATGTCTGTTGCTTTTACTGTAATTATTGTAGTGAGCGGCTGGTGAATGGAAAGGAATGTACTGCCCATAAATGTCACGATCGTAATGAGGTGTCATGTGTATGTGTGTGTACTGATGTTGTGAGGTGCGTATTGTGTATTGAGGATGCGCATCATGAATGTATCTGTTTTCATTACCAAAGCGAGCATTTTGATTATTAGCATTACTACACTCCAGTCGTATGCCATCGTTTAGTTCTTTCTGTTGTGCTGTGTTGGATTGAGCAGCCTCAGCTATGACATGTTTATTATTTTTATTAATTTTGACAAGTTTGGCTACTGTGTCGTGCATAACCCTTGGTATGTTTTCCTCTATACATTGGTCAAAAATTTATTTTTCTGATCAACCCTGTAAGTTGTTTATCCATAGTGTTAACTTTGCCTTCAATTACAGTAATGCGTGTTTTTATTGAGTAATGAACTGACGGATAAGATGTGATTTGAGTGGCAACAGCTTCACATGTGGCGTTTAAATATTTGCCTTCAGTTTCAATATCTTTTACATCTTTTGTGGTTTTTTCCTGCTGTAAGTTCTATTCGGAAAATTTTGAGTCAAGTCTGGACACTTGGCCGCTGAGTATCGCGTTAATCTCGTCTACTCTTTCACACAAAGTGTCATTACAAGTTTTTAGTTCTCTTAATTCATCCTTAATTTCGTCATCTCGCGTTTTTAAAACTGTCATGTGTTCGTCAATGACTTTTTTGTTTTTGATCATCTGAATATGTATTAATGTCATGTGATTTTTGTTTTCAGTCATCTGATTTTGTATTGATGTCATGTGATTTTTTATTTCAGTCATCTGATTTTTGTATTGATGTCATGTAATTTTTGTTTTCAGTCATTTGCTTCATAACAGCGTCAAATATACAGGCAGTATTTGCCAACTGAAACTGCTCTGCCACCGCCACGTCTTTGGACATGATATCATGAACAAGAATAGTCTCTGAGCTGGATTTAGCTATTTGACTAGTGATCAGTCTATTTACGAAATTTCCGTCACTAGGCATGTTAACTGCTGAGTGATCGTTGCTATTGGAGTCAACTCTGGAGTCATTGTCAATGTTTTGTTCAATGTCCAAGTCAGATTCGGTTCACAATTGTTGTCTGTCGTGTTCTATTTTTGCTAATTGTTTACATGTTACCACCATGCTACATGTAATGTGTATTGTAAGAAAAATCTTTAAATTTGTCTGAGAATGAATTCATGAAATTGATGTTGACTTAACTGAGCAAGAATTGCAATTACTGGTGAAATAATTGACATTAATGGCTGCTTGTCAGTTTATATTGCACATGACGCAATTCGGCCATTTTGTGGAATGGTATGACTATATTGTTGTAATAAACTGTATGATATAAATAATTTTGAACATGCGATCTTGTGCAAAAATGACTGCTACGGTTACGGCAAATTTTGACAAAGCTAGGAAGCAAGCTAAAATTACAGAAAGCGCTTGGACTAGCGTGCTAATGTAAAAATGCGATGTCTTACCTTGGATCCAAGTATGCAGTGTAGATTCCAGCTTTGATCAACAATTCCAATGGTTCATCTTTTTGTTTGGTCTTTACAAATATTCAATGGCAATGGCTCATCAGACATGATCCCATTATCCATGCAACAAAGAAAAACAATGTAGGAAACAAAATAAAAGGTGCAGACACGAAGTCGCCAGTTTGATTTATCGGCTCGTCCGATCTGGCCTGAGTATATCAGACATCAAACAAATAATAGGCTAGTATGAGATCAGAGTATAGATTTCTGATGGTGGGTAATACAAACTTTGGGCACTTGACAATGGATTTTTGTGTAAGATCTGTTCATTGCAGTCGGAGGAAGGCAATGGCAAACCACCTCCGCTAGGACCTATCCTAGTCGGCGTGTGCGGGACTCCCACATCGTTCCCTATGCTCCTCGGAGTATGGGACTCATTATCAGCGAAATAACCAGGTAGAAGAGGTTGAAAATAAGTTGGATGAGCATAGCAGTAGATTATGCCAAGTTGAAACTAATCTCAGACGTGGAACTGTTTGCAGCAGAATCATCTGATGTATCATACGTCACCAACAGGCAGTTTTAATGTTTTGATCCAACAGGAAATGTAGATCCAAAAGCATTTTGGTATGACTCTGAAGGTGTTCTACCTAGTTTGTTGTCAGACAGACAAAAACTAGGGTTTATTATGTTATAACATTACAGCCTTCCCAAAGATTTACATGAAATGTGTGATACCACCTTTTTTTTATGCATCCGAATAGTTATCGGACAATTCAGTGCTTCCTAAGGCCTTGTATGTGTGTCTTTATATATGTCATTCTGTCCAATTTGCTAAAACACTTGATATTCATTGTGAAAGCATATAGAATATTCTGGAAGGATGTGTGTTTTTGTGATTGTCAATAGATTGTTGTCATTAATAAAATTATGTACATATGCTAAATTAAATATCTAATCAAGAAATTGAAGTAATATTCAACAACAGATAATAAGAGGCTGTGGAAATGTTGGCATAAATAAATAACGCCTCTAATTACCATAATTGGAATTGAGTAATGAGTAAACACAGAAAACCTCATTATCTTGAGAAACAGCTTATAAGTTATTACCAAATGATGTATTTTCATTTGTTATCTATTTTTAGGTCCTCCTCTGTAATTCATATTCTTTGTAATTACATTTCTAATTAACTCTCCAATTGTTTACATCACACAACTTCCCGATTTCCAGAATTTGAGGTCTTTTTTGTAAATTTTATGTATGTAATTGGATAAAGCTCGAGTTCTGTACTACCATTGGATGTTAGTAACCAAATCCAAACTGTAATTAATTATGTAACTAAACTAATACAAGAGACTTCATTGTAATTAAAGTTCAGTAGATTTTCTTATGGAAAACTAAAGATATTACTACAAAAGATTATATCACATTGTATTTTATACCTTATTTGGCTGTAACATCAGTTTATTTACGTTTTGTAAATTTTATTGTAACATCGAAATTGTACAAAACTAATAATGGGTTATTTTGATATTGATTGTTGAAATCCTACATAAAGTGACACAGCGATTCTGCGAAGAGTCAGTTTGGAAGTTAGTTTTGGAAGTCAAAGAGATCAGTGAAGTCTGTCTACGTTTCGTTTTGGTGACGAGTGTGCAACTCGGTTGACAAATAATGTAAATAAATCTTGTGAATCATGAAAATTTCGTATTCATTCATCAATGGACCAGGCAGAAAAAATTTAAGCTAAGTGTAACGATCCAAGGAGAACGTTACAATGTCTAAATTCTAGGGAGAGGCTAGAATTTGGCGGTTTATTGATACTGAACAGTATGACCTTGTAGATAAATTTAAAGAGGCATTTTTAAAGAATATTGGGGCAAGCAAAAGCAAATAGAGTTGCCAAATAGCTTCTGGAATGGGGAAAAGTTTAATTCCAGAAAGGAAAGCGTAAGGAACTTTGCATGAAAGTGGATGACAAATTTGTCATATGTAAACAATAAAGTTGAGCCAGAACAAATTGTTATAGGCCTGGAATGTAAACTTCCCATGAACTGGCGAAAAAAAATTATTGCAGCTCCTAGGGATGATGTTCATAAATTCATTACTTATTTGGAGAGACTTGAGGAGTTCTTGCATTAGGAGGAGCATGCGAATTGTAATGATAGACCACCAAATAATGCAGAATCGTGGCAGAATGTAAACATTAACAGAATTAGTGTGTACCATGGGAACAGCAGGAGTAGAGGTGCCGGGAGGTGAAGCTTCCAACCAATGACAGGTGAAACAGTGGGGAGCAGGCGCACAATTATCAGTCATATTCTCTGGTGTGAGAGGATGATGTTGCGCCAAGGTGACAGCCAATGGGGGTATACTTAATAAATGGTACAGAATCCCAGAATCCATTAAACTAAATGCCATCTGTGAAAGGGCGAGTGTTTACAAGACGGGAAGTAGTAATTTGAAACCACTAGGAAAAACCTTCGTATGCATTAGAGGTAAACAGACAGGGATTATAAGTGAGGAGCAGAGGAAGGTAGTAACAACAGACAAAACAAGCCACTTAAAAATCTGTACATTTAATGGAGGTTTAGGGGTGTTTTTGGACAGACATAAACAAAATTAGCACTGTATTGCAGACTAAATGGGTGATGTGTTAGCAGAAAATGTGACAGAACCTGATTGCCAAAAAGTCTTTAGCAACCAAGTTGAAGTCAAGTTACGTTCTGGGGAAGGAGAAAGTATAGAAGCTGCAGAATTACAGGAGATTAGTGATGTCAGTGTAGAAGAAATACTAGCATACATAAATGATGACATTTGTCGTGCTATAAGGGAGAGGCAGAAAAATGGTGACCAAAATTGGGGTCAGCCAACTAATTGTGGAAAAAAGGAAGAGAGAGAGGAAAGGGAGAATGGTGAAATGAGAGAAAAAAAATTTTGAACTGTCATTAGTGGACAGAACAGTTAGTATGGGGAAGAAAAGTGATGAGGGTAATTCTGCAAAAATTTGTGTAATTTCTGGAAACATAGAAGGTTTCGATAGAAGAGAGGTTGTGAACAATTTGTTGAAGGAGGGTTCTGCCACTAGCAATGAAAGGAAGGTGTTGAGTCAGCCAGTAATTAGTCTGCAAGTGTGTAACGAAGAAGTACAGTGTTTAGCAGATAGTGGCAGTGATTTATGTGCTGTGAGTATAAGTTGCGTAGACTCATTGCCAAATAGAAATGAACTTGTAATAATGCCAGCAATGGGGGTCCATATGATTGTAGCTACGGGAAAAGTTAAAAAATCTGTTAAACACAAAGTTCTGTAGCCAGTGAAAATAAATGGTGTGAAAGTACTCCATAACTTACTTATAATCCCAGATCTATGTATTCTAATTGGTGTACATTTCTTTAACCACTACAAAGGGTTTAATGAAAATGCAGTAATTTTTTAAATAAATGGGAAAGTTGTGATTGTATCACTGTTTTGAAAAAATAATTTGACCTAAGAAGAAGTAGCCAGTATACTAATTACATTGTAGAAGGATGGAAGGTTTATGAGTATGGGGATGGTGTGGGAATGGACCCTGAGGAAATGAAGGTGGTACAAGAAATCATAGAGAGGCCTCAGAGGACTTGCAAGCCATGCAGTGTGTTTGACGAACACCAGGCGCTCAAGTTATTGACAATGCTATTTCAATTTCTTTCGTATTGTCAATCTTCGTCTTCTGTCATTCTGAACTGAATCTATCATCTTTAATTTTCCTCTCTATCAGTGAAGGTAAAGTGTTTGAGAGCATCAGAGGGCATTATGGTGCCTTAAAAAATAATGATGAAATAAGTTTTATGGTGAGAGAAATGGGGCTCAAATTGTAATGAATTGAAGTGACGACATAAGTATGTTAATGTAGGGAAATGAAAGTAACCAGATGTGACAAGTGCAGTTAATAAAGGAAATTTTGATGATGAACACTAAAGTGTAGTGGTCATGAAAAGGTCTGTTGTATTGATGAAAAGGGATATACAGTGGCCACTTAGGTAAAGAACTTTAACAAATATGACGAAAAATATACTTAGATAAAGCCGAGGAACATTTATTATGAAGGGAATATGAATAAATGTGGAGATTAGATATATATATTGTAAACAAAAATTTTTGATTTCTGTTCAATAGTGGTAAAAAAATATGAAGAAGAAGTCATGCAAAGAGACACTACGTGAAAGTGGTAACTGTTGTTGTTGTGGTCTTCAGTCCTGAGACTGGTTTGATGCACCTCTCCATGCTACTCTATCCTGTGCAAGCCTCTTCATCTCCCAGTACCTACTGCAGCCTATATCCTTCTGAATCTGCTTAGTGTATTCATCTCTTGGTCTCCCTCTATGATTTTTACCCTCCACGCTGCCCTCCAATGCTAAATTGGTGATCCCTTGATGTCTCAGAACATGTCCTAACAACCGATCCCTTCTTTGTGCCACAAGCTCCTCTTCTCCCCAGTTCTATTCAACACCTTATTACTTATGTGATCTACCCATCTAATCTTCAGCATTCTTCTGTAGCACCACATATCGAAAGCTTCTATTCTCTTCTTGTCTCAACTATTTATTGTCCACATTTGACTTCCATACATGGCTACACTCCATACAAATACTTTCAGAAATGACTTCCTGACACTTAAATCTATACTCGATGTTAACAAATTTCTCTTCTTCAGAAATGCTTTCCTTCCCATTGCCAGTCTACATTTTATATCCTCTCTACTTCGACCATCATCAGTTATTTTGCTACCCCCTGCGGGCTTGGGGGTAAGAATAGGCCCGCGGTATTCCTGCCTGTCACAAGAGGCGACTGAAAGGAGTCTCAAAAGTTTCAGTCTTATGTGATGGTCCCCTCTTGGGTCTGACCTCCATATCTCAAAATTCTTCCGAAGAGCGAGCCAATTGGGGAAGGGCGCTTTACATGGTGCACTGTATCTATCGTGCGTTGAGACCTTTAGCCGGCTTTCTCGTCGTCCCAATGCTGTCCCGCTCATTTTCCATCTCTTGGGCGAGGATACCTTCCTGGGTGCAATTACCACTATGCACTGTGGAGTGTTGCCTTTTGCTGAGATGACGACCTTGGACATTTTTGCACCTAAGATCCAGCACTGTAGCCAGTCCATTGTCGTGGGACCGCCATGTACCCTGCTGGTTGTAGCCCCCTGACAACACAGGGATCGCTCTGCTGATGCCTGCGCCGTTAACTCCCCACGTATGCCAAGAAGTAGGTGCCTATCTCCCTGGGGCATCAGGACTCCCGGCAATGGCCATCTTGCCAGGTGGCCCTTGCTGAGGCTGGGTGGCGCCCGTGGGGAGGGCTCTTGGTCGGAGTGGGTGGCATCAGGGCGGATGACCCTCAATGAAGCGTGGTACATCATCTCTCGTTGGTGATCAGCTGCCCGCAGTCTCTAAGCGTTCTTGGGCTCAATTTAATGCTCAGAAGTATGATCCAAAAACATTCACCTCCTTGGCAACACTGTGGGAGGAGCGTAAGTCTCAGGATGGCACTGACAGTTATTCGCCCCAGTTCCTAGTTTGTACGAGAGCTGATGTGGAGTCTTTCATGTCCACAAAGCCTCAGTTCTTCGTAGAGGATTTAGAGGACAAGTTTGGGGAGGTGGAGGGTTTGTCCAAAATGTGCTCTGGGTCAGTTTTGATAATAATGGCATCCTCTGCCCAGTCACGAAGGTTACTTGCCTGTGACAAGTTGGGGGATGTTAACGTTACCATCACACCACATAAGAATTTAAAAATGGTCCAGGGTATTATTTTCCATATGGACCTACTTTTACAGTCTGATGACGAGCTGCGTGCCAACTTAGAGCGTCGAGGTGTGCATTTCACATTTCATCTTGCACGTTCATCAGGGTCCGAGGGATAATCGGGTTGCTACTGGTGCCTTCATCTTGGCCTTCGAGGGTGATACATTACCGGAGAAGGTCAAGGTGATGGTCTACCAGTGTGATGTCAAGCCTTATATCCCTCCCCCAATGCGGTGCTTCAAGTGCTGAAAGTTTGGTCATATGTCTTCCCGATGTACTTCCCGCCTCACATGTCGAGATTGCGGACGCCCATCACATCCCAATGCTCCATGTGCCCTGCCTCCCATCTGTGTCAACTGTGGGGAGCATCATTCACCTTGCTCGCCTGACTGCAGGATGTTACTGAAAGAGCGAAAAATCATGGAATATAAGACCCTGGACAGACTGACCTATAGTGAGGCAAAGAGGAAATATGACCAACTAGATCCTGTGAGAAAGACATCTTCCTACGCCACTGCTACAACAACTGTGCTAGCCCCATCAGTTCCAAGAATTCCAGCCGGATCGATGAGCACTACAACTCCTCCTGCCCCCTTGCCCGTGGGGGGCTCTGCCCACCCTGTTGCTCCTGTGCCACCTACCTTGGGAGCAACATCCTCCCACCCATCGGGGACGTCCATCCCCGCTTTTCAGCCGGAGAAGTGTCCAACTTCTTCAGCTACTCTCGCTTGTAAGGGGTCCCTTGGGTCCCTCCCTTCCCAGGCTTCCACTAGTGGGAAGGATGACGCCAGACAGTGGCATAAGTTCCCACCAGTGGCTGGTCGTAGGGCTTCACAATCCTCCTCCGTCCTGGAGACTGAATCGGTGAAGCCCTCCCATCCGGTGAAACCCAAGGTTCAGCGAGAGAAATCCAAGAGAAAGACCTCTAAGGCCAAAGAACTTATGGTGGCACCGACCCCACTGCACCCTTCGAGCTCTGCGTCTGAGGATGAAGTTGAGATCCTGGCATCCGCTGAGGACCTTGATGTCGCCAGTCCCTCAGACACCATGGATAGCACTTGCACAGGTGCCCAATCGGTGGCAGCAGGTAACCCAGAGGCGTAATCTGCCTCCCCAGTCCCTTCACGCCTTTCTCAGCCATGGACAATATCATCCTCCAGTGGAACTGCAGAGCTGAGCTCCGACAACTTCTCAGCCTTTACCCTCTCGTCTGTATTGTTCTACAAGAAACTTGGTTTCCGGCAATGCAAACCCCTGCCCTCCATGGCCATCGGGGTTATTATAGGAACCGGGCAGCTTATGAAAGGGTATCTGGTGGCGTCTGCATCTATTTCCTTCACTCCCTTCACAGTGAGTCTGTCCCTCTGCAAACACCTTTAGAGACTGTCGCTGTTCGGGTGTGGACGCCAGAGGCTGTTACCGTCTGCAGTCTTTATCTTCCACCTGATGGTGATGTCCCACAGCATGTCCTGGCTGTGCTGATAGCCCAATTGCCGCTGCCTTTCCTGTTAGTGGGCGACTTCAACGCCCATAACCCTCTGTGGGCTGGGTCAGTGGCAACAGGTCGAGGCGGCACCGTTGAGCACGATTGGCACAGCTCGACCTTTCCATTTTAAATCACGGTGCCTTCACACATTTCAGTGTGGCGCATGGCACGTACTCCGCCACTGACCTTTCGATCTGCAGCCCTAGCCTCTTACTGTCTGTCCAATGGAGTGTGCATGACGACCTGTGTGGTAGTGACCACTTTCTGATCTTTCTGTCACTGCCACAACGTCACTCTTCTGGGCGCCCTTGCAGATGGGCTATGAATAAGGCTGACTGGGACTTGTTCTCCTCCATTTCCACTACTGAGTCTTTTTCTAATGAAGCCATCGATGCGGAGGTTCACTCGGTCACCACCGGCATCGTTACTGCCGCGGAAACTGCCTTTCTCCATTCTTCTAGGTCGCCTCGGTGGAGGACTGTGTTTTGGTGGTCGCCTGTGATCGCCGAGGCGATTAAAGATCGCAGGCGGCCGCTCCAGCGTCACAAGCAACATCCATCTTTAGAAAACCTCGTCGCCTTTAAATGGCTCCGTGCGCGGGCCCACTGCATCATTTGCCAACACAAGCAGGAGTGCTGGGAACGGTATGTTTCCACCATTGGCCTCCATGTCTCTCCATCGCAGGTCTGGGCAAAGATTAGACGCCTCTATGGCTATCGGACCCCTGTCAGCTTCCCTGCGCTGTCACTGAATGGGGCAATTTGTACTGACTCCAACATAATTGCCGACCGCTTAGCAGTCCATTTTGCTCTCAGTTCCGCATCTGTGAATTACCCACTGGCTTTCCGCTCCATTAAAGAGCGATTGGAACATCGGAGTCTCTCATTTCACACGCGCCATCCTGAATCCTACAATGTCCCACTCACTGAGTGGGAATTTCACAGTGCCCTAGCCACTTGCCCTGATACAGCTCCCGGGCCAGATCGCATCCACTGTCAGATGCTGAAACACCTCTCAGTGGACTGCCAGCGACACCTCCTCAACCTTTACAACCGAATCTGGGTCGAGGATGAGTTACCATCGCAATGGCGGGAAAGTATTGTTATCACTGTTTTGAAACCTGGCAAGAGCCCTTTGGAGGTGGACAGCTACCGCCCCATTAGCCTCATCAACATTCTTTGCAAGTTGCTCGAACACAAGGTGAGCCGGCAGTTGAGTTGGGTACTCGAGTCTCGGGGCCTTCTGGCTCTGTCTCAGGGTGGGTTCCGTAAAGGCCGCTCTGCCGCCGACAATCTGGTGAGCCTGGAGTCAGCCATCCGTACGGCCTTTGGCCGCTGTCAGCACCTCATCGCTGTGTTTTTCGACATGCGGAAGGCGTACGATACGACATGGCGCCATCATATCCTCTCTACACTTCATGGTTGGGGTCTTCGGGGTCCACTGCCGATTTTCATCCAAAATTTTCTGTCGCATCAAACCTTCCACGTGCAAGTCACGGCCTCCCATAGTTCCTCCTGAGTACAGGAGAACGGGGTGCCACAGGGATCTGTTTTAAGTGTCTGCCTGTTTTTAATTGTAATTAATGGGCTCACTGCGGCGGTGGGAACGTCTGTCTCAGCGTGCTTGTATGCTGACAACTTCTGCCTCTACTATAGCTCCATTGGCATAGCAGCTGCTGAACGTCAGCTGCAGGGCGCTATCCGCAAGGCGCAGTCTTGGGCTGTACCGCATGGCTTCCGGTTTTCGGCGACTAACAGTTCACCCTGAGCCGCAGGTTTATCTTGCCGGCGAACTTCTTGATTT
Organism: Schistocerca piceifrons; assembly: GCF_021461385.2. Classification (NCBI taxonomy): domain Eukaryota; kingdom Metazoa; phylum Arthropoda; class Insecta; order Orthoptera; family Acrididae; genus Schistocerca; species Schistocerca piceifrons. The sequence continues at coordinate 261,686,950 of NC_060141.1, forward strand.
GTTGGAGAGACATCGATTTTTGGGTGTTGTTTTTGATACCCGGTTGACTTGGCTCCCACATATTCGGCAGCTTAAACAGATGTGTTGGCGACATCTTAATGCTCTGCGATGCTTGAGCCACAGCAGCTGGGGGCACCGACCGCTCTACCCTCTTACGGCTCTACCAGGCATTAATCCAGTCCCGTCTGGATTATGGGAGCCTGGCTTATGGTTCAGCATCCCCATCTGCATTGCGGATGCTGGACCCGATCCTTCACAGTGGGATTCGACTTCCACTGGGGCTTTCTGGACCAGACCTGTGGACAGCATACTTGTGGAGGCAGGTGTTCCTCCACTGCGGTTACGGCGCCAATGTTTACTGGCCGCTTATGCTATGCATGTTTGTAGCTTGCCCGGGCATCCTAATTATCATCTCTTGTTCCCACAGTCGGTTGTCCGTCTCCCAGAACGTCGGCCCCGGTTGGGTAGTATGATTGCGGTCCGTGTCAAAGAGCTTCTCTCCAGGCTTGGGGTTTTCCCTCTTCTGCCTCCTTTCCGGGCCGGGCCCCTCTGCGTACACCCACGTGGTGTGTGCCCCGCCATTGCCTTCGGCTCGGATTGCACAGGGCCTGAAGGATTCAGTTCCTCTGGAGGCCTTCCGCCACTGCTTTCTATCCATCCTTGCCACGTATCAGGGCTCCGGTGTTGTTTATACTGACGGTTTACGAGCTATCGACCAGTGCTTCCCTCACTCTCGTCTGGTGATGGCTGTCTAGGAGTCCCTCCATACTCTTGCCCGTTGCGGCCGCTCTGTGGTCTTTGTGTGGACCCCTGGTCATGTGGGCATCCTGGGCAATGAACATGTTGACCACCTGGCCAAACAGGCCACCAGTGAACTGACTCTGGACATTGTTCTCTTGGAGACTGATTTGCGAGCTGTCTTACGCTGCAAAGTTGTGGAACTTTGGGACACTGAATGGCGCGTCCTGCCTTCACCAAACAAACTTCGGGCCATTAAGGAGGATACCAGTGTGTGGCGCTACTCCTTGCAGGTCTCTTGCAACGAGTCTGTTGTCCTCTGCCGGCTGCGCATAGGGCATACACGGATGATGCACGGCCACTTATTGCGACGTGAGGACCCATCTTTATGTTGCTGTGGATCCGTTTTGACAGTGGTCCACATTTTGTTAGAGTGGCCACTTTTAGCTGTGCTCAGGCAGTCGTTCGCACTGCCTGACATGCTCCCTGCCCTTTTAACAAATGACACTGCCATGGCAGGCTTAGTTTTGCGTTTTATTCGGGCAGGGGGTTTTTATCACTTAATCTGAGTGTTTGTTATGTTTTTTTATGCTGAGTCTGGCCTTTGGCCTACGATTTTAGATTGAGTTTTTAATGTGTTTCTCGGTAGTTTGCTTTTTCTTTTTTTGGCCCTATTGTCGGCCAACCACTGTCACACATTGTGTGATTTTAATTCCTTTTGTCTGGTCTCTGTCTGTCTTTCTTGTCCTGCGTCGTCTGTCGTATTTTCCGTTGTTCGTTTTTATTCTATGTGGATGTTTTTAAGTTTTGGAAAAAGGGACTGATGACCATAGCAATCTGGTCCCTTTAATCCCACAAACCAACCAACCAGTTATTTTGCTCCCCAAATAGTAAAACTCCTTTACTACTTTAAGTGTCTCATTTCCTAATCTAATTCCCTCAGCATCATCTGACTTAATTCGACTACATTCCATTATCCTCATTTTGCTTTTGTTGATGTTCATCTTATATCCTCCCTTCAAGACACTGTCCATTCCGTTCAACTGCTCTTCCAAGTCCTTTGCTGTCTCTGACAGAATTACAATGTCATCGGTGAACCTTAAAGTTTTTATTTCTTCTCCATGGATTTTAATTCCTACTCCGAATTTTTCTTTTGTTTCCTTTGTTACTTGCTCAATATACAGATTGAATAACATCGGGGAGAGGCTACAACCCTGTCTCACTCCCTTCCCAACTACAGCTTCCCTTTCATGTCCCTCGACTCTTATAACTGCCATCTGGGTTCTGTACAAATTGTAAATAGCCTTTCGCTCCCTGTGTTTCACCCCTGCCACCTTCAGAATTTGAAAGAGAGTATTCCAGTCAACATTGTCAAAAGCTTTGTCCAAGTCTACAAATGCTAGAAACATTGGTTTGCCTTTCCATAATCTATTTTCTAAGATAAGTCGTAGGGTCAGTATTGCCTCACATGTTCCCATATTTCTATGGAATCCAAACCAATCTTCCCCGAGGTCGATTTCTACCAGTTTTTCCATTCGTCTGTAAAGAATTCGCGTTAGCATATTGCAGCCATGGCTTATTAAACTGATAGTTTGAGGGTATTTTGCCTGTCTCATACATCTTGCTCGCCAGATGGTAGAGTTTTGTCAGGACTGGCTCTCCCAAGGCTGTCAGTAGTTCTAATGGAATGTTGTCTACTCCCGGGGCCTTGTTTCGACTTATGTCTTTCAGTGCTCTATCAAACTCTTCACACAGTATGATATCTCCCATTTCATCTTTATCTACATCCTCTTCCCTCTCTATAACATTGCCCTCAAGTACATCACCCTTGTATAGTCCCTCTATATATTCCTTCTACCTTTCTGCTTTCCCTTCTTTGCTTAGAACTGGGTTTCCATCTGAGCTCTTGGTATTCACACAAGTGGTTCTCTTTTCTCCAAAGGTCTCTTTAATTTTCCTGTTGGCAGTATCTATCTTACCCCTAGTGAGATAAGTCTCTACATCCTTACATTTCAATACTCTGTTAATTTACTTTCATTTGAAGTCAAGGTCAATGAAATATAATATTTGTAAATAATTTCTTGTAATAACAAGTAATTGTGTGTTGGGATGTATGTAAAGAAAGTATGGGTTCAGGGACAATGTTGTGATGACTACAGTGATGTGTTTGTGCTACGGTAGGATAAAATACTATTATTAAATGGAAGGACACAGATCACAATGCCTTTAAATAAAAAAGCAAAAACAATGGTAACTTCAAAAGACTTTCATGAAAAAGTTATTATAATGTTGTAAATTTGTATCATTGTTTTAGTAAGAAATTATTTTTCATCAAGAAATTGAAAGAATAGGCTAGGTTAGTTGTAGACTGCCAAGTCTGGAGTCAGAAATTTGTAATTTTAGTCTATTAGAATGAGAATTTTTGGAAAGATTTAAAATTTGAAGTCGGGGTCGATAATTTTGTATAATTCTAAAATTTTGGGAAAAAAACTGTATAACTGTAGGGGATGCCTTTACATCACTCCTGTCTGGAGCCTGTGTATCGGGAGAATGACTCATGCATGCACAGTGACAGATGGTCTGAAGCTTCATCCACCAGATGTACAGTAGCAGACAGACATTCAAGAAACAGGTCAAAGAATGATTTTGTGAATTGTTCTGTTTATTTCTTGAAGGCTTTCTTGTTTATTTATGTTTGTACAGTTTTGTGTATGTTTTTAGTAGTATGAATGATGTGTGAATGTGGTCTGAAGTAAATACGTAGATCATTGTTATGATGACAAATGCCGTACGAACTAGTCTGAGAAATTTTTAAAACAGTGTGAATGCAGATGACAGGGATTTTTTATCATAATATGTTAAACATGTTTATGTTGAAAGGAAAGCTAATTTGAGAACAAATAAAAATAGTTAATAATGTAAAGAATAAATAAAATATCAGAACGTTAAATATTTATTTCGGGAAAAGTACAATTCAAAAGTGTGTTATTTGTCGATTGGTTAGTCATGAAAAGCGTGGACTAGCACAGCAGAATAATATGTTTCTATTGGCCTTAAAGAAAACTGACCAATTAGAACAGAGTATTCTTCGCACGTCTTTTCTCTTGGAGATAGAGAGTGCGTATAGCAGTCTAAAAGAACTGGAGCCCAGCCTTTCAATGGTACGGTCAGGTATAGTATGAGGTCCGGAGGAAGTTACAGTTTGCCAGTTTTGGTTGTGCTACATGCCTCAGAAGCGCTTTAAAATATAGGCATATTTATTCCGGTGTTTTTTTTTTTTTTTTTTTTTTTTTTTTTTTTTGTTTTTTTTAGGAAGTACGGATTTTTAAGTAATTTTGTTTATGAGAAAAGGCAGTAATTCTGTGTGGCATAGTGAGCAGATCAGTGGTCAGAAACATGAGTGCATTAGACACCGATAAACTTAGTAGTGTGGCGAGGATTTTCATTTAAGAACAATCCATGTTTAGTAGCTGTTCAGATTTCTGGAAGTACATTACCATGAACTTGCTAACATGAATGAAACGGGTTTTGTATCACTGTGTTAGGATTAGCACAGTCTTGGTAGTGAACATGTAATTCTCAACTTCAGAATATACCAGAATTTTGCCAGTATTTTCTCCTTTCATTCAAAATTAAGACCTTTTCCCAATTTTTAGAATAGTTACATTGTATGCAACCTGGTGGGAGTCGCAGTATGGTAGGTTTCTACTCAACTTTCCAACTGGCGATCTGCTGGGACTAGTTCACAGGCAGGTGCTGGTTGAAACCCAAAAAGGAACTGTGCCACAGCAACATTCTTGCAGGTTTTTCCAGCTGAAATTTCTCATAAAATACATTTAGTGTTCCCAAAGTCATTACACAAAGCTACGGAGACTGTTGCAGGTTTATCAAGAATAGATGCAGTGACCAGAATGTCCACAGAGAAGGTGGTTACAGGTTAAGAGTTTGCACTCCTGTATTTAAACAAAAAAGGGAATGGTGCAGCCAGTGTACAGCATTCCAAATAAATGTGAGCACATGAGGTGCATATGCAGAATTAGTGGCAGATTACTGTGCAGCATTCCAAATAAATGTGAACACATGAGATGCATATGCAGAATTAGTGGCAGATTACTGTGACACCAACTATATAGGAGGAAGGGTGAGTAAATTTTTATTGGATACAGGATTACAAGTATTTATAGCAAGTCAAAGTAGACATGGATTACCAAATCTAAATCTGCTTCATCGTAGGTTAAGCGGCATGGATGAGAGTAATACTCACATACTCAGTTCAGCATTGAAGAGTTTGTGGGTAGGTACAGACTTCCAGACCTGCATGCAAGTACTTCCTTGAGTTTCCAACACTTATGATGCCATTCTCTTGCTGGATTTTCTGTAAACATCATGATCTGGGAAAACTAGATGGGATCTCATTCTGTCTGGGTATTACTGCCAATCCTTTAGAATCAGCTTCTGGGATAGAATACTGAAAAGTACAGGATTACATGTAGGAGCAGATTTGCCAATTAGTATTTCCTGTTCTACCAGTTATGCTGTATTGGTATGAGACTTGGTCTCCCACTGTGCAAAATGAAAATCCATTTCGAGTATTTGAAAACAAAATTTTGAGGAAAATTTTCGGAGCAAAAAGGGATGACATTAGCGGAGAGTGGCAAAAACTGCATAACGAAGAAGTTCACAAACTCTATTCAAACCATGACATAATCAGTATTATTAAATCACGTTGGCTGCGATGGGCGGGTCACGTAGCTTGAATGGGTGAGGGCAAGGCAGCGCACAGAGTACTGGTAGGGCACTTACAGGGAAAATGTCCTGTGGGGAGACTGAGGTGTAGATGGGAGGACAATGTGAAGGCTGATTTGAGGAGCCTAGGTATTGAAGGTGAATGGAAGGAAATAGCCCAAGACAGGGACAGATGGCGAAAAGACGTTGCTGTGGTAATGGACTCTCAAGTCCGGTATGACCAGTGAGTGAGTGAGTGAGTGAGTGAGTGTACAGTTGGATACTCAGCAGAAAATAAGGAAATGGACAAGACGCAGTGTTTTATACATTGCAGTTTATCGTACATGCAGGAGATTGGCAGAAGCTGGGTATCGTCTGTCAGAATGGACAATTTTGGTTTAATGGAAGCAGAGTAATCACAGGGTGCACTGATAGTCAACTTAGACATACTGGAGGAAGAACAGTTAGCTAGGGATTTCAATATAGAATACTCTAAGCAAGGACAGTCTATCAAGTTAACAGCACTATGGATAAAAGCATCACATTTGCAAAGAAGCCATATGCAGGGGATGGAAAAGTTGTTAAAGGAATGTGCAGAATTTTTTGAACCGCCTGGCACACCAACAGCTACGCTAGTAATGCAGCATAGGTTCCACATTGGAAATGAACTGCCATTATACAGAAAATCAAAGTGAGTTCCATGTCACCTCCAACCAGCGATGAATTAACTGCTCCATGGTGGGAGTATAAAGAAGAGTACCAACCCCTGCGGGGCAAGGAGGGAGGAAGAGGGAGTGATCCCAGTAGTAGGAATAATGCTTATAATTCTTATGATTATTGGAATTCAGATCAATGTTTGGTCATGGATGTTTTCAAAGTGGGTACCATTAGTTGTAGGTAGTGGCAAAGGATTGAGCCAAGACTGTATTTATGGTTATATCTGGTCATTGACAATACAGCCCAACGCCATTGTGATCAAAAAATGTGCCAGCAATGTACGAACACCTCCTAGACAGAGTGCTAGAGGGTCTAAAACCAAACCAATGTATGGTACACCTGGATAAGACTATAATGTCTTCTAATGGCATCCCAGAGAATGTGTGTGTTTAAATGACGTCTTTAACTGATTACGAGCAGCACAGCTGACGCAAAGTTTGGAACATGTCATTTTGTCTTATTTTAAGTTCGCTACTTGGGGCATATTATCTGACTGGATGGTGTGTGAACGTACCACCAGCTCATACAAGCCATGTAGTAATTTCTCACTTCCAGTACAGAAAACGAGTTGCAATCCTTTTTAGGTTTGGCTAATTATTACAGCAAGTTTGTTCCAAAATTTGCATAAGTTGTGAGATCTTTCACACGTTGTTTGAGAAGGAATAAAGTTTCACTGGACCCTGCACTGAGAAGAAGCCTTTGTGGCAGTAAAGGACTTATTGACCATTAGTTTCACCCTCATGTTCCTGGACTATCAGAAATAATTTAGATTATCTCATGATACCAACAGTCATGTCTTGTTGTTGTTATTGTGGTCCTCAGTCCTGAGACTGGTTTGATGAAACTCTCCATGCTACTCTATCCTGTGCAAGCTTCTTCATCTCCCAGTACCTACTGCAACCTACATCCTTCTGAATCTGCTTGGTGTATTCATCTCTTGGTCTCCCTCTACGATTTTTACCCTCCAGGCTGCCCTCCAATGCTAAATTTGTGATCCCTTGATGCCTCAAAACATGTCTTACCAACCGATCCCTTCTTCTAGTCAAGTTGTGCCACAAACTTCTCTTCTCCCCAATCCTATTCAATACCTCCTCATTAGTTACGTGATCTACCCACCTTATCTTCAGCATTCTTCTGTAGCACCACATTTCGAAAGCTTCTATTCTCTTCTTGTCCAAACTGGTTATCGTCCATGTTTCACTTCCATACATGGCTACACTCCATACAAATACTTTCAGAAACGACTTCCTGACACTTAAATCTATACTCGATGTTAACAAATTTCTCTTCTTCAGAAACGCTTTCCTTCCCATTGCCAGTCTACATTTTATATCCTCTCTACTTCGACCATCATCAGTTATTTTGCTCCCCAAATAGCAAAACTCCTTTACTATTTGAAGTGTCTCATTTCCTAATCTCATACCCCCAGCATCACCTGACTTAATTCGACTACATTCCATTATCCTTGTTTTGCTTTTGTTGATGTTCATCTTATATCCTCCTTTCAAGACACTATCCATTCCGTTCAACTGCTCTTCCAAGTCCTTTGCTGTCTCTGACAGAATTACAATATCATCGGCGAACCTCAAAGTTTTTATTTCTTCTCCATGGATTTTAATACCTACCCCAAACTTTTCTTTTGTTTCCTTCACTGCTTGCTCAATATACAGATTGAATAACATCGGGGAGAGGCTACAACCCTGTCTCACTCCCTTCGCAACCACTGCTTCCCTTTCATGCCCCTCAACTCTTATAACTGCCATTTGGTTTCTATAAAAATTGTAAATAGCCTTTCCCTCCCTATATTTTACCCCTGCCACCTTCAGAATTTGAAAGAGAGTATTCCAGCCAACATTGTCGAAAGCTTTCTCGAAGTCTACAAATACTAGAAACGTAGGTTTGCCTTTCCTTAATCTAGCTTCTAAGATAAGTCGTAGGGTCAGAATTGCCTCATGTTTTCCAATATTTCTACAGAATCCAAACTGATCTTCCCCTAGGTCGGCTTCTAAAAGTTTTTCCATTCGTCTGTAAAGAATTCGCCTTAGTATTTTGCAGCCATGACTTATTAAACTGATAGTTCAGTAATTTTCAGATCTGTCAACACCTGCTTTCTTTGGGACTGGAATTATTATATTCTTCTTGAAGTCTGAGGGTATTTCGCCTGTCTCATACATCGTGCTCACCAGATGGTAGGGTTATGTCAGGACTGGCTCTCCCAAGGCCATCAGTAGTTCTAATGGAATGTTGTCTACTCCCAGGGCCTTGTTTCGACTCAGGTCTTTCAGTGCTCTGTCAAACTCTTCACGCAGTATCATATCTCCCATTTCATCTTCATCTACATCCTCTTCCATTTCCATAATATTGTCCTCAAGTACATCGCCCTTGTATAGACCCTCTATATACTCCTTCCACCTTTCTGCTTTCCCTTCTTTGCTTAGAACTGGGTTCCCATCGGAGCTCTTAATATTCATACAAATGGTTCTCTTTTCTCCAAAGGTCTCTTTAATTTTCCTGTAGGCAGTATCTATCTTAACCCTAGTGAGAGAAGTCTCTACATCCTTACATTTATCCTCTAGCCATCCCTGCTTAGCCATTTTGCACTTCCTGTCGATCTCATTTTTGACACGTTTGTATTCCTTTTTGCCCGCTTCATTTACTGCATTTTTATATTTTCTCCTTTCATCAATTAAATTCAATATTTCTTCTGTTACCCAAGCATTTCTACTAGCCCTCATCTTTTTACCTACTTGATCCTCTGCTGCCTTCACTACTTCATCCCTCAAAGCTACCCATTCTTCTTCTACTGTATTTATTTCCCCCATTCCTGCCACTTGTTCCCTTACGCTCTCCCTGAAACTCTGTACAACCTCTGGTTTAGTCAGTTTATCCAGGTCCCATCTCCATAAATTCCCACCTTTTTTCAGTTTCTTCAGTTTTAATCTACAGTTCATAACCAACAGATTGTGGTCAGAGTCCACATCTACTCCTGGAAATGTCTTACAATTTAAAACCTGGTTCCTAAATCTCTGTCTTACCATTATATAATCTATCTGATACCTTCTAGTATCTCCAGGCTTCTTCCATGTATACAACCTTCTTTTATGATTCTTGAACCAAGTGTTAGCTATGATTAAGTTGTGCTCTGTGGAAAATTCTACCAGGCGGCTTCATCTTTCATTTCTTAGCCTCAATCCGTATTCACCTACTACGTTTCCTTCTCTCCATTTTCCTACTACCGAATTCCAGTCACCCGTAACTACTAAATTTTCGTCTCCCTTCACTATCAGAATAATTTCTTTTATTTCGTCATACATTTCTTCAATTTTTTCCTCATCTGCAGAGCTAGTTGGCATATAAGCTTGTACTACTGTAGTAGGCGTGGGTTTCATGTCTATCTTGGCCACAATAATGCGTTCACTATGCTGTTTGTAGTAGCTTACCCGCATTCCTATTTTTTTATTGATTATTAAATCTACTCCTGCATTACCCCTATTTGACTTTGGATTTATAACCCTGTATTCACCTGACCAAAAGTCCCTTTCCTCCTGCCACCGAACTTCACTAATTCCCACTATATCTAACTTTAACCCACCCATTTCCCTTTTTAAATTTTCTAACCTACCTGCCTGATTAAGGGATCCGACATTCCACGCTCTGATCCATAGAACGCCAGTTTTCTTTCTCCTGATAACGACATCCTCTTGAGTAGTCCCCGCCTTGAGATCCGAATGGGGGACTATTTTACCTCCGGAATATTTTACCCAAGAAGACGCCATCATCATTAACCATACAGCAAAGCTGCATGCCGTTGGGAAAAATTATGGCTGTAGTTTCCCCTTGCTTTCAACCGTTTGCAGTACCAGCACAGCAAGGCTGTTTTGGTTAGTGTTACAAGGCCAGATCAGTCAATCATCCAGACTGTTGCCCCTTCGACTACTGAAAAGGCTGCTGCCCCTCTTCAGGAACCACGTGTTTGTCTGGCCTCTCAACAGACACTCCTCCGTTGTGGTTGCTGAGGCACACAAGCCTCCCCACCAACGGCAAGGTCCATGGTTCATGGGGGGGGAGTCATGTCTTAGGATGTGTATTAAATCAGGAACTAGACCGAGCAGAGCACCCTGTAGCCTACACTTCCAGGGAACTAAATAAGGTAGAGAATTACACAACCACAGAAAAGGAGATGCTTAGCCTGATTTACAATACCACATATTTTCGTTGTTACTTTTACAACTGGTGCTTCAAAGTTATAATGGATCACATATCATTAAACGGCTTATGCTTCTTATAAATCTAATTAGCCATTGACCTAATGGGTTTTATGGCTTCGTGAATTTGACTTTGAAGTCAAACACCACCCCAGGAAATGCACAGTAATGTCAAGGGATCAGGTCGTAAGGTGCAACTGATGGAACATGTTGGCACTCCTGCAGATGAATGCTGCTGACCAAGTCTGTGAGAAATTTGTAAGAAGCTCAGTTCTGTGATGACAATGGGATTTTGTATGTGGGTTATTCAGAAAGTAAAGAACTTTTTTACTACAAAAATTTTTATTTGATAACTATATTTTACATACAATTTGATACCCAAGCTACTTTCTACATAGTCACTGTTCAAATTTAGGCACTTGTTGTACCATTTTACCAGCTTTGCTATGCCTTCAGCGTACTCAGTCACCATCAAGTTATTGAACCATTGATTAACAGCTCCTTTAAGTTTGTCATCACTTCTGCAGAGCTGTCCACTCAAAAAAATTTCAATTTGAGGAATATGTGATAATCACTTGGAGCTAAGACTGCACTTTATGGTGGTTATTGAAACATTTTCTACTGAAGCTGCTCCAGCAAGTCTTGTGTCGAGCCCGCTGCTTGTAGCATGTGTTATCATGAAGGAAGAGGACACCACTGGTTAGCATTCCATGTTGCTTGTTTTTAATGGTGCAGTGAAGTCATTGAGGCATCTGACAGTAGGCTGCTGCATTTATTGTCTCACTTCCATGCATGTTATCGATAAGCAGGACACCCTTATGATAAGAAATTAGTAATCATTTTTCTGTTGCTCAAAATTTATTTTGCTTTATTTGTTTTTGTTGGGGATTGTGAATAATGCCATTCCACTGATTGGCACTTTGTGTCTGGTGTGAAACATGATATCCATGTCTCATCACTAGAAACAATGTGATTCAAAAATTCATCACCATCCTTTTCATAGCGACTGAGAAAAGCCAATCCAGCTGCCATTCATTTGGTTTTGTGTTCATCTGGCAAAATGCGAGAAACCCACCTGGCACACACTTTTTTATAGGCCAGATCTGCACTATTAATTTCATACAACACAGTTTTTGAAATGTCTGGAAAGAATAAGTGCAGTCCATTAATGTGAAACACCTGTCTTCTTGGATTTTTGTTTGAGTCTTTGCTCTGAGTCCATCAACTACCACTGAGTGCCAGCCCGAGCGATCTTCATTGTGTATATTCTTCCAACTGCTATTAAACAAGATACCCCACCTCCCAACTGATACTTTGTTCATCACATAAACATAATCCTGAGTTATCTGTCTATAAATGTCAATGGGTCAGATGTTTCACATATTTAAAAAATCGATTACCCTGCCCACCTCACACTTAGTGGGACTGTCAGTTTTGTCACACATTTTAAAGTTGCACAGCTAAGCAGTAAACAGCAGTATTGGATTGTATCTGCCATCAAACTGAAGCGGATGAGTACCAAGGTCAATGGTTGGTCAGCAGTGGTGGTGGTGGTGGTGGTGGGGGGACAGGGGGATGCAGTCATGTGTCAAAACGAAATTTTCTTCATTTTCCAAATGACCCTCATATAAACAAACAAAGTGTGGCTGGCATATAGTCATGCCGGCAATTATATGTGATGAGGTGTTGAAGCAGGCCGAAGATTCTACCTTACCAGGGCATGGATGTCGTTGAATTACTGAGCAACACACTGCGGAAAATTATTAGTGGAAATCACTCAACCAGGACAAGGAACAAACAGCATAACCTGTTTACTAAGAGTAGAGCTTAGTCATCAGTGAAGTCCTTTGCAGAGATTCCAGAGACCAATAGACCATTCCAAATGGTTAGTACGGATATTCTTAGAACCTTTAGACATACATTGGTGGAGAATCAATATGTTCTGACCATAACTGTTTACATTTGCATTATTTATCTATGATTGATGTGCCCAGTCAGCAAGCAAAAATAGTAGATCAGGCAATGGTTAACCATTTGGTGTTGAAGATAGGGATATCTGGTGTCATGATAACTGACCAGAGTAACAATTTCACGCCTGAGCTGATGAAGCTGTTATGTCGATACTTATGGATTCAAAAGTTCCAGAAAGGTGCACTCCGTCCGCAAGCAAATGGGAGGACAGCTCGAGTGCATAGGACCATAGGAGAAATGTTGTTATGTAAATAGTCGCCATAGTGACTAGGGACACTACTACCACTTGTGGTAGCAGCATACAATTCAAAGGTGCATCAGGGCACAGGATTATCACCATGTGTGGTAGTTTGTGGACAGATGATGCTTTTGAATTATACAGACTAAGCAACAGGGAGCATGTGTCTGCCATCCATAATTTTGCTAAAAGGGTAAGCGGTATATTGTGCTAGACGTAGAAGATAAATATGAAAGCCCTAGAATGACAATAAGGCACACACACAGAGCAAGGGCAATGTGCCCAATTACCTCACTTGGCAGTGGCTGATGTTGACCAACTCGTATGCTCCAAAAGAGAAGACAAAGAGATTCATTACACAATACCGGGAGACCTATCACGTGATTGAAGTGGCATCCCCAATCAATGTTTAAGCACAATTCCCAACTGGAAGCACTGTGACGGAAATATGGTGAGTTCATTCATTTATGAGTGCTCCTGAAGTCCTGCCTCAATTACTGGCAGCTTGCTCAATATAAGGAAGGAAAATTGTAGAGGGAAGAGATAAAGCCCAAAGAAATGGGCAAATTATCCCTGCAGTTACTCATGTCTCTTCGTATGTACTGTCACAGGGTGACCTAGCAAACTGACTGAAGGTTACGCCTTCCTCTAGAGTATGGGCCAGACACAACGCAGGCCAAGGATGATAGATGGCAGCACCACTTGAGGAAAGGGGAATTGGGAGACCAAGAGGCATTAACATAGTGACAGTGACGGGGGGCCTTAAGGTACATCACATGTACATTGGTTAGCAGTGTACTGCTCATCCAGCAATCAGATGTAGTATTGTCCAACCATAGATGGGTGTTAAGGATGTGGGCAGTGAAAAACAAAACATGGAAACTGGATGAAACCTTTGGGAAGCTAAAACTCATGATTCAGGATGAACTGGTGATGAACAACACTTGAACAGAATACTGATTGTTATGGTCCTCCTCTGAATGCCTTGGTGCACAACTCTGCCAGAAAATAGAACACTTACCGCAAATCTGGCATCAGCAGAAGAGTGGTTGGATTGATGTGGGAGAGCGGATTCTGAAAACAGTTCTTGGTGTAGCTGATACAGAAGACCCGTTAAAAGGTAAGCTCTGTTTTATACCAGTTAGACAGAAACACATAGAGGATGATCAGAAAAGCATCAAGTTACATACCACTCAATTAGCAAGCCTAGAGAAAGACATAGTTCATAATACAGTACTTGGCAGTGTGGTACTTTGACTGCCACATTAGTGTTTCACATTCAGGAGACAACAACTTCGTGAACCCAGGCTTAGGCCTTATTGGGATCTGATTGGATGTTATTGACTCTCAGATGACCATTACTAGGCTCCTTAGAACACCCACAAATAGAACCACTGGTGCTCACATTGAGGCTGCTTAAATGCAGGAAGCACTCAGTCAAGCTACCTGTCAGCACCTAGCCCCAGCACTCTTACCACTGGGATGGTTTCTCAAGGGACTACAGAGAGTTCAGAAAGGGTTACTGGCACCTCTGGAATTGTTAGCAATACTAATGGATTCCTTACCCTTGTATTACCATACTTCTGATATTGACATAAACCAGGGTGCAGCCCCGTCACATTTTCCAATACAAATACTGTTGACGTGTAAAGTACTTTGTAATCCATTCCTCCCCAGTGGCATGAGGAACTCTAAGGAAGTTCATATGATTGAAAGTGCATGACATACCACTAATTACACCTGACAGCATCTCCCATGCACTACTTTCTGCATCAGATTTACAACAGTGTTGGGCCAAACCAGTCACATTATGTCCCACAAGGCTAATACATATTGTTCCAGGATTTCGTGACCTCATCCTGTTCCATACTGAAAAGCCCATGTATGGGTGTCCTCCGGAAGTGATTCTGATAAAGCCAGCTACATTCAGAGGGTGAGTTCACACTGGTTCTTTTTGGTGGAAGAACTTGTAATTACCATCTGCAAGTTATGAGCAGGATCGCTTAAGTAACGCACAAGCTACAGGGTCAAGGTACGATAATCAACAGCACTTGCTATAACACATCTCATCCCTCTTTTTGGTTATCTGCAATTATTACTGTAATTACATGCTTGCACACTATATATTCACTACCCTATCTACCTGACCTCCATTTCGAAATTCTTCACAAAGAAACTCTGACCTATATGAATGTTACCTCAGACATGAGATTTCTCATCCCACTTGACCAAATGCTAACCATCCAGAATGGAGTGCCATAAAGAACATCAGAAAATGCTAATGATATCAGGAACATTTGTGTCAGTCACATTCCCAATTCTGATCATTGTTGTCATAAGGGAAAAGTCACACAGATCCGAAACCTACCATTCTTCCACCTGCACACTTATACCAATAGTGTCAGTGCTAGTGAGGAAGCAGCTTAGTTACTGAGAAGTTGCAAGTGAATGCCTGTAAATAGTATGAGCCAAAGGCTCAGTAGGACATGTCCTTTACAAACTAAGTAAAAGGTTACTGGTTCGACCACAGCAAGAAATTTGGAGATCGGAATTATTCTAAGAGGGGAAGAGTGCAGCAGTGCGAGCTGAGGCACAGGCTCATTTCCATAATCACATTGCTTACCTAACCAGCTGGTGCAGCATTTCTCCATCCTGCCTATCTCAGTACAACTGTTCAGTCAATGACCAGCAGTGCTACCATAAATGGGATACTTTAGCAGTGTTGTGGCAAGTGGTGCACATGACACTTGGGGTGCCCACTCAACAAGAAGCCCATTCTTGTACGTATGAATACTGGCTGCCTAGCCAGGATGGGGCATCAAATCGGTAAGTCACCAAGTCAATGTCAACTGTAGTGTGGTGGACTTAACACCAAAACACCAATGTTGCACAACCCTCGTTCTGACATGACAAACTGCTTGAGCATCCAGCTGCACCACCTATGAGTCAAGGGCCAAACTGAAATCCTTCCAGCCATTGGTTCACTGGGTGTCTGCCATACACTGAGACAGTCTGCCAGCCTGCATTGCCTACATCCAGCCAGGCTGAGCTGCCTCACCAGCAGCTGACCCTGCACAGCATGGCTGCCCAGGAATGCTAGCCATGCAAAGTTGCCTCACTGTTAAGCTGAGCTGATTGTAGTGTCAGCTGGTCACACCTCATCTACATATCAAGGACTGTTGGTTTGACATTCAGCCCTTGCCTGATGTGAACATGAGTCTTCTGTAATACTCTGTTAGGAAATAAATAAAGGCTTCAACTGAATTCAAGCTGTCTGTGCCTTGTGCTGCCCACCTACCTTTACCAGAGACCCCAGCACCAACACACGTCAACGACAAACCTGTCATTGTCAGTTGAATAAACTATTTACTTTTGGTGCACTGATGCAGAAGATAATTTCATAGGACAATAGGGAGTTAAAATGGGCAAAATAAATGAGATGCTTCTGGGGGGAAAAACTTCCTGAACTGGGCTTCTAGATTAGTTTCTCTGTGATTTGATTCCATTTTAACATATTATCCAACTGGACCCCAAGAAATTATATACAATGTGTTACATTTAGTGTATGACCATTAATGTCTGTTTCTTGTGTTACAGGTCATTTTTCATTGTTTTGAATTGCACTCAAATCTCTGTGAGATTAGGAAAAATGGCAGTGAATCACTTGCATGCTTTTTCAGCTATCACTTGAGCTGTGTCCCCGAAGTTTAAATTTCGACCTGTGGTTGGTGTGCTTGTGTCACCACAAAACTCTGTGGTTTTAGGTTAAGAACAAGAGTGGGCCTGGTACTGATCCTTGTGGGATCCCAGATGTTATGTACCACCCTCGTGAGGACAGTTTCAGGTCTATGGTACAGTCAGTCAATGACACTGTCTGCTTTCTGATGTGAAAGTAAAGTTTCCTCACATGTAATAGGAAAGCAATTACTGCACTAGCACTGTAGTTTGCCAAGTAGGATTTTTTGGCATACATAATCTAAGGCTTTCACATAGTCATAAAATACAGCAACAGGACATTTTTTAATTGCTTAGCTCTGTCAGGATTTCATTTGTAAGATCTTGTACTGCTTTCTATGTGGTAAACTGTTTATCAAAACCAAACTGAGGGGCAGTTAACAAGACATCCTATTTAGTTAAGTAAGTCAGTAATTATGCTATCACTTTCTCAAACAAGAAGGCTAACAGGAGTGGAATAGGTCTGTAAGTAGAGGCTGTTTGCTTATGTTCAGTTTTATAAATGGGCATTGCTGTGGTCTTCAACCCTAAGAACGGTTTCATGCAACTCTCCATACTTGTTTATCCTGTGCAACCATCATCTCTGTATAACAATCTCCATCTACAATTATTCCTCCTACTCCTCACCCCCCCCCCCCCCCCTGCCCCGTGCACACACATGCACATGCACCACCACCACCAAATTGAGTTATTCTTGATTTCCCACAATGTTTTCTGTCAACTAATCCCTTCCTTTTGCCAAGCTGTGCAATAAAACACTTTTCTCCCTAATTTGATTCAGTAACTATTCATTAGTTACTCAATATATCCATCAAACTTTCAGCACTTTCCTATACGACTTCAATTAAAATATTTCTATTTTCATCTTATCTATAATGCTTATCATCCACATTTCATTTACAAGTAAGGCTACACTCAGAGCTAAAACTATCAGAAAAGCCTAACTAAGACTTAAATTTTTTATTAGATGTTATCAAACATTTTGTTTCTTAATACTGCTTGACTGCATTTTTAACCATTCTACTTTGTACATCTTCAGTTATCATGCTGCCCAAGAAGCAAAACTCATCTACTGCTTCTAGTGACTGATTTCATAAGTCCATCAGTATCAGCTGACAATTCAGACAACCTCCATTACCCTTGTTTTTTTCTTTTTTTGTGGATGTTCATTTCATAACCTCTTTTCAAGACATTTACCTTTTCTGTTGATCTTCTAACTCCTTCATTGATACCAACAGAATTCCTAAGACACCAGGTAATCATTTACATCTACACTCAATAAGCCACATTACGATTTGCAGCTGAGAATATTTTGTGTACCGCTGTCATTCTCCCCCTTTCCTGTTTCAGTCATGGATGGTCTGCAGGTAAAACAACTGTTGTAAGCCCCTTTCTCAGCTCTAATCTCTCCAGTTTTCCCTTCATGACATATACACAAGAGGAAGCAATATATCCATTGGCTCTCTATAAACATACATTCACAGAATTTCAACAGTAAACTACACATCAGTGAATGATACTTCTCTTATAACTTCTGTGACTAGAGCTAAGTACCTCCTTGACACTTTCATTCTTTCTAAATGAACCTGTAACATACAGTGATGGTACTTTCTGCCTTAAGATTTTTATTTTTTCTCCCTGACTAACTCCCTCTCCAACTTTCTCCTTGGTTTTATTTAATGCCTGCTCATTGTACAGATAAAACAACATTAGGGATGGCTACAACTTTGTCTCACACCATACTCAACCAAGTTTTTCCTTAGTGACCTTTAATTCATACAACTGCAGTATGGTATCTGCACAAGTGGTAGATACCTCTTTGCTTCCTACATTTTATCCCTTCTACCTGCAAAATTTCAATGAGTGTATTCCAGTCAAGATTGTCAAAAATTTCAAAAATTCCAGTCCCTCCACAAGTCATCAACCCTCTACAGTGCTAGACTTCTGACATTACAGTTTTCCTATAGCAAACACCATTGTCCATGAACAACCTCACAGAGCATCAGGTATGACCCACAACATCAGGTGTATATATTGTAAAATGTAACTGCACCATAGCACTCCCAAAGCCACTATAGCACATATGCATTTCATGCCATTGAGTTCTATTTGCGAGGAATTCTTAAATCCAATCACAAGTCCGGTCCGATAAATTGGATTTTGTATTTGGTTCACTGCATAACAGTGTGGAACTGTACTGAATGCCTTCATAAGGTTTGTAGGTAAACTGAAAATAGCAACCACATCCTATCAATGCCTTACCTCAACCATCAAAGCAGCAGAATTCTACAAAGAAAAGCTGGAAACTAGCAATAGCTTTGCCACAATAGCACAAGAGGTTGATTGCCCACTAAATGATTACGAGATGCACATATTTGATACTGAGTACAGAGATATAAATTAGTGAAAATAGCACCAAACATTTTTCTGGGACTTATCTTGAGCAAAAAACCTACGTGCAAAGGTAATAATATAGCAACATACTAATTTTTGAAACTTTTCAACACAATTTAATGTTGATTAAGTAATAAGAGATCACATTTAGCTGCAGAATGAAGTTCGGGAATTAACCCTAGTGGTGTACACTTCTGAAATGGTTATGCAAACTGTGTACGAGGATCACAGTGACCCTCAATTATTTTCTGGAGAAATTTCCTGAATATAGACTATTTTGTAATGAAATTGGATTCCCATATACTAAATTCATTTTTTCACCTCTATCATGTACTTTCTCAAACAATATTATTATTAATACATACAAAATTCGAGACTAAGTAAAAACTGCCATGGAAGCTTATCAGTGATGCACCTTGATAGTGATTTGGATTTAAAGACTTTATTTGCAGGTTAATTGGATGAAGATGCTATTCATTTAATAAAATGCATATATTACATAAGTGCTTTGTGGTGTTCTCCATTATTCTAAATCAATTCATTCATTATTTCCACACACTTAGAATATGGACTACAGTGTTGTAGGAACTGTAGGTCTATTCTATTAGAGGACAATGGTGTTCCACAATGACCATTCTTACCTTGGACAACTGTATTTTGTTCATCACTGTCTGAAATTTGGCAGACTGACCAGTTTTGCCATTGTTCATAACTGCTGCCAGAACATCAGCTTCAGAACCACTCTTATCACGAAAGTCACTTATGTCACTTCCACAATTGACAATGTAGGAAAAACATGGATTGCTACTTACCATAAAGAAGACACATTAAGTCACACACAGGCAGAATTACAAGACACTTGCATAAAGCATCTGGCCACAGCCTTCATAAAAAAAAGAGGCCCACACCATGCATACACACAAGCAAGAACACCTCATTCACAAATGACTGCCAACTCCAGCATCTCGGACCAGAATGCAACTATCATGTGGGATGCAAGCAGCAATCTGGAGGGGGCAGGGAAGGGAAAGGGATAGTAGTGTACAGGTGGGGAGAGAGAGAGACAAATGCTGTTTGCTGGTATGTACAGGGACCGGAAAGCCAACAGGTGCAGCATCAGGAGATTGTCAGGCAGGGAGGTGGGGAAAAAAGGAACGAAAAAGGAGAAGAGTAGGGAAAGATTCATTGGCAGAGGATGAATATAAACAGGGTGGGAGATGAGAAAGCAGAGAAGATGATAGGCAGAAGGGACGAAAACTCTTGGGAGGAGAGTGTGGAGACATTAGTTACCATAGGTAAAAGCTGGGATAATTACAGGAGCAGAGAATGTGTTGTAACGATAAGCTGGTAGTGGAGGAAAGGACCCAGATGATTCAGGTAGTGAAGCAGCCATTGAAATCAAGTGTGTTATGTTTAGCTGTGTGTTGTGCCACAGGGTGGTCTACTTTGCTGTTGGCCGCAGTTTGGCTGTGGCCATCCATCCTGGTGGACAGCTGGTTGGTTGTCATACCAATATAAAAATCTGTGTAGTGATTGCAGCAGAGCTGGCAAATGACATGGCTACTTTCACAGGTGACCCAGCTCCTGATGGGGTAGGATAAACCTGCGGCAGGAGTAGAATAGGAAGTGCTAGGTAGGTGGATTGGGTAGGCTTTGCACCTGGGTCTTCCGCAGGGATATGATCCTTGTGGCAAGTGTTTGGGATTGGAAGTGGCGTGGAGATGGACTAGGATGTCAGTGGAGGTTGGGTGGGTGACAACAACACAAGGAGGGATGGGGAGTATCTCAGCTAGAATCAAAGTCCCGACGGAATGAAGATAGGGTGTCTTGGCCCTGAGTCCAGATTGTGAAGATGTCATCAAGGAACCTGAACCAGACTATGGGTTTGGTGTTTCAGGAGGCTAGGAAGGTCTCCTCTAGATGGCCCATAAAAAGGTTGGCATAGGAGGGCAGAAGAAATAGTTGTGGGTTAGGATGATGTTAGTATAAGGAATGAGGTAGTGAGTATGGAGTCTGAAGGTCATTGGGAAAGGTAGTGTTCAATAATCATAAGTACATGGGCATGAGGGATACTGGTGTGTAGGGTGGTGGCGTCAACAGTGGAGAGTAGAGATCCAGGAGGTAAAGGGGTGGGGTTGGTGGAGGGTTGGTGAAGGAAGTGGTTGGTGTCTTTGATGTGGGAGGGTAGATTACAGATAACCGATTGGAGGTGTCATTCAATGAGAGCTGAAATGCTTTCAGTGGGAGCACAATAACCAGCCACAATGGGACATACATGATTGTTAGGTTTGGAAAAATGGATTCAGGGGAGATGTTCTGGGATGGGCCTAAGGCTTTAAGCATGGATTGGAGGTTGTGTTGGACTTTTGGGATGGGATCATTCTGGAAGAGTTTATAGGTTGCTGAGTCAGATAATTGACAGAGGCATTCCACCACGAATCATAACAACAGTAGTGGAAGCTTTGTCTGCAGGTAGAATGATTAGGTCAGGATTTGTTTTGAGGTTGTGTATGGCTGTTCTTTCTTCTGCTGAAAGGTTGGTGTTCTGAGGAAGGGACCTGGGGAAGGATGATAAGGCTAAATTGAAGGTAAGGAATTCCTGAAAGGAGACCAGTGGGTGGTGAGTTGGGAGGGGAAGGGGAGAGGACCATGGTTGGATGGTGGTACAAACTGGAAGAGGCAGGATTTAATGTTGGAATTAGGGTGGTTATGGGTGGAGGGATTTGCAGCAAAGAAATGCTTCCATTGCAGGTTGGTTGGTTAGTTGGTTGGTTGGCTGGTTTGGGGTATAAAGGGACCAAACTAAAGGGTCATCAGTCCCTTTTTCTTCAAGCAAACAACTCTCAAGGTAACACAATTAAAAACAAAGGAGTTGGGGGAAGTAAAGGGGGTAAAACTAACGGGGAACCACGCCAAAACAAAAAACGAAAGAAGTGAAGCAAAGGGGGAAACATATGCTACAAGGAAAGGCAGAGGAAGGTATTAATATCATACAGCAGATGGCTTGGGCTGGCTGATCACAAAGATAAAAAAGAATGAGCCATTCACTCTGCAACACACTAAAATCGCCAGCCGAAAAGACAAGGTGAGAAAAACACACATAGGGAAAAGACGAACAACAAGGCAAACAAAATGCAAAGCAAGAGTGAGAAAGAGGTAAAAGGGAGGGAGAGCATAGGCCTGGGAGAGGCCAGACACCCAACTTTAGACGGTATGATGAAAAAAACCTCATGAATAAAATGTAAAACTAAATCAGCCATTGAGGCATTGTCTACCAACACCATAGGTAGGGTGCTGGGAAGGTTAAAAGTCTGCTCCAGAGTGGCTAAAATTGGGCAGTCCAACAGGAGGTGGTGACAGTTATATGTAAGCCACAGTGACACCGAGGTGGGTCCTTGCGACAGAGGAGGTAATCGTGTATTAGTCAAGTATGGAGAATGCAGAGCCGGCAAAGGACAACACAGTCCCTGCCAGAGTCTCACATAGTTGACCGCTACACATTCGTTGTCACCTTGATAAAACAGAGTTTGTTTGTGGTGATGAGGATGCGCCACTCAGTATCCCAAATTGTGAAAACTTTGCAGTGGAGGACCGATTGGAAATCAGTTTCTGGCAGGCCGATCTCCAGAGTTGGTTCACCTGTAGTCTGTTTGGCCAGGCTGCCAGCAAGTTCATTGCCCAACACCCTGACATGTCCTTGGATCCAAATGGTCACTGAACTTCCACTCTTCCCAAGGGCATAAAGAGACTCCTTGATAGTCAGTACCAAAGGATGTCGAAGGAAACAATGGTTGAGAGCCTGGAGGCTGCTTACGGAGCCACAACAGATGACAAAAGGACTCACTGGTGCAAGAGCAGATATGCTCAAGATCGCGACAGACGGCTACCAACTCTGCAGTGAAAATACTGCAGCCATCAGACAAGGACTTGAGCATAAGAGAAGCCAACAAGACTGCTGACCATTGATCCATCCACATAGACTATTTCTGAGCCCTCAAACACACTGAGAAGGGAAAAAAAATTGCCAGCGGAGGTGAAGCAGAGCCTTTTGGGCCTTGCGATAAGTCCAGCGAAATCTGTGGTCAAGGTATGGACCATGGAGGTATACGTAAGTGGTCCCACAGGAAAGGTGGTAGAGGGGAAGCATCAGGTTCATTAAGAAGTGACCAGACACGGAGGGCAAGGGTATTCCCAGTTCTGGGCCACCGTTGTGGGAGATAGACAACTGTGTTATGGAAAAGAAGACAGTAATTTGGAAGATGAGGCAAACTATGAATGTGAGCAGTATCATTTGCAAGCAGTAGTTTCTGCCAGAGTTGCAATGGCGGAATGCCAGTTTCCACAAGGAGGCTGTTCACAGGACACGTTTGGAAGGCTCTCATTGCGAGCTGAACTCCGCAATGGTGTATAGGGTCCAGCAGACGCAGTGCGGAGGGCAATGTTGAACCGGACACTGGCTCCCACAGTTAATTCAGGACGGGCTTTGTACAGCTGCAGCAGTGTAGGATGATCAGCACCCCAGTCGGTGTGGCTCAGGCATCGAATAACATTAAGATGCTGCCAGCACTTGTCCTTAAGCTGACGAAGATGGGGAAACCAAGTTAAGCTGGCATCGAAGACCAGTCCCAAAAAGCGGTAAGTCTTCACTACATCTAGTAGTTGATCATCGAGGTAAAGTTCTGGACGGGGGTGGATAGTATGATGACAACAGAAGCACATGACGCAAGTCTTGGCAGCCAAAAACTGAAAGCCGTGAGTGAGGGTCCACAACTGCACCTTCCATATAGCTCCCTGCAGCTGGTGTTCAGCCACACCAATAGAACAGGAGCAGAAGAAAATACAAAAATCATCAGCATATAGGAGAGAAGAGACTGACAACCCTATGGCTAATGTGAGACCGTTGATGGCAATAAAAATGTGGGACACTCAGGACAGAGCCCTGTGAGATCCTATTCTCTGGTATATGGGGTGCACTGTGGGAACCACCAACACGAACTCTGAAAGTGCAGAGTGACAAAAAATTCTGACTAAAAATAGAGAGTGGGCCCCAGAGACCCCACTCATACAGAGTAGCGAGGATGTTGTGTCATCAAGTAGTATCATAGGCCTTCGTCAGGTTGAAAAAGATGACAATAAGATGTTGTAACTGGGAAAAGGCTGATCAGATGGCAGACTCCAGGTGGACCAAGTTATCAATGGTGGAGCGCCTAAGGTGAAAATAGCCCTGGGATGGAGCCAGAAGGCCACGAGACTCAAGGAGCAAACACAAACGCCTGCTCACCATATATTCAAGCAGCTTGCACAGGGCGTTGGTGAGGCTGATGAGACAATGGTTTTCAACATCTAGTGGGTTCTTACCAGGCCTTAGCACTGGGACGATGATACTTCCTCACCACTGCGATAGGAATTCGTCGTCACTCCAGATGAGGTTGAAGACAGGAAGGAGGTGGTGCTGAGAATCCACTGACAGATGTTGAATCATTTGGGAATGGATGCGGTCTGGGCCAGGGCATGTGTCAGGACAGTCACCAAGGGCACTGAGACATTCCCACTCACTGAAAGGAGTACTATGTGGTCCAGGTTGGTGTGGAGCAAAAGAGAGGTGTTGTCATTCCACATGCTGTTTGAGGAGATGAAAGGCAGGATGGTAATTCTCAAATTCAGAGGTGTGAGCATATTGCTTGGCAAGATGCTCTGTGATTATGTCTGGATCAGCAGATACAGCTCCATTTGTGGAAATTCCAGGTACACCTACAGGTGTCTGATAGCCATGAAGTCAGCAGAGCTTGGTCAAAATCAAGGATAGGGGAGTTCATGTTCCAGTGGTGGAGACACAGCATTCCGAACACTCCTCCTCCCATCATTTGATGAGTTGGTGAACCTAGGTACAGAGCTGTTTGAAGACAGTGAGGTTCTCCAGGGAGGGGTGGTACTTACGATGTTAGAGAGCCAGTCTGTGGTCTCTAATGGTCACAACAATTTCCAGTGACCACCAAGGCAGTGACTCCTGCCAGGGGCAACCAGAGGAACAAAGGATTACTGTTTCAGCTGCAGCAATAATGATGTTATTGATGGCGAGGGTCACCTCATCGATGGTGGCATGCAACGGAGATTCAAAGGTGGCAGCAGAGGTGAAAGTGTCCCAGTCAGCCTTGAGAAGAACCCACTGAGGCAAGTGTCGAGATGAGGGATGCTGGGGTAGGGACAAGAAGAGCAGAAAGTGGTCACTACCTCATGAGCTCTCCAGTGGATAGATGGGAGAAGGTGAGGGCTGCAGACCAAGAGATCAATGGCTGAGTATGTGTCATGTGCCAGACTGAAATATGTGAAAGCACCTGTATTTAGGAGGCAAAGATTGGGTTGAGTCGAGTTAGTAGGTTCTTGACATCTTTGCCAAGGCCAACATCAGTTCCACCCCACAAAGGGTTATAGACATTAAAATCACCCAGAAGGAGAAAAGGTGGGGGGAGTTGCAAAATGAGTGCAGCCAATACCTGGGGCAGTGCATCACCATCTGGAGGGAGGTAGATATTGCAGGTGGTAATTTCCTGTGTTGTCCTGACAGCCACAGCTTCTAAAGGTGTTTGAACCAGCACAGGTTCGCTACAGACAGAGATAAGGACAAAGATACAAACTACACCTGACGGTCTGTCACAGGCAGGACAGTTTTTACAGTACCCCAATAGCCACGAAGGGTTGGGATCTGCATTGCAGAAAACCAGGTTTCCTGAAGGACAACGCAAAATGCAGGTGTAATGCTTAAAAGTTGACATAACTCAGCCAGGTGGGAGAAAAGCACTGCAGTTCCACAGTAAATGACACTTTCTGTCATCTGGGAAGGCATGAAGTGACAAAGGAAGTACATTACACCTCAGCATTACCTGCCACCACTGGTTGAGAGTTGGCATCCAGTACCATTGCATCCAAAGCATCAGCTAGATCTACGTCCTCAGGAGTTGCCAGAATCACCACCTTATCCTCAGATGCAGGGCAGTGGGTAAGTGGTGGTCTGGGGGCCACTGGAGGCTCCTGTTTCTTAGCAGACTACTTCTTTAATGTTTTGCATAGGGGGAGGGACATAAGTTTTGACATCACATCAGTATACCATAACCTTGATCTTTTCAGGTAATGAATCACCCTCAAAGTCCAAGAGGAAGGCACCGGTAGCAACCCTATTGTCTTTACAGTCCCTGTAAATGTGTTATATGAAATGAACACCCCACCATTCTAAATTGGCATGTAGCTTCTTGTCAGATTGCAATATGAAGTCGCAATGAAAAATTGTTCCCAAGACCATGTTGAGGCTTTTATGGGGAGTGGCCAAAACAGGACTATCACCCAGCTTGTCACAGTTGAGTAACGCCTGGGACTGAGTTGGGGATGCTGTCCGAATCAAAACCGACCCATTGCACATTTTGGACAGTGCTGTCACTTCCCCAAAATTATCCTAAAGGTACTCAACAAAAAACAGACGCTTCATATCCAGAAAGGAGTTCCCATCAGTTCTGTTGCACACTAAGTAATGAGGCAAATATGGATGTCATCCTTCTGTAGCCCTACATTCCTCCCATGGTGTTGCTAGAAATGGGAATGATTTAGGGTCATACTTATCAGCAATATAATCAACCTTCCCTTTCTTAGAGACTGCGGGGGCTATTCGGTCTCCAGCAAAAGAGGACTTGGCCCGCTTCATTGTGGGTCATCTACCCTGATGTCATCCACTCCGACCAGGGGCTCTCCCCATGAGCACCACCCAGCTTCAGCAAAGACCACCTGGCACAATGGCCGTTGCCGGGAGTCCTGATGCCCCTAGAAGATGGGCATCTACTCCTTGGCAGATGTGGGGAGGTTGCAGCTCTGGCATCGGCAGTGCGGTCCTTGTGTTGTCAGGAGGCTACTACCAAATCAGTAAATGATGGCCTCGCCACAGTAGACTGGCAACCGTACTGGTTGTTGGGTCCCAAGGAACCCAATATTGTCTTAGGCGAAAGAGGGCAGCACAATATGGAAGTAGATGATGTACCCTGTAATGCAGATAACTGGATTGCAGGTGGAGGAGCAGACCCAGGACAATATCAGGTGCTAAAGATCTAACCGCACACTGGATATACAGTGCACAATGTAAGGCATCCATCCCCAAATGGCCCACACTTCAGATAGTTTTGAATGAGGTGCAGGTCAAACTCTGAAAGGGGACCATAACTGAGTTGGCCGAAAAGTGTGAGACTCCTTTTAGTCACCTCTTGTGACAGACAGGAATGCCTCAGGCATATTGTAACCTCTGACCCACAGGGGATTTCCATTGCATGGATTGGGAGAAGGAGAATAGGTCTTTGACAAGTCCAACATGGTTAAATTTGGTTGCAGGGCTAAAGGTGAGGCTTTTAAATAGGACTGAGACTTCTGTGGAGCTGAGAGTTTAGTTGGAAAGGTTAACAACAATGTTACAGGAATGTGTTGGTTCTAGATAGGTGGAGAGTTGGTTAGGAGTTTTGGGAAATGTGGCAATTTAAAAGGCCAGAGAGGCGGGGTTTAGCTGCTATGAGGGGTGGCTGAGGAGGACCACTTTGGGTGCAATAGTGTTTTCTGCTCCATTTTCCTCCACCTCCATGCCCCACAACCTCCTTTTGCTGCCCCTGTTGGCATTCTAGTCCCTGCACATTCCACCAGACAGTGTTCCTCTCTCTCTCCACCCATACATTACTATCTCTTCCTCGCCCTCTCCAGATTGCTACTTGCATCCCACGTGATAGCTGCATTATGGCCTGAGATGCTGGAGTTGGCAGTCGTGTGTGCACGAAGTCCGCTTGCTTTTATGTGTGAATGGTTTGTGTATGTCTCTTTTACTAATGATGGCTGTGGCCAGAAGCTTTATGTAAGTGTCTTTTAATTGAGCCTGTCTGCAACTTAATGTGTCTTCTTTATGGTAAGAAGCAATCTATCTTTTCCTACATTGCTGATATTTCTGCCTGGAGTTTCCATTGGTTGACTTCCATGATTGAGTTGTTCTAACAATGCTTCCCATGTAACATCTTCCGTAAGTAAATCCTACATGCCATTTTCACATAAATATACTTCTCACTCAGCAACCAAATAGTTACACAAAGTGTACTCCACAGTCACAGTGACCCTTCAAAAAATATTCCTTTCAATGTCATACAATTTTGAATGTCTGTCCTCTACTAGGTCTCACTCAGTGCTGAATTTACATTGGTGGCAGCGCAATGTGTATGTGCAGTGGTGCATGCACAGTAAGAAATGAAAACCTCCAGGGTCAGACTAACGTATACTTCTAAAGTTAAGGAAATAGAAGGAATACTAAAAAGAAAATTTACCTCTTTTTCCAGCAAATGTGACAAACAAACTTATCTGTCTTAACAAAGAGGAATAAATACGTGCAGGGCCCATGATAGAAATTCACATTATTGCAGGGCATTCTGTAGAAGAAAAGAAGATTAATTTTAGTGTCTCATCCGTGATGTCATTTGAGACGAGTTTCAAACTGAGTAAACATGAGGAAAGAATCTGGCCATTCAAAGGAACCATCCTGGCATTCACCTTCACCGATCTGAGAAACCTATCACTTCAAAACATTGTCCAGTGTCTTCTCCACTGAACCCCATCCCCACTCCACCCCATCCCATCCCACTCCCACTCAGTGTACGTACTTACACTAACAACAAGATAGTGAGGGGATTGGAAAAATATAAATGATTTGCATAACATAACTGATCTGTTTTATACATTTTTTTCTATTTATTTTCTCTCACAGATCTCTGCTTTTTGTATATATCTTTGGACGGAATTTGCATTGACAATAAAACAATTTTAAGGTTCTACAACAACAAAAACAATCAATTTTTGATGACATAATGTAATTGGAAAGCCTTTGGAGCCACTGGCTCCTTCTTCTGACAGTAGGGTTGAAGGGGAAGGAAGCGGGGTGGAGGGAAAGGAATTGGAGAGGTTTAGGACAAGGATTAGAGTTTAGAAAAGTCACCCAGAACCCCAGTTCAGGAGAGACTTACTGGCAAGGCTCCCCTGACCTAGAGAAGGGGAAGGAAGCGGGGTGGAGGGAAAGGAATTGGAGAGGTTTAGGACAAGGATTAGAGTTTAGAAAAGTCACCCAGAACCCCAGTTCAGGAGAGACTTACTGGCAAGGCTCCCCTGACCTAGAGTTCTGGGTGACTTTTCTGAACTCTATCCCTTGTCCTAAACCTCTCCAATTCCTTTCCCTTCACTCCTCTTCCTCCCTCTTCAACCTTTTTGCCAGAAGAAGTAGCTGCTGGCTGTGAAAGCTTGCATACATAAAACCTTTTTTATAAGTGTGTTCTCCTGCCACCGCTTGGTGAGTAGATTTCTTATGTGTCCAATTACATTAAATTTTATAGTTCTGTAATAAGTGCTCTCAACGAAGACCAAAAGAGGTCAAGTAGGGGGAAAAATTTAAAATTTGTGTCGTAGGAAATTTTTGCACTATGGTATGAGGGAGTGTCAACAACCTACTAAAATTGCACCCCCCACCCCCTGTCATCGCAGTAGGGTATGAATATTGGTGTAGGCGTGTGTAAAGGTCACTTTTTAATGTTTTTCTTGAGTAATCTTAAATAACAGCCTCTAGCAAAAATGACACAACAGCTGAATAGCTGTGATAATGACTTAAATGTACATTATCAGTCTTTTCCTGATGTCTGAGTAACTTTTGAATCATAATTGTTCTTAGTGTCATTCTTTCCTCAATGTATAAATAACTTTTGTGTCATAATTGTTCTTAGCATCATTGTTGATATGAGCAAAATAGCTATAGTATATTTACAAGGTCTGTTCAAAAACTCCAGAACTTCATCCACAAAATTTTTCTATGCTTTCCTTTTAGTTATTGTGCATGGTCTCCTTCAAAATATTCTCGCTAACGATTGATGCACTGCTCCCATCACCATTTGCAGTTCCAGAAACAATCCTGGTATGCCTGTTGCTGGATCACATGTCTACAAATTTTCCTTTATCTCACCCATCATTGAAATCTTCACCCTTTCAATGGGATTTTCAACTCTGGAAATAAAAAACAATTCTGCTGGGGCCAAGTGAAGAGCATACTGAGGATAAGGCAGCACAGTGATTTCATTTTCTGTGCAATTTGTTTCCTTCTCACACTTTCTCGCAGGCAATGCAACACACCCTGATAGCACCATTGATTAACAATTTGTTCCTGTGGCATGAATTCATGATGAACTAATCCTTCAAAGTCAAGGAAAACTATCAGCATGGCTTTGACAGTTGACTTGACCTAGTGAGCTTTTTCGGTTTTGGAGAACCTTTCCCGACCAATTGTCAAGACTAAACCTTGGTATCAACATCGTAACCGTAGACTTACATCTCATCATCAGTTATGTTTCTGTTAAGGAACATATTATTTTCATTTGTGCAATCCGAAAGCTCTTCACAGATTGTGAGGCAAAGGTCTCTCTGGTCTTCACTCGTGAGCAGTGAAATGAACTTGACAGCAACACGATGCATTCCAGGATGCTGTGTCGGGATTTCATGACATGATCCAACTGAAATGTTACATTCTTCTGTAATCTCTCAGTCAGTCAGTCAGTCAGCCAGTCTTCAATTGGCACACACAATTTTGTTGATGTTCTTGGCATGAGTGTCGTTGGTAGATGTTGAAGGGCACCCTGAATGAGGGTCATCTTTAATTTTCATCTGGCCATTCTTAAACTGTGTGAACCATTCATAAAATCGAGAATGGCTTAAGCACTCATCACCGTAGGCTTGCTGCATCATTTGGTGTCTCTCTGTAAAGGTTTTCTTAAGTTTCACGCAAAATTTAGACACGTTGCTCCTCTAACTCTGCCATCTTGGAATTCGCAAACAGTGCGCCACAACGTTCTACTCAATGCAACACTGAACAATCACTAACGGACATACAACAATGAAACTTCCAGTAGTTACACATTAACCACAGGCGTGTGCAGGGATACCAACCACATTTCTCTCCAACACACCATTGGTGTGAAATTACAAATGCTCCAGAATTTTTTGAACGATCTTGTATTTGCAGTTGTTAAGTGAGCTACTGTGTACAAAAGTTCAACAGCTGGAGCTTTCAACTGCCTGCCACACTAAAGAGCCTGTCCCCTGTGTAACATGCTGTCAACACATATTTGACAATGCCTATTTCATTGTCTTCACGGTCATTGCCTGCAAATTTTTTTCACAGCATTAGGGGTATCAAATTTATCGCTAAATATCTGAGCTAAAGATCTGAACAGGTCACAATTGCCTGGCTTTACAATATCCTGTCAATGATTGACAGCAGCAAGGTGCCACATTTACCAATACAGTCTCTTTCCCTCAACACTACAAAGGTCACTGACAACATCACACTTACAAATTATGCGCCTCTCAACACTGCTTATAGGAACATATTTTACATTAAAGTTCACTTAACAACTGCAAATAAGTGCTCATTTAATATGCTGAAAATAATTCCACTATATAAACCCGAGCTTGGTGAAGGCATTTTGTCTACTCACATAAGAGAACTGAACAGGAAATGTTGCAGAGGTATGGTCCATCTGCAAAATAAAAAATGAGCAGTATCAAAGATACCTTTTCCAAATTGCTACTGCTCCCATACAGGATGACTGAGATTCGGTTTCCCCTCTAGCAGTGTAGAACAGTGTACACAGATTTAAACAGTTCCTGTACGTATGTGTTTCTTGTGTTAGTATAACTGTATTCCATATAGTGTTAATGCACTTTGTGGAAAGCTAACATCCTCCGTGAATGTCTGCACACTGTATCACAAGTGGTTCATAAGGTGCACTGCAGAGGGTCAGTGTAACTTCGTGATGCACCCTGTATTTGGTTCTTCTGACATAGCAGGGTAGACAGAGCTGGCAATCACCTTCTTGCCCTTCAGTTTGAAGACCTAAAAAAGAGGGAAGCTCATGACCAGAACCCAGCGACCTACCTTTCCTTGTGGGTCTACCCTGCACCCCTGCCCCCTTTCACAATGCCAGAACACAATTTATCCTTTAATGTGCCTCTACTGCACCTAGACGTGGTACACTCATGTAATAGTTGTATTTAACACGCTTCATTTAACAGTAAACAGTAATTTTACACCATTAAAACACTGTTTCTAATAGTCTGTGATTTTTGCATCCCCTGCCACATGGAAATTGTTGGTTCAACAGAAAAAATGAATAGGACCTTTTTTGTAGGAAATTTAATGTAGTTTAATTTTGTACTGGGAGATATTTTGACCAGAAGCCACAGTTTTTGAGTTAAAGAAAACCATAAAAAGAATGACCTTTAAATGCTCTCCTCACCCCACTGGTGGGAATTTTTAGTGTGTTGTTCACGACACTCCTTCCTATCACTCTACAAAAATTTGCAACTACACTAATTTTTTCCACAGATTCTCCTTCATTGACTGGACTGCTTTATAAAATCCAGAATCTTGTAGTGGACAAAAAAACAATGAAAATCATGCCTATGAGTATCACTGTAGGATCTCTAATAAAGTAATTTGAGTTTCTGGACCCAGTTTACCACCATTTTCACTTTATAATACAACACAAGTAGTTCTATGTGTCAACTTCACTTTGTCAAATTCATGGCACCAAGACTTGACACCATTTTATCCCTGCCTACATTGGTAGCCTCTGCACCACCATATGATGCTACTTTCTAGTGTAACTATATCATTGTTTCCTCATATTCTGTAAATGAATAGTAAGAATGGCTGTCCGTATTTTCTCATGCAAGTCCAGATTCCTCTCATTTTAATATTGCTGTCATTACGTGGCACATACACTAGTGTAAGTAATACAGCCCTTGAGAAGGCAGACACCTTGAATGAGTCAACTCTGTTTCGTCTTCCGCTGGAAGACATCAATCATATATAACACACTCTGATTAAGTAAATATCTAATAGTGATGCAACTATTATTTGAGCCCTTAGAACTTCTTGTTAAATATTTTTGGTGTGGATTCCAGTCCATGGAACATCACTCAATAACTACTAAAGTTGGAATTCAGTTGTGACCCTCCTGCAATTTTTGATAACCTTGAAATAAACTGGGCTTGTCATTCACTTTATGAAAAATTGGTTTTTTGTGGTTGTTCCACAGAAATCACCAAGGATGGTAATGCCTCACTTCCTTTTTTGTGACTGATCATTTTTTTTTTTTTGTCATCAGTCTACTGACTGGTTTGATGCAGCCCGCCACGAATTCCTTTCCTGTGCTAACCTCTTCATCTCAGAGTAGCACTTGCAACCTACGTCCTCAATTATTTGCTTGACGTATTCCAATCTCTGTCTTCCTCTACAGTTTTTGCCCTCTACAGCTCCCTCTAGTACCATGGAAGTCATTCCCTCATGTCTTAGCAGATGTCCTATCATCCTGTCCCTTCTCCTTATCAGTGTTTTCCACATATTCCTTTCCTCTCCGATTCTGCGTAGAACCTCCTCATTCCTTACCTTATCAGTCCACCTAATTTTCAACATTAGTCTATAGCACCACATCTCAAATGCTTCGATTCTCTTCTGTTCTGGTTTTCCCACAGTCCATGTTTCACTACCATACAATGCTGTACTCCAGACGTACATCCTCAGAAATTTCTTCCTCAAATTAAGATCGGTATTTGATGTTAGTAGACTTCTCTTGGCCAGAAATGCCTTTTTTGCCATAGCGAGTCTGCTTCTAATGTCCTCCTTGCTCCGTCCGTCATTGGTTATTTTACTGCCTAGGTAGCAGAATTCCTTAACTTCATTGACTTCGTGACCATCAATCCTGATGTTAAGTTTCTCGCTGTTCTCATTTCTACTACTTCTCATTACCTTCATCTTTCTCCGATTTACTCTCAAACCATACTGTGTACTCATTAGACTGTTCATTCCGTTCAGCAGATCATTTAATTCTTCTTCACTTTCACTCAGGATAGCAATGTCATCAGCCAATCGTATCATTGATATCCTTTCACCTTGTATTTTAATTCCACTCCTGAACCTTTCTTTTATTTCCATCATTGCTTCCTCGATGTACAGATTGAATAGTAGGAGCGAAAAGCTACAGCCTTGTCTTACACCCTTCTTAATACAAGCACTTCGTTCTTGATCGTCCACTCTTATTATTCCCTCTTGGTTGTTGTACATATTGTATATGACCCGTCTCTCCCTATAGCTTACCCCTACTTTTTTCAGAATCTCGAACAGCTTGCACCTGATCAGTAGCATAATCAAACATAAGAATATTTATTTATTCATCCAGGAATCATATCTTGATGATATGCAGAGGTGCGCAGAAAAATTTAGACATTCTTTGATAAGCAATACTAAAGTACCCAGACGATATACCATTACAATTCTTGCAAGGGGGGAAGGTTATTTTGTGTGTTCAAAGTGGCCCCCATTAACAGCCAAATGATGCCAATGCTGCTGAACTACTGACCAAACTACAATTGCTGGTGCGATAGCCCCACAGGATGCCTCAATGGTCTCTCATAGCTTGTTCAGTGTAGCTGGCTTCTGTCGATAAACTTCATTTTTCAAGATCTGCCATAGGTAGAAGTCAAGAGGTGTAAGGTCTGGAGACTGGTGGGTACTCAGTACCTCCTCTTCAACCTATCCATCATCCAGGTAAATTTCCAACCAACTAGGCTCTGACATGTCAGTGCTAGTGCAGTGGAGCATCATCTTGGTCTAGGTAAAATCTTTCATTTTCAAACAGCTCTTCGATGGCAGGAAAAATCGATGTTTTCACCATGTGAAGTACACCTCACCAGTTGCAGTACCTTCAAAGAAGACTGAGATGATTGAAATGCATGATGACAGACCACACCACACATTAACACCTGATAGATTAACATGTTTGTCCATGTGAAGGGAAGGATTTTCCGGAGTCCAGTACGCACAATTGAGGTGGTTTACAGTACAGTTATGTTCAAATCATGCCTTGTCACACCAGATGACCATCCCTGCAAACTGTTCATCCTCGCAAAGCATGCCTTCAAACCACTTACAGTACTCCATCCTCCAATCCAGCTCACCCTCATTCACAGCGTGCAGTGATCTCGGAACTTATGCTTTCCACTTTGCGGCCTTCAGACTTTGACGCACGCTTGGCTTATCCTGCTTTCACATCTACCCTGCTTCACAGGTTTTTGAGGTGAGTTAGTAACATGTTGCAACACAGCAGTGCAGGGATCTGGACTTACTGATGTTCTTGGTCGGCCAGACCTTTCCTTATGCACATCCTGAGAAGTACCGTCAGCTTCAAATTGATGCTGATTATGATAAATTGTTGTATGCATTGGTAGTTGAATTTAATACACATTACACCATTGCCTTTGTACCTCCATCATGTTTTCATACTTCCAGTACCATATCAATACAGCCTTGCATTGCTCAAATGACAATCTTACTTCGTTCATTGCTGCACTGTCATCTGCTGGAAAATGTGTGCCAAGATCTTTAGAGAAAACAATGGACTACACCACTACACTACCATGTAAAATTGTGACAATATGTCATTTTGTTCCAAAGATATTAACTATCAAAGAGTGTCTTCATTTTTCTGGACCCCTCTGGGTCACACCATTTCATACGATCATAGGCCTCCCGCCCCCTGTGCTTCAGTTTCCCTGAAATTTGCTGTGGGTGTAGATCAGTTCTAAAAATGAATCCATGCAAAATTTTAAAGTAGAAGCTTAAGTACGTGAGAAACTGTGGCCTTCTATTTGGATGGCTTTTCGATGAATGTGGGTGAAAATGAACAAAACCAATTTTTGAAGCTCTTTTATTACAAGACAAAAGCAAGCTGGAAACTCTTACTTTAAGGTCCTGGGTAACTTTTTGCTGTGAATCAGATAAATACAGTGTGGCAGAATTTAAAGGATTTTGTGAGCCAACATAATGCATTAAAGTGACTCAGAAAACCTGCACACAAAAGTGCATAGATTCTATTAGCACATCTTCCTGCTTAGCCAACTGTTTTCAGTTATACTCAATCACAAATATGGCGTCCAGTTTAAAATTACAATAAATAAGCCAAGTTCAGACATAAATATGTTAAAGTGTCATTTCAGATTTTTTTCTTTCTGGTCCCATTGTAAAGAACAGAGTTTTCTGCACTAGCAACATCCTGTTGGATCTTAGGGCCAGCTCACCAAAGGGACCTAATATGAGGTTGAACTTCAACAAAAGACGTGTAATATGTTATGACTGCAACACGATACAGGTCGCTGAACAAATAACTTCAAGACAAGCAAGAATGACAACTAGTAAATTAATGCTAGTGTTCCAATTGGCCATGAAAACCATGGAAACTTGTTGACTCAAACAGTTCAAAACCATTAGTTGAGTCCGTTTCTGTCCAAATCCTGGTAGTGACCATGTATGATTGCAAAGGCAAGATTGGCATCACCACGTTAGCAGACACTGCTTATCCTGTTACATATAGATGACTGTGTTTGCTAACTTCTTCATCAAGGTTCCAAAGCCTCAGTTGAGTTTCTAGCGTTGGTTCTGAAGCTGTGTTAGATGGTTTCTTCATCGAGGTTCCAAAGCCTCAATTGGGTTTCTTGGCATGGCTCTCAATACAATATATGGGTCTCTTCATGTTAGTTCCCAAGCCAGCGCCATTTAAAATACTGATTCATGGAATTAAATTTTTCTTCAATAGTTCTCAGTATGGCTCATGGAAAGTTATACTCTCGTCCTGTTCAACTTGCTGAAGTTGCTACAATGTTCATAATGATGTGCTGTTCACGAATCCAACATTTGTCTTCTTTTTCAGGCCAACAGAACAAACAAGCTGGACCAAAAGGGTGCATGAATTTTACCTGAGCATAATGTTCTTCATGTTGCCAGTCACACATACGAGGGTTGGAACTTTAATAGTGCAACTATTTATTTACAGCTCTTACAAAATAGATGTGTGTTTCAAAGTTTTACTGACCTTCAAAGTAGTCACCAGCATTGTGTATAACCCATTGCCAGTGATGTGGAAGTCATAGGATACTCTTAGCAGTGCCGGTTGTGTTGACAGTTCAAGTGGTGTGGTCTATTGCCCGACAAATTTGTAGCAGTTCTGAAGCGAATGCTGTGAATTGTTCCCTTCAGTTTAGAAATTGAGCTGAACTCAAACTATTCATTTTTGGAACACAACCTACGACCAGCTTAGAGACAGAAGTGATGACACTTTCTGCAGGACCTGACCATCATTTTGCACGACAATGCTCAAGCACATACAGTGCAAGCTATTACTGATTTGATTGACTGATGGGGCTGCTAAGTGCTGTATCACCTACTGCACTTCCCTGACTTACGCCCTTGTGAGTTCAACTTGATTTCTAAACTGAAGAAAACACTTCACGGCATTCGCTTCAGAACTGCTACAATTAGTCAGCCGAGAGACCGCGGCGCTTGAACTGTCAACACAACTGACACTGCTAACAGTATCCTACGACTTCCAAATCGCTGGCAACAGGTTATATACAATGCTGGTGACTACTTTGATGCTCAGTAAAACTTTGAACCACATACCTTTTTTGTGTGAGCTGTAAATAAATAGTTGCCACTATTAAATTTCCAACCCTTTTATGTTGCCAATCCACCAGCGACTGCAGTAGATGCAGGCTGTGTATCGTCCGGGAATAAAGCTTAAAACTGACATAAAGCCACATTAATGTCAGTTTACTGATAAACAGAGGCGACCAATGAAGTTGTATCACTTGAAACCCAACCAACTTGAATGTGGTTCAAATCCATTACCAAAAATTGGTGTTTTCGCGAGTTCCAACTGAAATATGGGTGTTTGAAAATCATTTTTCTTGTAGTTTTCTTTCGTCTTCTATTTCTTTACATCAGTTTACCAATCACCACTGTAACTTGACCTATCACTGTGCATTTAACAAGCTGTACAATCTTGTGATGGTAGCATGCTGCACATAATTTTTGGTGAAACTCTACCATACTTTCCACCCCTTTGCTGAATCAACTCTTAAAAGAGAAAAAGATGTTTCTAGTGCAGAAAAGTGTGTTCTTTCCAGTGGTGCTGGAAAGGATAACTTCTGAAGAGACCTGTTTGCAATACTTGCACCTTAAGTTGGCTCACTTTCTGCAGTTTTATTTTTGGCATATGATGTAGCTGATTGAGTGCAATCCACAAAAGTGTAAGGCAGGAAGATATACTGATAACAGTCTTGCCCAAGGTGCTGTTAATGTATGTGCCTAATTTTATGTCTTCTGGATTTTTTTCCCTTCCAGACCCATCTGACCCCAAAGAAGGCCAAAAAATTTGAATGCTTTCCTCTGCAGGTTTCTTGGGGTACTCTGAATCATTATGCTGGCTCAGAAAGTGTTTTACACACTGCTACGCACTGTTTTTCTGCTTCAGACAAAAAGTTGTGTACGATCTGAAAACAAGAAGTTCCTGTTCCCCTGTATTAAGAAAGGTTCAAACATTGGGGTTTGCTCACCTTTGCCGCACCCTTGTCAAAGAGCTTCCCAAATGTAGGATCACAGTTTCCAACATAGTGCGTATTACGAGCTCAAATTTTGTGTAAGTTCAGTTCTATGGTATATCTTTATCCACAGTAAATTTAAACAAAAATCAGATAGGGAAAAGTGGGAAACTTTTGAAAAATTGGACAGAATGACGCTTCTATAGAATCATCATAAAACGTTCAATGAACATAAATAGCTCACTTCTTTAATCTACAAATACAGTGACATTTTACAATACGTACTGTTAATGTCATCCCTCTGCACGACAGTCAAGGCACAATGATACTAGAGTTATTTACACAGTCTACTACTCTAAATAGCATCAGTCCAATTACTCTTCCGTGGACGTAGACTATCTGCACTGTGGACAACAATTTCTTTCTAATGCTTACGTACTTAGTTCAGCATCCTGTAAGCGAATATATTGTAATTGACTGGCAGCGCTGGAATGATGCAAAGACTTGGCCAAAGTCAGCAAAGACAGCTGTATCTACATCATTCTGGATTTTATGAAGAAATAAGAACAGTCAAGTTTTTCACTGCAGTAGTCTGCAGAAGTACATTGGTACACAAATAAAAAAATGGGTTGACTCCAGAAACATCAGGTACAAGGTGTGTTGTGCAATTTTTCTACAACAAAATGTTATCAATGTGGTTTACATACTGCAAACCCATTGTGAAAGATTTATGCGAATCTGTTATCACCTATGCTATTCTCCAGTCTTATGGAACACACTGACCTATTTAGCATCATCCATAATAGTTGTCGGATTTAACTTCTAGTGTGTAACAAGAGTTTAACATGTCAGAAAGTTTCATTTCACCATATACACTACTGTTAACTAAAAGGTTTATTCTGAAAAACTCCCTACATTGGAGCTAAGACATTCTGCAACGTATCCAGGCTTTTCCAAAGAAGCTTACTGACTAGCTTGCACTAAACGTGTCACGAGTAGCAAAAACTTATCTGGCAACGCCACAGTACAACACATAAGAAACTAAAAGTACTGTTACATCCAATTTGTGAACACACTCACATGAAAAAGAGTTGCACTGTCAACATGTTCAGGTAATAGATTCAAATTACACTGATGGTATCCATGTCATAGCATTCCAGTACCGCATAAAGATGCTCTATGTAACACTGTTGCCTCCCGATCTGCTGTAAAGACAGCTCTGACAATGGAATGTCAGCAGTGTAGATCTCAAATGAAGGAATCTGCTGGAAGCTATCTACTGTGAATGCGTATTGAATTACAGGCCTATAAGAAATTGGCTTTCTTTTAGTGCATTGCACAATACATGAATTTTGCAAGTTGTGACCAATGTCCAATTCTGCAAGTAGTACATAGGAAAGAGCACATATAACCACTGGGAAACATCTGGATTTTACAGATTATCTTATCAGCAGTACTGGAGAACCTTTCAATACCCTCTGACTGAACTATCATACCTATTATCAGACAGCCTAACAGGGACGATACCATAAATTTACTCTTCCACATCCAAATATTTTACTGCATACTGCTTCATGACTAAGAACCCTTCTGAAGCCATCTTTTATTTGTCAAAGAAAAGAACTACCCGGCATGATATCAAAGTGAATTTCAATTTTCACTTATGAGATTTGAACAAACAAAAGTTAAGAACTTAATTTTAAGCATATTTTGCCACTTTTAAATTCAGTGTAGGTACTGTAATGACAATGTCAATACAGAACAAAAACAGAATATGTTATTTCCATCATACCAATTACTTTAATTCTTGGTGTAATTCTACACAAAACAAACAGAAGCAAATTTGCTCATTTGTTTTCATTTAATTGTGTCTAACTAGTTTTTATAACGGTGATCAACCATACATGAACATTGACTTAACAATGTTTAACTAGAAGTGCCTTGTGAAAATTGAAGAGTGCAGTTACATTGTGTCGATTGTACTGAGGAAGAAAATGTTCTTCCATGGAAGTGTTGATTACATACTCTCAACACAGCAGCAGAGAGGCAAGCAATGACAACACTGCACACCATGTCATTTTTTCAGGCAAGTTCCGCCCCTATGTACAGCACCACAATGGTCGTGTCCATGAGAAGAAACTCCATGAGAAAATGCTGCCCGACTGCATTTGTCATCTTCATTTCAAACCCAGCACCTGACGTGATGACATGTTGTGCCACTGAGCACACAATTATCCCTTCCGCTTTGTGTATCACATAATTTGAACAGCAGCAATTACATTTATGACATGTTACGGTCAGTAAGTGTGCCCTATCTTTGAGGTCTCCCTGCCATCTTCCAACATGGTGCCCTAAGACAAACTGAAAGTGTTACTTTACAGACAGCATGTTTTCCAGAGCTCTCACCCATTGCAATCCTCTGGAACTTCACCACTTGCCACAAACTATGACCATCAACTCTGTCGTAGAACTGATGTCACCCAAGCTCAATTCGACAGAGTGCCAAGTTTGGGTCACATCCATTGTTGCTGCCTAAGATGGCAGCTCTGAGCACTCAATTTCACACCCTGTATACCCCTAAAGTATCTAAGAAATTAATCACCAAGTATTGTTACTGCTACACAGCATACATACAATAAGTAACGTATCATTATTTACTTCCCTATCTGGTGTCACAGTTTTTAATGACCAATGGTGTACACACTAGCACAGTCAAGGTCTGTTTAACGCAAGCAGAGTCAGTGAAATTTACATACCTAAGTCTAAATATTCCGATAAACTCTAAGTGAATGTATTATGTTCATTTCAACAACTGTACATATTTTATTTCGTCAACTTATCCAATACACTCTTAAAACTATACATACATACACAAATGAACTTTCCACTATCTACTTTCCAGGCACTAGGATTTTAGGAGGTTCTGAAATTGTCATAATGAAAGTGATGTAACTGATACAGTACTTCATTATACCAGACAATTAATCCAATGGAGTTACAGCATCAGTTTATTTCCTTTCTTGTTACCACATGCTATGATTCTCTACATTTTTCTTACACAGTTTGTCTTTTTTTGTTTCCTCATAATCTTCACCATGAAAAACTGCAATTTTTAAAGTGAAACTTGTAACAAGCACAAATGAAACTGAAAAAAATCACAACTGTTTTGCAAAACACAAAACCACATGTGCTAAAAAAAATAATAAATAAAAAAAGCACTTGTGCTGTTACTTCAGAGACCCATGTCCAGATAAAAGAAGAAAAATTTGTTTTTCCACAAGATGCATCAAATCTACGAGCAAATTCACTGACAGTAAGATTATCCTAAGGCACATATTCATCACATGAAACGCCATTTTTTTTCATTTATTTGGTTATTCTATTATCAGAACATCATTTTAGACTCGTTTTGGTTTCTCTGTGAAGGAATAACGTGAAAAAAGTCAGCATTATGCAACAAACAATTGTGTCCATATATTTTTATTTCAGTCTCATTACATGCAACTTCTTGACACTAATATAAAGCAAAGCAGACACCTTCACAATAAAAATCACATATACTCAAACTCACTAAAAGCTGTAAGCTGCATATTAACAAGTATATCCAATGAAATTTGAATAAGTATATGTGCAAGATCTATCAGCTTGTAAGCTAAGCCTACTTTAACAGCCTCATATCAAAGCCAACTTAAAGTACAGAGACCATCACACATGTTGTGGATATTTCACCTCTTCCATCCATTAACATACAGTATTGCAATTATGCTTCTCTACTTATGGAACTGTCTTCATCAGGCTGCACTGGAACAAACATGGAAACATTTTCGTGCACGTTGCATGTCGCAGTCACAATCAACTTTTCGTTTACACATGAAAGACAACAAGGCCTGGAATTACTTACATACCTCTACAGAAATTGCATTATCACCACACTGTTAACCGTAATTAATGTCATTTCACAAATAAAACGACATCCCAAATAAAGAACCTGATGTAGAAGCAATTACTGAGGTATCGGAAACAAATTTTAATTTTTGAACATCTCGATACATTGCTTGCCGCTGAGTGTGCACAAATTCAGAACTGATAATACCAACGAAATGCAACAAAATTCTGTTTTATTAACTTCCAGCGTTTCGTGTGTCAGGATTTTCTTCATCGTAGCTGACTCCCAGTGTTTCGTGTGTCAGGATTGTCTTCATCGTAGCTGACACTTCTGATGGAGGCTTGAATATAACTGCAAACAGTCCTGTTAAGTTCCAGAAATTCTTTATATTCCCTCTTAACTCTCAATAAATTTGCATCCATTTCTTCTGTAAGAGATTTAGAAATTTTGTTACGTATCTCAAATTTGCCTACTGACACATGTTACTTTCGAAGTACTAGAGGTTACTCACCAAGCTTATCTGTTAAGGCTTTCAGTCTACTCGTTACCATTTCATCATTACCACCGATGGCGCTCATGACGAACGTGTAAATAACAGAATCGAGAAACAACTTTGAGCTAAAACGGATAAATTAATTAAATTTACAAAAGAACTCCCTAAAGAAAAACTTTTTACGTGACATTGTGGGCAAAAGAAAAAGAACCCTTCTTATAAACGCAGGTATACAATCGGGACCCACCTTTCAAGTTGCAGATATGCGGCACGAAACTCCACTAGCGAAACACAGATGTACTGAAACGCCTTCCCACTTCGCTATTTCGGAAAACTGTGTGCAATGATCAATCGATAACTTCGCGGTTGTTCACACATACGGTCACACAGCACACACAAATTCAACGGCAAAGACGTTAAGGTTGACTTCCATATATATATGATCTATAACCGTGTTGGAGTTGCCACATTGTAACAGGGCAGTAGTACCTATTGTCATTCTTCTGCTTATGACTTTAAAGCGGTAATGTTTCTTTTTCATTTTAACAAACATGGTCAACAGTTTTGTTGCACACGGATATAGTAATCGATACACAACAGAAAGTGGTACCACAGTCTAACATGTTAGACTGTGGTGGTACTCAATTCCACCTTAAGTTACATATGCTTTAATATGTGTCAAAGGAAATAGCGTTTGGGAAATTCAGATCCTGCAAAAAGACATGTAAAATATTTTCAGTTTTCCTCACTCACGTCCAGAAATTTTAATGGAATAGATTTACGCATTACGAAGGCATTACTGGACTCTGTAACCGGCGCATGTCAACAGGGTTCGCGTGCTGACTGGCAGGATCACTGTGCGACGCTTTCTCCAGGCTGCAGCGTGCGCTCCATGAGTTAATAATTTGCTTTGAATTTTTTAG
The DNA here is from genome assembly GCF_021461385.2 of Schistocerca piceifrons. Classification (NCBI taxonomy): domain Eukaryota; kingdom Metazoa; phylum Arthropoda; class Insecta; order Orthoptera; family Acrididae; genus Schistocerca; species Schistocerca piceifrons. The sequence goes on from NC_060141.1 coordinate 261,730,454, forward strand.
TAGTCCTGTTACTGTTTTCCTCATTTAGTTACCAAAAACTGGTAATATTCGGTGCACTGGAAATGTTTCATAATGTTATTCCTACTGTTATGTGAGCTTAAAAAACTTCAAGTCTAAATAAAGTGTTGAACAGAATTATACGTCATACCTATTCTCGCTGCGGACAAGAACACGATAACGAGATCGCAAGTACAACACACATAACTTGCGACAACATCATCATTTGTAGCTCTCATTTTACAAAAGACAGCTACATGTATGCACCAGGAGCTGATGGATGGCTGCTGAAGTATGACGCTATCCCAAGTTCATTCAGTTTTCCAGGACATTTTCAAGTGAAATTCAATCGGAAAGGCAAGTTGTTCGGAATAAACCATTCGTTTCTGAGGTAAAAACCATGTATTTAACTAGCAACAAGAGTACATCTTGCTGTTAATATATCGTTCTGAATTTGTAGTAGTTCATAATTGTTGCTAAGTGATTCTTTTAATTTTGTTTCAGGAAATGAATAAGATCCAAACGACAATTACGTTGTGTAAAACCGATGGCAATCATGAGAAGTGTGATGCAGGTATTAAGACTGATGTCTCTCATAGAACTCTGACCCTTAGAAAAAAGTGGGACATTTGCAGATGAAACTTGAGTGGCGTGAAAAGAAGGGTGGAAACAATGGCATAATTGATTACAGTGCTGAAAAAAGGAAACTGTGCAAATGACAACCGGGAATGTGTTCTTAGGGAACGTTTTTGTGGTTTCCTTTAGACTTTACAGTTACTGAGGTGAAAAACAGTGATGCAAAGAAGCAATCCAGGTGGTACCCTGAACTAACCAAATAATTTGCCCTCATACTGTATTTCTGTTCTCCTAGGGCATATAGATTTGTACACCCTACGTTTATTTTGCCCCTCTCCAGCATTCTTCGTGGTTTGGTGTCATCAGTAAATTACGAACCTGGTTGTCTACAAAAGGTTTTCAACTATCTCAGACATAATACCAGCGACAAACGGTATCTTAAAGTGTGTGCACTTACTTTTGATATAATGTCTATTAGGAAACAGCTTGTGTGGGACAAGAACAAAACAATGTATGCAGGCTGTATTGATCTGGGAAACATTGTGAATACAGATGCAGAAGAACTGCCTACTGACAGATAGTGTCATATACTGAAAAGTTTAAGTGCCCAATTGCATATTGCTTTGTGAATAAACTGTCATCAGATGTAATGTATGCATGTGTACATTAAACGGGGGACCTAGAAACGACGGTGAGGCTTCGTCCCACCGTAGCCATCAGTGGTTCAAAACCCACAGCAGTCCACCCACCCCACTGCCGCCGCACACAAAACCCAGTGTTATTGTGCGGTTCGGCGCCCAGTCGTCCTCTGAGGAACGTCTCATACCAGACAAGTGTAGCCCCGAATGTTTATGTTGTAGAATAATTATGGTGAACACGTACATGGAAATTGTGTGTGCGCAGCAATCCCTGACACAGTGCAACTGAGGCAGAATAACGGGAATCGGCCTGCATTCGCCAAGGTAGATGGAAAATCATATTAAAAACCATCCACAGGCTGGCTGGTACACTGGGCCTTGACACTAATCTGCCGGGTGGATTCGTGCCAGGGAGCAGCTTACCTTAACGCTCAGGAAGCAGCCCATTACACCGCGCGGCTAGAGGGGCAGGCTGTCAGATGTAACGAATGAAATTGTGAGAGTTTGTATACTGAAACTGCTGTCTTTATGAGTTCAGTGACATGTGATGATGCTGCTGTCAATATTGAGACACTGAAAAATCTTGAATGCTTACTGAAGCTAGAAAATTTTGCCCTTTACTTCAAGAATCTTGCCAGTGACAGTAATGTTCATGCAATCCTTAATTCATGCCATATGCAGAAATTAGTTCATAATACTTTATGTGAAAAGAAAATTATTAACTGTGTAGCTGGAGATGTGAAGCGGCACTTTATTTTAAAGTTACATTACCTGCAAGAGTGAATCTTTAAAATTTGCCAGTTCACTCTCTGGTTCATAAATGAATTTCTATAATAAGAAAATGGATGTCTTTTTAGCAGCCCAGACAATGAACTCCAGTGCTGCTGATGCCATTGAATTTGTAGAGAGTTCCCAGCACCCAGATATTCAGGACGCCTCTGCAACTGTAGAGTTCGTCAGAATTATTGATGAACTGCAACTCTAGGTGCCTTTACGCTAAGGGCTGTAAACAGCCATTGAGACCTGAAGATGTAAATTATTGGACAGAATTTCGTTCTTGTGTAGGAAACTTCGTTCAGACATTTAGGATTGATGGTGTATGTACATTAGTAGATCCACAAAAACATTTGTGCTGGGATTTTTTATGTGCATACAAGGTGTTAGAAACCTCTATCAGGAGTTTCTGTTTTGGGATAATGAACTTCTAAAGTATTTTTTGAGATACAACCTCTCACAAGATCATCTAGAACTTCTTTTCTCCCTGCATTAGTTCTAGGTTTGGGAAACAATAATACCACCACATTACAGTTTCAGCCTGCTCTGAGAACAATTCTGCTGAAGAACAATGTTACTGCAAGTGTCAAGAGTAATGTAGATGACAGTGAAAAAGTGAGCTTTTTCAGTGTTCTTGAAATGAAATGCCATAAGAAGGAAAATCACAAATTCACTGATGATAGTGAAAATACTAGTTACTTTGAGGCTCTTGATTCAGCATTACTTAGTGAATACCAGGATGATATTTATTATATATCAAGAACAAAACAAAAATGGAGAGAACTTGATAAACTTCTGCAGAAATTTTGATCTGAAAATCATGTCAATGCAATTCCAGAAACCACACAGAAAACTTGAAACTTGGAAATCCCCCAACCATGCTTTAGGAGAATTTCAGATAGACCACGTAGCAATATCCACAAAAAACACCAGAGAAATAATGAACGTAAGAACAAGGAAAGGAGTTCTCGAATCTGATCATCACCTTCTCCAAATTAAAGTAAAATTAATACCCAATAGACAAATCAAGAGAACCAACAGATCTTTCAGAACAGATCCAGAGTACCTACAAATTAACAAGAAAGGAATAATAGAAGAAATTACGAAAATCAACAGCAACAACTGGACAGAACTGTCAGAAAAAATAAAAGAACTGATAAAATTGGGGCAGCCACCGAGAAAAAGGAAACACCGATGGTGGAACATGACATGCGACAGGGCCATAGAAGACAGAATACAAGCCTGGAAAAAATTTAACAGCCATAAAACACAAGAAAAATGGGAAGACTTCAACAGGATACAGAAAAACACTTCAAAACTAATCCGAAGAGAAAAAAGAGGTTACGAAAACAGCAGGTTGAAGGAGATAGAAGAAGACTTCACCAGAAACAACACACGAAATTTTTACAGAGTATTCCGAGAAAATATGACAGGATATCAGCCACCAAGCTTATGCTTCAAAAGACAAGATGGAACACTGGAGACAAATCCGAAGAAAAACTGTGAAATATTAGCCAGATACTTTGACACGTTACTTAACTGTGACAAACCAAAACAGAGATTACAGTTTACAAAACCAGAACCCAACCGGGACTCCGAACCCCCAACATATGAAGAAATCGTGAAAATAATAAAATCCTTGAAAAATAATAGAGCACCAGGAGAAGATGGACTGATTGCAGAAATCTGGAAATTAGACCATGAAAACATTACACCCAAAATCCATAGTATAATCAAAAACATCTGGGAAACAGAAAAGATACCAGAAGAATGGAAGTCAGCCCTAATACACCCCCTCCATAAGAAAGGAGACAAAACAGATCCTAACAACTATAGAGGAATTTCGTTGCTGCCGGTGACATACAAAATTCTATCAAAAGCTCTGTTAAATCGCCTAGAACCTCAGATAGATCCACAGATCGGAGAATAACAAGGAGGGTTCAGGAAGGGAAGATCATGCAGTGAGCAGATCTGGTGTCTGAGAACATTATTAACAACGAGAAAGTCCAGAAACACCACAGTAACATTTGTTGATTTCAAGAAGGCTTACGATTCCATAGACAGAGAAACACTTTTTAATACACTAAAAGAAATGAAGGTAGACAATAAGACCAGAAAACTAATTCAGGAAACATTAACAAATACAAAGTCAAAAGTAAAGTTCATGGGCGATATCTCAGAATCTTTCGAAATCAAGACAGGAGTGAGACAGGGAGATGGCCTGTCACCCATTTTATTTAACGCTGTTTTAGAGAAAATAATCAGGACGTGGGACAAAGGAGTTAATGGGGTAAAGATGGGGAGAGAGAAAAATAGAACCATCAACATAAAATGTCTGGCCTTTGCCGACGATATAGCCATCATTACAAATGACAGAAAAGAAGCCAGAGAAGCCCTAGAGACATTGCATGAAATCGCAGCCAGAACAGGACTACAAATATCATATGGAAAAACCCAGTACGTGGACACAAAATCTACAGACAGAAGCCCATTGATTACAAAGTACGGAAAGATAACACAAGTAGAAAGTTTCAAATACCTGGGAGAGATTATTCAGAAAACGGGACTGAATTCAACAGCCAATGAAGAAAGGGTTACAAAACTACAAAAAGCATACAGACTTACATGGAACCATTACAATAAAAGAAATATTTCTGTCAATGCCAAATTAAGACATTACAAAACAGTAGTCTTACCTGAGGCCTTGTATGCCTCAGAAACAACAGTAATCAGAGGAAGAACAAAAACCAAGGAAATGGAAAAGCAAGAGAGGAAAATTCTGAGAAAGATCTATGGGCCAGTTCAAAGACAGGGGATCTGGATAAAGAGACCAACAAAGGAATTGTACAAACAGGCAGAGACACTTACAGACAACATCAGAAAAAGAAGGGCAAAATTCTATGGGCACATTCATAGGATGAATGAAAATAGGCTGACCAAGAAGATTTTTAACATAGTGGTGACGAATAAGATGAAAACTAACTGGGTAAAGGAAACCATGGAAGACCTCAAAAATCTAAACATCTCCACAGAAGAAATATCAAACAGAGGAAAATTCAGAGAAAAAATCAACAAACAGAAATTCGAAGATACACCAAAAGAGAAGAAACCAGGAAAGAAGTGGACAGAAGAGAGGAAGAAGAAACACAGTGAATTTATGAAAGGTTTTTGGGAAGAGAAAAGAAAGAGACAGAAAAAAGTGCCATGAATTTGAAATGTACCAATTTATGTACCATATTGTCATTGTGAATATTGATTGTGTTTTAACGCTCTCCTTAATGGGGAATTAACGATAATAATAATAATATCAAGATAAGTTGTGAAAAAGATTATGCAAATGTTAACATGTTCTGAGTACAAAGAATTTACTGCTGTTCGATAGATGACCAAATGATCACACTTACGGCAAGTCTCTTGTGCCAGATTCACCTGCCTTTACTACGCAGGGTGGCACAGGTAGTTTGCTTCATCCATCTGTGTTAACGTTAAAGATTTTTCATCCTGTTTACAGCAGAAATTAGTAACAAAGCAAAGGTTCAGCAGTTTCGTTTGCTATTGAGGTGTACAGAACTTGTCTCGTTATGTGTAGAGAAAAATGCACTTTGCGTCATGTGTTGCTGTATGAAAGTTCGCCACGTATCTGATGAAGTAATTATAAGACGTTTTTCCTGTCAATGTTTCGGTCACTTTGTATTGCTGTATAGTTCCGTCATTCAAGAAATAAAATGTGAAAAGTGACAGCAAAACATCTTTTGCAGAGAGGTAAGATTCTTGAGAAGAATAATGTATCGGCAGCTTTAGCGGCACTACGGAAATTATATATGCAAACACAGCAGAATAACTGCGGAATTGATTTTGCAGGGAGAGGTTGGAAGGTACAAGACATTAGCTAACTGTCAACTATAAACTAAACACACCCAGCATCAGTAATGTAAGTAAGTGGCAATTACATTTTTCTTATCTAGCAGAACCGTTTGACACCATGCACCAGTTTAACATTGCTTTTGTGAGGTCACACCTCATTGTATTGTTTCGTGTAGTAGTCTCTCCAGTTTAGTATTGAGCTCACTGCCCTATTCTCAGCAGTAGCCAACTTTTCTGAGGGACCACCCTCCTGTGACGCTGTAAAACCATAGAGCAGCAATTTTTCCTCTATGTGTAATACCATCTGGCATGAGAGTCATATCTTTGTCAAATATCTTTTATAAAAGACGCTTCATATAATCTTTGATGATGTACTGGGGTATTACCATCACACATTAAACAACATTATCAAATCGATAATACATTGGGCGCGTATTGATATATTTTCAGTCCTAGATATATTGACGACCAGTATCTGTGGTTCACTTTTGTCAATACATACTGAACATGTGAAGTCGAATAGCCCCATTGACAGATCGACAATATTCAACACTGAGATACTGACAGAACTTCATGATAGCCAAATGCTGCTAGTGTGTACTGTTTACGTTTTCAGGACTTTCATTGTGCATATCATGCACTAGATTCAAGTTTCAAGTACTCTTTTAAGACCAATTCACACTTCCCATCATGTCACATCAAAACATATTTCAAATGGTGAGACTCACACAGGTCGTCAATGTCACGTCACTGTTTCTTAGGAAGCCAGTTTCCACAGTGCGGTTTGTGGAGGAAACGGTGTTGTCGTCTGCTAACATGGGAACTAATTTATTTCCCCTGCACTCAGTCATGTTGTGGTAGTGGATTCTATGCTTCTGTTTCTTCTTAACCTTCCATGATGATTTGAATACTTTTCCATTGAGTGTTATTCCATGAACGAGTCAGATATTTGGAAGTGAAGAATAATTTTTGTTTTACAATAACAAAACAGAGCTGATGCCTACACTGTGTGTATAAGAACACAAGGCGATGAAGCCATTTTCATAAACTAATGTTTTAAGTGAAAAAGTCAGCTCTATTGAAGTAGAAACAAGCTGATTTTTGTGACATTATTTGATATTTAGGTAAAAACCGCAATGGATAAGGTAAACAGGCTCTATATATTCCCCTATAAATATTTTTTGATGTGTTTGGTGCAAGTATTCTCCTAGCAAATAAATATCTGAAGCGTTGTTTCACTACTAAGCAATTTACCATACTAAACTTGTGAAAACCTTTATGAAGAGTACTTTCGCCATTAATAAACTTTATCCCTGTTAGTTCCCCAATTCAGATACTACACTCCAACTTTTTATGTCATGAATAAGAGCACAACATGATCGTTAATTACAATGAGTAATTGAGGTAGTAAGACCGTTGACAGTGTCCATACCTACACTTTTTTGCGCAGGGATGACGTAGAGATCAAAGAGTTTACATATGAAATATGTAGCCACTGATTCACTATTCATATCATTCCATCCCAAATTTCAACAGTGCTTGGGACTGAAATGTATGCAGTACCCAAAACGAGTTGTGACTTGCTGTTGTTGAAGGGATGGGCTGTGGTGCTGGACACTAGGTCTGTCCAGTGTTCTCAGAGAGTTACACATAGGTGGCATCTTGGTATTAGCTGTGGTGGAGGCTGCCTTCAATCTGTTGATGGATATTGTGATAGGAGGGTCATTGATATTGACATCAAATGTTTTGTTGGGGTGTGCCAGTACTGTGTATGGCCTGTCATATGGTGATTGGAGACGTTTTCGAATAGCATTGTGTCAGATGAAAACCTGTTTGCACGACATTAAATCACAGAAAACAAATGGTAGCTCGACAGAAGTTCTTGTGAAGTTGCAGGCTGGGCTCAAGTCGTTGCGCAAAGTCCAAGGCTTCGGTACTGTTAGAAGTGTCATTAAAGAACTCTTCCGGCAGTTTAAGAGTTTGCCTATACACTAATTCAATTATTGTTGCACTGAGCTATTTGAAAATTGTACACCGGCACAACAGAACAATAGTTAGGCTGTCAGTCGAGTGCTCTATGGGAAGGCATCCGAGAGAGGCCTGTAACAGCCGATGAAGGCAATTAAAAGGACCATTAGCAAAAGGGTGGTAGTTGCAGGCTCGAATATGGGTCATGTTGAACAATGCTGAAGATGTTTTAAAGTGATGTGGCGCGAATTGCTTGCCCTGACCAGCAATTACACGAACAGGAATGCTGAAGTGTGGGATCCACTCTCGGAGTAAGATCATGATTACATTTTCTGACATTATGTCTGTCATAGGATACGTTTTAGGCCAAGGAGAGAAACAGTCAGTTGGTGCAAGGCAGTAGTGGTTTCCTTCGGATGGTGCCAAAGGACCAGTGACATCGATGCGGACTTGTTAAAAGTGTTGACTCGGTGGGGCAAAGGTACCATGCAGCGCAAGTATGTGCTGAGTTATTTTGTTGTGCTGACAAGCATTGCACTGGTGAATACGTCCACTACAATCTTTCTCGATGCTTGGCGAAATAAATGATGAAATTACTTTAAAGCAATATGACTCGAATTCCTTGTTCTAATCAGTAGTGACATGAAAAGGAATGCCAAAGAGTGGGAAGCACTCAAGGAAGGGCGTTGACTACAGCTGCCGCCATTGTGTGTTTCATGGAATAGACTCCAAGCCAATGAGAGAAACGGTCAGTTACTGCAGGCAATATTGATACCCTTTCGATGGTGCTAAAGTTCTGATGATGTTAATGCACACGTGTTGAAACTGTTCACTTGATGAGGCGAAAGTACCAAGTGGACCATTGTGTGCCGAGATACTATTTTGTGCTGACAAGCAAAGCGTTCCACCGATGAACAAATGCCTTACAATCTTTCTCGATGTTTTGCGAAATAAAGGCCTTCTTCGCCAGTCTTACAGTAGCTTTCACTTCTGGATGAGAGATCGTGCAAAGAGATAATGTTGTTTGTTTACAAGGGCCTGCCGTAACGAATGGTCGCGCTTGTGGAGCTGATATGTCGCATTATAGAGCTACATTGGAGCTCAGTATCCAGATGCATCGTAATTCTAACTTTAAAGATGCTTCAAGGCATGTATTCATTCACTGTCTCCTTCTTAGTGCTATGAATTCAAGGTGCTTCAATACGGCATCAGTGCAAGATAGTAAATCTGCTGCTAAATTCTGTACACCTTCAACATGCTGCAAGTCCATAGCAAATTGTGCAATGAAGTGCACACAGATACTGTAGCTGATGCGGTGATGCCTTGTCTGGCTTCTGGGGGAAAGCAAACGAAAATGGCTTATGATTCATGAAAATTGTAAAACGCCTGCCTAAACATTTTGATTGAGGCGCAGGCTGCGTGAGGTAGCAGACATATGTTGACCAATGTGCTTGTGAAGGTGATAGTTTCTTGTTGAAGAGAATTAGAGCTTTCCAGTCATTTTGCACACATTGTTGTTTCACAGCTCCTGTTAGAACTTGACGCATCTGCTATAACGACAAGATGTGCATCAGGAAGATGCTGACCTAGCAAAGCAGCCTCAGCAAAAGCAGCTTTTACTTTGCCTGAGGATGCTTTCTTTTTATCAAACCACAGTAGTGTGGCTCCACCCTTTAGCTTTTAGCATTTCATTGAGAGGTGGTGCCAACAATGCATGACGGTGCTCAAAATGGTGGTAAAAAATTGTCAAGTGCAAGTAAGGCAATTCTTATACTGTAGTGGACTGGGGAAACTGAGATAAAGCTTGAAGCGGCGGAATTCCTTGTGCATTGATACGTTACCCTAAAAATGTTACTTCTGCCACTTCGAAGTACCATGTTCTTGTAGTGTAGTGAATAGATTTTAGATGCATTAGATGTTCAGCCTCTCTACATGACATCAGAAACAGGCCATCATCCCTTATGTGCTTTAAAGTCTGGGTGGCATTGCATGGCCCAAGTGTCATTCACACAAATTCCTTAAGTCTGATTGGAATGAAAACAGCAGTTCTGGCACTGGACTCGCATTTGGGAGGATGACGGTTCAATCCCGCGTACAGCCATCCTGATTTAGGTGTTCCGTGATTTCCCTAAATCACTCCAGGCAAATGCCGGGATGGTTCCTCTCAAAGGGCACGGCCGACTTCCTTCCCCATCCTTCCCTAATCTGATGAGACCGATGACCACGCTGTCTGGTCTCCTTCCCCAAACCAACCAACCAACCAGCAGTTCTGGGTATATGTTCCAGTGCAATTGACATATGATAAAAAGTAAGCACAATGTCGAACCTAGAGAAAATAGTCTTACAGTGAATGTTCAAGCAAAGTCTTCGATATGTGGCATGGGATGTACTGTTCTGATAGTAATCTGAGGTTAGTCACCACTTGGGCGTTGCCCATTGCTATTTTTGTGAACTATTTGGAGTGCAAAGGCCCAGCTACTATTTATAAGAGAGATACGATCTTGCAATGGTGTGTGTTGGAAGCTGCTTGACAGTCATTGTAATGCTGATGCGCTAACAGTAGTTTTTCTGCAGTCATGACACACTCTGTGAGAGTGCAAAATCGTCATCCTGCAGCTTGAATGGACAGTTACTGTGTTAAGTAGAAATGAGGTAGACAGGGCAAATAGCCATGGGATGTATTTTGGTGCAGGAGCGAAGCATGTTGTATGTCTGAAGAAAGATGGAAGCAACAAAGGAAGTCGATTCCTATTACCAGATCAATGATGTCTCTTACGTAAAAGGTCCATCTGAGTTGGTGATGAGGCATCAGTTGTAAGATATATGTGATTTTTGAATTGTCAGTTACTTGAAGTTGTAGTACTGACGTTTTGGTGAATGTCGATGTGCTGTCCAGTGATATTGAGCTAATGTCAGATCCAGTGTCTATTAAAAACAGCTTTCTTGAATTGAGGTTGGCCTCCCATGCATGTGGTCGAGAGGGGTGGGTAGTTTGAGTCAACAACAGTGACTGTCTGTGACTTGACAATATGATGCAAGCCAGTGCATCTATGGCAGCATGTCTAGAGTTTGCAATCGTGCAAAGTGCGTGACAGTTATTTGCAATGGCGCCAAAGTGACAATGCTGCCAGCATAACTGCTGCCTTGTGGTGTCTGGTGCCTGCAGCCCCATAGCCAGGTAACACTGACATGATGCGTAGGCAGCTTGTTGGTCGTTTCGGGAGAAGGGGGTAGGGGGGGTGTTGTCCTCTTTATGTGTAATCATGGAAGATCAGGCGGTCAGGTCAGCCAGGTAGTTGTCCAGGGATTGTTGCATGCAGTCAGCCAGATTCATCTGTTTCTCCAGGAGTTCACGTTTGTGTGATGTTACTGCCAGTAGTAGTTGTGAAAATTTAACATTCCAGAGATTCCAGAGGGCAGCATCCAGCATGAGGTTAATATCAAGTGCAACCAAAGGTGAGGTCGCATCCTACCAGTCAATTGTTTGTCATAGATAGCTTGTTTTAGCTGTTGCTTGGGTTTCTGTGAGAACCGTTGCAACAGAGTGGATTTAGCTGCATCACACTAATTGTGGGTAGGCGTGTGTCATCATCTGAAATTCCTAATGAACTAAGTACATACTCAGGTGAATAAGACAGTCAACCAGTTGCAATAAATAGCGGTATTCAATTAACTTTAACCATGGTTTCAACGGGTTTCAACCCGTTTTCTTCAGAAGGAAAAAATAAAAACTTAGCATTAGCAAACAGCCAAGTAAAGCAATCTAACATCCCTACATGAAATGTGTTGGTAACGATCTGTACATACATTTGTATAAGTTTAGGCCCCTAAAATCAAGGGCTTGTAACATCAGAAAAATCCATCACATTAAAAAGTCAGACCGTGTTAAGTGGTACATGCTGATTCATGATGGATGTGACGATCGTTGCTGACATATTTCATGAGGGGTTTTAGAGTGGTTTACTAACTGACTGTTTGCTAATGTGAAGTTTCCGTCTTGTCCTTCTGAAGAAGATAGGTTTAAATCCGTCGGTACCATGCTTAATGTTACACTGAATACCACCATTTATTGTAACTGGCCGGCTGTTTATTAACCTGCTATTCTGAAACAGTTGCTGGATTGCAGCCATGTTCGAAACACACACTCCACACTGGTGAACAAGAAAGTGAGTTTTTCTGGTCGAGACGGTGACAGTTTGTATTGGGAGCTTAGCCTGTAAGGTAGGTAGTGGCTGCAATGTGGCTCAGTTATCGTAGGCTGAGCTGATATCGGCAATGAGAGATGTTGCTGAGATCAGTGTGGTAGGAAACGTGGCTACTGAGATGTCATAATACCTGACCAACTGCGTAATTCACACGCAAATTGGGCAAATGTCTTTTCACATTACTTGGTACAGATGTTGTGGTTGATACATGAAGCATATCACAGTTTGAAATAAGATCTGCTTGCAGATTTTTGCACACTACTGTGAATTTGCGGTAGATTCCTGTTCAAAGTCCAGCAACAAGTTGTCTGTTGGCTGACATTGTCGTAACATAGTAGGAGTCATGGTGGTTGGTAAAGTTGCACTTGTAGCTATGGTAAAAACGTGTTCTATCACAGGTCGATGATCCACACAATGACTGCACTGTCGGTATACTTCACCCACATTAATACCATATGCAATGTTCCATGGAACTGGCAGAGCTGTATTCACAGCAATAGATGGCTTTATTGTTAATGCACATTAAAACGATTCATATGAAAACTTGCAATACGTGTTTCTTTGTTGACGTGGGGTCAAAACTACAAAAGTATTTCCCTACTGGATTACAGGAAACAAATACTTTACCAAAGTGTGACACTTCAGCATGTCTAGATCGTATCATCATATAATGACTCAGAATGGAGCGCTGTCTTTGACTCACCCACACGGAAATTCCTCTGCTCTCTGGACAGCGAAGAGTGTCACCTTTGATATCCCCAGACATCGAAGTATTAGTTAGATAACACAGAATATGGGTTTGTCAAAAAATATAATACATGCCACACATAATAGTAATGATAATGAAAATATCTATCAGCCCATATAACACTTTCAGAATATATTTTTCCTCCTTTTTATCTTTTTCTGGAAAAACTTACTCCCTCACCTACGCCATATGTAACACTAATACCTTACCCTCATTCTGGGCTCAACAAATCACTTGTTATAGAGGAATCCTGCCTTAGTTTCCCAGGCTAGCTAATGGGTTGTTGCAGTGCCCAAATATGGTCCTAATTGTTAAGAATATTTATTTAGTGAAAGGTAAATACAAATGGCTCTGCGTTTACAAAGTGGACATATTCGTGGCACAGAACTAACTGATGAACTGTTGTGCAGTAAATGTATAATATAATGATTATAAAGAATCTGCCTCGATTGCACAGATGAAATTGAGTCCTCTACGAGGTCCTTAAATTATTTAGATCTCATTTTGACTGTAGTGAACAGCCACATTGCTTTATATACGAAAAAATACATATTCTGATAACATTATTCTTGCTGACTCTGCACATCCGCAAGCCCGAAAAATGACCTTCTTTCATTCAAGTCTACATTGTGCCATGGCTATCCCCCTTTCCCCAGAGGCGCTAGAAATGGAATTAGTTACGTTGGAAACTATCTCTAAAATAATGGTTACTTAGTAAGACGAATGTACAGTAAGAAAATAAATATAAATAATAATACGGCTTCCACATTAGGTGATGCAGTAGGTGACGAAACAATGGCAATTATACCTGTTCCTTTCGTTGGTAAAATAAGTTACAAATTAGGACAGTTACTTAAAACCTATGGATTTAGAGTAGCCTTCTCCACTAACAATAGTTTGAAAAAGAAGCTAATCCACTCTTTACTATTTGCTGGTGATAAACTTTACAAAATTACCTGTGGTGACTGTCCGAATTCGAAATATTATATTGGTCAAACAGGTCGACCTCTAGCTTCTAGATATAAGGAACTTATTCCCACCAGAAGTGGTGATGGTACACGAGGTTCCACCTTCGCTGAACATCTTATACAAATGACACACGCGCCTAATCCCCCAGCCAGTACCGAGCTGCTTCACTCTGAAGTATGACATCAGACATATTAGAAGAACTAGAGATTTTTAAACAACTGTAGTTTGACAAAGACCGCATCCTTAACGACCAACTCCATTTAAAAAACAAAAGTTTTTTCAAAGGTTTTATCCCCTTGCTCAGTGCTTCACATAATACCATACAACACAGGAGATAGCTGATGCATTCATGCGGTCGCTTGGTGTCACGGATGGTCAGTTCGTTCAGTCACGCTCTCCGTTCCCTTAAATTTAGTTATGATGGCTGCCCTTACAAACGTGGGCACACTGATACAATACACATGTTTTTTTCTTTCATTTAACGCCTTATAATGAGTGATTCTTGTACATGTTCACAGTATTCTCACTTCTTACAAGCCCCAATATTTGTAATATTGTCCAAATAACCATTCCCACTTAGTTATGATTATCCAAGTTGAATATGGTGATGCAAGGATGTTTATCGTCATATTCATTCCAAGTCCGAGCTCTGGCCTTAAATTAGGAAATAAATCCTTAACCTTTTTTTAAAAACGTTGAAGTGATGTTGCACGTCTCTTCACGCCTGTACACATAACTTTGCATATCAATTTGGTAACACCTGATAGCACTGATCACTTTGACCTCTGTTGGTCAATAGATAATAAGGGCAATGAAAGCGACGTTTTACGTCCTTTCACGCATGTATATTAGGCCCATTACATTATCTGACCTCTCATGTCAACAGCTATTAGAACATATAGGTAGTTTGTCTGTTCCACACTATATGCGTTCACAGACCTCACTTGAATAAGCTTCTTGGTTCAGTACCACAAGCACCTGATTTTAAGAAACTAGTTTAGCTTTAGGGTCTTTTTACACTATTTTGGTCATATGTGATAGCACTGTTGAAAATGACCTCTGTCGGTCATTAGGTATTTAGGGCGATGAAGGCGACATTGTACGCCCTTTCACGCAATTACATTAAGCCTGTCATACTAATTTGAGTCTTTTCTGGTCGATAGCGCTTATAATTTAATATAGTAACTTTACAGACTTATCCAAGCGTAATCATCAAATACTATCACCGACCCCAAGTAATTGAAAAATCGGTTTTCATCCCCATATTTTTAGCCTGCTTCTAGCTGATGGTATTTCGTCTATCCTGCGTGCATGCATTTTGACCATCCATGGAGTGTGCTATCCCACATATATAGTTTCTGCCTATCCACGTTCTATTGTTCTATAAAATCGCCCTCGAGCTAGGATATTATACAAACACACGCATTAACTTCCTGTGCCTTTGAACTGGTCATCGGATCACTTTCATAACACATTTTCTGCCAATCACATGGAAGAAGACGATTTCTCAATTTGCACATGCACGTTCCTTTCCAACATTCTCACAGTCCAGCTGCTGGCGCTACCTCAGTTAACCTGAGAGCCCGCGGTCCACCGAACGTTGGCTGGGGTGAGGAAGCACGCTTCTGACGTTTGAGCTAAGTACAGCTATTGATATGGTACACACGTACCAGCTATTTTATATTTTATGTGAGTTTTATGCCATTTTGGACGTTCTGTATTAATGCTGGACCTTGCTTCTTTAGGCAGTTTGTAGTTTTAGTGTGTTCCGAAGAAGGCGTGGTTATCTGCGCCGAAATCTAGGTCACCATCATGTTTCTATTTCCAATTGAGGCGGATACTTTGTAATCATTAAATTATTCACGACTGCTGATGTGCCGCAGTGTTAATAGTTCTCAAATGTATAATACTCATTGTTGGGATCATTATCGACACAGTCAATGCATCGATATAAATGTGCCAAATTCCAACACGCCTCCTTATATTTAAATCACACTCAAGTTGCATTCAACATTTACTAAAATTTTAAAAATTTATCCTTGCTCAAAGATTTGGTAAAAATGTTTGCTGCAGTGCTTTCTGAATCTACTTTAAAATGTCTACAATTCCATTCATTTAGCATTCATTCACAAAATGGTTTCAATTTGTAGCAAGGTTACCACATCTAGCAATACTGAATTCCGCAGAGTTGTCTTGATATACTTAAAGGCTTAACAGGCTTTGAATCAAAAATATTCAAAATATATTGAATTAACTGAACTTCAGTGATAGCCTTTGACAGTACTACATACTCAGCAAAAGTAGAAGGTTTTGTAATGCGTCTTTAGTTCTTAGGTTTCCAAAATATTACATTTCCAAACAATCTAATTTCATGGTCTGATGTGGACTTACGGTCTTCAGAATCGCCTGCACGATACATGTCCACAAAATAATCTAAAAAATTAATATTTTCAGCCTTTTCATATATTAATTTAAAACCTTTTGTTTCATACAAATATTTCAATACTTGCAAAGCATACTTAAAGTGAGAGTCATTGTAACAGTTTTGAAATCTACTCAAATAGTTTGCACTTTAACTTGTGTATTCCTGAGCTAATGTACAGGAGAGCACCTGCTAAGTTCCTGTGTTTAGTAGCATGACTCTTATCTTGTGCTATTTCTAGTTTCAAATTTGCTTCCATTGGAGTACTGTACAACACTGAATGTTCAATCTGATATTTCTTAGCTAGGGATTCAATAAAGCTTCCCTGACTCAGAATCACTATGTTCCTTGCATTATTATAATTAACGTTTATCCCAATATAATTCTTTACTTCACCAAAGTCTTTCATCTAAAATCGCTTGGGTTACTGATTTTTTGTTTCTTGCGTTTTTCCTTTTATTTTACGGCAAATTAACAAATTGTCAACAAACACGGTTTTATAGATATATAATTTGTAGTAATCAGTACATGTAGGCAGTAATCATACATACTTCTTTTAAAACATTGAACTTTTAAGAGATCATCCAAACTATCATACCATATTGTAGGACTTTCCCTCAAGCCATATAATGCCTTAAATAACTCACAAGCTCTCTGTGTTTCAACCTTATATCAAGGAGGATGTTTCACATAAAGTTCTGAGAAAATTTAACCATTACGAAATGCAGTACAATTAAACCCTTTTGACAACAGAATGCCAACAAAACTTTCAATGTTTCTGTCATAGCAACTTCCAAATAAATAACAATTTCTTTTTGATGAAATTACGATACAGCCAATCTTGTTTTACAGTTGTTATCTGATTTTATTATAGAAACTCACTTTACATCAAGAATATTTACATTCAGTGGTTAAGGTACAAGTTTACGGGTTTTATTTGGTTTCAAACTATCGATTTCTTTTTACGTTTTTCACTTCCAAATTTCTGACTCATTACATTTCATCGCCGCCTCAAAATTTTCTAGACTTCAACACTACAGAAGTTTACATGAATGAAGTTATTCATGACATTATCAAAAACTCTCTCGAGGATTCTATGTTAGCTATTGGACCTCCTCACATCTTGTTCCTGTTTTTTTTTATTTTTTTGTGTTTGCTTGGACGCAATTTGGTACTCCTTTCTTCCATCTGCCCATTTATTGATTCATCGTCTGTGCTCAGAATCACTAATATGGTCACTTCATGGTGCAGAGTCCTCAAAACCATTATATCTGACGTCATATTCAGCAATATCAACTTGACTGAAATTATTACTTTGCTGGCCGGTGTGGCTGTGCGGTTCAAGGCGCATCACTCTGGAACCATGTGACCGCTACGGTCGCAGGTTCGATGGTTGGTTGGTTTTGGGGAAGGAGACCAGACAGCGTGGTCATCGGTCTCATCGGATTAGGGAAGGATGTCGGCCGTGCCCTTTCAGAGGAACCATCCCGGCATTTGCCTGGAGCGATTTAGGAAAATCACGGAAAACCTAAATCAGGATGGCCGGACGCGGGATTGAACCGTCGTCCTCCCGAATGCGAGTCCAGTGTCTAACCACTGCGCCACCCCGCTCGGTCACAGGTTCGAATCCTGCCTCGGGCATGGATGTGTGTGATGTCCTTAGGTTAGTTAGGTTTAAGTAGTTCTAAGTTCTAGGGGACTGATGACTACAGATGTTAAGTCCCATAGTGCTCAGAGCCATTTGAACCATTTTTTGAAATTATTACTTTGTTGTTAATCAATACTCTGAGTCCAACTGTACTACACCCTGCTGAAATCCCTCTTCTTTACTATCCAACTTTGACTTTCTTAGCGGTTCTGGCACAGATACAAGAATGTCGGCTTTCACGACCGGATGTTTCAGCTGCGGAGAATTCTCCTGGGTTGTATGGCTGTGGTACATGGAAGTCTTCTATCCCTGACTTTTGGTCCAAAGCTACGTTGGACATCTTCAGAGGTGCTCCTGGTTGTGCTGAGTCTTGCCGACTGACGAGTCTGACGTCGAAGAGCGGCCTAAATACCGTGGAAAGTGGGCGCGGTCCGGATTTCACATGATAGCAGATATAAACCTTCTTAAAGATAAAATATAACTATCGATCATAGAACGTCAAAGAGAAAAACTTCTCATCAATTCTGTAGCGCCACTACCCATATATCGCTGAGTTTCATGGCTTCTTCTTTTCTGTTAAAATTATCCCCACGTTTATATATTTCAATGACTTTTCTCTATAGCTTTGGATAATAGTTCGCCATAGTACATAAAACTTCAGTTTACTACGTGATCAACCAACTGAAGGGAAAGCAGACAAGTCAGCTGTGGCGGAACATGCTCTTCAGTTGGGTGATCTCGACAATGTGCCTCATGTGTCTATGAATCTTTGCTTGTTCCTGACTGGCGACAGTCAATCTTTAAAAATCTTGGTTTGCCACATTTGTAATGCAGCCGCTCCTGGTAGTTTGAACTACTTTTCTCTTCAGTGTGAAATCCATTGGGTTTTATGCTTTCGCATCCATCCCTGGCTTTTAAATCCATCGTCTGAAGTTTATTTTTAACATAGTCGACTGTTTGATCGCCTTCTTTCAAAACATCGGTCAAGTCCCCAATACAGTTTACGAATCCTGGCAACGATTTCTACATGTAGTTCAGCATCTTCTTTTCTGTCCCTTTTGAATCTGCTGATTTTAATTTATTCACTTTTTCCAAAAATAATGAAGAATGTTGCTGTGACCCTATAGTCTTCGAAACTGTTTGTCCAAGTTCTTTACGTAAACAATTTGTAGTGCTGTTGATTCTTTGGAGTATAATTTGTCGATCTTTTTCACTACCTCAAACACAGTTTCCTTATCATCTACGAATTATTGAGCTTGTTCGAGATTATTCCATATATATGAGGCGTCAAAATGCAAATTGCTGTAAATCCACCTTTTCTCGAAAATGAGTTTGTCCCACCATTTTTTTCTCTGTGGTGCCATCTATCGATTACACTAACAAAACAGTTTTTTTTCTGCCCTCAAATGTACCTCGAAAACCGTCTACAGATGTAAAACTCTGTCTTTCCACTTCTAGTTGCAAAGCAATACTGAGTGAATCCATTGTATGATAAAGAAGAACTTGGTGTATCCTTAGCATGCGCCATTATTAATAAGGTTTGAAGATGCAAAACTCGCTTTGTATGCATTATGAATTTTGTCCGAATAATACAGCTTTCCGTCCTTATTACTTCATATACTTTACTTTTGAGCCGACGGGTGGCAATTTGTCAAGTTGTCCCTACTGCAAACTAATGTGAAACAAGGAACAGTAGCAAGTAAACTGTTACCTACCCATATTGGCTCGTTTTTCTTGGCTTGGCTTGTTTGTGAGTGCATGGAGAGCGTTTGTGGTATTGTTGTTGGATAAAATACAAAGAGTGCTTTATCATTTCCTCCATAATCATGGGTGTTACTGATGGAAAACATGTACAATCAGTTCCAAAAGGAATAGGCCATAAAAATGGGACAATCCTTGTGACTGGAAGAGGAACAAAGCAAAACGCATGAGGTAACATTGAGTCCTCAACCCTAGTATTTTATGCGATGTCACTGCATGGAAATAATAAGAACTTCATTACCAACATTTCTGTATACAGTAAGTAAAACTGTGATGTTTTAGGTTTATGTTAATATAAATTATGTTCATTTCATATGGCTGCAGTCAGGAACGATTTCCTTGAATGAACAGGGCATCATTGACTTTATAATCATTTGTTTAGGAAAACGTAGTACAGTACAGGATTTTCTTAGTGCATTTTCCTAGCTTTCTCCTTATTAATACTGTTCTATGGTAGATATTCCGCAAGTGGGTTTCCAGTTTGTCTCAATTGCAAGCCTGCAGCTTCATCAGTATATCAGTGTGCAAGAGTATCAATACAGGATATAAGGAGATCACATCAGGCCTTTTATAAAGTTGCAGACAAAATTAAACAGGACTTGTTTATAATTATACACACATCAGTCGAATCTCCGAGGAGGCGTCGGATTGAAGCAGCGGATTCAACGAAAAACATCAGATACTATTTGCCCCATCTGAAAGAGGTAAACCAATCTCAGCAATTGCGTGTGGGCCAAAAGATGTTTACTTGTGTTTCTTGGCATATCAACAGCGAGAATACAAAGAGTCTGTTGATGGTACTTACAGACAGGAGAAGCTCCAAGACGAGGTGGAGACGTAATGTTGAATATTTATCAACGAAAACGAGTGTGGTTGCATGGGGGCTTAATTATAAATTTAATGCAAATATTTTTAATTTTTAGTAGCTAACTGTCCGGTTGCGCAGTCTCGTAAACGGTTGGCCCTGACTAGTTTTAGTACGCAATCTGACTGCATAGAATAACAACAAAGAATGAAAGAAAATTTCCGTTAACACAATTAATTAATTAAGTCCCCAGCAACTATAAAACCTACGAAACCAAAACACAAGTGTAATTGTTCTGTGTGTGGAAGTGTGATTCAACGTACACATCTGGCACGGTTCTTCTTCAATAAGACATGAAATTTTAAATACCATTTATGCTGATGTAATTAAAAAAAATAGAAATACTATAATTGCATAAGGAAATCAGAATTACACTCTAATACAAGAACACAAGCCAGATGCTTTGTTGACTGAACCTGTAATGATGCATTATTTAAGACATTGAAATAATAAAAAGGAAAGGGAATTTTTTTTTACCTTCATATTCACTCCTGGAAATGGAAAAAAGAACACATTGACACCGGTGTGTCAGACCCACCATACTTGCTCCGGACACTGCGAGAGGGCTGTACAAGCAATGATCACACGCACGGCACAGCGGACACACCAGGAATCGCGGTATTGGCCGTCGAATGGCGCTAGCTGCGCAGCATTTGTGCACCGCCGCCGTCAGTGTCAGCCAGTTTGCCGTGGCATACGGAGCTCCATCGCAGTCTTTAACACTGGTAGCATGCCGCGACAGCGTGGACGTGAACCGTATGTGCAGTTGACGGACTTTGAGCGAGGGCGTATAGTGGGCATGCGGGAGGCCGGGTGGACGTACCGCCGAATTGCTCAACATGTGGGGCGTGAGGTCTCCACAGTACATCGATGTTGTCGCCAGTGATCGGCAGAAGGTGCACGTGCCCGTCGACCTGGGACCGGACCGCAGCGACGCACGGATGCACGCCAAGACCGTAGGATCCTACGCAGTGCCGTAGGGGACCGCACCGCCACTTCCCAGCAAATTAGGGACACTGTTGCTCCTGGGGTATCGGCGAGGACCATTCGCAACCGTCTCCATGAAGCTGGGCTACGGTCCTGCACACCGTTAGGCCGTCTTCCGCTCACGCCCCAACATCGTGCAGCCCGCCTCCAGTGGTGTCGCGACAGGCGTGAATGGAGGGACGAATGGAGACGTGTCGTCTTCAGCGATGAGAGTCGCTTCTGCCTTGGTGCCAATGATGGTCGTATGCGTGTTTGGCGCCATGCAGGTGTGCGCCACAATCAGGACTGCATACGACCGAGGCACACAGGGCCAACACCCGGCATCATGGTGTGGGGAGCGATCTCCTACACTGGCCGTACACCACTGGTGATCGTCGAGGGGACACTGAATAGTGCACGGTACATCCAAACCGTCATCGAACCCATCGTTCTACCATTCCTAGACCGGCAAGGGAACTTGCTGTTCCAACAGGACAATGCACGTCCGCATGTATCCCGTGCCACCCAACGTACTCTAGAAGGTGTAAGTCAACTACCCTGGCCAGCAAGATTTCCGGATCTGTCCCCCATTGAGCATGTTTGGGACTGGATGAAGCGTCGTCTCACGCGGTCTGCACGTCCAGCACGAACGCTGGTCCAACTGAGGCGCCAGGTGGAAATGGCTTGGCAAGCCGTTCCACAGGACTACATCCAGCATCTCTACGATCGTCTCCATGGGAGAATAGCAGCCTGCATTGCTGCGAAAGGTGGATATACACTGTACTAGTGCCGACATTGTGCATGCTCTGTTGCCTGTGTCTATGTGCCTGTGGTTCTGTCAGTGTGATCATGTGATGTATCTGACCCCAGGAATGTGTCAATAAAGTTTCCCCTTCCTGGGACAATGAATTCACGGTGTTCTTATTTCAATTTCCAGGAGCGTATATTGACGAAAAGCACTCTGATCATTACAATATCTCCATTCGAACAACATCTGCTGTCTAGCCCATCAAAACTGCATAAAACATGGAACAAGCACTCCCTACTACAACATCTCAACACCGACTCACTAATACCACATCTCGATAAGCACTGACTACTGCCACATCTCGACAAGCAATCTCCACCAAGACTTCTCGACAAGAACTGCCAGTGGAGGCGGCGGAATAAAACTCTTTGGCGCAATCTCTGGCGCTGTGGCTCAGTGTAGCCACCTTTCATATGCCCTTCCTCCACGGGCCAGAATTTGATGGTATTTTTCCAGCATTGGTGGTGAAAATACCACCAAATTCGTCCGCAGAAATACAGACAAAAATAAAAGATAATATTAGTACGTAAATATCACATAATTAGATAAAATTTTGGCTTTGCACTGACCTTTCAATAACCTAATATATAAAATACAGTAAGCAATACAAATTCTTTCATACATGTGACTTTACATAATAGTTTACACAATACACAAAAAATCAGTTAATACAAATGTTCACATAAAATACTTTCAATGATTCAAAAAAACAAGTAGTTGGTAGTTCCAGCAGTAACACCCAGCAATGGTCAACAGGTGCAAACAGCAAGAAGTAACATCATTTCAGTAGAAACCGTTCCAACAGTGGCACCCAGCAATGTTGAGTAGGTGCAGACACCGACAAGTAATATCATTTCAATAGAAGCAGTTCCATCAGTTGCACCCAGCAATGTTGAACAGATGCACACACCAACAAGTGACATTATGTCAGTAGAAGCAGTTCTATTAGTGGCACCCAGCAATGTTGAACAGGTGCAGACACCAACAAGTGACATTATTTCAGTAGAAGCAGTTCCATTAGTGGCACCCAGCAATGTTGAACAGGTGCAGACACCAACAAGTGACAACATTTCAGTAGAAGCAGTTCCATCTGTGGCACCCAGTAATGTTGAACAGGTGCAGACACCAACAAGTGACATCATTTCAGTAGAAGCAGTCCATCAGTGGCACCCAGTGATGTTGAGCAAGTGCAGACACCAACAGGTGACATCTTTTCAGTAGAAGCAGTCCATCAGTGGCACCCAGCAATGTTGAACAGGTGCAGACAGCAACAAGTGACATCATTCAGCAGAAACTGTTCCATTAGTGGCACCCAGCAATGTTGAGTAGGTGCAGACACCACAAGTGACTTCATTTCAGTAGAAGCAGTTCCACCAGTGGCACCCAGCAATGTTGAGCAGGTGCAGACAGCAACAAGTGACAACATTTCAGTAGAAGCAGTTCCATCTGTGGCACCCAGCAGTGTTAAGCAGGTGCAGACACCAACAAGTGACATCTTTTCAGTAGAAGCAGTCCATCAGTGGCACCCCGCATTGTTGAACAGGTGCAGACACCAACAAGTGACATTATCTCAGTAGAAGCAGTCCATCAGTGGCACCCAGCAATGTTGAGCAGGTGCAGACAGCAGTCCATAATATTCAATATCACTAATCACACTGTTCATCAGAGTTTATCAGCAGAAATTAAACATGTCCTAGTGGCACTAATCATGCAGAAAAGGTGCAAGTAACAGTCCATAATATTCTCTATCACTAATCACACTGTTCATCAGAGTTTATCAGCAGAAATTAAACATGTCCTAGTGGCACCAATCGTGTAGAGAAAGTGCAAGTAACAGTCCATAATATTCACTATCACTAATCACACAGTTCATCAGCAGAAATTAAACATTTCTAAGTGTCACACATCAATGTTGAACAGGTGCAGGTGTGAACAACAGTTTGAATGCACACACAATTGCTTTTACAAAATTATTATCAATGCTCTTACACTAAACATACAAATTATAATAAACACACAAATGATATCAGATAATTGTCATATTAAATATTACAAATACACAAATATCAGTAAACCTATAATATTTATGGGTGTCAGTGCAAGCCACAACAAACAAGTAAAATAATATTTTGGAGGTAGGTCGGTACCAATTATCTGGGATTAGGAAGGGAAAACACACAAAACACACTCACTCATCTTTCGTCCACATTAGTGCTACTGCGTAATTGAATAGTGTTAACTGTGTAAATGCAATTCTGTCAAAATTTGATGTTCATCATGTCTATCAAGTAGTAGTGGCAGCAATGTATAACAGTCAATAATAGTTAGTCAACGTCGTAGTCATCATGTCAAGAGCAATGTTTGCCAACCAAATCAAATGTACTGTTGCTGAACAACTGTCAGTGTGCCAAGATATGCAAATGCTTCCTCTCTCAAAAAAAAATATATACTGCTTAGTGATTTAACAAAGTGTGTGTGTAGACAATCTTCCTTCTACTTGAGTGTTCTAGTCTGCCATCTTCATCCTCCTTGTTCCATAAAAACCAACAAAAAAAATATGCTCCTCACTTACTTTACCTCTTATCCACCAAAACTCCAATAATCATCAGCATCACATAATCTTAATACTTCAATAATACCTCTTACGTCGATACATATAAACCTTATCATCAATAGCATTTACCTTACCTCTCGTCCACCAAAACTCCAATAATCATCAACTTCACACAATCTCAATACCTCAATAATATCTCTTCAATACGTCGACACATATAAACCTTATCGCCAATATCATTTCCCTTCCATAACAACTCTTTCCTCTAGTCAGTCTCCTCGAACAAGTACAGATAAAATCCTAGTGCAAACTTCAATTCATCATCCCATGCAATCCGAAGACACAGTGTCCACACACAACCTCTGTGTAATCCATCTGACCCAAATCTTCTACTCATTATGAATTATAAAATACATTTTGGTTACCTTGTCCATCATTAAATAAAAGAAATGCATGCATGACCTCTAACAGCCTTTAGTTTGAATAACTTTCAGTAAGTAAGTACGAGTACGTAGTATGAAAGATCACATAAGACTTTGAGTGAATAAATTGTAATATTTCACAGTGTGTACACCACTTCAAGAATCATGGCAAATCAGAAACATACATGTGGAGTATTTCTTGTGTCAATTGTCACTTCCTATTTCAATTGCTCATGAAGAATGCAGTGTAATAAACTGTCAATGGTCTAAACCTAGTGTTGGTATGTCATGTCGTTAGCTTCTTT
Organism: Schistocerca piceifrons; assembly: GCF_021461385.2. Taxonomy (NCBI): domain Eukaryota; kingdom Metazoa; phylum Arthropoda; class Insecta; order Orthoptera; family Acrididae; genus Schistocerca; species Schistocerca piceifrons. Next base: position 261,755,944 of record NC_060141.1, read on the forward strand.
CCTATTAGCATAAATTTATACAGCTTCCATAAAACCTCCAGCTCATGTGACTTCAATGAAGTTTCTTGTACTAATGTCGTTCGTAGCATTTTAGTAGTTCATTTTCTTATCTTAAAAATATAAGGCACTGAGAGTAAGCAAAACATGCAATAGCGAGTAAATATACCAGTAGAGAACAGAATATCAACAAGTGGATGCAGCACAATTCCTACAACGAGGCTCTGCCAAGCAAACAATCTATAATTAATACCATAGTGTGACCTAAACTCCATGTTCGTACCCAGTATATCAGCATTTCTATGTACCAAATTAAAGAGTAGTTATGACAACAAAACAGAAATGTGTAAATATGCAATCCATACGCAAAGCAGCAAATATATATCTTACATAATAAACAGGTCATAAGCATCATATCAGCATAAGCAAATAAATGTTCATATGAAATCTTAATAAGTAAACATATAGGCGCAAGCAGATAAATCACAAAGTACAACTTACACATATATCAGCACAACTAATCAGGTGACAAATATAATTTAAATAAATAAGCACAGCAGGCACATAATAAAAAATATGACATCAGTGAAAAAGCAGTGCAGCCAAGCGATGCATAATATACATAAGTAACAACCCTGTTCATTAATCAATCATTGTCAAAATCAGTTAATGTACGCAAGCACGCCATTTCACAAGTAAATTCATAGAACATGAAATTTAGCACAAAGTATAAATCACGTAATCGCGAGCAGCAAATTACGTCTAAAGTACATAACTAAGTGGAAATTTGTTACATGAAAAATAAACTCAATTAATAGTTACCTTTTTAGTTTATTAATTTCTTCTTCGAAATTACATTCTTCCTGAAATTTTCTCCATAGCAAGTCCTCTTAATGTCGGACAGACACAGAATTTACCTGAAGTTCTTAAATATTTAATACAACCGTATCCTGAAAAATACTGAACGTTAATAACATAATTTATCAAGTCACTATAGCTTTATACTGAATTTAATCGGAGACTATAGACTGTGTATTTGTTTATGGCTGTCAGTGCATTCGCACCGAGCGCTCGATCAGCTGTAGGTACGCGTGACGTAAGAAGTAATTGTTTGCGGTCAACGACTGCCTTGTGCGGCGCGCAGACTTGACTGTTGCTTTGAGTATGTGCTGCCGCCGGAACGCGGCGCGGTATCCTTGTACCCTCCGTGTGTTTACGTATAACTGTTAGTCTCTCAAAAGTATGTCATTCCACAAAAATTTTAACGTTTGATATATGATGTATTCCCTTAGAGCGTCGAGATTTAAGAGTTTCTACTTCGACAGTGTTATCATGAATAATTTTGCGAACTCTATATGGACCGTTATAAAGCAAAAAAAATTTGCGACACAAGCCTTTTCCTTTGTGAGACTTAATTAACACCTTCTGACCAACTGACAAGATTTTTAAACGACCAGGAAGTTTAGCTGATTTCTCTCTTCTAGCAGCCGCAGATGCAATATTTTGCAGAGCCAGGTTGACAACTTCAGAATGCCGCAGTTTCCGTAAAGGCGGAAAAGGAACGATTTCAGAAATGCGATTTGTCAGTGCTTTGTTTTTTAATATCAGTATAGGCGGTAAAGAAGTTGAATCATTAGGGAGTTCATTCAGAATGTTTTGAAAAATATGAAGATACTGATCCCATGTTCTGTGATTCTGATGACAATAAAGTCGACACAATTTATTGATTTCCTTCATCCATCTCTCTGAAGCGTTAGATTGAGGGTGAAAAAGTGAGATGAAAATTGGTTTACCAAATTTTAGAGCGAAACTGTGATCCATTATCTGATGTAACCTTATCAACATGACCAACTTCTTTAAGAAAATGTTTGATGAAAGCGTTAGATACTGAACGGGCTGTTTCTTTGCGTAAAGGTGTAATACACACATATTTTGATGTCAATTCCACTGCTACGAAAATGTATGCAAAACCATTAGTAGAACGAACCACTGGACCGAACAAATCAACTGCAGCCATCTCCTCTAATTTCGCTGGAATGATAGGAAACAATGGTGCTCTGTGAGAAATAGTTGTCGGCTTAGCCTTTTGACATAATTTGCATTTGGCAAGAACAGATCGAATACGTTTTTCCATATTACTGAAGTAGCAATTTTCATGTAATTTATGAAAGCATTTTCTGGTACCAAAGTGTGCATAACTGAAATGTGTGTACCAAATCAATTTATTAACCCACTCATCAGGAATACAAACTAACCAAACAGTGTTGTCAACCGGTTTTCGTTTAAAAAGAATATCATTGCGAACTAGATAATACTGTCTAATCGCTACGCTTTCCTTTTTCCTCCACTTCTCCTTAATGTCCTTCCAGATTGGATCCTTAGTTTGCTCCTTAGCGATGTCCTGGAGCGAAGACGAAATAAAATTCTCAAACGCAACACCTTCAATATACATCAAACAATAATTGTTTTCTTTGCAGTCCTTCTCAGCACTTCGTTTCAAACCCATAGGTGCACGTGATAAAGTATCAGCAATAATATTTGAAGAACCCTGTATGTAAACAATACTAAAATCAAATTCCTTTAGATACAGCGCCCATCGTGACAATCTTCCATGTGTTAATTTTGTTGACATAAGAAATTCCAGAGCTCGATGATCGGTGTAAACCTTAGTATGTCTGCGAAACAAAAATGTCCGAAATTTTGTGAAAGCCCAAACAACAGCCAAAGCTTCAAGTTCCGTAATCGAATAATTCTTTTCTGAATTAGAGAGAACACGACTTCCAAATGCAATAGTCTTCTGTACTACAACGCCGTTTTCTTCTATCTCTTGAAATAAATGTGCACCTAGGCCTTTGTATGATGAGTCCATCGCCAAACAAAAATCTTTAGATAAATCCGGATGTGAAAGAAGTGGAGCAGCAACTAAAGCATCACGAAGTTGTTCAAATTCTGATTGAGCTTCCTCATCCCAACACCAATTAGATTTCTTTCCAGATAGTTCACACAAACGAGGTGTGGTCAAATTGTCCAATCTAACAAAGCGTCTAAGAAAATTACAGACACCAAGGAAACTACGAACATCACGTTTTGTGGTAGGAACAGCATAATTACGAATAGCGTCTAGTTTCTCTGGATCAGGAAGAATACCTTCTGTAGAAATAATGTGACCGAGAAATTTCACCTGAGAACGACCAAATTCAGATTTTTCCAAGTTCACTGTAATGCCAACTCTTGCAAAAATATGTAATAATGAATCCAAAATTTTGTTGTGCTCACTCCAAGAACGTTTAGCAATGAGAACATCGTCAACATATGAAGTAATATTGTCACGAAGATAAACAGGTAAAATTTCGTTTAAACTACGAATGAATGCTGCTGAAGGTACAGTAAGTCCAAACGGTAATTTCCGAAATCACTTTTGGGTAAAATAGTCATATCCGGTTATTCTTTAACGACTCTATAGATAGATTGATAGTCGAAGAGTTGTTGTGACAGATGCAAAGAATAGTAAAAGAGTAGGCAGCGGTGCAGAAAACTAAAAGGGAAATAGCACCACTACAGCTCGGGGCCCTATGCACGCTAAGGCACATATTCACTTAGTGTAGCGAATCCCCTGAGGACTTTAATAGCCGCACATAAATTCCAGTTTGGTGGAAGTGCGACCATAAATTACTCTAACCATGAACATGGATGTATGTCATTCTTTGAATTGCGAAAGATCTTAAATTTCCGAACAGTCAAAAAGTGTTTATAGTCAAAGTTTTCGCCTCGTGGCGACAAAGACCTACCGCGTCTGTCCCAGTCCGAATGTCGATTGTTGTCAAGTTCACGCGCCTGGCGCTCTCTTGTTGCATCCCGTAAATGAAACAAATTATTTTCTTCAAAGCCCTCTGCTATCTGTGATTCTAAATTTCTTCTGCTGTCTTTTCCTACGATTTTGCCTTCAATTTGTTTGACTTGCTTTCGTAATGCCTCAACTTCCCTTTTAATGCGTTCATTAAATTTTCCCTGATTTTCAACATGTTTATTTATGTTCTGGTGCTCTTCAGTTTCTGCAAATGGTAATGGAGCTGTATCATCCGAATCTCTGTCGCCATTTAAGCTAAGACTTGTCAATTTATCTGAAATCTCCTCAACTCTTTCCGATAAGTCACCTAATTGTTCTTTCTGTTTATTTACGTCTTCCATAAGTGGCGCGACTCGGGTTTCAGTATTAACACATTTAGTAGTTAACTGTTCATACTATTGTGTTAGGTTATTTAATCTGTCATTTGGTACGGATTCCTCGATTCTCTCAAATATTTCTTCCTTATCGTTTGCACGTTGTAAATTTAACTCTGAAAATTTCTGTACTATCACGCGATCTCTTTCTTCCTGTTCTCTATCCTGTTCCCTTTGTCTAATCTCTACTGCAACTAATCTATTATTGTGAGAATTCAAAATCGGTTGTACTTCTTCTCTAATTTCTTTCTTTAATTCATCTTTCATGTTTTTGAAACATGTCCCTATTCGTGAATCTAACCGTGTCTCCATTGTTTCCATCTCTGTTTTAATTGTTCCTATTTGTGATCCCATTGTTTTTAATTCAGATCCTAACTGTGATCCCAGTGAGTCTAACCGTGTTTCCATTGTTCCCATCTCAGTTCTAATTGTTCCTATTTGTGAGTCTAACCATGTTTCCATTGTTCCCATTTGTGATCCCAGTGTGTCTAACTGTGATCCCAAATTTAATATTGCACCCATCAACTGCTCCATATGAACTGGTTCAAAATTCCTTTCACCCCTAACAATTTCCCACAAAACCAGCTTCCTTCGTCATAGCTGTAAAGTTATCTGTGTTCGATACTATTCCAGAATCTTCTGTCGCTAATCTCGTATTCTGTGAATTTTCTGATTGAGAAAAATTTTGAAATGGTCCCGGACTATCTTCCCGACTTATTAAATTGTTTTCAACTTCATCATTCATCATACTGTTCTCCTGTGTTGGCGAGTTCGCCATGTTAACAATTTCGTCATTCTCACTATTCATCATTTTTGCCTTTTTCATTGATCGCATAATAATTTACAAAATGTACAAAACTCGTCACTATACGAAAATTACAAACAATGACACTTTATCACCAACAACACCATTCACACGAAATGCTTCCCTCAAACACGATCAACGAACAATTGAAATAATTGCACTAAATTGTCAAACTCGTAGACAAGACAACAAAAATTAAATTCTGCAAAAAAAAAAAAAAAAAAAAACATTAAAAGAATGACAATTACCAAATCTACACATGCAATATAGACTACAATTACTAAACTACGAATTACTACAACACTACTACTGTCTGCTATTTATACAATCTGAAGAATTCCAAGGGACGATCCGAAGCAGAGGTCGCCACGTGCATGGGGACTTAATTATAAATTTAATGCAAATATTTTTAATTTTTAGTAGCTAACTGTCCGGTTACGCAGTCTCGTAAACGGTTGGCCCTGACTAGTTTTAGTATGCCATCTGACTGCATAGAATAACAACAAAGAATGAAAGAAAATTTCTGTTAACACAATTAATTAATTAAGTCCCCAGCAACTATAAAACCTACGAAATCAAAATACAAGTGTAATTGTTCTGTGTGTGGAAGTGTGATTCAACGTACACATCTGGCACGGTTCTTCTTCAATAAGACAAGAAATTTCAAATACCATTTATACTGAAGTAATTAAAAAAAATAGAAATACTATAATTGCGTAAGGAAACCAGAATTACACTCTAATACAAGAACACAAGCCAGATGCTTTGTTGACTGAACCTGTAATGACGCATTATTTAAGACATTGAAATAATAAAAAGAAAAGGGAATTTTTTTTTACCTTCATATATATTGACGAAAAGCACTCTGATCATTACAATATCTCCATTCGAACAACATCTGCTGTCTAGCCCATCAAAACTGCATAAAACATGGAACAAGCACTCCCTACTACAACATCTCAACACCGACTCACATCTCGATAAGCACTGACTACTACCACATCTCGACAAGCACTCTCCACCACGACTTCTCGACAAGAACTGCCAGTGGAGGCGGCGGAATAAAACTCTTTGGCGCAATCTCTGGCGCTGTGGCTCAGTGTAGCCACCTTTCACAGTTAAGAAGTTTGTTGAGAAGCTGAAACCAGTTCAATCACACTACTGCCAAGGAAAAAAACATCAGTAGACTCTTTATGTCCATTGAAAATTCGATTGCAAAGCTTTGGAAAATGTTTTATTTGGATCCAGAGAAAACTGTGGACAAAGTTATGTACGAGTCTTTCAGATCTATTTTTGTATCTGATTATAATATCAGTTTCGCTTCCCCAGCAACCGACTGTTGCTCAGTGTGCATCAGTTTAGAACAACAAATAAAGCAATTAACCTGAAATACTTGAGATGAGGTGAAGAAACAAGAATTGACAACACAACTTGCTTTACACAAAGCTACAGCAAATGCTTTTTATGATGTATTGAAAGTTGAAGACAATGATGAAATAACCTTGGCATTTTACTGCCAGAAAAACCCTCCATTGCCTGCACTGCAAGATCAAAGTGCTTATTATGCATGTCAAATGTACATGTATAATTTTACTATCTGTCAAGGACCATCTGGTTCATGGCAAAACAAAGAGAACACGTTTATATACACATGGAAAGAAACAGACTTTGGAAAGGGATCCAATTAAATTGTTTCTTGTGTACAGCACAGGTTAACATCTACAGACCTAACTGACATCAATACCATCCAACTGATGTCAGACAGATGTGGAGGGCAAAACAAAAACCAGACGATGTTGGGTATGCTGTGCTATTGCCCAACGCAACAAGCTCCTGTCAATGTGAAATGAGCAGCTGGACATTCGTTTCTCCCGCCCGACAGAATTTTTGGCCGAACAGAAAAGGTTCTCAGGTCTAAAGTCGCAATTACCTCACAGAGTGAGTATAATGAAGTGTTTAAGGATCACAGGATAGTCTTGCAATTAGGAGTAGATGTCAACAATCTGTGTTGGAAGGAAGCAGTTGCTGATGTCATTAAGCCACATTGTCAATGGCACTTCAGATTTGCCCCTGTAAAACGGGTTGTGACCACCAGAAGTAAACAAAGAAACGCACTAGTAAGAGGTGAAGTGGCTTATAGAATGGACGCTGGTAAAGGAAGAGGGATATGCAGACGAGGCAGAGCCTACTCGTCTATGGAGCCAAATGTTATCAGAATTGGAAGAGCCTTAAAGGAAGCTAAATTGAAGGACATTTATTTCTTGCTCAAAAAGCATTTCGGGCACACTTGGGAAGAAAATTAAAATCTTGCTTTCTACAAGAACATAATTCATTGTCAGACACCTAGGAACAATGCAGATGAAGATTCAGACTTTGAAATTCATCCAGAGGACAACGAGTTGCCAGTGTAATTTAGAGGGGACGGGAGAGGACTTGAAAGCTTGTGGCGTATTAACTACCTTCCAACTATTGTTTAATGTCACATAATTTGTAATCACATTCAGGTTTAGTCATTAAATCTTTTGTAACAGTATTAAGGTGTCTTTTTATTTTTGTTATTTTAATATATGCACATCAATCTCTACAGCAGCATAACTCGGTAGATCCCTGGGAACAGAGGCAAAAATTGGTGAATCCAAATTATTTTAGGCAACAACTAGCAAAATAAAAGCCGAATATTTCAGGGATTATGAGAAATATACTCCTTAGGTAAGCATAAATCTATGATGAAAAAGAATTTCAAGTATCTGCCATATGAAGTAAGTAAGAAGTTTTTTGCGTTTCTTGAAAAAATGTTCTAGTGCAATCACTGCATTTTGCTTCTGGACGCCTCATATAGATTTTCTCTATGCCAAGTATCCGCTTTGCCATGTTCGTTTTCGCTGTTGAAGCAACTATATAGCATTTATTCCTTTTCAGATACGTTTCCATTCGCCTTTTCCAGTTCCCAGAGTCTTCTCCATCAAAAAGCGGTATCTTTATCTCAGCCACGTTCCATTTCACAAACGACACTTTTCGAACAACGATCTTCCTTTTAGTTCGCAACCGATCACTATTTTCCCGAATAACATTCTCCTTTTTTAGTTTACAACAGTAGACTGCTACCATCTTAAGAATATTTATTTGGAAAAAGGTAAATACAGTTACATCGGTATTTACACAGTGAACGATTCATAGCACATGCAGCTGACTGGCTAAAGTATGTGCAGTAAATATATAATGCTCGTTGTTGATTTCCCTATCGACACAATCAAAACTATCGATATAATGTACCGTATTCCAGCACTGACATCGGCAGATAGTGTGTGTAGTGCTATGAAACAGTGTGTGTACTGTATGTTGTGTGTGCAGTGACTGGGAATTAGACATTAATGAACAGTGTAGCATTAGGCTTTCATCATTATTAAATAACTTGTTTGTACCCTGGGGCAACCCTAATGAGGTAACACTGTTCTAAACAGTCCCCTTGTATTCATGAGGATGGGTACTCCAGTCTTTATCCAGCCATCCTGATTTAGGTTTTCCACTGTTTCCCTAAATTAGTTCAGGCAAATGTCGAGATGGTTCCTATTATAAGGCCACAGTGAACTACCTGTCCATCCTTATCATTCTACACCGGAACGCCTGTATATGGGAATTACTTTATTTTTGTAGTTTTTAAAGTTTAACGCCAAGACGTGTCCAATAGCCTTGTAAAGTAAACCTTGTTGTTGTTGTTGTTGTGGTCTTCAGTCCTGAGACTGGTTTGATGCAGCTCTCCATGCTACTCTATCCTGTGCAAGCTTCTTCATCTCCCAGTACCTACTGCAACCTACATCCTTTTGAATCTGCTTAGTGTATTCATCTCTTGGTCTCCTTCTACGATTTTTACCTTCCACGCTGCCATCCAATACTAAATTGGTGATCCCTTGATGCCTCAGAACATGTCTTACCAACCGATCCCTTCTTCTAGTCAAGTTGTGCCGGGAACTTCTCTTCTCCCCAGTCCTATTCAATACCTTTTCACTAGTTATGTAATCTACCCATCTAATCTTCAGCATTCTTCTGTAGCACCACATTTCGAAGGCTTCTATTCTCTTCTTGTACAAACTATTTATCGTCCATGTTTCACTTCCATACATTCCGGTTTTCATGGGTACTATGCACGTTTTCACCGCTGAATGATCGTGTGAACACTACTAAGTGGACCTCCTCCTTTAAATTTTCCATTGTCGTGTACGACATATGTACATAATTTCTTTGTGAGGAGAGAGGTGGAGCGTGATCTCATGTCACCTTTAGTAAAATTACCGTTATCGGCTAGATAAAAAAAACACTCTTACCTTTTGGAGGTGTCCAAACCTATGGATAAATAAAGCTACTACTAATAATACTACTGCAGTACATTAACATGTGACAAGTCGCTTCTTTGCAATAATTCTCAGACCCATTTCCTCTTTTTCTTTTTTTCTTTCCCTGCTGTAGCTAATAAATTTCGTCACACTTTTCCTTTTGTGTATCATTCTTAACCTTCCCAAACCACTTTGCCTTTGATGTCTACAATACTGGAAATACTATTGATGATGTGAGAGTCTCTTCAATATATCAAAGGGTAGACTGACTAGTATCACAGTCTAATAAATACAGTCACGACGCTCTCTGGTGTCAAAGTTGTTACCGTTTGATAACTGGAGCGACACTAGCGCTTCAAGCGACTAGAGACTGGTCAGTCACATGCGTCGTAAGGATAATGTTCGTTTTTAATTATTTTCTACTTAATTAGCGAAATATTTATCATAACTGTGCATTCCATGCGTTGGTAAATTACCAAGAGGCATGAATTATCGTGAAATACATGTAAAACCAGCATAATCACACTGAATTAATGACATAAGCTACAACTTAATCATGAAAAAATACTTTCCAATATATGTGTATTTGCACCTTACTCCGCTGAAAGCAAGAGAATATTAACAATTATTTCATGTGAAGCCTATATTTTTGTTGTTGACTATTGTTATTATCACAGGCGCTCTGCTTGACACTTTAAATGTATTTTGTGAATTCTAATGAGTCACCCGTTCTTACACTTCACTCGGCTGTCCAATACATGAATAATTTTGTAAATGTAATTATTTTTGCTTCAAAAGCGAATTTGTTGAAGAGTCTTACCATTTGTAGCTCAATTGTGGAACTGGTTTGTTCTGTGTTGGGAAACTGTTTTATTGTTTTTGATGGTTTAGTATCACGCTTGTGTCGTTTTCTCTTAAGATACAGCTGTGGTGGCTTATTTCGTACATTAATTAATGTAAGTATTACATTCCATATAGGATTCCCAAGATCCAAATCGGTGAGCTGGCTGAAAATGTAGCGAACGGAACTCCACTTTTCTGGCTAGATATACAAAGACTTTCTGCAAAAGGTCAGGTCTTACAGTATTTACTAGCGATTTTTTTGTTATTAAAGGAAAAAGACATTATTCGGTAAATAATCGTGTACATGGCAAAACTGTGCTGTAAACTATCGTTTCGAAAATTCCAGGGTCCTCAGGAAACTAATGAATAACAAATGTGGTGTCATGTTGCAGTTGCTGTTATTGTCGATTTTTATCGCACTACATAATGATTCCCTGTCATAACAACTATTAGACAGATCGGTATAAACGTTAGCATTAGCACTCACCAGATAGCGTTTTCAGAAGTGTGCTGGCTAGCCGCTCGGGGCGCTGCTGTCGCTGCAGGTAACAAAATCGAGAGGAGAGTCGCGACTGTTATAGACTGTGGTAGTATTGTCAAAGAACTTTTTCATCGTGACTCTGAAATGCCATAAGTTGTTCAACCGACATAAATTATTTTCGAATGTGCATGCCCGCACCACTACATCCATGATAACACGCCGAAGTTGAAAGTGATAAAATATGAAATTCTCTCACTATTCACATAAATCGATATCTATCGAATTACAATTGACATTTGGTCTGTTTATAGAAAAAAAAGCGAAGGTGTTTGTAAACAGTGTACAGGTGATTTGTTTTAGCTGGTTTTAGCTTGAGGGTGTGTAGTACCGTTGTGTGTGTGTAGCATATAATTTGGTTTATGTAGTGAATGATTAGTGTTTCCTTTTTGCAGGTTCATGACTAAAAGTTGGAGAAGCGAAGGATAGAAAACCGACGAAATAATTCGTTTCTAACCACAAGGAAATGCCTCGAAGTGTCCGTGCAGCCGGTTTTGTAATTTTTAGGTACATCAGCAGTAAAATTGAGTACCTATTACTACAGGCGTCATATGGGGAGCATCATTGGACACCTCCAAAAGGTAAGAGTGATTTTTATCTAGCCGATAACGGTAATTTTACTAAAGGTGACATGAGATCACGCTCCACCTTTCTCGTCACAAAGAAATTATGTACGTATGTCGTATACGACAATGGAAAATTTAAAGGAGGAGGTCCACTTAGTAGCGTTCACACGATCATTCAGCGGTGGAAACGTGCATAGTACCCATGAAAACCGGAATAGGCAATGGTTATTAGCTATGTAGCTCTATTGTTTTGCATATTTGTCACAACGTATCCGAGAATTCTTCCCATGCTACTAGTCATTTCCTTTCCTGTGCCACTTTCAAATAGTGATGGAAAGTAAAATCCTGTCAGCTTTGCTATAAGCCCTAACTTCTCCCGTATTATCTTTGCAACCGTCATGTGAAATGTTTGCTGGTGGCAGTATAATCATTGTGCAGCTGGCCTCAAATGCCGGTTTTCTAAATTTTTCTCACCAGGACCTCGTGAAAAAAATGTTCATCTTCCCTCCAGGGATTCCATTGTAGGATTCCATAGCATCTCTATAATAATTGCTTGCCGAGGGAACCAACTGCTGTCACATCTAGCAGCATGCCTCTGAATAGCTTCAATGTCGTCCTTTGACCTGACCTGACCTGACCTGGCAGAGATCCCAAACACTCAAGCAGTACTCAACAAAAGGTCACAATAGAGTTATATATGTTGTGTCCTCTGCAGCTGAGCTATAGTTCCCCAAAATGCTCCTACTGAAACAAAGTCAACCATTCACATTCCCTTCAACCAACCTGAAATGCTTGTTCCATTTCATATTGCTCTAAAACGTTTGGCGTAGGTATTTGACTGACACACCGTTTCATGCAGCACTCTTCTAATGGTGTATTTGAATGGTGTGGAATTGTTTTCTCTGCTCATCTGCATTAACTTCATTTTTCTTCACTTGTAGCAAGCTTCGTTTTATCACACCAACTAGCAATTTTGTCTAAGTTGTTTTATGTCCTCCTACATTCACTCAGCCATGGCACCTTACTGTACAGCACAACATCATTAGCAAGCAACTGTAGACTGCAGCTCACCCTGTTTTTCAGATCACTTATGTACATAGAAAATAGGAATATGCCTGTCACACTTCACTGGAGCACTCGTAACAATACCCTTCTGTCTGATGTATACACTCGCCATCAAGGACAACATGCTGGGTTCTGTTACTTAAGAAGTCTTCACTCACACACTTGGGAAACTAATCTGTATGCACAGACCTTCATCAACAGTCTGCATGGGGCACTGTGTCAAATGATTACCAGAAATCTAGGAATGTGAAATTTGCATGTGCTCTTCATTCGTGGTCCACAGGATATCGTATAAGAAAAGGGTAATCTGAGTTCTATACAAGCAATGCTTTCTAAATTCATGTTGATTTGTGGACAGAAGCTTTCTTGTCTCAATGAAATGTAATACGTTTGCACTTGAAACGTTTTCAAGGATTCTGCAACCAACTTATGTTAAGGACTGGTGTGTGACTATGTGCATCCGTGCTTTTTCCTTCATTGTGCACTGGAGTCACCTGCACTTATTTCCAGCTGCTTGGGTCTTTGCAAAGGGCAAGAGATTTGTGATAAATGCAAGCTAAGTAAGGGGCGAATGCCGCAGAGTAATCTCTGTAACACCAAATTGGAATTCTGTCTGGACCTGGCAACTTACCTTTTTTCAACTCTTTCAGTTGCTTCTCTAACCCAGGGATGCCTATTTCTATGTCCTCTATTCAGCAGTCTGTGTGCCAGTATGTCTCCGTGATTATTCTGTGTGAATGATTTCTTAAATGTGAAATTTAAAGCTTCCCGCTTTCTGTTTACTGTCTTCTAATGCCACCCCAGACTAGTTGACAAATGATGTGATAGAAGCCTTTGACCTACCTAGTGATTTTAAGGACGAGCAAAGTTTCCACTTCTTGATAAGATCTTTTGCTAAGATATAATGGTGGAAGCTGTTGTGTACTTCTTGCATTGATCTTCTTACTGATGCATGATTTTCTATTGACTTTTGCCTGTCACCATTTGCACTTTCTATCAGTCTGTTGGTAGGGAGGAGGGGGGTGGAAAAAAAGAAAAGGCAAACAGAAAATAGCAGCATCAAATGTTCTTATGACCTGTAATCTATGCAAGTATTGCCTGCTATCATGAATTTAAATTTAAGCATTCCTTACAGGTTTATGGGCTAACCAGAGGCAAGTGTTGCATTAATTTATTGTTGAATGCTGATAACACTTGGCTATTCAGTATGTTGTGTCAAAGAGTATTGTAGAAAATACTGCCTTAACCAACCTAACCATTTGTTTTAGGCACTTAATTTATATGTGATAGTGTTTGTTGTTCGTAACATAAGTTAGTCTAGGGACCAATGACCTCAGCAATTTGGTCCCTTAGGAATTCACACACATTTGAACATTCTTTCATCTAGTGTTGTGGTCATATATGTCTCAGTTGGAAATGACTGAGCAATGTAGGTTGAAAACTCTAAAGCTGAAGAAAGACGTTTTTGGCTATAAATGTATTGGACTGCCAAAATAATCTCATCACCAATTATATAGAGAATTATAACTATTCTTTCCCCCATAAAATTACAAAATTATCATATCTGCTGGCAGCAGGTTGAACATTACTTCAACCTCACTAATTGAAATTGTACACTCAAGACTACAGTATACTGGAATATAAATGTAAAACAAATTAAGAAACAGACAAATTCATTGTGAAATGAGATTCCCAAGGAAGAAGGGTGCCACTAATTCTTTCACCAGAAATTTTGCTAATCAGTGGAAAAAAGTCAAGCTAGATGAACCAGTAACATTTATTAGGTAATTACTTTTGAGAAAACAAACATGTCGTGGTACTGTTAAGTTGCCATTGTTAGCACTTCATTAGATATGCTATAAAAATAATGCCAGTCATTGAGGATGGAAAGACACGTGCATTGTGTCAAAATTGGTAATGGATGATACCCTTCTGCTGAGCGCACACATCAACAGCTGCTCATCTGCTGAGTTTGTGCCTCCGTGTGAATACCAAAGCATCCATTACCGCCAGTCAGCTTTGACCTGTGATGTCATCAAAATGGTGGGCACTGCCATTTCACACTTACACAGCGTGTCATCCAAGACGTCACACACTAAGCAAATGAAGAAAAACATTATTATGACATCACCTATAATCCAATTAATTCAAGAAAGAGTATCAGTCTAGCAGGACACCCACAGGAATTTGGGGTTTTGGACAGGACAAAGTGAACAACGTACCTGCTAACAATACACAGTTTAAAAAAAAAAAAAAAAAAAAAAAAAAAAAAAAAAAAAAAAAGGTAGCAAAAATTCACAAAAATCTGATATCGAAAATGTTACATGTTCAGCTCAAACGAACCCCACGATACCATGAAAGTGAAAATCACTCTAAAGGCTGGTATCAAAAAGTTCACTTGACATGTATCCTGTATAGCTGAACCAAAGCCCACAGTGCCAACAAACCAAAACTCCCATGTCTAAACTCTTATCAAAAACCCAACCTGAGCAAAATAACTGCAAAACACACCATGATACCCACATATCAACTAATAGTTACGAACTTCAGTCAACAACTCAGCACACAAAATCATAAAAATTTGCCCCAAAATCAGTTTCCACTCCAACATATCAAAGAAAATTATGCACATAAACACCCCTCCCCCTCTTCCGTCCCTCCCCCAACCACTAGATTTAACTTACAAACTTAGGGCTGTATAGTTTACCAACAAATTTCAACACTGCAATTGACAATAGTTTTCAGGCAAACTCTTCCTTCAACAGAGCTCATAAAGTTGAGACTCTATAGTATTAGCACCAGCCCCCATTACATAATTTTAAAATTCTGCACACTTGATTCATCATTTAATGTTGAGAACCCCTGCTCCCTAAAGAAAATTAATCTAAAATAACAGTAGAGCCCTCTACACTGTATTGCTCAATTAATCCAACCAAAACCCATTTTGTCTGCCTACCTGCCACCACACTGAAAAATCACATCAGTAAACATAGCCAGCCGGGGGGGGGGGGGGGGGGGGGATGATGCCGCCCACAACCAGACTCCAATAACACCACTACCCCTCCCATATTATTTAGCTTTCCCAAACACAGACTTGTCAGTTTCCGCACCTAATCCTGCACCCAACACCCCTCAAAACAATCCTCTATACTTCATAAACTCAGAATGAACCTCCAGACATATTGCTAAAGTCCATCTCATGGGTACAAAACCCTGTCAAAGATAATAAGTCAGCAGAACACTATACTACTTATCCCTTGTTAGACTCAGCCACTTCAATTAATTTCATTACTTCACCCCACTGTTGATCCTTCATACATTCCACCACAAGGCAAAATAACTGCTGAGATTTAAATGTTGTGTCCATGTTGTCACCCATGGTGGCATCTTATGTACGACTGGCAAATTTTGTTGTTAGGTACATAACTAGTAACAAATGATAAACAAAAATTAAATTTCCAACCATTAACAACAAGATAACATACCATTTCCAAAGCTGAAAACAAATCAGTAGTGAACAACAATAAAATGACTCTGACAAGCCAGCAAAAATAGACTTCTAGAATAGGGAATAATATAACAGCACTTAGTCTGTTAGCTTCACTAACATCACTGAAGTACAACTCCTAAAGATAGACATTCAGCAATAGTGTGCCACCACAGAAAACAAAATGCCATCTCCAAACATGATGCATATTAGATACATGGTTTAAACATAGCATAGCTATGTCACAGAGCAGAGTCATGCCATATTATGTACTCCCTGCATTTACTTTTATTTATTCATGGTATCCTCTTTCTTCCTAGAATTTCTTTTTGATGATTGCTTCCTCTACGATCTTTGTGTCATATTTACTTCACTTGTGCTCCTCTTGTTTGTCACTTCTCAAATGCCCTTCTAAATTGTTAAATTTCCAGATATCGTGTGTTACATGCATGTAATTGTTAGCATTCAGCTCATTCTGTCTGTATATATCTCCTTTGGCATGGGTTCCTGAATACCATTCCTGTGCAATCCTCTCTATATTATGTTAAGGTGCTCAAATTTGTATTTTTTGTGTGTCTGTAAACCTACTATCATCCAGTTAACTCATTAGATTTTTATTGTAGCTGTCCGCAGATAGGTAGCTGCTGCTGTTCCATTTATAAATTTTAGAAGTACATATTAGTGGTTGCATGTGAAATGAAATTTCTTTATTTAAATATCGTATCACTGATTCCAAATAGATAGTAAGTAATAATGGAAACAACATGTAGATAATCATATCAGAAAAGCGGATTTCGGTCACTGTCCTTATGATGTATGATGTGGATGATATCCACTAAACTTTGAAGCTAGCACACTAACTGGAAATTGTTGTTGTTGTTGTTGTTGTTGTTGTTGTTGTTGTTGTTGTGGTGGTGGTGGTGGTGGTGGTGGTGGTGGTCTTCAGTCCAGAGACTGGTTTGATGCAGCTCTCCATGCTACTCTATCCTGTGCAAGCTTCTTCACCTCCCAGTACCTACTGCAACCTACATCCTTCTGAATCTGTTTAGTGTATTCGTCTATTGGTCTTCCTCTATGATTTTTACCCTCTACGTTGCCCTCCATTACTAATTTGGTGATCCCTTGATGCCTCAGAACATGTCCTACCAACCGATCCCTTCTTCTAGTCAAGTTGTGCCACAAATTTCTCTTCTCTCCAATTCTGTTCAGTACCTCCTCATTAGTTATGTGATCTATCCATCTTATTTTCAGCATTCTTCTGTAGCATCACATTTCGAAAGCTTCTATTCTCTTTTTCTCTAAACTATTTATTGTCCATATTTCACTTTCATACATGGCTACACTCCATTAAAATACTTTCAGAAATGACTTCCTGACACTTAATTCTATACTTGATGTTAACAAATTTCTCTTTTTCAGAAACGCTTTCCTTGCCATTGCCAGTCTACATTTTATATCCTCTATACTTCGACCATCATCAGTTATTTTGCTCCCCAAATAGCAAAACTCATTTACTACTTTAAGCGTCTCATTTCCTAATCTAATTCCCGCAGCATCACCCGATTTAATTCAACTACATTCCATTATCCTCGTTTTGCTTTTGTTGATGTTCATTTTGTTTCCTCCTCTCAAGACACTGTTCATTCCTTTCGCTGCTCTTCCAGGTCCTTTGGTGTCTCTGACAGAATTACAATGTCATTGGCGAACCTCAGAGTTTTTATTTCTTCTTCATGGATTTTAATTCCTACTCTGAATTTTTCTTTTGTTTCCTTTATTGCTTGCTCAATATACAGGGAGAGGCTGCAACCCTGTCTCACTTCTTTCCCAACCACTGCTTCCCTTTTGTGCCCCCCGACTCTTATAACTGCCACCTGGTTTCTGTACAAATTGTAAATAGCCTTTCGCTCCCTGTATTTTACCCCTCCCACCTTCAGAATTTGAAACAGAGTATTCCAACCAACATTGTCAAAAGCTTTCTCTAAGTCTACAAATGCTAGAAACATAGGTTTGCCTTTCCGTAATCTATTTTCTAAGATAAGTCGTAGGGTCAGTATTGTCTCACGTGTTCCAACATTTCCACGGAATCCAAACTGATCTTCCCCAAAGTCGGCTTCTACCAGTTTTTCCATTTGTCTGTAAAGAATTCGTGTTAGTATTTTGCAGCCATGACTTATTAAATTGAAAGTTCAGTTATTTTCACATCTGTCAACACCTGCTTTCTTTGGAATTGGAATTATTATATTCTTCTTGAAGTCTGAGGCTATTTCACCTCTCTCATACATCTTGCTCACTAGATGGTAGAGTTTTGTTAGGCCTCGCTCTCCCAAGGCTGTCAGTAGTTCTAATGGAATGTTGTCTACTCCCGGGGCCTTATTTCGACTTAGGTCTTTCAGTGCTCTGTCAAACTCTTCACGCAGTGTCGTATCTCCTATTTCATCTTCATCTACATTCTCTTCCATTTCTATAATATTGTCCTCAAGAACGTCGCCCTTGTATAGACCCTCTATATACTCCTTCCACCTTTCTGCTTTCCCTTCTTTGCTTAGAACTGGGTTTCCATCTGAGCTCTTGATATTCATACAAGTGGTTCTCTTTTGTCCAAAGGTCTCTTTAATTTACCTGTAGGCAGTGTCTATCTTACCCCTAGTGATGTGCACCTCTACATCCGTACATTTGTCCTCTAGTCATCCCTGCTTAGCTATTTTGCACTTCCTGTCGATCTCATTTTTGAGACGTTTGTATTCCTTTTTGCCTGCTTCATTTACTGCATTTTTGTATTTTCTCCTTTCATCAGTTAAATTCAATATCTCTTTTATTACCCAAGGATTTCTATTAGCCCTCATCTTTTTACCTACTTGATCCTCTGCTGCCTTCACTATTTCGTCTTTCCAAGCTACCCATTCTCTTCCACTGTATTTCTTTCCCCCATTCTTGTCAGTCGTTCCCTAATGCTCTCCCTGAAGCTTTCTACAAC
Organism: Schistocerca piceifrons; assembly: GCF_021461385.2. Lineage (NCBI taxonomy): Eukaryota > Metazoa > Arthropoda > Insecta > Orthoptera > Acrididae > Schistocerca > Schistocerca piceifrons. The sequence goes on from NC_060141.1 coordinate 261,774,771, forward strand.
CTCTGGTTCTTTCAGTTTATCAGGTTCCATCTCCTCAACTTCCCCCCATTTTGCAGTTTCTTCAGTTTTAATCTACAGTTCGCAACCAATAGATTGTGGTCAGAGTCCACATCTGCCTCTGGAAATGTCTTACGATTTATAACTTGGTTCCTGAATCTTTGTCTTACCATTATGTAATATATCTGAGACCTTCCAGTATCTCCAGGCTTCTTTCATGTATACAACCTTCTTTCATGATTCTTGAACCAAGTGTTAGCTATGATTTAAGTTATGCTCTGTGCAAAATTCTACCAGGTGGCTTCTTCTTTCATTCCTTACTCCTATTCCATATTCACCCACTACATTTCCTTCTCTTCATTTTCCTACCGTAGAGTTCCAATCATCCATGACTATTAAATTTTTGATTCCCTTCACTATCTGAATAATTTCTTTTATCTTATCATACATCAATCTCTTCGTCATCTGCGGAGCTAGTTGGCATTTAAACATTTACTACTGTGGTAGGCGTGTGCTTCGTATCTATCTTGGCCACAATAATGCGTTCACTATGCTGTTTGTTGTAGCTTACCTGCATTACTATTTTCCTTAAACCTACTCCTCCATTACCCCTGTTTGATTTTGTGTTTATAACCCTGTATTCACCCAACCAGAAGTCTTGTTCCTTCTGCCACTGAACTTCACTAATTCCCACTATATCTAACTTTAACCGATCTATTTTCCTTTTTAAATTTTCTAACCTACCTGCCCGATTAAGGGATCTGACATTCTACGCTCCATTCCGTAGAATGCCGCTTTTCTTTCTCCTGATAACAACGTCCTTCCGGAGATCCGAATGGGGGACTATTTTACCTCCAGAATATTTTACCCAAGAGGACGCCATCATCATTTAACCATACAATAAAGCTGCCCCTTTTCAGGAACCACATGTTTGTCTGGCCTCTCAACAGATACCCCTCCATTGTGGTTGCACCTACGGTACGGCTATCTGTATCGCTGAGACGTGCAAGCCTCCCCACCAACGGCAAGGTCCGTGGTTCATGGGGTATGCTGGAAATTATTATATTACGTAAAGTTTGAAAGTATTTTCTGCCTTGTTATACTGAAAAATTCTATACTACTGCAAAAAATGTTAGCTAGGAAAGGATTAGCAATATTAGTGCCATATATAAACAATAACACAATGATATTATTGCCATAGTCCACAGCATTTATAATCACTTGGTTGTAGCAAAATGTTTCCTGTCATATAACATGACATCACTAGTTTTTATATGTACCGCTGTGCTTGTATGAAGAAGTTATTCAGGATGCCATATATTGTCACACGTTTTGACATTTAACTTACTACGTGAAGTATCTGAGCGAACTCCAGTCCTTTATTATATTTTCCAGCAATTATGTTCCCATTCCTGCTGTATAATAACTGATAGTGTTTTCGTTTCATCAAGGGTATACATACGGGCCAAAAGCCCCGAAGCCGTGTTTGTATTGAGGAGGAGGAGTAGCATTCAAATCCCCATCCTGCCTCCATGTTTATGTCTCTGGTTTCCCTAAATAGCTTAAACTATGGCTTACCTTGAAAACAAAAGCAAGTGGGTAATTAGTCTCTTGAGAGTGTCATCCAGATCTTGTCATTGATTGTCACAGATTTCTGGTGGCTGGCAGCACTCAGGTACAATTGGTTGAGGTGGTTTTCTAAAGCATTTACAGTACCTTTTTCTGTCTAAGAACCACATTGTAACACCAAGCAAAACTAGATATAGAGGGGTGGAAATGGTGCTAGGTAGTGTTATAATTAACATATTTTTTTACTGGTGACAATCAATGTGTGTAAAAGAGTGATCCAGACTGATTTGTTCTTTTTCATGGGGAACTGTCTTGACAGCGCACCTACAGAGGTAAGTAGGGTGAATAAAGCACAAATGGTTTCAAATAAACATTGAATTTGTTTTCCAACTGTGTGGACAGTTTAAAAGACCATGATAATATCACACTGGGAGCAATTCATTACCAGCTAAAGATACGCAATAAGTTTGAGGGACCAGGGTATAGTCATAGCAGACTAAGGTAATAATTGATAGCATAGGCATGGGCTATAGTCTGCTATTACCAACAGGAAGGAATACAGGTGACTGTAATGCAATCACAGTGCGTGGACACAAGAGTTTAATGAACTCACGTAGCATGACGGCTATCTCACATTCAGACCCATTTGTTTGAATCATTAAGTCTGAGCACAAATAAATCTTCTACATCTACATTTATACTCCGCAAGCCACCCAACGGTTTGTGGCGGAGGGCGTTTTACATGCCACTGTCATTACCTCCCTTTCCTGTTCCAGTTGCGTATGGTTTGCGGGAAGAACGACTGCCGGAAAGCCTCCGTGCACACTTGAATCTCTTAATTTTACATTCATGATCTCCTCGGGAGGTGTAGTAGGGGGAAGCACTATATTCAATACCTCATCCAGAAACGCACCCTCTCGAAACCTGGACAGCAAGCTACACCACGATGCAGAGCGCCTCTCTTGCAAGTCTGTCACTTGAGTTTGCTAAACATCTCCGTAACACTATCACGGTTACCAAATAACCCTGTGACGAAATGCACCACTCTTCTTTGGATCTTCTCTATCTCCTCCGTCAACCCGATCTGGTACGGATCCCACACTGATGAGCAGTACTCAAGTATAGGTCGAACGAGTGTTTTGTAAGCCACCTCCTTTGTTGATGGACTACATTTTCTAAGGACTCTCCCAATGAATCTCAACCTGCCAACCGCCTTACCAACAATTAATTTTATATGATCATTCCACTTCAAATCGTTCCGTACGCATACTCCCAGCTATTTTACAGAAGTAACTGCTACCAGTGTTTGTTCTGCTATCATATAATCATACAATAAAGGATCCTTCTTTCTATGTATTCGTAATACATTACATTTGTCTATGTTAAGGGTCAGTTGCCACTCCCTGCACCAAGTGCCTATTCGCTGCAGATCATCCTGCATTTCGCTGCAATTTTGTAATGCTGCAACTTCTCTATATACTACAGCATCATCCGCGAAGAGCCGCATGGAACTTCTGACACTTTCTACTAGGTCATTTATATGTATTGTGAAAAGCAGTGGTCCCATAACACTCCCCTGTGGCACGCCAGAGGTTACTTTAACATCTGTAGACGTCTCTTCATTGAGAACAACATGCTGTGTTCTGTTTGCTAAAAACTCTTCAATCCAGCCACACAGCTGGTCTGATATTCCATAGGCTCTTACTTTGTTTATCAGGCGACAGTGCGGAACTGTATTGAACACCTTCCAGAAGTAAAGGAAAATGGCATCTACCTGGGAGCCCGCATCTAATATTTTCTGGGTCTCATGAACAAATAAAGCTAGTTGGGTCTCACACGATCGCTGTTTCCTTTGGACACAGCATTGTAACTCAGAAACTGTTTGAGTAGCATGTGTTTTCCTATCTTTACAAACAGTCAGAAAATCTTGCATCTGTCAAGTGATATACTTTCACACAGGTTCCCACATAACAGGAAAAGAATGTAACCGATAACATTCGAGCTCACAGTTTTTTCATGTGATTTGTAGTTTTACATGCACAGTAAGACTGTCATAAAGCCTAGCCGTCAAAATGTGGGTGGCAATGTAATAGTTAGACGGGTAAGGTAGGGTTACTGGATAAAACGTGTGAGGGTACCATAAGACAAGTGGAAGCATTAGTTAACACATGCATGAACAAGTTGACAGGTAAGAGGGCAGGACTAACTTTGTGCTGTAAACCCAACTGGAGAGTAGTATGTAAGATGCAGTTGAGCTGCATGGGTGTTGTAGGGAAGAATCTTTATAACTCCTGTTACCTCTGATGTAGCAGTGAGGTTGTTCATGTTCTCATCTACCAACTGTAAGTTCTGGACAATGGTGTTTTTAGTAGCGAGCAGACTGTCTTCCAAATGCAGAAGGCAAATGTGTTGGTGGACGAAAGTGCTGTGATAGCTACCTTCAAGGGAAGTGGCATGGTGGATAGCTGCATTCCTGTGTTTGGTATCTGCCTGGTCAGATGTTCGGAATACAGTTCTAAGTATTGATCCTCCTGCACTGAACCATGCTGTCTTGAGGCGATCTGGTGGGATGACACCACAATGCCAAGTAACTGTTTGTGGGCATTATTAATCATTTTGATTACGTCTCGTAAGGAACAGAGGTCTTTCGGTTGTTTCATGTTGATCGAAGCATGTTCACTTCTCTCATCCTCCAATTACATGCTGCAGTTTAGCTTCTTCATTGTGAAACAGTGACAATTTAATTTCTGCAAGAGTTACAGCCTGGAGCAATGTGTGCAGTAGGTTGTTCAATCATTCAAATAGCACACCTGATTGAGAGGGATGGATGTGGAATGGCAGTAGCTCAGTGATTATGGCTAGAAAAATGAACATGATGCCACACTGTATTTTTAAGCATTGTGTAGAATGCGGAAATTCACATGACAGACAGTGGTAATGTAGCAGTCAACTTGGCTTGCAAGCCGACAGGCAGGTGGTGCAGCCACAGTGATGTTGATAGGCACAACTACCTAGAAGACCAAATTTTGCATCTTAAGATGGAGTTGAAAATGCATATCATATAGTATGATGACAAGAACAGTGTAAGTAATTATCTGTGCTTGGTGACTGAGGTGTCAACATTTGGTGTTTAATAGACATATAGTGGGACCAACATGTAGTCATAGTGATCACCGGCTGTGGACTCTCGAAAGTTTAAAAAAGGAGTCTTTGGCATCCAGGGACTGTTATCTGATATTGCTCGTGAGTGTTGACTCTTGGGTTTTTCTGTGGTGTGGCAGCTACAAGAAGGCACTTGTCTACCACAAGACTGAAATAAGGCATTAGCAACACATTCTGGATCTCGCAGGAAACCAGAATCAGCATTTGTAATCTGAGATGTTTATGGGGTAGAGTTGAGTTTCCAATTCAATATTATTGCCTGCCATGGATGGAAGGCAGCTGTTGTTGTGGTCTTTAGTCCTAAGGCTGGTTTGATCCAGCTCTCCACACTACTGTACCCTGTGCGAGCCTCTTCATCTCCAAAAAACTACTGCAACATACATCCTAAATCTGCTTACTGTATTCATCTCTTGTCCCCCCCCCCCTCCCCCCAAACACACACACACTTTCTTCCAGTACAAAAGTGGTAATCCGTTGATGTCTAGAGGGTGTCCTATCAATTGATCCCTTCTTTTGGTCAGGTTGTGCCACATACTTCTTGTCTCCCCAATTCTGTTCAGTACTGCCTAATTAGTTACATGATGTACCCATCTAATCTTCAACATTCTTCTGTAGCACACATTTCAAAAGTGTCTATTCTCTTTTTGTTGGACCTGTTTGTTGTCCATGTTTCACTTCCACACAGGCCTACACTCCAGACAGATACCTCCAGAAAAAACTTCCTAACACTTAAATCCATATTCAGTGTTAATAAATGTCTCCTCTTCAGAAATGCTTTTCTTGCCATTGCCATCATCAGTTATTTTGCTGCCCAAATAGCAAAACTTATCTTCAACTTTAAGTGTCGCATTTTCTGATCTAATTCCCTTAGCATCACCTGATGTAATTTGATTAGATTCCATTATCCTTGTTTTGCTTCTGTTGATGTTCATCTTATATCCTCCTTTGAAGACACTGCCCATTCTGTTCTACTGCTCTTCCAAGTCCTTTGATGTGTCTGATGGAATTGCAACATCATCAGAAAACCTCAAGGTTTTTATTTCTTTTCCCTGAACATTAATTCCTTTCAAAATTTTTCTTTGTTTTCCTTTACTGCTTGTTCAGTGTACAGATTGAATAACATTGGGGAGAGACCACAACCCTGTCTCACTCCCATCTCAACTACTGCCTCCCTTTCATGCTCCTCGACTCATATAGCTCCCATTTGGTTTCTGTGCAAGTTGTAAATAGCCTTTCACTCCTTGTGTTGTACCCCTGCTACCTTCAGAATTTCAAAGAGTATTCCACTCAACATTGTCAAAAGCTTTCTGTAAGTTTGCAAATTCCATAAATGTAGGTTTGCCTTTTCTTAATGTATCTTCTAAGACAAGTCATAGGGTCAGTATTGCCTTATGTGTTCCTATATTTATCCAGAAATCAAACTGATTTTTCCCAAAATTGGCTTCTACCAGTTTTTCCATTCTTCTCTAAAGAATTCATGGAAGTATTTTGCAACCTTGACTTATTAAACTGATGGCTGGGTAATTTTCACACCTGTCAGCAACTGCTTTCTTTGGAATTGGGATTATTACCTTATTCTTAAAGACTGAGGGCACTTCATCTGTCTCATACATCTTGCACACCAGATGGAAGAGATTTTCATGGCTGGCTCTCCCAAGGCTATCAGTAGTTCTGACAGAATGTTGTCTACTCCCGGACCCCTGTTTCGACTTAGGTCTTTCAGAACTCTGTCAAATTCTTCTCGCAGTCTCATATTTCCCACCTCATCTTCATCTCTGTCCACTTCCCTTTCTATAATCTTGCTCCCTACACCACCTTTCAACTTTCCCTTCTTTTGTTAGCACTGGTTTCCTATCTGAGTTCTTGATATCTATACAGCTGGGTTGTCCTATGTCAAGTATCCTAGTTTAGAACTTGCTCCCAGCTCGGCCAGCTTCAATTTTGATGAAATTTGTATAGTCTGTACCTGAGGGATGTGCATGAACTTCTGCAAAGTTTCAGATTCACTTGTAACTTGGTTAACGTACTAGAGCCATTTTTGTGAATATCAATTTTTCAGAGACTGTAAAATCACAAAGAAATCTTCAAGTTTGGCATGCCACTGTTGCTAATCTAAAAGAGCTAGCCCCTTACTTCTGGGCATAGTGGTACAATGTTTTATGCTCAATGCATAAATGATGCCAGTAAAGATCAGAAAGTAATACTTTTGGCATAATCTCAGTTCAAAGTGGGTAACAAATCATTTTACAACTAGTAGGTAGTGAGGAAAGTGCACTTGGTTTTTTTGCCAAACTATTGTTTGTTTGGCTTGTAGATATTTCACAAACCAGGGCCTAGCGTATGTGTTTAATTACTGTGCTACCATTCTGCAAATTTGCTAAAAAGTGAATGTACCAAACTATGCCCATGTTCAAAGTCACATATCTCAGAATGGATACCTACCACACTACATTCATTAACATGTCAGTAGAGCACAATTTCGTTCTACTACAAATATTTATTTCCATTTTGATGTCTCTTTGGGTAATGTGCAAAAATTTTGCCTAAAATATGAAATTTTGTAGCTTAAGTATTCATTTTTTATTTTTTATTAATGAAAATTTAAACCTCTTGTGATAGGTTCATTGCTTCATTTCACTGTAGTGAAACTGCTACATAACTTTTTTCTGAATGCTAATTGCCTACTTATTGTTTTTATTTCTTTTCTTTAGTTAGGACTCAACAATTTGATGTTAGTGCCTGAAGCTTATCAAGTTGTTGTTAAAATGGAGTAACAAGATCAAGTCAGTGCATGCAGTTATAGAAATGCTGATTCCCAATGCCAGTTAACGGCATACAGTGCCTTAGAGGGACTGAAAGCTGTAAAGGAACTTCCATTAGAACAACAAAAATTGCTTACTTGACAGAGCGCTTTACACACTACTGAAAATGCTCAACTATACTTACATTGTGAAGCTTTACTCTTACAAAGGTTTGAATTTTTGCAAAGATGATGCTGCAACCCTTTCGGTAAGAAAAACCATACTGCACAGAAATGTTTTGTGTTCAGTCTACATGGAAACAGCTGATCAGTTAAAAAGGATAGACGACATCTGATATTAAACCTGCCCAAAAAATGTGCCATCCTGTAGAAAAGCATTTGATACAATGAAATATTCGCAAATGGAAGTTACACCTCAGTCAGATGAAGATGACGAGACTAACATTTACCACAATCTGAATGGAAGCTTAACAGCTGTTGGAATATCACCATTAAAATTTCAATGAATTGGTGCAAGGATACAAAAGGCTATGCAAAGTGAAAAATACATCAACTTGAAGGTGGAGTTACTAAGAAAACTGTAGCAATTGGAGGATTTGATCCCAGTGAACTGGAGCAGCCATGCACAAGCAAGCAATGCTTGACTTGTTTAGATTACAGCCAGCTGACCGAAAAATTGAGAAAAAAATTAAGTACATCAAATAATAATGAGGAAATTCAAATGTCAACCTTAGTTCCCCAAAGCTGGTCTATCAAAAAGACTATGGAAGGATTCAGTGTTCCAGAAAGAATGGTAAGAAAGACTAGAAAGTTAAAAGCTGAACAGGGAATATTGGCACAGCCATAAGGTAAATTTGGGGGAAAAAGCTTCCTGAGGCTGTGAAGGCAAGAGTCACAGAGTATTTTTATGATAAAGAATTTGGCCGGATATGTCCAGGTAAAAAGGACTGTATTATTGTTCAAGTAGATGGAGAAAATGTTTAAAAACAAAAGTATTTGTTACTGAGAAGCTTAAAAGAAGTGTTTGTTGCTTACTGCAATAAAAATGGACTGGAAACTGGAGTTTCCAAATTTTGTAAATTAAGGCCAAAGTGGTGTGTGACTGTTGGTGCACTGGTTCACATTCAGTTTGCATCTGCACAGTACATTGGAATGTGAAACTAACATTGGCACACTGTCCAATAAAAGAAGACTGTAATATTTTCTTGAGCAAAATTGTGTGTAATTTGGAAAAGAAAGATTGTACACTTAATCGCTGTGAAGTGTGTCCAGCAACAGAAGCTCTGGACTATTTGTAAAGTGTTTTCGCAGAAATTGATCCTGAGGATCCAAATCAGTTTAAGCAATGTTTTGACACAGACAGAGATACAACTGAAACCAGAGATATGACAGTGGAGGAATTCATTGAAGAATTAGTTACAACGCTTTTGGCCCTTTGTTCTCACTACTACATTGCAAAGCTTCAGGGCAAGCATTTGCAATTGACTAAAGAAGGTCTCAAACCAGGAGAATAGATTAAATTAATGGATGTTGCTGAAAATTATTCCTTTATTGTCCAGCAAACAGTTCAAGGATTTCATTGGGAAAATAGCCAAGCTATGTTACATCAATTTCTTATGTACTACAATAATAATGAAGAACTTAAAAGGATCAGCTACTGCCTAATCAAGACTGCCTCCGACATCAAATCCCTGAAGTGCACGTCTGCAGAAATTAAGCATATCCATCATTTTAGTGACGGTTCTGCTGCCCAAAACAAGAATTTTAAGAATATTTCAAATCTTTGCCATCATCAAAAAGATTTTGACATCACTGCAGAATGGAATTTTTTTGGAACAAGCCATGGGAAATCACTACATGGTGGTACTGGGGGCACAGTTAACGTTCAGCAGCAAGGGCTATCCGCCAGCATCCAATTGAAAACCAAATCTTAGCACCAACTTATCTGTTTCAATATTGCAAAGCAAATGTGCAAGGCACTGACTTTATTTATATCAAAAAAGAAATTCTTGAAGATGCAAATATTGATCAAGAAAAGTGTTTTGAGGATGGATGTACAGTTTCTGGTACAAGAGAGCATCACCATTTTTTGCCAGTTGATGAAAAGCGACTTCAGATTTGTGAAGTATCAAATAATATGTTGTGCTTTATAGCAAATGTTGACCGAAATGCTAAGTTACTTCTAAACGTGTAGCCATTACTGAACTATAATCTGGCAAGTACAATGCTTGTATTTATGATGGAAAGTGGTAGATAAGAAATATCTGAAGTTTCATACAAGGGAAAAGATGTCTTGAGTAATTTTGTGTTTTCTCAAGGAGCTGCTCAATCATTTCATTGGCCTGCTAGAAGAGATATATGCTGGATTCAAGAACAACAGATAATTGCAGCCGTTCCAGTTCCAGCCGCATCAATGATGTGGTGGTGATATCATTTGCCGCAAGCAGTAGTTTCAGACATCAGCAACCAATTTAAAGCATTCGACAACAAAAGACTCCCACATTCAGGCTTGGGAACCTCCGGTAAAGAAACCCACCTGTGGCTGACCGTGCCTGGCAGTGGGGTTACCAGTCACTGGGATTGGTAGTGACTTAGCCACCGTGGACAATGGAAGGATTTTTCTCAAATTACAAAAAAATGTTAATAGTTCAGGTGAAATTTTTGCACCTTACCCAAGACAACAAAATGGAAGTAAGTATTTCTAATACAATGAAATGTGCTCCATTGACTGGTGTTAATGAATGTAATGTGGTAGGTGTCCATTTTGAGACACGTGATTTAGAAGGCAGGTACAATTTGGTACATTAAAATTTTTAGCAAATGCACAAGATGGTAGCACAGTAATTAAACACACAAACTAGATCCTAATTTGTGAAACATCTGACAGCCAGACAGACAATAGTTTGGCAAAAGACAAGGTCCATGATGCCCTTTCCTCACTACTTATGGGATGTTAAACTACGGAGCAAATTTGTCGCAAGATGATTTTTTGCCCACTTTGAACTGAGATTATGCCAAAAGCATTGTTTTCTGACCTTTATTAGCATCATTTATGTGTTGAGTACAAAATGTTGTACCACTATGCACAGAAGCAAGGAACAGTGGCATGCCAAACATGAAGATTTCTTTGTGACTTTCTGGTCTCTGAAAAAATGGTATTCACAAAAATGGCTCTAGTACCTCAACCAAGTTACAGGTGAACCTGAAACTTTGCACAAATTCATGCAGGTCCCTCAGGTACAGACTGTACAAATTTCATTAAAGTTGAAAATGGTTGAGCTGGGAGCCCTAGGACACCTGACGCAGCTGCTTCTCTTTTCCTCAAATGCCTCTTTAATCTTCATGTAGGCAGTATGTGCCTTTCCCCTAGAGAAATGTCCTTGTAAATCCTTCCATTTCCTCTAGCCATTCCTACTTAGCCATTTTACACTTTCTGTATTCATTCCCTTTCACTTGCTTCATTTGGTACATTTTTATATTTTCTCTTTCCATCAATTAAATTCAAATTCTCTTGTGTTATCTAAGGGTTTCTACTAGGCCTTATCTTTTTAAATATTTGATCCTCTGCTGCCTTCACTATTTCATCTCTTAAGGCTACCCATTCATCTTCTACTGCAGTCCTTTCCCCTATTCTAGTCCACATTTGCCTAATGCTCAACAACCTCTGGCCATTTCGACTTAACCAGGCCCCATCTTTGTGATTTCCTACCTTTTTCCAATTTCTTGTTTTAATCTACAGTTCATAACCAACAAATTGTGGTTAGAATCCACATCTGTCCCTGACATTTTAAAATCTCTGTCTTACCATTATATAATCAGTCTGAAACCTTTCCGTGTCTCCAGGTCTCTTCCACATATAAAGCCTTCTTTTATTATTCTCAACCCAAATGTTAGTGATGATTAAATTATGCCCTGTGCAAAATTCTACTAGGCAGCTTTCTCTTTCATTCCTTTCCCCAAGTCTGTATTCACTTGCTATTTGCCTTCTCTTCCTTTTCCTACTGTCAAGTTCCAGTCCCAATTAATTTTTTGCCTCGGTAAACTAAATTTTTGTTATCTCATCACACATTTCTTCAGTCTTGTCATAATCTGCAGAGCTAGTTGGTATGTAAACTTGTACTACAGTGGTAGGTTTGGGCTTCATGTCTATCATGGCTATGATAATGCGTTCACTATGCTGTTCATAGGCTCTTACCTGTTTTCCTATTTCCTTGTTCATTATTAAACCCATCCCTGCAGTACCCGTATTTGATTTTGTATTTATAACCATGAATTCACCTGACCAGAGGCCCTGTTCCTCTTGTCACCAAACTTCATTAATTCCCACTGTATCTAACTTCAACCTATCCATTTCCCTTTTTAAATTTTCTAACCTACCTGCTTGATTGAGGGATCTAACATTCCATGCTCCAATCCATTAGCCCACCAGATTTGTTTCTCCAGATGACAGCCTCCCAAGTAGTACCTGCCCAGAGATCCAAATGCGGGACTATTTTACCTCAGAAATATTTTACTCAAGAGGATACCATCATCATTTAACCAGACAATAGAGCTGCATGCCCTCAGGAAAAATTACGGCTGTAGTTTCCTTTTGCTTTCAGCCATTCGAAGTACCAGCAAAGCAAGGCCGTTTTGGTTGATGTTACAAGGCCAGTTCAGTCAATCATTCAGACTGTTTCCAGGCTGCTGCCCTCTTCAGGAAACATACATTTGTCTGGCCTCTCAACAGATACCCCTCTGTTGTGGTAACACCTACAGTATGGCTATCTGTATCACTGAGGCACGCAAGCCACCCCACCAACACCGACGTCCATGTTTCATGGAAGGCAGTACAATACAAAATAAGGATTGCCACATATTTGACTGGGGTTAAGCTAACAGAGTTGGCAGTATGCTTAGAACAAGGCCAGAGTAGAAATTTTGACTGTGGAGGAAAGGTACAGGTAACTGAAATGGATCATTTTCTGGATAGGATTAGGATAGTTTTTCCATCCAAACCACAGCTTTCCAATCAATCGTGAAATTGCCACACCGGCATTGGACTGGAGATAAGGGTTTACGGAATAGGTTCTGGATGTATGTATTTGTGGTTTCTGTATTGGCTGGATCTGGTACCCAATAGGTGGGCACTTAGTAAGGTATCAAAGCTTTCATACAGTCAGTTGAAAGCAGCAATGGCAGCCTTTAATATTTTTCCAGGGATGAATGCACAGGATAGTAGCTGGAAAGATAGTTATAGAAATAAGTACATAAACTAATGATGAGACACAAGTGTGTGTAGTGAAACAAGTGCCAGGATATTCTATTTCTATGGAAACTGTTGTGGAGGTATACAAGTGTTTAATAACAAGGCAGCTATGGGAATGCAGTCAGTGCTGGAGGCGAGATAATTTTAGTCATTACGAAGATTCAGAGTCAGGTTCCAGCTCTCAGCTGATACACAGATACAGAGTGGCAAGTTAAGTGTTTATATTTTTCCGTGTCTTCCTTGAGTATATTTATTAAATTTCATGCTTGTTTCTCTGTTTACGATGTTTACTCTCGCATTTTTGTAAGTATAAATTCATTTGGTCCTTAGAGCAATAGTTGCTCTGTGAACAGGGAGCTATGTAGTTCATTAACACTTTAGTGTCCATCAGGAGGGTAGCAAGTTGCATATCTAGAATTGTGCGCTTTTATAGTTCACTTCCAGTTAGTCCTGCTAGGACAACTAGGATGTGTTCAGGCTGCGTGCAGACGCAGGAGGAGCTGGCCGCAGTTCGCAAACAGCTGAATGTGCTTTTGGTTACGGTCAGCCACCTTCAGGCTGCTGCCTGGGGAGTAGCGGTGGCAGAGAATCTGGCACATAGCATGGGACACTTCAGGTGTCGCTTATTTTGCCCACAGGTCTGCTACCAAGGCACCGCCTAGTGCGAACGACACGTTGGATCTGCCCTCACAGCAGGGTGAGTGGCAGGTGGTAACGCCGTGGTGTCGATCGAGGTGGAGGGCTAATGTGTAGACTGACCACCTTGCCTCACCGCTCACCCGTTCACCCTGTGAGTGGACAGGTGGCTGTTCCTCTAGCAGGGTCCAAGCAGGCACAATGGGGGGGGGGGGGGGGGGGAGGAGATGTTTACTAGTTATTGGGAGCTACAATGTTAGGCACTATAACCCCTTAGAAAGATAGCATTCTGTTCTGGAAAGAAAGCCAATGTGCGCTGGGTATGTCTATGGGGGGGGGGGGGGGTCCTTATCACAGATGTGGAGGCCTTACCTGTGGCTGTCGAATGTGCAGTGTGCAGGTGTCTGCATGTTGTGCTCACATCGGCACCAACGATACGAGGCCTATTGCTTGGGTTCTAAGGCTATCTTCAGTTTGTACAGGCAGCTGATGGAGGTGGCTGACCTCACATGTGGGGAGCAAACAAGAGCTTGCAATTTGCAGCATAGTTCCCAGAGTTGACTGGGGTCCTTTAGTTTGGAGCCGAGTGGATATTCTCAACCAAAGGCTTCATCGATTCTGTGATGCTCTTGGCTGCAGATTTCTAGACCTGTATTATCATGTGGGGATTTGTAGGACTCCCCTTAATAGGTCAGTGGTGCGCTACACAAAGGGAGCAGCTACTCCAGTAGCAGAGTACTTCCAGAATGCACATGAGGTTTGTTTAGGCTATGCAGTAGTTTGAGGTGTTCTGATGAACACTCGCCAGTTGATATGCAGCAAGGGAAGTCTGACGGCATTCAGAATAAAGACACTTCCACTATCACAGTTTTATAAGTAAACTGTCAAAGTATACTTAATAAAGATCCCAAATTTACTGCCCTCCAGGAAAGTTCTCTAGCTCAAATTATTCTTTAGCTCAAATTATTCTTGGGACTGAGAGCTGTTTGAAATCTGAAGTGGAAAGCTCAGAGGTATTTAGTGTGTCATGTGGAATGTATATCGGAAAGACAGCTTAGAGGCCACAGGAGGGGGGTGTTCATTGCAGTTGACAAAAATATTGTCTCTTTTGGGGTCAAAGCTGAATATGACAGTGAAGACATCTGAACACATCAACAAATAACTTGGTTTTACCTACACCTGTTATGTTTTTACTGTCCAACTGATTTGTTGTGACAGCTCTAGAGTCATTAAAAGAAAGTCTATGGTCAGTAGCACGTAAAAACCAAGATCATACAATACTAATTGGAGGTTACTTTAAACTGCGATAATAGATTGGGATATCTATGGATTCTTTGTGGGGGATATGGATAGACAGTCATGCGAAATACTTTTGAACTCATTTTCTGAAAATTGTCTTGAGCAGCTAGCTCAGCAGCCCACACACGATGGAAGTATCTTAGACCTTGTAGCTACAAATAGGCCGGACATTATCGACAATGTCAGTATAGCAATGGGGATTAGTGATCATGTCATTATAGCAACTATGATGACGAAAGTTAATAAATCAGTCAAGGAAGCTAGGAGAGTGTTTCTGCTAGATAGAGCAAATCATCAGTTATTAGTATCTCTCTTAGACAGTGAATTGGAATCGCTTAGTTCCAGTAAGAAGGATATAGAGAAATTATGGGCAAAGTTTAAGCACATTGTAAATCATGGTCTTGAGAGTTAAGTGCCTTGTAAGTGGATATAAGATGGAAGAAATCCACCATGCTTTAAAAACAACATTCGGCAGATGCTGAGGAAGCAGAGGTTGTTGCACTATCAGTTCAAAAGGGATTGCACAAATTATGACAAGCAAAGTTTAGTAGGGATTCGTGCATCTGTCAAAAAATGTATACACAAAGCGTACAACTACTACCACCATCGCACTTTAGCAAAAGATCTGATAGAGAACCTGAGAAATTTCTGGTATTACATAAAATCACTAAGCAGTCTAAGGCTTCCATTCAGTCCCTTGTTGACCAGTTTTGTTTGGGAGTTGAAGATAGCAAACTAAAGCCAAAGTTTTAAATTTCAGACTGAAGAAATCGTTCACACAGAAGAATCCTGCAAACATATTGTACTTTGACCATCGGACAGACTCCCTTATGGACGACATAATAATAAGCATACCTGGCGTAGAGAAACAACTGAAAGATTTGAAAGCAGGTAAATCACCAGGTCCGGATGGAATCGCAATTTGATTTTACAAAGAGAGCTTTATGGCATTGGCACCTTACCTAGCTTGCATTTATTGAGAATCTCTTGCACAGCACGAAGTCCCAAGCAGCTGGAAAAAAGCATAGGTGACTCCGGTATATAAGAAGGATAGAAGAACAGACCCGCAAAATTACAGACCAATATCCCTAACTTCTATTTGCTGCCGAATCCTTGAATGTATTCTCACTTTGAATATAATAAACTTTTTTGAGACTGAGTTTTAGAAAGCATCGCTCATGCGAAACTTAGCTTGCCATTTTCTCTCATGATATACTGAGAACTGTGGATGAAGGGCAACAGGCAGATTCCATATTTCCAGATTTCTGGAAAGCACTTGACACAGTGCCCCATTGAAAGCTGTTACCAAAGGTACGAGCAAGTCCACAGATATGTGAGTGGCTTGAAGACTTCTTAAATAATAGAAAACAGTATGTAGTCCTTGATGGCGAGTGTTAATCACAGACAAGGGTATTGTCAGGAGTGGCTTAGGGAAGTGTGATAGGACTGCTGTTGTTTTCTATATACATAAATGATTTGGCAGACAGGGCAGGCAGCAATCTGTGGTTGTTTGCTTATGACGCTGGGGTGTACAGTAAGGCGTCAAAGTTGAGTGACTGTTGGAAGATACAAGATGACTTAGAGAAAATTTCCAGTTGGTGTGATGAATGGCAGCTAGCCCTAAATGTGGAAAAATGTAAGTTAATGCAGATGACCAGGAAGATCAAACTTGTAATGCTCAGTTACAGTATTACTGGTGTCCTGCTTGACACAGTCAAGTTGTTTAAATATTTGGGCATAACAAACGTGTGGTTCCTGAAGAGGGGCAGCAACCTTTTCAGTAGTTGCAAGGGCAACAGTCTGGATGATTGACTGATCTGGCCTTGTAACAATAACCAAAACGGCCTTGCTGTGCTGGTACTGCGAACGGCTGAAAGCAAGGGGAAACTACAGCCGTAATTTTTCCCGAGGGCATGCAGCTTTACTGTATGATTACATGATGATGGCGTCCTCTTGGGTAAAATATTCCGGAGGTAAAATAGTCCCCCATTCGGATCTCCGGGCGGGGACTACTCAAGAGGATGTCGTTATCAGGAGAAAGAAAACTGGCGTTCTACGGATCGGAGCGTGGAATGTCAGATCCCTTAATCGGGCAGGTAGGTTAGAAAATTTAAAAAGGGAAATGGATAGGTTGAAGTTAGATATAGTGGGAATTAGTGAAGTTCGGTGGCAGGAGGAACAAGACTTCTGGTCAGGTGACTACAGGGTTATAAACACAAAATCAAATAGGGGTAATGCAGGAGTAGGTTTAATAATGAATAGGAAAATAGGAATGCGGGTAAGCTACTACAAACAGCATAGTGAACGCATTATTGTGGCCAAGATAGATACAAAGCCCACGCCTACTACAGTAGTACAAGTTTATATGCCAACTAGCTCTGCAGATGACGAAGAAATTGAAGAAATGTATGATGAAATAAAAGAAATTATTCAGATTGTGAAGGGAGACGAAAATTTAATAGTCATGGGTGACTGGAATTCGAGTGTAGGAAAAGGGAGAGAAGGAAACATAGTAGGTGAATATGGATTGGGGGACAGAAATGAAAGAGGAAGCCGCCTGGTCGAATTTTGCACAGAGCACAACATAATCATAACTAATACTTGGTTTAAGAATCATGAAAGAAGGTTGTATACATGGAAGAACCCTGGAGATACTAAAAGGTATCAGATAGATTATATAATGGTAAGACAGAGATTTAGGAACCAGGTTTTAAATTGTAAGACATTTCCAGGGGCAGATGTGGACTCTGACCACAATCTATTGGTTATGACCTGTAGATTAAAACTGAAGAAACTGCAAAAAGGTGGGAATTTAAGGAGATGGGACCTGGATAAACTAAAAGAACCAGAGGTTGTACAGAGATTCAGGGAGAGCATAAGGGAGCGATTGACAGGAATGGGGGAAATAAATACAGTAGAAGAAGAATGGGTAGCTTTGAGGGGTGAAGTAGTGAAGGCAGCAGAGGATCAAGTAGGTAAAAAGACGAGGGCTAGTAGAAATCCTTGGGTAACAGAAGAAATATTGAATTTAATTGATGAAAGGAGAAAATATAAAAATGCAGTAAGTGAAACAGGCAAAAAGGAATACAAACGTCTCAAAAATGAGATCGTCAGGAAGTGCAAAATGGCTAAGCAGGGATGGCTAGAGGACAAATGTAAGGATGTAGAGGCCTATCTCACTAGGGGTAAGATAGATACCACCTACAGGAAAATTAAAGAGACCTTTGGAGATAAGAGAACGACTTGTATGAATATCAAGAGCTCAGATGGAAACCCAGTTCTAAGCAAAGAAGGGAAAGCAGAAAGGTGGAAGGAGTATATAGAGGGTCTATACAAGGGCGATGTACTTGAGGACAATATTATGGAAATGGAAGAGGATGTAGATGAAGATGAAATGGGAGATATGATACTGCGTGAAGAGTTTGACAGAGCACTGAAAGACCTGAGTCGAAACAAGGCCCCCGGAGTAGACAATATTCCATTGGAACTACTGACGGCCGTGGGAGAGCCAGTCCTGACAAAACTCTACCATCTGGTGAGCAAGATGTATGAAACAGGCGAAATACCCTCAGACTTCAAGAAGAATATAATAATTCCAATCCCAAAGAAAGCAGGTGTTGACAGATGTGAAAATTACCGAACTATCAGCTTAATAAGTCACAGCTGCAAAATACTAACACGAATTCTTTACAGACGAATGGAAAAACTAGTAGAAGCCAACCTCGGGGAAGATCAGTTTGGATTCCGTAGAAACACTGGAACACGTGAGGCAATACTGACCTTACGACTTATCTTAGAAGAAAGATTAAGGAAAGGCAAACCTACGTTTCTAGCATTTGTAGACTTAGAGAAAGCTTTTGACAATGTTGACTGGAATACTCTCTTTCAAATTCTAAAGGTGGCAGGGGTAAAATACAGGGAGCGAAAAGCTATTTACAATTTGTACAGAAACCAGATGGCAGTTATAAGAGTCGAGGGACATGAAAGGGAAGCAGTGGTTGGGAAGGGAGTAAGACAGGGTTGTAGCCTCTCCCCGATGTTGTTCAATCTGTATATTGAGCAAGCAGTAAAGGAAACAAAAGAAATATTCGGAGTAGGTATTAAAATTCATGGAGAAGAAATAAAAACTTTGAGGTTCGCCGATGACATTGTAATTCTGTCAGAGACAGCAAAGGACTTGGAAGAGCAGTTGAATGGAATGGACAGTGTCTTGAAAGGAGGATATAAGATGAACATCAACAAAAGCAAAACAAGGATAATGGAATGTAGTCTAATTAAGTCGTGTGATGCTGAGGGAATTAGATTAGGAAATGAGGCACTTAAAGTAGTAAAGGAGTTTTGCTATTTGGGGAGCAAAATAACTGATGATGGTCGAAGTAGAGAGGATATAAAATGTAGGCTGGCAATGGCAAGGAAAGCGTTTCTGAAGAAGAGAAATTTGTTAACATCCAGTATTGATTTAATTGTCAGGAAGTCATTTCTGAAAGTATTCGTATGGAGTGTAGCCATGTATGGAAGTGAAACATGGACGATAAATAGTTTGGACCAAAAGAGAATAGAAGCTTTCGAAATGTGGTGCTACAGAAGAATGCTGAAGATAAGGTGGGTAGATCACGTAACTAATGAGGAAGTATTGAATAGGATTGGGGAGAAGAGAAGTTTGTGGCACAATTTGACCAGAAGAAGGGATCGGTTGGTAGGACATGTTCTGAGGCATCAAGGGATCACCAATTTAGTATTGGAGGGCAGCGTGGAGGGTAAAAATCGTAGAGGGAGACCAAGAGATGAATACACTAAGCAGATTCAGAAGGATGTAGGTTGCAGTAGGTACTGGGAGATGAAAAAGCTTGCACAGGATAGAGTAGCATGGAGAGCTGCATCAAACCAGTCTCAGGACTGAAGACCACAACAACAACAACAATGAAAAGTGATATTAGGTGGAATGAGCATGTGAGAACTATGGTAAATGGTCGACTTTGGTTTATTGGGAGAATTTTAGGAATGAGTCTGTGGAGGAGACCATATATATGACGCTGCTTCGACCTATTCTTGAGTACTGCTCGAATGCTTGAGATCTGTATGAGGTCGGATTGAAGGAAGACATCGAAGCAATTCAGAGGTAGGCTGCTAGATTTGTTACTGGTAGGCTCGAACAACACATGAGTGTTAAAGAAATGTTTGGAAACTCAAGTGGGAATCCCTGGAGGGAAGACAATGTCCTTTTTGAGATACACTTATTGAGAAAATTTAGAGAACCGGCATTTGAAGCTGACTTCGGAACGATTCTACTGCTGCCAATATACATTGTGTGTAAGAACCACAAAGATAAGATATGAGAAATTAGGTGTATAGACAGTTGTTTTTCCCTTGCTCTATTTGCGAATGGAACAGGAAAGGTAATGACAAGTAGTGGTACAGAGTACCCTCTGCTACGAACGTACAGTGGCTTGCAGAGTATCTATGTAGGTTCAATAGACATTGTTTAGCAGTGGTCGCTTTTTACACTAAGGTACTCACTTCATTGGGAAAAGTTGAAGTGTACATATTCCAGGAACCCGTAGTAAGGCTTACACATCCAGTGGAACCGCTTGTGTGTCAAATATACATATAGTCTTAACCTGTCTTAAAGTTATGAAATCGTTTAGTTGAAAAGGCAGGTAGAAATAGTCACATACGGACACCAGGAAGGATGCTCAGTCGAGTGCAGACTGGGCTAAATTCTTGTGCTAGTGGAGCACTGCACTTTGCCGGGTGCATGGGTGTAGACAACGGAGGGGCAGATGAACCATCTTGAGATACACTAGATCAGATCCATAGATTACTAGCTAAGAACCACTGTATACATTCGTATCTGCAAACAGCCAGGAATCCCACTGCAGTATTATGACTTGATGATACAGCCTGATTCATAGCAAGGAGTTTTCAGAAGAGGGTTTTATGGCACATGCCAATATCACAAGAAATAAATGATCATACAGCCAGAAACACTGCTCTAGGTCCTGATGAGATCCATTATGCCATGCTTCATCATCTGTGCCCTGAATCAAAAAGACAGCTCCTCTCTCGAATGAGATTTTCACTCTGCAGTGGAGTGTGCATTGATATGAAAATTCCTGGCAGATTAAAACTGTGTGCCAGACCGAGACTCGAACTCGGGACCTTTGCCTTTCGCGGTCAAGTGCTCTACCAACTGAGCTACCCAAGCACGACTCACGCTCCATCCTCACAGGTTTACTTCTTTCAGGAGTGCTAGTTCTGCAAGGTTCGCAGGAGAGCTTCTGTAAAGTTGGGAAGGTAGAAGGTGAGGTACTGGCAGAAGTAAAGGTGTGAGGACGGGGCGTGAGTCGTGCTTGGGTAGCTCAGTTGGTAGAGCACTTGCCCGCGAAAGGCAAAGGTCTCGAGTTCGAGTCTCGGTCCGGCACACAGTTTTAATCTGCCAGGAAATTCCAGCTCCTCTCTCATTTCAATCAGATCTGGTTTGATGGACAGTGCCCCACGACTTTGAAGGAGACAATATTAATTCCATTCTGGAAATCAGGCAAGGACCATAGTGCCCCTAACAGTTACCAGAGTGTAGCCCTTTTTCACTTGTATGGGTAAGACTCTTGAACGCATGGTTTACTGCCGCCTCATCTGGCTACTCGAATTCCGAGGTCACCTGAACCACTCCCAGTGTAGTTTCAGGTGCTACCATTCCACCCTTGACAACTTAATTCTACTGGAGATGGCAATACAGGAGTCCTCCTTATGGCAGAACCATTTCGTTGGTGTGTTTTTTGACCTCAAAAAAGTATATGACATTACTTGGAGTTAAAACATTCTTCACCAACTTTATGCATGGGAACTATGTGGACGCCTGCCACTTATTATCCAATTCTTTCTAGGAATGGCATTGTCAATATCGTGTTGGCGATGCCTTGTTTGACTGCTATGTTAAAGAGAATGGGGTTCCCCAAGGCAGTGTCCTCAGTGTCACATTGTTACCATCGTTATAGTGGCATTTCCTCTGCAGTCAGTAGCCTTTGTTTGTGAATGACTTTGCAGTCTTCTACTCTTCCTCTGATCTTATAAAGACGACGAGGCAGCTACAGCTGACCATTAGGAGCTGAAAACCTGGGCCAGGACAACTGGTTTTCACTTCTCATGTGAGAAGACTATGTGTGTCATTTTTAACCATTGTTGTCGAAGTTTTAGCCAACCAGTGCTCACAGTGAGGGACAATATTTTATGGTTTCAAGAAACTGTGAGCATTTTGGGTTTATTATTTGACTTGAAATTAACTTGGCTCTCACACCTGAAAGACCTATGAACAAAGGGCTTCCAGTCTTTGAATATTTTGAAATGCCTTAGCGGAAAAACATGGGAAGCTATCAGATCCCGTCTCCTGCAGTTTATGGGGTATTTGTTTGATCATGTTTAGATTATGGCAGCGTGGTCTATGGATCAGCCCATCCTTCCTACCTCAAGATGTTAGATGCTATCCACCATGAGGGCATTCAAATACCGACTGGAGCCTTTCGGACTAGCCCAGTTCAGAGTCTGTGTGCAGAGGCTGGTGTATCACCACTCTAGTTTCCGTGATTTATCCTTTTGGCTCGACAGGTGCTGAAAATCTCAACATCACCTCAGTCAGTGACATTTAGTTCATTGGTCCAACCCACCTTTGAACAGCTGTTCAGGAATTGGCCCCATGAGAAAACTTGTACTCCAGATTATGTTTTTACAACTTTGTGTTTGTCCATTTTAAGTACATACCACAGTGTTAATGTTGTTTATACAGGTGGATAGCAGCAAGAGAATGTCATCAGTTGTTCTGCTCTTTTGTTGGGAACCCAGTCACATTAGGATACAGGGCAACAACAAAGCCACCAAGAAAGCTTGTCGGGATGGTGCTGTCCACCAATGTCCCATCCCGTTGCACGCCATCATCTCATTTTCTGACCAATTCATCATGCATCAGAGGGAGACTGAATGGTTGCAGGTGACAGAAAACAAACTGCAGTCACTCAAATCGATCACAAAGGCATGGCAGACTTCATGTCAGTCTCACCGCTGGAAGGAAGTTCTACTTAACAGACTATGCATTGGAAATAGCCATTTAACACTTGGCTTCCTCCTCCAGCAGAAGGATGCAACACTCTGTATAGTTTGTGGCATATCACTTTCAGTTCAGCGTACTGTGGCAATGTGTGTCCTGTAAACTGATATTAGGACAGCCCTCAGTCTCGATGTAGATTTGCCCATCGTCCTCACAGATACTGGTTTCAGTATTACAAGGGTGGTGAAGTTTTGTGAACTGACAGTTTACAAAATTAACTGAGTGTTAGGTCTCTAAATATGGTGACAGTGCTGAAACATGTACAGTCCTAGACGTAAAACCCGGCTACTGCTGTAAAGGCTAAGTCTGCAAGGTCGCTAAATATGGTGACATGTACTGAAATATGTACAGTCCTAGACTTAAAACCCGGCTGCTGCTGCAGAGACTAACTCAAAGTCATCCACATAAGGTGGTCAACATCACCGACGTCTCTCAGCTTTCTAAGCCAGGCCAAATGCATGGTGTGGTAACACTGTAGGATGCCCTAAATTGGTGGGGAAGGGAGGCACATTTTAATACATTATAAACTACTCCGCATGTGGGGACAGCCTTTGTCCCCACCCATGAGATTAGCTGAATTTTTGGTCAGGGTGCTGATGACCATGATGTTGAGCACCGATCACCTCTTATAATAATAATAATAATAATAATAATAATAATAATAATATTAATAACCTACTTAAGTAGTTTATGTATCATAACTAGCCATCAGTAACAATATTGCATAGGAATGCTCAGTGTATGAACTGATGGTGTTCAAGTAGAAATGCAGTAATAATTGCTGTTTGATTTTTATTGCTTGGAATGACAGCTTAGAGTACTCCTACACTTGACTTTTGAATCTTGCCTATAGAATCCAAATGTCACATGGCACTTAAATGGTTGCAGTTAACCACATGTGTCTGCTGCTGAGTCTTCCTGAATGTGGAAAATCATTTATACCAGAATGATCTTTCTTGAAACAATAAAATCCTTTTCCAACATGTTTTGCCCAAAGGCATTCATGTCACATGCAATAAAAAGATTCTGAGCCACTTCTGCTGCCTTCACCTCTCTTTTAAATCCAGAGTGAATAATATGTTGCAAATGTTTGACCTTTACCCACTTGAAAGTGTATTTTACAACTCTTGTACAAGTTTCTTAAGTTTCAAGCATGCAACATCTAATACATAGCTATAAGATAAATACTAGAACTCCAGGTAAGACAATGGCAGTTGACAAATACACTCATAACCCTGTGCAGCATTCATTTGGCGTGTGGCCGGTGGCCACTGCAAGGTAAGGAAACTCAATCATAAACTGATCTCATCTTGATGCAGCCAAGAGCTGTTCGGCGCAATTGTTCCTGGAAGTTCTTGCAGTTACAGGTGGGTTAGAAGGTGAAGCAAATGATCCTTGAGGTTCTGTGAAACTGATGAAATGAAGTGCCGTATGGCTAGAACCTCCCATCAGGTAGACTAGTCACTTGGTGCAAGTCGTCTTAGTTGACACCACTTCGGTGGTGTGCGTGTCGATGGGTATGATATGATGATGAACACAGTACAACACCCAGTTTGTGAGCGGAGAAAATTTCCATCCCAGCAGGGAATCGAACCCAGGCACTGACATCTCAGCTATTAAGGCGGATATGAAACTGATGACTTTAGCAATCAACCAAAATGCAATTTAAAAATACAGGAAATGAAATGGACTCAAACTAAAGATGTTATTTCTACACAGCATGACAGTTACCTCTAGACCATGAGCAGATACAGCACTCTTAACAGCTCGTGAAGAGTGACAGCACTTCCTCCATACAGTTCGACATCCTACAGTGTTGCCAGACCATGCATTTGGCCTGTCTTAGAAATCTGAGAGACAGCCGATTACATTGGCCACCTTAAGTGAATGACTTCTACTCAGCCTCTGCAGCAATAGCCTGGTTTTAAGTCTAGGATTGTACATGTTTCAACACAGTCACCATATTTAGAGATTTTGGACTCAGTTAACTACAGGGGGCATTAGATGGCAACAGGAGCCTTCAGGACAGGCACTATATCCATTCTCTGTGCTGTGATTAGGGAACTACCTCTAACCATCTGGCAAAAGTTCCTCACGGTGCAACATGCATATAAAGTCTGGCCAATTCCCCCAGTCTCTGATCTTTACTCTTCTTGTCCAGTGAAGAACAGAATGACTGAATCTTTTAATAACATAAGAAGAGGGGACTGGAGTCGAGGAGCAACTTGCAGAGCTAGGTGTAATGGACCTGAACATTTTAACACAGATTTAGTGCAAGTATTTCTGTTGGTTAGTAGTGAGACCAAGGCTGTTTTTAAATTTGGAAATGTTCAAGAAATCTTGTGTGCCAGGTTTTAAGAGGATGTAGATGAAGACGAAATGGGAGATAAGATACTGCGTGAAGAGTTTGACAGAGCACTGAAAGACCAGAGTCGAAACAAGGCCCCGGGAGTAGACAACATTCCATTAGAATTACTGATGGCCTTGGGAGAGCCAGTCATGACAAAACTCTACCATCTGGTAAGCAAGATGTATGAGACAGGCGAAATACCCTCAGACTTCAAGAAGAATATAATAATTCCAATCCCAAAGAAAGCAGGTGTTGACAGATGTGAAAATTACCGAACTATCAGTTTAATAAGTCACAGCTGCAAAATACTAACGCGAATTCTTTACAGACGAATGGAAAAACTGGTAGAAGCGGACCTCGGGGAAGATCAGTTTGGATTCCATAGAAATGTTGGAACTCGTGAGGCAATACTAACCTTACGACTTATCTTAGAAGAAAGATTAAGAAAAGGCAAACCTACGTTTCTGGCATTTGTAGACTTAGAGAAAGCTTTTGACAATGTTGATTGGAATACTCTCTTTCAAATTCTGAAGGTGGCAGGGGTAAAATACAGGGAGCGAAAGGCTATTCACAATTTGTACAGAAACCAGATGGCAGTTATAAGAGTCGAGGGGCATGAAAGGGAATCAGTGGTTGGGGAAAGGAGTGAGACAGGGTTGTAGCCTCTCCCCGATGTTATTCAATCTGTATATTGAGCAAGCAGTAAAGGGAACAAAAGAAAAATTCGGAGTAGGTTTTAAAATTCATGGAGAAGTAGTAAAAACTTTGAGGTTCGCCGATGACATTGTAATTCTGTCAGAGACACCAAAGGACCTGGAAGAGCAGCGAAAGGAATGAACAGTGTCTTGAGAGGAGGAAACAAAATGAACATCAACAAAAGCAAAACGAGGATAATGGAATGTAGTCGAATTAAATCGGGTGATGCTGAGGGAATTAGATTAGGAAATGAGACACTTAAAGTAGTAAAGGAGTTTTGCTATTTAGGGAGTAAAATAACTGATGATGGTCAAAGGAGAGAGGATATAAAATGTAGACTGGCAATGGCAAGGAAATCGTTTCTGAAGAAGAGAAATTTGTTAACATCGAGTGTAGATTTAAGTGTCAGGAAGTCGTTTCTGAAAAATTTGTATGGAGTGTAGCCATGTATGGAAGTGAAACGTGGATGATAACTGGTTTGGACAAGAAGAGAATAGAAGCTTTCGAAATGTGGTGCTACAGAAGAATGCTGAAGATAAGGTGGGTAGATCACGTAACTAATGAGGAGGTATTGAATAGGATTGGTGAGAAGAGAAGTTTGTGGCACAATTTGACTAGAAGAAGGGACAAGGGATCACAAATTTAGCATTGGAGGGCAGCGTGGAGGGTAAAAATCGTAGAGGGAGACCTAGAGACGAATACACTAAGCAGATTCAGAAGGATGTAGGTTGCAGTAGGTACTGGGAGATGAAGAAGCTTGCACAGGATAGAGTAGCATGGAAAGCTGCATCAAACCAGTCACAGGATTGAAGACCACAACAACAACAGGTTTTAAACAAGCTTTGTACAAATTTTTAATATGTGCCCTTTAATTTAAAAGTTAGTTACACTGTTTGGTCTATGCCAGGCCATACTGTTCACTGCTCAGTAGTTTTTCCAGACAGTATCTTTATGGTTAGAATTCCAGACAAATTTACAGTATTTCTTGCAGAGCTCTCTGGAATGCTAAAGACACAAGAGCAGATGAGGTGCAGTTGGCACAATAAATTTCTCATTTTCTCTGTTTCCTCAAGTGCCCTACAGACCGTTCAGCATATGTGCCCAGCAGATACAGCAGCCTCAAACATATAAAAGGCACTTCACTTCCTACAGTGTCATGGAACAGAAGTACCAGGCCACATGCATAACCTGGGACATAAGCAGTCTAACATGGGAGTAAGTGAGGCACATGAAGCAAGGAATGTACTGCCTCCTGCTATCCCATGGTGTGTTGTTATCCAATAATTGAGCAGGAAGCTGGTGAAGCTGACAATTTTGCCATGGTGAACATTGCTCCATTCACACAAATGAAAAGAACTGCCGTTGACACAACTGCCTCCAGCAGGTGGTCCCACCACTATGCAGTGCTTGTCATATCACAGTGTGCCACACCAAAGTGCTGACAACAGGATGGCAATCTTTCATGACAATTTTTCCACTGTATTAAATAACATTGAGACAAATGTGAAAATATTTGAAGGTTTTGCATGTTGTCTGGACCCCTGCCAAAAATTGTAGGAACCATGATTATCTGGATCATAATATTACAATTCTATATGTTTTTCCATTTCATTATTAATCAGTATTTTGAAGCAGAGACTCAGGTTTTTATGTAATCACTTTTGTCATCCGTTTCATGAACTGTTAACCAGCATTCACTTGTGCACACAGTGGGCCTGCACTTTCCCTGTTTTTATTTGTATTAGACTTTCACAAGTACAAGGAAATAATTTTTAGCACCTTTTTGGCTTTTTTAGCTAATTCTTCTTTTTTTATAAAGTTTGCCATGAATATGTTATAATTTTATTTAAACAATAGAAAATCCTGGGTATAATAATTACAATTTATGGAAAGAATGAACTGCTACTCACCTTATAGAGGAGATGCAGACAGGCACACACAAAAAGACTGTTGTACATGTGACCTTTTGGCCAAAAGGCCATCTTCTGTTGTTGAAAACACAAATTCACACAAGCACAACTCACACCCACACATGACCACTGTCTCTAGCCCAAAGGTTGGACTGTGAGCAACTGTGCTTGATGGGAGAAATAATCTGTGTTGTGGGGGAGATGGGATAGCAGAGTAGCGATGGGCAGGGTGTAGTGGTGGTTGTAGGAGCATGCAGGGATGTTGTGGGGGCAGGATGGGGCTGCTAGGTGCAGTCGTAAGGTTTGAGGGTGGGGAGGGGGAGGAGGAAGGGGAGCAGAAAAGGAGAGGAGTTGAGGAAGGAAAAAGAGAGATACCATTCGGTGTGATTGTAGAATAGGAGGCCGTGTAGTGCTGGAGTGGCACAAGGGGATAGGAAGGGGATAGCTGGGAGGAGGACAGAGTCTAGTGAAGTTTGAGACCAGGGAAGGTACAGGAAGGTAGGATATATTGCAAGTAGAGATCCCATCTGCACATTTCAGCAAAGCTGCAGTTGGTATGAAAGATCCAAATGGCTCGGGCTCTCAAGCAGTCATTGAAGTGAATCATGTTGTGTTGGGTAGCATGCTCAACAACTGGGTGGTCCAGCTCTCTCTTGGCCACAGTTTGTCAGGTACTATTAATATGGGCAGACAGCTTGTTGGTTGTCAAGCCCACATAGAACGCAGCACAGTGGTTGCAGCTTAGTTTGTAGATCACGTGATGCTTTCAGAGGTAGCCCTGCATTTGATTGGATGGTGCTTGTGACTGGACTGGAATAGGTGATGGTAGGAGGATGTATGAGATAGGTTTTACATACAGGTGTATGTGCCATGAGGCAAGGGGTTAGGAGCAGGGGTGGACAAGGGTATTGCATAGGTTTGATGGGCATCGGGATACTACTGTGGGAGAGGCGAGGAGGATGGTGGGTAGGGCATTCCTCATTTCAGGACATGGTGAGAGATATACAGGGTGATTCAAAAAGAATACCACAACTTTAAAAATGTGTATTTAATGAAAGAAACATAATATAACCTTCTGTTATACATCATTACAAAGAGTATTTAAAAAGGTTTTTTTTTTTCACTCAAAAACAAGTTCAGAGATGTTCAATATGGCCCCCTCCAGACACTCGAGCAATATCAACCCGATACTCCAACTCGTTCCACACTCTCTGTAGCATATCAGGCATAACAGTTTGGATAGCTGCTGTTATTTCTCGTTTCAAATCATCAATGGTGGCTGGGAGAGGTGGCCGAAACACCATATCCTTAACATACCCCCATAAGAAAAAATCGCAGGGGGTAAGATCAGGGCTTCTTGGAGGCCAGTGATGAAGTGCTCTGTCACGGGCTGCCTGGCGGCCGATCCATCGCCTCGGGTAGTTGACGTTCAGGTAGTTACGGACAGATAAGTGCCAATGTGGTGGCGCTCCATCCTGCTGAAATATGAATTGTTGTGCTTCTTGTTCGAGCTGTGGGAACAGCCAATTCTATAACATCTCCAGATACTGTAGTCCAGTTACAGTAGCACCTTTGAAGAAAAAGGGACCAAAAACTTTATTGGCTGAAATGGCACAGAAAACGTTCACCTTAGGCGAGTCACGTTCATACTGAGTTGTTTCCCGCGGATTCTCAGTGCCCCATATACAGACATTGTGACAATTGACTTTCCTGTTAGTGTGGAAAGTTGCTTCATCACTAAACACAATCTTTGAAACGAAAGATTCATGTGTTTCCATTTGAGCAAGGATAAAATCACAGAAATCGATTCTTTTAATCTTATCAGCTGCAGACAGTGCTTGAACCAATTTCAGACGATAAGGTTTCATAACTAACCTTTTTCGTAGGACTCTCCATACAGTTGATTGTGGAATTTGCAGCTCTCTGCTAGCTCTGCGAGTCGATTTTCCTGGGCTGTGAACAAATGCTTGCTGGATGCGTGCTACATTTTCATCACTCGTTCTCGGCCATCCAGAACTTTTCCCTTTGCATAAACACCCATTCTCTGTAAACTGTTTATACCAACGTTTAATACACCACCTATTGGCATTAAGAATGTTAGTGTAGAGAGGGAATTGGCATCAATAGTGACAAGCCAGGTGTCCTGCGGTAAAGGAAAAAGAACTGTGGAGAGTTGGTGGAGGAAATGGGTGGTGTCTTTGGCATGTGAGGGTAGATTCTGGGTAATAGGCTAAAGGTGTTGGTCCACAAGAGAAGATAGCCTCTGGGTGGGGGCACAGTAACTGGCCACATTGGGGCATCCTGTGTGGTTGGGTTTATAGACTTTAGGAAGCCTGTGGAAGATGGAAGTGTATGGGGAGTGGTAGGGGTGAGAGAGAGACTCAGAGGAGAGGTTCTTGGATGGGCTTAAGGATTTGAGGAGAGACTGGATATCCCGTTGTATTTCCGGAATGAGGTCACTGTGGCAGGATTTGTAGGTGGATGAATCTGATAGGTGATAGAATCCTTCTACCAGGTAATCCTCGCAGTTCAAAATCACAGTGGTGAAGCTGTGGTCGGGTGGTAAGATTATAAGATAATCAGCTTTTGGGTGGTGGTTTGTGGTTTTTTCTGCAGATTTATTAGTGTCCACGTTGAGGGTTTAGGGAACGATGGCGAGGCAAGATCTGATGTTAAGAAATTCTGGAACATTAATAGGGAATGTGCTTGGGACAGCAGAGATGGATCATGATTGGATAGGAGAGTGAATGGAGTTAGGCAGGGTTCAACATTGGTTCAAAACCAATGTTGAACCCTGCCTGACTCAGTTCTGTCCTCCATTCAGCCGTGATCCACTGCCACTGCCCCCAAATTACTCTCTATTAACATTCCAGAATTTCTTATCCTCAATCCTTGCTCAAAATCATTTCCCAAATCCCTCAACGTAGAAGCTTGACAATGAACAAGTTATCTGTCCTCGTGAATGGTCCCTGACAAACTATGACCAAGAGATAGCTGGACTGTCCAGTTGCTAAGCATGCTGCCCAACACATCATGCTTCGCTATATTGACTGCTTGAGAGTTCGAGCCATCTGGATCCTTCCTGCCAATCACAGCTTTTGTGAATCGTGCAGGTGGGAAGTCTCCCTGCAATATATCCTACCTTTCCATTCCTGCTCTGGCTGCAGATTTCACTAGTCCTTAGCCTACGGCCACCTATGCCCTTCCCTGGTACCCCTCAAGCACAACACAGCCTTCTATTGCACTATCACACTGAAAGGTCTTTCGCTTTTTCCCTCCTCAGCTTCTCTCCTTTTCTACCCCCCCACCCTGACCCCTCAAACCTCACAACTGCACCTAGCAGCGTAATGCTGTCCCCACAACAGTCCTGTATGCTCTTTCACCAAGCACTACACTCTACCCATCCCTATTCTGCTATCCCTCCACCTCCCCAACCCATCCACTTCCTGAACCCCTACTGCCCAGATTGCTTCTACCATCAGGCTAAGTTGCCTGCAATCAGACGTCTGTGGCCAGACAGTGGTCATGTTTGTACAGCTTGCATGACTCTCTCTCTCTCTCTCTCTCTCTCTCTCTCTCTCTCTCTCTCTCTCTCTCTCTCTCTGTGTGTGTGTGTGTGTGTGTGTGTGTGTGTGTGTGTGTGTGTGTGTGTGTGTGTGTGTGTGGGGGGGGGGGGGAAGAAGTTGTTTAGGCCAGGGAAAATCCTGCAACACCATACTGGAGAAACATACCTACAAGACAAGAAAAAAGTTGTATCATACAGTTGTATATTCTGATGACAGGATACGAGTACGTCAAAAGCCACATCAGCTGTCGCATCCTGTTTGCCAACAGACTGCCGTCAGGCTGGTGGAAGATATGTTCATATGTGGGAAATGTTTTTTATATGGGATGCAAAAACACTCCAGTTAACCTGTACTTACAGGTGAACAATTCCTCCTGAATTGGTCAGCAGTGTTTCATAAATATTCCACAGACATGACGGTTCCTGTGTGGCTCCTCAGGTCACTTGACCTCATTTCTGTTGAGCTCATTTGGGAAGGCACTGAATGAGATGTTGCTATCATTATCAGGATGAGGGTTGCTTTATGTTAATAGATGTGTCTAATTCAACTGCTCATAAGTGTATTACAACACACACGTGCCTAGTTTGTGTGTAGGGTATAATGTCATCATCAAGAAGATAATAAAATTTAAATAAAAAAATATGCAGGCTAAGAAAGCACTTTCACATTTAATTTTGCAGCAGATTGAAAGTATATTCCAAATTGTTACTTAGCTGTAATAATAGTCAGTTACTGTTTAGCCTCTCTGTGTTCTCTAACACATTAATGTGAAACAATGCCTGCATCAATATGGATGCCCACTGACTTTTCCGTCCATGTTACAGGTCATGTAGATCCGGGAGAATCTGATATTACAACTGCATACAGAGAAACTGAAGAAGAAGCTGGATTAAAGAAAGATGATTTGAAAATTTTTGAAGATTTTGAAAAGACTCTACAGGTAGTGATTATTATTCCATCTGAAATAATTTGTTTTTCTTTTGATCTTCTTCCAGCGACGGCGATATCCAAAATGGCGACTCATTGTTGAATAATGCTATTCATATAATGAATGCGCGAAGTTGCATCAGCAGCTATTTATAGCTCAAGATACAAGCGAACGCTGCTTGGTCGCCTGTACTCGATTACACGCTGTGGCGGAGTCTGCAGGCCTGTGTTAAAGCGTTATCTACTGTGTGTTAACGGCTGCTTGAGAACTCGGCCACGCTCCCTGGCAATCTGAAGAAGATTGCTTCTTTACCTGTATTGTCAGGTCCTAATTACTTTTTAGGACTTAAATTGAATTTTTCCATTTCAAAAGCATCTGAATCAAGTACTATAGGTAATGGTTGGATTACCTTTGCTGTTGTTGTTTGTCATGACGCTTCAAGGACTGGTTTGGAAAGTTTTACATCACGTGAAGTTTTGGCATTTCGTACTGTACATTTGGCCGAAATTCTTGTATTAAGTGAAGGATCGTATTTAGTACCTTATGGTCCATTGTATCTGTACTTAAAAAGGGGCTGAATTTCGCACCAATATCGACAACATTACCAACAGAACAATTCATCAGCACGGTGGAACAGGCCGCTCTTGCATTTCCACGTGATGCTGCAGAGGAAATACGATGGGAAACATGCCATGTACTCACCAGGGCGGCTCTGCCGATGCCAAACATCTCCAAGGAAGAGAGGAAAGCACTGAAGCGGCTCTGAGAAGATGCCAAGACTGTCGTCCTCCCAGCAGATAAAGGGAATTTCACGGTCCTACTACCATGTAATGTATACTAACAAAAATTGTACTACCTATTAGAAGATGAAACCTACCAGAGAATCGAAGACGATACTACCAACAGAGTGAAAAGGAAGACTTTGAGCTTCTCCAGCACACCTTCGAAGATAAGAAGATGGTGAAGAAACTTCGTCCATGAGCAGCTGTACCTCCTAGACTTTACGGACTACCTAAAGTCCATAAGGATGGATTGCCTCTCCGTCTGATTGTTAGCAACAATGGAGCATCAACATACGAATTAGCAAAACATCTGACGTCGATGCTCAGTCCCTTTGTGGGCAAATGTCAGCACCATATCAGAAACTCCGCACATTCGTCCAGCAGCACCAGAACTTCTGATTGGGCCAAGAAGACCTCATGGTGAGCTTTGATGTGGTATACCTGTTAACTAGGGTACCTCTAAGAGGCTCCCTAAGCCTCATAGGAGAAAAATTCGGACCAACAGTAACGAAAGTTTTTGAATTTGTACTTATGTCAACATACTTTCTGTTTGATGGGAACTTATGGGCTGTCCGTTATCACCAGTAGTGGCCAATATGTTCATGGAGGCTTCTGAAGAAGAATCTCTCAAGTCGGCAGCCTACAAGCCCTCTTGCTTTTTTCGATATGTAGACGATACATTCGTAATCTGGCCGCATGGATGACAACACCTCCAAGACTTTCTGCAGCATCTGAACTCACTGAACCAGAATATCAAGTTCACAATGGAGGTAGAAGAAAAAACCAGCTTCCATTTCTGGATGTGTTCGTCAAGCAAAGACCAGATGGCAAACTAGGACACAGCATCTACTGTAAGTCAACACATACAGATTTGTACCTGCATGCCTCCAGCTGTCATGCTCCTTCACAGCGAGAGGCTGTTCTAAGCACACTGGTGCACAGAGCATGCGAAATCTCGGACTGTGACAGCCTAGCAGCTGAATTTCAGCACTTGCAGGCCATGTTCCGCATGAATGGTTACAACAACCGACAGATAAAACGGGCCTTAAGACCGAAGAAGCCGAGACTGCAGGCTTCCAAGGATGAAGACAAGCTGGTTGCGACAGTGATCATACCATATGTCAGGAACACATCGACAAAGATTGACAGAATACTCAAAAAATATAATGTCAAGTGCATGTTTCGCCCTCCATCCAAAATGAAAACATTATTAGGATCAGTCAAGGATGACTTAGGACTCCGGAAACTGGGAGTTTGCAGCATCTCTTGCCAGTGCGGGAAAATGTATATAGGCCAGACCATCTGGATGGTACAGGAGAGATGTAGTGAACATAAACGCCACACAGACAACGCACAGCTGACCAAGTACGCCATGGCAGAGCACTGCATCTCACATGAACATGACATGAACTACAATGGCACAAAGGTGTTACAGCATTTGAACACCTTCTGTGATTGTCTCGTCAAACAGGCTGTGGAGATCCGGCTGCATGACGAACTAATAAATAAAGACAGTGGTTTCCAGTTAAGCAAAGCCTCGGATCCAGCTTTAAGCATGATTAAAACACGACGACAGTCTACACGGAAATCTGCTCCAGTCAGGACACCTGCAGAAGAAGAAGAAGAAGAAGCATTGTCACCACGACGGTAGAGTTCAGCAAGCGGTCATAGCCGCAGAAGGACTGCAGTCCATGATCTGTCGCGGGGCGCACACCACCCAGTGCCGCCCTTCCCCCACCACCGGCTTCGGACCGCTCGGAAGCGCCCAGACAAAGGCTGCAGGAGAGGGGTGGAGATTATATAAAGTCGGCATCCATGAGAGCTCAACCAGACACCAAGAATGCCTGAAGATGGCAAGAAGTCGGCTTGCCAAAATATCGCGCCTTTTGGACGACTCTACCTGTCTGAATACCCGAGAAATTTTCGAGACTATCTTTCTCCTATGAAAGAAGCGAACCATTTACATTCAGTTGTTTCCAATACAATTACAATTACTCTGGTAGCTGACACATGTTTGACACCATCATCATATCCACCACACCGTATCATTCTGTTGTTGTTGTTGTGGTCTTCAGTCCTGAGACTGGTTTGATGCAGCTCTCCATGCTACTCTATCCTGTGCAAGCTTCTTCATCTCCCAGTACCTACTGCAACCTACATCCTTCTGAATCTGCTTGGTGTATTGATCTCTTGGTCTCCCTCTACGATTTTTACCCTCCACGCTGCCCTCCAATGCTAAATTTGTGATCCCTTGATGCCTCAAAACATGTCTTACCAACCGATCCCTTCTTCTAGTCAAGTTGTGCCACAAACTTCTCTTCTCCCCAATCCTATTCAATACCTCCTCATTAGTTACGTGATCTACCCACCTTATCTTCAGCATTCTTCTGTAGCACCACATTTCGAAAGCTTCTATTCTCTTCTTGTCCAAACTGGTTATCGTCCATGTTTCACTTCCATACATGGCTACACTCCATACAAATACTTTCAGAAACGACTTCCTGACACTTAAATCTATACTCGATGTTAACAAATTTCTCTTCTTCAGAAACGATTTCCTTGCCATTGCCAGTCTACATTTTATATCCTCTCTACTTCGACCATCATCAGTTATTTTACTCCCTAAATAGCAAAACTCCTTTACTACTTTAAGTGTCTCATTTCCTAACCTAATCCCCTCAGCATCACCCGATTTAATTTGACTACATTCCATTATCCTCGTTTTGCTTTTGTTGATGTTCATCTTATATCCTCCTTTCAAGACACTGTCCATTCCATTCAACTGCTCTTCCAAGTCCTTTGCTGTCTCTGACAGAATTACAATGTCATCGGCGAACCTCAAAGTTTTTACTTCTTCTCCATGAATTTTAAAACCTACTCCGAATTTTTCTTTTGTTCCCTTTACTGCTTGCTCAATATACAGATTGAATAACATTGGGGAGAGGCTACAACCCTGTCTCACTCCTTTCCCAACCACTGCTTCCCTTTCATGCCCCTCGACTCTTATAACTGCCATCTGGTTTCTGTACAAATTGTGAATAGCCTTTCGCTCCCTGTATTTTACCCCTGCCACCTTCAGAATTTGAAAGAGAGTGTTCCAGTTAACGTTGTCAAAAGCTTTCTCTAAGTCTACAAATGCTAGAAATGTAGGTTTGCCTTTTCTTAATCTTTCTTCTAAGATAAGTCGTAAGGTTAGTATTGCCTCACGTGTTCCAACATTTCTACGGAATCCAAACTGATCTTCCCCGAGGTCCGCTTCTACCAGTTTTTCCATTTGTCTGTAAAGAATTCGCGTTAGTATTTTGCAGCTGTGACTTATTAAACTGATAGTTCGGTAATTTTCACATCTGTCAACACCTGCCTTCTTTGGGATTGGAATTATTATATTCTTCTTGAAGTCTGTGGGTATTTCGCCTATCTCATACATCTTGCTCACCAGATGGTAGAGTTTTGTCATGACTGGCTCTCCCAAGGCCATCAGTAGTTCTAATGGAATGTTGTCTACTCCCGGGGCCTTGTTTCGACTCAGGTCTTTCAGCGCTCTGTCAAACTCTTCTTATCTCCCATTTCATCTTCATCTACATCCTCTTCCATTTCCATAATATTGTCTTCAAGTACATCGCCCTTGTATAAACCCTCTATATACTCCTTCCACCTTTCTGCCTTCCCTTCTTTGCTTAGAACTGGGTTGCCATCTGAGCTCTTGATATTCATACAAGTGGTTCTCTTCTCTCCAAAGGTCTCTTTAATTTTCCTGTAGGCAGTATCTATCTTACCCCTAGTGAGACAAGCCTCTACATCCTTACATTTGTCCTCTAGCCATCCCTGCTTAGCCATTTTGCACTTCCTGTCGATCTCATTTTTGAGACGTTTGTATTCCTTGTTGCCTGCTTCATTTACTGCATTTTTATATTTTCTCCTTTCATCAATTAAATTCAATATTTCTTCTGTTACCCAAGGATTTCTATTAGCCCTCGTCTTTTTACCTACTTGATCCTCTGCTGCCTTCACTACTTCATCCCTCAGAGCTACCCATTCTTCTTCTACTGTATTTCTTTCCCCCATTCCTGTCAATTGTTCCCTTATGCTCTCCCTGAAACTCTCTACAACCTCTGGTCCTTTCAGTTTATCCAGGTCCCATCTCCTTAAATTCCTGCCTTTTTGCAGTTTCTTCAGTTTCAATCTGCAGTTCATAACCAATAGATTGTGGTCAGAATCCACATCTGCCCCTGGAAATGTCTTACAATTTAAAACCTGGTTCCTAAATCTCTGACTTACCATCATGTAATCTATCTGATACCTTTTAGTATCTCCAGGATTCTTCCAGGTATACAACCTTCTTTCATGATTCTTGAACCAAGTGTTAGCTATGATTAAGTTATGCTCTGTGCAAAATTCTACAAGGCGGCTTCCTCTTTCATTTCTTCCCCCCAATCCATATTCACCTACTATGTTTCCTTCTCTCCCTTTTCCTACTGACGAATTCCAGTCACCCATGACTATTAAATTTTCGTCTCCCTTCACTACCTGAATAATTTCTTTTATCTCGTCTTACATTTCATCAATTTCTTTTATCATCTGCAGAGCTAGTTGGCATATAAACTTGTACTACTGTAGTAGGCATGGGCTTTGTGTCTATCTTGGCCACAATAATGCGTTCACTATGCTGTTTGTAGCAGCTAACCCGCACTCCTATTTTTTTATTCATTATTAAACCTACTCCTGCATTACCCCTATTTGATTTTGTATTTATAACCCTGTAATCACCTGACCAAAAGTCTTGTTCCTCATGCCACCGAACTTCACTAATTCCCACTGTATCTAACTTTAACCTATCCATTTCCCTTTTTAAATTTTCTAACCTACCTGCCCGATTAAGGGATCTGACATTCCATGCTCCGATCCGTAAAATGCCAGTTTTCTTTCTCCTGATAACGACATCCTCTTGAGTAGTCCCCGCCCGGAGATCCGAATGGGGGACTATTTTACCTCCGGAATATTTTACCCAAGAGGACGCCATCATCATTTAATCATACAGTAAAGCTGCATGTCCTCGGGAAAAATTACGGCTGTAGTTTCCCCTTGCTTTCAGCCGTTCGCAGTACCAGCACAGCAAGGCCGTTTTGGTTAATGTTACAAGGCCAGATCAGTCAATCATCCAGACTGTTGCCCCTGCAACTACTGAAAAGGCTGCTGCCCCTCTTCAGGAACCACATGTTTGTCTGGCCTCTCAACAGATACCCCTCCGTTGTGGTTGCACCTACGGTACGGCCATCTGTATCGCTGAGGCACGCAAGCCTCCCCACCAACGGCAAGGTCCGTGGTTCATGGGGGGAGGCGTATCATTCTATATTATGAAAACCCAATAGCCTGAATATTTGCTAGTCCAACACCCTCAGCCAACACCTTTTCTTCTTTCTTTACCTCTTTTCTTCTACCTTTTTTCTGATCTGAAAATAAGCTTACACAAAGATGAAATACTAATCAATGTATCTCACAAACATAGAAATACTGAAGCACCAGTTTGGTACTGTTTGGTCAGTCTAAAATTCGCGCTGTGCTACTTTCCATTTCTATCACTGCGTAAGGCAGATTATCAAACATTTCCAGTTGGAATACTTGAATTAAATATGTGAACTGTGTTTCCTGCAGTATGCAG
Source organism: Schistocerca piceifrons (assembly GCF_021461385.2). Taxonomy (NCBI): domain Eukaryota; kingdom Metazoa; phylum Arthropoda; class Insecta; order Orthoptera; family Acrididae; genus Schistocerca; species Schistocerca piceifrons. Next base: position 261,813,432 of record NC_060141.1, read on the forward strand.
GCGATAACTATATGCTTGTTTAATGGATTTCATAATGTCAGGAGAACTTTTAACAAACAGATCTGTCGTGATAGATTTTCAGTTACAGTGATTCTACAGTTCAGCTCTTCTCTTAATTGAGTTGCATCTACATTAGGATTTGTAGATACACACTGATGCAAAACACTTTGTCTTTCTCAAACTGCTTGTCAGCAGGATTTTAACTCATTGTTTGTCATTTTTCATCTTTCTTGATTTTTCAGACTTGTACGAGATGTATTTAATACTACAGTATGTCATGTGGTTCAGGATTGATCAGCAGATTGTAACAGAGTGAGAGTGAAAGTTCTACTGTATTTTTATAAGAGTGGCACCCTTTCTGATCACAAATGTTGAATAACACCTCACTGTTTTTGCACAGCATGTAAGCAGTAACACAGCCATTTGTAAGAGCTACTGCACAGTCGCACACTACTCAATCACTGTGACAACTTTGGAGCATACTTTCCAGAAACCATTGTTGTTGCAAACAACATCTTTTTTGTCTTAGCTGCACTTTATTGTTTCTGATTATGTGTTTTGCTCTCCACGATCTTCACAGCTGTAAAAAGACAAAAAGTATAAACGTGGGATACACATTATTTTACAAATTACAAGAAAGATGTGTTTTAAGAGAAAAATAGATGAACATGGAATAAATTTTATTTCAACATATGTGCTCACAAACTGATGGAGGACAAATAGTCTTGTTTCTCCTTAATTTGTAACCAGTAGGTGCTTATTTTTGAAATGTACCTCATATGGGACATACAATGACATGTTAAATGGGCAGATCTAAAACTTAAAGAATCAGTACAGTGAATTTCATCAAACAGTACATGATCATACCAAGTATAAGTGTGTACAGCCGTTAATACAGCCACAGGTGAGAAAGCAAAACCAAAATGCCTAATCAGAAATAATAAAGACCAAGAGAGAAAAAAACTTTGTCTGTGTAAGTGTATAAATGTGGTTGCTGTCGTACATTATCATTGCTGTTATTTTGTTTACATTTTCATGATAGCATTACAAAAGTTCCTGTATTTGATGACCTATCCTTGTACATAATGTGATATACTAGCAAACACATCTTGTAAAAGTTTGACAAAAACCAAAAAATATGATTTGCAAGAAAAGGAACATATTAAAAACTCCCTGGTGGCAAAAATTTGCCAAAGCTAATTTGGTTTGTGTTTTATAAGCAGGCAGAGCTACAAATCCTACATTACTTACAGTTACTTTTTATTGTATCCAGAAGGTATTTTAGTGATCGTGCTATCATTTTAGTTGTATTTCTATGTTCTCTATGTATTTATCCATCTGAATCAGATATAAAGTTTTGCAAGAGTCAGTGATTTCCAAAAGGTCATGCACAATTTCTCTTATGAAATAAAAATTTAGCACTTGTCGCTTATTATCATAGCACCCAACATTCAAAACAATGATAAAGTTATTAATTGACTTCCATCTGTTCATGTGATTAAAATATTGACGTATATTTCAATGATTTGTGAAAAACTAGAGGAATTAAAACTCCACAAAAAGTAATTGAGCTCCTTAGTGCTTAATAGTGGATTTTGAAGAGAAGCAGCAATCTGGAGGGATTGGGGGAAGGGAAAGGGGAAGGGTAGTAGTGTACAAGCGGGGAGAGAGACGAACGCTGTCTGGTGGAGTGTGCAGCGACTAGACTCCAACAGGGACAGTTCAGGAGCAGGTTGAGGGGCAGGGAGGTGGGGGAAAAAAAGGAACAAAATATGAGAGAAGCGGAGAAAAATGGATGGCTGCATCGGCAGAGGGCTGCAAATAAACAGGGTGGGAGATGAGAATGGGGAGGAGATGATAGGACATATTCCTACCTGGAGTTTCCATTGTTTGAATAATTTGGAAAACAGTTATCATCTTGGAGAAAAAATGATCTGAGGAAGTATGTATTTTAAATTATTTGTTATTTCTCCTTAATTTGTTATCAGTTAGTGCCTACTTTTGAAATGTATCTCATATAGTACATACAGCCACATTTTAAAGGAACATTATTTTATTAAAAAAAAAAAAAATGGCGAATGTAAATAGGTGGCTTAAAAATATTTTATTATATTTTTTCTCCTTCACTTGGAAGACAATACATATAAAATATTCTCAACAATTTAAGCTAACTCTAAATTCCTGAGCACTAAGCACAAATCAGTTACTGAGAAAAGCAGAATGTGCGTATTGAAGCACACAGTTTTTGGGTATTTGATGTACCTTTACTTCTTGTTTATTTGATTTTTTTACAGTACAATGTTCGTGGACGACCAAAAGAAGTTGTTTACTGGCTTGCCCAGTTAAAGAATATAGATACTCCAGTGCAACTGTCAAAGGAACACCAAGAGTACAAATGGCTTGAACTTCAAGCAGCATGTGAACTGGCAAAGTATTCTGAGATGCAGAAGCTGCTACAGGAATGTGATAGTTTTTTAATGTCAAGAAGTTCTTTATGAATTACTGATTTTTGTCTCGTGGAAGACATTGCTGTGTAAATGTGTTGATATATCTAATGCCTTTGTAAATTGCAAAGCTATCATATGTTGTCCAGATGCATTATGTTTGATGTAGGGAAACTAGAAAAATTTTAAGCCTGATTCTTGTTTACCACTGCAAGCAGGTTCAAAGGTAACTTGATCTTCATGGCTGTATTTTACTTCCTGTGACCCTAGATACAGTTTACATATATATTGTCAAATAATCATATTTGCAGGTATGAATTCCTCAGTGATGTTTTGTAATGGATAGAGTACACTAGGTGGAGAACATAAAGTTGAATAAGAGAGCTAGAAAACTTAAAATGCAATATTTTGTCAGACAAAAACATTGTATTTCTGATAGTGAAATGCAAATAAGCAAATCAGATATTATATAAAATTTAAATAATTATATCTTTGTATTGTTATTTAGTTTCATGTGTTTGCAATTTTCTTCGTATTGTATTTAGCTATTTATCTGCTGAATTATACTAGATGTTAGAATGAAATAAAACTGGATTGGGGGGGGGGGGGGGGATTCCAATTTATCTCAAGTTAATACACTGTTCTTGTGTAACAGGTTGTAGAAAATACTCAAATACTCATCTTCGTGTTGACCTTGGCCTGGACAATTCTCGTGACATTGCACGAGCTCTAGCACCGCCATGGGCACATACCCCATGGTCACTCAAAGTGATAGCAACCTTGTCAATAACAGCCATCAGGATAGGACGCCTTTCTCTTGAAGGTGCCACACCAAGCTTACTCGTGTTTTCGAATTTCATTGGCATATTTTTTAAACTGGTTCCCTCCTTATAACTTTCAGTTTGGGATACTTTCTCAATGCATCACTGTAATTGCTGCCGTTCCCCTGCAACGCTTTCGCTAACAGTGTACGGTCTCTCTTCTCGTTAAACGTACTGTTCAGTCACTTTCACTCTGGCTTGTCCAATGACTGCATGAATGTCATATCTTCATACAAAAGGTGTACGGTGCCATATTTGCACCTGGTGGCCAAAATAGGAACTAATTTTTTTCCAACACAGATCTGCTTCGAATTAATGCATTAGCAAATCTACCAAGTTTAGGTGCCACATGATAATTACAACCCACAAGGGATCTCCGTGAGCAGTTGTACTTAATTATAACCACCCAGTATTAACACCAAGAAAATGTTTGGTACTATTTGGAACAATAAGCGAAATGTAGCAACCAACATCCTCTCAGTTTGGTAGCTCTACGAGAGCTAATCATCAATATGTAACTTCAGCTGGTCGTGGTGTGCATGAGGAAACTTACGAACTCTCTTCCTCACTGAACTGAGACCATTATCAAGGATAGAGGCAGTGTTGCATAATGTTAGTGAGATGTCTCCTGAAGGGGTCTGACTTTCTGTCTGCTGTGCTTGCTTAAGCATGTACACAGTTTTTTGGAGACAATCCGTAAACAATTCTACTGGTATAACTGGAGGAAGACCCAGTAGAAGACAAGAATGAAAAACGTTCTTTCTTAATTTTTTACTTATTGTGATTTATTCAGTTAAAAGTTCTTGGAACTCTCTTGTTCTTGTCTCAAAACATTGTAGCCTGATAGACCTTAGTGAAAAGTAAAGTCTGTGGCACTCAAGCTGCGAGCAGGCTTCTGCCTTGATTGCAGGTAGAATGCAGCCCTTCGCTCGCTGTGGCACTAGAAGGGGGAGGGCTGCTAGCCCATCACCCTGGTCACCTTTTAGCCCCAGGAGTGATGCTCGCTACTCAGCTGTGTTTTTGAAAGCTGTTATGGAGTACTGATGATTGTAAATGAATCTCAGGTCGATATCCTAGAGCCGTTGTGGTCTTCCTTATGACTGTGCACTTGTGGAGTGAAATGGTTCCTAGTAGAGACATCAAGAAGACGATCTGTCAGCAGGCTCGTGATGGTCGTAAAGATACTGGAGGATTATTTTCTCTCACTACGGAATTATTTAGTAATAGCTCCTGGAAAAAAAGGGGGGAGAGGGAGATTCGCTCCAGTGTATTAGCCCAAGTGTACACTGGGCAGCGTGTGACACTGATATGACAGTGCAGCATATGGAAAGCTATGGAACACAAGAGGAGCACATGCTGGGAGGCTGTTTCTTAGCCAGTTTTGCAATTATTTTCTTGGGAACAAATGGCTGAATTCATGGCTCTTAGTTCAGAGTCGGATTTTGACTGGAATATGGTCATCTGTTTCTATGTGACCCCTTAAAAGAGAACATATCAGACTGGAAAAACGGATTCATGACTAACGGGAAAACTCACCGTGAATTGTTTCTATGTCTGAGCTTTCTGGTTAATGATTAATTAACTGTTGCCCTTTAGATAGGAGTTAATGCCACGGGGTTCACGAGCTTGTGCAGAAATCTACCTATTCTTAAGATGATAATGTCCAAATCCCAGCTGGTACTGAAAAAGCTGGGTATCTTCTTCAGGTAAGTTTTATGTAAATTTCCTACAAAACTAGCCTGAAACTAAATGTTAAAAGGCAGATGTCTACCCGAATGACTTTCCAGGTACAAAGAAGAAAACCAGCATTACTACATTTTGGGAGTTTTCTCCAAATTTTCCATTACAGAACACAAAACTACTACTCTTAATGAAGATAGATGGTCTGAAATCTCTTGAATTGAGAAGAATGATAATATTATTACATTTTTAAAACTCTGAAATTGTGCCCTTTTAACAAATTTTGAAAAATGAGAAACATATAAATTAAAAAATAACTATTTTATCGGCTTTTTCATGCTTGTACATGACCCCACTTTTTTATTATGCTTGGAAAGAAAATTAAAAAGAAAAACATGTGGAACAAGTTCATACTAGTAATTTAATTCGGTATTTTCTTTCACCAAAGTGTCCTTCAGAAAGCCCACATAAAATTCACTCCAACTATCTTCCACATAATGATTTTGTGAAGGTCCATATGTTGCTATTATGGGCACTTTACCAGAAGGATAGTACACTCATGCTCATAAATTAAGGATAACTTCAGAATGTGGTGCCACACAACTTGGCACTATACAAAACTGGCACTATAGCATAGGCACATAGGGAACACACTCGACACAGATCTATAAGTCCACGGTATTCGTAATAAGTTGAGAAAACTGTCCCAAAAGACATGTGCTACAAAATGCCACTGTTTTCTGCACATGTATCCTGACACCAGTATGGGAAATGATCACCATGCACATGTACACAGGCTGCACAACGGGTTGGCATACTCTGGATCAGGTGGTCGAGCAGCTGCTGGGGTATAGCCGTCCATTTTTGCACCAGTGCCTGTCGGATCCCCTGAAGTGTCGTAGGGGTTTGAAGACGTGCAGCGATACGTCGACCGAGAGCATCCTAGACGTGCTCGATGGGGTTAGGTCTGGAGAACAGGCAAGCCAATCCATTCGCCTGATATCTTCTGTTTCAAGGTACTCCTCCATGATGGCAGTTCGGTGGGGCCGTGCGTTATCATCCGTCAGGAGGAAGGTGGGACCAACTGCACCCCTGAAAAGTTGGACATACTGGTGCAAAATGACGTCCTGATAGACCTGACCTGTTACTGTTCCTCTGTCAAAGACATGCAGGGGTGTACGTGCACCAATCACAATCCCACCCCACACCATGAAACCACAACCTCCATACAGGTCCCTTTCGAGGACATTAAGGGTTGGTATCTGGTTCGTGGTTCATGCCTGATGAAAATCCGGTGAGAATTACTGTTCAGACTATACCTGGACTCGTCCGTGAACATAACCTGGGACCACTGTTCCAATGACCATGTACTGTGTTCTTGACTCCAGGCTTTACGGGCTCTCCTGTGACCAGGGGTCAGTGGAATGCACCTTGCAGGTCTCTGGGTGAATAAACAATGTCCATTCAGTCGTCTGTAGACTGTGTGTCTGGAGACAACTGTTCCAGTGGCTGCGGTAAGGTCCCGAACAAGGCCACCTGCAGTACTCCGTGGCCATCTGCAGGCACTGATGGTAAGATATCAGTCTTCTTGTGGTGTTGTACACTGTGGACGTCCCTTACTGTAGCGCCTAGACACGTTTCCTGTCTGCTGGAATCATTGCCATAATTTTGAGATCACACTTTGTTGCACACGGAGGGCTCATGCTATGACCTGCTGTGTTCGACCAGCCTCCAGTCGCCCTAGTATTCTACCCCTAGTAATGTCATCAATATGTGTTCTTTGAGCCATTTTCAACACACAGTCACCATTAGCACATCTGCACACTTACTCGTTGTGTCGCACTCTGACATGCACCAACACACCTCTGCTGCCAGCGCTACCGTGCGACGACCGAAGGTCAAATGTACAGCATTGTCATACCCCGAGCTGATTTAAACCCCCAAACCGCCCACCAGAGCGTTGTTTCACCATGTATTTGCATTAGCTTTAATTTATGAGCATGAGTACCGTATTTACTCGAATCTAAGCCGCACCTGAGAAATGAGACTCGAAATAAAGGAAAAAAAAATTTCTCGAATCTAAGCCGCACCTGAAATTTGCTACTCGAAGTTCAAGGGGAGAGAAAAGTGTTAGCCCGCACCTCCAAATCGAAACAAAGTTGGTCCATTGTAATATGAGACACAATTTACGTCGAATGAATGACGATACAGCGACAGTAGTTTGGTTCGAGTCGTAAGCTTAGCAGTTAAGCTTTACCAGGTAGCCATTGCTATGCGTCAGGCGCTCCGTCCGTATTTATACGAGTACCCTTCCCTTTTCACGTGCTCTGTCTGGTTTGAATCGATTGTTTATTTTGCTTTGATCTGATAAGTGCTGTTTTCTTTGTTATAGGTGTTCACGTCATCCTAAGCTGAAAATGCATTACTGTACTGTGTCATGCATTGTTTGTCGCATTCTGATAGTGCGTGTTTACGGCCTGTCGCCGCTCGCGGCAGGGCTTGCTTCTGTGCGCGCTACCGCTGCTCACAATAAAAAAAAAGAGAGAGAGAGGAATCGTCTCATTAGCGAAATAATGGCAAGAGACTGCTATTTGTTGTTACTTACACTGCTGCTTTCTACGATAACGATCAACAAGAACCAAATAATAGACTGCGTATGATAGAACATGTTCTGAACGAGAGTTCGGCGAAAATTTTTCTCCGTTTGAAAATCTTTGCGGCCGCTTCTTTAGTACATCAAATTCTGCACAGAAATTAGAGTCATCTTAGATTTAAAAATCTAGTCAGTTGCCGTGCTTCATTTCTGACTGTATCACATTAGGCATAAGAATAATACGAATATAAACATGACACAATACGTATATTCTTCCGCGTTCGCTGTTGTCTCACTCTAGTTTCGTAGTTTATTAGGCAGACAGGATTTAAATGAGATAGCAGCAAACGCGAAAGAATACATGGCAAAATGTTTATATTTGATTATTCTTATGGTGAAGAGAATACTGCATGTGATTCACATTTCATCAGGTTCCTATTAGCAACCATCTCTTCTCACTGGTAGGAAAAAATTCAGAACGTAGAGTTCGCCATATTGACAAACATCCTAAACAGTCTTGCCAGTCGGATTTTCGTAGTACATTGAAATTCTGCTACATTCGAAGACGAACAATATGGAATTTGTATTTACTTCGTTGGATAATGTATGAAAATGCAGTGGTCGAAACTCGGAGCGGAGAAAAAAAAAAGCTCGTCTTCCACCTTTTTTTTAATTTATTTACTGACTTAGATGTTTTGGCGAAAGTATTTATCTTTGTGCCTACAAAGCATACCTGTTTAGCGCTACATATATTCGACAGCAGAAGTTATAGTTGTAGCGGCACCTACCAACATTTTTCAGAACTTCCGCTTGCTTTGCACTCGATTCTAAGCCGCAGGCGGTTTTTTGGATTACAAAAATCGGAAAAAAAGTGCGGCTTAGATTCGAGTAAATACGATATATATATTTCTTTGTTGTTCAACATGCTTGCTTAGGCCAACATTAAAGGTATGTTTGAGTAGACCACTGATGAATGGCAATCCCACAATATAGGCAGTGTTGGTGGAATCATAAATGAAGTGGTGTAGAGAACTTACACAAAATGAATTACATCGTTCCTCTGTTTGATTGACCTCTCTAAGAAAATGGTTGTCCTCTTGTAGAAATGATTTAGTTTAAGGGACAAAAATACTAAATAATATGAAAGTACCATCATTCTCTACCATTCTGGCATTCATTCTTTCTTGAGTTGTTAGGATAAGATGCTCCTCTCAGTCTTGCTTCTTTATTATATTTATCTTATAGTTTTGGGGGTTTGATTTCTTTTCCCTCCAGTAACACATTCACTTTCATCTGAGGAAACCGTGGTGCTATGTGCTTTCAAGCAACAGAATAAAATCGTTACACAATTGTATCAACTACAATGTATTGTTGTGCTCTCCCCTAAAAGGTGACAAAGTACATTGTCAACTCAATAACAAAGTAACATGAATTATTTTCTTAAAAACTCAAATGTTCAGGACATTTGTTCTTTTCATACAATATGAAGGAAATAACAGCATTTTAAACATATTTGCAATTAAGACATTGCTGCCCTTTTAATGCAGAATTATATATCCACCTTCAGGTTTTATAATCAATGAAAAAGTAAAAAATCATAAATACTTTGACGTCTGCCCTTTTAACAAATGGCTATTCATTAATTTCCTTATTCTCATTCCTTCGCATCTGGGAATAATTAGAGTTATAGAAGTAGTTTTAGAAAAATTAATTAGAAAAATTGTTAGCATGAGATCCATTAGATGAACTTGAAGGCACGGCAATGGGCTAATTAAGGAATGTTAAAGATGAACTGATGCAGATTCTTGAGCTGAATGCCAAGGAAAGAGGCTTCCACTGCCGAAATTATGTTGCATATCCACAGTAAACTGTTCTAGAACATTGTGTGGGGCAGGCAGAAGCACTTGCACTACTGTGTCGTCCTGCTATGTGCCTCAACTTCTGCTGGGAAACACAGAAACACGCGCTGACCCACCCTGCATGACTGAGTCCAACAGTGTGACTGGCCTTAATCTGCGTCCTACATCACCGACTGAAGTGACTGAGAGCATTCGACACTGAATTCAGGCCATTGCAGTTACAAACAGCAGCATTGGACGACATATCATCGTGTCCTGCGTGCGATTGACGATCCCCGCTACTAGATGGCCGCTGTAGCTGACCGGCTGTTTCCATAAAACAGCGCCCATAAACCACAAAATATTGTATCTCGAGAGTAAGGCATTGAAATTAGCTTTACTGAAGAAAATGGGGTGATAAGGGAGTGCTGTGCATAATATTTGCAGAAGGAGGAATCGTCTTGCAGAATTTCATAGTTTAGAACATTGACTATGAAGATCACCAGATTAATTCTTCAAATACACATGGACAAGCAGACACACATTCCACTATATAATCAATTAAATTAAGACGAGTGTATCTTATGTGACTACGAACTTTCAACAGCCGATGAGTGTTTAAGAATGGCTGACTAATGTAAGTATGGAAAAATGAGTGACATTCCTTGGGTGACCAGATGCAATTGTTTAAAAAGGAGGACAAACAGCTTCAAAAAAGAGGACAAAGGAAGAAAAAAAGAGGACACATCAAACGGGTCAACTGCAGATGAAGATGCCACACGTCAGCTTTGGACAAGTCACGTGACTGCCGGGAATTACTGGTAAAACTAGTAGTTAATTGTTACTGGTGGTCAGGTGGTGATTCCCAGAGCAATATTTTTTGTATTTTAAATTAAAAACATTGATTGTGGTGTCAGTGTGGCATCAATTGTTTTTATAGAAGGGGACGAATTGTAAATTTAACTGTATTACGCTCATCTTTGCAAAAAAGCCGGACACTGTAAAACTCCACCCGGACCCCGGACAAAGAGCTTAGAAGGAGGACATGTCCGTATTAATCCGGATGTCTGGTCACCCTAGACATTCCTCATGAGTTGTGTGAGATAATTAAACTACCAAACCGCTGGTCTGTGTTCGAGTCTTGGTCAATACTTTTCTTCAACCGATATTTTTGATGTGTCCAGCCCTAACAACTGATCTATGTACCAAGTTTTATCTATACTCGGAACCCTGCATGTCAAAGTATATTTTTAAGGTCTTGCCAAAGTATTTGATTTTTAAATGTGTACGCACCTATCCCAGGATAAAATTCAAAATAAAACACATTGAACAATCATGAAATTTTACTGGTTTTTGATTGTTGGGGACGTAATTCGCCAGCAATCAATGTTAATGCCAATTGTTTCAGTTAATCTAAATAGTCTCCATAAATAAAGCATACAAAATTTTTGAAAAAAAAGGTGAAATTGTATTTTTTAAAATTATTTGTCTAAAAACAAGAAATAAAAATGGCTCTGAGCACTATGGGACTTAACTTCTAAGGTCATCAGTCCCCTAGAACTTAGAACTACTTAAACCTAACTAACCTAAGGACATCACACACATCCATGCCTGAGGCAAAACAAGAAATAGAACAGATCAGAGAAACATTTGATGCACTTCATTTGCTATACATGATTTCGAGCATCATTCAGAGGTATGTCAAATGATTCCTTGAACTATTTTATTTCTTTTACACAAAGCATTTCACAAACCATCTGAACCATTTATTTTTATTTTTTTTTAATTTTCAAGTTTTACTCAGACAGCATGATCTTACTGACACCTCATTTGCGTTCCTAGTGTCTCCTGTTCTCGAAATGTCCCAAATTTAGTACTTCTTTTCCGAAAGAATCCTTTTCGATAGTTAAATATCTTTTTATGCACAAAATGTCTAGGCCGCGAAGAGAAGAACTTTTTGACACTTCATTTACATTGCCAGCGGCAGCTGTTCATGAAATATTTCAATTTTTCCTCATATCACTAAGTTTCTGTTAATTACTGTGATTAGTTTTAACAAATTAAATATTTTTTTTGCAGAACTAGACCTCACGCTGGTCACTTTGATACCCCATGCACTTAGGCAAAATACGTCCTCTTTGTGCGCTGTCATTTGGGGGGGGGGGGGGGGAACTTCTTTCGATATCTTGAACGATTTCTATTTACGAAATTGACAATTTTTATGACCACGCTTTTGGGTGTGCCATGTGCGGCCCATCTGCCACATATACAATGCAAAATCTCGGGAAGTGAGAGAAATATATTTCTGTTCTCAAACTCTAAATATAATTTATATATGCTACATTTCATTTGGAGATATGTAAGACCTAAAATGAAATATCTGCAAATTTTATGCAGTGCGATTTTACTTGTGCGAACTCTTGAGAAATTTCATGCAGTCATTTACATAGGTTTGTGTAGCAAAGTAACTACAACGAATAACGAAAAGAAATTCAGTTTTTTATCCAGTGAAGTCTCAAACTGTAAGCCGAGAAAAAAAACAAATGTTTTCATGAAGTAGTTTTCAGAAAATTGCATGATGTATTTCATAGTAGTTGGTGCTTCCGCTCCAGCGCTTTGCAGAGAAAATTATAGTAACCTGACCCAAGTTGGTTCGGAAACAGCGAAGTTGAAATGTCATAGACACCACTTATATAAATAATTTCAGATCGAGACAGAGCTATACTGTTGACTCTGACGGTAAATATCAGGTAGTGAAGGTTCTGTGCTGGAAACCTCTTACCACTTGTATAAACTGTCACTACAAACTTATATTGCATTACCCCGAAGGTACTTCTTTGGGATCATTTTGTCATTCCTTCAAAAACGCCACTGATTTTCCAGAAAGAGTTTATCCGTTAGTGAAGGAATGAATCCACTGTCTCCCAACTCACCAGCAAAAACAGTGATTTTTTCCGTTTTCCGTCGTTCCTTAGTTGCTTCAAAATTCGTGGAGGTATATTCTGTCTTTGCAACTAAATAAAGATAGATTGTTTTTTTGCATACGCGTTTAGCTTCTTTTATTTATGAAGTGGCCTGTAATATATATAAATATGTAGTTACGTGTGTGTTATATGTTACGTTTTCTCATGTTATTTTCTTCTTTTTCAGGCTGTAAACAAGTTTTGCATCATAAAGTTCGTGAGGTTAAATTATAGTTGGGTATTACGATTTCCAGTGTTGCCAGTCCATTTGTGTGCTCCTGGAGATGTGTTTACTCAGTCCCCATATTCAAAAGGCCGATTTCTCTCGGTTTTTTTTTTTTTTTTTTTTTTTTTTTTTTCAACCAAACTTATGATAACACTTGAGCTGCCACACTCATTGTTTGTTGAACGTGCGTGTGTTCACTGTGTCGTAGTGTTCCCAACTGACACGGTTTCTTTATCTTTCATCTTTTGTTTGTGTTGTGAGGCCTGGTATTTGTTGATTTGTTGTGTGTGTGTTTTGTACGTGTGAATGCCTTATTCTTCATGTGATTGGATTTGTGTATGTGTGTGTGTGTGTGTGTGTGTGTGTGTGTGTATGTGTGTGTGTGTGTGTGTGAAACAGTGAGAGAGAGAGTATTAATTAATTATTTAATGTGATTATGTTTCACATTTCTGTTTGTTATTGTTTTAGTGGCTAACATAACCAGTGAGTAGTTCCTTATGTTGGTTACGTCATTAATTATATTAATTACTAGAGACCGGATTATTTGCATGATGCATATTTGGCTCCTTTTCACCGGCTTTGTATATTTTAACGAAAAACTAGCGGCGATGCATATTTTCGCTCTGTTTGCAATATTTTAAAAATTTAGACGAACGGCCTCAAGCTCGGTCTGGTTTTGATGTCTCACAGGCTGACCGCGACATAGAACTGCGTTCAATCGCTAACCGAGAAGCCACTGCCTAGCGAAATCATTACAGAAGAGGAGCAGGAAGAGGCAGACAGAATGCTCATGCGCCCGGTTATTCCGCTCCGCTGTCATACCGTACGCGTCAGCAACAATTAAATTAAACTACGCAAGCTTTTAGTCGCACAGTCCATTGTTTCAGTACAGCTTCCTGTTTACTTGTACACAGTTGAACGTGTTTACGACGTGTAACGTGTTGTGCGCCATGCCACTCGAAAAAAGAAACGTCGTTTCGTGGATAGCCGACCGTCCTGGAACATTTACATATGACGGAACTACTTTATATTGTCGAGTTACCGAGAAATATTTCATGCAAAAAACTTTTCAAATAGACCTGCATGTTAAGACAAGTCTTCATGTCGCAGGAATGCAGAAGAAAGGACCACGACAATGACTTCTGACAGTAAAAAGTGACAGTAGCAGGGATGTGTCCAAAGGTAACCAAAAAAGTCGGTTTAACATGGCTCTATGTGAAGCTTTCTTCTTCTTCTTGCGTTACGGCCTCTGTAGGACCACGGGTTGCCCCTTCATGGACTGCATTTTCCTCTTCTCCCAGAACCTTTTCATTTTTTCTCTCTTTCTCTCCCGCTCTTCTCCCGAGATCTTCAGTTTCTGTTTCTCCTGGCGGCTCCACTGGTGACATTCTAATCTTTTCCTGTATTCTTCTCTGTCATTGATCTCCGGCATATTTGTCGGTGTATATTTCTTCCTCCAATTTTCCTTTCCTTCGACCTTGATCCCCAATTCCAACCAGTCCTTCCGAAGTTCAACAATCCACTTGGTTTCTGTCTTTCCCCTTGTCCTCCCTGTTGTTTCCCAAACTCTCTTCGTCATTCTGTCCATACTCATCCTAACTGCATGCCCAGCAAACCTTGCCCTTTTGAGTCTGATTTCCCCAGATATTGTTCTCATGTTCCAGTACAATTCTTTCCTATGTCTTCGTATCCACCTCTCTCCACCTCTTTTGGGACCTAGTATTTTTCTCAGTATTTTTCTCTCTTCTTTCTGTAGTTGTTCTGCCCCATTTCTTCCTAGTGTCATCGTCTCAGCAGCATATAATACTGCATTCCTCACTGTTGCCTTGTAGTGTCTTATCTTTTAGCCTCTGTGGGCATATTCTTTTTATTGTATATCTCTCTCGTCATGCAGAAGGCTCACCTCATCTTCTTTATCCTCTCTGTTATTCCCTCCTTGCTCCTGTTCCGTCCTATTATAAATTCTCCCAGGCATTTAAATTTGTCCACCATTTGCACAGTGTCTTCCAATGTTTCCCAGTCAGCAGTGGTGTTTAATGTCTTTGTCTTGTTATAGGCGATCCTCAGTCCCACCTTTCTGGCTACCTTACTTAAGTTGTCGAGTTGTGTCTTTGCTTCTTCTTCCGTCTCACTTACTGTTGCTATGTCATCTGCAAAGGCTAGGCAGTCCACTTAAGCCCTGTTGTCGTTTTTGTCCCCCACATGGGTCTTTGGTATTCCCATTTCCTCGTTTATTGCTCTCCACTGCCTGATGACTTCGTCCAGTGCTATATTGAACAACAGTGGTGACAATCCATCTCCCTGTTTAGCACCAGTCTTGATCTCAAACTCTTCTGACAGTGCTCCTCTGAATCTCACCCTTGCTTTTGTGTCTGTCAGAATTTCTTTTATGAGTTCTTGTGTAGTTCCATCAAGTCCTCTGTTCTTCAGGATCCTAACAAGAGTCTGTCCGTCGATGGAGTCATATGCCTTTGTGAAGTCCACGAAGGTTATTACTGTCTTTTTGTTTCTTAAGGCTCTATATTCTATTAGTTGCTTCAGGATAAATATCTGTTCTACACAACCTCTTCCCTCCCTGAATCCCGCTTGGTAGTCGCCAACTATACTTTCTACCTGTTCTTCTACTCTCTTGAGCAATAGTTTTGACAGCACGTTGTATCCGACCTCTAGTAGCGATATTCCTCTGTAGTTGTTTCTATCTCTCTTGTCCTCCTATCGGTACTACAATTGCATTCTTCCATCCTTCTGGCAACTTCTTTGTTTTCCAGATCTGGTGAATTATGTTGGTCGTGTTGTCTATTGCTTTGTTGCCTCCCCACTTTATCATCTCGGCTGCTATACCGTCCTCTCCAGTTGCCTTATTATTCTTCAGATCGCTTATGGCACGTGCGACTTCATCCCTGGTTGGAGAGCGTGTTTCTCTCTCTCTTCTTTGTCAGTCTCCAGTTCCAGCTCTTCTTCAGGTGGTTCCGACAGTTCTCCTTCGCACTGACAGCCAGTTCCCCTTTCTTATCTCTTATAAACAGTTCTCTACCCATGTATCCAATCAGACTCTTTTTGAATTTCCCGAAAAAGTGTCTGCTGTCGTTTTTCCTGAAGTTCGTCTCAATCTCGTCCAGTCCCTGCATCATCTTCTGTCTTCTGGTCCATCTTATTGTTCGGGCAGCTTCCTTTCTTGCTCCTAAGAAAACTTCCAGTTTTTCCGGGTCCTTCTTGCTGCTCCAGTCTCTCCAGGCTTTCCTGCGAACCTCTACTGCTTCCTCACATTCCTTGTTCCACCACCAGTGCTTCTGTTTCTTTTCTTCCTTTCCCCATAGTTCAGCCTGTTCCGCCATATTTCGCTTCACGTCGTCCCATGCATTGAATTATTCAATTCCTTCCTCATATCTGGATCGATTGTGTCTTAATTTGTCTCTGTCTACCTTTATGTTTTCTGTTCTTCTGTTCCTGTTTGGAATCCAAAGGCACTTAACTTCTGTAAGATAGTGATCCGATTCTATTCTTGTGTTCTTCCTGACCTTTGTGTTCATGATCTCTTTAGCATTTATCCAGCTGATTGCTATGTGGTCAATTTGGAATTCCCCAAGGTGGGTGCATGGTTTGCCCATGTCTTTTTCTTACGTGGTTTGACCCTGAAGTGTGTTGTCATCAATCTCATTTTGTGTTCTCGACACAGTTCAATTAGTCTTTCTCCATTTTTGTTTCTCCGCTGGTGTGCAGAGTACTGGCCCACTACTCCTTTATGTTGCTTCTCTCTTCCAATCTGTGCATTATAATCTCCTACTAGTGCCTTTACATGTCTATATGGTATGTCTTTCAGTGTATCATCTAGCTCTTCCCAGAAACTATCAGCAACTTTCTTGTCTTTCCTGTTCTTGTCATTTGTAGGTGCATGTCCATTTATTATTGTATACTTTTTGTTCCCTACTTGAAAAGTCAGTGTTGATATCCTTTTTGACCTGCTCTTCATTTCAATTATGCCATCCTCGTATCTCTTGTCTTCTATGAACCCTGTACCAAAGCATTTAGGTGCATGTCTTTCCTTTCCCACTTTAATTCCTGGTTTCCCCTTCAGTATTATGAAGCCTTCTGTCTCCACTGTGTCTTCGTCAGTGTATCTTGTTTCTTGCATCGCTAATATTCCAATGCTTCTCTTATTCATCTCATCTATTACCTATTTAAGTTTACCAGTCTTAATCATTGTCTGTACATTTATGGTTCCAATTCTGAAAGTATTTTTAGTTTTAATCTTCTTTGAGGTTCTTGGGAGCTCCGACTCTTCCCTTGTCCATTTTTTGGCAGGTCCCCCAGAATCGTCGACCTTGGTCAATGGGAGATTGTCCCCCTGAGGTAATCTCGATTCCATGAGCTAAAAAAAAAATTTGAATTGGACAGCTCATGTCCGTCCAGTTATACGACTGAAGTTGTTAGCCGCAGAAGATGTGTTCAGGCCGCCCCTGACATGGGGACACAGACGCCTTGAAGCTTTCATTGCATGCATTGTTTCTCTTCACAAACTTACAAACCCTACCCTCAAAGGCTTCCTGCGTAAATATTTCTTAAATTAAAATATACCAGATGATCAACATTGCGTAAAAATTACATACCGAAAATTTACGTAAATATTCTGGAAGAAAGAGGCAACGAACGCAAGGACAGCATTATCTGGATTTCAGTTAACGAAACTACAGACATTGTGGCCGTTGCATTGAAAATTTAATTGTTGGTGCTTTAAAAGAAGAGCCTTCTTCTTCCTATTTAGCGGCCTGCAAAGGTCTTGAAAAAAAATAAATCAATCTATGATCGCCGGCCGGTGTGACCGTGCGGTTCTAGACGCTTCAGTCTGGAATCGCGTGACCGCTACGGTCGCAGGTTCGAATCCTGCCTCGGGCATGGATGTGTGTGATGTCCTTAGGTTAGTTAGGCTGAAGTAGTTCTAAGTTCTAGGGGACTGATGACCACAGATGTTAAGTCCCACAGTGCTCAGAGCCATTTTCACTCTATGATCAAGGCAGGAAAAGCCCTCCGAGTATTTTATCTCAATTTGATTCATGAGACGTGCTTTGCTCATGGAGAACATCGCTTTGCTGAAGAAGAAGGTTCCACCTTTGTGAATGTAAATAAACTGATTTCATGCACAAAGGAAGTGTTTCTAAAGGCTCCCGCTACCAAATGTGCCTTTACCTCTTGAATCATTGGTAACTCACTGCAGTACGTGGGTTGAAGCTGTGTTGTTTTACAATTAACATTTCGAGGCCATTAGAGGGGTATGGGTGTGAAACATGGACTCTCGGGACAGAGGAAGACCAGAAGCTAATGTGGTGCTATTTTATCGACGAGGTCACAAACGAAGTGGTTCTGGAAAGAGCAGGTGAGAAGAGAAGCTTCTGGAGTTTCATTGTTAAAAGAAGAGTGCAATTTACAGGCCATCTATTAAGACATAAAGGACTCCTGAACATAATCATAGAGGGATATGTCGAGGGAAAAAGACTAAGAGGATGACCACGACTGAGGTACATGGATCAAATCGTGAAAGATGTGGGACGTAACACCTATAAAGAAATGAAGAGAAAAGCTGAAAGACGCACAGAATGGAGACAAGCTGCCATTGTAGCTGTTGCAAACCAATCCTTGGATTGACCACTACAGAAGAAAGAGGGGTAGTAAACGATTTCGATAGTACAGAGGCTTTGGCTGTTTGCCAGTGCAAGGAAGCTTTTAATGATTCCGGTATTAAAAAAGACATTGCTGTGATTAGCACGCATTTTTCCCATGTACGTGCAAGTATGAAAAAGCTTGAAACTCAAGGTTTGGTGTTGAATGAATCTATTCAGTAATGAATACATTTATTCCAGTGAACTCCTCATTGTCTGAGGTATTCCCAAGAAAAGTTTGAAAACGTTTTAAACAATAACCAAGGCTTTGAGCCCTTGTGCCAAATTGATAGTTTTGTTAATGGGACAGGTGAACTTTTACCAGAAACAATAAGTGCCAACATAGCACTCAAATTCAAATACTGCCCTGTCACCGTAGTTGATGTAGAACGGTCCTTTTCTGCTTATAAAAATGTTTTGAGTGATCGAAGACACAATCTTACTACCGAACATCTGGAACAGCACTTGGTCGTTTATGTTTACAGTGGTAGAAAAATGTGAAATAAATTGTAAATGATGCTTCGTTCCAATGGTATTAATTAAAAGCTAATGCTGTTCAGAGAAATTCATGATTGTAAGTTGTTTTTTAAATAAAATATTAAGTAGACAAAGTTTTTGGGTATGGTACCGCGTCACAATGTAAAAACTACTACTTAGACCCAGAAGAAGGCCGCTGCAATCGTGGCCATAACGTTGGTTTTTCTCCAGCAGTATGTTTTTACATTATGACGCGGTACCATACCCAGAAAACTTTTATGTCGACTGACTCTGGCCGCGAAAGCCTACGCAATTATAAAATATTACGTAGTTTTTTAGCTTGGCCCCCCTCTGCGTGCGACAGATCTCGAAGTTGGTCCGGCACATATCGATTGGTACGCTGAGACTGACTCGCATCGCATCCGCTTGTGACTGACAACAATAGCAAAGAAGGAACAATTCTTGAAATACGTTGTGCGTCCCCTTTTTACAAATTCTGAGAAAACAAACCCAGAAAGGACCTCTTCCAACGTCTACCAGAAAGCATTCAGAAAATGATATCAGCGTTCTAAATGTGCCGATTTTTCGCGTGACATCTTCGACTTTGCGATATAATGCACGCAGTAACTACCATGTTTTCTTTACTTGATCTTGCATATTTCGACACTTTTCATGCATTTTTAAGCATTTTTCATGCATATTTTAAGGTTTTATTCACATATATAATGCGGTATTTATTAACTACTTTCTTTTTCATTACAAGGGCTCTTTGTATATGAATTTTTTTTTGTAATATCAGGGTTTTTTTTTTAATGGTTCAATCCAATAATTTTCCTTTCTTTTTCCATGTTTGGGTGGTACACGTCCATTTTTCATTAGGTCTTCAGTACAGATAGAAAGGCTATTTTTACGCTTCCAGCTTCTTATGTTCTTTATACTTAGTTTTGAAATTTCTGTCATTTCCTGATATACTTATTCACATTCTTGACATTCTAATTGGTATACACCTGCTCCTTGGTATTTACCTGGTTTGTCTCCTGCCGTTCGTAAATGAGGGTGAGGTATGTTTCTTCTTCTGTAAGCAATGTGTAATCCTTGTTTCTTCGTTATATATGCCATTATGCGTGTTGATTTGTGTTTGTATGTTAAAGGGGTCCATTTCTTTCCGTTAGACATGTCATGAGTGTTACTATGTGTGTCGTAGTGCCTACATTGTTTGTGGGGTTCTTTGGTGCTTTTGTTCTCTGCTTATTTTAATTTTTGTTTA
This sequence comes from Schistocerca piceifrons, assembly GCF_021461385.2. Classification (NCBI taxonomy): domain Eukaryota; kingdom Metazoa; phylum Arthropoda; class Insecta; order Orthoptera; family Acrididae; genus Schistocerca; species Schistocerca piceifrons. The sequence goes on from NC_060141.1 coordinate 261,833,395, forward strand.
GTTGTATTTTGCTTTTGTAGCAGATTCTGTGTACTATACTGATGTTACAGCCATTGTTTTTGGCCATAAATTGTATTGTTTTAATTATGGAGTCTGCATGGGTTGCCCATCCACATTACGAAAACATTAAGTTGGTGTATTAAGTTCGTTGCGTTTTTGTTTTGCATATTGATATTCCGGTTGTTATGTGTTTATTTATCTATTGTCATTTTCTATTTGTAGTTCACTGTTGCTATTTGAGTTTTTGGAGATAGTAAGTGGAGCTGTGGACGGTAGAAAATGGAGTGCCAATTGGAGAAATCGGGACGTTTCCGAAATATTCTTCTGTTTTAGTTCAGTAGAGGGGTGACAGCAGCAGGGGCAGCCAGAAACATGTGCGCTATGTATGAGGGTAATGCCATTGGGCAGAGCGCGGAAAGGAAATGGTTTTGTCGTTCCATGGAGTATCTTTTTGACATTAGGGACTCTCCATGTTCATGAAGAACTTAGAGATTTGATGATCGTTTAAAGGCATTAATCCGCGGTAATCTACGTCGCTGTACTCGAGAATTGGCAAATGTGGTGAACTATGAACATTCCACCATCATGTGACATTTAGATTCAGTGGAGAAGCTTCAAAAAAACGGGTGTACGTGTACTACAGGCTCTAAGCCAGATCCGCGAAAATCAGCAGATGGTCGCATGTGCTTGTTTGCTTTTCATCAATTGGCTCGCGAACAACACAGACCATTCCAGTCCTGGACCGTTACAGGTGACGAGAAATCGCGTATTTATGCCAACTTAAGCGAAAGAAAGCAGTGGTTGAACGACCCCAAACAATGCAGCAACTCCCTATACAAAACCTGTGTGATTCCACATAAGATAATGTTATGCGTCTGATGAAACAGCGACGGCGTGGTCTACTACGAATTGCTTCCGCGTGGTATAATAATCACTGCTGACAATGTCAACAACTGAGACGTCTTGCAGCCGGAATCAAAGAACAACGACCGGGAGGACTGCTTGAAGTGATGCTACTTCACGATAACGCCCTCCCATATTCTTTTAGAATGATAGAAAATACTATATAGAAATTGGGGTGGGAAGTCATTCCACACCTACCTCATTTACCTGATTTTGTGCCCTCAGATTTTCACCTTTTCCGTTCTCTATCAAACAACCTTCAAGAAACTTCCTTCTAGGATAAAAATGCGTACCGAACAGGACTCTTAAGTTTTTCGCCGTAAAACTACGTGATTTCTACAGTCGCAGAATTGGAAAGTTACCCCAGTGTTGGCAGGCTGTTGTAAGTAGTGAAGAAGAGTGTAATATTCGTGACTAAAGTCTCTGTTATGTGTATCTATTATGTGTATTACGGAAAAACGCTATGACCTTACCAACTAGCCATTATAATCCTGAAGATGCGTCTATACTGACGTCAAACTGGTAGTTGCGAACAAAGCGCCTTCATACAGCTATGTTGCTTTTCGAAACGCCTCATCATTCTTGACTTTTTAAATTGTTAAAATTTTTATGATACTTTGAACGAGTATTGAGTGTGAATGTTTTTTATGTTATTCACAATGTCTCTGAGCAGTGGTTGCCCTCCTCAGAAAGTTGTTTGTAGCAATTAAAAAGCTATCATTGGCGGACATGAAGATCCGCAAAACGTGAAATGTTAGGAACTCACATAATTTGACATACCAGTTCGCTAATCGGCATTTAACACTATTATTTTACTGTAAACAGTGTGGATCACGACACAAACGATCCTAATACAGCCTCGATCACATACAACGTCAACTTTTAGCAGGTACAGAGAACCTCTTGAATCAGACATAATATTTCAGCTCAATAGTTTTCAAATCTACATAGAGCGAGAAACGAAAAGATACAAAAGAAAGTTTTCCTTTCAATGTGAGAACACACTGTTATGCGATGTGTCAATTACATGAAGAAAGAGTGTGCTCGTGTTTTTTTTAAGTAGAATGTCCACAGACCCGCTGCTAGCCATCCTTCATGCCATCGAGTTACACAGTCCTTTTTGGAGGCGTGTAATAAGGGAAATATGCATTCTTACAGACTGCTGTCAGTATAAAGTAATATAGGAAAAATTTTATTTTAAGTTTTGGAATTTCTGTAATGTGTGTTTCAGTTAGCACATGTACGGTGGCTAAAATAACTGAAGATCCTATTACTTACTCTGGTCCAAACACTGTTTTACAGAAACCCCCTGTAGGAGACGTCAATTCTGTGGCCAAACTGCCGTTTTTTGGAATCCGTCGTCACGATGTAGCCAAATGCCGTACACTTTTGGTGTAACCACTGCCTTCCTCTTTCTGTGAACAAACATCAGTAATATCTATGTTACTACTCATAGCCATTCACTCTACGATCATATATACCACTGATTAATTTGCAAAATTATAAATACAGAATGCATTACAGATACTTCTACCATCGTCAGGGACGGTCGTTCAGTCTAAATCATAGGTAAAATTTCTCATAAATATACGTCCAGAAGCTACAGTTTGTGTGTTTTTAAGAACAGGATATTTCACAAACTACCCATGCCACAAACCATACGAAATATTCGAAATAAGCTCACCAGAGAAATTGTTTGTCATCCTTTTTAAAGAGCAGGCTATTCGCTTTTGGAGGGTTGTGATTGGTATGGCGGAGGTCAGCGAACTGCCACCATTGTCTGGAGTCATGGCAGTGGCCGTTGATTATATGCAATCAACACAGTAATACTGGTCGACGAGCTGATGTGACAGAATGACAAAAAAAAGAGCTACAATTTCGTGTATGCACGTATCCATGACCACACAATGAATAAAAGTATCCTATTTTTTGAAGTTTCAACGTGGAGTTTCCAATGTGTCCACAAAGAAAGGTGTACCACTCGCCTCCATAAAATACAGCGTCAAACCTTTGGTGGGAAAAATACCCTAACCAACGAACAACATGTAGAAGAAAGGCAGAAAGAATTAAAAACTGTACAGCAGAGAACTGTGGCTGCCTGATCACAAAAATAAAAGGATGAGAGTGGCTGGCTCAGCCAACCACGGTTCTCTGTTGTACAGTTTTAATTCTTTCTGCCTTTCTTCTATATGTTGTTTTTGTCGCTGTGCTCCATTTTCCATTTTGCCTTGCCGTTGACTTCGGGGGGGCTTTTCTTCCCCCGTTTTTGTATTTTTTTTTAAATTTTTTTAATGCTCAGCCTGACTGGTGGATGGTTTAAATATGCTCTGTGTGTTTATGAAACAAGGGACCGATGACCTTTGCAGTTCGGTCCCTTTAATCTTTAAACCAACCAACGAGGATCTGAGACGAGTGCCACGCCTTGTCTTTTTCAGTCAGTTCCAAACCCCACAGCGATTTCTGCTTTGAATGGATACACGTCCATATCAACCAGCATCTCAGTGCGTTTTGCATGTGCATACATTGAACATATAGAGTGGGATTCCATATTAAACGCCATTACTCACAACAGTATATAAAGCTGCATATGTTCAATAGGCCACACAACACAGAAGCTGGACAGGAGCTGACTGTATTCAGAAAGAAGAAATTCCGAACTCTAACGCATTTGGGCTGGGACGGAATTCACTGGCGAAAAATGAAAATTTGCGCTAAGGCTGGAATTCTAAACCTAGTCGCTTGTTTGCTAGGCAGTTGGGTTAACTAACTACGCCATCCTGGCACAATCGTTACACATAAGTGCACGAACTACCCAAGCATGCCTCTCCTCTCCATCCAAATTGCCATTTGCCACACACCGCAAAAGTAGCGTCCTCTAGCACTTTATCCTCATTTTGTTCGTCGCATCACACACAGTCCCCGTCGAGGTCAGGCAAAGAGGGCTGAACAATCATAAAGGGTGACAATTATTGAACTACATGGAATAAAATCATCATAACTTCTGAACGGTTTATGGTTAGGATGTTCAAACTGCATGGTTGGCTATGGGGCATGATGGGAATTATATCCGCTGTATGGTTTGATACAGCAACGAAGCCTGATACATTAGGAACTCCAGAACCACCTCGTACAACAGCAACAGTTAACCAGCCATTACCATGCGAAAATGTGTCATTCAGATCAATACTAAAATTCAGTCTACAATCACAGAAGACAGCCGGTCCATCTAGTAGTGAGTGTGCAGCGACGGATTTTATAGTATTCGTCTTCTTGTCAGCAGCAGATGTTGTCATTTCAACGTCTTCAGTTGTTTTATATATTGTCTGTCAGACTTTGAAAGTGGATCGGTAGTTGTACTTAGATGCACAGTACATTTCATTTCGTAAAACGGTAGGGAATTCAATATCTCGCAATACACAGAGTCAAGGGTGTTCCGAGAATACCAAATTTCACACATGACCTCTCACCATGGACATCGTATTGGTCGTTGGCCGTCAATTAACGACCGGGAGCAGCGGCGTTTGCATAGAGTTGTCACTGCTAACAGGCAAGCAGCTGTTCATGAAACAACAGAAGAAATCAATTTGGGACGTATGACGAACGTATTCGTTAGGACAGTGCGGCGGAATCAGGCTTTAATGGGCTATAGCAGCGCTTCTCCTGAACTTGTGGCCATATCGGTTGGTCCCTCGACGACTGGGAAACCCTGCCCTGGACAGATGAGTCCAAATTTCATTTGATATGGCCCAACGACGCCATGGACTGAAGCTGTCAACAAGGCACTGTGCCAGCTGGTGGTGGCTCTGTAATGGTATGGGCTGTGTTTATGTGAAATGGGCTGGGGCTCTGGTCCAACTGAACCAATCATTGACTGGAAATAGTTGCGTTCGGCTACTTGTAGAACATTTTCAGACATTCATGGACTTCAAGTCTCCAAACAATGATGGAATTTCTCTGGACATCAACACACCATGTCACTGGGCCTCAATTGTTCGTGATCACTATAAAGACTCCGTTTATTACTAGGCTAATTACTGTTTAGCTCTACAGGGCCTTTATACTGAAATGTTTCCCCACACCACCTAGTATTGTCTTTCTATGTGTGTGAGTAACTGTATGTTCATTGTTGTGGGTAAATACATACAGCGTACACAGGGCGGTGTGTGAAACTGATAGCGATTACACGCTTCCGCTGTTGTAGAAATCTGCTCCAGATGCTGCAGAAACCGTGTTGAGCTGAAAGTGGTTGCATAGCAATCAGATTGCTTTCAGTTCTGAGAAATGTCCAGTTACTATTGTGGATTTGAATTATCCATGAAGTGACTTCTTTTCCGAAGAAAACATCGAACTATTTCACTAGAACTGAACGCTCCCGTCGGAACTGTTCTCAGCTGTTGTTTATTAGTAAATCACAATAGCAGTATATCGCTGGGTGTATAATAAGACGTACCTTCTTGAAATGAACAATATTTTATTGTTCTATTAACTGATTTCCTTTCATATGCACTTATATTTTACAATGTGAATCAAAAACTCTCAATGGCTTCGATTTTTTACATCACAAGAATGGCTCTCCACTCCTAAAATTACTCTTAACAAGAACAAAAAACTCTATATCCTAAGAATAATAATGTGAGCGCTGACCGCCACAGAGTAATAAACAATATCTTTGTCTCTCTCTCGCACTGTCACAGCAAGTTACGCTGCATGATACATCATATATGCCCCTCTTGTGGACGAACGTTTTTGGGCAAAGCAAACACGAGCATTCACACAACACTATATCGGTGATTGTTTATGACGCTGTATTAAAGTCCACTAGAGTATTAATGTCCACTGTATTTCTTACGATATTTTGGTATTAGTGAATGACTATCTAAACGTAAATTATAAATTTGGGTGCATATACTGCTGACAAATCCTGTGCTGAATTCCTGATGCAGCTTATATGTATAGCTTACATGCTTGCTTTTATTCATTTGTCGAGGATGGCATGAGATGTGATGAGAAACCTTTTTCATCATCACTCAAAGCTTCTGTCACTCGCCTTGGGATGTCTCAAACGGATAATCTAGCCATTCGGCCAAGCCCCACAAAGGAAAACCTCGGGGTAGATTTACCATCCTCGTATTTCTCATTTGCAAAGATAATTAATTGAATTACAATGGAAAATAAAAAAAAAATATTTACAATATGGATTTTTTTTTGAATGAATTTAAACACTGTTCACAAAAGAAACACAACACTGTTAATCTTCTGTGTCTTGAGGTGAACCGTCGACGCGTTGGTTTTACGTCCATCTGCGATTCCCTTCTATCAGTCATCTCCGGGTAACTGATTGAATTCTATTCCCATTTCACCGTCTCCTCATGAGTATTATGGTTTTCCACATATGGTTAACATGAAAATAAGAGTCAGTGTAAGTTCCGTGGAAAAGGTGTTTGATCTATGCTGAGCTGAAATAGAATCTAATCTAAAGTTCTTTCTAATTCTCTGTCCTGAATTCGAAATATTCGGAAGTCGTAAGGTGTTCTTCATTTCTATCAACAACCCTAGAATGCACTATACACAAATCCAACTGGTGCTGCCGTGTCAACTTATGCTCGTCATCTTTCAGATGGACTTTAACACTTGTTGATGTGCTTATAACTGAAAGGCATTCGCTCAGTTGGTAACTTCGCGAGCAACAATTGATATAACGTAATTTACATACACAGGTATGTTACAACAATAGTACAATTATAAAGACAATGATCATCACAAAAGATTGAAACAAAGTAATAGGCGTCCTTTTAAAACTGAGAACGGGTTACCCCTTCCGAACAGCATGACTTCAGCTCAGCGAGTAAAAAAGCAAATACAAACATACACTGACATTGTTAAATTGACATAAGAAAAAATATCTTGCCATAGACCAGATTCATTTGAGTCACTAACCCATGGTCATTATGCATTGTGAAACCTGATTGAAGTTACTATCAACTAAATAAAAAAAATTTAAAAGAAATCATTCATACTATAGCTAAATTCTCTGCATACTGAAAAGAAAACTTATCTTTACAGTAGAAAACAAATACATAATGTCTGCATATCTCTCATACATTATGCCTTAAAAGAAAAACTAACTACTAAATTACAAAAAGAAAGAAACTATCCTAAGTATGATTCATAGGTTTAATGAAAATTCTCTAATCAATATTATTTGATAAGAATAGTATTTTCAGTCTTCAGAATCTTCAGTCATCATGAAATTGCTTTAACAAGTGATGAGGATACATTCCTTTCACCTTTCCATTCTTCACATCCTTCAAAACATAAGTTCCTGGATCGGGTATTTTGGTAATCACAAATGGTCCTTGATACAATAATTGCCATTTTGTGTTCTTCCTCTGTATAAGTGAAGCCTTAGGATGAGTTTTTACTAAAACTTGGTCTTTCACTTTATATGTTTTTATTTTTCCAAGTCGATTGTCAAAATATATTTTCCTTTTTCTTGCCTTGTCCATTATATTAAGTAAGGATTGTCGTACTTTATTTTGTAGGTCTATTTTGTTAATAGCTACTTTAGGAATTAGTCGAATCCAGTCATTCTGTTCCTGTTTTCCAAATATCAGTTCGTATGGGGTGTATTCTGTCGTAGTATGTGGCATATTGTTTACAATTCCCTGAAAATCATGAAGATAATCGATCCATTTGGGTTGCTGGCTGTTGCAATATGTTCTCATGAACCGGTTTATTTCACGAAAAATTCGTTCCACGGGATTCGCCGAAGGGTGGTACACTGATGTTAGAATTTGTTTTATACCACAACTGGCTAATGTTTGTCTCCAACGAAATCCAGTGAACATTGACCCATTGTCAGAAAGAACAGCCTCTGGTTTGCCTACCTTGACTATATAATCCTTGACCAGCTTCTTGGCTATGGATGCAGCAGTAGTTGATTTTAATGGATAAAGTTTGACATACTTAGTGAATATATCAAGAAAAGCTACAATATATTTGCATCCTCCCCTTGATGATGGTAAGGGACCACAGACGTCGACCGAAATGATTGACAGCGGTTTAGTGGGTATAATAGGATGTAGGAAATCTTTCACACAAAAATTTCCTGGTTTGGCTAGCTGACAAATTTTACATTTCCTTAACTGTCTTTGCACTTTCCTGTGAATGTTTGGGAAGTAGCAATATGCTTGAATCTTCCGAGCACACTTTAACACTCCAAAATGTCCCCAAGTGATGTGCGTGTGCAAAATTAAGTCATTCTCATTCTTCTCGGGAATACATACCTTCCAATTATCTGAATCAAGATGCCCTTTGAAAAATAAGACGTCGTCCTCAACTTTGTACAGTCTCTTCAGATCATCGTTTCCAGGCTTTGCTAAAGTTTCCTTTATTGAATGCCAACGAGGATCTTCATTCTGAAGTTTTTCCATGTTCTTACACATGTCAAGAAAATGTTTCCTATATATTCTATCAGTCATTATAAGAACATTAAATTCAGACGGATTGCCGGTGATGTTGATAGTTGACAAATCTCCATCTGGCATTCTAGACAGTGCATCAGCGATGAAATTATCCTGTCCGCTTAGGTATTTAATTTAAAATTGAAACTCTTGGAGTGAGAGCGTCCATCTTGCTAATCTTGGATGTAATAATTTACACATTTGCAAAAACCTTAACGCTTTGTGGTCACAGTATACTGTTGTCTTCGCTCCATATAAGTAATAGTAAAATTTCTTAAATGACCAGACTACGGCCAATGCTTCCCTTTTGGTAGTCGTATATGTTCTTTCACAAGCAGTTAAGAGTCGGCTAGCAAAGGCTATTGGACAGAAAGTTGATTTTCTGTCTATCATCTTTACTTGGAAGAGGCATGAACCTATTCCAATTTCCGAAGCATCTGCCATTAAACCGAATTCTTGGCTCATATCTGGATGATATAATATTTGTGAATTGACTAAGGCATGTTTTATTGCTTCAAATGCATTCTGACATTGTTGCGTCCACACCCACGGAGTATTTTTGCGCAACAAGCTGTACAACGGTTCTGCATTAATAGAGTGGTCGTGAATGAAACGCCTGAAAAAAGTGACAACTCTGAGGAAGCCCTTTAACTGTCTTTTTGTTGTTGGAACTGCAAAGTTTTTGATTGCCTTTAGTTTCTCGGAGTCCGGTAAGATGCCTTTTCCATTTATAAGATGACCCAAAAATTTGATTTTATCTCGAGCAAAATGGGACTTTTGCAGATTTGCGGTTATGCCTACTTCCTTGAAACGTTCTAACACTCTTCTCAATAAATCAACGGGCTCTTTCCATGTGGTCGTAGCTATGAGCATGTCGTCCACAAATAAAGTTAAATTGCTTCGAAGTGCAGGTCCCAATGCATAATCTAGAGCATTTATAAAAACTCCTGAGCTCACGTTTAGCCCGAAAGGTAAAACCTTAAATTGATAGCTTCTACCTGCATGTACAAATGCAGTTCGTCTAGAGCCACCTGCCAAAATGAACTTCTCAAATCAATATTTGTTAAGTATTTAATCTCCTCGAACTTTTGAATTAGCTCATCGATATTTTCCGGGTGAGTTTGCATGGGCACGATAATCTTATTTATCTGCCGTGCGTCTAGCACGAGACGAACTTTTCCTCCCTTTTTCGAGACAACATGAAGCGGACTACAGTATGGACTCGTCGAAGGTTCGATCAGATCCCATTCAAGCATCTGGTGGATTTCCGCATCAACTGCCTTTCGTTGGTGCCACGGTACTCGATAAAAAATACGGCAGAAAACTTGGTGTGGTATCACATCTAAATGGCATGTGTATCCCTTGATTACACCAGGTCTTTCTTGAAAGACTTCATGATATTCCTGTAGAAGATCATATAATTGCTTTCTTTGGTGTTGTTGCAAACATTCAGGTTCTTGTACCTTTTCATATACCATATCTTCAGGGTTTAAAACTGGTTGCAAGTAATTAATTTGGTAATACCGTACAGGTTTGCTATGTATCCACTTTATTTGCAGCTTTCGTCCCTGACAATACTTTCCATGGGTACTATATTCCCTGAAAAGATTCACTTGATGTTTCTGATCCATTATTGTAAAACTGGCACGGCCTAGAGAAAAATCGATGTGCCAGTCTCTCTCTCTAAATTCATCTATACCCAGGATACAGTCCTCAACCAATTTTTTTATTACAGGGAACGTGCAATTTATAGCTACATTTCCTATATCTAACTGGAGTTGAGTCTGCACTTTAACCTGAGAAGACTTATGACCACTAGGACCTACAATTCTACAACATTGAACAGGAAAAATCGGTGGATTTGCTTTCTGAAGTGTTCTTTGAAATAACTTCTCAGAAACGACATTTACTGCTGCTCCTGTATCTAAAGTAACTTGCACAGTAATGCCTTCATTTGCCGCCTGAATTTTCGCAACAGGTACAGTGATATGTTCCTCTTGACAAGGCATCATATCCTGCTGAAGTTCTTCTATTAATAATCTGCCATCATTGTACCGAAAAAAATTGACGCTTGAATCTTCGCCCCTGAAAACTTCCTCGACTGCACCGTCGGGGCTTCTGACAGTCGAGTTTAGTTTGACGATTGTCCATTATTAGTAGATGTTTGCTCCGTTACGTCGGTTATTATTGGTGGTTGATTTCTCCATTCATTTGCATTATCATTTGGTACCCAACCTGAAGTTTGTGGTTGGTTGTGATATTCTTGGGTTGGTTGCTGATATCGGCGTTTTTGCTGATAATTCCCTTCTTGATAGTATCCTTTCCTCTTCTTATTATTCTTCCTCCATTTCCGTTTATATGTTTGTTCACATTGTTGGTCATGATTACACTGGTCGGGATTTTCGTTACCAAATTTACATTTTTCTGGAAATAATTCACCTGTGGGTTTGGTGAATTGTGTGCAAAAGGTTTGTTTCCATACTGTTTGTTGTTACTATTGTATTTGTTAGGTTGGTAACTTGGTTGGTTATAGCGCACACGTGATTCTTCAAACAGAATGTCTATTGAATCCAATGTGGCTAGAAAATCTTCCACATGTTGTTCAGGCACATGTAGAAGTTTTTCCTTAACTTCAAGTGGAAGTTTGCTCTTTAATATTCGAATGATATCCTGCGTCGGGATTGGTTCATTCCAGTATTTGCTTTTATTTATATACTTCTCGAAATACTTTCTTAAAGATCCATTTTTGAAAGAAAAAGGTTGTGGGTCAAAAACTTCCTTACGTAGTCTTTCTTGTACTCCCTTATTCCAGTATTTGTGCAAGAAAGCGCGTTCAAATTGGTCATAATCTTGACACCAGGCGGATGCTTCTGACGCCCACATCGATCCATCTCCATGTATGAATCCTGCAACGTACATAATTTTTTGTTGCTCAGTCCACATTCGCGGCAATATCCCTTTAAATTGCTTAATAAATACAACGGGATTGATCGACTTCCTTTCCGGAATAAATATCTGGAATTGACGATATTTAAGCATTTTTTCTTCATTCATAGTCACATGTGTATTCTGGTGACTACTTCGCGGCGAATGATAATCTCGATAATTTGTTTCTGGTTGATTACGTAAATATGCACCAATACATGGATATTGTTGCATGGATTCGGTTTCACTGGTTTCATCAGGAATAATGTCTGCCTTTGACAAACTGCAAGTAGTATGTGCCACTCTAGTATTAACTAGACCCTGATGGCATGCTTTTAATGTATTTTCTATCTTTGCTTTCCAAGCAGGAAATTAATCTCCTATATTCTCCTTAATCTCTTTAACTTCTCCTTTAAGTTGTTCCTGTGCAGCTTCGTTGTTAACTTGCACGTTAGAAACCGTTTCTTTCAAGGTTTTGTCAACATAATTTCGAACTTTCTCGGTTTGCTCTTTCGCCCAATCTTCAGTGTCCTTAGAGAATGCCATCTTATGTTCATTGAAAAGTTTCTCTATGTGTTTCTCGCCTTCGAGACTGAGAGTGTCTATCCTCCAAGTAAGCTCAATGACAGCTTGCTCGTTATCGTGCTTAATTGTATTCACGTCTTGCGCAATAGTGTTCTGTACATGAATAACTTCCTGCACTTGATGATTTAGTGTATCTTAACGACATAAGATGTCTTTGTATTTGTTTGTTGATTCCTGATACTGTTGTTCTTGTGTAACTATGAGTTGTGCCTGACTGGTAATCAAGTGACTCTGCTTTGTTTCCAAACTCTGGAATTTTTCAGTAATCTTATCATTTATTTCTTTTAGTTTATTAGATTGCACCTGTGCCAAATTAAATTGCGCACTCTCCAATACTTGGAATCTACGATTCATGTCATTTGCAAAAGTGGATTGCGTAGTTTCCAATGCCTTAATCCCTTGTGTTATGACAGTCAAACTTGACATCAGCTGGGATAACAATTCGGTATTCTCAGCAATTGGCGATTGCACTGGGCTTAATGAGGATTGTACCGACACAATTTTCGGTACAGTCATTTCGTTTTCGCACGCGTTTGTGTCAGAGATGAAATTCACGTTGTTTGTTGGTTGCTGCATATTTCTCTGGACTTCTTTCGACATATGAATGTCGGAACTAGCAACCGTTTGTGTCGACGGCGAGAGCGCATTAATTATTGCTGGTTGCTCAGTTGTAATCGACATATCGCTAACTACGGCGGTATTAAATTCTGTGGCTCTAGTTGACGATGCATTCACACTATTTAATTCATTTTGTGGCATTGTGATGCGTGCTTGCTTACTGGCTTTGAACATAGATCTAGTTATCACCATGTAAATGAGCAATTGACAGTTTCTCCTCTAAATAAGTCCTACAAAAGTGACTATTGAACTTTAACACACGCAAAAAAACGTTAATGTCCTAATGCTGTTAATGTACACTTTACAATGTGACACAAACACAGTACATAGATAACACATAAAATATTGTCTTACCATATCTACTGAAATACTGGAATTCGAGTAAAAGTAATATAGCAACACTATTTATACTTAGAAAATTAATAGATGAAAGGTCACTAAATACATAAATGCTCCAGAAAGCTAGTAACTCAAATGTTCTGGCCTTTTTGAAGTTTCTGCTCGGCTGCTGGGACGGCGTACTTGTTCTCTTCACAAGATACTCCCACACGTTCAGTTAGCATGAAACATACAAAGGACCATAATGTAGTTACTCTATAAAACTAGACATATATACACACAATGAAACATTAATTACTAAATTACTAACATATTTATATTGCAGGTTCACTATGAGTGTTGTATCAGGATCGTGTCCTGTCACAGTCGCCATCTATAAAGACTTCGTTTATTACTAGGCTAGTTACTGTTTAGCTCTACAGGGCCTTTATACTGAAATGTTTCCCCACACCACCTAGTATTGTCTTTCTATGTGTGTGAGTAACTGTATGTTCACTGTTGTGGGTAAATACATACAGCGTACACAGGGCGGTGTGTGAAACTGATAGCGATTACACACTTCCGTTGTTGTAGAAATCTGCTCCAGATGCTGCAGAAACCGTGTTGAGCTGAAAGTGGTAACCAAAGTACGGAGAAATATTCTTCGGGGCTCTGTTGCACAGCAATCAGATTGCTTTCAGTTCTGAGAAATGTCCAGTCACTATTGTGGATTTGAATGATCCATGAAGTGACTTCTTTTCCGAAGAAAACATCGAACTATTTCACTAGAACTGAACGCTCCCGTCGGAACTGTTCTCAGCTGTTGTTTATTAGTAAATCACAATAGCAGTATATCGCTGGGTGTATAATAAGATGTACCTTCTTGAAATGAACAGTATTTTATTGTTCTATTAACTGATTTCCTTCCATATGGACTTATATTTTACAATGTGAATCAAAAACTCTCAATGGCGTCGATTTTTTACATCACAAGAATGGCTTTCCACTCCTAAAATTACTCTTAACAAGAACAAAAAACTCTATATCCTAAGAATAATTATGTGAGCGCTGACCGCCACAGAGTAATAAACAATATCTTTGTCTCTCTCTCGCACTGTCACAGCAAGTTACGCTGCATGATACATCATATCACCCACTGGTATTTTTTGTGATCTCTCAAAGGCCTTTGATTGTGTAAATCGTGGAATTCTTTTAGATAAGCTAAATCATTATGGTTTGAGGGGGCAGTGCACAAATGGTTTAATTCATACTTAACTGGAAGAATGCAGAAAGGTGAAATAAGTGGCTCATGTAATGTTAAAACAACAGCTGATTCCTCAAACTGGGGGGCTATCAAGTACGGGGTCCCACAGGGTTCGGTCTTAGGTCCTTTACTGTTCTTGATATACATTAATGACTTACCATTCCACATTGATGAAGATGCAAAGTTATTTCATTTTGCTGATGATACAAGTATAGTAATAACATCCAAAAACCAAGAACTAAGTGATATAATTGTAAATGATGTTTTTCACAAAATTATTAAGTGGTTCCCAGCAAACGGACTCTCTTTAAATTTTGATAAAACACAGTATATACAGTTCCGTACAGTGAATGGCACAACTCCAGTAAGTAATAAATAAAGACTTTGAACAAAAGTCGGTAGCTAAGGTAGAATTTTCAAAATTTTTAGGTGTGTCCATTGATGAGAGGTTAAACTGGAAGCAACACACTGATGGTCTGCTGGAACGTCTGAGTTCAGCTACGTATGCTATTAGGGTTATTGCAAATTTTGGTGATAAGAATCTCAGTAAATTAGCTTACTATGCCTACTTTCATTCACTGCTTTCGTATGGGATCATATTCTGGGGTAATTCATCGTTGAGTAGGAAAGTATTAATTGCACAAAAACGTGTAATCAGAATAATTGCTGGAGCCCACCCACGGTCATCCTGCAGACATCTATTTAAGGATCTAGGGATCATCACAGTAACCTCACAGTATATATATTCACTTATGAAGTTTGTTGTTAATAATCCAACCCAGTTCAAAAGTAATAGCAGTGTGCATAGCTATAACACCAGGAGAAAGGATGATCTTCACTATGCAGGGTTAAATCTGACTTTGGCACAGTAAGAGGTCAATTATGCTGCCACAAAAGTCTTTGGTCACCTACCAAACAGCATCAAAAGCCTGACAGATTGCCAACTAACATTTAAAAATAAATTAAAAGAATTTCTAGATGACAATTCCTTCTACTCATTGGCTGAATTTTTAGATATAAATTAAGGAAAAAAAACAACAACTTAAACATTAGTGTCATGCAACATTTTGTGTAATGTAATATCTTGTACAGACATCTTTTATTAACCTGACACGTTCCACATCATTACGAAGTGTCGTATTCATGATCTATGGGACAAGTATTAATCTAATCTAATCTAAGAACATTCTGGACAGTTCCAGTGAATGATTTGGCCACCCAGATAGCCCGACAAGAATCCAGTCCAACATTTATGGGACATAATTATGAGATCTGTTCGTGTACAAAATCCTGCAGTGGCAAAACTTTCGCAATTATGTAAGGCTACAGAGGTTGCAATGTCTCAGTATCTTTGCGTGGGCCTTCCAACGACGTGCTGAGTGCATACCACGCTGAGCTACTGCACTATGCTGGGCAAAAGGAGGTCCGACACGATATTAGGAGGTATACCGTGACTTTTGTCACTCCAGTGAAAGTTACGAGATACAATTTAACAGTGGCAATACGATTCACTAGGCACTTATGAAAATTTGTGCTGGACTGAGACTCGAACCTAGATTTACAGTTTTATGCAAGTGCTCGCCCTTAACCATCTTAGCCATCGAAGCACAGCTTCAGAATCAACCCAATCTTCCAACGTGCTAGTGTCTACATTCCATAGTGCTCGCATGCAATTGTATGTTTCCCACACAGGGAGAGAAATTATTCTGCTCGTCAGACTGCCTTGAATTAGCATGAAATATAGCAGGGCTGTGTAGTATGGTGTCTGCATAGTTCGATGCATCCTCGTCCAATGGAACAGCCACTGCTGACGATTGACAGCCCTATTAAATTACGAAATACATTGGCAAAATTGCGCATACGATTGTACATGGGTAAACTATTTACAAGCAACATATGAAAATTTGTACCGGACCAAGATTCTATCCCGGATTTCCTGCTTTACAGGGACAGTCGCCTTAACCGCCTCGGCCATCCATGCAAGCTTCCGGGAATGATACGATTTGTATCCGAGCTCTATGGGATGTAGACACTAGGGCATATAGAAGTTTTGGTTGGTCCTGGACGCGTCTTTGAATGGACGAGGCATGCATGTCCAGAGGAACATTGTATCGAACTGTGCAGACTTTGTAAAATACAGACACTGCCCTACTGTATTTGGTACCAAAGTTAGGCAATCTGACGAGCAAAAGAATGTCTCCCATGCAGGAATCATACGATTTGCATGTGAGGACTATGGGACGTAGACACTAGGACATAGGGAATTTTGGGTCGATCTGGGCACGTGCCTGAATGGTTGAGACAGTTAAGACAATCGCTATCGCAAAGTGGGAAATTCGGGTTCAAGTCCCGGTCTGGCACAAATTTTCGTAGTTTACTAGTAAACACGAATTTGCAATTTGTGATTGCATTTCATAATTACAAATAAATGACAATGAGTAATTAATGCACTGCCTGGTGATAAAAGGGGAGCACCAAGTACCAGAGAAGGAAACAAAATTAAACTTCTCGGGGTTGAAAGGGTATGTGGTATTATTTTAGTGATTACAAAATCGAGTCAAATTTGCAAAGAACTTGGCAGCATGAACCCACTGTGACAGAGCACACCCTCTGCCTGGATACAAGCATTGATTCAGTTGGGAAAGCTGTCATAAAGCCATTGTATCGTCTCCTGCAACAGTCTGGCCCATAACTGCTGTAACTCGTCCTTTATATCCTAGATACTGGCAGTGGGACAGAGTTGACGCCCAAGCTGGTTACACCCATGTTCTATTGGGTACAGATCTACAGATTTTGATGGCCACAGAAGTACATAAACGCCAGGCAACAGTACATGGACTCACTTTTCTTGTGTGGACGAGGAGTGCCCTGTTGAAAAGTAACGCCATGATTCTATTTCATCCTACTCCACAGGATGTATTCCTGACCTATCGAATCTTCTGTAGTTTGGCTATTGGGTAGCACAGCAACAGCCGGAACTCGTGTTTGAGCCAAGTGCTAGCAGAATGCTGCTATTCGCCAATACGCACAATTTGACTGCAAATATATCTAAATGTGCGAATCTAGGCCCGGCAGAACAGAGTGACTTTGATGAAGTGACTGAAATAGAGAATGTTCAGCACCTTGGTACCAGAGTGCAGTATGTGTGGTACAAATAGGACTGTCTGCAATGTATGGTAGAGATCATAGAGAGAAATATGACAACTGAATACAACCTACCACATACTCAGTATTTTAAGGGGCGAGGCGTCAGTACTTGAGTTAAAATCTGAGGGTGCGGTCACGTACATTAAGCAGTCAAGTGTGGTGAATCTGAACAAGGAGTACAATGCCTTACTGATTGCTATGGTCAGACTGAGCCACTGGCGTCCTTATATTAAAGGCACACACTGTGAGTTTGTTGACTGTTTGCATGAGCACAGTGCGAATGTGTCAACTGGAACAGTGCATAAATGGTTATATTCATTCGATACAAAAATATGCATCTGAAAACCCTGCAAGCATAATATCTGTGGAGGCCAAATTTACTGAAGGAATGCTTATGTAAGTCATTGCACCTATGAGTCTGAGTACGAATCATGCTGAATTCAATGTACGTAACAACAATTATTGGGATAATACTGTAAAACTGAATATGTGAATAAAAATGTTATTTTTTCCACCCTATAATAACTTCCATAGTGAAAAGATATGATCTTTTATAAATAATATCAGTGATAGAACAAATTAACTTATAGTTTATTACCATTAACAATACTTTTTTCAAAGTTATTTACAATATTTCTAAATAACTTTTTAAAAAAGTACTGCTTATATTTAGAGATACATCACACTAATACTTAAAGAGGAAGAAAGGAGAAGGCTGTAATATATAGTTTATTGTTTTATATAATATTTACATGACTAGCAACATTTGATTGCTGATGTGCAGAGATACACCATACTGACGCAGTTCATTGTTTTATATAATATTTACATGACTAACAGCAGATGCTTGCTTATTTCTGCTGGGATACATCGTACTGGCACTACTACTATGGATTTTTATATACAATATTTACACTGTATCGGTACTATCAGACACTGGTGAAGAAGAAAGAACCATATATATACACACATGTACAATATGTGGAAGCATACAAAGTGTGAAAAAATGAGTACATGGTTCACATAATAATAACAATATATGCAATTTGCAAGGATACTTGTATAGTGAGAAGTCATCCCCCCCTCCACACACATACACACATGCATATACATGCACACATTGTGTGCAGTCTCAGTCATTCTCAGATGAACAGTTCTAAGAGTGGGAGAATCCCAATCTCATCCACACAGATGAAGTGTTTGTTGTCATGACACAACAGATTGATTTCAGTTGCAGTGTACCTTATGGCGCTCATTATTTACAGGCCGAAAGACCAGTAGGCACACCATATGTGGGGACGCAGCTCCACTGTGTACCTACTCCTTGCAAGTCCTCAATTGTGAGAGCCTTTGAGGCTGCACAATTCATGCCCTTAGCCCACCTGTGTGTGCACCTGCATCTGTATGTTATCTACTCATTTGAATCTGAGCCGCACAAACTCGAAAATCTGCACACCATTTGCCTTGTGTTTCATGAGCTCTATAACCTTCTTCTTCTGAGATGTTATCCTGTAAGGATTATGGGTCACATACCCAGACATGTCAGTTTCTTGGGATTGTATGTAATTATTTCACATGGCTTACAGTCTTTTACCAGTAGATGAACCTGACTATATCCACATAAAATAACGTGGGGTCAATGAAGTTAGGTTTGCAAACAGGTAGTGGAATCGGTTAAATGTGGAGTTTGGAGATGTCCAGAATACACACACCGATATAGACAGGTTTCATTAACTGCACTGGAACCTTAGCCATATCAACAGTAACTAGACCTTCATAAAAATTATGGCCTGCTTCAAATTTCGCCTGTCATTTTAATCTTTTGCGCCATAACGCCCATCCCAGCAGTAAATTTCCCAGTGGGTTCTTACATTCTGCAAGGCTTGGCGAAAACTGAATTATTCATTAATTTATTAAAAAAACCACACTTTGTGAGAGTTCTCTTTTTGGTATCAACATCAACATACTACTGCAAGCAGGGCAGCTTGGATGATTCTAATTAGTCCCAACCCCAGCCTGGAACACTGTTGGAAGCTGTTGTGTACAATGCTGACATAAGTTTGGGGATGGAAGAATTTGACAGAACGAGGCGCTCTGGACATAGTAGCAAGTCGTTGTGTTCGTTATGCAAATTGGTGGGATAACCCATGTCTGCCTCCATGACGTGACTCACACTAGCATCTCAGCCACATACTGAATCTCAGTTTCCAATCTGCGATTTGATCTTCAAGCAGCCATTGCAACCCTTCACGCGACAGAAATGATTTAATGGTGTGCCTGTAGTGATTGCTTACAGCCAAGCACGAGGTGCATTCACGTTCTAAGGCCTCCGATTTTTTTTCTCTGGACTGGAAAGAGATAGAAACATGCACATTGTTTTAAAATGAGGCCGCATTCATTGTCAGTACGTCCCAGAGATGGAGGCACCGTATGGCAGATGGAATTTTACCGCCAGCGGCGAGAATGAGAACTGTTTTACATACTTAAAATGGCGACGTTATCCTTACTTGAACAGCGTGCAATCATTCGTTTTCTGAATTTGCGTGGTGTGAAACCAATTGAAATACATCGACAGTTGAAGGAGACATGTGGTGATGGAGTTATGGATGTGTCGAAAGTGCGTTCGTGGGTGCAACAGTTTAATGAAGGCAGAACATAGTGTGACAACAAACCGAAACAACCTTGGGCTCACACAAGCCGGTCTGATGACATGATCGAGAAAGTGGAGAGAATTGTTTTGGGGGATCGCCGAATGACTGTTGAACCGATCGCCTCCAGAGTTGGCATTTCTGTGGGTTCTGTGCACACAATCCTGCATGACGACCTGAAAATGCGAAAAGTGTCATCCAGGTGGGTGCCACGAATGCTGACGGATGACCACATGGCTGCCCGTGTGGCATGTTGCCAAGCAATGTTGACGCACAACGACAGCATGAATGGGACTTTCTTTACGTCGGTTGTGACAATGGATGAGATGTGGATGCCATTTTTCAATCCAGAAACAAAACGCCAGTCAGCTCAATGGAAGCACACAGATTCACCGCCAGCAAAATAATTTCGGGTAACTGCTAGTGCTGAAAAAATAATGGTGTCCATGTTCTGGGACAGCGAGGGCGTAATCCTTACCCATTGCGTTCCAGAGGGCTCTACGGTAACAGGTGCATCCTACGAAAATGTTTTGAAGAACAAATTCCTTCCTGCACTGCAACAAAAAAGTCCGGGAAGGGCTGCGCGTGTACTGTTTCACCAAGACAACGCACCCGCACATCGAGGTAACGTTACGCAACAGTTTCTTCGTGATAACAACTTTGAAGTGATTCCTCATGCTCCCTACTCACCTGACCTGGCTCCTGGTGACTTTTGGCTTTTTCCAACAATGAAAGACACTCTCCGTGGCCGCACATTCACCAGCCATGCTGCTATTGCCTCAGCGATTTTCCAGTGGTCAAAACAGACTCCTAAAGAAGCCTTCGCCGCTGCCATGGAATCATGGCGTCAGCGTTGTGAAAAATGTGTACGTCTGCAGGGCGATTACGTCTAGAAGTAACGCCAGTTTCATCGGTTTCGGGTGAGTAGTTAATTAGAAACAAAATCGGAGGCCTTAGAACTTGAATGCACCTCGTAAAAGGTGCAACTCAAATCATTGGATGAGCTTTACTGTTTTTCACTTATTCGAGGATTTTTCGCATTGGCTTATCCGTGCATACACTGGAAAAGTCCCCAGTGAATCCTGCATTCGAAAAGAAGCAATGTACTGACATCAGTCAACAGTTACATGTTGATACATGTCTTTTAGTAACAGTGTCCCGCGAAAGTTGTGCATCGGCGAAGCTGTTAGTTGTACTCAGGCGATTCATGTGAAAAGATTTCCTACTTGCTTATGGACGCACGACGGGAATTAACAGACTTTGAATATGGAATGGTACTTGCAGCTAGATGCATGGTACATTCCATTCGAAATCGTTACGGAATTAAATATTCTGAGATTCACAATATCAAGAGTGTGCCAAGAATACTAAATTTCAGTGCTGACCTCTTACAATTGACAACACAGTGGCTGAAGGCCGTTACCTAATGACCGAGGGCAGTGGCATTTGCATGGAGTTTTCGGTGGTAGCAGATGAACAACTCTGCGTGAAATAACCGCAGAAATCAATGTGGGACATAAGACGAACGTATCCACTAAAAAAGTGCGGCGAAATTTGGCGTTGATGGGCTATAGCTACAGACGACCAACGCGAGTGCCACTGCTAATAGCATGTGATTGCCTGCAGCACCTCTCCTGGGCTTGTGACCATATCAGTTGGACACTATATGATTGTAAAACCTCGTCCTGGTCAGATGAGTCACGATGTCAGTTGGTAAATGTTGACGGTAAAGTTTGAGTGTGTAGCAGACTCCATAAAAAGTGGACCAAAGTTGTCAACAAGGCACTGTGCGAGCTGGTGTGGCTCCATAATGGTGTGGGCTGTGTTTATTTGCACAGCCTGGGTCCTTTGGTCCAACTGAACCGAACATCGACTGGAAATGGTGATGTTGGCTACCAGGACGCCATTTGCAGTCATTCATGGACATCATGTTCCCAAACAATGATGGGATTTCTATGGACGAGAATGCCCCATGTTACTGGTCCACAACTATTCGCCATTAGTTTGAGGAACATCCTGGACAGTTAGAAATGATCTACCCACGTAAGTCTTCCGACATGAATCCCGTTGAACATTTGTGGGACATAATCGGGAGGTAATTTCGTCCACAAAATCCTGTGCTGGCAACACTTTTGCAGTTATGGGTGGCTATAGAGCCAACAATGGCTCCATATTTATGCAGTAGACTTCCAATAACTTGTAGAATCTATTCCATGTCAAGCTGCTGCACTACAACGGACGAAAGGTGATCCGACATGATATTAGGAGATATCATATGACTTTCGTCATGTCAGCGTACAACGCAGGATCCAGAGTCTATGTGCCGAGGCATACATTCACTGTGTGCCTATACTCTGCAACCATTATGAAAGTGTCTGTGAGTTTGCTGGTGTATGCGGTTATATCAGGCAATGTGGTTTTGTTGAGTACCTCTCTACAGAATCCAGGCATTCATATGGAAAATTTCCTTCTTCATCACAAGCTGAAACTTTGCATCACCAAGGTATGCAGCTCTAGTGATATGCGTACCATCCTGTCACTTGTCTCATCAAATTTCTAATGAGGCATGTGCATCAATCAAAATGAATCCAGGAGGCGGAGCGCTATTCTTGACGTGGTTTGCTTGGAGAATGAAGTTTATCTTATTACTCTTCAGCCCAAAATTAGCCAAGGTTCAACAAGAAATCAAACCAACACAAATTATGGAAGCAGACGCTTATGTGTCATGGCAGTTTGTATTTTAAGTTGAATGCATTGTGAGTTGCAACACAGAATTTCTCCGTTGGATGACAGTGGCCTCTATATAGAATTTCAGCTTTTCAATCCAGCAACAGCCTACAAATACAACATTCTCTGACTGCTTGTATAAGGCATCACCTCCTGCGATTTGCTCATAGGAATGTTGTTGCTATAAACATCATGATTCAGTGTTAGTTTCTCGAGCTCAGAGAGCAACCATCTCACAGGATTATTGCTCATGTATGAATATAATTTGTTGAGATTGGAGTCAATTGAGCATACAGCTTGATACACTGCCACATATGGTACATGTCATTCTTTGAAAGTGGTGCGAGAGGCTGTAAGATGAGCTTCACAATGCACCACAGGAACTAAAAGCATTCAAAGTCAGTGTATACGATGAAGGGATAGCCTTCCTGTTGGTGGGAATTCTTAAACTGTAAGAACTTCTTATCCTCAGTGGACGTTCCCACTCGTATTGGTCCCCTGCTTGAGTAGTCAATTAAATGACGCCTTTCTAAGTACTAATGCTTATTGGAAGAGTTGAAGCGTCTGAGGCAAAAATGCCTTGTCCCCTCTACTTTTATTCAGTTACGAGTAAAGTGGGTAGACATGTTGTAAGATCCAGATGTAGGAATGCTTCCTACCTTCGGAGATTATTAGTAAGTATACACATTTGGGACACTGACCAGCTGCTTTGTAAATGTAGATGAGTCCAGCTACTTAAAATGCTTTACATTTCCAGTTTTGCTTTTTTTCTCATTCATGGCGAAGCTGTAAACATGAACCTCTCAGTTCTCGAAGCTTGGTAGTGGTGAGATTGTGGCAGCGAATGAGATGCCTTAGAAGTTATAAAGCTCGCCAGTGTTTCATATGCATCCACATGATATGCATGTTTCAGGTAATTTCTATCGCAAACCAGAAGCGATCAGAGAAAGCAGCCCCCCATTAACTTGATCAGAAGTATGCAAGTACACATCAAGGTAGAATATATAGTTGTGCGTCTTATTAGACCCTCATTCCTGCATATCGGCATAATGGCTCATTATGGCGTTCTTGGTAAAAGTTCCATACCACTTTGGCACAGACTTGCCACACAATATCACGCCATCGTTGCCTCAAATTTTGATGGTGTTTTTGTCTGCAGCATTACTGTCTACTCTTGGATCAACGTAGCATGTGTACCCAAGAACGTGAATGAACTGGGAACCATTAACGGATACAACCTTATCAACATGGCCTACTTCTTTTAGGAATTTTTTTTAGGAAAGCTGCAGCAACTGTCCTTGCGGTGGCTTTTCTCAAGGGAGTAAGAGAAATGTATTTTGATGTCAATTCAACTGCTACAAAAATGCAAGCATACCCATTTTCCGACCTTACAAGAGGTCCTAATAAATAAACTGCTGCTAAATGCCTCAGTTTTAGAGGGATAATAGGAGACAGTGGGGCTTGAAGTGACACAGTGGGTGGCTTTGCTTTCTGACAAGGCTTCAGGGAACTTACAAATGCAGACACCACTAATGATGAGATTATCTCTCCAGAACATTCCCAGCCTTCAGAGACTGAAGCGGTAAATGTTTGCACAGATAATCCGACACAAGTTTCTACCATCTCACTACAATAGTCAACCAATGTAATGGATGACCTCAGGGGCAATGCAGAACGCACTGCCAAATTAACAAATAGTGAAGTATCACAGTGTCATAGCGGTCCTTATTGTTAGAGGGCCCACACAACCGACACACAAGATAGGTTGCCGACCTCCTTTTAGGAGTGTGGAGAGAAACATAGCGAGCAGACTGAAACAATAACAGACTTTCCAAGTAAACTTGGAACTACTTCGCCAGGCAACATGTAACAGCTTTCCACCAATCGGAACTCATATGACTCATGTAGCACTCTGCCGACCAGGCTTTATAATCACGCCCAGACCGTCAGACCAGCAGTGTTTACCAATCGCTAGTAGGAACAGCTCCGACCAGTACTTACGCTGGCCCTAGCATTGTATTCGCTAGCTGTAGCATTGCAGTAGCACGTTGTGTTTTGTATTCTGTAGATTAGATTTTGGTCAATATTTTCTTCCATTGCCTTGTTTTCTTATCTGGTTTGCCACCACAAGAGTTGTGGGTTTTTTTCTGTTTGTTCTTGTGTGTAACACTTAGTGTATGCCAAGAATGCGTTTTCCTTTAATTATAATAAAGTGTATTCAAACTGACTATTAATTCTTTCCTGCCGACCGCAGGACACTTCATTCTAATTAGCAGCTGCCGTTGGACGAGGAATTGCAGCAAATCCTAGTCATCAATGCCCCGTGTGGGCTTTTCCAGTTCAACCACCTCCCGTTTGGCATTGCCGGCATCCCCGCCATTTTCCAACGTTATTTGGAACACCTCACAAGCCATGTACCCGGGGCAGCCAATTATCTGGACGATGTCATCGTCGGTGGCTCGTCCGCAGTGGCCTCGGCGACAAGCTGTATCGGCTGTTTCAGGTTTTTTTCGAGGCTAACCTGCGTTGCCGGAAAGAAAAGTTTGACTTTTTTGCGCGAGAGGTCATCTGTCTTGGGTTCACGAATGAATCCCATGGCCAACACACCAGTAAGGAGTATTAATGTATGAGGAGAAAACTTTCATTTCTGGACGGAATGCGGTCACGCATTCAGAAGTTCGATCTCGCTCGCCAGCATTGCAAGAGGTAGCTCATAGAGTTGATTACATCGCAGGTAAATTGAACACTTTGCTCGTGGTTCCACTGATGGTCCTGACTTTCGATAGGTCTGTCAAACCATTGTCAAATTACGTCGAATGGTTCGAACAACATTCACTGTGACACATGGGATCCACGATGAAGATCGAAGTTTTTTTAAAGCAAAAGTCGGTACACAGGTGTATCGTTTAATTCAGCAGTTGAGCCCTGATCAGACCCCTCGAGATCTCTCATTTACTCACAATAAGGGCTGCCTTTTCGAGTACTTTGACGTACAAATACACGTCACCCACGCCCATCAGACTTTCTTTTCTTGTCGAAAGTCCACAGGTCAGATTTATCGGGAATGGATTACGACGCTCCAGGGTCTCTCCCACGATTGTAAATTCCGGTGCGCCAACGTTGCCTGCAAGCAGTCTTTCACGCATCGGAAGAGGCTCTTCTGGCTGATATTTTCAAGTTACAGGACCCGTCCCTCGACACCTGTTTGCCGATTATTCGTGCGTTCGAATAATCTCACTGGCTACAACCACTGTGTCTTGATCCAGCTGTTTTTGCGGCCGAGTAGGAGCCTCGTCAATCCGTTGGTCCACTCCGTGACATGAAGTCTTTCACCCAACTTCCATCCTGTCCGGACTGTTTCCAGCCTCATCAACGGTCGGAGCGCCCCTGGTGGCAAGCAAGATGCACTGCTTGCAGCCGAGTGGGCCATGTCACCGTGGTGTGTCAGGCTTTGCAGAAACATTGCTTAGATGCCATGCTTCCTGCGGATGCTCAGGCTCGTCACGAATCGTCACCTCAGGACCTGAAAGCCTCTCATTCCAGTGACGGCCAAGTATTTTCCATTGTTCCCCAATCGAGAGCCTGTTTTCTCCTTACCTTAGAGGTCGCGCATATTCCGGTGGTCTTCCAAATTGACAAGGCATCCATCTGTTTCTATTGTGGATGGTGCCACATACCAATGTTTTGGCCCACTGCCTTTATCTCCATACACTTGCGGCTTGCGCAGTTTCAGTAATCACTCTATATCAGTTGACGGCTTTTTTTCCACACAAATCTCTTACAACAGTCGTTAATTCACCACTCAGTTTTTGGTCAGATTCCCCGGAGCTACTAACCTTCTGGATGTGGACATTTTTGGTCATCTGGATATAAGTGCAGGACACGGTACAGGCAGTATCGATTCCATCATAGGATACCTTCCTCGCCCCATTGCTCTGCAAATACGAAACTTTTGTTATCATCACATGTTCAGCTTCTTCCTCATTCTTTTAAGGCCCGCCCGATCCCCTTTGCTTTCCGAGACAGGCTCCATGTGGAACTTAGCCACTTGCAAGACGAAGGCATCCTTTCTCCCGTCGCACACAGTCGCTGGGCGACGCCTATCGTAATCGCCGAGAAGCCGAACGGTGCTTTATGCATCTGTTTTTAAGGTCACAGTCAATTCTCAGTCTGTCATCAGTGCCTATTCTGTCCCATCGGTGGATGACATACTCACACGTCTTGCGGGCTCGCCGTTTTCGCCAAAATTGATTTGCACGATTCTTATTAGCAGCTGCCATTGGACGAGGAATCGCAGCAGATCCTAGTCATCAATGCCCCGTGTGGCCTTTTCCAGTTCAACCACCTCCCGTTTGGCATTGCCAGCATCCCCGCCATTTCCCATTATTTGGAACACCTCACAAGCCATGTACCCGGGGCAGTCAATTATCTGGATGATGTCATCGTCGGTGGCTCGTCCGCAGAGGCCTCGCCGACAAGCTGGATTGGCTGTTTCAGCTTTTTCCGAGGCTAACCTGCGTTGCCGGAAAGAAAAGTTTGACTTTTTTGCGCGAGAGGTCATCTGTCTCGGGTTCACGAATGAATCCCATGGCCTATACACCTCTAAGGAGTATGTCGAGTTGATTCAAAAGCTGCTTCCTCCCACCAACATGAAGCAACTACAATCCATCCTTGGTCAAATCAACTATTATTGTCGTTTTGTACCCCGACCTGACGAGATTTCGGCACCCCTGACCAGGTTATTGCGCAAGGGTGCACTTTGAGTTTGGGACATGGCGTGTGAGCAGGCTTTCCCACATCTCAAGTCAGCTCCCTCCCACTCTCTTTGTCTGGCCACTTAAGATCCATCCATACCCCTCATCATTGCCGCCAATGCCTCGGACTATGGCCTGAGTGCGATCCTCTCGCAAGTGGTCGATGGCATTGAGAGGCCGGTGGCTTTCACACTCAAAAAATTGTCCAACATTCAAACCAAATACAGTGAAATTGAAAAGGAATCATTTGTACTGGTTTTCGTTCTGACAAAATTCTACGATTTCTTGTATGGTCGTCACTTCACGCTACAGGCCGATCACAAACCTTTGGTTTCTTTGTTTCACCCAGGTGCTACTGTGTCCACCCAGATAGCATGACACCGCCAGCGTTGGGCGCTCTTCCTGGTTATGTTCGATTTTGATATAGTCTACCTGGTCTATCGACCAGGACGCCCCTACTCCTAGGGAAGTTTCCGGTACTGTGCATTTTTTTCCCAGGGGGAGAAATGTCTTAGTGGCCACTATCCTTAGAGGGACCACACAACTGACACACAAGGTGGGTTGCCGACGCCCTTTCAAGAGTGTGGAGAGGAACATCGCGGGCAGACTGAAACAATAACAGACTTTCCAAATAAACATGGAACTACTTCGCCAGACAACATGTAACAGCCTTCCACCATTCGGAACTCATATGACTCATGTAGCACTCTGCCGACCTGGCTTTACAAGCACGCCTAGACCGTCAGACCAGCAGTGTGACCGGGCAGTGGTTAGCACACTGGACTCGCATTCGGGAGGACGACGGTTCAATCCCGCGTCCGGCCATCCAGATTTAGGTTTTCCGTGATTTCCCTAAATCGCTCCAGGCAAATGCTGGGATGGTTCCTTTGAAAGGGCACGGCCGACTTCCTTCCCTGACCTTCCCTAATCTGATGAGACTGATGACCTCGCTGTTTGGTCTCTTCCCCAAAAACAATCCAATCCAACCAGCAGTGTTTACCAACTGCTAGGAACAAATGTTCAAATGTGTGTGAAATCTTATGGGACTTAACTGCTAAGGTCATCGGTCCTTAATCTTACACACTACTTAACCTAAATTATCATAAGGACAAACACACCGACCCGTCTCCGAGGGAGGACTCGAACCTCCACTGGGACTAGCCGCACAGTCCATGAAGGCAGCGCCGTAGACCACTCGCGCTAGGAACAGCTCCGGCCAGTACTTACGGCTGGCTCTAGCATTGTATTCACTCCCCATAGCATTTTAGTAGCACGTCGTGTTTTTTATTCTATAGATCAGATTTGGGTCAGTATTTTCTTCCATTGTCTTGTTTCCTTATCTGATTTGCCACTACAAGAGTTGTGGGGTTTCGTCTGTTTGTTCTTGCGTTTAACACTTAGTGTATGCCAAGAAGGCATTTTTCTTTAATTATAATAAATGTAATCAAATTGACTGTTAGCACAGTGACACATCAGGACAAATCTCTTCAGAGACAGTAAATACAGGTTCTGTAAGTCATTCTGAGGTACAAGCAGCACCTCAGACGGCTTCACATAACAGCAATGTTCCATTTGGTACGAACAAAATTCCAACAAGCGACACAAACCATGTTTATCGAGTCCAAACAGGACATACAAACAATGATAGAAGGCTTGCAACACGAATCGCACAGATTAATACGTCGCGAAGAGAAAATAAAACAATTCTGAATGAACTGACAAAAACATTGCATGAACAATTATTCCCTAATGTGCAGACTTCAGAAACTAAAATTAACACCGTTGAGACTGTGCAAGTCCAAAAAACACAACGAATCTCAAGGATTGAGACATGTTTCCAAAAGCACAAACAGGATGTGTTAACAGCCGTTAAAACAGCAATACCCAGCAATTTGATCACAGATCTCAATCGTTACTGCGATCAAAATTCCCGTAAAATTGCAGAAACTAGTACCAAAACAGACTCTGTAGAAGAAACAGTGCAGTCTATTGGAGAGCAGTTAGGCACAATTTCTCAGAAAACTGCGACCTAACGACAAAAGTTATAGACTTGTCCAACAATGTAGACGCTAGCTGTGACGTCACTGCCCCTGTACACCTCTCCTAAACGGAAGAGTATTTAAAAATGAAGCGTGTATCAGAAGGGCAAGTGCTCATCAACGCGAAAGTAAAACATAGATTAAATACTTTAGAACGAAAAATTCCTAACGGTAAAAAGATACCAGCCCCAACTGAAGCGCAAACAGATAGTGAAATTACACAGCAATCGGACTGCGTCACCAGTCAGATACCCGTCGATCGTACAGGCGACAATATTAGAGGAAGCAGTAGTAGGGCAACCTATATGTCAGGGCACTCTGCATTGTCGCAAAATTTATTCAATATGGCGCCGATGACGTCATCCAAGATGGCGGCATGTAGACTTGGCAACAGCGCATGATGTCATCCAAGACGGCGGATTTTGGCGGGGAAATAGGCCAATTGTGCTACGTCCACTAAGCTAACCGCCAGAAAAAATGGTGGGAATTTTGAATTTTGGCGGGAAAATAGACCAATTGTGCGATGTCCACTAACCTAAGCCTCCAGAAGAAAAAATGGCGGGAAGTTTGAATTCCAACAGGATAATGCATGCAAAAACCGCACTTATCTTTATTATTATTGATTATGATTTATTAACATTCATTATCATTTATTATTATTTATTAACATTATTATCATTTATTATTATTTATTATTATTGACCTGCCTCCACTAGAAAATTCCCTCCAAATTCAAATTCCAACATGAGAATGGCTGCAAAACCTTACTTTTGTTTATTATTATTCATTATTATTCATTATCATTTATTAACAATCATTATCATTCATTGTCATTTATTATCATTCATAATCATTTATTATCATTCATAATCATTTATTATTATTATTATTTATTGTTATAGGCCTACCTCCACTAGAATATTGCGCCAAATTCAAATTCCAACACGCTAATATCTCGAAAACTCTACTTCTATTTATTATTATCATTTATTATTTATTCAAGATGTCCGATTTTCTCGGCGAGAAACCCATTTTCCTTACATCCATGACAAAAATCTATCACAAGTTCAAATCCCAACACCATAATTGATCACGCGTACGAACTTTCTCCATCACTTATCTTTTTTCAGGTGGAAGCCTATCATAATCGCATCAAATAATAAACTGCACTTATAGTAACGTAAGTCATGTCCTTTGACTTTGCAGTGGTTTTTGAACAAAAACTGCAATCTGGTCAGACTGTGAGTGAGTCAACAAATAACTGGACAAATTTATCTGTAGAGGAGTTAGAGGTCTGTATTGGAATAAATATCTTGGTGGGTGTGGTTGTGTTGCCACGTGTAGTGCACTACTGGAGTTCAGAAACTGCCTAATGTCTGCCTTGCACATCGAAACCTATGAGATGCAAAAATTTCAAAAAGATATGTCCTAAATAAATAAAGTACACTCTTTCCACCTTCCATCAGCCTATGGACTGAAATTATTTCCGAAAAATTAGGAGTTGTTTATCTATTTGGACATAAATGTTTTGCATTATTTACGAGCGGTTCGCATGTCTGTAGGCTGTGCTTTGAGTTATTTTTAACTGTTTACAATTAGCAAGCGTGTGTTCAAATGGTTCAAATGGCTCTGAGCACTATGGGACTTAACATCTGAGGTCATCAGTCCCCTAGAACGTAGAACTACTTAAACCTAACTAACCTAAGAACATCACACACATCCATGCCCGAGGCAGGATTCGAACCTGCGACCGTAGCGGTCACACGGTTCCAGACTGTAGTAGCAAGCGTGTGTCTAGAGCATTATAAATGAGTTATGTAGAAGTGTTTTGCAGGTCTGTATGGTGTGGAACATGTCGGTGTGATACATACACTCCATTCCTAAATAAAATAAATTGGTACCTCCATCCATGGGCCTAGTGCAGGGTGAGTCCTTTTACACGAAACGTGTAGGAAGAGGTTGAGTGCTGGTGGCTTAGTTTAGTGGTGATGAGCTCCGTATGCAACAATTTTCTTAGGTTGGTGGCGGAAGCGGAAGTTTGCTTTGTTTACTGGCAGATTTCAAACTTGGTGCTGGTTCCTAGGAGGAAGTGGCGGTCGGGTGGCTGAGGTTAGTACAAGTGCCCTTTCTTTCCAACAATTTTGGTAGGTTGGTAGAGAAAGAGGAAGTGACCTTTCTTTACTGCCAGAATTCAAACTCGGCGCTGGTTCCTAGGGAGAGGTGGCTGTCTGGTCCTCGAAAAGTAGTTGAAATTAGGTAGTTCAACACCTTTGCATACGTATATGAAATTGTAAATTGAATCATTTAATAAGATTAAAAACGAAATGGAATTAAGTACTTAGGTATTTACAGAAGACTATGTCCGTCGCGTGTATGGAGGGTGTGTGACGTAAGCGGGGTGGCGGCGCAGCGATTGTACAGTAATTACACACGCGCGAGAGATAGTCAATTAGCGAGCGTTCTAGTGCGGACCAAACGTGCTGTTATATAGTCGTGGCGGATTCCACTGTCGAGCAAAGTTTGCTGCCAAAAGTGTTGAACTGCATTCTCGCTCGCACAAGGACACGTGGTGGACGGTGAGTGGTCGGCGTCGACAGGTATGAACGTGCCCAGGAAAACAACTTTGGCGCCAAAAGTGTGGCAGGGAACGGCCGACAGTTCTGTGATTCAGCTCCGAGGCAAACAATTTTGGCGGGAAACGTGCGGAGGCGACGAATACATGTGGTGAGCGGACAAGGGACCACTGTGACGTCAAAGTTGGCAAGTTCCAGCGTGTCCAGCGATAACATGTTTACGATGTGGGAGCGATCGCTGGGTTCGCCCCTAGCGTACCAGCAGTCCAGCGCGAGTGGCCGGTCGCCTCACGTGACAAGCATTGGCAGTGTCTCCGCGCGCTGGCCAGGGGGTGGCGAGGATTTGAACTAATTCAGTTGGAGCACGGACGTCGTGGCGACTGCACTGTGATATCAAAGATGTGTGTGCTGACTGTGTTGGAGAACAAGTGATGACCATACTGCTTGAAATAAAGTCTTCAGTCCCATCCCCCCTGCAAAGTCAAAGGACGTGACTTACGTTACTATAAGTGTTGTTCATTATTTGATGCGATTATGATAGGCTTCCACCTGAAAAAAGATAAGTTACGGAGAAAGTTCGTACGTGTGATCAATTATGGTGTTGGGATTTGAACTTGTGATAGATTTTTGTTATGGATGTAAGGAAAATGGCTTTCTTGCTGAGAAAATCGGACCTCTTGAATAAATAATAAATGATAATAATAAATAGACCCCCCATGAACCATAGGCCTTGCCGTTGGTGGGGAGGCTTGCGTGCCTCCGTGATACAGATAGCCTTACCGTAGGTGCAACCACAACAGAGGGGTATCTGTTGAGAGTCTAGACAAACGTATGGTTCCTGAAGAGGGGCAGCAGCCTTTTCAGTAGTTGCAGGGGCAACAGTCTGATTGACTGATCAGGCCTTGTAACACTAACCAAAATGGCCTTGCTGTGCTGGTATTGCGGACGGCTGAAAGCAAGGGGAAACTACAGCCGTAGTTTTTCCCGAGGGCATGCAGCTTTACTGTATGATTGAATGATGATGGCATCCTCTTGGGTAAAATATTCTGGAGGTAAAATAGTCCCCCATTCGGATCTCCAGGCAGGGACTACTCAGGAGGATGTCGCTATCACGAGAGAGAAAAGTGGCGTTTTACGGATCGGAGCGTGGAATGTCAGATCCCTTAATCAGGCAGGTAGGTTAGAAAATTTAAAAAGGGAAATGGAGAGGTTAAAGTTTGATATGGTGGGAATTAGTGAAGTTCGGTGACAGGAGAAACAAAACTTCTGGTCAGGTGAATACAGGGTTATAAATACAAAATCAAATAGGGGTAATACAGGAGTAGGTTTAATAATGAATAAAACAATAGGAATGCGGGTAAGCTACTACAAACAGCACAGTGAACGCATTGTTGTGGCCAAGATAGACACTAAGCCCACGCCTACGACAGTAGTACAAGTCTCCAGAATGAGATTTTCACTCTGCAGCGGAGTGTGCGCTGACATGAAACTTCCTGGCAGATTTAAAACTGTGTGCCCGACCGAGACTCGAACTCGGGACCTTTGCCTTTCGCGGGCAAGTGCTCTACCATCTGAGCTACCGAAGCACGACTCACGCCCGGTACTCACAGCTTCACTTCTGCCAGTATTCCAAACTTTACAGAAGCTCTCCTGCGAACCTTGCAGAACTAGCACTCCTGAAAGAAACGATACTGCGGAGACATGGCTTAGCCACAGCCTGGGGGATGTTTGCAGAATGAGATTTTCACTCTGCAGCAGAGTGTGCGCTGATATGAAACTTCCTGGCAGATTAAAACTATGTGCCCGACCGAGACTCGAACTCAGGACCTTTGCCTTTCGCGGGCAAGTGCTCTACCATCTGAGCTACCGAAGCACGACTTCCTGGGCATGAAAGGGGAGCAGTGGTTGGGAAGGGAGTGAGACAGGGTTGTAGCCTCTCCCCCATGTTGTTGAATCTGTATACTGAACAAGCAGTAAAGGAAACAAAGAAAAATTCGGAGTAGGTATTAAAATCCATGGAGAAGAAATAAAAACTTTGAGGTTCGCCGATGACATTGTAATTCTGTCAGAGACAGCAAAGGACTTGGAAGAGCAGTTGAACGGAATGGACAGTGACTTTTACCGCAGTCATAAGAAGAGGCAGTAATTTCTTCCATCCTGCAAGACACCTTAAAATACTCTACTGGCCATTAAAATTGCTACACCACGAAGATGACGTGCTACAGACGCGAAATTTAACCGACAGGAAGAAGATGCTGTGATATGCAAATGATTAGCTTTTCAGAGCATTCACACAAGGTTGGCGCCGGTGGTGACACCTACAACGTGCTGACTTTAAGAAAGTTTCCAACCGATTTCTCATACACAAACAGCAGTTGACCGGCGTTGCCTGGTGAAACGTTGTTGTGATGCCTCGTGTGAGGAGGAGAAATGCGTACCATCACGTTTCCGACTTTGATAAAGGTCGGATTGTAGGCTATCGCGATTGCGGGTCATCGTATCGCGACATTGCTGCTCGTGTTGGTCGAGATCCAATGACTGTTAGCAGAACACGGAATCGGTGGGTTCAGGAGGGTAATACGGAACGCCGTGCTGGATCCCAACGGCCTCATATCACTAGCAGTCGCGATGACAGGCATCTTATCCGCATGGCTGTAACGGATCGTGCCTCCACGTCTCGATCCCTGAGTCAACATATGGGGACGTTTGCAAGACAACAACCATCTGCACGAACAGTTCAACGACGTTTGCAGCAGCATGGACTATCGGCTCGGTCACCACGGTTGCGGTTACCCTTGATGCTGCATCACAGACAGGAGCGCCTGAGATGGTGTACTCAAAGACAAACCTGGGCGCACGAATGGCAAAACGTCATTTTTTGATGGATCCAGGTTCTGTTTACAGCATCATGATGGTCGCATCCGTGTTTGGCGACATCGCGGTGAACGCACATTGGAAGCGTGTATTCGTCATCGGCAAGCTGGCGTATCACCTGGCGTGATGCTATGGGGTGCCATTGGTTACACGTCTCGGTCACGTCTTGTTCGCATTGACAGCACTTTCAACAGTGGACGTTACATTTCAGATGTGTTACGACCCGTGGCTCTACCCTTCCTTCGATCCCTGCGAAACACTACATTTCAGCTGGATAATGCACGACCGCATGTTGCAGGTCCTGTACGGGTCTTCCTGAATACAGAAAATGTTCGACCGTTGCCCTGGCCAGCACATTCTCCAGATCTCTCACCAATTGAAAACGTCTCGTCAATGGTGGTGTTATGACGAGCCAGTTGCGCGGCCACTGGCTCGTCACAATACACCAGTCACTACTCTTGATGAACTGTGGTTTCGTGTTGAAGCTGCATGGGCAGCTGTACCTGTACACGCCATCCAAACTCTGACTCAATGCCCAGGCGTATCAAGGCCTTTATTGCGGCTAGACGTGGTTGTTCTGGGTACTGACTTCTCAGGATCTATGCACCCAAATTGCGTGAAAATGTAATCGCATGTCAGTTCTAGTATAATATATTTGTCCAATGAATACCCGTTTATCATCCGCATTTCTTCTTGGTGTAGCAATTTTAATGGTCAGTAGTGTATATATGTGCTAATCATCAAGATATAATGGATGGACTGTAACTGACAACCACAGAACATTAAAGGTAAAATAACGTCAGCGCAACTTAATAGTGACTTCTATTAAATGTATATATGTGTAATAATCGAACAACTGACTTTTTGTTAAGCACCAAGTTCGCTACAAAATACGGTGTGCGTCAATTCCGTATTGGTAAGTTGCATTGTATTTTTCTTATGCTGCGAGGAAGACTGTTCATGACACCAATTTAGTTACAACAAGAATTCATGCCTCAATTCCAGTACTGCAAGTAGTAATTATCTCTCATGACATAAATTTCATGCCGATTCATACTCTTTGTGTTAGCTGTTGGGCTGCCTCCCAGGAAGGTTATTCCAAAATTAGCCAATAGAACTAACACATGTATTAATATGCAAACCATATTTGGCGCCAAAATTAGCCGGATATTTTTCAAGACAAGATTACAAAGCATTCGTTTAAGAAGTCTGGTAACAGAAAACTGAGGTCAGATGAAAGGATGTGATTCGTTTGACATTTGTTTTCATGCACTTATTGTTCTATCAAATACTTTGAAGCCTTCTGGCGCATTCTCGCTCTAGTCAGTCGGCAGAAATCGACAAAAATCATGTCTTCGGTCAAGTGGAATATTTGTTGCAGCACTTTTTTGAGACCCTTTACTACCGGAGAGAAGTAGCAGCAGTGCTCTGTTGTTGAACAAGAACGTGTTGTGAAGGCGCGGACTATGTGAACAAAGCGCATTGTTGTCACATAAACCATGTTAGCCAGAGAACCGCCTGGTCGGTATTCGGCTTTTCTTTATTATGCTAATCGGACGAAACGACACCGTAGAAATAAAACTGTTGATGTGTACATTTACTGCCGCGGAACTACCAAAGGTCTTCTTCTGGTAGGCAGAAGATAGGAACAAAAGGACGGAAGAAATCAGGTAGCTCTCCTGTAGGCGCGGTCCAGACAGAGAAGATTCGATATGCGATACGATACGCGATGCGACGCGCTATACGCGACGCAGAAACAACTCGTATCGGAGGAGCGCATCGAATCATAGTGAAAGCACCTTCTGGGATGACAGCGATACAACGCCGATAAACGTGTCTCTGTCGCGTTGTCTGGCTAAACAGAGCGCGTTGGTGGCTCTATGCATCTGGTATCGCGCAATTCACGAGCAGGGGTATTTCGAGTCATCCGATTTGCCTTAAAAAATTTATAATCTTCTTTCACGTACTTGAAGCAAAGCTACATCCGTCTCTGTAGTTAGTTTCTCGGTAAAACTTTTAATTCTTGCACAAAAAATCATTGTTTTGGGATTTGCTCGTGTTCTACGCTATACAGCCTTTCTCATTCGAATTTTCAGGAAGCTATTCGGAAAAAAATAGTTTTGTGCATCTTATAACTACACATCACAGCCCGACAACGACCTGGTTTTCTTTCCCTTATTGCCCATAGTTACTGCGATGTTTCAAAGTGAAGTACAACAGCGCACATATTTTGAAAAGTTTACTGTTGAAAAAGTAGTCGCTTGACAGTTTTCGTTTGGTGCGTTTATTGCCGCATTTTACTGCATACGAAGCACAGCTAATATATCAAAATTGTTTTTAACGGTGGAAGGAGATCGATATCTCTTTCCATTATCGAGAAAATTCGTGAAGTGTAATAGAGACTGTCCGCTATTAGGCTGACAGCTTACGCGCCGTCCTCGCGGCTATTGCCGCGTGCTGTAGCCTGCCGTGCGGAGTGCGTAGCTATCTCGTGCCTCTGAAATGAAAAGAGACGGCAGTCATCAGCTTATGATGCCGTTTTTTCAGTCATGCTCCGTGGTTTCAGGAATCTTAGTGACACCCATAAAATTGCTCTGAAAACTATATTCATCTTACTTCTGAATGAGTAGTCGAACGAAGCTGCAAGGACACGTCGGGATTTTCCTTATTGTCATGGGCCTGTCCCATTTCTTCACACTGTCTACCGCTTCGCAGAGTTCACCACCCACTGCTAGATCATTGATTGTAACTGATCTATCTTCAAATCCAACAACGTTTCTTGTCAATAAAGTAAAAAAATGAAAAAAGAAACGGAAGACAGAAGAGAAATTTATTAAATATTTATAATTCTTTGTTACGCCTTCAGTTGAAATGGGGTGGGGTTGTTTCAGAGAGGAGACCAGACAGCGAGGTCATAGGTCTCATCGGATTAGGGAAGGACAGGGAAGGAAGTCGGCCGTGCCCTTTCAAAGGAACCATCCCGGCATTTGCCTGGAGCGATTTAGGGAAATCACGGAAAACCTAAATCAGGATGGCCGGACGCGGGATTGAACCGTCGTCCTCCCGAATGCGAGTCCAGTGTGCTAACCACTGCGCTACCTCGCTCGGTCAGTTGAAATGAAAAACTTGTCTATCTCCTGAATGAAATAACAGTAACATAAAAAGATAATGAAGATAACAACATAACTTCATGTTTGTTTATAAATCCTTTTCACAACTTCCAGAATACTCAAAAACCTCCTTCCCCTTTTGTATTCAAATAAAAATGAATCGTAAGTGTCCTTGTTTTTTCTGGGACTCGAAATGGCCGGTTTATGGCAAACCAGCTGCCACCAGTGCTGTTGGTATGGGGACCTATTTGTGGGACTTTGAAACATAGGTAATGAACTTTCACCACTAAGACAGTTGTACATAGTGAAACAGTCTGCAATAACTGTACTTCCAGGCAGAACGTACTTTTTCAGACCTGTGAGAAGTATAGGCCCTCTGTGCACTAGACACCCACCAGCCAACTATGGGCTTCCACCTGCGAAATTTTGCACTTGCTCAATTTAGATTGCTCTATCACAACTACTTTTCTACGTCACCCAGTAGATCACCACTATGAACAGAATGCAAGACACAAACGTCTCGGCGGAACCTCCTCCAGTTCACGAAGGTGTGCCTCGCCAAATGTAATTCTGATAAGACGAAAATATTATAACATTTATTGACCAACAGAAATTTCAACTTCAACATGTCACAAACGACGTATATGGGATCCATCTTTTCTGTAACACCACTGGAATCAATTTGTATGCTCCCTTGTCGCTGCAAGGACCATTTGCGTGGAACATTTTGTATACGTTCTTTTTTTTTCAAACAGTCTCTGCTTAAAATACAGCTTTACGACTTCTCCATGCAAATTATATCGCCACCATATATGTTACCGTCAAGCACGAAAATTTCTAAAATATTCCCACGAATAAAGAAAACACTGACAAATACATAAACAACTAACCAGCCTTAAATCCACAATGAACAAGTTAGCGTGCGTATTCTTGATACCTTTCATCTCTAATAAATAATGCAAAACTCTAACAAACTACGAGATTCCGATAAAAAAATTGCTTTCAGCGATTATCATCAGCTACTGAAGACTCACGGCAGCGGAATAGATCACGGAATAGATAATTACCTAAAAGAATTTCGCTAGTATGAAAACTTACAACCAGAGTCAAGTGATGCATTAATTTAGTCCTGATGCCGACAACACTTTGATATTCAGCATGTTGTGTCGAAGCGTATTATAAAAAGTACAGCATTCACCGACTGGATTTTATTCATTTGTTTTAGGCACTTAATTTCTGCATGGTAATAATTTCTCCCTCTAGTGTTACAATCATTTATGTCTCAATTGAGAATGACTGAGCAACGTAGGTTTAAAACTCTAAAGCTGCAGAAAGAATTGTTGGTTACAGATGTACTGCGCAGCCAAAATAATCTTCTCACCAGTTATATGCAGAATTATAACTATTCATTTCCCATAAAATTATGGCACCACACTGAACATTATTTCACCCGAATAATTGGAACTGTACTCCCGCGTTTTATAGTATGTTGGAATATAAATGTGAAACAAATTAAGAAACAGATACAGTGGAATGAGATTACCAAGAAAAAAGGGTGCAGAAAATTCTTCCAGCAGAAATTTTGCTAATCAGGGGAAAAAAGTTGTGCTGATATTCTTTAGTGAATATCGCACATTTTTTTGCCCATTAGTACTGCCTTCCTTCATAACGCTGTTCGATGTGTGACCTTGCGTTAACAATACTATAATGTATGAGGTAGCATGTAATTAACGAGTTTCAGGGTTAATATTCATAAATGTAATAGGTTAAAATTGTGTAAAAGATGTACTATGTGTAGTATTTTTTGTGTTCTTGTGTTCCATATATTCGAGGCCATTGTATTGTATTGTATTGTATGTTAACCGGGGACCTAGAAACGACGGAGAGGCTCCCCGCCGCAGCCGCAGTGGTCCACAACCCTACGACGACTACCACATTCCACTTCACCGCACCACCGCCCCGCGCCGAACCCAGGGTGGACCCCCAGGGAACGTCTCACACCAGACGAGTGTAGGCCCTATGTTTGCGTGGTAGAGTAATGGTGGTGTACAAGTACGTGGAGAACCTATTTGCGCAGCAATCGCCGATATAGTGTAACTGAGGCGGAATAAGGGAAACCAGCCCGCATTCGCCGAGGCAGATGGAAAACCGCCTAAAAACCATCCACAGACTGGCCGGTTCACCCGACCTCGACACAAATCCGCCGGGCGGATTCGTGCTGGGGACCGGGCGCTCCTTTCCGCCCGGATTCGAGGACATTAAAACAGCAGCTTCGGAAGTTGGTCGCTGTACGCGCTAAACCGACAGCAATGCCACGCCAGAGGACGACGTCGCTGGGCCAGGAGATTCGACACACAATAGATTACAATACTGTTAATACGCGCGAGCATCTCTAGTTGTCTTGACAACAGATACAAATTTCGATATATCTTAATATGAAAAGTAGCTTGAAATTGGTATTTCCAGCATGAATCTTTACGAGAGTAAAATCTTTAGCGTTCGTTTGTCCTTTTTGAAAATACGCACCTGCAAAATATAGAGAATAATTCTTCGGAAGAGACGACGTTAAATATTGGCCCATTCAATATAACTGATACCTCGGTCGGGCTGATCTGTGGATATATTTCTGTGGCCAGTATGTGTCCAGGTGTCTGTGCATTGTATGTGGCGACCGAGATTGCAGGACCTGGTCGGAAGAATACTGGATAATTGACGATGATATGTGGTAACAGCATGGCCAGAGAGGACTAGAAACGATAAAAGTACGGGCATGAAAATTTTAAGGGTAAACTAAATTAACTAACGACCCAACCTTATAATTTGAAACTAAGAAGGAGGAAGACGATGGAGAAGAGAGAAGGGGCAAGAAAGAAGATGAAGACCGAAGGCGAAGAAAAAGTAAGAAGATGAAAACACAAGAAAACAAGAAGAGGCTCTGGTGATAAAGAAAAAACGAGGGGAAGTTTCTTACAGATTTTGGTGTTGGTGAGCATAGGTTTCTACGAGCCACCTGACCATCCGCCTAGCAGCGTCACGGAATCGTCTGCAGAGTAGCTTGTACGTGTTATAGCGGATCCTTCGGGTACGGTGGAGCTGGGGAGGGGGGAGGGGTACAGCGGCCTGCCAGTGCACCGATAAGACATGAAGCCATCGCCGGCCAGCTGCATTCGATGAGTCGTCTCACCGCTAGGATATCCGACATTATTAACTGAAAGAAATCCGGTGAGTTTAGTGAACAATAACTAAAAGTGTTTTTCATTGGTGTCCTCAGTTTGAGTGTTAGGCGGTTTATAGCTTGCAGATGACAAGTTACAGAGTTAACCGCTTAAGTGATTATACTAAATACACAGAATAAACGTAAAGTCAGGATATAACTAAGCAGTTAACCCTGAATATTTAATGTAATTATTCAAAGAAAAGGGAATTTATGATTAGTACTTAATTAATATGATAAGAAAATTGTTGAAACATGGGGATCTATGGCTGAATGGGCACGCGCTATTAAGGAAGCTTTGTCCGCCGTGGATGACAAGATTAAAAATGCTTTGACCGATCAAAGGGTCGTCATTAAAAACTTTCTGATCGCTCAAAGTGATGTTTTGGAAGACAAGATTAAAAGTGCCCTAGAGAACACTTTGACTGCCCAGAGTAATTCCATACATGATACGATTAAAAATGCTTTGACCGATCATAGTGCCACCATTAGTGACTCAATGTCCGTTCAAAGTGACTTTATGGATGATAAAATGAAGACTGCTTTGACTGATTATAGTGCTGTCCTGGAGAAAGCTATGACTGATAAGATGATAGAAGTATTTTAGAACGAGCATCAGGAAGTGGTGAAAAGACGACAAGAAAAACATATTAGTGATTCTAGGGAGAAAAAGGATAATATGCAGACCCAAATAGATCAGACAATTGAAGAACTTCGTAATTTTAAGATTACTGTCAAAATGTTATTGAAATTGGCACAGCTTGAAAACCAAGAAGATTTTATCCAGTCATGTCCTGCTAAAGACTCCGAGGATACAAGAAAGCGTTGTTGGTACTGAAAAGATTAAAAATGATGTAGATAATAAACTGGACCAAGTAGTAGATCATATAGATGAATCAGTTAATAAATTGCGAAAGGAGAGTGAAGACTGTTTTGGTGAAGTTACAATTCTGTTTAATAATTTAAACCTACAATGTGATGGTGATAAATTAGATTTAGAAAAGTAAGAGATGAAATCGTCAAGCTATCTCTTTCTCAGGAGAGAGAGAGAGAGAGAGAGAGAGATATGTAACTATCTGACACTAACAGACAGGGATTGTTATGTTCTGTTAACAATAGGAATACTGATACTACGTTACTAAGGTTATGCGAAGGTCATAAAACCAGAAGTAGTAGTGACATAGGTCACACTAATGTAATAGAAGACTCTAGGATAATCAAGGGTGATAATCAGGAGAGGGATTATGTCCAATCAGATAGAGAATGGTGGCAAGACTTTCAGTTTCACAGCAACAGCAGACTCTTGCGAAAGTTTTCGAAATTTGAACCAGGAAATGGGTTACACCCTATAACTTATTTGAAATGGTTTGAAGATGTAGTGTCACGTTCATAAAATTAAGAGCAGAAAGTACAATGGGCATTAGTATACCTAAAAAGAGAAGCCGTGAACTGGGGTGCATTGAATTGCTGTGAATTTACTTACTAGGTACAACTTTATAAAAGGTTTGAAGAAAATATTGGCCTACAGCTGAGCAACATAAGTTGTCATTAGATCTTATGATGCTCAGCCCATATGAGAGAAGATGGGGGATGGGGGAGGAGGTTTCAAACAATATTTCGAGTGGCATCTAGACAAGGTACAACTGATAGATGTTAAGTTAAATAAAACACAATTAATAAAAGCTCTGGTTAG
This sequence comes from Schistocerca piceifrons, assembly GCF_021461385.2. Classification (NCBI taxonomy): domain Eukaryota; kingdom Metazoa; phylum Arthropoda; class Insecta; order Orthoptera; family Acrididae; genus Schistocerca; species Schistocerca piceifrons. Next base: position 261,876,250 of record NC_060141.1, read on the forward strand.
TTAACTACCAACATATGTCAGGGAGAACATTATAGGCAAATATTACACCAAAACAGATGAAATTTTACAATACTTGGGCGAGCTAGATATGTTAAGTAAAGTGAAGGAAGAGAAATGGGCTCGAAAAAATAGGAATGATGTTTTGGGTCACAATTGTGATGTAAATGGAAAGAGGGAAAGTGATAGAAAACATAGCATCACGAAACTACGAGAGCAAAATATAATAATAATAACTGTAGTAATGATCAGGGAAATCAACAGGTTAATAAATGTTCGAATAAAAGTTTTTGTCAAAGACAGTACATGAGAGATGAGAATGACTCAGGATATCTGATAGGAACAGTCATGATCGTATCAGTGGAAAATGAAGAAGGTCCTTCGGTAGCGGCCATGCTGTAGGACCTAGGTATAGAAATAGGGGCCCCCAGTTGCTTAGTGTGTGCAAACTTTGAACCAAGACCGATTGTTAAGAGAAGAATTGTTGGAGGAAAGAAAATCTGAGTGGCAGGAAGAGGTGATAAAACCCGTTAAATTCGGAAAAATAGGCTCGATAACAATCCAATCGATTTTAGACACGGGTAGTGATATTAGTGTTATAAATAGAAGTACTTACAACCACTTAAGAAAAGTGCACATTATCTCACTTTACCAGTGGAAGGAATATGAGTAATAGGTATTTGTGGGGACTGAGGGAAACGAATTAAAGAAGATACGTTATTGACAGTTTCTTGGGGAAACATGAAGCTCATCCATATAATTTCTTAGTGATGTCAAACTTAAATGTTCTTATATTACTAGTCATAGACTGGATCGGTGGAAATCAAATCATAATCGATTTCGAAAATAGGAAGATAAAATTTCCCATATTACAACCAATACAGGAAATCAGTTTTTGTAAAAGGGGAAGCATAGGAAGACCAGAGAGTAAATCAGAAGAAGTTTGGGCAAATTATGACTTCTGTGCGATGTCGTGAACTAAAGAAAATAAAGGGGAAGCAGATGTAAACCTTTCAGAGGCCATACGTAGTATTAACAGAAAGCCAGGCACAGAATGAAAAAGAAAAGGAAGAGCTAAAAATCGTACAGAGTAAATACCAAGAAGTATTTTCGGACAAGCCCAGTATAATTAAAAGATACGAATGTAAGTTAAAAGTTCCTTTAAAAAAGCATACCCAATACCTCTAGCTTTTAAGGAAGCCGCTACTAGGGAGATAAATAAAATGATTGATGAAAGTATAATCGAGAGATCTATTAGCACATCTAATAATTCCTTGTTGGTGGTAAAGAAACCATGTGGAAACACGAGATTGGTTCTGGATGCCCAGACATTAAATCAGTATACTGAAATGGAAAGGGACCGACCAGTACTTACAGAAGAAATTTTATGAAAATTGAAAGGCGTTAAGTATATGACATCTATGGATCTCACACTTGGTATTGGCAGGTCACACTACATCCTAGCTCACGACCTGCAACAGCCTTCATATTTGCAGGAAGTTGATACCAATTTAAAGTGCTACCTTTCGGCTTGAATGTGTCAGTGAGTTCATGAGAGCATTGGCTCAAGGTCTAGGAAGCGAACAAGTCCAGAAAATATTGTTGTATGTAGATGATATGCTAATAGTAACAAAACCCTGGACTGAACACATAAAACTGTTACAACAAGTGTTTAAAGGTTTTTTGATGCGAGAATTACTATAAAATTGAGTAAATCTGTCTTTTAGGCAAAGGAAGTAAAATACTTAAGGCACATCATTGATAGTAAACGGATAGGACAACATCCAGAAAAACTGGAAGCTATAACGAAATGTCCCTATCCTAGAATAACAAAACAATTAACATTATTTCTAGGAATGGTGGGATAATATCGAAGATGTATACTAGGAATGAGTATTGCACATCTGGATATTGTTACCTTGCTTAGACACAACATTAAATGAGAATGAGGCCAACAGGAATGAGAAAGGCTTGACCAGATAAAACAGGATTTCCTTGCGCCTGGTTTATTGAACCGTCCACAGACGGACGAGGATTTTAAAATGTCCATTGATGCACTTTGCTATGGAATAGCTTGCAAGGTTCTTCAGGGGAGTTCTCTAATGTAAATAGTGAACATAGAGGCCTTACATTTGCAAAGCGAGTGTTAAATTCCCACAAAATGAATTACACAGTTTCTGAAAAGGAAGCCTTATCAGTTGTGTGGGAGTTTAAAAGATTTAGATATATATTATCAGGTAGAAAGACCATAGTTTAGACAGACCATCATGCACTCGTATTCCTAATGAAAAGGAAGTCATTACATTCAAGATTAATGCATTGGATTTTATTTTTGCAGGAGTTTGATTTTGAAATAAGATATGTAAGGGAAAGTGAGAATATCGTTACAGACGCTCTCTCTATGTTATCCATAGAATAGAAAGCTTACCTATGTTAGAAGATGAAGGTAAGGGAACACGTATTTATTTTTTTTAAATCACAGAGAGCAAAATGATATGAAAAGGAGTTAGCTGACAGCATTATGGGGGAACAGAATAAAGATAACTATCTAGCAGGGATAGTAGATCTACTGGAAAAGGATATGAAAGATCACTGACTGCTGATCAAGGGGATATTGTATTGGTTCAGCCATCTTGGAGACAAGAGGTGGCGAATTTGTGTTCCTGAGGATGCACTAGATGAGCTACTTACTTATATACATGGAGCATACGGTCATTTCGGCATAAAAAAGTGCCTACAACATATTAAAAATTCTACTATGAATAGGCAGGGCGGTTAGAAGCAACATAAGGCGCTGCGAAATATCTCAGAAGGCTAAAGATAAACGTGTTCCATATAAATTTACGCTTTACCCGATAATACCTAGAGGAATACTGGATCTCACTGCCGTCGATTTTTATGGTCCATTAGTGGAGAAAAGGTGGAGTGTCTTATATTTTCGTAATGTTAGACTGCTGGTCAAAATTTGTAAAACTGTATCCTTTAAAGTCGGCTATGGCTGTAGGAATAATTTGACGTCTTAAGAATGTCTACTTCGTTAAGTATAAGGTACCAAAGAAGTTATTATCTGATGATGGTAGTCAGTTTGTGGAGGATTATTTAAAACACTCTTAAACAATGATAATGTAAGACATGTGAAAATTTCAGTGTATCACCCATCCAGTAACACAGAAAGAGGATTATGAAAGAAATCAGATGCATTTATAGAACAAGCTGTAACAAACGATACAACAAATGGTCCAAAATGATTAGCGCTTTATGAACTAGTGGACCAAAAAATAATAGCGGAATCATTACAGGCTAAGTTATTATGCCCCCCAGGACACCAAATTCAAATAAATATATTAAAGAAACAAGTTAAGCAAAACCTTATTTCAGATGGGAAGAGTCGAGTAGAGAGACATAATGTAAATGCCAGAATACCCAAGTTCCGTAATGGGCATTAGTTAAGGCTCATGGACATAGTTAAAAACTCCAAAGGAAAATCGGATTTTTTGTTTAAGAAACCATGGTCCGTGGGAAGTAACTGGCAAGCTACACTCGAAAGCAATGAAACTTAGAGATCCTAAGACAGGAAAGATTAAAGGTTTGTACAATATAGGTAGATCGCCAGAAAATACAAGGTGAATTGGTTAAACACACTGGATGATACTAACTAGCTGGGACTTCTCCCTGTCAGAAAAGAACAGGGAGGTAGATCAGAGTATAAAGCGTTTCTCAATCGAATAGGAAAAAGAGGGAAAAAAATTAGAAGGCAGGGAAAACCTAAGACGCAAGACCTAATAGAACACTCTGTGTGAAACTGCATACTAAGATTCTCTAAAGCAAGAAGTAACTTAATCATAGATGTGAAGAATGTTCAGGAAAAGATACATGAAGTAACGCAGGTGACGATTCTTCCAAATAATGTAACCTTCTTGCGTGTAAGAAATTCCAAATAGCAGTTTATATTCTGGTAAGTGCTGGGGTATAAAATAAGAAGTTATAACTAAAAGGATAATCAATACGAAGGTGTTACTGTACCTACAGATTCACTAAGTGGTGCTGAATGAAAGTATATGTGGTAAGGCATATCCTAGGTATTATAAATGCCAGGGCACAAGTAGCAAACGGCGAGGATGATGAAATTAGTCTCGAGATTCAATTTGCTGATGAAATGTGTAAACAATGATGATTATTATTTTAATATAGAAGTAAATGAAAGGATAATTAGTATAAGAGAACTTATAGGCATGAATGGCCTAAACTTAGGAAAAAAAAGTATTGTGGGAGAATCATGATCTCAGCGAATAACAATAATTGTTTTGCATGCTACTCTCCTATTTCATTGGATAGCGATGGGGGGATGTCTGCCGGTGAGTATGAAACTTCTGGTCACATTATGGTAAAATAGTGATATAGCAACAGTATCTTAGTTTTAAAAGCAACATGGCAAGGATTAATATAGTTATTATTAAGTGTAAAAGAAAACCAGAGCAATCTAGAATTTGTAGCCTGTAGTAGTCTGGTATACAAGTTACTGTACTACGAAATTTCCTGTAAGATGATAGTTGCTATTTTGTATGCCTAACCATAATAATATAGCAAGAGAATAACAGGATTTTTATGCATCAAAGTATAATCGAGATTCCCTTATAATTAATATATACATAGCACTAACTGAAACGGCCTTAGAAGGTTAGATATTCTGAGTAATTACAAATGCTTCATTAGATATTCTGACTAATTACAAATGCTTCACGGTTACATTACTAGACAACCGAAACACTGATCTCGAGTAAAGAAACAAAATATGACATTATTAGCTGATAAGGTGCCACAGTGACCGTAAACTTAAAAAGATGAAACTGTCTGTATTAACGATCCATTTAGACAAAGTCAATTAGATGCCTACAATCGTTTAGAAAAAATTTATAAATAATGGTACATAGTTGTATGTGAAGCCTTAATGAACTCTTTATATAAGGGGAACAAAATTATTGTTGTTTATATAATAAGGGAACGTTTGAACTAATAATCTAAAGATGGAACTGTTGGACAGAGAATAGCTATTGAATGCTCCCCAATATCTACAATACTTCACCGAAAATGTACAATAATGACGTTGATAAAGTACTCAGTGTGTGGTAGTGAAAATTGAATTATGACTCGAATATGTCGAACCGCTGGAGGGGGAAGGGGGCAGGGTTATGTGCTTATATTCTTGAGTGAATATCGCACATTTTTTTGTCGATCAGCAATGCCTTACTCCATTACTCTGTTCGATGTATGATCTTGGGGTAAGAATACTGTGATATATGAAGTAGCATGTAGCTAACGAGTTTCAGCGTTAATATTCATAAATGTAATAGGTTAAAATTATGTAAAAGATGTACTATGTGCAGTGTTTTTTGTGTTCTTATGCTTCATGTGTTTGAGGACGCTGAAACAACGGTGGCGGACTGGCAGCAGCACAGTAACGGCAGCTTCTGAAGTTGGTCGCTGTACACTCTAAACCGACAGCCAAGCCAGGCGTCGTTGGGCCAGGAGATTCGACACAGAATAACTTATAACACTATTAAGATGCGCGAGCATCTCTGGTTGTCTTGACAGTAGAAGCAAACTGCAATACATCTGAATAGGAAATGTAGCTTGAAATTCGCGTCGTAAAGTCAAGTTAGATGAATCAGTAGCATTTATTAGGTAATTATTTTTTGATAAAACAAACACATCTTGGTACTGATAGGTTGTCATTGTTAACACTACATTAGATGTGCTATAACAGTAATTCCCATCATTGGTGATGCAAAGACGCATCCATATTGGTAACCGACGATACCCTGTTGCTAAGCACACACATCAACAACTGCTCAGCTGCTAAGTTCCTGCCGCCAGGTGAATAGTGAAGCATCCATTACCACCTGTCAGCTTTGGCCTGCGATGTCATCAACATGGTGGGCCCTGCCATTTCGCACTTACACACTGTGTCATCCAAGAAATTACACAGTAAGCAAATGAAGAAGCACAGTATTACTATGTAACCTATAACCCAATTAATTCAAGAAAGAGTGTCATCCTAACAGGACACCTGCAGGAATTTTGGGCGGGACAAACTGAACAACATACCTACTAACAATACATAGTAAAACAAATTTACGCTAAAAATACAAGTAGCGAAATCAACAAAAATCTGGTATCGAAAACTTTGCTTGCATAGCTCAAATGAAACCCACGATAACCACAAAAGCACAAATCGCTTCTGAAGCTGGTATCAACACCTTCACTTGACCTGTATCCTGTGTAGCTGAAACGAAGCCCACGATGCAAACAAACCAAAACTCAAATGTCTTAACTATTATCAAAAACCTAAACTGAACAAAATAACTACAAAACACACCACAATACCCACAAATATCAACTAACAACTATGACAATGGTTGTCAAACTTTTTTGCTCAAGGGCCTCCATCATTCAGGCAGATTTTCATCCAAGTAGGCTCTGACATCTCTGTGGTAGTGAGGTGAAGTGCCATCTTTTTGTAGGTAAAATCTTTCATTTCCAAACACCTCTCAGATGGCAGGTAAAATTGATGTTGCAGCCCATGAAGGTACACCTTACCGGCTCTAGTACCTTCAAAGAAGAATGACCAATCAAACCATGTGATGACAGACCACCCCACCCATTAACATCTGGCAGACTAACACGTTTGTCCACATGAACTTGAGAATTTTCAGGAGCCCAGTATATGCAGCTGTGGTGGTTTACTGTACCATTTAGTTTGAGTTGTGCGTCATCAGACCAGATAACCATCCTTACTAACTGTTCATCAGCGCTAAGCGTGCCTTCAAACCGCTCACAGTTCATCCTTCGACCCGGGTCACCCTCATGCATAACATGCAGCGATCTTGGAATATACACTTTCCACTTTGCAGCCATCGGAATTCATCATGTGCTTGATCGGCTTATCCCACTTTCACTTGCACCCTGCTTCACAGATTTTTGAGGTGATATAAAAACGCTGCAACACAGCAATGCTGAAAGCTGGACTTGTTGATATTTTTGGTCGGCCAGACTTTTCCCTTATGCACATCCAGAACACTACTTTCGGCTTCAAATTTATCCTGAGCACGATGAATTGATGTACATGTTGGTGGCTGAGTTCCGTACTCGTTAAGCCATTGCTGTTGTACCTACATCACGTTTTCGTACTTCCTTTACCACTTCAATAAGGCCTTGCGTTGCTCAAACGACAGTCTTACTTCATTCATTGATGCACGCGTGCCAAGAGCTGTTGAGAAAACAATGGACTACACCACCTTGCAAAACTGCAACGCTACGTCATTTTGTCCCAAAGATATTGACTACCAAATAGTGTCTACAATTTTCAGGACCCCTCTGTGAACATTCAGAAAAACGTGGAATGTCCGCGTGCAGTGGCAAGGAGTAACTAGAGAGTCTGTATACAGAGAGAGTGACCATAGGTGAAGTTGCCCGTGATTGGTTGATTAGCTTTGGCACAATTTTTCTGCCAAACGTCTCTCGGCGTGCTTTTGAGTTGAATTGAAGTTCAGAGGACTTTTGGAAATCATTAAAAGGTATTTGAATTATTGAGAGACTTTTTATGCGCTGTGCATGCATGTGCGATTTAGTTGTATATCGTTTTTAGTAAGTAATTAGCGTTTGCGATCTTAAGTACGAGTTGAAATAATGAAGCCTTTTGTGATGAAGTCGGTAGGCCTACATGTTTGAAGTAAACACGTTAGTAATTGTACAGTATTGTTTTTGACATCTGTAATTCGTTCTGCAGACGTTCGTAAACGATGCCAGGCTGTGCTGGATTTGGTTGTTCCAATAGAGGCGAAGGTGGATTTCGTATTTTAGCATTTCCACGCAATGAAGAAAGATGAAAGCAGTGGGCAGTCCCAGTCAATAGGCCTGACATAAATCAAACAGGAACCTTGTGGAAACCAACCAAGACCTCTTCTCTGTGCGACGTAATTCGTTTTTACTTTTTACTACATATAAAACAACTTGCAATATACATAGTTAAATTTGAAAACAGACCTGTAAATTGGCTGTGTGAAAATTATTATAGCACATTATTCTTATAAACATAGAATTAAAATGGGATTGTGCATCTAATGTGTAAGAATTTTGCTAAGCTGCAGACGTCATAATTACGTCCTACAGTGTCACAAGGTGTTTTTTTTTTTTTTTAACAGCACTGTATTGAAGATTTCCACGAGTGTCATTTACTTTCTAGGCCACTGTTGGTAATTCCAGGTAATCTGATTGTAGTTTTATAACTATTTCATTAATGCTGTTAGGGCAGGAAGTTTCCCAGATTTCGGATTTCTGTCTTCATTTTTTTCTTTCTTTCTTTCTTTCTTTCTTTCTGTAGTAGCCTTATCACGTAAACATGTTATTCAAATAGTGTATCAGGTAATAACAATTATGTTCTTTTCCTTACAGAAACATTTCACTGATTTCCAGTGGGAAAAAGTCAGGGTTGATGGCAAAAGGAAACTCAGGTCAACTGCCACACTAACCATTTTTCCCCACACGGTACCAAAGGCAAAAAGAAGAAAACTGACACTACATCAACAGCAGTCTACTTCTGAAAATGAGTGCAGTAGCCCTTCAGTGGAATCAGTTGCAGAATTCCAGCAGCAGTGTGAAGAAGAGCCCATGTGTAGTGTGGATGAGCTTAGGGTTAAGTTAAAGTAGCTAGAAGAATATATTCAGGCACAGCAAAGACAAATATCAACTCTTAAGAAGAAGGTCAGTGACCTTACTTTAAATAATATCCGTTTAAAAAAGAAACTCGGCAATATGTGTACCACTGTTCCACAAAAATTAAAAACATTATATAATGCCAATCAAATGAACTCTTTACACCAGAAAAAAGTTAAGTGGACAGCTTGTAGTGTGAAAAAGGCTCTTCAGGTGAAATTTGCATGTGGTGGCAAAGGATTTGACTTTTTAATCAGTTCTGGTGTTCCATTTCCATCTCAGTGCACACTATAAAGAAGGCTTCAAGATTTAAATTTCAGTTCACGTATTCTTGACCAAGTATTTTCCCTTTTAAAGGAAAAGGTTCAGACTATGGGGGAGAAAGAATGTGACTGTGTCTTACTGATTGATGAAATGTCAATTACTCCAAGCAGGGAATTTGATGTGGGGACAGGTGAATTTACAGGTAATGTTACACTTCCATGTCAGGGAGGTGTGGCCACACATGCTTGTGTTTTTCTTTTGGGTGGTATCACTTCCATATGGAAACAGGTAGTAGCTTATCACTTTACTGGAGGTCGTATAAATGGAAAAGTTTTGTGTGACATTATCTTACAAATCATTAAGTGTAGTGAAAATATAGGATTATGTGTACATTGTGTGACATCAGAAATGGGTGCTGCAAATCAAAGTATGTGGAAACAATTTGGAATTGTGTCTGGAAAAAACTGCCATTCAGAATTATATTGTAAACCCTGAAGGTCCATCAAGAAAAATATATTTCATTGCACATGTGCCACACCTTTTTAAAAATATTAGACAATGCTTGCAGTCAAACACTATTATAAACATTCCAGAGAGGATAAGAGAAAACTATAGGCTGCCATCCGCAGTTGTTGACTGTAATCACATTAAGGATCTACATCATTTTGATCAGGATAATGACTTGAAACTTGCTCCAAAACTAAAAATGAATGTAACAGAACCAAACACAGGCTCTCTAGGTGTAACAACTTGTCAGCGCTCCTAGCGGCCTGTGCGGTAACTCAGTTGGCATATCGTAAGCGATCAGCTGATCGCGCGTTGACAGCTCCGCGTACGCCAGTCGCCACAAACGTATTTTTCACGGGGTGTAATGGCTGCTTGTAACTCCATGTTTCTATTAATATTTCTGGGTGCAGTTTGACGTAACGAATGAGAAAATTGGTGCTTCGACTTTATAAAATATTTATAAAATGGAGATTCCTCTAGCCCGAGCTATTGTAGAATATGAAATATCCCTTTTGTACCGTGTAATAGTTTTTTTCGGGCCTACACACTTTTTTGCGCTTCCTCGCGCTTCTGTCTTCCTTCTCTAACATACAAGCAATCGCTGCAAGTTGCAAACCATTTGATTAGTTAATTGTTTTTATGTTCCATGGATCATTTTGCACGATAAATCCGGCATGATGTTGAACGAGTCATTTGACATTCATATTACAAATTAATTTGTACATCTATTTTGAGTCCGGTAATTGTCATTCTCGCACAAATGTGGGCTGCAGTATCGACGAATAAGCTTCATCAAGTGTGTGACTATATGCACGTTTTGCATGAAAACGGTTGAGATTGAGAATCATCTTGTGATGACCACAATTCCCGCGAATAAACAGTTGTGTACAGCCATGTGAAGTGAGAGTACGTGACTTGAATCGACGTGACCGACAGTGTGAGAGACATTGAGTGCCGAGTGGATATACTCTGTGATTGTATGTACTACATGCACAAACAAAGTAGACACTCGGCGCGGTGGCTGATGGAAGCGACCTTAAATAGCAAGTGTTGGTTGGTCTTTGTATACTAACGTTAAATTTCCCTATTTTTGACTATTGGCACACCAAGTTACTCAAAAATTGACGTGCTTTTGATAGAGCTTGGAATCATCAGTGTATGTAAGCACAGATTTTGTTAGTCACAGGACGCAAATTGTAATTAGAAAACTGCCAGACACGGCATTACAATTTTGGAACGATGAAATACAACAGTGCGTAACAATTGATTGGGGGTCGACAACCACGCCACAGGTGACCAAGCAACAAAATTGCAAGCGAAACTGACATAAGAAGTACTTGAGCAGTGCAGATACACCAAACACGACGCTTTTCTGGCGCTAGAAAGTAGAACTAAAGAGATCTGCACGAAGTAACCTTTTAAATAACAGAAATTCACCAATTACATGATGTGGCGAAAATATTCACTAGTGTCTTATATCTTCAGAAGTTGTTTTCATTAGCGTCTCTCATACAGTGTAATTTTCGCCAAGTATTTGTAATGTACAGTTACATTGTCACCTACAGTCAGTACCTGTTAGACGAATGTATATAACCTGTTAGACGAATGTATATATGACTTTATCTTTCAAAACGTGTTGCAAATATACAGTAGCCTCGGGAACACGTGTTTCAGTTTCTCTGTTATAACTGGAAATTAATTATCGAAAACAATTTTTAGGTTACGTTTGAGATGCGCCATGAACGATTCTTGTTAGTTTGTCTATTTGATGTGTAAACCGAGTTTACTGCGCCGATATTTGTTAAACATTACCTAATTCGCTGTACGTTTGACATAGAATTAAAAATAAAAGTCCTTTAAATGCAGGACACTTCAGTGTTCGAAATCGCTCTCACTTTAGTAACGTAGTTATAGTAGATTAAACTGTGCTTTTCAAAAGGTCTATAAAGCTAATTGACGCACGATGTAATTCTTCAGGTTATTGCAGCAACATGAAAAATGGTTTCTACAAAGACGCTTATGAAGGTTGCCGTATACGGAGGGATTGCCACAATAAGTGCTGGATTGCTTGCCAATTGGGAAATACAGGCACGACTGCAAAAGAGTGAATATTTCAGAGAAGCCATGAAGATACTGAGAGTTCACCCTGGAGCAGTTTCTTTACTTGGCGAACCAATTAAGATGGGCCAGTTAGACCTCGGCGATACAACAAAAAATTTTTGCGACGGATATAAAGCACAGTTCCAAGTACCTGTAAAAGGACCTCAGTCAAAAGGCACCATGTACTTCTGGGCAGAACGTGAAAACACGAATATGGAATGGGATGTTTATAAAGTGCATCTTGACATTGAAGGAGTAAAAGATAAGCGACTTATTATTAAAGATGCAACTAAATCCGAATAAGTGATTTTTAACCGATCATTGTTAGAATAATTTGCATAACTTGAAATTCACGAAGAGGCTACTCCATCACCTTCGCTAGTGTTCATTACAGTTGTACACATATAACTGTTTTATGTAAAGCCCACATTGTGCTTTTGTTCATTGTAACGAATTTGAACTCTCCAAATGCAACATATTAGCTCTTTCCCAAGTGTGTGAGTCGTGTCATCCTATATCCTAATGAGAGTTAGCAGTTAGGCCTTGTAAAGAAAACTCAAGTTTTCATTGCAGGTTTTTTTTCAACTAACAAATTTTGGACTTTTGGTGTGTTATGGTATTACTAAGCGATATCAAAAATAGCAACTATTACTGCATATTTGTAATTGCTCTTTGTTAATAAAATTTATTGCAATATTTATGAAGTTGATGTTTTGCCTTATATCCTGTGTAATGTAAAACACATCCTAAATGTTAAGTTGATTTCAGAGTTTTATGTAAGAACAGATTTTTTTTTCGTAACAAGTTGCAGCACAACATGTATAGAAAGATAGTGGTATTACTGTTATTTATTCGTCAAGCATTGTCAGTGTTCCAGTTGTGAATCCCATGCAGAAAAACATGGCTATACGTGAAAGATTTTGTGTAATGTTGCCCAAGTGCTGTGATCTTATAATAATGGTCCTAGTTTTGATGTATATGTGAACACAGGTACTGAGGGGCCGGATTTTCTAAGTTGATCCATTTTATGTGAGCACAGGTTGCAGCCTTTCGTATTAGGAACTGCAGTTGAATTTGGAATGGAAGTGCAGAATTTTATTTAATGGAATTTGGGGCCAGTCATTAAGTAACCTAATACTTTTGTTTTACAGTGTCATTAATCAGTTGCTACATCTTGTAGACCTTTCATGGTTGTGGAATGGGTCTACATATTAATAAAGAGAGAGAACTATATAAGAGCTGGTAACTATTTGTGCTTACTAAGTCTAACTATGTCAGAAGATTAGGAGGAAAGCTACTCCATCAGAAAAGGTGCTGCTTTTGCAGTTATGTGAAATAGCTACAGTTTATCATCTGTAGGTATGTATGTGTTTATTTATCAGAGGACAACAGTTATGTAGGCCTATATGCTGTAAGAATAAAATCCTGTATTTGGTGAACGTTGCCACATGTCATGTAGTTAACAGGAGACTTCGGTCCTTGAAGCTAGATAATCAAATTAGTGAACAGTATGTTTCAGTTTTTTTTTTTTTTTTTATTGGTAGGGATTTCCAGCTTCTTGTTGTGTTAGAACTTGATGAACACATTGTCACCAGAATATAGAATTGCACTTTAAATACTGGAAAAGGAAATCTGAATTAAACTCATTCTCTTAGTTCAAGCTGTACTTGGTTAACATGTGGAATTTCCAAGTACAGAATTATCTGAAGCATGTGTTATCATAGGTTGTAAATGTATCAATGATGACCTTTTACTGAAGAGAGAATAGGAACTCAAAATATTATTTTATCACTTTATTGTAATACCGTAGTTATTAATCAGAATTCTAAAATAGGATATTTTACATTGACACTGGTCTGAAGAAGTCCTTGTTTGTGGAATTGTGTAGACATTCAGTAAATCATTTTTGTTCCTGTAGTTCTGCAGGTTTAACCATTTGAGCATGATGTATAGGTGCCTCCTTTCAGCTACTCATGTGAATTGAGGTAAGAGCCACCATTGTAATACTTTTGGTCCCACCATAATAATGGGCCAGATTTGGGCTGAGTGAGATTTGTGTGATCACTGGAAACGAGCAAGTGGACTGGCTGGTGAAATGTGGTTTATTTTTGCCATTGGCAGTTTGTGTTGTGGATCTTTTACAGTTCTGCAATGAAAAAAGTATTATAGCTGAACAATAAGGAGAACAAATGCAGAATTGTCAATATTTCACTTTACTATGACAAATTGTGAGTTTCTTTTGAAATACATATGATTTTGAGCCCCCTCTGTAAACAATTAGGCTATATATTTCATTCTTTTCTGGTAGCACCAGTCTATACGTCCAAAGGTCTGTGGTTGAATCCCTGTGAACCCTAGGATTTTTTTTCTGTCTCTGGTTACTTCTTTCACCTCTTGGCAATGATTTAGGTATTTGAAAAATTCCAGTTGCACCATGGTTCAGAATTCACATTAAACTATAGGACCCTCCTGTAAATTAACATGGTAAATCAGTTCAAAGGTCAAAGTAAGGCAAACACATACCACATGCAACAGGACAATTCATTTATTCCTTATTATGAAAGATTTCTGAAACTTAATCAAGGCTTTGTACATCTGTTATGACCAGATACATATCACGACTCTGTTTATCTTAAAATGACAGTGCCTCGGTGTTACTGCAGTCCTAGGCTACTGTGTCTGTTGGGCAGTATCAGCAGTAGCTTTTTCCAGCTTTGCAGTTGAAAGTTGGCAACAGCACTGTCAGATATTTTCTCTAACTGTGAGAAGTATAGTAAACTATTGTGGCGTTCAAACCAACCTTTTGATAGATGACAGCCTTACTTACTTGTCTCTATTAAAATTTAATTCCAGAGTAACTATTGTATAGGCAGCCTAATGCTAACATATTGACCATCATTTTAGGGCACTGTTGTGTATTTCTTTACAAATGCAATGTAGAGACAAAACGTCTAATATTGTGGAAGTATGCATTAGCTAAAGTATCTGGTTCCTGCTGTTTTTAAGCAGTGAGATGGTGGTTGTGAATCTCGGAAATGGTACGTGTATCTATATATAAACTTAGCAATTTGGCCTTTCCATTAGATATTTATTAGAACTGTAATTATATAAACAGCAGTAAAGTGTGGGCACAAAAGTTACAAACAAAATTTAGGTATTGGTAATGACCTGCTACAGTTAATTTTTTTTATTGCTATTTAATAATTAACAAAGTTTCAAGCCATGAGAGTTTTTAGTTTATGGTATCCACATCACCAGCACTTTGGAAAAACTGACCCAAATAGCAAAAGTCTTATGAAATAAGGTCATATTTTTCTTCATTTCCAAGTTAGTTGTATGCTAGATATGGCATAGACAAACATTGAAACTGTGCATCCTTGCAAAAACTGAATAACTGCTAGTAGCAGTAGCACTTAACACTCCTGCTGAGGTTGTGTTGTGTTGTGGTCTTGAGGACAAAGACTATATTCACGGAGCTCTTCCTGTTAGTGTACCCTGCACAACTGCAGAACTGCTGTAACGTACATCGGTTTGAATCTGCTTACTGTAGTCAATCTTTTCTCTCGCCCCATAACTTTTACTTCTCACATTTATCTCCATTAACAGGCTGATGATTCCTTGTGCCCTAACAACTGATAACTTCTTTTACATGAGTTACGCTATAACTTTCTTTTTCTCTGGTTTGATTCAATACCATCTCATTACTTATCCAATTTACACATAAAATCTTCATCGTTCTCTTGTAGCATCACATTACAAAAGCTTCTCTTCTTGTTTGTACCGCTTATAGTCCATGTTTCACTTCCGTAGAAGACTTCATTCAATACAAATATCTACAGAAGACTTCCTAATATTTAAATTATGTTCACTGTTTACAGACTTTTTTAATCAGAAATTGTATTCTTGCTATTGACAGTCCACATTTTATATCTTCACAGTTCAGCCATCATCAGTTATTTTGCACCCAAATAACAAAGCTCGTCTACTGTTTTTAATGCCTCATTTCATAATGTAATTCCTTCAGCATTGCCTGATTTAGTGTGACTACATTCCATTCATTACCCTTGTTAATATTGTTCTTGCAACTTCATTTTCAAGGATTAGCCATTCTGTTCAGCTGCTTGTGGAAGTCCTTTGCTGTCTCTGTCTGAACTGTGTGTCACTGGCAAACCACAAAGTTTTTATTTCATCTGGCTGAACTTTTAATTCCCATACGAGTTTTTTCACAGTTTCCCTTACTGCTTGCCCATTGGACATCATGAATAACGTTGGGGAGAGGCTACAAATTAGTCTCAGTCCCTTCTGTACTACTGCATCCCTTTCAGACTCTTCAGCTCTTTAGAACTGCAGTTTAGGTTCTGTACAAGTTGTAGACAACTTTTCAGTCCTTGTATTTTACCTCTGCGACCTTCAAAGTTTCAACATGAGTAATCCAGTCAACATTGTGAAGAGCTTACTGTAAATTGGCAGATGCTATACAAGAGGGCTTGTCTTTCTTCAGCCTATCTTCTAAGATATACCGTAGTGTTGGTATTACTTTGTGTGCCCTACTTTTCTCCAGGACCCAAACCTAGTTTCCCCATGGTTGGTGTCTACCAGTTTTTCAAGTCTTTCTTGAACAATACATGACAGTATTTTGCAGTCATGAGTTATTAAACTTGCCAAAATCTGCCTTCTTTATAACTGTTGTTGTTGTGGTCTTCAGTCCTGAGACTGGTTTGATGCAGCTCTCCATGCTACTCTATCCTGTGCAAGCTTCTTCATCTCCCAGTACCTACTGCAACCTACATCCTTCTGAATCTGTTTAGTGTATTCATCTCTCGGTCTCCCTCTACGATTTTTACCCTCCACGCTGCCCTCCAATACTAAATTGGTGATCCCTTGATGCCTCAGAACATGTCCTACCAACCGATCCCTTCTTCTGGTCAAGTTGTGCCACAAACTTCTCTTCTCCTCAATCCTATTCAATACCTCCTCATTAGTTACGTGATCTACCCACCTTATCTTCAGCATTCTTCTGTAGCACCACATTTCGAAAGCTTCTATTCTCTTCTTGTCCAAACTAGTTATCGTCCATGTTTCACTTCCATACATGGCTACACTCCATACAAATACTTTCAGGAACAACTTCCTGACACTTAAATCTATACTCAATGTTAACAAATTTCTCTTCTTCAGAAACGATTTCCTTGCCATTGCCAGTCTACATTTTATATCCTCTCTACTTCGACCATTATCAGTTATTTTACTCCCTAAATAGCAAAACTCCTTTACTACTTTAAGTGTCTCATTTCCTAATCTAATTCCCTCAGCATCACCCGATTTAATTTGACTACATTCCATTATCCTCGTTTTGCTTTTGTTGATGTTCATCTTATATCCTCCTTTCAAGACACTGTCCATTCCGTTCAACTGCTCTTCCAAGTCCTTTGCTGTCTCTGACAGAATTACAATGTCATCGGGGAACCTCAAAGTTTTTACTTCTTCTCCATGAATTTTAATACCTACTCTGAATTTTTCTTTTGTTTCCTTTACTGCTTGCTCAATATACAGATTGAATAACATCGGGGAGAGGCTACAACCCTGTCTCACTCCTTTCCCAACCACTGCTGCCCTTTCATGCCCCTCGACTCTTATAACTGCCAGCTGATTTTTGTACAAATTGTAAATAGCCTTTCGCTCCCTGTATTTTATACCTGCCACCTTCAGAATTTGAAAGAGAGTATTCCAGTTAACATTGTCAAAAGCTTTCTCTAAGTCTACAAATGCTAGAAACGTAGGTTTGCCTTTTCTTAATCTTTCTTCTAAGATAAGTCGTAAGGTTAGTATTGCCTCACGAGTTCCAACATTTCTATGGAATCCAAACTGATCTTCCCCGAGGTCCGCTTCTACCAGTTTTTCCATTCGTCTGTAAAGAATTCGCGTTAGTATTTTGCAGCTGTGACTTATTAAACTGATAGTTCGGTAATTTTCACATCTGTCAACACCTGCTTTCTTTGGGATTGGAATTATTATATTCTTCTTGAAGTCTGAGGGTATTTTGCCTGTCTCATACATCTTGCTCACCAGATGGTAGAGTTCTGTCATGACTGGCTCTCCCAAGGCCATCAGTAGTTCTAATGGAATGTTGTCTACTCCCGGGGCCTTGTTTCGACTCAGGTCTTTCAGTGCTCTGTCAAACTCTTCACGCAGTATCTTATCTCCCATTTCGTCTTCATCTACATCCTCTTCCATTTCCATAATATTGTCCTCAAGCACATCGCCCTTGTATAAACCCTCTATATACTCCTTCCACCTTTCTGCCTTCCCTTCTTTGCTTAGAACTGGGTTGCCATCTGAGCTCTTGATATTCATACAAGTGGTTCTCTTCTCTCCAAAGGTCTCTTTAATTTTCCTGTAGGCAGTATCTATCTTACCCCTAGTGAGACAAGCCTCTACATCCTTACATTTGTCCTCTAGCCATCCCTGCTTAGCCATTTTGCAGTTCCTGTCGATCTCATTTTTGAGACGTTTGTATTCCTTTTTGCCTGCTTCATTTACTGCATTTTTGTATTTTCTCCTTTCATCAATTAAATTCAATATTTCTTCTGTTACCCAAGGATTTCTATTAGCCCTCGCCTTTTTACCTACTTGATCGTCTGCTGCCTTCACTACTTCATCTCTCAGAGTTACCCATTCTTCTTCTACTGTATTTCTTTCCCCCATTCCTGTCAATTGTTCCCTTATGCTCTCCCTGAAACTCTCTACAACCTCTGGTTCTTTCAGTTTATCCAGGTCCCATCTCCTTAGATTCCCACCTTTTTGCAGTTTCTTCAGTTTCAATCTGCAGTTCGTAACCAATAGATTGTGGTCAGAATCCACATCTGCCCCTGGAAATGTCTTTCAATTTAAAACCTGGTTCCTAAATCTCTGTCTTACCATTATATAATCTATCTGATACCTTTTAGTATCTCCAGGATTCTTCCAGGTATACAACCTTCTTTTATGATTCTTGAACCAAGTGTTAGCTATGATTAAGTTATGCTCTGCGCAAAATTCTACCAGGTGACTTCATCTTTCATTTCTTAGCCCCAATCCATATTCATCTACTATGTTTTCTTCTCTCTCTTTTCCCACTCTCGAATTTCAGTCACCCATGACTATGGTATTTTCGTCTCCCTTCACTACCTGAATAATTTCTTTTATCTCATCATACATTTCATCAATTTCTTCCTCATCTGCAGAGCTAGTTGGCATATAAACTTGTACTACTGCAGTAGGCATGGGCTTTGTGTCTATCTTGGCCACAATAATGCGTTCACTATGCTGTTTGTAGTACCTAACCCGCACTCCTATTTTTTTTATTCATTATTAAACCTACTCCTGCATTACCCCTATTTGATTTTGTATTTATAACCCTGTAATCACCTGACCAAAAGTCTTGTTCCTCCTGCCACTGAACTTCACTAATTCCCACTATATCTAACTTTAACTTATCCATTTCCCTTTTTAAATTTTCTAACCTACCTGCCTGATTAAGGGATCTGACATTCTCCGCTCCGATCCGTAGAATGCCAGTTTTCTTTCTCCTGATAACGACGTCCTCTTGAGTAGTCCCCGCCCGGAGATCCGAATGGGGGACTATTTTACCTCCGGAATATTTTACCCAAGAGGACGCCATCATCATTTAACAATACAGTAAAGCTGCATGTCCTCGGGAAAAATTACGGCTTAGTTTCCCCTTGCTTTCAGCCGTTCACAGTACCAGCACAGCAAGGCCGTTTTGGTTAATGTTACAAGGCCAGATCAGTCAATCATCCAGACTGTTGCCCCTGCAACTACTGAAAAGGCTGCTGCCCCTCTTCAGGAACCACATGTTTGTCTGGCCTCTCAACAGATACCCCTCCGTTGTGGTTGCACCTGCGGTACGGCCATCTGTATCGCTGAGGCACGCAAGCCTCCCCACCAACGGCAAGGTCCATGGTTCATGGGGGGGCTTTATAACTAGAATTTAATAACTTTATAACTAGAGTTATTAAATTCTTCGGGATTACGGAAGTGCCTGATTCCACCTGCATGCTTTGACCCATGACATTATCAATATGGCAGAAATTGCTATTCTAAGTGTCTCCAATATGGCGCCTATGATGTCACTACATACACAAGGCGGCAAACATGAAACTACGTATAAATAAATAACATCTCCCTCCAAAAATACAATCGAACTAACCGGGCAGCCACGGGAAATTAGGGGTTTATAACAGTAACACACACACACACACACACACACACACACACACACACACACACACACACACACACACAAATGGTTCTTGAAGATATTCTTTCATCTAGTTGACTTGTCTTGTGTGAACAGCTGGCTGTTATGGAGAAGAAGAAATACGGACTACATGCCCCTTGTTGATTTCAAGGTCGCAGTTGCAGAGGCCTCTGTAAAACTGGGAAATCCTTATCCAAGAAATGTGGTAGGCCAAGCAATGAACTACAAAAACAGCTTGACTGCAAGAAGAAGAGAGGCCCTACAGCAGCTCTTCTACAGCGTCAGGTGCGACTGGTTGGGATAGATCACATGCCTATCTGGCTGGAAAACCGTGGTCGTTGCAAGTATCCAGAATGCAAGGGAAAATCCTATATAGCGTTTATGAAGTGCAGTGCGACATTGTGCTTGAATAAGGAGAGAAATTGCTTCATCAAGTTTCATAATGAATAGAGAAAAATGGAAACAGAATTTGTTTTATTTTCTCAAAATATGTGTATTGTAATGAATAGAAAGTGTAATTGTTTTCTCAAAATATGTGTATTGTAATGAATAGAAAGTGTAATTGTTTTATATAAATACAGTTCTGCTAATTCATGTACGTATCTTATTGTATATTTTCCACATTGTGCATCATTAATCCCAAAACTGGTATCACATGGTATTAATCATTACTGCATGCTGTTCCATATATGGCACAAACCCTTATTTCTAAAATAACTGCCCCTACATAAGATTTAGAATTTTTTATGAAATCAGAACATTGAACATAACATGTAACATTTTTTTCAGAAAAATAAAAAAAAAAGATCATGCAGTGAGGGGTTAAAAGTAAGTGCCTGCCCCCCCCCCCCCCGCCCCCCCCCCCCCCCTCAAATTCAAACATGCATTTCTCACCACTCTCTTCCTCATCCTTTACTGGGAAATTTGTTAAAACTTGCACATACATTTTTGCGTAATAGTATGTAATGATTATGTAGGAAAAAAAATACCGATTTTACGAGCTATTGCGTATTCCTTTCTGCTACTCCTCCAACCTCTGCATATGATGAACTGTCGTGACATGGTTTGTCCCCTGCATCTGTACTATTCGCACACTTTTACTGTACGGAGGTATGCGGGGAACAAAAGCTCACCACGAGCTCGCAGCGTCTTGGCTGCTAGGACAAGCTCCACATCCTCCCACAGCAGCTTGTAAAAGAAACTAATGAGCAATAGTGACACCGAATTTGATGGTGATCGCTAGAAGGACTAGGTAACATGCCCCGCGCGAACATGTGAAGCGCCCCCCCCCCCCCCCCCTCCCCTTTTTCGACATAGTCAAGTTTTCCCACAATATATTTCATATATGACACCTTATTTTCACATATCACCCTCATTCGTCTCTCTGTTGTGAATATGTATTTAAGATCAAAGCAGCAGTCAGTGATATGTTTACAGTGCAATACATTTTAAGCCATTTTTGTTGGGGAAAACGTTTCTTTCGTAAATCGGAGCACACTGTTTCTGTACCATAGATAATTTTCAATAAGACCCTTGGTTATATGAATAATTTATATTTCCAGTTTATTCTCACTTTCCTTCATTTACGCAAGATGTATTTGTCACCCCCAAAAATCTGCCGCCCTGGGTGATGGCTCAGTTTGCCCCCCTCCCCCCACTGGACAGTAATCAACAGTATTGTTACGTGGCTACTTCTTGTTAGGCGCACAGTACTGTTATGCAGGCCGCAGCCAATGTTGGCAGTGAACGTAAATATTCTGGAGCGGGGCATCGCCAGTGGTCAGTTAGTCTTACTGTGACTCAGTTCAGTTGTTAATCTTTCGTCCCTTACTGTCCAGTTTAAAATGGACAAGTTTATAATTAAGAAGAAATGTGACAATGTATCAAGTGTTAGCGGTGGTGAAGCTAGACTCAGTGTTAATGGTGCCGTGTGTGACAACCAAGACACAGATAGTGATGGAACTGTGGCGGTGACAAAAAACACTGTTCCCGGAAAAAAAAAATGCTGTTATCAGACCTCTTGGAAAGAGCAGTTTGCATGGATTGATTACAATAAGGTAAAAGATGTTATTTTTTGCGAAATTTGCTGACAAATATTTGAAGAAAATCGTTTTCAGTTTTCTCACAAAATGGAAAAAACTTTCATGGAAACTGGTTTTTTGAACTGGAAGGAAGGGGTATAAAAGTTGAAAGTGTATGATGCATTGGGCTGCCACAAAGAAGCTGTACTGAAATTCAAATCCTTAAAATGAAATGTCAATGTATTTAGCCAGATTTCCAAAGAAAAACTGACACAAATGAAAGAAAACCGAGCTTGTTTACTAAAAATCATAACTTCCCTCCGTTATTTAGCAGTGCAGGGGCTAGCAATACGTGGGCATACTAATGAAACAAGTAACTCTGACAATTTATTACGCCTTCGATGTGATGATAAGCAGCTACTTTTAATATGGCTACAGCGTGAAACTTACAAATGGACATCCCATGATGTGCAAACAAAATTTTGGCCATTTAAGCCATACACTTCTTAGAAAATTATTAGAGGATATCAAGAGTGCAGAGTATTTTGCAATAATAGCAGATGAAGCAACAGACATAGCCACCAAAAAGCAATTTAGTATCTGTATAAGATTTGTTGATGCATCGCTGTAAATAGAAGAATATTTTTTAGGGCTATACTCAATACAAAGTACCGCAGCTATGGCTCTGTTTGATAATATTATCGACATTTTAAGATGATTTGATTTGCCTACATCTAATTGTAGGGGCCAATGCTTTGACTGTTCAGCTAACGTGGCCGGATTATATAATGGTGTTCAGGCAAAGTTTATGGAAATGGAGATGCACTGCCTTCACACTGTTTAAATCTAACACTACAAGACACTGTGAAAACAGTTCCAGAATGTTGAAATGCATTGAATGTTATGAAGGACTTAATACATTTTGTGAGATATTCACCTAAAAGGTTAGATCTTTTTGCTAACCTGAAGGCAGATGCCTCTACAAATTTGAAACCACTCTGTCCTACAAGATGGGCTGTAAGATACTTGGCAATGTCTTCAGTTTTGTCCAAGTATACAGAAATTCAGGGATTTTTTCTAAATGTTTCAAGAAATGACAATTCAGACACTGGGGCCAAAGCAAACGGCTTTTTGATTAATACAAACATATGATTTTTTTTTCATGTCATCACTTTTGGTAAAACTGTTTGGTCACATTGATACCGTAAACATGGCACTACAGAAGAAATCCCTACACTTAGAGGAGGCCAATAAGATGATTTCCACTCTTGTAACTTCTATTAAATTTATGAGAAACAATTTGGAATCATTCTGGGTTGAAGTAACTTCAAAATGTCAAGATATGGATGTTGATTGCCCAAAATTACCCCGTAGAAGAAAAGTCCCTCAGAAATACGATGACTCCATCAATTCATCTGTAGAAACATTCACTGAAGTATGTGACAAATATAGAAGATTGTATTATGAAACAAAGGATACATCTATCAGCTTCTTGGAATCATGGTTCAAACCTCAATCGTTCATGTTTGTAAATCAAATTGAACAATTTCTTCTTGGTGATAACAAACATTCATTTGATATTTTATCTTTCTATGAATCAGATATAGACAAAGAATGCTTGCTTCTCCACCAAAGCATGTTTCATGGGATTATCTAAAGCAGTGATTCTGCGAATATTAGTTCGTTGGATGACATAGTGAAATACCTAAAACAGGAAAACCACCTGTTTGACCTACTGCCTGAACTAGTGAAATTCATACGTGTAGTGCTGACAATTCCGGTAATGTCCTGCAGCGCTGAGCGATCATTTTCTTGTCTGCGGAGTGTGAAAACGTATCTTCGTTCTATAATGAGGCAGGATCCTTTTAATGCCATCGCCCTTCTCAATGCCAATAGAGATGAATCGAAACTTGACCCTGATGCCATATGTGACGAGTTCATATGCAGGAATGATCTGAGGAGGAGTACATTTGCCATCAAAAATTAAGGTATGTTTCTTCAACTTTATTTATGTATTTGTTTTGTACCACTACTGACCTATACTCCGACTGAAATGACATTGTGATTGACGTTTCAGCGAGTCGAGGGGTAGGGGCTAGTCGCCAGCCAATCGTAGTTTGCATGATTTTCAGCTGTTTGCATTTTTCATTATCCTCACAATCTTCTTTTGTTTTTTGAAAGTTGTTATGCTGTGAGGGGAATTTCCCAAGAATATGATGTCATAACTCAAAAGGAAAAGTACGCATGCATAATACACCTCTCTCCTTCACTGCTTGTGTTGTTCCATATAGTTCACATTGCATAGGTCATTTTAGATAGCTTAGAATTGAAGAATGTGATGTGGGAATTGCATTTGAGATTGTCTTGTACGTAAACAAAGTAATTTTGTTTCAGTGACATTTAATTTTTTGGTTTTCCAAAGAAATATTTGGTTTTAATGGATTTTTAATTTTGCTGCGTGTGGAATTGTACATTGTTTTTTTAAAAAGGGTTAATCAGTAGCTTATTCCTCACAACCCACTCTGAAATCTTTTCTTTTGTGACTTCAGCATACAGCCTAAGAGCCTTTCTATTTCCACCTTCAATCAGTACGCTGGTGTCAACTGCAAATAGGACTGGTTTGGGGTGTTGAACATGTAGATGGAAACACGAAGTTATCTGTCAAATGTAGTACCTAATAAAATGATTCCCCCCCCGCCCTCCCCCCCAAGAAAATATTTTAAAGTTGGCGCCTCTGGTAGTTGCAGCAATGTTGTCACGTTGAAATTGACCAAAACTTTGGTGTTGGCACGTGACGTGTGAGCGGGTGCTTTGTCATGGTGGAGAATCCAATCGCCTTTGATCGTCGGGCGGACGCGGCAAACTCGAACCCTCAAGCCGCGAAGCACTCCAACGTAAAATTCACCTGCGACGATCTGTCCACAAGCAACAAACTCCTTGTGAATCACACTTTTGCCATCAACAAAAACAATCAGCATGCACTTCACACATGACTTGCTCATGCGAGCTTTCTTGGGCTTTGGTGAGAAAGCAGTGTGCCATTCTGAGCTTTGACGCTTCAACTCAGGATCGTACGTGTAGAGCTGGGTCTCATCACCAGTAACCACTTTCTCCAGGTTTGGATCAACATTCAACCGTTGGAGCATTTCCTGGCAAACAGTCATGCGCCATTTCTTCTGATCCACCGACAAAACATTTGGCACCAGTTTGTCACACACTTTTCGCATCATCAAATTCTCTGTCACAATTCTCCACACCGTACTCTGACTGATTCCCAGTTCATCGGCAATTAATCTAGTACCAAGATGATGGTCCTTGTTTAAAAGTTCCTGCACTCTCTCCACATTTTGATCCGTTCGGCTTGATCATGGCTTCCCAGAGCCATTATCATCTTCAACATTCCCGCGGCCATCTTAGAAACGTTTGTGCCATATGAAAACCATTGCAAGGGACATGGCTTCTTCCTTAAAGGCCTTTTGAATCATACCGAGAGTCTCTGTGGCGGTTTTGTTCAGTCGCACAAAAAACTTAATCGCATAACGCTGCTCCAAGTGCTGCTCCATTTTTGCCTCTCCCACTTTTCGACCAAGGTCAATGACACGCACTCACGCTGCAAGCGAAGCACACTCACCAGGGTTATGGAGGCAACTGCCGCAGCATCAGTTCGTTCCCTGAGACCCCCCACCTGGTGGAACTGGTCTGCGCACGTTCCCCTACTCAGAAATGAATCAGTCTTGAAACTTCTGACTCACACCTTGTATTGCAATTGAATTCATGTCCCTTTCAGTCCCCTATATATTCCTTCTAACTTTCAGTTGTCCAGTTTTGCTTTGTACTGGTTTACCATCAGAGCTATTAATACTCATACAGGTGCCTCTCTTTTCTCCAAAGATCTCTCTAATTTTTCTGTAGGTGGAATCTATCTTTTCCCATAATAGTGCTTACTTCTGTAGCTTTGCATTTCTCCTCTAGCCAGTCCTGCTTTGCAGTGTTGCAACTTCAGAATCTAACACTTCCACCAGTCCCCTAAAACCTTCGAAATTTGATCTTTGGGATAACTCTTAGTGCTGTGTTTTTAATCACATCTATGCTTGTAAAACAGTGCCCATTTTACGGTTTATTTATTTTTGGGAACAGAAAAATCACATGGGAAAACGACTGGTGACTATGGAGGCTGGATCACCTTTACAGTATTGTTAGTTACCAAAAATTCATGGATCCACAATGAAGTGTAAGCAGGTGCATTATTGTGGGTGAAATTGATGAATTGTTTCCTCGCATACCAGGGCTTTTTGTTGCTTAACACAAACAGTGTTGAATTTGTAAGTAGTAATCATTATTGACCATTCAATGCTGTGGCAAGAATTCATGGTGCACTACACCATCACAACCGGAGAATGCAGAACCTTCACATTTGACTGCTTTTGTTCAGCTTTTTTCGATTGTAGCAATACAGAATGCTTCTACTGGGATGATTAAGTTGTAGTTTTGATATAATATCCATAAACCGATGTTTCACCATCAGTTGTGACACGTTTTAGTAGTTCTGCATCATATTTGACTTCATCTAGCAACTCATAAGCAACTTGCATCACCAATGCTTTTTTTCGAGATTCATCATTTCTGTCACGTGTTATATACCCAAAATTCCGGAAGTATTTCATGGAATGAACTAGCTGATGTGCCAACATCATCACTAAATTATCTGAGTGTGTGTCAGTGATGGTTTGTAATAAATTCTTTCACTTTTTGACAAATTTCATCACATGATGATGCGCTGGGGCATTCAGGGCATTTATTTGTCATCTGAAATCAATATATTAAGGTCCTATCTTCTTAATTTTGACAGTGTTAATGTACAGTTCATAACTAATAAATTGTGGTCCGAGTCGACATAGCCTCTGGAAATTTTCTGCAGTTTTAACTCTGGTTTCGAAACCTGTTACCCCACCCAGTAATCTCTTTGAAATCTTTTGGTGTCCTCATGCCTCTTCCACGTACACAACCTCCTTTTGTGATGTGTAAAAAGTATTATCAGTGGTTAAATTCTATCTGGTCAGCTGTCCTATCATTCCAATCCACAGTCCATGCTGTTCTATTATTTTTCCTTCTCTGCATTTTCCTGCTATGAAATTCCAATCCTCCTACACAATTAAATTTTTGTTTCCTTTAACTATTTACATAATTTCTTTTATTGCATCAGGCATTTTTCCTTTTATTACACAATGCATTCTTTCAATCCGTTCATCATCTGTGGAGCTACTAGACACATAAACTTGTAGTATTGTGGTGGGTATATGATCCAGTGTTTACTATGCTGTTCATAGTAGTGTGTCCGAATCCTTGTTCTCTTATTCTTCACTAGACATACTCCTGCATAACCTATATATTTTTTTTTTTTTATTTTTACTTTTTAAGTCAGTGTACAGACTTGGCCAGAAGTTGTGTTCTCCCTGGCATCCAACTTCACTAATTACCATTATATCTAACATCCGTTTATGTATTTCTCTTTTTAAATTTTCTAAGCTGCCATCTGGTTAAGGATCTCACACTCCTTACCCGGTCCATAGTATGACAGTTTTGATTTGTCTGATCACAGCATCCTTCTGAGGAGACTAACTTGGAGATCTGTATGGGGCACTGTTTTACCTCTGAAATATTTTATCCAAGAGGATGCCATAATCATTAAAAAGTGGTGTAGAGCTACATGTCCCCAGAAAATATAACAACTTGCTTTCTGCCATTCACAGTATTGATAGAGAAAGATGATGTTGGATGATGATACGAGGTCAGATTGGCCAGGCTTCAAGACTTGTAGGGGGCAACAACTACTGTGGGCTCTGTTAAATTTGAAATTTTCACGGCAAATCAACTGTTCAAAAATATTTTGGGCTAGCAGCTGATTGTTGTAAACTTCATTGCATGATATTTCGGCTTGACAACTGCCAGCCATCTTCACGTGAGCCGAACGAGGACTGATGAAGATGTTCTCCCTCCACTCCATCTTATGTAGTGCGCTGATAGTACTGCTGCGCATGCGTTGCAGTCACGGAGACAGAAGGGCCGCACCGCCCAGCGACAGTGCCCTCGCTGGTGGAACTGCAATAGTCACCTGCCGTCGGTATTGTCACTGGCCGCAGCTATCTCAGTCTTATGGCGTCTTCGTCTCGAGCAAATTTTGGAGATGACAGGATTCCATGCGTTATTCAATTGGTAACCACTGTCACGGTTCATTAAATTTCCTGCAGTGCATATTTCAACAGATTCATTGATAATGGAGTCCCAAAAAGTTGTTTTTGTGGCCAAAATCGAAGTAGTGTCACGCTCCATTGAATGTCCGTTAGAAATACAATGTTCCACAACTGCAGACTTACTCGATTGCAGTAGGTGAGTGCAACTTTGATGTTCTGTACCATGCACTTCCACTGTACGCATTGTCTGTCCTATATAGGCCATACCGCAGTGACACGGTATTTTGTAAATTCCCGCCTTCCAAAGTAACAAATCATCCTTCACCGACCCCAGCAAATCCAAAATCTTAGAAGGTGGACGAGAAACCACTTTCACACAAAAATTATTAAGAATCCTCGCTCTCTTGAAGGACATATTTCCAACGAAGGGAAGAAAAGCGAGCGACATGGCTGGCGTGTTATCTTTATCCACTACCTGGTTCCTGGTTCTAGTTGAGAAGGCCCTGTTAATTTGCTGGGTCGAGTATCCATTGTCTCTGAACACTGCCCTCAAATGTGCAAGTTCCTTACTCAAATTCTCTGCATCCAACACTCGGTGTGCCCTGTGCACAAGCGTTTTAAGTACACTCATGGTCTGGGATGGGTGATGGCAACTTGAAGAATGCAAGTACCGATCAGTGTGGATGGGCCTACGATAGACAGAATGTCCCACCGAGCCGTCACTATTCCATTTAACCAAAACATCCAGGAATGGAAGGCAGCCATCTTTCTCTAGTTCCATATTAAATCGAATATTCTCATGGATGGAGTTAAGACGATGAAAAAACTCCATTAACTTTTCTTCTCCGTGGGGCCACACTATGAAAGTATCAATGACGTATCTCCAAAAAACAGTTGGTTTACAAACTGCTGATTCAAGTTCTCTTTCTCCTCAAAATGCTCCATAAGAAGGTTAGCCACCAGAGGAGAAATGGCGACACCGTTAGACTGTTCAAAATATTCCTGATTAAACATAAAATAAGTTGAGGAAAGAGCATGTCGAAACAAAGCAGTGATGTCAGATTCAAACTGTTGATCAATTAGAATCAAGGAATCTACAAGAGGTGCTTTTGTGAAAAGGAAACTACATCAAAACTCACTAGAAGATCCAAACTACTTAAGTGGAGAGCCCCCAGTCTGTTGATAAAATTAGCAGAGTTCCGTATATGATGTGAACATTTTCCAACAAATGGTCTCAGCAAAGAAGCTAGATGTTTGGCTAAATCATATGTGGGTGTGTCAATATTACTCACTATAGGCCATAAAGGCAGACCTCCTTTATGCACTTTAGGAAGACCATACAGTCTCGGTGGTATGCTGCCATGTGGTCTTCTACCGTTTTGTTACCTCGTGGGTTGTATTTGGAGAAGATGTATAGTCTACTTAGTGATACTATGTAGCAGAGGATTGATCAAGACCCAAAAGTACATGTGCAACGGAAGACGTGTGCACTTTTGAACTCTTCCTCGTTAGCTCCAGAGACCATCAAGCATTTCAATAAATGAAGGCTATAATGTTTGGCAGCATATTCAGCAACAAGGTAGTCGACTTGTTTCTTGGCCACAATTTGTCGGTGGCCATTCATGCAGACAGACAGCTTGTTGGTTGTCATGCCTACATAGAATGCAGCCAGTGGTTATAGCTTAGCTTGTAGACCACATGACTGGTTTCACAGGTAGCCCTGCCTTTGATAGGACTGGTGATGTTAGTGACCGGACTGCAGTAGGTGGTCGTGGTGGTGGTGGTGATAGGATGCATGGGACAGGCCTTGGATCTAGGTCTTTTACAGGGGTATGATGCATGAGGTATGAGGTAAGGGATTGGGAGCAGGGGTTGTGTAAGAATGGACGAGTATATTGTGTGGATAGTGGACTACCACTGTGGGAAGGATAGTGGACAGGACATTTTTCATTTCAAGGCACAACGAGAGGTAATCAAAATCCTGACAGAGAATCTAATTCAGTTGCTCCAGTCCTTTGTGGTACTGAGTTATGAGGGGAATACTCCTCTGTGGCCGAACAATGGGACTTTGGGCAGCATCTCCGCTATATGGTGAGTTGCAACTTTCCTTCTCATAGTATTGTTACATTCCATCCTGGATTTTGCATTGTTTGGTTAGTCTTAGAAAACTGAGATAATAGCAATGATCTTTCGAAAATAATTTAGTTTTGTGACTGAAACAGAATTGACTAGTTTAGTTTCCATCCCTCAGAAAATTTTATTTCACCCCTCAGCGGGTAATTACCCCAAGGTTGGAAACCACTGTAGTAGTAGTTGTGTTCATTGCAATAACTGTAAATATCAAACATAGTTCCACCAATATAGATTCTCAGCTAACTGCCATTGTTAACACATCTTCCTGGACAGGAATGTTTCCATCAAAACTAAAGCTGTCCATAATAAAGACACTTAGGCCTATATAAAGGATAGCACTGCTGACAATTGTAGACTAGTGTTACTACTGGCAGGATTTTCTAAAGTAATTGAAAGAGTAATGTATGAAATGCTAACTGACTTCCTGAATAAAAATAAAATATTAATTAATGCTGGAAATGGGTTTAGGAAGAACATGTCAACGGAAAGGTAGTCTTTCAGTTCATGAAAATGGACCTAAATGCTTTGGATATGAATAAATTAAGCTGTTGGATATTCTTAGATCTACATAAAGCATTTGAGCTAATCACCCATGACTTACTGTTTATGGAACTACATTGTGTGGGATCTGGGAACTGGCTTTCAAATGTTTCAAGTCTTATCTCTATGTTAGACAACAGTGTTTACAAACATGTCAAGAAGGCAAAAAATACCTTTCAGATTGCAAAAAAAAAAAAAAAAAAAAAAAAAAAAAAATATCCTGTGGAGTGCCCCAGGGTTCTGTGTTAGGCTCTCTGTTGTTCTGTTGTTTGTGGCATAAGACCAGCAAACCCAGCAGTGCTTCAAAATTGCAAAAATATGTACAGGAATTTTATATACATTGTAATTTCTGCCATCTCCTCTAATTGTCCATCTCCTCTTCTTCCTCTCTCTCTCACTGTCCATCTCCTCCTCCCCCTCCCAATCTCTCTCCTCCTCCTCCTCCTCCTCACCCCTCTCCCTGTCCACCTCTTCTTTCCCATTCTCTCTGTTCATTTCCCCCCCCCCCCCCTCCCCTTCTCTGCCCATCTCCTCTTCCCCAGTCTCTCTGACCTTAAGCCTTGTTTATTATTATCACAAATGAAACCTTGATTGGGAAATGAAATTGATTAAAGTGAATGGTAACATGGTTGGGATCATTAATGTAAGGGGTACAGGAGAGCTCTCCCACTGCTGAGTCTGTGAGTACAGTGGCTTCAGTGACAGTATTACTGTGAATGGGTAGGATTACAAAGTTTCAGATGATACATATTCCATAGTAGTATCCCAGTCATAAGTCGATGTGTCATAAATACAGCTTCCCTCTTTCCTCCGAAAACTGACTGCAAGGAAGAAAACAAAACAGCACACTGCTGAGTATACAATTTTTGTTTAAAATTATATAATTTGTATGAGGGGGAAACATGTGTGTGGAAGACACATTGTGTCTAATGCTTTAAATGCCCAACCTTCTAAGCTAAATCTGATCACGAGAAAGAAAACAAAGCCAGTTCTTTTTGCAGCACAGCATTTTCTTTCTCACAATTCGTTTTAACAAAAAATCTGTACAGTGTTGTTTAAAAGAATATGCAGCCCATCCTACTCAGAATATTTAGCAGATTGTCATGTAAAAATATGAAGTAAAATGACGAAGAAATTTTTGAGATTTTTGCTAACAATGTTTCCTCTTTACTTGTTAAAAGTGTATTTATATATTACCCATACATGTAAAAACTTTAGAATTGATGTCCAAATATTTATTAGAACATCAGGTAATAATTTGAAATAAACTGATCAAGAACTTTGAGATTTTTTGCTAAGAAAATTTCCCATTCATGTATTAAATATACTATTTACATAGCACATATATTTAAGAGATATGTTACCTGTGTCTGTCCAAAGATTTATTAGAGTATTGTGCGAACATAGAACACAAATCAATTAAAAACTTTTCAAGATTTTTACTAATGATTTTCCCCTTTGTGTATTACATACATATATATGTTAAAATATGTAACCTATGCCCTACTCAACATTTATTAATAGTATCATGCAAAAATTTGAAGTAGAGCCTTGAGTAAAAATCTGACGTAAATTGGTGAAGAACTTTTCGAGACTTTTTGGTAACAACCTTAAACTTGATTTGCCAAATTATCTGCATACACAGTGATGTTTGCCAGTGACACAAGCATTTCTATAAGAGGATGCACAAGATCTACAGAAGAATGTCTCTAAGACAATAAATGAAGCTGTAAAATGGTTTAGAGATAGCACTAAGGTCATAAATAAGGAAAAAATGGTATGGATGAATGTAAATAATATCATAAGTGAAAGCTGAGTTATGGAACTATACTACTGCACAAGCTCCCTACACAAAATCCCTAGGCATATGGACAGATGAACACAGATAGGAGAAGCAGCTAGAAGTTTTGAGAAAAAAAAGTAAATGTTGCTACATGCTAAGAATACTTTGGGACTGTTGCAGCATCAAATCACCGTTGCGATCTTCCGGGGAAATACAGATATGGTGCAACCAACTTTTAGACTTCAGAAAAGGGCTATTAGAATAATGACAGGGGCTCCCTGTAGCGAACCATGCAAGGAAAT
This sequence comes from Schistocerca piceifrons, assembly GCF_021461385.2. Classification (NCBI taxonomy): domain Eukaryota; kingdom Metazoa; phylum Arthropoda; class Insecta; order Orthoptera; family Acrididae; genus Schistocerca; species Schistocerca piceifrons. The sequence continues at coordinate 261,909,060 of NC_060141.1, forward strand.
ATTTAAAATAATGACACTTCCTAGCTCAAACGTTTATGAATGTGTGTGATTTTAAATGAATTCATAAATTCAAAGCAGAACTTATACAATTTTTAATAACACACAGCTTCATTAACAAAAAATTAATCAATGACCGGGAAAAAGATCACCATTTGAGTGTGGATTCTGAAGAGTCTCTGAATATAAAAAAGTAAAATTATTTACATATAATGATTGCAGTTACACATAAGTTTGTAAAGAAATTAAATAAAAAAAATTATGATAACTGGGCCTGGCTATGAATTGACTACATCCATACAACAGATATTGTTAACTGCTGAAAAAGAGAACAGATCTACCTTTGTCAAAATTCCCTCTTACAGAATTTAATTCAAATGCAATCGCTGTAGAGGAGTTGTGAACGAAGTTTAAGTTTATTATGTATTGTATTCTGAGCATGTATTAGGGTGTCTGAAAAGTTCCTGGGCTGATAGTTAAAATGGGAATTTATGTATTCAAAAATGTTTCAATTTCCAGTGTACACTTTTTTAATATTAGTAAACTTCATCCAACAGTGTTACAGTGCATTATTCCACCCCAGTAGTGTTCCTCTGAAATTGTTGCAAAATACGCATGTACAGATACAATTGCTTCTCAGTTGATAAAAAGAACACTGGCCAGCATGGGAGATTTTGAGTTTTTGGAAGGGATGGAAGTGAGAGGTTGCAAAATCTGGGGAAAAATGTGCATTTTCCAAAACATCATTAGTGCAGGTGTATCATTTTTCCAATTGCCAAGACTTTTTTTGCATTGAGATCAGTTAGAAGGTTAGGATAATATTCCCCAGTTATTGATTCATATTTTTGAAGATTTTCAGTTTTTGCAACTGAAGGACCGACCTACATTCACTGTTGTGATCTAGGAAATAACTTCTGTTTTTATGAAAATATGCCAAACACTGTTAGGAAATAGTTGTATAAGTTTGTGTGTGATCCACAGTGAGTTGGTGCAGTACCCATCTTACACAAAGACTTTTCATATGCAATTATTCATGCAAAATGTAGCTGACATCTTTTTAAATGCTGACAATTTTGGCAGGCTGATGCACCTTCATACACTGACCTTCCAAATCTGTATCTTACATTTTTTCAGTGATTTCTGGTGTGGTTGTACTTTTTGGATGTGCTCTTGGGTTGTGCTGGACACATGCACAACCTTGTTAAATTTGGCAGCACATTACTTCACAGTGGAAACTGAGAGTGAAGAATCGCCATAAATTTTTACAGACTTTGAATGAATTTCAGTTAGCTACAAACCCTGTTTTACAAAATAGTTGTATCACTGCGTGATATTTGATTTTCTACATTTCTTAGAATTCTCTCATGCTGCCTTGTCCAGATAGCTGCTTGCAGTCATTTATGTAGTAGAACTACATGCAGTTTAACGTGAGGTATTTTGAAAGTTGTATTGACCTCTGGACAGAAAAAAATCATGTACCTAGTGCTGTGATGTGTGGGTGAGGCCAAAAACTTTTCAGACTACTCTTATATGTGAAGTTGATTAACAATGGATTAAACCCACCCTGGTTTAGCAATAAAATTTTGAAAATGTCTTTGTGCAGCATAGGAATTGAATATGGCCTTGGGTGGTGTAATGTGACCTTTACTGCCTGTTTCTGCACCCTTTGCAGTTCTATGGTGTGCATGTCGCTGGCTTTTCCCCACACCACAGCTGCATACTGCAATACTTCTCTGACCACAGTTAGGTAGAGTGTAATACCATGGTGTGAAGGCAGTGATGACTGAGGATTAAGCACGGAGGCACCCTACTGCTATCCTTCTGACTTCAAAAATACATGGTGTCCACATGAGCTGCTGATCGAGGGTCAACCCAAATATTTCTATCTTTGTCCATGGGATAAAGCTTTGCAAAATGATGACAAGAGGCAGATATGGCAGCAGCAGCATCATTGGGGTGACGGCTACTGTGTGGCTCTTTGTAGTGTTGAATTGGAGGCCCCACTTCATTGTTCATGATCTGAGCACTCATGCTGCATGTGAACAGCGCTGTATCGTCGGCATAAAAAGCCAATTCAATGTGCACCTTGTATTTTGAGCACAAAAAGTCTGTACACAAGGCTATTGTGCCACACAGAATCAAATGCCCTGGACACATTAAGAAGCAGTGCCCCAAGATACTCCCTTGTTTCCAATGCCTTCATTACCAGCTCCACCAACCACGGCAACTGCTGAGCAGTGGTCACTCCAAAATTCAAACTGTTTGTCTGGTGTGGCTCTCTCCTACGTGAGATGTTGCATGAGCCTTTTCATGTACAGCCTCTTGCATACCTTTGAGAGGGAGTGGAGTAAGCTGATGGGCCAATAGCTGGCTGCCTGGCATGGGTTTTTGTTGGTTTTTGGGATAACCACAACTTCCACATGTTTCCTTGTGGATGGACAGACCCCAAATGCAGTACCTTGTTGAAGTTATCAGCTAGTGCCCAATGCACTTCTTCAGCAGGAGGTTGCTGACTTCATTGCTGCCTCCAGTTTTATTGGTGTTCAGACAAAGGAGTTGCACTGCAACTTCTCCCTCAGTGATTGGTGAAATGATGTCTTCTTCAGCCCTGGCTGCTAGGAATATGGGATACAAATCTCATGTACAGTGTTGGTCACTGGCATGAAGTTGGTTGCAAATGCATCGGCCAGGACACTGCCTTGGCATACGGCGCACTGACAACTTTCTTGCCAGCTTGCAGCAGTGAGATATGCTGTCAACAATGAAGGACATCCCAGTACTCCTAGGGATGGAGTTAGGTGGTAGGGAAAGGGATGCCATGTAATGGTAAATGGAATGAATGGGGGAATTTCAACCAAACTTGGAACACACATGGCTTACTATCTATGAAAAAACAAAACACGCACGCATGCACGCATGTGGCCACCCCCCCCCCCCCCCCCCCCCACTGCCTATTTTTTTCTTTTTTTCCTTTTTCCTTAGAAAAGAAGAAAATTTGTGTAGAAAGTTGAAAAGGACCTGCTCAGACCAAACACATTTTCTGTTAATTGAACTACCAGCTTTTCAGGTTAGATTAGATTAGATAAGATTAGATTAGTTTTTCGTTCCATATATACATGCTGAGGAAATCCTCGTGGATGTGGAACATGTCAATGTTTTATTTTTTTTAAAAAGCTGAAATAACAGTGCTAATAGTATGGATATATACAATACATCATATGTTTCTATTAAAAAATTCGTCAATGGAGTAAAAGGAGTTGGCCACTAGTAAGTCTTTCAGGCTCCTTTTAAACTGATCTCTTTCAAAAAGAAGACACGGTTGCTGGCAAGCTGCAGTAAGACTTCAGTTTATTTGATAGCTAATTTTGTTAGCATTAGCATAATCTGGTGAATGTAATTGAATTATACTGCCTAACTATAACGGGCCACTTCATCATGTGCCAATACTAATTAAATTGTCTATGTGCTTGTATAAATACTTGTGTTGTTAGAATAGCCTATGATACTTGTAGACATTACAATAATCAGTTTCACTTATCAAAAAACAGAAAATGTTTGTGAACTGCAAGTATGCATATGATGAATCATTGTTTAGTGCTACACAAGAAACTGTCTTGTCAATATTTTCTTCTTGTGCAGTCAAAGTGTGACTCAGTAGAATGAATCCTAAAACCTGAACATTATTTTACAAAATACTCTTTGCATAAATATGCAATGTGAAACAAATGTATAAAAGAACCAAAATGATGAAACAACATTTCAGATTTTGAAACCTATACTAGAAACAAAAACCACAATTTAAAATGCGCAAATGGATTTTGTTTATGCAGTGTACAAATACATGGCATTTTAAAAATTTTGGGTTGTGTAGAAAATTATTTTATGAACACTTCTTATATTGAAATCCATAGCCTTAAATGGAATATTGTAGTAGGCCCTATCTGTACAGCATGGCATTTTCATCCTTGCAGCATTTTCATCTGTACAGCATGGCATTTTCATCCTTGCAGCAGATGGCAATACGGTATTAGCAAAATGCTATCTCATGTTTATTCTGTGGATGTAGTGACATATCCATACAACTTAGGTACATGTTTATGGGAACAATAACTGTTCATGGAGTGTAAATTAATTTCTGTTTGTAAAGTTGTTATTAAAGCAACCTCAATTTCAAAATTATGCTTTTTTAATGTCTTGCTGATGGCCTTTTTGGGAAAGATCACAGCAGGCATAAGTGGAAAAATATCCAGACAAGTAAAGTATTAGTGTATATTGTAAAATGAGGGAAATTGACATACATCATCCATGTCCAGTGAGGCTTGAAGCAGAAGAAATTTCTGAAACACACCGTTGCCAGTACTATTGTACATAGCTGTCAGTACAGTAGTTCACACAGTTTAATTGATCACGACTGATGTATTGTAAACAAAGAAAATACAAATCTCTTTCACCAATATTTTTTTCAGGTAATCAGACAACTTGATGCGGTCACAAATCATACATTTTACAATGGTTTCATTATACTATTCTGCTTCCCTGAATCTTTTGCAACTCATAATGGACACCATCTGTCCAAAATGTTCAGAGATTGATTTTATTCCTGGTATGCAAGTGAAATGAGCACAGTAACTATAGTGGCAACTTGAGCTAACATCTGTTAACAGAAGTCAGTTGTGAGCAGGCAGTGTGAATTAGTGGACTTGTGGCTGTAGCTTGCCAGTGTTGTTGTGTCACAAATCCCAGTGAAGTAACACCACTAAATCATATGATCAAGACATTCTTCAGAATGATATGAAGAAGAGAAGACTGTGTGCAAAGTTTGACTTACGAATCAAAATGATGCATGGACAACTGCCACAACTTGATTGAAATGCAGACAGTTCACGTCTGGGAAAAAATCATCACAAGTGAAAAGACTTGCTGTTATCAATACAAACCTAGCATAAAATGAGAAAGTGCAGAAGCACACGTGAAGGGTCACCGCTTTGACGACCAAATAATATATCACTGATGTGGAAAAATAGAAAGGATGGAGCACAACATTTATGTTGCTTGTGTGGAAAAATCTTGATGAATTGGCCATGCGTGGCCTAAGCACTATAAAGGGTTGTTTCACAAAGAATCTTTCACTTTAGACTGAAATATGTAATTAAAACTGTGTGCCAGATTGGAACTCTAAAGTTTTCTATAAAAAAAAAAAAAACTTTTGTGGAGTTTTAAAAAGTAGGAGAAATGTACTGGTAAGCTGAAGCTTTGTCTGGACTGTAAAGCTTGTTGGGATGGCTGAACAGTGTAGTGTTTTTGATGGAAAGTAGCAATTTGTTCTCATGTTGTGGTTTGGCTCTCAGTTTTAGTCTGCTGAAAAGTTGCCTCCACCGAAGAATGAAAGTTTCACTCTAGAATATAATTTATGTTCCTTGGTAAAAGTTATTTGTCACACAGTGCTCTTTCCATCATCCTATGCCATTCATGTTGGCACTGTATAAGTAGCATACATGATAATTATAGTTCTACATTGATTAAAATGTGATTACTGAGCTAAGCAGCTCAGTAGTTAAGGCACTGAATTCACGTTTCGGGAGGAGCTAGTTTCAGCGTCCACTCTGGCGCACCAGATTCAAGTTTCCTATTGTTTTTCTAAAGTTCTTGGGAGAAATGTCATAGCTCCCTCAAACAGGCCATGACCAAGTTGCTGTACAATCTCCATACAGTCCTGATATTTGCTCCATCTCCAATGACCTCACTTGAATGGGATGCTGAATTCTATTCCTTATTTCTTCATGTTAAAAACTATCAGATGTAATTTAATGGAATAAGTGAAAACAATTTGTAACCTATAAGTAAACTCCACTTAAGTTTCAAATTCACAAACTTGAGTGAAATGACAAGTGTTTATACCCTCTCATGGCATTAATTAATGTTTCTTGACACACAATTTTTTGTTTGTTGCTGTGGATGTGAAGAAACAACCAGAGAAAACTAATAGTTCCTTTGGTTGGTTACGTATGCAGCAGATTTGTATTCAGTTGTTGGAATTATTCTCTTCACTCACCACTGTTAAAATTTCAAATGTCGAAGTAACTCAAATGTAAATAATGCAAGCAAAATTGAATCTTTTGCTGCAGTACAAAACAGGTAGAATCCAACATGGGAGAAATTAAGTTTGCAGAAGTAGTTCATGTATGGTTGTAGCTCTTGTTGAGGATGCTTTCCCATGTACATGTTTGATGGCTGCCACTGTCCATGTGGCCACAAGCTCTGCAATGCGGCGCCGAGCAGTGTGTAGTGCATTGGAATCCCCAGGCCCATCATCCAGCATGTCGGCACAGTGCGATGTATCTGCAAGCACACATCCTGTCAGGATGACACTGATATCCTATTCATTTAAATCTTATGTTTCTAACTGGAACAGTATATTAAAGTAGCCATTAGCTTTACATATAAAAGGGAATAAATACTTAGAGATGAGTACCTGATTTAAGAAGGGCTATTCATGATAAAATCCTCTCGGGTTGACAGTCGAGTCAATGCGTCGTTCTCTGGCAAGGTTTCAGCAAGTTTCTTACTTGCCATCTTCAGGCTTCAGTCTTCACCTGAAGATGGCAAGAATGACGCATTAACTCTACTGTCAACACGAGAAGATTTTACCATCAAGATTTGCCAAGAAAGTCTGCATTCTCATATAAGGGCTATTCGTGTTTACACCCCAAATTATAGTTGAGTAACAGAGGAAAGAAAAGTGATTGCTGTTATTACTACTTTAAAAGTCATATTATTGAAGACATTACCTATAGCAGTTAGCTAAAAATTATCAAGTTCTAAATAATTGAGTCAGTGCAGTATAAGGATTATACTAGTCAACACATATCAAAATTAAATTAGACTATGGAAAATACATAGAAACCATAAAAGCTAATAAGGGAATTCAAAGAAGGGTGTTGTCTGTCTACCAATATATAAATCCATGTTGCTGTTGCATGTTTTCCAATACTCTGTTTGCATTAGATCAACATTTTGGTCTTTTTTATGTCTGGGAATCCAGGAAGAAACTTTCTTTGTCTATTTACCATCCATTAGAGTGTGCACAGGATACAGTGGCTGATGCACAGTGATGAGTTTTTGTCCAAAGCACTGGGCGAGTTCATTTATTTGTTCAGAAGGAGAGACCAATAGTGTATGCCACCTTTCAGCTGGTCAGGGATGACAGAATCGAGGTGCACGCTTTACAATATTTGTTAAATGATTTTACAGCAACTATTTGGTAAAAAAAAACCTTTTTTGAGGTGCTTATAACTTTATATGTCAGGTTCATGAATATGTGACCACCATCTCGTCAAAGGTCATAGTCATTGTGTTATTAACATGGAAGTAAGACAGTGCAAGAAATTCGAAAAAGTTAGCATTGAAAAATAGGGTCCCTATTACAGAATATCTTGCTGTATATGAATTTAGCCAACACATCAAATTTTTTCTTTAGACTTGGGTGGAGATCTCAATATGTTACCAATCTCGAGAAAATTAATCTGACATTGCACACTCATTTGCGATCATTCTTGCCAGTGATAAAACCAAAGAGAAATTCCACAGCGTTCCTCATATTTCATAAATGATGTGAGGTATTACAAAGAGATTTTAGCAAATGATAGCTAGCAAAGAGGAAAGTATTTTACCATGTATTTATTATGCAAAACTTCATTATCTCCCACAGTATTCCACTAACTATAGACTTTTTTAATGAAAGGATTTAATTTTTTTAGGGCTATTAATAGCTGGTGAAATGAGAAATGCTATGGATTTGGGAACAATATAAATGAAGACATTACATGTTTATTTTGTTCCAAGTATGTGTTTTTTCATAAGCTACTGACCATATTTTTCCTGAGCTCCTCACTTAATAAACTTAATAAACCATTGTTTCAGAATTCTCTTACAGTTGTATCCACACATCATGTTACTGAGGTGACATTTCGTAAAATGGCAAAAGAAACAAATTTTAACATGGCAGCAAGAGAAATGTGTAGGTTTTACTCAAAATTTGCCACTTGTAGCACTTCTCTGAAAGTGACTAATGGTTAACAAGCCAAGTGGAAATAAATTGCTGCATTTTCAGCAGAATTCCTGTTAGATACTAACCAATGCAGAGGTGACAGATCTTTCTGAACAGTCACCATGCAAGTGTGGAAGTGGAGGGGCTCCACTTAGAGTTGGCTCAACTTGAATTACCAAACCGAGTTATCTCTGGTTAAAGGGATTTCAGGTCAACCCGAGTTAGACTGTTGCTAACTCGAGTTGTGTTCATGCAGTCTGTGGTGGCTGCTGCTGCTGATGACAGTTTTGCGCAAGGTTGAAGTATACCTCTGTCATGCTAACTGAACCTGAATTGAACTGAATTGAATCTGTGGCTACAAAACGAGAAGTCACTCACTGTGACCTACAAAAGTGCTGAATTCTGTTATTATTCGGTTGGTAGAAATTAGTGAAGCGTTTGATAAGTGTTATTTTCAAGGGGGTTATGGTCATCCAATTGCTGTCCAAATCTTACGAAAAACTCAAAGTAGCTCATAAGTGTATTCTAATTTCTGACTGTAGTGTGGCATTCATTAATCTTAGTAATACCAATGCATTTTCCATAATGTGTGTTAGCAGAGGATGATGTCCTCCATGCTCATCTTAAAAAAGTAAAAAAAAAATTGTTAACTGTTGTTGACTTAACACCATACTTTTTGTGCTCTTGTGGTGGTATGTCAATAGAAACTTCATCCCGCAACACGTTTCTTTATATCTAACCAAAAAGTAAAATACCAGTTTTTGTAAATTTATCTTTAAAAAATTTTTAATACAGTGAAATATTTTCTTTAAAATTTTCGTCCCCTACCCCTTAGTGGTTGAATTTCCAAATATGGTGGAACACATTTTTTTTTTTTTTATATATTTCTGACAGGGAAACCATATACCAACTTACGTAGTTCTAGCTTCAAAATTGCCTTAATAGGAGCATACTTACAAAAAGGCTTTTATCCTGTATTTCACCCCCTTAGGATAGTAATTTTGAATAACCCCTTCTTAATCGATGGCTACAGTATAAGAGCCACATCATCTACAGATTTCAAGCTCTTACCCTTAGTGGTTTGGGCTGGGGGATGATGAGTCAGTGAACCTGTCTGGCCCTATTCCACCACTTTAGCTGTTAAGTTTACAAGAACAGTGAAACACACATTTTTTTCATTTCTAACTGGGAAACCAAGTGCCAATTGTCAGAGATAAAGCAATAAAAATGCATTCAGAATGAAATTTTTCATGAAACATTTAACCCTCGCCCCCCCCCCCCCCATTTCACGCCCTAAGGGGTTTAGAATTAAAAAACAATGAAATGTGTATCTTTTATATCTAACAAAGAACCCAAATACAAATTTTCATAGGTTTATCTTCAAAAATGCTTGCATAACTAAATATTCCTATAAAAACTTACATCCTCTATTTCACTCCCATAGGGGTCCAGTTTCCAAAAACAGTGAAAGATGTATCTTTTATTTCTAATGACGAAGCCAAATTTAACTTTAATAATGCTTTCATAATGAAATATTTTGTAAAACATTGTTTTCCGAAAACACTGAAACAAGTACTTTTTTATTTCCAGCTGAGAAGTCAAATACCAGTTTTCATATTCTAGCATTAAAAATGCTTTAGTAGTTCTTTAAAAATGATTTATTTAAAAAAAAAAACTTTCACCCACTATTTTGCCCCCATAAGCACTAAATTTAAAAATAATGCCACAACACATAGTTCTTTATTTCTGAACGAGAAACCAAATGCTGATTTTCGTAGGTATAGCTTCAAAATTGCCTTAACAGCAACATGTTTTCAAAAGACCTTTCATCTCCTAACTCATCCCCCTACAGGTTGAATTTCAAAAAATCTCTCCTTAGATGATGCCTACTGTGTAAGATCAACACCCTTGGCAAATATCCTTGGTGGTTTAGTCTGGATGATGATGAGTCTGTGAGTGAAAGACTCAGTCAGGACAATGCGGTTTATATATAGAGTTTACATTCATTGTGGAAAGGGACATCACTAGAATCACTTAAATTTTTGGGTTATAGTGCAATAGATATTTGTGCTCATGGCAGAGCATTTGGCTACAAAATCACTGATTATGAAGTGCCCTCAAGGAAGATAAAAAAAGACTGAAATGTTAGGAGGTTTATAATAATATTGAGTGTATAGCTTGTAAGAAATGAATTGTAATAGATGGAACATACTGCTTTGACATCAGACATTTGGATTTCAGGCAGTAAACAAACTGTTTTCTGTTTTGAGTTTGATCACCAGAAGAATTTTTCTACAAAGTTTATTTCCCTGCCAACTCGGTTTGAATGAGCTTAGGGTCAGCTCTGTTTATGAAGCGCGCTAGCTTGGGTTGGATTGTTACTAACCTGAGTTGAACATATTGCATGACTGGCAGTGCTGAGATGTGGTTTGTTTCATACTAGTTCAGAGCTCACTGCCTCTATAGCACCAACTGAACCCAAGTCTATCTGAATCAAATGCCTATGTCTTCATTAAGGCATGTCAACTGAACATTTTCACAAGTTTATCTTCAAAATTTCAAGCCGAAAGACTTAAAATTGCACCTTATTTAGTATCTATCATGCTCATGACTAGAGAGAGGGCATTCAATGTTATCTCGGTTTTTTCATCCCAACTTAGTTTAACTCCCTTTATGAAAACTTTCAACTCGGTTTACCATAAACCTAAGTTGGCCTATCACTAACTCCACTTAATACACTCCTGGAAATGGAAAAAAGAACACATTGACACCGGTGTGTCAGACCCACCATACTTGCTCCGGACACTGCGAGAGGGCTGTACAAGCAATGATCACATGCACGGCACAGCGGGCACACCAGGAACCACGGTGTTGGCCGTCGAATGGCGCTAGCTGCGCAGCATTTGTGCACCGCCGCCGTCAGTGTCAGCCAGTTTGCCGTGGCATACGGAGCTCCATCGCAGTCTTTAACACTGGTAGCATGCCGCGACAGCGTGGACGTGAACCGTATGTGCAGTTGACGGACTTTGAGCGAGGGCGTATAGTGGGCACGCGGGAGGCCGGGTGGACGTACCGCCGAATTGCTCAACACGTGGGGCGTGAGGTCTCCACAGTACATCGATGTTGTCGCCAGTGGTCGGCGGAACGTGCACGTGCCCGTCGACCTGGGACCGGACCGCAGCGACGCACGGATGCACGCCAAGACCGTAAGATCCTACGCAGTGCCGTAGGGGACCGCACCGCCACTTCCCAGCAAATTTGGGACACTGTTGCTCCTGGGGTATCGGCGAGGACCATTCGCAACCGTCTCCATGAAGCTGGGCTACGGTCCCGCACGCTGTTAGGCCGTCTTCCGCTCACGCCCCAACATCGTGCAGCCCGCCTCCAGTGGTGTCGCGACAGGCATGAATGGAGGGACGAATGGAGACGTGTCGTCTTCAGCGATGAGAGTCGCTTCTGCCTTGGTGACAATGATGGTCGTATGCGTGTTTGGCGCCGTGCAGGTGAGCGCCACAATCAGGACTGCATACGACCGAGGCACACAGGGCCAACACCTGGCATCATGGTGTGGGGAGCGATCTCCTACACTGGCCGTACACCACTGGTGATCGTCGAGGGGACACTGAATAGTGCACGGTACATCCAAACCGTCATCGAACCCATCGTTCTACCATTCCTAGACCGGCAAGGGAACTTGCTGTTCCAACAGGACAATGCACGTCCGCATGTATCCCGTGCCACCCAACGTGCTCTAGAAGGTGTAAGTCAACTACCCTGGCCAGCAAGATCTCCGGATCTGTCCCCCATTGAGCATGTTTGGGACTGGATGAAGCGTCGTCTCACGCGGTCTGCACGTCCAGCACGAACGCTGGTCCAACTGAGGCGCCAGGTGGAAATGGCATGGCAAGCCGTTCCACAGGACTACATCCAGCATCTCTACGATCGTCTCCATGGGAGAATAGCAGCCTGCATTGCTGCGAAAGGTGGATATACACTGTACTAGTGCCGACATTGTGCATGCTCTGTTGCCTGTGTCTATGTGCCTGTGGTTCTGTCAGTGTGATCATGTGATGTATCTGACCCCAGGAATGTGTCAATAAAGTTTCCCCTTCCTGGGACAATGAATTCACGGTGTTCTTATTTCAATTTCCAGGAGTGTATTTACAAAAAATGTGAGCTTCAATTTAGAACAGCACATCCTCTCCAGTGCTCAGAATTTCTCTTACAGAATCTGCCCATAACCCCCACCACTCACCCCTGTGGGTCTGGGAGTTAGAATAGGCCTGAGGTATCCCAACCTGTCGTAAGAGGCAACTAAAAGGAGTCTCACACATTTCGGCCTTTATTTGATGGTCCCCTGTAAGGTTTGATCTCCATTCTTCAAAATTTTTCAGAAGAGCTTGCCAATTGGGGAAGGGCACCTTACATGGTGCATCGTGTCCATCATGCACTGAGACCTTTCGCATCCTTTGTTGACATGGATCTGCACTTACGCTCATTCTCTAGCTGTTGCGTGAGGTCACCCTCCTGGGTGTGTTTTCCTCTATCCACTGTGCAGTATTGTTTTCTGCACTGACAATGGTAATGGACTCGTTTGCACCTCATATCCAGCACGTTAGCCAGTCCATTGTGGTGGGGCCACCACATATCCTGTTGGTTGTAGCCCCCTGACTACACAGGGATCACTCTGCTGATGGCTGCACCATTAACTCCCCACTTATGCCAAGGAGTAGATGCCAGTCACCCTGGGGCATCAGAACTCCCAGCAATGGCCATCCTGCCAGGTGGCCTTTGCTGTGGCTGGGTGGTGCCCATGGGGAGGGCCCTAGTCAGAGAGGGTGGCATCAGGGCAGATGACATGCCATGAAGCGTAGTACAACATCTTTTGCTGGTGGTTCACCACCAGCAGTCTCTAAGCGATCGAGGCCCTACTTCAGTGCAAAGAAGTATGACCCCAAATAGTTCCCCTCCCTGGCCACACTATCGGAGGAATGCCAGGCTAAGGATGGCAGTGCAGCTTATTTGCCCCTGTATCTCGCATGTATGAGAGTTGATGGGAAATATTTCATCTTAATGAAGCCTCAGTGTTTTGTGGAGCATTTAGAGGACAAGTTTGGGGAGGTGGAGGGCTTGTCCAAAATGCGCTATGGGTCAGTCTTGATAAAAACAGCCTCCTCTACCCAGTCACAGGCATTACTTGCTTGTGACAAGTTGGGCGATGTTTCTGTTACCATCACGCCCCATAAGAGCCTAAATATGGTCCAGGGTATTATATTCCACAGAGACCTTCTTTTGCAGTCTGACAACGAGCTGCACGCCAATTTAGAGTGGCAAGGTGTTCATTTAGTCCGGCGCGTCCATCGGGGTCTGAGGGATAATCAGGTTGCCACTGGTGCCTTCATCTTGGCCTTTGAGTGTGACACATTACCCAAGAAGGTCAAGGTGATGGTCCACTGCTGTTATGTCGAGCCATATATCCTTTCCCTGATGTGGTGCTTTAAGTGCTGGAAGTTTGGTCATATGTTTTCACATTGTACTTCCAGCATCACAAGTCGAGATTGTGGATGTCCATCACATCCCAATACTCCATGTGCACCACCTCCCATCTGCGTCAACTGTAGAGAGCATCATTCACCTTGCTCACCAGACTGCAGGATTTTACAGAAAGAGAGGATAATCATGGAATACAAGACCCTGGAGCGACTGACCTACACTGAGGCTAAGAGAAAATATAAAAGGATACATCCTGTGCATATGATTGCCACTTGCACTGCCACTATGACAACGGTTCTAACACCTTCCATTCCACCGCGTACAATTGGTTCTCACAGCCGTCAGACTCCACCTGCCCCTTTGATGGTGGGGGTTGGGGGGTGGGGTGGGGGGAACTTCCTCCCTGTTACTCCTGCACCACCTACTTAGAGATCAACCCCCCCCCCCCCCCCCCCACTCCAACCATCGAGGACATCAGTCCCCACTTCTCAGCCAGGGAAGCGTACATCTTCTTTGGCTCTTCTCGCTAGGAAGGGGTCCCTTGGGTCACTCCCTTCCCAGGTTCCTACCGGTGGCAAAACGGACACCTGCCAGTGGCTGAAGCAACCACAGGTAGCTGGTTGTAGGGCTCCACAGTCCTCCTAAGTCCCTGAGACTGAATAAGTGAAGCCTTCCAAACCGGACAAACCTAAGGAGCAGTGAGAGAAATCTAAAAAGAAAAAGACCCCCAAGAACCAAGGCACTGCAGTGACACCTACACCACCACTACCTACAAGTTCTGTGTCTGAGAATGAGATGGTGATGCTGGCGTCCACTGAGGACCTAGATCTCGCTGGTCCTCAGACACAATGGATGTCGATTGCACAAGTAAGCTACTCATCTGGTGGCTGCAGGTGTCCCTGAGGTGTAGACTGCCTCATTGAGTGTTTCATGCCTTCCATTCATACGATCACATAATCCTCCGGTGGAATTGCGGCGGTTTTTTCCACCACCTGGCTGAGCTACGGTAACTATTAAGCTTTACATGTGCTTTCTGCATTGCCCTCCAGGAAACCTGGTGTCCGGCAATGCAGACCCCTGCCCTCTGTGGCTATAAGGGATATTACAGGAACCTTAGTGACTATAATAGAGTGTCAGGTGGAGTTTGCATCTATGTCATGAACTGAGTATGTAGTGAACCTGTGCCCCTTCACACCCTCGTAAAGCTATGGCTGTTAGGATAAGAACGACACAGGAAATAACTGTTTACAGTGTATATCTTCCTCCAGATGGTGCACTACCCATGAATGTATTGGCTGCACTGATTGATCAACTCCCTAAACCTTTCCTACTTTTGGGAGATTTTAACGCACATAACCCCTTGTGGGGCGGCACCATGCTTATTGGCCGAGGCAGGGAGGTCGAAAATTTACTGTCACAAGTCGACCGATGCCTCTTAAATACAGATGCCCCCACACACTTCAGTGTGGCACATGGCACACATTCGGCCATTGATCTCTCGGTTTGCAGTCCTGGCCTTCTCCCATCTATCCACTGGAGAGCACATGACGACCACTTCCCCATCTTCCTGTCACTTCCCCGGCATCATGCCCATGGACGCCTATGCAGATGGCCTTTAAACAAGGCAGACTGGGAAGCCTTCACCTCTGCTGTCACCGTTGAATCTCTCCCACATGGTGCCATCGATATTGTCGTTGAGCAGGTGACTAGAACGATCGTTTCTGCGGCGGAACATGCGATCCCTCTTTTTTTTTAAGGGTGCCCCTAACGAAAGACAATCCCTTGGTGGTCGCCGGAACTCACTGAGGCAATTAAAGAGCATCGGCGAGCTGTACGGCAACATAAACAGCACCCTTCCGTAGAGCATCTAATAGCCTTTAAGCTGCACTGTGCCCGTGTTCACCAGCTTATAAAATGACAGGAACAGGAGCGTTGGGAGAGGTACGTGTCGACCATTTGGTGCCATATGTCACCTTCCCAAGTCTGGACGAAGATCATACATCTTTTTGGGTACCAGATCACAACAGGTGTCCCTGGCATTAACATCAATGACGTGTTATCTACCGATGCTAACGCTATTGCAGATCACTTTGCTGAGCACTATGCTGGAGCCTCTGCATCAGAGTTACCCTCCAGCCATTCACACTCTCAAACGGCGAATGGAAAGGAAAGTCCTCTCGTTCACTACACGCCACAGTGTACCCTATAACGTCCCATTTACAGAGTGGGAGCTCCTCAGTGCCCTTGCACATTGCCCCGACACAGCTCTCAGGCCAGATCAGATCCAAAGTCAGATGATTAAACATCTCTCGTCTGACTGCAAGCGACATCTTCTCGTCATCTTCAACCGGATGTCATCTTTCCATTGCAATGGCGGGAGAGCACAATCATTCTGGTGCTCAAACCCAGTCAAAACCCGCTTGATGTGGATAGCTAATGGCCCATCAGCCTCACCAACTTTCCTTGTAAGCTGGTGGAACGTATGGTGTGTCGACGATTGGGTTGGGTCCTGGAGTTATGTGGCCTACTGGCTCCATGTCAGGGATGCTTCCGCCAGGTTCGCTCTACCACTGATAATCTTGTGTTCCTCGTGTCTGCCATTGGACCAACCTTTTCCAGACGCCAACACCATATCCTTGCCACATTGTATGAGTGGGGTCTCCATGGCCCGCTCCCAACTTTTACCCAAAACTTCCTGTCGCTCCGTACTTTTCGTGTCCAAGTTGGTGCCTCCCATAGTTCCCCCAGTATTCAGGAGAATGGCATTCTGAAGGACTCCGTATTGAGTGTATCTCTATTTTTAGTGACCATTAACAGCCTAGCAGCAGCTGTAGGACCGTCCCTCTCCCCTTCTCTGTATGCGGATGACTTCAGCATTTCATATTTCTCCTCCAGTACTGGCGTTGCTGAGCGGCGCTTACAGGGAGCCATTCACAAAGCACAGTCATGGGCTCTAGCCCACGGCTTTCAGTTTTCAGCCGCCAAGTCTTGTGTCATGCATTTCTGTAGGCGTCGCACTGTTCATCCAGAACCAGAACTTTACCCTAATGATGATCAACTCACTGCAGTGGAGATACATCGTTTCGTAGGAGTGGTTTTCGATGCCTGATTGACTTGGATACCCCACCTTGATCAGCTTAAGTGGCAGTGCTGCATCACCTCAGTGCTCTCCGCTGCCTGAGCAACACCAACTAGTGTTCAGATTGGTCTACGCTGCTGCAGCTCTACGGAGCCCTTGTTGACTCCTGCCTTGACTATGGGAGTCTGGTTTATGGTTCTGCGGCGCCCTCAGAAATGCGTTTACTCGACCCAGTGCACCACTGTGGCATTTGACCAGCGACAGGAGCTTTTAGAACAAGACAGTGACCAGCGTCCTGGTGGAGGCCAGAGTCCCTCCATTGAAGGTTAGGCGTGCACAACTGCTCGCCAGTTATGTTGCAGATGTTCATAGTTCTCCTGCACATCCGTATTACTGTCTCCCTTTCCCAACCACGATGGTTCATCTCCTGCATCAGTGGCCCAGGTTAGGGCTTACAATTGCGGTTCACATCTGGTCCCTTCTGTCTGAACTGGTGTCCTTCCCGTTACCACCTCTCCTTGAGGTCCATTCACGTACACCTCCATAGTGTACACCTAGGTTGCAGATTCTTCTGGACCTTTCGCATGGCCTTAAGGACTCCATTAACCCACCTGTTGTCCACTATCACTTCCTCTCGATTCTTGACGTGTACTGGGGCCATGCCTTTCGCATGGCCTGAAGGACTCCATTAACCCACCAGTTGTCCACTATCACTTCCTCTCGATTCTCGACGTGTACTGGGGCCATGAAGTGGTTTACACCAACAGCTCAATGGCTTAGGGTCACATAGGCTTTGAATATATTCATGGAGGACATATTGAACAGCACTTCTTGCCAGGTGGCTGCAGTGTTTTCACTGCAGAGCTGGTGGCTATATCTCGTGCTCTTGAGCACAACCACTCATGCGCTGGTGAGTCATTTCTCCTGTATACTGACTCCTTGAGCAGCCTATAAACTATAGACCAGTGCTACCCTCGCCATCCTATGGTAGCGTCTATCCAGGAGTCCATCTATGCCCTGGAACGGTCCCATCATTCAGTGGTGTTTGTGTGGACCCCAGTTTACGTTGGAATCCCAGGCAACAAACTTTTCAACAGGTTGGCCAAACAGGCTACGCAGAGACCGCTTCTGGATATGGGTATCTCCGAAACTGACCTACGTTCTGTCTTATGCCGCATGGTTTTTTGGCTTTGGGAGATGGAATGGCATAATGGTACACACAACAAACTGCGTGTCATTGAACAGACTACGAACGTGCAGAAGTCTTCCACGCAGTCCTCTCGCAGGGAATCAGGGCTCTGCATTGGCCATACATGGCTAATGCATGGTTATGTCCTGCGTCCCAAGGACCCACCTCTTTATTGCTGTGGCTCACAAGTGATGGTTGTCCACCTCTTGCTGGACTGCCCACTTTTAGCCACTCTGCGGCGAACTTTTAACTTTCCCAGCACCCTACCATCGGTGTTGGGTAACTATGCTTCAACAGCAGCTTTAGTTTTACATTTTATTTGTGAGGATGGGTTTCATCATTCAATTTAAGTTTTAGAATGTGTCCTTTCTCCCTCTGTGTTCTCCACCCTGTTGCTTTTAGGGTGGAGGTTTTAATGTGTTGCAGAATGACTGGCTTCTCCTTTTTATTCTCATGGTCAGCCAGCCATGGTAATCTGCTCTCTTGTTTTTATCTCTTCTACATGTTTCTTGTGTCTCTCTGTGTTTTTCTTGTCTGATTTCGTCTATTTTAATGTTTGTTGGCCTCCTGTCATTCTTGTGGTTTTCTTCTTTCTTCTAGCTGTGCTTTGTATGTCTCGATTATTTTACTCCCACCCTTGTGGAATTATTTTAATTGGAACGAGGGACTGATGACCGAGCAGTTTGGTCCCTCCGCCCCCTCCTCGTTTTAAAGCAATCAACCCCCACCACTACTGCTCTCCCTAGCATATCCTGCTGACTGCGTGTCTATTGGCCACTCTATTTTGTGCAGACTCTATCTGGCTATGTTTCTTACCAACCTCTACTTTGTTTTTGTTGTGTTCATAATTAAGTCTCCCACTTCCATCTGCTCCCTGATCAGTTTATGTTTCCCTGCCTCTCCTAATAATTGCTAACACAAATTTCTCCACGGTTTGCTGAGTGACCTTCGGTTTCGGTTGTTTCATTAAAAGTCCATATTTCACTACAGAATATGAGATCTACCAGTACACATTGATTGTACATTTTCTATTTCAGACACACTGTAAGCTTACTGTTTATTTTACCAGAAGCATTACAGCTCATTTTTTCTCTTGTTTTCTTTTATTTTTACTGTCCATCCTATCATTCTCTTCAGGTGACTAAATACAAAAACTTCTGAATTTATTATGTGACTTCGTTGTTAATATGAACAGTACTCATTCAATCTGTTGGTCATAGATTACGCTTGTCTTTTTGTAGTTGATTTTTATGCTTGCTTGCAAGCTTGCTTTGTGACATTCTTCCACTGAATGGTGAATTTCATTTGCTCTGGAGGCAAATAGTACAATGTCAAAATAATGAAAGTGGTCAAGATCTTTCCCATTGTTATTTATAATTTTATGAACCAAGTAGTTCTGGAGTGGATGATGACAAATCCACCAAATGTGAGGCATTGCGCTGTGGACATTGTTATTTGTGGATGAACAGATATTGATGGATGAAGATGAATATGATTTGCAAAGGTCAGTGATGTACGTCCAACAAAATAATACACCACACTAAACAAAGAGCAAATCATCTTTTGCCTTCAGTCTAGGCACGGAGTTCTTTGTTTTCATAATAAACTTTGTATATAAACAGAAGAGATCATACTCCATTTGTTCCATTACGTGTTATTTCCTGGTCATTACAAAAACAAAAGGAAGGTAGGATACAGTCATCAATATTGTGATGATTAGTGTTTTAGCAGTATCTCAATGTTAATGTCAAATTAACAATTCTGGTATCATCTCACGTGAATCACAAGAATCACAGAAGGCCTAAATTATGGTAGTTGAATAGGAATTGAGCCCTGCCCCATTTGAATGTGAGTGCTCATTGAAACTTTTATAGCCAGTGTGCCATACTTCATTAAGACAAAAGAACTATGAGCAAAACAGAAGCAACTGTATAACAGGAAGCTACAGTAAGTACACTGCAAACTATCCTGAGAGTAATACGCATGTTTGTTGTTAGTCAAAGTGCACCCTCCAAATTCTCTTTGTATGGCTAGGACATCAGGTAGACTATTTTTGCCTTTCGTTCGGCAAGATTTTGCTAAGAGGCATGTTCAGAAACAAAGTGTGCTAGATTTTGATGTTTTCTTAGAAAAAGTGTATTTGAAAAAAAAACCTACAGGATATTGTTGATCCACATGTTGACTATTTTTCCACATAATCACTGTCCCGTTCAATGCACGTGGTGAGCAGTGGCACAAGCTTCTTCACGCTCCCCTTGAAGAACTCTCCCACCATCTCCTTCCCCACTTGAGAACCTTTCTGTACCTGCTTGTTGGTTGAAAATTTAATTCCATTCCTTCAGGGAGGTGAGAAGACGATATTTCGAAGGTGCCAAGTCAGGGTAATAAAACGGGGGGGGGGGGGGGTATGGAAGGGGATGTTGTTCTAAACATCCCAAACAAATCAGTCCAAGAACCTCTTGGTGGCTAAGGCTGTAAGGCTGTGTGAGGATGGGTATCTACATCTACATCTACATGATTACTCTGCAATTCACATTTAAGTGCTTGGCAGAGGGTTCATCGAACCACAATCATACTCTCTCTCTCTATCATTCCACTCCCGAACATCGCGCGGGAAAAACGAACACCTAAACCTTTCTGTTCGAACTCTTATTTCTCTTACTTTATTTTGATGATCATTCCAACCTATGTAGGTTGGGCTCAACAAAATATTTTTGCATTCGGAAGAGAAAGTTGGTGACTGAAATTTCGTAAATAGATCTCGCCGCGACGAAAAACGTCTTTGCTTTAATGACTTCCATCCCAACTCGCGTATCATATCTGCCACATTCTCTCCCCTATTACGTGATAATACAAAACGAGCTGCCCTTTTTTGCACCCTTTCGATGTCCTTCGTCAATCCCACCTGGTAAGGATCCCACACCGCGCAGCAATATTCTAACAGAGGACGAACGAGTGTAGTGTAAGCTGTCTCTTTAGTGGACTTGTTGCATCTTCTAAGTGTCCTGCCAATGAAACGCAACCTTTGGCTCGCCTTCCCCACAATATTATCTATGTGGTCTTTCCAACTGAAGTTGTTCGTAATTTTAACACCCAGGTACTTAGTTGAATTGACAGCCTTGAGAATTGTACTATTTATCGAGTAATCGAATTCCAACGGATTTCTTTTGGAACTCATGTGGATCATCTCACACTTTTCGTTATTTAGCGTCAACTGCCACCTGCCACACCATACAGCAATCTTTTCTAAATCGCTTTGCAACTGATACTGGTCTTCGGATGACCTTACTAGATGGTAAATTACAGCATCATCTGCGAACAACCTAAGAGAACTGCTCAGATTGTCACCCAGGTCATTTATATAGATCAGGAACAGCAGAGGTCCCAGGACGCTTCCCTGGGGAACACCTGATATCACTTCAGTTTTACTCGACGATTTGCCGTCTATTACTACGAACTGTGACCTTCCTGACAGGAAATCACGAATCCAGTCGCACAACTGAGACGATACCCCATAGGCTCGCAGCTTGATTAGAAGTCGCTAGTGAGGAACGGTGTCAAAAGCTTTCCGGAAATCTAGAAATACGGAATCAACTTGAGATCCCCTGTCGATAGCGGCCATTACTTTGTGCGAATAAAGAGCTAGCTGCGTTGCACAAGAATGATGTGTTCTGAAACCATGCTGATTATGTATCAATAGATCGTTCCCTTCGAGGTGATTCATAATGTTTGAATACAGTATATGCTCCAAAACCCTACTGCAAACCGACGTCAATGATATAGGTCTGTAGTTCGATGGATTACTCCTACTACCCTTCTTAAACACTGGTGCGACCTGCGCAATTTTCCAATCTGTAGGTACAGATCTATTGGTGAGCGAGCGATTGTATATGATTGATAAGTAGGGAGCTATTGTATCAGCGTAATCTGAAAGGAACCTAATCGGTATACAATCTGGACCTGAAGACTTGCGCGTATCAAGCGATTTGAGTTGCTTCGCAACCCCTAAGGTATCTACTTCTAAGAAACTCATGCTAGCAGCTGTTCGTGTTTCAAATTCTGGAATATTCCATTCGTCTTCCCTGGTGAAGGAATTTCGGAAAACTGCGTTCAATAACTCCGCTTTAGCGGCACAGTCGTCGGTAACAGTACCATCGGCACTGCACGGCGTCTTGCCGCTTGTGTACTTTACATACGACCAGAATTTCTTCGGATTTTCTACCAAATTCGAGACAATGTTTCGTTGTGGAACCTATTAAAGGCATCTCGCATTGAAGTCCGTAAATTTTAGCCAATCTTCGGGATTTCGCGTTCTTCTGAACTTCCCATGCTTTTTCTGTTGCCTCTGCAACAGCGTTCAGACCTGTTTTGTGTACCATGGGGGACCATTTCCATCTCTTACCAATTTATGAGGTATGAATCTCTCAATTGCCGTTGCTACTATATCTCTGAATTTGAGCCACATCTCGTCTACATTTGCATAGTCAGTTCGGAAGGAATGGAGATTATCTCTTAGGAAGGCTTCTAGTGACACTTTATCCGCTTTTTTAAATAAAATTATTTTGCGTTTGTTTCTGGTGGATTTGGAAGAAACGGTATTGAGCCTAGCTACAACGACCTTGTGATCACTAATCCCTGCATCATGCATGATGCTCTCTATTAGCTCTGGATTGTTTGTGGCTCAGAGGTCAAGTGTGTTTTCGCAATCATTTACAATTCGCGTGGGTTCGTGGACTAACTGCTCGAAATAATTTTCGGAGAAAGCATTTAGGACAATCTCGGAAGATGTTTTCTGCCTGCCACCGGTTTTGAATAAGTATTTTTGCCAACATTTCGAGGGAAGGTTGAAGTCCCCACCAACTATAACCATATGAGTGGGGTATTTATTTGTTACGAGACTCAAATTTTCTCTGAACTGTTCAGCAACTATATCATCGGAGTCTGGGGGTTGGTAGAAGGAGTCAATTATTAACTTAGTTCGTCTGTTAAGTATAACCTCCACCCATACCAATTCGCATGGAGTATCTACTTCGACTTCACTACAAGATAAACCACTACTGACAGACACAAACACTCCACCACCAATTCTGCCTAATCTATCTTTCCTGAACACCATCTGAGACTTTGTAAAAATTTCTGCAGAACTTATTTCAGGCTTTAGCCAGCTTTCTGTACCTATAACGATTTCAGCTTCTGTGCTTTCTGTTAGCGCTTGAAGCTCAGGGTCTTTCCCAGCACAACTACAACAATTTACAACTACAATTCCGAATGTTCCTTGATCCAAGCACGTCCTGTATTTGCTATGCACCCTTTGAGATTGCAGCCCATCCCATACTTTCCCAAGGCCTTCTAACCTAAAAAACCGCCCAGTCCACGCCACACAGCCTCCGCTACCCGTGTAAAAAAATGCCTCTGAGCACTATGGGACTCAACATCTTTGGTCATAAGTCCCCTAGAACTTAGAACTACTTAAACCGAACTAACCTAAGGACATCACACACACACCCATGCCCGAGGCAGGGTTCGAACCTACAACCGTAGCAGTCCCGCGGTTCCGAACTGCAGCGCCAGAACCGCTACCCGTGTAGCCGCCATTGTAATGGAGCTAATACGCTCCTTTCATCAGCATTCCCATGCGTTTGTTCTGAATGCTCCTTTTAAGTTTTTTTTTGGGGGGGGGGGGAGGGTCGGGGGCTGTCTCACAATACTGTTGTGCATTGACTGTCATTCCTGGGGCAGAAATTTGACCAAGTTAATGCCTTTTCAGTACCAAACCATCGAGGCCATAATTTTTTGCCCAAAATCGTGGTTTTGAATTTTTTGGGTGATGGGGAATTGGGGTGACACCATTATGACAATTGTCTTTTTGTCTTAAATGTGTAATGAGCCACCTATGCTGCATCTCCAGTCACAATAGATCTCAGAAAATTTTCACCTTCCAATTCAAGTTGCTCAAGAAAATCACGGGAACCACTGACCCAATTTTTCTTATGCTGCTCTGACACGTCTTTTGAGATTCATCGTGTGCACAGTATCTGACGTGTGAGAATTTCTATGAGTGTCTCCTATTAGAGAGTTCTGAAGAGTTGTGGAAACATCACAGAAATTTCAACCCTGTCAATGAGCAGTCATCACGAACAGTTTCCTCGATTTTTTGCACCAACTCATCAGTCAAAATGGAAGGCCTGCCACTCCTCTGTTCATCACAGACGTTTAGTCTCCCTCCTCTAAACCCCATACACCACTTAAACACACAAGTTAAAAAAAGGCAGTCCCATTATGATCACAGGATACTCACTTTCTGAGCACGCCTTGTATTTCAGTTTCTGTCATCAGGAATATCCAATTAACTGGGTACAACAGTTTAGTATATTGCAAACACACTCACTCATATGGCAACCATCTTTTTCTTTTTGCCTTTAATCCAGTCAACAGTTTATTATCAGATTTGGTGTTGTTAATATGGTAAGGTGACCAGGAATGGAATTTGTATGCCTCAACTGTCTGCTTGTACTGTTCCACGTGATTTGTTGGCAAATTGCGTAACGGAGGCAGTACATGGGTACCAGCACAATATTCACCAAGTTAGTGATGGGAAACTGCCTCAAAGCCACAACCAGCCTCTCTGCCACACTGACCCTATTGGGCAGAATCGATCTGGGGTTGACTTGCCTGTATGAATCTCGGAAACAATGCGCTAACAGGTGTGGCTGTCTGGGTGGGGTTTCACATGGCAGCCATCTAATAATAAATAAATGCATTTGGACAGTACTATACTAATTTTTATAATAATGATAATAATAATAATAATTTTTGTCATTCATTAGGAGTTCTGGGTACTTACCATTCTGGAACTACACAAACATCACAGGCCATTGATAATATTTTCTTACTAATATCTCCTTTCTTGGTGTCAATATTGGAGCACTCTGTGTCTATTCTCTTGCATCCTAAAAACATGCTGTCTATATTGTTATGTTTGGTCTTCATGCACCAAGCCTCCTAAATGCCGTCATTTCCTTACACTTCCATTTTTCACTCTGTCCTACAATGTTATGCCACTTATGAAATATAAAAATATCACCAGTATGCTAATTTACTCTTGATTTATTACAAAAATTTGATCCCAATCAAATGGAGACATAATCAAAATATTTACATTTCAAATGCATTTGTACTAACCAGGACAATATTTAATACTGAAGTCAGTGGTGGCTCATAACCACGCATTTGAGGTATTTTGCAAGCAGCTCTTTTATGAACCCATCTTTACTGGAATGTCTTTTGCTTCTATTATTATGCAGTTGGCACTATTAATTATCATACACTGTATACCAAGTATCTGTTACACACATAAAAATGTAATTTAAAGTGTACTTTATGAATGATGCTGTGCTGTTTTCTTTTAGTCAGATGCTGTAACATCAAAATCTGAGCTATCTTGCCTCAAAGAAACAAAGAATAAAGGAAGATTAGATTTACAAGTTCCGCCACTGACAAGGTCTTTAGAGATGGAGCTCAAAATCTATTTTGACAAGATTAGAACATGTAATGGTGTGTGTTCTTTTCAGTTGAACCATCCTTAGCAATTTGAGGCAGCAACAGACACTAGAATCTGAATGACTGAGCACTGCGTCTCCAGAATACAATTGCAGCACTTTATACTCGGTAGTTTATTTGACTCTACTTTAACTAGTGGTCAATTACTGTACATTGAGAAAGCAGCCAGCAGAGATGAATTTATCTATGAAGTGGGGAAATCTAAATTCATAATAATGTTACCAATACTGGATATAATGTTTTGAACAATTTAATTTAATAGAGTATGCTGAACTGTGAACCAATTTACTTTGATAGAAAGGTTAATAAAATATTTATCTCGGATTTGCATATGATAGGAACACTATGTATTTCTTTTTTTCTGTGGTAGTAATGAATATGCAACAGAATGTGGAAAAGAAAACAACCTGCGCAAATATCCAGGCAGATCCTCATAAGATATCAAAGTGGTACGAAGTTTGGCAGCTTGTTTTAAGTGTTTAGCCATGTGAAATTCTGCTCTTTACAGCATGACAGTATCATTGAGTCACAACTGGTATCAGTCAACTTATACAATTAACTTGGTGTTCCATTTGTATGGATATAAAACGAAATGATCATACAAACTGAGGACTGTTTGAAACCCCAAGCACCCACTTGTAACGCCAAGGAGAGAGGGGTTCCCCTAGTGCAAAATTTAAACGCAGGGTGTATCATAATTGACATTTTCACAATCTTTAAATTTAGATAAATTTATTTAGGTGTCGCCAAGGAACGGCAACTAATATAGGAAGGTGGGAGGGAAAGGGGCACCAAATGATACGTCGCTTGTGGCCAGAAATGGAGGGGAGGGGGAGCCAAATGCTATGCTGTTTGCGTGGAAAAGTGTTCTCCTACCGTGCCTGCATAGACTCTGTTATAGAGAAAGCAAGTGGTATACTTGGTTTATTGGCGGGGCACTTAAGACAACGCTGTCTGTCTACAAAGGAGATAAATCGTATAAAATATTTGCGTGTTCCATTTTAGAATATTCTTCAAGTGAGTGATGCCGATGCCACATATGCCTCCTACAGGAAATGATGTACATTTACAAGGAAGGGTAAAATGTCTGATCCATCGGACAACAATTCCATGAAAGCGTAACGAGCGAGATTACACTAACTGTCAGAGATCGGAAATTTGGCAGAACGCCTGTTTAAATATGTTAAATCGGTCTTCAACTAAAACGTGAAACTGTATGATTTACATCTTCGTGACTGAAATGTCACAGTTCCATGTAGTATTTTTAAAAAATACAAATGCCTATTTTCCAAAGTTAATGTCCACTGTTGTCTTTCTCATTATTATTTGTTCCTTTAGTTAAAAAAATTAAGTGTCACAGTAAAAAGAGTATGTCCCTGTATAATTTGCGCAAACATGGTTGACACTCGGCACGATGCCTGATGGGAGCAACTGTAAATGGTAAATGCCTTTAAGGTCGCTCCTATCAGCCACCGCGCCGGAGTGTCAACTTTTTTTGCGCGTTTAATGCTTTGCTTCCAGTTAGACCAAACCTCTTTTAAAAACAACAACGAGTGGCGGAGATACATTGTGGTTTTACTACTATTCTAAATTTATCTTTCTTTCAGTTTTCATTGCAATTTTTGTGCAAGGTAAGGAGTAACATGCCGAAATTCAGGGTTTCTTTCCACAAATAAACGTCAAGGTTACTAATATTTACGGGTTCAACGTATTTTTCACTGATTGGTGTGACTGACAGGGTGGTCATTACTAAACTATTAGTCGTGGTTGCAAAATTTTACAAAAAGTGGAAAAATAGGTAGAAGCCAACCTCAAGGAAGATCAGTCTGGATTCCAGAAAAATGTAGTCTCATAGAAGATAAGTTACGGAAAGGCAAATCTACGTTTATAGCACATGTAGACTCATAGAAAGCTTTTGACAGTATTGACTGGAATAATCTCTCATAATTTTGAGGGTAGCTGGGGTAAAATGCAGGAAACGAAAGGTTGTTTACAACTTCACAAAAACTGGACAGCTCTTATAAAGAGTCGAGGGGCATGATAAGGAGGCAGTGGTTGAGAAGGGAGTGAGACACAGTTGTAGCCAATCGCGATGTTATTCAGTCTGCACATTGAGCAAGCAGTAAAGGAAACCAAAGAAAAATTTGGAGTAGGAATTAAAGTCCAGGGAGAAGAAATAAAAACTTTGAGGTCTACTAATGGCATTATATGATTCTTGAGTTTCTCCCGGCGTATTTGATAGTCAAAATATCCACGGGTGTGCTGCCGGTCTACAGTGTCCAACGGGCACAATATTTCGGCGATCATACATGTCGCCATCATCAGGTGAACTGACGGACTGAGCTCCTCGGTTTGAGGAAGGCCGGCGTGTACCAGACTCCGTGTCAATGTGGCAAGTCGTATATTGGTCAGAGGATCGATGCCGTGAACACCAGAGGCACACTCGCCTGATGTATCCGAGCAAGTCGGCGGTCGCTGAACATTGTTTGTCGGCAAATCACGCCATGGAATATGACCGCACGAGGATTCTGGTACAGACGTCGAGATACTGGGACAGCGTTGTTAGAGAGGCCATCGAAATTCGCACCAATGACGACCTCATAAACCGTGACTGTGGCTATAATCTTAGCAAGGCTTGGGAACCAGCGATCGGGTTAATCAAGAGTAAATCGAGCAAACGTATAGTTGTGACGACCACGGCGGACAGAGCCATCACTCCGACGTCATCTCAGACGCCGTCGCAATCTGTTCCACCGCGCGACCGTGGCGCGGGGCGCGGACGGCGGAGGGAGCGCGCCGCGGGCGGAGGGTATTTAAATCGGCCGCCGCCGCGACCGAACCCAGTTCCCTCTGAGCAGCCATAGCGTACGGATCTCCGTGCCGGCACGTTCACAGGAGCTCAGTCCGTCAGTTCACCTGATGATGGCGACATGTATGATCGCCGAAATATTGTGCCCGTTGGACACTATAGACCGGCAGCACACCCGTGGATATTTTGACTAATGGCATTATAATTCTCTGAGAAACAGCAAAGGTGTTGGAACAGCAGTTGAACAGAATGGACCAGGCCTTGAAAGGAAGTTGTACGATGAAAATCAACAAAAGCAAAAAAAGTATAATGGAACATAGTCAAATTAAACTGGGTGATGGCGAGGGAATTCGATTAGGGAACAAGACACTTAAAGTAGTGGATGAGTTTTGCTATTATGGCAACAAAATAACTGATGGTGGCCGAAATAAGAGAGGATATAAAATACTGACCGGCAATGGCAAGAAAAGCATTTCTGAAGGAGAGAATTTTGTTGACATCGAATATAGATTTAAGTGTCAGGACGTCTTTCCTGAAAATATTTGTAAGAAGTGTAGCCATGCATGGAAGTGAAACTTGGATGATAATCAGCATAGACAAGAAGAGAATAGAAGGTTTAATAGGAAAATCTCTTACTAGCTTGCTGTATAGGCCTAAATGAACAACCTTATGGTAAGTTGTTGTACATTTAGTTAAAGTTGGGAAGGAAGGTCGTTTAGAAGGTTAGGACTGTTGTTATTGTGCCTGAAGATTAATTACAGAGCACATTCTGTTGTGGTTGTTCTATTTATCTATTTCCTGCAGCGACGACAGCTGCAGAACTACGCTTGTCATCATTGCAAATACAGCAGACTGCTGTGCCTCACTCATTTCCAAGGATTATCAATGATGCGAACATGATATATTGCAATAGTGTCAATATATATTGAATCTTTTTGAAATAGCATTTTGTTGAGTTGGTTAAGTATCAGAATCTGAAATGAATGTCGGTAGCACATAGAATCACTTACTAATGACTAATCTTTTGCATGATGTAGAGTCAGTATGCGATATAATAAATTCCTGTTTTAACTCCAAGTAATCGGAATACTGATTCAGTAGACGTTGGCACTGAATCGAGATTTAAGATTTCATCTAGTCGGGAGTTTGACAACTACAGTAGAGCAGATGTATAGTTTATTCGTAACACACACATTCACCGAACTCCCGCAACTTCTCTGCAAAATATGTGAGCAGTCAGTGAATTACAAAAAGAAATACGAGTATTTCATTTCTCAGCATATCAGTCCAACTGAAGGCTACTGGGAAGAAGATTCCTTTGCTAACCATGGCAATTGCAACACTGAGTCAACAATCACAATTGGCATTTCACGTACGTAAAGAAATTATTGATGTTGGAATTCCTTTGTGGAAATTGCAGACATTAAGACAGTTCTTCAAAATACTTCAAAAAGTATTCGGACAGATCAGTACCCAGTGAGACATGTTGGCGACAATGTTGCTGAAATGAATGTTGCAATGAAGTATTAATCATCAAGAGGAACAAAGAAACAATCTGGATTTCAGTTGATGAGTCAACTGATCCTGTGGTCACTTTTATTGCCAGTTTCATTGCTGGACCATTAGATCCTTCAGAAAAGCATTCTTGCTTACAACTGTATTCTGGAAAAAGTTAACAATTCTGCTAGTGCACAGTTATTTACAAATTCATTACTGTTACTTGGCCTGAACAAATTCAAAATGACAGTATATTGCTGTTCACTTCAGATGCTACCTGTACTATACAAGAGAAAGACTGGGTAAAATGTAAAAGTGCTACTCCCAACCGTGATTCATGTGACTTGTGTAGCACATACTTCTCACAGAGTGTCACAAGAGATATGAAACTTGTTTGAACCTGATGTCAACTAAGTAACTACTACACATGTCCCGATTTGGCTGGGACAGTTCTGATTTTTGGAGTCCAGTCTCCTTGTCCCCAATGTGCTCTTCTGGGATGCCTCAATGTTCCAGTTTTTAGAAATCAAATCAAATTCTCAGTCATATGAGGTTTCAACACACGGATTTTTATATTTTTTGCAAGTATCTATACTTTATTTTGATATAATGTCCCTAATATAACATACCATGATACACCTGTGTTATGAAATACCTTCACACAGTCTACTTGATGATGCGTTCAAGTTCGAGATCTTTGGTAAGACTTGCACTCAAGTTAGTATTACTGAGCTGGATGTAGTTAGCGATAACCCTAAGGCTTTCACGTGTATTTTGTTAGCATGAATATTGTAGGACTTACCATGCAGCGGCATTGAAGGCTGTATGTTACAGTTTTAGACGCTGGAGACTTCACGATTTAAGAATCAATACAACAAAAAAACCTAAAGCCAGATTCATGTTTAACGTTATAAGAAGTGCTGTAATCAAACTTGAATGTGAGGGGTGTTATAAACGTTTTTAAGTTCACTGAAACCATGTGTGAATTTTACGATATCAGGGCTCTAACCATTGAACAGTGGACATTTCATTGCAGCAATTTGTCACATCTCAGCAAATACATAAATGGAACATAGAAAAACTTGCACTGATATGTGATGTTTCAGCGATTCACATTCAGACATACACCTTATGAAAATATTTCTAAGACTGGGGAATTTGTGTTATATATTCCCAGTACAACTGCAGCATTCAAGTGTCTATTTTCTTTGCTGAATAAGATACAGAGATCAAAACTCAAATGAAAGTAGAGACTTTGAAAACAATAATGATGGTGAAAGTTAATTTTAAATACAGCTGTTGGTTGTTCAGCTACTTCTTAAACTTAAAAGGAAGCATGTATCCACCAAACGAAATTCGTTCATTGCAGTGGCAGAATGAATAACTGTGTGTTAAAATCCGTGTGTAGTTACCTAAGTAAGAGTTTCTCCTTGTAACTAATGTTTAGGATTAAAGTGGATTATAATTATATGTTGTTGTTGTTGTTGTCTTCAGTCCTTAGACTGGTTTGATGCAGCTCTCCATGCTACTCTATCCTGTGCAGGCTTCTTCATCTCCCAGTACTTCTGCAACCTACATCCTTATGAATCTGTTTAGTGTATTCATCTCTTGGTCTCCCTCTACGACTTTTACCCTCCACGCTGCCCTCCAATGCTAAATTTGTGATCCCTTGATGCCTCAGAACATGTCCTACCGACTGGTCCCTTCTTCTTGTCAGGTTGTGCCACAAACTCCTCTTCTCCCCAATTCTATTCAATACCTCCTCATTAGTTTTGTGATCTACCCATCTAATCATCTAATCTTCAGCATTCTTCTGTAGCACCACATTTCGAAAGCTTCTATTCTCTTCTCGTCCAAACTATTTATAGTCCATGTATCACTTCCATACATGGGTACACTCCATACAAATACTTTCAGAAACGTCTTCCTCACACTTAAATCTATACTCGATGTTAACAAATTTCTCTTCTTCAGAAACGCTTTCCTTGCCATTGCCAGTCTACATTTTATATTCTCTCTACTTCGACCATCATCAGTTATTTTGCTCCCCAAATAGCAAAACTCCTTTACCACTTTAAGTGCCTCATTTCCTAATCTAATTCCCTCAGCATCACCCGACTTAATTCGACTACATTCCATTATCCTCGTTTTGCTTTTCTTGATGTTCATCTTATATCCTCCTTTCAAGACACTGTCCATTCCATTCAACTGCTCTTCCAAGTCCTTTGCTGTCTCTGACAGAGTATAATGTCATCGGCGAACCTCAACGTTTTTATTTCTTCTCCATGGACTTTAATACCTACTCCGAATTTTTCTTTTGTTTCCTTTATGCTTGCTCAATATACAGACTGAATAACATCGGGGACAGGCTACAACCCTGTCTCACTCCCTTCCCAACCGCTGCTTCCCTTTCATGCCCCTCAACTCTTATAACTGCCATCTGGTTTCTGTGCTAATTGTCAACAGCCTTTCGTTCCCTGTATTTTGCCCCTGCCACCTTTAGAATTTGAAAGAGAGTATTCCAGTCAACATTGTAAAAAGCTTTCTCTAAGTCTACAAATGCTAGAAACATAGGTTTGCCTTTCCTTAATCTATTTTCTAGGATAAGTCGTGGGGTCAGTATTGCCTCACGTGTTCCACCATTTCTGCTGAATCCAAACTGATCCTCGGTGAGGTCGGCTTCTACCAGTTTTTCCATTTGTCTGTAAAGAATTCGCGTTAGTATTTTGCAGCTGTGACTTATTAAACTGATAGTTCGGTAATTTTCACATCTGTCAACACCTGCTTTCTTTGGGATTGGAATTATTATATTCTTCTTGAAGTCTGTGGGTATTTCGCCTGTCTCATACATCTTGCTCACCAGATGGTAGAGTTTTGTCAGGCCTGGCTCTCCCAAGGCCGTCAGTAGTTCTAATGGAATGTTGTCTACTCCCTGGGCCTTGTTTCGACTTAGGTCTTTTAGTGCTCTGTCAAACTCTTCATGCAGTATCGTATCTCCCATTTCATCTTCATCTGCATCCTCTTCCATTTCCATAATATTGTCCTCAAGAACATCGCCCCTGTATAGACCCTCTATATAATCCTTCCACCTTTCTGCTTTCCCTTCTTTGCTTAGAACTGGGTTTCCATCTGAGCTCTTGATATTCATACAAGTGGCTCTCTTTTCTCCAAAGGTCTCTTACTTTTGCTGTAGGCAGTATCTATCTCACCCCTGCTGAGATAAGCCTCTACATCCTTACATTTGTCCTCCAGCCATCCATGCTTAGCCATTTTGCACTTCCTGTCGATCTCATTTTTGAGACGTTTGTATTCCTTTTTGCCTGCTTCATTTACTGCCTTTTTAAATATTTTCTCCTTTCATGAATTAAATTCAATATTTCTTGTATTACCCAAGGATTTCTACTCGCCTGATAATTATATAGCAACTGTGAATATTTTAGTTTATGTTTGTTATGCTATCATTTGGTGCATGCTATTAATTTCGTTATAAGCTTTAATTACACATAACAATTGCAGAACATTGTTGCATTCTAAGCAATGAGCAATTATAAAATAGACCCCAGCTTCAACTCCCAGAAATACGGTCAACTTTTGTCAACAAATTGATTTCCTGTACGCAGACCTTTTTGAAAGCCCCACCAAATACTTGGACATTTAAAGAGAATTTGCACCTCGTAGACCTACGGGAATTCCAGGAAGGTGCATACTGAGAATGACACTCAAATTGATTGCTGAACAAGATTGACAATATTTTCTGGTGGCATTGCGGAGTACATACGCAACAGACTATAACACTCAAAGACAAGAATGAATTGATTCTAACCACACTCCAAATATACAAAATACTTCAAAGAACACATCTAGGAAAGACGACAATTGCACACAACAGATTAATGCTTGGAGACAGGCTAGCAGCAATGGAACTCTTTAGTCATCTGACAGCATGATCAGCTGTACTTTGGCAGACTGAAAAGGAGAGCATGACTGAACTGTTTCTTCGCCAAACTCTTATGACTGGTTGTTGTAACTGGTTGCTTCTGGAGGATAACTGGGCTGTTTCTTGCAAATAAGAGAGTAATTTGGTATCTCCTTAATTAATCCAATATTGACAGAGCTACTGGGGAGTCCTAAGGTCTTGCCCATAATAGTAGTGATAGCTGTGGTCAGTATCTTATTGTTTCGAAAGCTGTGGGACTTCCTTGGCCATCTCTTATGACAGTGACTGATTCTGGAATTTGGTGTCATCTTCTGTGTCTTGTAACTGTTGGCTGTCCTCTATTATGTTTTCTGTTTATAACTCAGATTGCAGCATGTCGTTTTTATGTGAAATCATTGTTGACTGATTATGCAGTGGTAACTCAGCTAACCAAAGTGTCCAATAGAGAGGGCAGTTCGCTGATTCAAAGAGCCAGATCTCTCTAAAGAGTGGATGATGTACGATTAAAAAAAAATGAATGGTAGGTCATCTGATTTCAAGATGCATCTCTGGTGCCTATAATGGGTGGGACGAAAATTTTGCACTAGGCTGCTGCAGCGGCGCCCCACCCTACATCTACAAGAAAACGTTTCCCAGGCTACAAAAAATCTGTTATAAACCACGTGCAAAAGTGGATTTGCATACCATATTAGTACTTGAAGCTCTTCTCATCCATGAAAACCGAAAATAAAGACAGGTACTGTTTAATTTTTCAGTTTATTGGCTGTCAGGCAGTACCCATTCACCTATCTCAACAGTAGTACTAATTAGGACGATATGAAAGTAAGCACAACACTCAGTCTCCGAGAGGAAAAAGAAAATCTTTAATTCAATTGGGAATCAAACCTGGGTCCCTTCGCTTTACCTTTCGTCACATTCACTGCGCACCTAGCGAGGCAAACGAGACATATGTGCTTCAGTACGATACATTAAGGCGGAAAACACTAGCAGCATCGCGTTTTCGTGCTTGATTTCGGAAGAATACACTCCTGGAAATGGAAAAAAGAACACATTGACACCGATGTGTCAGACCCACCATACTTGCTCCGGACACTGCGAGAGGGCTGTACAAGCAATGATCACACGCACGGCACAGCGGATACACCCAGGAACCGCGGTGTTGGCCGTCGAATGGCGCTAGCTGCGCAGCATTTGTGCACCGCCGCCGTCAGTGTCAGCCAGTTTACCGTGGCATACGGAGCTCCATCGCAGTCTTTAACACTGGTAGCATGCCGCGACAGCGTGGACGTGAACCGCATGTGCAGTTGACGGACTTTGAGCGAGGGCGTATAGTGGGCATGCGGGAGGCCGGGTGGACGTACCGCCGAATTGCTCAACACGTGGGGCGTGAGGTCTCCACAGTACATCGATGTTGTCGCCAGTTGTCGGCGGAAGGTGCACGTGCCCGTCGACCTGGGACCGGACCGCAGCGACGCACAGATGCACGCCAAGGCCGTAGGATCCTACGCAGTGCCGTAGGGGACCGCACCGCCACTTCCCAGCAAATTAGGGACACTGTTGCTCCTAGAGTATCGGCGAGGACCATTCGCAACCGTCTCCATGAAGCTGGGCTACGGTCCCGCACACCGTTAGGCCGTCTTCCGCTCACGCCCCAACATCGTGCAGCCCGCCTCCAGTGGTGTCGCGACAGGCGTGAATGGAGGGACGAATGGAGACGTGTCGTCCTCAGCGATGAGAATCGCTTCTGCCTTGGTGCCAATGATGGTCGTATGCGTGTTTGGCGCCGTGCAGGTGAGCGCCACAATCAGGACTGCATACGACCGAGGCACACAGGGCCAACACCCGGCATCATGGTGTGGGGAGCGATCTCCTACACTGGCCGTACACCACTGGTGATCGTCGAGGGGACACTGAATAGTGCACGGTACATCCAAACCGTCATCGAACCCATCGTTCTAGCATTCCTAGACCGGCAAGGGAACTTGCTGTTCCAACAGGACAATGCACGTCCGCATGTATCCCGTGCCACCCAACGTGCTCTAGAAGGTGTAAGTCAACTACCCTGGCCAG
The DNA here is from genome assembly GCF_021461385.2 of Schistocerca piceifrons. Taxonomy (NCBI): domain Eukaryota; kingdom Metazoa; phylum Arthropoda; class Insecta; order Orthoptera; family Acrididae; genus Schistocerca; species Schistocerca piceifrons. The sequence goes on from NC_060141.1 coordinate 261,944,738, forward strand.
CAAGATCTCCGGATCTGTCCCCCATTGAGCATGTTTGGGACTGGATGAAGCGTCGTCTCACGCGGTCTGCACGTCCAGCACGAACGCTGGTCCAACTGAGGCGTCAGGTGGAAATGGCATGGCAAGCCGTTCCACAGGACTACATCGAGCATCTCTACGATCGTCTCCATGGGAGAATAGCAGCCTGCATTGTTGCGAAAGGTGGATATACACTGTACTAGTGCCGACATTGTGCATGCTCTGTTGCCTGTGTCTATGTGCCTGTGGTTCTGTCAGTGTGATCATGTGATGTATCTGACCCCAGGAATGTGTCAATAAAGTTTCCCCTTCCTGGGACAATGAATTCACGGTGTTCTTATTTCAATTTCCAGGAGTGTATATCAAATTTCATAAGCTCAATAAATGGTTACATACTTTTGAGTGAGTTGCTACTTCTTAGCTTTTAACTTAGCATCACACTCGGAATGTGTTGCCAGCGATTAAAAAGCTGCTGACTTCACCCAAAGTGCAGTCAGAGTGTATCGCAGAGTGATCCAGACATCATTCCCCTCACAACAGCTCAGGCTCCCCACCACTTTCACCGATCAGACCATCTTACTAGCTCACTGCTCTCCACTGTAAAGGGACACCCTCCTCTAGAGTTACTTTTCCTCGGCAGAAGTAGTCGATACCAAAAATACTTTTTTCGAATTTTGGATAGGTTAATATTATCTCAGCTGAGTTTCTAAAAGATTTTCATATGATTTTGTACAGGATGTATTATATTTCAAGCTAAAATCCACAAAAAGAAATTACTTTATTTTCTTTATTACAATCGATATTGGCAGAGCTACTGGATAGTCATTAGGACCTGCCATAATGGTAGTGATAGTTGTGATCAGTATCTTACTGTCTCAGAAGCTGTGGGAATTCTTTGGACTTCTCTGGTGACAGTGACTGATATGAACTCGCTCTGAATGTACAGTTGGAATTATTATTTAGAAACATTTGAAATTACGAAATACATGGCACACTTAAAATTTCTATTATTAATTACTCAATTTAGTGCAATTCATAAAATTTATTCCTGGATTCGTTTGTAAAATAATAATTGAAATTAACAGAAATTCATTTGTCAAGAGATTTTGTAAGCCCTTTGGAATATTGTTGTTACTGCAGAGTGAAGCAGTGGTGGACTTGCCTCTGATGTGATCGGACATGTTTTTATTTTTCGTGAGAATGGTGTAATCTTCGGCTTTGTTGAAGTGGAAATTGTAAAGACAATGTGATACAGAAAAATTGAGAGAATAAAATTCTGAGCAAAAAAAAAAAAAAAAAAAAATTACACTGCAGGCTTACTTCAGCATTATTTTGTCAATTGGAACTATGAGAACGTATAATGTCAAATATTTCAGCTTAAAGAATTAGCCCCTAGACGTGAAGAAGTGGAGCCAATGGCGAGAAAAGAAGATAAGTAAAACGTCCCTTATTGGAGAAACAGCTGCAACATCTTGGCTGTAAAACTCAACAAAAAGAGCATCGTCTGAACATGGAAGAAATATTGGGTACCAGTGATGTAATCAAAGGAAGAACGACTGTGGAAACCAGCACAAAACTTGGAAATAATAAAGTAAGTCCATCAAATAGTTATAGTGACAAACGTGATTCCGCAAACAATGTCATTCAGAAACATATGAGTCCAGATAATAATTACAAACAACAACAGCCGTGCACTGTAAATTTTTCGCGCGTGTCGCATCCTAAACAAAGAAATGTGATTAAAAAATCAGTCGACTGGCCTCAAGTGTCCAAAAAAGAACAAAAAGTGTTAATTTTTGCGGATAATCATGGACGTCAGATAGCAGAAAAGGTAGCAGATACACAAACTAACGCAGGTGTCCAAGCCTTTGTCAAACCAGGAGCAGGCATTGCAGAAGTGACAAAAACAGTGGTAATATCGTGTGAAAACCTTAACCCAAAAGACTGTGTCGTAATCTGTGCAGGTGCAAATGATGTTGCCAGAGATAAAGGTAGTGAACTCACCACTGTTCTTGAAAGTGTGCTAGCCAAATTAGGCAACACAAATGTAGCTGTTGTAAGTCAACCACACAGATAAGACCTACCTTCTTGGTCACATGTTAATAAATTAATAGAAAGAGTAAACAAAGAGATAGATGCTGTGCGCAAAAAGTTTCTGTATGTGAACTTAATAAATGTAAGCATGTTAGACTGGTCCATGCATACCAGCCATGGCCTTCATTTAAATCAGAGTGGGAAACAATTTTTGGTTGAAGAAATCTGTCGCCTAGCAAATTTGAGTCACACTAGGCATAATATTGAAGCAGTCCAAGCACTTTAGACAAATGGTCATAAAGAAAGATGCGATGTCTTATAAAAAGGGCGAAAGACATTTTTTAGGGAAGTAGACTGTATCACAAAAAAATGTGATGCAGAATTAAATTGCAAATGCACACTGAAGACTGTACACCAGAATGTACAGTCATTAACAAACAAAGTTGATGAAATAAATGTACTCCTCAGTAGTGAATGGAAAGATGTTTCAGTGTTATGTTTCTGTGAGCATTGGTTACAAAATGAGTATTTTCATTACTTAAAAATGTTGCATTTTAACCTTGCAAACTGCTTTTGTAGAATGGAGTCAAATATGATGGAACTTGTATATATGTAAAAGAAAATGTAGCATCTGTTTGCAAACTTTGAAATCTCAGCTGTTGAGTTAATGTCTGAAAAAAACTATTATTTTATGTGTGTATAGATCTCGTGTTAGCAACGTAAGTGCCTTTTTTTTCCAAAAAATTGGACCTTGCAAACTTAAGACAACTGGGAAAACAGTGGTACTATGTGGTGATTTTAATATTGATTTTCTGTGCCATAGCCCTCACAGGGAAACGTTTTTAAATATTATAAAAGCCTGCAATCTTTGTGTGACTGTTAATTCTCCGGCACATGTAACAAAAACTAGTGTCACTTTCCTTGATCAGGTATCTGTAAACATGGACAGGTGTACATCAGAAAACTCGGCTGTAGTGACCACCTTTCAAAATTACTGACCATACCTGTAAATCACATTCGACCAGTATAGAAAATGTTATCCATAAAAGGATTTATAGTAGGAAAAATATGGAATACTTCCAGTTCCTAATCAGTGAACAACCTTGGAGAGAAGTATGATACCTCTATTACCAACGAAAAGGTGGAAAACTTTTTGAACATTTTCAAGCATAACTTTGACATAGCTTTTCCACAAAGGAAAGTGATTTACAAAAGCACAGATAGATTCAAAAACTGGATTACAACATGCGTTAAACTATCTTGTAAAAGGAAGTGGGAACTTTTCCTGCAGTCAAAAACTCACAGGAGTCCAGAATTTATTAAAAAAAAATACAAGCTAGTTTTGAGACATGTCATAAAAGCGGCAAAAATTAAGAAAAATGACAAATATATTATGAAGTAATCCAATAAAACTAAGTCCATGTGGATAGCTGTGCAGGATCTTATGGGGAAGAAGACAACTCACAAAAATATTGTGATATCACATGATGGCAAGAATGTCACTGACCCTAGGGCAGCTGCAAACAGTTTCAATTCTTATTATTCAACTGTTGCTGGAAAATTAGTAAAGGAAAAATTTGGAAATCCACCTAATACAACATGGAAAGGACTTTCATCTATTGAAATAAATAATATATCCATGTACCTCAGTCCAGTAAGCCCAATAGAGCCCCTAAATACCATTAGTTCACTGAAGAGTAAGTATTCATCTGGTATTGATGATATTCCAGATTATATTATAAAAATAACAGCAAGACAAATACTTTCGCCTTTATTGGTCATATGCAATTCATCCTTATCATCTGGAGTCTTCTCTTAGCAACTGAAAATGGCAAAAGTAATACCCCTATATGAAAAAGGTGATCATAAATGTATGGCTAACTATAGGCTTGTATCTCTATTGTCAGGGTTTTCGAAAATTATTGAAAAAGTTTTCCTTTCAAAACTAATTACATTCTTCGACAAGAATAATATTATTTCTGGATGTCAACATGGCTTCAGACCACAGCAACCAGCTGAAACAGCCACTTTCAATCTGATAAACCATGTCTTAAATGCAGTGGACAACCACAGAAATATCTCAGGTTTATTCTTGGACCTAACAAAAGCTTGTGATGTGATTGATCATTCTGTACTCCTGAGGAAGCTTGACTGGTATGGTGTAAGAGGTGTGACAAATCAGTGGATTAAACCATATTTGGAATATCGCTCTCAGGTAACTGAAATTAAGTACATGGAAGGAAATGAACTTCAGGTACACATTTCAGAATCATGGGGACTAAGTCATGGTGTTCCACAGGGCTCCATTTTAGGTAACTTTCTTTTTTGGTCTACATTAATGATTTCCCATCCCACATTAGGGATTCTGAACCAGTACTGTTTGCAGATGACACCAGTCTATTGATTGAAGGGAATAAAGAAGAAAATCTTACTGCATCTGCAAAAGATAGTACAAAAGGAGTGTCTGAATGGTTTACCAGAAACAGGCTAATAGTTAATCCCCAAAAAACAGTACTCATGAATTTCCACATTGATCAAAATAAAAATCCGGCACAACATTTAATATGTATAGACAACCAAACATTGGTGCTGTAAATTTCTTGGGATTCATATCCAGGAAAATCTCATATCACATCCCTAAATTCAAAACTAGCAAAAATGGGCTATGTAGTAAGAATTCTCTCCAACATACTAGTGCAGAAACACTTAGGGCTGTATACTTAGCTTGTGTACATTCAGGACTGAAGTATGGTATCATTTTCTGGGGAAATGTACACCAGTCCATAACAATTTTCAGGAAACAAAAGGCAATTATAAGAATAATGTGTAGGAGTAATTTCACTACATAAAGGAAAACACTTGAGTGGATTTTATACTGTGTTTGAACACTTTTATTGTGCCGCACAAACACAATACATACATACGTTAACTGGGGAAGTGAACACTGGTTGTTTTCTCCAAAGAACCTCGCTCGCAAAGAGAATATTTTAGTGTCCTGTCGACTATCGACTTGTCACTCCCACAAAGGAAATAAGCGAGCAGCAGAAAACCATGCGATAAAAGAAAAAAAAGAAGCAATCCCCAAAACAAAGCAAACTGTAGTACACAAAGCATTTGGTAGTGGCTAATGCACAACTGTTTGCTACGGTTGGCAGTGGTAGTTCAAGACTGACCTCTACCAGTATCTTACGCAACTACAGTTCAGAACAGTGCCCATAATACCTGCATGCACAACTTTTATTTACAAAGCAGTTAGACTATGTACTGAACTGATTACTGTGATGACATAAGCCGTTTTCTACCTTTTTTTCGATGAGCTGTGACAGATATTCTTACTCTGTCTTTAATGAAAGCCACGGCAAACGAATAAATGTGCGAGTTCTAGCGGAAATTTTAATTATAAGAGAAGTTTTTCAGACCGCCCTGATCGAGCTTGGCAGTGACTATATGTTTGACATCGTATTCTCGTAAATCACTGAGTAGACCTAAAAGTGAGCGAATACATTTTTTGAATCCTTTCTGAAAAGGTTACAAATGTCTTGATGATCCAATGACCATGCTCTCACAGCATTTGTAGAATTTGCACAGACATTGTTCTTGTGCTTTGAATCGATTAACGAATCCACATGCCATATGTTTATTGCTTTCAAACGTCCTTGATTTGAGGACATGTAAAGTATTATCAACCAGCTATATGAAGTCACTAACGTGTCTTTCTTCTGGCACTAAATACCGAACCACCTGAGAAGTTGTGTGAGATAGCAATTCAGCTATAAACGCACTCTGTGTCTGCCTCTGCTCTTAACGGTGATGTGTTGCTGAGTTAAATTTGGGCACATTTCACCTCGCCACTATCTAAAGGAAAAGGTCTCTCGAACACAGACTTCGTCACTGCCTTTTATTCTACGATAATGCCTTCCTCCAGCAAATGATTCCGTAGCAGATTCGGAAAATGTGGGACAGCTACACACGTTTCTGTGTGTTGCTAGGATGAGGCAGACAACTAATTACATGTGTCACACCAAGCTCGTTGCAAACGGAAATGTGTTTTGTCCCCATGTCTGCCACCCAAAATGCAACATTATACTAATTACTGGTTAAGCTGACAATAAAAAAAGTGAATTAGTCGTGTGTACTGGAACAAGGGCGGTATGGCCTCAGTTTACATTGTTGCCAGATGTATCCAAGATGGCGACGATGACGTCATCCAAGATGGCAGCATGTAGACTTGGCACCAGTGCATGACATCATCCAGGACTGCGGTCATGACGTCTTTCAATATGGCTGATTTTGATGCCAAGTTTGAATTTTGGCGGAAAGATAGGTCACTTGGGCTACCTCCACTAACCTAACCCCCTCCCCCAGAAAAATGGTGGGGATTTCAAAGTCCAACAGGATAATGAATCACACCACTGTTATCTCTACTAAGCTAAGAAAATCGCAATAAAATAGGTCACTTGGGCTACCCCCGCCAACCTAAGTCACCCTACTGCCACTTCTTCCTATAAACTGGCGCCAAGTTTGAATTAAGGCAGTAAACAAAGGTTAATTTGCTTATCTCTACTAAGCTAAGAAAATCGCGGAAAGATAGCTCACTTGGCCTACACCCACCAACCACAGTCACCCAACAACCACTTCCTCCTAGAAACTGGCGCCAAGTTTGAATTTTGGTGCTAAAGAAGGGTCACTTGGGCTTTCTCTACCAACGTAAGAAAATCGCAGGAAGATAGGTCACTTGGGCTACCCCCACTAACCTAAGTCACCTGATCGCCCCCTCTTCCTAGGAACTAGTGCCAAGTTTGAATTCTGTTGGTAAAGGAAGGTCACTTGGGGTTTCTCTACCACCCTAACAAAATTGTGGGAAACAATGCTCACCTCCACTAACCTAAGTCACCCGACCGCCACCTCTTCCTAGGGATTGGTGGGAATTGGACTCAGCCTGCACTGTCTGCTGGAGAGAGGGAGGAGTGTACGTTATTTATTTTGGAACAGTTCATTTATGGATGGAATATATTCATCGCAGTGATACAGAACACACGCTCTGACAGCATACAGACCTGCAAACTGCTCCTAAGTAACTCATATATAATGCTCTACGCATACGCTTGCCAATTGTAAACTGCCGAAATAACGCATTGCACAGCTGACAGACATACAAACCACTCGTAAATAATGCTATACATTTACGGCCAGAGAGCCAAACAACTCGTAAATTGTCAAAATAATAATCCATCTAAAATACTCTGCAAATATGCTTGCTAATCGTGAAATATCTAAATCATGCACCAGTCTTTATTTAAACAATTAGAGACAGCACCACCATCCAGTGTGTTCGCCAGGAGGTCCGCACTCCAACTGACCCAGTACACACAACAACCAGCAGAGGGCACTGTCGTCCAAGATGGCAACCATGACATCAGCTGATGATGCAAGTACAATTATCCAAGATGGCCTCAAACAGTGTGTTCACCACAAGGTCTTGGACCTAGTACTCAGTATCACCACCAGAGAGCACTGTCGTCCATTTCATGATGTAACCCAAGATTTGGGGGTAAATGGCGAGAAAACGACTCTGCCTGTGCTGAATATGAGTTTTTATTTTGCAGGCAGTGTCTCCACCATGAGATCTAGACTCCAACTGATCTAGTACACAATACTGCTACCAGAGGGTGCTGTCATCCCTCCTGTGACATAATCCAAGATGGTGGTCTGTAGGGGGAAAATGGCGCGAAAATGACTCAGCCTGCGCTGGGCTGCTGGGGAGAGTAAGGAAGGAGTGCACTCTATTTATTTTGGGATATTTTATTTAGGGATGGAGTGTATTTATCACACTGACACAAAACACTCGCCCTGGTGTGCTTGGGGTCACAATACACAGTCTGCAGACAAGCAAACAACTCCTACTTTACCGAAATAATTTCAGTACAGACGTGCAGACTCCTCCTAAATAATGCAGCACAGTGATGTGTAGGCACGGTCAGTAATCATAAACTGTCCAAATAACGCATAGCACAGCCTACAGACCCGCTCACAAAATAATGCAATCAACACACACAAGCACCATCTACCACCCCCTGTCTACTAGAGCCGGCCATGGTGGCCGAGCAGTTCTAGGCGCTTCAGTCTGGAACTACACGACTGCTATGGTCACAGGTTCGAATCCTGCCTCGGGCATGGATGTATGTGATGTCCTTAGGTTAGTTAGGTTTAAGTAGTTCTATGTTCTAGGGGAGTGATGACCTCAGATGTTAAGTCCCATAGTGATCAGAGCCATTTTAACCATTTCTTTTGTCCACTGAAGCACACAGGAGGTTAGCGGCAAGCCCCGCCAAGTGATGGCGGCCATCAGCTGTCAAACTACACACATGTGCCCTCAGGCATGAAGCGGCGACATCCCTTTCATACTTGACACCAGAGAAAGTTCTATCGAAATACATGTTCACCTAGACACAGGTGCTGGTGTGACTGGCCAGGGATGTGCGCACTGTCAGAGTCGCGAGCTGCTACCGGACGCATGTGAAAGTTGGATCTATTTTCAGGTATACAGCCACTGTTATACTGACATCACATAATTCCAAGGCGCAGCCCCCATATGTGAGACACCTCCAGGCAGCACGTGTCTTTACCGTTGGTGACAGAGTAGCTACAACCCTTTGCAAATGCATCTAACAATGTTCTCAATCTTATACTCATGTCACATGACTATGTAAAAAACAAGAACTGAGTTAATGCAGTCTTCCTCGTGGACCTAACGTGGTACCCACTCCATCGTGTGTTAACCTTACTGCTCTCAACATATGCAAATATTCTCACCACTATGTAGAGTCTCCAATGTCCCAGCACAAAGTATGTGATCGAATTTACCCGCCGAATTACTGTTGTCGTAGGCATCGGAGCACCATCCACCTTTTCTTTCTTTCTGAAGACGGGACTTTCAGCTGTAAAATTGTTTTGCACAGATCGTTAAATTGCATCTCGGGGTGCACTCAGCCTCGTGGCACCAATTGAGGAGCTACTCGATAGAATAGTAGTGGCTCCGGTCAAAGACAACCATCATAACGATCGGGAGAGCAGTGTGCTGACCACACGCCCCTCCTATCCTCATCCTCAACTGAGGATGATGCGGTGGTCGGATGGTCCCGATGGGCCATTTGCCGCCTGAAGACGGAGTGGTTAAATTGCATTGACAGTTAAACCCGTAAAGTTGTCTATAGATCATCAAATACATACCACACTCACAAGGATATTGGAAGCCTGGAACATATCTACCTGTGTAACTACAATTAAATATCACGATTGCTGCTACAGTCTGTCAGCGATTGATGTACAGGTAATGTCTCCTCTTGACAGCTGGGCTTCTGGAACCAATTTCAGTATCTGTAGCGCACATAATTTTCCACGTAAAAAATCTCTCTCATACCCCGCAGTTATCGATGTGCTGAATCTATACGTACGTCACGATAGCACACACAGTCATCCTCTGTAGTCATTCCACAACATAAACCACAATAACTTTACAATGCAATATGTAAATATTTTACAGAACATAAGCCACAGTAACTTTACGATGCAATATATAAACATTTTACTCAAACAGTGCAGTTATCTTTTGTATCTGTACAGCACCCAAAAAAATTATGACGTACCTACACTCACATCGGCTATATGTCACGATGCTCCTCAGTCCTAGGGAAGCTCCGTCGACCTCTTCTGTCTTTCTACAGACGAGACTTTCAGCGGTAATAAACTATTTTACACTGACCGCCATATTGCAGCGACAACTAAACCTCGCAAAGTGCCATACATATCGTCAAATACGGAAATACTCTTACTTAATTACCTTGCTCTCCCACTGATGACAGGAGCTTGAATACAAGAACACAAGTATTTTCGCATGGTTTACCATAATATTATATCGTTTTCGTGGTACTCCTCGATATCAAGCACACAGCAGTAGCCTCCCGATCGCTCACACAACATAATCCTGAAGATATAGACTGGAAATTATTTCTCTACAAACCCGAAACTTAAGCTAGGTGGAGCGTGCTCTACACCACTGAATAACTAGAAAGAAACAGATGAAAAATGATATTTCCACCCACGAATACAGATTTCGCTGATGCAACAGATTCCAAATCATCCCTATAATTTACAAGCCAATTAAGGCGTTTCTCATGTCTAGAGAACAAGCAAATGTCTCTTTCACCTGCAAGATGCACACCCCACAATCGATCTTCACTCAACTAAATAAAGGCGCGAAATCTGCAGAAGTAATCAACCAAACAATTTACATGGGAGGTAATAGCAGTCCAACGTAAACACACCTCCATATTCAATCTCGAATTTCCACTTGATCACGAAAGATATCCAACACTTACTAAGTATTAGATCGCCATTCGATCGTCTAGAGGATGGTAAAGTTAACTCAGATACATTCCTACAGTCCGACAGGCCTTTGCATTCAGACAGATGTTGCTGTTAACGGGAAACGTGAATCATTCCCACCACAAGCCATGCATACACAGAATCATTGTAGAAAACCGTCACATATATATTTTATCATTATACTTACAGTTAAATGTAACGATCGCGGTCTCAATTGAACGACATTCGAAATGAATGGAGTATTGGAAATACACCCTGCTGAAGACTGTGGCTCTGGAAATGGAAATATATGTACCTTCCTTATGACTGGACATAGTCATTTCCTTTACACAAACACATACTTTATAAACCTGATGCTCAAATGCGAACATATCGTGCATCCCCTACTACTAAGTATAATACTTTGTCAATAGATGATTGCCTATGATACAAAATAATACTGACCGAAAATCAACGATGGGTGTGCATGTCTCTTAGATTTCTTCCTGCGAGTGCTGCCACTGTGTCTTAGAAAGAGACATGTAATTGGCCAAATGTTAAAAAAACCCTATCGCAACAACTACTGCATGTTACTGTCACAAGCGATCTTGGTTCTACAAGTGCACACAAGCATACAACATTACCTCTGAATGAGGTGTTTTTTTTCAGACAAATACTGCGACAGTGATCCAGACCAACACGTAGCCCACGATGCAACCTCGTGATAAAATTACCACATTTTGAAGTTGATTCAGCTAAGGAACGTAGTATGTAAGCGGTATTTGCCACTCTCTCAAACAGATAATTCTATAGTATTTCTAGTGCATTCTGTCTCAAGACCATATCACTGGTTCTGCGATATATTCACTGTGTTATAGGCGATGACTGATTGAGAAGGCACACCGACAGTAGTAGTAGATGATGTGCCGATTGAGGTCATAAGAAAATGCACACTAGCTTCTCAGATCTCTAGTGTTAAGCTATCCACTAGAAATGATGTCCATGATTTGGAATTGGGTCTTTCCATTCAAGCACATACCTGCATTGGATCCTATTGACAATTTCTTTAATTATTACATCCACTACTCAATAATATTTCTGGCACTCCCATATCTCGACACGAGTCACCTTTCCTGAACCTATCTGCTACAGTAAAATTCCAATGTGGTGTTAGTCACCCCCTATGCATCTTGCAACCGCTCCCATTTCTACAGATTTCCACATGAGATCGTTCCAATTTAAGTCGGAAATGAGTATAAGTCGGAGAAACCCGTATCCACCACCTTCTGCAACCCATGTAGAAACAGAACGACCTGAGTTACTGCAACAGGACCGTGTTTTGACCATTCGGTGAAAATGCATGCAATGGGGTATGTCTCCAAACTAGATACGGATACTACAGCCCGTAGCAGATCCGCGTGCATTCAAATCAGTCAGCCCAACATGCTATCATCGTTATTCTCCTCCCCCCAACAGAGAAAAATTACGAACTATAAAAGCTCAACTAACTTCATCCGATATAGAAGTCACCTAGGCACTGATGCTGGCTTGATGATGCAAAGCTGCGCTGGGGCTCCAGTGCGGAGAAAGAAATTTTGGAATACTCCCCAGAATAGTGCAGTGTGCAGCCATCCAAGCATTCCTAACGGTATACACAGTCCCTCTCCGAATTTACACCTCAAACTGTTCCTGCTACTGCCTCCTGTGTGGCACAGTCCTATTAAATATACAGGCACTGCAGAGGCCACTTTGAAAGTTGATCACCTATATTCTAGGCGAATGATCGTATCCCACTATACTAAGTCGCAAAAGACGCTCCATCTGGTCCTGTTTAGTTGTTTGAAACACTGTTTTCTAACACGCTTTTGTACAATGCCAAACACGTCGTTTTTCTACCATGACGTCGAGGCCTGTGCCAGGTTCTAAACTGACATTAAGAAGTTCTGACCCACAGCCTTTCGCAGGAAACTAGACGTTGCACAGTGTAAATCACGTTCTTACGATGGATACTATAACATGCAACACATCAGCTGATTTTAAATAGAATACACTTACAACATAAGGAAATCAGAAGAGTTTGCTCGCGTTGTGTAGAGTCTCCAAACTACAGTCCGAATGTGATTCATGAGCTCTGCATTTAGACTCGTCTCTCACACTGACGGAATAGCTGATAACTCTACGTTCCATTTCGACTGATTCCTCATATTGCACTCACGTACGCAATCAGTGTTTCGGTGCTATCCACCTCAGAAGCTCAAACAAGCGATGTCAGTCAGTCATTATGTGGTGACCAATAGCGTGCCAGTGCATGAATGGGATGGAAAAGACACCATCTATGTACTCTAATAATGAGCATCACGGTTGATAGCACAAACAATTCTACCAATTTTACAGTAACTTCAACACTGGCCAATGATGTGACAGCATGTTTCCCCAATTTCAGTATCATAGCTAAACCACCCCCTCTCCACTTTGCAAGTATCATTGCGAACATGGATAGATGACTGTGCAGTACATCCATTCAGTATTAATTCTTGAACACATACATCATCAAAGTATACCAGACAGCGCTCCACATATTTCTTTCACATCGAGCATAGTGTTTAATTTACGATCTACCTTTCTGCATATGGGAGTCACAGAGCATTCTCGCTGTCTTAGGGTAAAATTAGAGAGTGAAAGACCCTCCTCACACTGCCAGTGACCTACCCACCCTGTAGCACCATTAGCGAATTAATCTGCAACTGACCAGAAGATGACTGCTCATAAAAATTAAAAAAATACTTCCATAAAACACTTGCTCCGCGTGATACGAGCACAATATAGCTTTCCGGAGACGTATAGTGTTCACTGTTCACATCCGATCACCGTTCAGACATTATACGATGCCTGCATCAGGCCTATATAAAATGATCGTTAGTAGTGGGTGATACATCCTACAAGGAAACAGAAAATTACAAGTCATTCCATCAATAACTCTGTAAACAGCACATCTGTCAGGCAAATGTGTACGAGGGGATTGCAGTGCCTCACAAGCTCCTATCGCTAACTTAGTTATGACACTGAAGTCTCAATTTTACACCCAAGATGCGACAGGGAGGATGGAGTACATCGCATAAATCAAATTTCGTTTAGAGGTATGTGTCAAGTTTCATCACAAATGAGATGGAAGTCCTCTGATGTCCGACAGGTTTATCATTAACGATCGCAAGTAGACAGTGCTTTAAACCACATCCAGAACACGTGACTATATACGAGTGGAACACAGGCTATGTCACGCGACTTATTCATCCGGACAGAGCACTGGAAAAAAAAAATTGACCTGCAGCAACTTCTTCTTCTCTAGAACGCATCAGTCAAGCATTAAATCGTACCTCATTACAGCTCTATCTAAATCGACCACCCCATCCACTCTCTGTTATCCTTTAACACAGATGCAAGTAAGTTTAAAGGTGAATGGTTCCCTGTCCTCCTCCTAAAAAGCATCTAATACAGTAGTCAACTCGCATGCATTGCTGGTACCTCAACAGACATACAGCATAATGCTACCCCGACGGCTGCCTCCCTGATTCCCATTTCGATGTCGGTGTTTTCTCGGATTACTCCTGTTGCTGCCTACTTGTTCCCATGTACAAATTGATCAGTGCGAACCAGAAGATATGAAAGTACTTCCTCAATTTACTCGTGTTTCAAAGTATTTTTGGTCGGTTTATACCTATTCCCACCGAATACATCAATATATTTACAATATTAATTTGTGTTTGAGATTTTATTTCTCTAGACAAAATCTCACACACATTAACGAACATAAACAAGTACTATTGTGTACTAACATGTACTAACATACATAAACATGCACTAATGTGTACTCAGTTCTTGTTTTTTACATAGTCACGTGACATGAGTGTAAGTTTGAGAACATTGTCAGATGCATTTACGAAGGTTTATAGCCACTCTGTCATCAAGGGTAAAGACATGTGCTGCCCGGAGGTGTTTCACATATGGGGACTGCGCCTTGGAGTTCTGTGACATCAGTATAACAGTGGCTGTATATCTGAAAATAGATGCAACTTTCACATGCGTCAGGTAGTGGCTCGCGATTGTGACAGTGCACGCATCCCTGTCCAGTCGCACCAGCACCTGTGTCTAGGTGAACATGTATTTCGATAGGAATTTCTCTGGTATCAAGTATGAAAGAGATGTCGTTGCCTCATGCCTGAGGGCACCTGTGTGTAGGCAGGATGAGATTTTCACTCTGCAGTGGAGTGTGTGCTGATATGAAACTTCCTGGCAGATTAAAACTGTGTGCCGGAACGAGACTCAAACTCGGGACCTTTGCCTTATGCGGGCAAATGCTCCACCAACTGAGCTACCCAAGTGTGTAGTTTGACAGCTGATGGCCACTTCACTTGCAGTGGCTTGTTGCTAACCCCCCATGCTCTCTAGTGGACAGGGGGTGGCCAATGGTGCTTGTGTATGTTGATTGCATTATTTTGCGAGTGGGTCTGTAGGCTGTGCTATGCATTATTTGGACAGTTTATGATTACTGACCGTGTCTACACATCACTGTGCTGCATTATTTAGGAGGAGTCTGCATGTCTGTACTGAAATTATTTCGGTAAATTAGGAGTTGTTTGCTTGTCTGCAGACTGTGTATTGTGACCCCAAGCACATCAGGACGAGTATTTTGTGTCAGTGTGATAAATATACTCCATCCCTAAATAAAATGTTGCAAAATAAATAGAATGCACTCCTTCCTTACTCTCCCCAGCAGCCCAGCGCAGGCTGAGTCATATTTGCGCCATTTTCCCCCTTCAGACCACCATCTTGGATTATGCCACAGGAGGGATGACAGCACCCTCTGGTGGCAGTATTGTGTACTAGGTCAGCTGGAGTCTAGATCTCATGGTGGAGACACTGCCTGCAAAATAAAAACTCATATTCAGCACAGGCAGAGTCGTTCCCACCATTTACCCCCACCATCTTGGGTTACGTCATGGAATGGACAACAGTGCTCTCTGGTGGTGGTACTGAGTACTAGGTCCAGACCTTGTGGTGAACACACTGTCTGAAGCCATCTTGGATGACATCAGCTGATGTCATGGCTGCCATCTTGGACGGCAGTGCTCTCTGCTGGTTGTTGTGTGTACTAGGTCAGTTGGAGTGCGGACCTCCTGGCGAACACATTGGATGGTGGTGCTATCTGTGATTGTTTAAATAAAGACTGGTGCATGGTTTAGATATTTCACAATTAGCAAGCATGTTTGCAGAGTATTTTAGATGGATTATTATTTTGACAATTTACGAGTTGTTTGGCTCTCTGTATTGCATTATTTACGAGTGGTTTGCATGTCTGTGGACTGTGCAATGCATAATTTTGACAGTTTACAATTGGCAAGCGCATGTGTAGAGCATTATATATGAGTTATTTAGGAGTAGTTTGCAGGCCTGTATGCTGTGTGGCATGTCAGAGCTTGTGTTCTGTATCACTTTGATAAATATACTCCATCCATAAATGAACTGTTCCAAAATAAATAAAGTACACTCCTCCCTCTCTCCAGCAGCCAGTGCAGATTGAGACCAATTCCCACCAATCCCTAGGAAGAGGTGGCGGTCGGTTGACTTAGGGTAGTGGAGGTGAGCTTCGGTTCCCACAATTTTGTTAGGTTGGTAGAGAAACCCTAAGTAACCTTTGTTTACCGCCTAAATTCAAACTTGGCGCCAGTTCATAGGAAGAAGTGACAGTTGGGTTACTTAGGTTAGTAGAAGTAGATCAAGTGAGTTATCTTCCCACAATTTTCTTAGTTTAGTAGAGATAACCATGGTGTGATGGATTGTCCTGCTGGAAGTTGAACTTCCTGCAATTTTTCTGGGGGAGGGGGTTTAGGTTAGTGGAGGTAGCCCAACTGACCAATCTTCCCGCCAAAATTCTAATTTGCCGCCAAAATACGCCAACTTGAATGACGTCATGACCGCCATCCTGGATGACGTCATGCACTGTTACCAAGTCTACACGCTGCCATCTTGTATGACGTCATCGCCGCCATCTTGGATACATCTGGAAACAATGGAAAGTGGGCTCATACTGTCCTTGCCCCAATAGTATTGTGTGACATTGTAAGAATTTCATACAAGAGGACAGCTGTCATGCCAAAACCATAATCAAAATGAACACGTCGTTTCCAATGTTAAAATAGGCTACTGACTGGAGCACTTGATACATTACTAACACCCTGTCTAGTTTTTGATCTAAGCGATCCTGCTGTCAATGTTCGTTTCGTCAAAGGCCAAATGCAAACAAGTTCCCTCTCAGTGAAAGTTTTAGCCTGTATTTTCATCATAATGAAAGCGTGCTTTAAAATGCTAGGACTGCAACTAAAAGAGCAGTTTCTCTAGGCCCTCAACGTCGAGACTGTCGGTAGATGATACGCGATTTTTTTCCTCATTGCAGCAGGCAGAGTGATGGCTTTACAAATGTCCTCATTACTCCACCGAACCCCTTTTGAGTCATTTAACAAACTTTTTATTTGATTAGGTGAAAATATTTATCCCAACACACGAGTAATTTCATTAGACACATGAGCCCCCGTATTAATCTCTTCCTTGTGCAGAAGTTGTTATGTTCTTGACAGCTGACCCCGAAGTTCTTTATTACGCGCTCGGAGTTGCTCACAGTTGTTCGTTTCCTTCTTTCTAACGCCTCTATAGCATTCATAAAAGTTACTATCTGTGCCAAAAGAAAGACTGTCATCCGTAAATAAGCCCTTATTAAGATGTTTCTTATTTGGTGACAGCTTTTCCAGAGTCTAGAGAGATCTTTCATGTAGTTCTCGTTTCTTATACCGTTTGCTTCTCGCTTCTGTTGCAGGTGACACATTGACAATCGCACTACTGCGCGGTAAATTGCACGACGGCACTACATGTGGCTTGAGCACTCTTTTTCGGAGCAAATTGAGCAATTCAGACCGTAAATACCTCTTGTAATCTGCCTCTGCGGAATGGCGTGAACATATTCGTGCATGCGCAACATATACGCTGTCTTTCATAGAACATTTGGACAGCCGTAGTTTTGGTAATGTTTCATTACGCGGGAAACTGTGATACGTTATGTCAGTTCCCTTTATGTTCCTGTTGTAGGAAAACAACCCGTAACAGCACAACCTGGCATTGTAAAAATTAATTTTCGCACTAATTGATGCATTCTACACTGAGTATTTCACAGGACAAACCATTAACCATAATGCTGGTGAACGCAATGCTGATCCCACTGTCCTCAGTTCGTTAACTATGTAAGTTGCGAATCAAATCTCAATTTAATTACAGCAAAAACCGTAACACTCCCGAATCCGTTAAAGTTTCCACTGTTGACTGTACTTCCGAGGGAAAAACTCAATCAAAGTACTCCATCAAATGCAACAAGTGCGATATGCACCATGACTTACCTGTCAATGTGACCTTTCTTCATAGTTTGAGGATCAAAAGGTACGCCCTGTGGCGTATGGTGGGAAGTACATGTGTGGAGGGTGTGGGGGTGGGGGTGAGGGTGGCCGTGTACTCCGTAGTGGACAAGATTTTCTAATGGTCTGGCTCATCTCTAGTTGCTGTCCAGCATTGGTTTGGCGTCCGCTTTGTTGCACTGTGGCCTATCAATCAGCTGTTTTAATTTGCAGTATTATGTGTGAACCCTGTCGTTAATGTTTTAGCTGCGGCTGTTGAATCTGGAGACATTGGCTTGGTCTGACTTGAGGTACTCATGCAGTGGCAACCAGTTGTCATGTGCTAATGTGCC
The DNA here is from genome assembly GCF_021461385.2 of Schistocerca piceifrons. NCBI lineage: Eukaryota > Metazoa > Arthropoda > Insecta > Orthoptera > Acrididae > Schistocerca > Schistocerca piceifrons. The sequence goes on from NC_060141.1 coordinate 261,962,943, forward strand.
ACAGCACATGATAAATAGAGCACTAAAATTCTGCCATTTCTCTTTCAATATGAGTCGGAAATCGCACTAACATCACACCATTTCTCTTTGAATATGTGCTCGTATGCAAATAAAATGGACGAAAACATCTTTCGCAGCGCTCTCTCCGAGGTAACTGGAAACCAGTGTAGAGTGCTGAAATGATGGTCAGCCATGCTACGATCAGCTTAGAGAAGGGACGCAGCTGTCTGTTTACAACTGTGTATGCTCTGATGTGACAGCATCCAATCTCGCGCTATGAGTACTACGTTGCTCAAAGCACAAGGTCGGTATTTTTCTTTGAAACTGCATGCAATGTCGAAGGGTGAAGTACGTGACGTTTTAAAAGAACAGCTCCGGTACTGGGTCTCTGTGGAAGTGGTGAAATTCACTGAGTGGTGCTTTGAATGCCTAGATTCGATTTCTGTTGCTTCCAACTTTTTTCATTTTGTGTTATTCCTCACAATGTTAAACAACTATTAATACAATTGAAAGTATTCAAACATTTCAATTTATTTACGAAATAGCTATGACTTTATTATTAAGAGATGCAATGCTCTTACAGTGATTTCTGCTCAGATGGCTGAAGTGGCGGTCGCTAACACATGCTTGTGTGGTGATGCTCGATCCAGGGGTAAGCTGGTTCGAATCCTGGTGGTGGAAACATTTTGGCCAGCGCAATAGTAGCTCAGTACTTTCGACCAGAGGGCTCGCTACACTTTGTAATAATAAAAAAAAACTAAGTGCAGTATTTAACGATCAGCATGACAGAGGGTCATAATATATCTGCTGAGACCAAATGCCGAGAACAACATTCGCTTAAAGTGGAAAATCTGGGTTTGAGTCCCGGTCCGGCAACAATTTTCATTGTCATCATTCCAATGTATGGCCGAAGGTGGTTCATATTCGCAGCTGTGAATACATTTCCTATATTCAATTTAGGTGCGATTGCTACCCTTGCAAGTCAGAAGGCTAAAGATAGTCGTAAAAAAGGCGAGTGTAGGAGCAACTTTAGTATAGAAGTGTTTCTTTTCATATTGGGTACCACAGCAATGAATTTATTAACAGAAGGTGACATTTTCCACTTTTGCTGTATTCATTTTGTTTTTTCGCGACTAATTTCAGCCTGAAATTTCCTGGCATATTAAAACTGTGTGCCGGTCCGAGACTCAAACTCGGGACCTTTGCCTTTCGCGGGCAAGTTCTCTACCAAATGAGCCACCCAAGCACGACTCACGACCCGTCCTCATAATTTTACTTCGGCCAGCACCTCGTCTCTAATTTCAGCGTTCCAGGCCATTCTCAAGTGATTTTGTGGTTCTGCAATAGAAAACTATGCCTAACGTATTGAAATGTCAGCGTCTTTAAATTTATCTTTTCTATTCATTCTGTTCACAAATGCTGTCTTGTTGGTTTGACAGTTTAAAATTTACAAAGGCACGATACCTCTGTAAACGTCAAGCTGTCAAACCTACAAGACAGCATTTGTGAACAGAAACGAATAGAAAACACAAATTTAAAGACGCTGACATTTCAATACGTTAGGCATAGTTTTCTATTGCAGGACCACAAAATCACTTGAAAATGGCCTAGATGGCTGAAACTAGTGGAGAACAAATAAAATGAATACAGCAAACGTGGAAAATGCCACCTTCTTTTAGTATGAAAGTGTTTTCTATAGGTGATCTGCTAAAACGGACCTTTTCCAGTAGATCTTTTGGAGGAGGAAGTGAGATTTAAAGAGTTAGATACGTCTACTCCAATGGTAAATCTAAAAATACAAGAGCGTGGGACGAGGCTTACCGATTTGGCTCGAACTATGGGAACGAAGCAGGCAAATGCACCTTCCAAGTTCTAGAATATTGCGTCTAAGTTGGCCATAGGAAATGGTGAAAAAGGTCTCTAAAAATGTAATTGTATAGTGAGAGGAGACTTCGTGCTGCGAAACTTGCAGTGGGGCGGCAGTTAATTGATTTAGCACAGATTGGAGATGTGGTGGCATGGGTTCGGTTCCCATCTGGTCCCACTATTTTTGTTTTATTTTATTCCTCGCAGTGTTAAATGATTAATTATAAAATATAAATATATTTCAACAGTTCAATTTATATACGTAACATTGGATTAATATTTTGAATTTAGTTACGATTACTGCCCTTATAAGTCAAAAGGCTATAGGTTATCACGTTGTAGTACATTTGTAAAATCTGGCCCGAGCCGCCACTAGTTCCGCCGATCACTAGTTGCTTACCAGCATTGGCACTTTGTTGCACTGTAGCCTGTCGATCAGCTGTTTTAATCTGAAGTAGTATGCATGAACCATGTCGTTAATGTTTTGCTTGTGGCACTTGAATCGGGAGGCTTTGGTTTGGTCTACTTGGGGTACTCATGGGACACCCTGAACATGCTGGTACCTGCAAATCCCAGCTCAGTGTTTGCGCTGGATGGAGTGTCCCATTCATCGAGCACCAATGGTCTGGCTGCAATCAAGTGTACTGATTTTGCATTTTTTGCCCATCCTGCACTTGACTGCCACGCCTGTCTGACGACACGCCAGTAAGTAAAATTAGCTTCTGTAATGAAAGAAGTGTTCTCCTTTTACCTCACTCCAATACATTACTCGTCTCCAATTAAATTAATGAGTGCATGTACAAAGTCTATTTTGTCAAGTGTTCTCATAGTGCACATGAGGGAGAATTAGCATTATCCTTATGTTTCTGAAGCAATCCTTATTTTCCCTGCATTTATATCTGTCTGAAATATGGTAACCTGAGTTTTGTTTTCATTTTACATTTCATGATAGGGTCTTGACTTTATTCAAGAAAAGGTGCAATACCACAGTTCGGAAATTATTTCTCAGAGAAACATGTTATCAGCAAAGCAATAACAATAATGCTTACGAATGACGTGGTTAATGAGCTTTTATGGATATTTACCCGGAATGACGACAGCACGAGCGGTGTCTGAGAGATCGTGTGTCACGCTGAGGCGATGCCAGGGGTCCAGTGCACCGTTGACGAAAACCACGTGACTTACGTTGGGGGAGCGACCACCGAAGTGAGTGTTAGTTGCCGACACCCCGTGGCTGGTGCGTTCCAGCGTAAACCTGTTGACAGGAAGAGAAATGGTTCAAATGGCTCTGAGCACTATGGAACTTAACATCTGAGGTCATCAGTCCGCTAGAACTTAGAACTACTTAACCCTATCTAACCTGAGGGCATCACACACATCTATGCCCGAGGCAGGATTCGAACCTGCGACTGTAGCGGTCGCGCTGTTCCTGACTGAAGCGCCTAGAACCGCTCGGCCACACCGGCCAGCCACAGGAAGAGACCATAGTGACATGTATACCTTTTCGTATGTGTTAGAAGTTTACACAATGTGCCCAATTATCTTGATCACCCTAAATAACTTTTTGACCAGAAGCAAAATGAAAGAAAAATATATCAAGCAGAGGCTGTTTAGCTAAAAGGGGGACATTAACCAACATGACTGCCTTAGCTCGTTGTGAAGATGTGAACAGCAATATGTCTTTTTTAAATAGCGTCCTGTATTTTTAATCAGAAGCGCACTTCCTCTTCTATAGACCTGCCACGAGTGTAGACACCTGTAAAGTGTTAGACGTAGAGATAATGTCTAAATATTGCAAATGTTGTAAAGTCAATGAACATAAAGAACACAACTCTGTGGCTAATTTTCGAGAAACAATGGTGGTATGGAAGTTCATGGAGTACAACAAATATTTCATCGCTCCGTAGAAACAAGAGGCGTACGGTAAACCAGATATTTGTGCGCTGGTGACAGTAAGGCATACAACAATGTGGTGAACTCTAAGCCATATGGAGATGCCATTATTAGCAAAATAGAATGTGTAGGCCATGTTCAAAAACATTTGGGAACAAGGCTGAGAAAACTAACTGTTGAGATGAGAGGAAAAAAAAATTAGAAGATGGAAAATTGCTGACCGGACAGGGTCGGTTAACTAAAACTGAAACAGAAAACTTGCGGGTATGCTATGGACAGGCAATTAGGAGAAATAAAGAAAATCTGGAGGCAATGAAGAGAAATGTTTGGGCCATATTCTTCCATAAGTCCTCTACTGATGAAAACCCTTGTCATGGATTGTGTCCATCAGGAGAAAATTCGTGGTGCAAATACAATAGGGGTCAGGCAACTGGAGAATCTTATTCTCACCAGCATTCTCTTCCTGCTGCTGTTATCACAGCAATTAAGCCTATTTTCAGAGACTTGGCTAGTCTTGACCTTCTAAGGAAATGTCTGCATGGGCAGACACAGAACGCAAATGAATGTTTCAACAGCATAATTTGGAACCGCCTTCCTAAAACTGAATTTGTAGGCATGCATACAATGAAACTAGGAGTTCATAATGCTGTTATTACGTTGAATTGTGGTAATATTGGAAAGTGTTGAGTACTGAAAAAGCTGGAATTAATCCTGGTGAAAATATGATCAGCGGGCTGCAACATTGCGATAAAATGAGGATAGCCGATGCAGACAGGTCTGCATCTAATATAGCCAAGAAAGCAAGACAAACATCCAGGAAGGTGAAAAAGAACCTAGAAGACCTGCTAGAGGCCAAAGAAGGTCCATCATATGCAACAGGACAGTTTTAATTAACTGAAAATAACAAATTTCAAAAGTTTTTTCTTTAAAGTCAATTTCCCGCAAACTAAAATTTTCAGTACGTATGCCCCATTATATCAGAAACTATCATAGATAAATGAATTAAATTTTCGGAGACTCTGCATAACATAAAAGCCACCTCTGGTACTACATTCATTAATATTCCCGCATTAGGAAGTTCATAAAAAATATTTTCTGCAGAAAAAATTAATATTTTTGTTAATAAATTTAAAAAAGTATTTCTTAAAAACTATAAAATGGATAAAGCAGATTTTAGTACAGTTGACTCTATTAGCATCATGTAACATACAGTAAAAATATTAAGGTCCTGCATCAAATAGTTTTTTCAGAAATGGGTCAAACACTTATCTAAATTAACATGGGTTAGATAGGTTAGATAGGCATCGTGTGGTCCTCTTAACATTGACTGCACAACAGAATAATATCACAGGATTAATTCAAAAATGAACGAATGAGTACCTCTAAATTTTCATTTCTAGAATGACTCTTTAACGATAATCGATTGGAGCAGAGTCTACAACTTTTAACTAAGCTGACCGTACAAAATATTGGTCGCACCATTATTAGAGCAAAGGGGTCGCTTTGTATCGGTACACGAAGGACGTCTCCAAAGTAAATTTCGCCGTTGTTTTTCACATGGGAACTTTATATCCAAAAACAGATACACTATGGCGTCATGAAATATGCTCCTTGCATTATTGGACATACTCACCATTGACATTGAGAGATTTGTCGTAGATTGCAATCAGTTTGAAGATACCACTCTGGTAACAACTGGCGCCCTGCTATGCAAGGAATTTTCGTAAAGTCTGCTCCACCTCATCATTGCTTTGGAAGTGACATCCTTAGAGTGCAGCTTTCAATGTAGGAAACAGGTGAGAGTCCGGTGGGCAGGTGTGAGGCTGTAGGCTGTGTGACCCAATCATTTCCATCCGAAGTGACGAATCTGACACTGTGTGAGCCTTGCTGTGTGTGGTGTTTTGTTGTCGTCCAAGATCACAACAACGTCATTCAAGAGTCCTGATCTCCTTCGCTGAATGGTGGACCTGAGTTTTACGAGGGTGCAACACTGATGGTCCGTTGCTAGAGGAAATCGAGGAGAATCACACCATTTTGCATCCCCCGTGTCATTGAGGCCTTGGATTCTGGGGTAAACTGATTCACGCATGTCTCATCGCCTTTGATGTTTCTCAATGGGAACTCATTTCCCTGTCGTGCGTACTGCAGCAAGTGATCGTGACTGATTCCCGTTCTTGCACTCTTGTGATCCAGGGTCAGGTTTCTTGGCACCCGTTTTGCAGACACTGTTCGGTAACCCAACATATCATGGAGAATGTGATGAGCCTGAGCACGGCCAATACCCAGTGTGGACACCACGTCTGACAGCTTTATGCTCCTGTCCGCCAACACCAAGTCCTGTACTCCAGCAATGTTCTTTTCATTCGTTGATGTGGAGTTACGCCCACTTCGACCTTCCTTCTCTGAACATGCAACACCAGTGACCAGGTATTTTACGAGACATGACCTCTTCTCTATACACGGTCTATAGGTGCTCACGGATGACAGACACACTAGTCCCACGGTGTCAGTACATGTCCCTCTGTACATGTTCCTCCGTCATCGTGATTTGTAATCGAATAATCTCGGTCACGCCGCTCTGCTGCTAATCTCTCTTCTTCAGCGTTTTGCGCATGCATCATTCCTCCTCTGCTGACACCCCTTCCATTGCTGAACCAGTAATGTGTGTGGATTCTTATGGCGTTTGTTTGTGTCACATGTTGTACAATCTTCTCTTTCAAAAACAGTGAGGAAATTCACTTTCGGAAAGTCCTGCGTAAATGGTGTAGAAACGGTACTAGGCGGTAACGTAACCCTCAACCGTTGATGTAAGTTGTGGCAATGAAGTGGCGTGTATGTGCCAGTTGGCTGTACGGAATCAACAGAGTGATATGGGTCGAAGTACAGCTGTGACATAATGAGAAAAAAAGACCTACAGTTTGGTTTTTGAGCATACCCATGATCACACGGTAAATGAAATTATCCCATTTGTTGGTGTTTCGACGTGTCTGCAGGGTATGTCCCATTTTCTGCCAACTTTCATCAGGTACAACTGCAATACCCGAACATCCATCATTTTCTTCCACTGCTTCCCTAGCAGCCAGTTTTCCTAAAAGCCAGAAGTTCACTGAGCATTCGTCATACCCACACCCTGCCATCGTATCGCCACGTTGTGTACCGTGATTCGTCACTCCACACAACGCTTTTCCACTGTTCAGTCGTCCAATGTCTACGCTCCTTACACCAAGCGTGGCGTCGTTTTGCATTTACCGGCGTGATGTGTGGCTTATGAGCAGCCGCTCAACCATGAGATCCAAGTTTTCTCACCTCCCTCCTAACTGTGATAGTACTTGCAGTGGATCCTGATGCAGTTTGCAATTCCATTGTGATGGTCTGGATAGATGTCTGCGTGTTACACATTACGACCCTCTTCAACTGTCGGCGGTGTCTGTCAGTCAACAGACGAGATCGGCCTGTACGCTTTTGTGCTGTACATGTCCCTTCACGTTTCCATTTCACTATCACATCGGAAGCAGTGGACCTAGGGATGTTTAGGAGTGTGGAATCTCGCGTACAGACGTATGATTTAAGTGACACCCAATCGCCTAACCCCAGTTGAGTTCTGCGGAGGGCCCCATTCTGCTCTCTCACGATTTCTAATGACTACTGAGGTCGCTGATATGGAGCACCTGGCAGTAGGTGGCAGCAAATTGCACCTAATACGAAAAACGTGTATTTCTCGGGTTGTCTGGTTACTTTTGATCACATAGCATATGTGACTGGCCTTAAGCCGCATCCTATGTCAGCGACTGAAGTGACCGAGGGCAGGCGACATCTGAATTCGGGCTACTCCAGTTACAAACAGCAGCATTGGGCAACATACCATCGCGTCCTGCGTGCGAGTGACGAATCCCGCTACAAGATAGCTGCTGGAGTCGACTAGCTGTTTCTATAAAACGGCGCCCATAAACCACAAAATATTGTATCTCGAGAGCAAGGCAGAAAAAGTAGCATCACTTAGGAAAATAAAGTGATGTGCTGTGCATGATATTTACAGAGGTAGGACTCTTCTTGCAGAATTTCATAATTTATAGCACTGACTACGAAAATCACCAGACTAATTCTTCAAATACACGTGGACGAGCAGAGATACATTCCACTATCTAATCAATGAATTAAAGACGAGTGTATCGTATTTGACCACGAACTTTCGACAGCCGATGAGTGTTTAAGAATCGTTGACTAACGTAAATATCGAAAAATGAGTGACATTCCTGATGAGGTGTCTGAGGTAATTAAACTACCAAATCACTGGTCTGTGTTCGTTTCTTGGTCGTAGCTTTTATTCAAGCGATATTATTTTTGATGTGTACCATTCTAACACTAAATCTGTGTATTAAGTTTTATATGTACTCTGTACCCTGTATCCCAAAGCATATTTTTTAAGTTCTTGGCAAAGTATTTGATTTTTAAGCGTTTACACACCTATCTCAGGAACAACCAAGAAATTTTACTGATTTTTGTTTGTTGGGAACGTAATTCACCAGCAATAATTGTTAATGCCAAGTGTTTCAATTAATTTAAATAGTCTGCATAAATAAAGCATGCAAAATTTTTGAAAGAAAGTTTAAATGGTTTGTGAAATTATTTGGCTAAAACCAAGAAATAGAACAGATTAGAAAAACATTTGGTGCAGTTCATTTGCTGTACACGATTTCGAGCATCATTCAAAGGTACGTCAAGTGATTCTCTAATCTACTTTATTTCTTTTACACACATCATTTCACATAACATTTGACCAATTTTTTTCATTTTTTTATTTTCAAGTTTTACTCAGAAAGCATGATCTTAATGACACCTCATTTGCCTTCCTAGTGTCTTCTGTTCTCGAAATGTCTAAATTCAGATTTTTTTTCGAAGGAAGCCTTTAAGCTAGTTAAATATCTTTTTATGCACAAAACAGCTAGGCCGTGAAGAAATGAACTTTTTGACACTTTCATTTAAATAGCCAACAGCCGTTGTTCGTGAAATATTTCAATTTCTCCTCAAATCATTAAGTAAATTTTCCTTAATTATCCTGATTACTTTCAACCAAATAAATATTTTCTTTTTGCGAAACTAGACCTCACGCTGGTCACTTTGATATCTCATTTGCACATATCTCTTTCTTTATTGGCCTATGAAAATTCTGACAGACACTCATTGTGTAATTTAACATTTGACCAAGACCTTTCAAGTGTTAATCATACAACAAAATACGTCCTCTTTGCGTACTGTCATTTGCAGAAAACGTTGTTTCGAAATCTTGAATTGTATATGAAATTGACGATTATTATGACCACTATTTGTGATGTGCAGGGACAGAATTGGGTGCGCCACGTGCGGCCCATATACCACATTCACAATCCAAAATCTCGTGAAGTAAGAGACATATCGTTCTGTTCTCAGGTTTAAATATAATTTAGGTATCTTCGCTACATTTTATACACAGACATGCAAGACGTAAATGAACTATATGCAAAGTGTATGCGGTGCGTTTTTACCTCTGCAAACGCTTAAAAATTTCGTGCAGTCATTTACTTAGTTTCGTGCAGTATCGTAACTACGGTCAATAACAAAAATAAATTCAGTCCTTTACCGAGCGAAGAGGTCAAGCAATGTGATGAGAAAGCATCATTTTTTTACCAAATAGTTTTCTGAAGATTTCATGATATGTATTTCACAGCCACTGGCGCGTTCGCTCCAGTGCTTTGCTGAGAAACTTGCACTAACCTGACCGAGATAGTTCGGAAACAGTGAAGTTGAAATGTGAGAGACGCCATTTCCTTAAGTAATTTCAGATCAAAACAGAGCTATACTTTTGGCTCTGATGATAAATATCAGGAAGCAAAGATTCTGTGCAGGAAATCTCTTACGACGTGTATAAACTGTTATTGTAAACTTTTATTGTATTACCCCTAAGGTACTTTGTTGGCATCAGATTGTCATTCCTTCAAAATCGATACTGATTTTCGAGGAATGGATCACTTTTACATTCGATAGCGCCAGGTAGTGGAGGAATGAACCTGTAGCATCCAAACTCTCCAGCAAGAATAGTAATTTTTTACCGTTCTTCAGCGTTCCCTAGTTGCTTCAAAATTCATGGAGATATAAATGTATTATGTAGTAGTGACAAGCATGTTACTATGCTACGTTTTCTCATGTTATTCTCTCGTTTCTCAGGTTAGAAACAACTTTTGCGCCACAAGTTTCGTTAAGTATGGTATTTCGATTTCCAGTGTTGATATTCCGTGAGTGTGCTCCTGGAGATGTGTTTGCCCGATCCCCATATTCGAATTTTATTTTTCCGGCGTTTTTCAACCAAATTCGTTATAACACTTCACTTGCCATTCTCATTGTTTGTTGAATGTGCGTGTTTACTGCATCGTAGTATTCCCAGATGTACCTGTGTCTTTATCTTCCATCTTTAGTTTGTGTTGTGAGATCCGATATTTATTGTGTGTGTGTGTATGCGTGTGTTTGTGTTTTGTTATGTGTGAATGTCTTACTCTTCATGTGTGTGTTTGTGAAACAGACAGACAGACAGACAGAGAGAGAGAGGATTAATTAATTATTTATTGTGGTTATATTCCACATTTCTGTTTCTTATTGCTTTAGTGACTAACATTATCAGTGAGTTGTTGTTTATGTTGGTTTAGTCATTAATTGCTTTTTTTATCATGTTAACAGAATCTTCCGTCGGTTCTTGGTAGAATAACATTACAATAAATGAAAAGCACCAGTTTGCTTTTGTTCTACAATGTTACTTTTATTGTGTTAACCAGTTTTCGGCTTACAAGGCCATCTTCAGACGTTTACTGAGTATTGTTACCAAAGAAGTTACAATGTTTGCAAACAACATTGGAAGAAAAGTAACACTTCTAGACTGAAGCAGAAACATATAGTAAGTAATATATTTGACAGTGTGGTGGTAATGCAATGAAAAAGTAAAAAATTGAACATTAAATAAATAAAAATGGAGTAGACAGGAAAAACAGCATGCCCACATAATAGTTTCTATTAATAAACAAACTAATAAAATAAAATAAAATTAATACTTGACAAGGCTATATCGGGAGGTATAAAACGTGGAGATTGATACACAAACCAATTAAAAGAAGAAACAATTATTAATTACAGAATACATAAGGAACTTAAACAATATCAGCAACATAAACAGAAATAAACAGATACAGGAAAATGGAGGCATTTGAGGGAACATACAGTAAATGCAATCTTTGAGAGTGTGGTGGTACTGCATTTTAACATAACATTATATTCAAAACAGTGGCTATGTAACAGTTTGCATTAAATAAATGAACAAAGCAAAATGTGAACAATATTTGGTGAGACAACTACAAGAGGTGTTAAACATGGACAGTAATACAAGTACTAATTTTAAAAAAGGCTTAACTATTGAAACTACAATCTACATGGAATACATAGACAACTTCGATAAAACAAGAGAACTTAACGAATACAGGAAAATGGGAATATGTAGGAACACACACTGTGGGAAGTAATGAACAACAGAGATGATTGTATAAAGCTTAGGAGAGGGGAAGTGTTGAGCTGTGTCTGGTCATTTATGATTAGATCTGGACTGTGAACAAGATGTTTTTCAATTTCCAGAGCTTCCAGCAAGTTGAGTTTATGACCTATGTTTGCTAAGTGAAGTACGTGGGGCACTGGCTGGTAGTTGTGACCCTCACTCAGTACATACCCAGCAAATGTGGAGTCAGAATTTTGCAACCTCCAGCTGCGTTCATGTTCAGCCAGCCTAGTTGCTATGTATCTGCCTGACTGACCGATGTAAAATCTGTCACAATTAGAGCAGGTGATTTTGTATAGGCCACTGTTGGCTAATAACTGGATCTTATATTTGCTATTAAAAACACATTGGGCTGTCGTGTTCTTAACATAGTAGGAAACACTATACTTGCAGGCTTTCAGTGCTTTGGCAACGATCTGATACCTCACCTAGAAATGGGAGTGTACACCATTTCATGCAGACATCGTCATTTTCTATTTGTAGTTCACTGTTGCTGTTTGAGTTTACGGAGCAGTGAGTGGAGCTGTGGACTGTAAAAAATGGAGTGTCAATTGGAGAAATCGGAACATTTCCGTCATATTCTTCTGTTTAAGTTCAATAGCGAGGTGACAGGAGTGGAGCCAACCAGAAACATCTGCGCCATGTGTGAGGGTAATGCCATTGGACAGAGCCCGGCAACGAAATGATCTTATATGTTAGGAAAGGATGTTTTTGACATTAGTGACTCTCCACGTTCAGGAAGACCTTGGGGTTTGCTGAAGATCGTATAAAGGCATTAATCCACGGTGATCTAAGTCAATGTACTCGAGAAAAGGCAAATGTGATGACCTGTGAACATCCTACCATCGAGTGATATTTGCATTCAATGGATAAGGTTCAAAAATCGAGTGCATGGATACTGCATGCTCTAAGCCAAAACCACGAAAATCAGTGGGCGGCCACATGGGCACGTTCCATTTCCGTCATCAATTGGCTCGTGAACAACACAGACCATTCCAGTCCACTACCGTTACTGTTGACTAGAAATCGTATCTTTCTCCTAACACAAGGAAAAGAAAGGAATGTTAGAGAGAGCCAAAAAAAGTACGCTACTAGCCATTAAAATTGCTACACCATGAAGATGACGTGCTACGGACGCGACATTTAACCGACAGGAAGATGCTGTGATATGCAAATGATTAGCTTTTCAGAGCATTCACACAAGGTTGGCGCCGGTGGCGACATCTATAACGTGTTGACATGAGGAAAGTTTCCAACCGATTTCTCATACACAAACAGCAGTTGACCGGCGTTGCCTGGTGAAACGTTGTTGTGATGCCTCGTGTAAGGAGGGAATTGCGTACCATCACGTTTCCGACTTTGATAAAGGTCGGATTGTAGCCTATCACGATTGCGGTTTATCGTATCGCGACATTGCTGCTCGCGTTGGTCGAGATCCAATGACTATTAGCAGAATATGGAATCGGTGGGTTCAGGAGGGTAATACGGAACGCCCTGCTGGATCCCAACGGCCTCGTATCGCTAGCAGTCGAGATGACAGGCATCTTATCCGCATGGCTGTAACGGATCGTGCAGCCACGTCTCGATACCTGAGTCAACAGATGGGGACGTTTGCAAGAGAACAACCATCTGCACGAACAGTTCGACGACGTTTGCAGCAGCATGGATTATTAGCTCGGAGACCATGGTTGCGGTTACCCTTGACGCGGCATCACAGACAGGAGCGCCTGCGATGGTGTACTCAACGACGAACCTGGATACATGAATGGCAAAACGTCGTTTTTTCGGATGAATCCAGGTTCTGTTTGCAGCATCATGATGATCGCATCCGTGTTTGGCGACATCGCGGTGAACGCACATTGGAAGTGTGTATTCGTCATAACCATACTGGCGTATTACCCGGCGTGATGGTATGGGGTGCCATTGGTTACACGTCTCGGTCATCTCTCGTTCGCATTGACGGCAGTTTGAACAGTGGACGTTACATTTCAGATGTGTTACAACCCGTGGCTCTACCCGTCATTCGATCCCTGCGAAACCCTACATTTCAGCAGAATAATACACGACCGCCTGTTGCAGGTCCTGTACGGGCCTTTCTGGATACAGAAAATGTTCGACTGCTGCCCTGGCCAGCACATTCTCCAGATCTCTCACCAACTGAAAACGTCTGGTCAATGGTGGCCGAGCAACTGGCTCGTCACAATACGCCAGTCACTACTCTTGATGAACTGTGGTATCGTGTTGAAGCTGTATGCGCAGCTGCACCTGTACACGCCATCCAAAGCTCTGTTTGACCCAATGCCCAGGCATATCAAGGCCGTTATTACGGCCAGAGATAGTTGTTCTGGGTACTGATTTCTCTGGATCTATGCACCCAAATTGCGTGAAAATGTAATCACATGTCAGTTCTAGTATAATATATTTTTCCAATGAATATCCATTTATCATCTGCATTTCTTCTTGGTGTAGCAATTTTAATGGCCAGTAGTGTAGTATGGGCAGAGGTTATACTTGACAATCAGACTAAACTATTATTTTCATTGTGCCACGAATTGCCTCCCCGAGGTATAACCATCAGTACTGACATTTATTGGCAACAACTGACACGTTTTGCAGACGCAATCAAAGAACAATGACCAGGAACACTGCTTGAAGTGATGCTACTCCACGATATCACCGGCCCACATTTTGCTAGACTGCCAAAAGACTCTATACAGAAGCTGAATTCTGAAGTCATTCCTCACCCACTTTATTCATCTGATGTTCCGCCCTCAGATTTTCATCTTTTCCGTTCTCTATCGAGCAGCCTTCCAGAAACTTATTTCTAGGATAAAAATGCGCGCCGGACTAGGCTTGACGAGTTCTTCACCTCAAAACCACGTGATTTCTGCAATTGCAGAGTCGAACCCCAGCGTTGGCAGACTGTTGTAAACAGCGAAGGATAGTATAATATTGATGACTGAAGTCGTTGTTATGTGTATCTGTTGTTTTTAGTACGGAAAAGCGCTACGAACTTATGCACCAAGCCAACACAACCATTATAAACCTGAAGTTGCGTCTTTACTGACGTGAAACTGGTAGTTGCGAATAAAGCTCCTTCATACAGGTACGTGGCCTTTGGAAACACCTCATCATTCTTGACATTTTAAATTGTTATAATTTTTAGGATAATTTGAAGGGGTATTGAGTGCTGAGTGTTTGTTATTGTTATTCACCATATCTCCGAGCTGTGATTGACCCCCCCCCCCCCTGCCCCCCTGAAAGTTGTTTCTAGCAATTACCAAAGCAATCATTGGCGCACAGGAAGATCTGCAAACGTCTGATGTTACGAACTCGTATAATTTGACATACCAGTTAGCTAATCAGCACTTAACATTGTTATTTTACTGTAAATGGTGTGGATCACGACACAGAAGACCCTAGTACAGCCTTAATCACCTACAACGTCAACTTTAAGTCGGAGTAGAAAACGTCTTCAATCAGGCATAATATTTCAGCTCAACAGTTTTCAAATCTGCATAGAGTCAGAAACCAAATGACACACTACTGGCCATTAAAATTGCTACACCAAGAAGAAATGCAGATGATAAACGGGTATTCATTGGACAAATATTTTACGCTAGAACTGACATGTGATTACATTTTCACGCAATTTGGGTGCATAGATCCTGAGTAATCAGTACCCAGAACAACCACCTCTGGTCGTAATAACGGCCTTGATACGCCTGGGCATTGAGTCAAACAGAGCTTGGAAGGCGTGTACAGGTACAGCTGCCCATGCTAGTTCAACACGATACCACAGTTCATCAAGAGTAGTGACTGGCGTATTGTGACGAGCCAGTTGCTCGGCCACCATTGACCAGACGTTTCCAGTTGGTGAGAGATCTGGAGAATGTGCTGGCCAGGGCAGCAGTCGAACATCTTCTGTATTCAGAAAGGCCCGTACGGGACCTGCAACATGCGGTCGTGTATTATTCTGCTGAAATGTAGGGTTTCGCAGGGATCTAATGAAGGGTAGAGCCACGGGTCGTAACACATCTGAAATGTAACGTCCACTGTTCAAAGTGCCGTCAATGCGAAGAAGAGGTGACCGAGACGTGTAACCAATGGCACCCCGTACCATCACGCCGGTTGACACGCCAGTATGGTTATGACGAATACACGCTTCCAATGTGCGTTCACCGCGATGTCGCCCAACACGATGCGGCCATCATGATGCTCTAAACAGAACCTGGATTCATCCGAAAACATTACGTTTTGCCATTCGTGCACCCAAGTTCGTCGTTGAGCACACCATCGCATGCTCTCCTGTCTGTGATGCAGCGTCAAGGGTAACCGGAACCATGGTCACCGAGCTGATAATCCATGCTGCTGCAAACGTCGTCGAACTGTTCGTGCAGATGGTTGTTTCCTTGCAAACATCCCCACCTGTTGACTCAAGAATCGAGACGTGGCTGCACGATCCGTTACAGCCATGCGGATAAGATGCCTGTCGTCTCGACTGCTAGTGATACGAGGCCGTTGGGATTCAGCACGGCGTTCCGTATTACACTCCTGAATCCACCGATTCCATATTCTGATAACAGTCATTGGATCTCAACCAACGCGAGCAGCAATGTCGCGATACGATAAACCACAATCGCGATAGGCTACAATCCGACCTTTATCAAAGTGGGAAACGTGATGGTACGCATTTCCCTCCTTACACGAGGCACCACAACAGTGTTTCACCAGTCTGTTTGTGTATGAGAAATCGGTTGGAAACTTTCCTCATGTCAGCACGTTGTAGGTGTTGCCACCGGGGCCAATCTTGTGTGAATGCCCTGAAAAGCTTATCATTTGCAAATCACAGCATCTTCTTTCTGTCGGTTAAATTTCTCGTCTGTAGCACGTCATCTTTGCGGTGTAGTAATTTTAATGGACAGTAGTGCAGGAAAGAAAATTTTTCTTTCGATGTGAGAAGAAAATTTACCTCTGTTATGCCATGTGTTAATTATACTAAAATGGGTATGGTTTTGTTTTTTAAGTGGAATATACGCTGCCCCGCTACTAGCCATCCTTCACGCGATCCAGTTTCACAGTTTCTTTGTGGAGGCGTGAAACAAGTGAAGTACTCTTTCTTGCAAAAAATGGTTCAAATGGCTCTGAGCACTATGGGACTCAACATCTTAGGTCATAAGTCCCCTAGAACTTAGAACTACTTAAACCTAACTAACCTAAGGACATCACACACACCCATGCCCGAGGCAGGATTCGAACCTACGACCGTAGCAGCCTTGCGGCTCCGGACTGCAGCGCCAGAACCGCACGGCCACCGCGGCCGGCACTCTCTTTCTTGCAGACTTTTATCAGTACGAAGTAATAAAGGAAAAAGGATTATTTTAAATTTTGGATTTTCTGTTATCTGTGTTTCATTTATCAGATAAACAGTGGCCAAAAATAACTGAAGATCCAATTACTTACTCTGGTCCAAATACGGCTTCACAGATACCCCCACTGAAGGAGACGCCTATTCTGTGGCCGAATGGCTGCTTATCAGAATCCGTCGTCACGAAGTAGCCAAATTCTGTACACGTCTGGTATAGCCACTGTCTCGCTGTGAACAAACATCAGTAATATCTATGTCATTACTCACAGCTGTTCACTCTTCAGTCATATATACCATTGATTAATTTGCAAAATTATAAACACAGAGTGCGTTACAGGCACTTCTATAACCGCTGGGGGTGGTTGTTCACTCCAAAAAAAAAAAAGAAAAAGAAAAAAGTGCTCATAAATTTACATACAAAAGCTACTGTTTTTGTGTTTTTAAGAACAGGACATTTCACAAAGTACTCAAGTCATAAACCATACGAAATATTCAAAATAAGCTCAACAGTGAAATTTTTAGTCGCCCCTTTAAAACACCAGACTGTTCGCTTTTGGAGGGCTGTGATTGGTATGGAAGCGGTCAGTGAATCGCCACCATTGACTTAAGTCATGGCAGTGGCCTTGATTGTATGGTACCAACGCCTTAATATGGGTCGATGTGATGACGTGACAGAATGACAAAAATAAAAAGAACTTCGTTTTGTGTTTGCATGTATCTATTACATACCGCGAATAAAATTATCCTAATTGTTGGTGGCGCAACGTACACCGTTCAATGTGTCTACAAAGAACGGTGTACCACTCGCATCCCTGAAACACAGCGTGAAATCTGTGGTGGTAAAAAGATCCTAGCCGACGAGGACTCGAGATGAGTGTCTCGCTTTGTCAATGTCAGTCGGCTCCACACCCCATAGAAATGTCTGCTTTTAATGAAAACACATCCATATCAACCAGTATCTCAGTGAACATTGCAAAAGAACTGTATATGTTGCAGGTTTAGAGAGGATACCTCGCAAAACGCCATTGCCCACAATAGCACATAAAACGTCATGTCTTCAATAGGCCAAACAACACAGAAGCTGGACAGTAGGTGACTCTATTCGGAAAGAACAAATTCCGACCTGTACCGCGTTTAGGAAGTGGAGGTATTCATTAGCAACAAATGAAAATTTGCACTGAGGCTGTAATTCGAGCCTGGATCGCTTGCTTACTAGTCAGATGCGTTAACCATCAACGCCAAGGCGGCACAACGGTTACAGGTAACTGCACGGACTACATAAGCTCGCCTCCCCTCTGAGTCCAAATTCCCATTTACCGCACACTACAAACATAGCATCCCCTAGCCCTCTGCCCTCATCTTGTTCGTCACATCATGCACAGTCCCGCATGAGGTCCGACGAAGAGTGCTCTGCACTGAATGATCATATTAGCCTTCATGGCGCATACGAGTGGTGCAGAGCACTCATAGCCGGGACTGGGATTGATGTGACCAACAAAAGACAAAGGGCTAGGGGCTGCTACATTTGTAGTGTGCGGCAAACGGGAATTTGGATTGTGACGGGAGGCGCGCTTGGGTAGTCCGTGCAGTTGTATCTGCCTAGCAAGCAGGAGAGCTTGGTTCTAATCCTGGTCTGCCGGCCGGAGTGGCCGTGCGGTTCTAGGCGCTACAGTCTGGAACCGAGCGACCGCTACGGTTGCAGGTTCGAATCCTGCCTCGGGCAAGGAGGTGTGTGATGTCCTTAGGTTAGTTAGGTTTAATTAGTTATAAGTTCTACGCGACTGATGACCTCAGAAGTTAAGTCGCGTAGTGCTCAGAGTCACTTGAATCCTGGTCTTGGTACAAATTTCCATTTGTCGCCAATGAATTCTTTCATTGCCCAAATGCAACAGAGCTCGGAATTTCTCCTTTCTGAACATATTCTGTGTGCGGCCGCGGGATCAAACACAGAAATGGTGTCTGTTCTTTCGGAAATGTCCTAAAGACTAAACACCACTCATATGGATATAAGTAGCTGCCTGTGTTGTCCGACGAGTCGCGATGTAGCCAGTTTCCAAATGATGCAGTGTGCTGAATGCTTCGGCGGCTCACTGAGGTGTTTAACTCACAATGCCTGGAGGACGTAGTTCAGATCTGATATGGCACTGTGAAGTTTTGCTTGTGTTTTTCGTGCCTTGACGTGAACCCACTCATTCAAGATAACATGAACATGAACCAGGACAGGTATTTCAACGTTATCGGTGATCAGGTTTTGCCCTTTCTCCTACATATTCATGGTGATTATGCTGTCTTCCAAGATGGAAACAGCCATGGTCACACGGCTGCGTCGTTATGCTCTCGATTTGAAGAACACTCAGGCACCTATTGTACTACGTTAATCTTTAAATGTACTCTGATTAGCCAGAACATTATGACCACCTACCTAATAGGCGATATGTCCACCTTTGCCACGGATAACAACGGCGACGCGTCGTGGTGTGAAAGCAATGAGGCCTTGGTAGGTCGTTGGAGGGAGTTGGCACCACATCTGCACACACAAGTCACCTAATTCCTGTAAACTCCGAGGAGGGTTCGATCTGGTCCAGATCTGGCGAGTTGGACGGCCAGCACAACTGGAACTCGCCACTGTGTTCCTTGAACCACTCCATCGCACTCCTGGCCTTGTGACCTGGCGCATTATGTTGATGAAAAAAGCCGCTGCCATCGGGAAATATGATCGTTATGAACGGGGGTACAGTGGTCATCACCAGCGTATAATACTCCTTGAACCACTCCATCGCACTCCTGGCCTTGTGACCTGGCGCATTATCTTGATGAAAAAAGCCGCTACCATCGGGAAATATGATCGTTATGAACGGGTGTACAGTGGTCATCACCAGCGTATAATACTCCTTGAACCACTCCATCGCACTCCTGGCCTTGTGACCTGGCGCATTATCTTGATGAAAAAAGCCGCTGCCATCGGGAAATATGATCCTTATGAAGGGGTATATGGTGGTCATCACCAGCGTATAATACTCCTTGCCTGTCATGGTACCTAGCACGAGCTCCACTGGACCCAAGGCTGCCCACGTGAATGTTCTCCAGGGCGTACTGGAGCCGCCGCCAGCTTATCCCCGTACTCAGTACAGGTGTCAAAGAGCTATTCACCTGGAAGACGGCGGATTCGTTCCTTCCCATCGTCATAGTGAAGAAGGTATCGGGAGTCATCAGACCATGCAACGCTCTGCTACTCTGCCGACGTCCAGTGACGATGGTCATGTGCCCATTTCCGTCGTAGTTGCCGATGTCATGATGTTAACTTTGGCGCATGCATGGGTCATTGCCTGCAGAGCCCCATCGTTAGGACTGTTCGGTGCACTGTGTATTCAGACACACTTGTACTCTGCCCAGCATTAAAGTCTAATAATAGTTCCGGCAGATTTCGCCGCCTGTCTTGTTTTACCAGTCTGCCCACCCTGTGATGTCCGACATCTGTAATGAGGGATGGCTGCCCAACCTCACGAAGTGGTTTCTCTACGTGTTGAAGACACTCACCACAGCACTCCTTGAACACCCGACAAGTCGCTTAGTTTACGAAACGCTCGTGCAGAGGTTCCGGGTCATCACAATCTGCCCACGGTCGAGCTCCGATAGATCGCGCGCCTTCCCCATTCTACACAAGGTCAGGACGCTCATACCAGATGAATCGTGCGTGTGTCTGACTGGCAGTCATTCCTCTCCAGGTGACAATGAAAATCTATGGCTAGCCAGGACTCGAACTCAGATTTAGCGCTTTACACAAGCGGTCGCCTTAAGCGCTTTGGGTATCCGTGTACGACTCACAGCCCGGCCCAAACTTCCGTATGTTATCGTTCCTAGGTCACAACCTGTACTTGTTCACACGTTATATAATTCCCCTACAAGGGAGCGCATCTTTAATTGAAAGTCACTGCCTGGTACTGGCGGATAAATACTATTTAGTGTTCCTGCCTGCATACTTGTACATGTATGCATGTCCAGAGGAACATCGTATCATTCTCCTTGACAGCACAGGCACGGCAATGTATTTATCCATCAGCACCAGGCAGTGAATTTCAATTGAAAATGTCGTCCCCTGTAAGGTTATTATACAATATGTGTAGGAGTACAGATTGTGATGGGGAACAATGACATAGCGATGTCTGACTTTGAATCGTGCACCGATAGCCCCATTCCCCTTTTAGCTCCGCAGCGTCGCTTGTTTGAAGTTTTCCTCCTTAGTGATATTCTGTCCGCCGAGTGAGTCGTAGAGGCTCGGCTCCGCCTTTCTGGCTGTCTTCGTCTACTTGCAGCGGCTTCGGCCGCTCCGCTGTGGCTTCCACGGTTTCCACGTGATATTCCACGAAAAGATACTGTGAGCTTCACTTTCGATAAAACAACGCCACAAGTGCTGGCATTGAATTTTTCACAAATATTTACATTTATCAGCCAAAAGAATTTCATGTATATTTCAAAGTATTATGGCGATCATTCAACACTGCTGAATCTGTAGATAGCATATTTTACTCTTCTTCATGAGAGAGCAGAATATAACGTGATCCACCATTGCTGCTGTAAAGGTAAGACAATTTATTTATTTGTTATGTGCACAGGGACCATAGTTGTTAGTTTTGAACTGGACCAGTGGATTCAGTACCTAAGAGGCTGAATGTATTTTGCAGTGACTGTATTGTTTGGATACTCTGTATTGCCCAGTCAGTTCGTATAGAGTTTTCCTAACAATAACACAGAGTAAGCACATCACTTGCAGCAACAACGCGCTACATGATAGCTACAGTTTTGTACGTGTTCCCAGGTCAGGCATTCATTTAAGTATTTCGGTAATTTAAAAGACATTACGAGTTATTCACCTTCACTTGTCCTCGGTTGTTTGGTTAATAGTAGGCTGTTTCAGGATTCTGTCACAACTGAAGTAAAATGTTAGTGAAGTGAAACTGTACAAACACCGCTGTGTTCTGGCAAAAGAAACTATTTTTAACTTGGCAACAAGAGAAAGAAGAACAGGGATCCAAGACAGGCAAAAATAAATCTGCCTCTCTGTTGGAATGTCAGTGTAATCCTGTATTCATTGCATTTTTAATAATAAACGGTTGACCTGTCGATTTATTTGTCATATCTACGTCTACATGCATCCTGTGCAAATCACACTTTCTGTATTATTCCATTCTCGAAAAGCGTGTGGGATGACAAACACCTATCTCCTTCCCTGCGAGCTCTGATTGTATTATGATATTCGTATCTCCCTATGTAGGTCTGCGTCAACAACATATTTTCACATTCGAAGGAGATACTTGGCGATTGAAATTTCGTGAGAAGATGCCGCTGCAACCAGAAACTCATTTGTTTTAATGATGTACAACCCAAATCCTGTATCATGTCCATGATATGTCCCCTGTTTCTCGATAACACAGAATGTGCTGTCCTCCTTTGAACTTTCTCGACTTAGTCCATTAATCCTATCTGGTAAGAATCCCACACCGTGCAGTAGCATTCCAAAAGAGGATGGACAGGCATAGTCTTTTTGGCAGATCTGTTGCATTTTGTAAGTGTTCTGCCAATAAAGCACAGTGTTTGATTCGCCTTTCCTACAGCATTTTCTATGAGTACTTTCCAATTTGAGTTGTTTGTAATTGTAATTCCTAGGTATTTACTTGAATTTATGGGCTTTAAATTTGATTGATTTATCGTGTAACCGAAGTTTAACGGATTCTTGTTAGTACTTATGTGGATGACTTCAAATTTTTTGTTGTTTAGGGTCAATTGCCAGTTTTGCACCATACAGATTTCTTTCTTAAATTGTTTTGCTATTTGTTTTGATCATCAGATAAATTTACTATACGATAAACGACAGCATCATCTGCAACCAACCGAAGACGGCTACTCAGATTGTCTCCTAAATCGTTTATATAGATAAGCAACAGCAGAGGACCTAAAACAGTCCCTTGCAGAGCGCCAGAAATCACTTCTGTTTTACAGGATGACATTTCGTCATTTACTATGAACTGTGACCTTTCTGACAAGAAATCACGAATCCAGTCGCATAACTGAGACGATATTCCAGAAACACACAGTTTGACAGCAAAGTGCTTGTGAGGTGTGGTGTCAAAAGCCTTCTGGAAACCTAAAAATACAGAATCAATTTGAAATCCCTTGTCGACAACACTCCCAATGATGTTTTCTAAATACGTGTTGACTGTGTGTCAATAGATCATTCTGTCCAGGGTAATTCATAATCTTCGAACACAATATATGTTCCAAGATCCTGCTGCATATCGACGTTAATGATATGGGCCTGTAATTAGTGGATTACTCCTACTACCATTCTTGAATATTTGTGTGACCTGTGCAGCTTTTCAGTGTTTGGGTACGGATATGTCATCAAGCGAGTGTTTGTTTATGATTGTTTAGTATGGAGCTATTGCATCAGCATACTCTGAAAGGAACTAATTGGCATACAGTCTGGACTGGCAGACTTGCTTTTATTAATTCATTTAAGTTGCTTCACTACTCTGAGGATATCTGCTTTTAAGTTACTCATGCTGGCAGCTGTTTTTGATTCGATTTTGGGAATATTTACTTTGTCCTCCTGGATGAAGGAATTTCGGAGGGCTGTGTTTAGTAATTCTGCTTCAGGAGCACTGTCATTGATAGTACTTCCATTGCTATCGCGCAGAGAAAGCGTTGATTGTGTCTTGCCGTGCATAACCGGTTAATATGATCGTTTGCAGGCTCGCTAGCTGTAGCTTACGAGTTCTGCGTGATAGGCGTTTGTGTGTAGGCTAATTCGTTAGAACTATGCGACACCTACTGCATTGTATCGTGAGCAAGGGAGCCCCCCCTCCCAACAACTACCGTCCCCTCCCCTGACGCGCCTTCTGCGCAGCTATCGTCCAAGTACTCACAGCTGGAGGAAGAGTAGTTTGTGCGGCGCAGGTCGGCGATGGTGGCGACGTAGGTGGCGTTGAGACAGGAGCCGCGTGCGTCGGCGCCGAAGTCAGCGACGGCGAGCGCCGCGTGCCGCTGCAGCGCAGTCTCCCCTGGAGAGTTGCGCGCAGCGGCGCACAGCCGCCTGACGCCGTCGCCCACCTTGTTGGACGACGACTGCACTGCGTTCGCAAAAGGAACTTCCAGGACGTCCTCCACTGAGGCCACGTCCTCCGTGTTGCTGGCGTTCAGAGGCGTGCACAGTCTGCAACACGGATCAATGTTGTCCCCGAAACCTAAAAATAATAAACCTGGGCTCTTCCTTAGGAGGATTCTGTCGACCCAGAATGTTACACGTTCTACAAGAGTCAAATTCTATGGTCATCGAATTAGCGAAAAAAATTGAGCATCTACGGCACATACTGCGTTATTAATACACTATTGGCCATTAAAATTGCTACACCACGAAGATGACGTGCTACAGACGCGATGTTTAACCGGCAGGAAGAAGATGCTGTGATATGCAAACGATTAGCTTTTCAGAGCATTCACACAAGGTTGGCGCCGGTGGCGACACCTACAACGTGGACACATGAAGAAAGTTTCCAACCGATTTCTCATACACAAACAGCAGATGACCGGCGTTGCCTGGTGAAACGTTGTTGTGATGCCTCGTGTAAGGAGGAGAAATGCGTACCATTACGTTTCCGACTTTGATAGCCGGCCGCGGTGGTCTAGCGGTTCTAGGCGCTCAGTCCGGAACCGCGTGACTGCTACGGTCGCAGGTTCGAATCCTGCCTCGGGCATGGATGTGTGTGATGTCCTTAGGTTAGTTAGGTTTAAGTAGTTCTAAGTTCTAGAGGACTGATGACCTCAGTAGTTAAGTCCCATAGTGCTCAGAGCCATTTGAACCATTTGAACCGACTTTGATAAAGGTCGGATTGTAGCCTATCGCGATTGCGGTTTATCATATCGCGACATTGCTGCTCGCATTGTTCGGGATCCAATGACTGTTAGCAGAATATGGAATTGGTGGGTTCAGGAGCGTAATATGGAACGCCGTGCTGGATCCCAACGGCCTTCTATCATTAGCAGTCGAGATGACAGACATCTTATCCGCTTGACTGTAACGGATCGTGCAGCCACGTCTCGATCCCAGAGTCAACAGATGGGGACGTTTGCAAGACAACGACCAGCTGCACTAACAGTTCGACGACGTTTGCAGCAGTATGGACTATCAGCTCGGAGACCGTGGCTGCGGTTACCCTTGACGCTGCATCACAGACAGGAGAGCCTGCGATGGTGTGCTCAACGACGAACCTGGGTTCAAGAATGGCAAAACGTCATTTTTTCGGATGAATCCAGGTTCTGTTTACAGCATCATGATAGTCGCGTCAGTGTTTGGCGACATCGTGGTGAACGCA